>NC_089513.1:63274961-64553761 GCF_036850995.1 Saccopteryx leptura | reverse complement strand
TATCTCAGAGGACAGAGTTGGCAGCGCTCCCCTGCCACAGGGCCTTCTGAACTGGAGCCTCCATCCTCCAGCTGCTGCCAGGGTGGGCTGTCAGTGGCCTACTTCTGCACCCTTACCCTCACCTATGATGGCAGATAAGCATGGCCTTGCACAGAGAGGCCAGGGATATGCCTCATTGTCCCCCACTCTACCTCGGGGTAGCAGAAACCAAGGAGCGAGTAATGTGACAATGCTGGGACATAATGGGCGGATGCAAGTCACACTGCAGAGCCTGTCCTGATTAAGGTTGGATTGCTCTAGAGCAGGGGTCGGGAACCTATGGCTCGCGAGCCAGATGTGGCTCTTTTGATTGATGGCTGCATCTGGCTCGCAGACAAATCTTTAATAAAAAATAATAATAACATTAAAAATATAAAACATTCTCCTGTATTACAATCCATTCATTTCCTACCGCTCATGTTCATGGTTGCGGGTGGCTGGAGCCAATCACAGCTGTCCTCCGGGACAACACCAAATTTTTATTGGATAATGCGTAATGTACACGGGTCATTGTATGGCTCTCATGGAGTTACATTTTAAAATATCTGGTGTTTATGGCTCTCTCAGCCAAAAAGGTTCCCGACCCCTGCTCTAGAGCCTGTCCTAGCCTGCTCCTCACAAGTGGTACATGATTTTTCAAGAGCACTCCCTCCATAAATCACACACAGGATCTCCTATCTCAGGAGCCGCTTCTATGTAACCTGACCCAAGACAGATCTGGTTTTCCAACTGTATTTATCAATAATGAATACCTAAAACACCCAACTACTGCAAATCACAGACATTGATGGCAGCCTCAGGCCCTCACGGGCAGAGCACTGCAGGAAAGCACCCAGAGCAAGCTCACAAACAGTCCTAAGCAGTGCAGCACACACCCCATCTGGCCTGGACACACCAACGCAGCCAAGGGTTCAACATCCACAGGGTTTGTCAAAATTTCTTGAAGTGCTCAAAGTCCTGGAATCTTAAGGCCTCGACCTGTCCAACCACTGCACGGAGTGAGCATTACTAGTACAGTACTGGGGCCTGCCGGTGGGTGGGCCTTGGAGCCAGAATTTTAGGGTGTGAATCCCAGCTCTGCCACACACTAGATTGGGTGACTTTAGGTAGGTTTTTAAAATCTCTGTGCTTAGTTTCCTTCTCTGTAAAATGGGTATAATATTAATACATATCTAATAGGGTTGTTGGGAGAATTAAATTTAATACATATGAATTGTTTTTAAAACTGTGCCCAGCACACAGAAAGTGCTCCATAGATATTAGCTATTTCTGAGTTGCAGAGTGTGCTAATACAAATCAGAGCATGCTATGTACCTGGCATGACTTTTCAAAGAGAAGGAAACTGAGGCAGAGAGGTTCAATGACCACACTCAGTGGTGCTTGGCTACTCTGCAGGACTAACACAAGCCCCGAGTTCAGGGCTCCCTGTAGAGGGCTTCTCCCTGGTTCTGATGCCCTCACAGGATGCCCAGTTCTGGCTGGGGGCACCTGGTCATAAGGAGAAAGAAATCAGCCTTCCTGATTCAAAGAAGTGGGCAGACCCAGTGGTCAGGGCACATGTGGACTCCAGATCGTACCATCTTATTTTCTCCTGTTTTCTCCAGAACAACCTGGGGTTTAACTGCAGGGCCAGGAACCCTGGCCAGGAGTCTGTGTGGCCTTGAAACTACGGTAGGGACATACGGCCCACACCAGCATTGTTACCATTTTGTTATCATTCCCGAAGAGGACCAGTCCTTTTTTGGTGACCACCCCCGGTCGATGGGCTCCCGGAATGGGCAAAGCTTCTCCCTCAGGCACCAGGCCTGCAGTGTTCAACGTCGAGTTGAAAAATGTCAGCTTCTGTTCGGAAACAGGACAGGAAAACCAGAAGATGGTGAATGAGAGGAGGTCCCCACTGTCAGCAGCATAGGCAGGGCAGAGCAGGACTAGGGCGATGAGGTGGGGTTTGGGGCCAGTGCAGTGTGTGCCTAGGAGTCGACCTCTCGGGGCACAAGCGAGGCCTGGAGGAGCCTTGGAGGCATCTGAGAACCTTAAGCCCTGAGTGACCCTAAGACCCTTTGTCCTGGCCCCAGCCTCAGATCTCAGGTTACAGACATAGGGAGAAAATCTTTTCAAGGCATCACGAAGTGAGGATGCCCACCATGGGGATGTCACCAAACACTGGTAATTCTGCAAGGGGTCTGTGGCAAGGGCCATGTGTAAGGGCGGCAGAGGGACTCCTGTACACAGTCTGAGCAGTTGGTCAGTGATCAAGGGTTCAGACATTTCAGGACTTTCTGGAGGACAGGACTGCCCTTCATGGGGTGCAGACCAAGTCCCCGCTCACAGTCTTGCCAGACCCTGATACCTCCAGAGAGTTTGTAAGCAACATCTGGCTTGCCTCCTGCTCGCCTCCTGGCCTGAGCATGCTGCCCCTTTCCTTGGGGCCAATTAAAAGTCAGGGGTGAGCCTGGGGTCTCCAGGAGCCCAGGGGTGAGAGTAAAAAATAATTTGCAACCAATAGCACTCAACATCCGACTTGCTGCAGGGTCTGGTTGCCTTGAACTGTGCTGTTCCTTTACCCTTTAGCCACCAGATGACGGGGAGGTCCTGTGGCCCTGGGGGAGCATTTGGGTGGGGTTGAACTTCCGGGAAGTGGCTAGTTGTCAACCAGTTGTGCAGTCAGTGGGGCACAGCAGTGCATCTAGCTCATCCCAGCCATGCACGGACATACCTGCCCACAAGCCTCTGTCCAGGCGCCTGGCACCTTGTCGTTCCCACGGATCCAGTTATGAATGGCCTCCGCTGGCTGCTCCCAATTGATCTGTGGGGCAGGACGTGTCTGCTCAGCTGGTCTCTCTCTGCACTCCCGGGCCAACTGGGTAACACCTCTGCCCTCCCCTCCATCCCTGATGACGTCTGACAAGAGGTGACACTCGAGGAAGAAAGTTGGGAAGCCTGGCTTCTTCTCAGACACTGGTCTGAATCCCTGAGCTGGGTAGGTCTCTCTCCTTGGCACCACATTCTGGGTGCTCTTTGAGCTTCCGACTTGCACTGGTTGAGTAAATGTAAACTGATGGTTTGCGGAAGACTATATACTCCATTGTGAGATGCCAAGGCCTTTTACAGAGTCTCCAGCATAAGTGCAGGTCCACCCCATAGTGCCCTACCAACAGCGTCTCCCAGCCTACAGGACTTACACAGACCCCCATAGATCACCTCATAAGCCCTGAGCAGAGATACGGTCCGTGGACACCCAAGACCTTGCTACTTGCGACAGCTTTGAGGAACTGAATTACTTTTTGTTCCTCATCATAGAGACTTCAACAACAACAACAACACACACACACACACACACACGCACACACACACACCCGAACATAAACTTCTCTCTGGAGACCCTACCTGCCCACTCTTCCTAAAGAGAAACAGGAAAAAGCCAGAAGGAACCCCGTTCCTTGCCTGTCCAGTTACCTCGTACCTTCCCCACCCCCAGCTTTGCTCACGCTTCCGCAGCACATGCAGCCCTCTCTTCTGGCCTCAGTTACAACCTAGATGCCCAGCCAGAAACCCAGCTTCCTCAGGCTACCCTCTGCACCCCCAGCCCAAGCACAGACAGACTTCAGGGTGGGCAGAGCCCTGGCACTCACCTTGGCTGTTTCCTTCTTCTGAATGCCCTCATAGGTGGCTCCTTTCTCAGGCTGAGGGAGTCTGGGGGCTTTGCCCTCGGCAATCAGCCTCACAGCCTGCACCTGGGAAGACCCGGTTGGTCGGCATCCCCAACATTAAGACTTTCCCCTTAGTGTTATCCCCTGGGTTCACCCCAAGTCTGGACCCCGCCCCACACTAATCATACATGCTCAGCGCACAACAGGCACCTAAGAAATATCTCCTGTCGGAAGAGGTGGACCTAGTCTGAATCCAATTCCAATCCGTACAATGGGAAGAAAACCCTGCCCTCTCTGCTATACAAGGTTTTAAAAGATTGTATAGAACACACACACACACACATTTCCATGCTTTTATCTAAAACCTTCCCTGCCTAATAAGGAGAATGGATCATGAGCCTCATGACAGCTTTGGAGGTCTGAGATTAAGCGAAAAGCAGTTTCTCTGTTAAAGGAAAGAGGAAGATTGTGGGAGAAGGAATCATGGTGGGGGCGGAGGGAAGTCAAGAAGCCTGGGCTCACTGTGAGGAAGGGGCTGCGGGGGAGAGCCCCCAGAGACAAGGACACTGAGAAGTGAAGGTAGAGTAAGATGTCAAAAGCAGGAGTGCCCCATGGGATGTTCTGTGGTGATGAGCACCTTCTACACCTGTACTGCCCAGTTCAGTGTATGGTGGCCATCAGCCATGTGTAGTTCCTAGGGACTGGACATGCAGCTACTGAGACTCAGGAACTCGATTTTTAATTAAAATTGATTTAATTTATAGCTGCATGTGACTAACGGCTTCCCTATGGGACACTGCAGCCTTAAAGGATATTTTAATGGTTTCCTATTTCTCTGTTTCATCAAATCTCCAGCGACTTGACTTTGCATGGGAGAGAATACAAAGAGTCTAATTAGCTCGCCTGAAAAATACAAGAAGGCAGTAGACCAGACCAGCTGAGGGCAAGGGGCAGCTGACAGGCCGGCAGCAGTGAACATTTTCACATCATTGTTATGCTGATTGCTACTTCCAAATAGCAAAAGACCTCCTCTTGGAGGCCACCTCCTGTCTCTCCTGCTGCTGCTGGCAGCTGAGAAGCAGTAATGTGTCTGCCTTTGGCCATTCCTGGCTCGCTCCTCCTGCTGCACCATCAGCAGCCCAGCACACACACCAACCCTTTGGAGTCAGGTCCCATGGTCGTCTGCCTACTATGCCAAGCACAAGTGTCTCTGATATCAGTCATTCTTGTGTCTTCTACTGCTAACAGAAGCCTCTAAGGGGCAGAAAATTCAGTCCACAAGACTAAACTAGAGGAATTTTTCTTCTCTAACAGGCCACAGCCAGTCAGAGGCTAGCCAATCAGAGTACTCCATCATTCTGGCCAGTGATAGGTTCAGGGTGATCACATGACCCCCAAATTGGCCAATCGCAGTTTTCTCTGATTTTTCATTCATCAATTCTAGGAGAAGGATTTCTCTTTCTCTTTAACCCAGACGTGTAAGCCTTGAGCTACCAGTGACTATCTTTCCTCTCATTTAAAGGCAAGCAACCTAAGAAAGAAGCTCAACAGAGAAAGAATCAGTGTGAAGAAAAGAGAAAAATAGAATCCTAGTGACATGGCTTAAGCCTCTGGATTCAGCCTTGCTTGACGTTATCCCTGCCTTTACTCTTCTCTATTAAATGAGCTAAACATTTCCCCCTTTTGTCTAGGGCTTCTTAGTTGGGTTCTGTGAGTTGTAAGTATGAGTCCTGCTTAATCCAATATATTTTATGTTCTAATCCTGCCTTTTTGAAAACGTGAAATGAGAGCTCTCTCCCCCCAGAATCCTGGAATTGGGGAAACAGATCCCAGGGGCAGGCTGGGCCTAGAAACGTTGTCTGGGACCAACAGCCCTGTGGGTACATGTGGCAAAGCCAGCTGCCAGCCTACTTACCATCCCTTTGATGCCTTCAGGGAAGAGGAAGCGGTTATACAAAGTGCTCACGGTGTCGTCCGGGAGGATCTCACACTCCTTCTGGAGCAGAAGGTCCCCAGTGTCCAGGCCATCGTCTGCCCAGAAGACGGTAAACCCCCCTTTTTTATCTCCATGAATTAGGGTCCTAAGGAGCAGAAGAATGAAACCTGGAGTCCAGCAGGAAGGAGCACAGAGAAGGAGGCCCTGGGGGCAGCCTTTATGGCCCCTGCCATACTCCAGCACACCCTCCTGTCACGTCAGCCCCTGAGGATTGATACCTGCTCTGAGCAGACTGGGAAGAAGGAAAAGGGTGTTTATTGACACCAACCATGTGCCAAGTAATATGACAAAAGCCTGGCCTGCCTCACATAACTTTATCTTCCCACTGGTGTAAGAGGCATTCCTGCCCCCTTTACAGGCAAGGAGACGGATCCAGAGAAGTGAAGGGATGTGGCTGGAGATCTTGGTGCCTGAATTCCAGCCAGACCCGTCTGAATGCAAATCCACTATCTCTGCCCAGTTCAGATGTCTCCCCACCCTGACTGCTCATTGAAACAGTTCCACCCACGAGACACACCCCGTTCATTGTCTTCTCCGTGCTGTGCATCATCCATCTCTACCTCTTTCTAAGTGGGGTGCTACTGAAAGTATGGCAGCAGGTAGAGGTTAGAGCAGACCTCTGGGCACATCGCTGGGCTTGGTGGCCCTGGCAGCCTCCTGGGTGAGGCCTCTGGCAAGCGCCTTGACACACTGTTTGCGAGTCCCCACAGCAAGATGGGAACAGCAACTACCCACTTTGCAGTTTACAGTGGGACTTCAGAGTGCTTAACGATGCCTATGCCCAGTTCTCGGGAGCCTTCCTGCTGACTGACAACGCTTCCCCACCCCAGGGTGTGGATGTCCTCTGGCAGCACAGGGCAGACCCCTGCATGACGCCTGCTCTGCAGCCCCAGAGGAAAGCTCCAGGCCAGGGGAGGGTGATGATTCGGGCAGACGGGGTGTTCTTGCCACCTCACCAGTTGATGGCTGAGGCTCCTCGGTGCCGGGGGAGCAGACTCGGGTGGTAGATGATGGAGCCGTGCCGCGGGGCATTGATGACTTCCATGGGGATGAACTGGCTGCAGAAGGGCAGGACGTTGAGCTCGGCACCCAGAGCCCGGTACTTTGCCACCACGTCAGGCAGAGCCTGCCCCTTCTCTCTCCAGCGAGGGAACTTAAACACTGGCACGCCATCCTTCTCAGCTTCCAGGCCTGTGGGACAGTGAGTGATAAATCTGCCCCTTTTCCCACCAACCCACACATGGCTACCTCTGCCTTCCCAGCAGTGTGACTCCTGCATCTTCTCCCCAAGCCCGTCCCTTTCAACCTTCCCCACTGCCCAGCTGGGCTCCGCCGGCAGCACAGAGGGTACAGCACCAACCGAGGGTGAGTTTGCAGGAACTGCTCTGCCTGGACTGACTTCTGCTGACCACCAAGACGTGCCGTCCGAGCCCCGCCCTCTCCCTCACTCCTGCCTGACCCCGAGCAGTGGCAGCTGACCTCTTGCTCTCACGTCACTCCCCAAGGCCTCACCGGGCCCATCACCAAGTTACTGTTTCTCCACCCTTCTCCTCTCTCTGTGGTGGGGTCTAGGACCCTGCATCCTGCAAAAGCTGGAGGGACCCTGACAGGCTGGAGGGAGAGAGGGAGGGGGGAAGAGCCTGCTCCTTTCTAAGAGCTCTTGTCTTGTGAGTGTCACTGCAGCCTCACTTCTTCACCCCAGAGGGGCAGCTAAGTCCACTCGCTGTCTTTCCAAAATCTGCAGAAGCAGCCTCAGTGCACACAACCCCTCCTGCTGGTGTCTGCATTCCAAGGTCCCAGTCCCTGTCCTCACACCCCTCTTCCTGCCGTTACCAGTGCCCATGGCTCACACACGCTCTGTATGGGTAGGAATTACAACCCCGGTTCCAGGCTTTAGCAGTTACAGCTCCTCCCCTTGTTTTCCCCCAGCCTTACAGGTGGCAGGGGCCCCCTGCAGTCACTATGCCAGCACCTTCAAGTTCTCTTTGGCCTGTTCCTCTTTAGCACCATAGGGCACTTCCCTGTGCTTGACTCTCGTTTAGCGCTCCTGATGTCAGGCCCCTGAGGGGACCTGACCCACTTTCTAGCCCCTTCCATTCCTGTGCCCTGGCATTCAGGGATGTTGAGTGAGGGTAGTATCAGTGAGAACAGATTGGACTGAGTTTGCAAAAGCTGTTCCCACTGTGACCCAGGGAATACTTCTGCAGGACATCTGAGGTAAGGTCAAGTAACAGCCCCAGCCTGGCTCGGTCTAGGTCCAGGCTCAGGGGCTGGTGTCAGAGGTTGCTTAGTGGCTGGGAGCTGGGTCATGGATAACAGTGGGATCAGGTCTAGGAACAAGGCCTGGCTGACTCTGGAGAAGTGCTGGAGCTGAGCCTGGGGTCAGCTTGCTCTACTGTCTGGGGAGACTCAACTTCTCCTTAGGAACCAAAGCCTTGTGCCTGGTCAGCCCCACAGAAGGACCCATGAGTGTCCCTGGAGAGTCTGTGAATCTGAGCTGAGGCCCTTGCATCTTGCCATGACACTGAGGTCCCCATCTCAGCCAGTGATTCTCAAGTTGTGCTCCTCCTAGACCCAAGGGCATGAGCATCACCTGAGATCCTCAGACCCCCTTTCATCCCTCTAAACAGAAACTCCCAGGGTAGGGCTCAGCCCTCTGTGTATCAGGCCCTTCCGGTGGCGGAGGCATAGTGACTCCTGCCATGCATCCCTTTCTGGCCCTGAGTCCTCGGGTCAGAGAAACCTGGAGTAGAGGACACGGCCCTGGCAGCAGGTGGAGCGCTTCCATGTCTCTTCACCTCACCCCCTGACTAGGTGGTGAAGGAGTCTCCAGAAAAGCTGGGCAGCAGATTGACAAGCGAGCAGGATTCAAAGTGGACCATTGTGGCCGCCATCAACCAGGGACACCCACAGCCCCACCACAAGATCCTGAAGGCTTCTGCTCCCAGCTGCTGCTACCTGCCTTCTTGGACACCCCATTTCCTTACTCCTAGGCCACGCACTCACCCAGGGGGTCTGCCTTCCCATTTTTGTCTGGGATGGTGAACACGCCTACAACCTCATGGCCTTCTTTCCGAAGGTGACTGTAAACTTCCTGGCCAAAGAGGCTCTGCCCAATCACTGCGATCTTCATTGCAGCACGAGTGGGTCAGAAGGACCTGGGGAAGGAATAAAGTTGCGGCATTAGTCTGGGCTCGCTGGCCTTGAGGAAGCCGGCCCTGGTCCAGGTGTGGCCACTGCACAATGCCTCTCCTGCGTGCCCCTCCCCCAACCTCTGAGCCCACTCTGAGGCCCCCTAGTGGCAGCCCACTGCCATTGCACAAGGACCGGAGGAAAAGGTTCCACCAGGGGGAGAGCAGGGGCAGAGGGCTGATTTAGATGCTACAGTGGGTGCGATGCACAGAGATTATAGAATCACGGATTCCTCCTTGAAACCCTCAAAATTGGAATGAAACACTGGGTATCAATTTCCCTGAGGTATATTTGAGCATATTTTGTAACTAACAAGTCTGTGACCTTGGTCAAGTTACACTACACCTCAGTTTCCTTATTTGATTTTTTAATTAATTTTAATTTATTGTGTTTACATAGATTCAAGTGTCGTGCCAAATACATTCCCCCACCTCCGTGTTCCCCTCAACATCCCCTTTGCCCCCCTACCCCCAACGCTTCCCCCCCCTTCCTTCCAGGATTTGCTTTTCTGCTCTCTATAACGCTGTGCTATGTATATATACTTTCACTAATCTCTCCCCCTTCTCTGATCCCATCCTCTCATCCCTTTTTTCTCTGACTGCTGTCCCTCTGGTCCCTTTGATCCCGCCTGTGCCTCTATTCCGTTCCTCCGTTCACATTGTTCATTGGATTCCTTGAATGAGTGAGGTTACATGATATTTTTCTTTCTCTGCCTGGCTTATTTCACTTAACATAATAGTTTCCAGGCCCAACCATGTTGTTGCAAAAGGTAAGATTTCCTTCTTTTTCATGGCCACATAGTATTCCATTGTGTCTATGTACCACAGCTTTTTAATCCACTTGTCCTTATTTGTTAATGAGAAAGATGCCACTTGCTTCAGCCTATAAATTGAGCCCTGAGACAGGAACCAGCAAGCCCTGGGCCTGAGGTCCTGTCCGTCTCAGCCTCACAGGAAAGCATGCTGGATGGACAGGCTTGAGGTCTGAAGGTGGGATGGGAAGTGGAAAGGGTGTCACTGGGCTGGCTAAGAAGGAAGACATATGTAGTGACGCATAGCTAGGTCATGCAAATGTCTCCAATGTCTGCTCATTTGCTCACCATTCTCAGATCTATAAAACCTATTATTCTCAGATACATTTCTTTAATTGTTCACTTGCAAAAACATACATACTTTGGGGGAAATTTTATTTAAGTTACATGCCCATACTCAGAAAAGTGCACAGAATATAAATATGAATGAATCTTGACAAATTGAAGACAACCTTGTAATCATCAGAAAAAGAATTACTCCAGAAGCCTCCCTGAGCCTTTTCCAGTCACTACACCCCATTGAGAGTAAATGAACTTTTAACAGCATCTGATACTTTTGCCTGTTTTTAAAAATATATATATTTCATTTCTTTAAATGGAATCATTCATTGTAATGTTTTGTGGACTTCTCCCAATCAATGTTATCCATGTTGTGGTACTGTGGTCATTCTCATTGCCACATAGTACTTCATTGTGTGAAGGTAATAACAATGTTTATGTATCCACTGTACTGTTGATTGACACTTGGGTGGTTTTCCAGTTTGAGAGTATTACCAGTAAGGATACTATAAAGATTCTGCCACATGGTTCCTACTGTATATAGGTACACATTTCTGTGGGGCATGGACCTAGAAGTTGAATTGCTGGGTCACAGGTATGAAAATGTTTGGAATTAGCACATTCTGCCTGTTTTCCAAAGTGGTTGTACCAGCTTCCACTTCCATGTGCTCTACATTGTGAACTTGTGCCTTTTCAGTTCAGCTATTTTGCTAACATGAAATACAGCTGTATTGGGGTTTTAATGGCTAATGAAGTTATGCAGCTTTTTCTGGGTATACTGGCCATTTGCATATATTTTTGTGGGAATTGACTTTTTGATTCTTTTGCCTATTATTTCCATTGGATGAACCTTTCCGCATGATTTGCAGGAACATTTTTGTTTTTTAAAAAATTTTATTTAGAAAATTAACTTTAACAGGGTGATATTGATCAATAAGAGTACATAGGTTTCAGGTAAACATTTCTATGGCATTTGAACTGTTGTGTTGTATACCCATCACCCAAAGTCAAATAATTTTTCATCACCTTATATTTGTTTCTGTTTTTAAATAATCTAGACCATGAGTCTTTAGAAAAATATGTATTTTTCATATATATATGAAAAATATCTTCAATTTTGTGGCTTTTTTTTTCAACGCTCTTATAGTGTCTTTTGATGAAAAGGGAAGTCCCTAAACTTAATATAGTATACTTTATCAAAAACTTTCTTTAGGGTTAATGGTTTTTGTATTCTATTTAAGAAATCTTTGCCCACACCAAGTTCATGAAAATAGTCTTTGTCCTCTAAAATCATTTTTGTATGACAAAGGAGAAAAGGCTATACAATAGAGCAAAGATAGCTTTTTTGACAAATGGCATTGTAACAACTGAATATTTGCATTCAAAAAAATGAATCTAGACCATATACCCTTACAAAAATTAACTCAAAACTTATCAAGACCTAAATGTAAAACACAAAACTAGAAAACTAGGAGGTAACACAGTAGAAAACCTAGAGGACTTTGGGAAGACTTTGGGTATGCAGTAACTGTTTTAGATACAATACAAAAGATAAGATTCATAAAAGAGAAAATGGATAAGCTGGACACCATTGACATCAAAAACTCCTTTTTGGAAAAGAGCATTGTAAAGAAAATGAGAAGAAAAGCCACAGGCTGGGAGAAAATATTTGCAAAAGTCATATCTGGTAAAGAACTTGGTGTTCAACATATACAAAGAACTCTTAAAACTCAACAATAAGGAAATAAACTACCTGACTAAAAAATGGGTCAAAGGCCCTAAAGATACATCATCAAAGGAGATATACAGATGGCAAATAAGCATATGGAAATATGCTCCACATCATATGTCATCAGGGAGATGCAAATTAAAACAATGGTATACCACTATGTACCTACTAGAATGGCCAAAGTCAGCAACACTGACAACAAATACTGGTGAGGGTGTGAAACAACAGGAACTCTCTCTCACTGTTGGTGGAAATGCAAAATGATACAGTCATACTGCTTGGTAGTTTCTTACAAAACTAAACATATCCTTAATGTATAATCCAGCAATCATGCTTTTTGGTATTTACCCAAAGGAACTGAGAAGTTACATTACATACAGAGGTTTATATTACTTCATTCATAATTACCAAAACTTGGAAGCAGCCAAGATGTCTTTCTGTAGGCGAATAGCTTGACAAAGTCTGGTACCTTCAGATTATGAAATACTATTCAGGACTAAAAATAAATGAGCTATCATTCAATGAAAAGAAATAAGGAAACTTACAAGCATATTACTAAGTGAAAAAGCCAATCTGAAAATGCTACTTACAGTAGAATTTCAACTATACAACATTCTAGAAAAGGCAATGTAGCAAAAAGACCAGCGGTTATCAGGGATTAGAGGAGGGGGAAAGGATAAATAGGCAGAGCACAGAATTTTTAGGGTACTGAAAATATTCTATGATATTAGAAAAACGGATACATGTATAATACACTTGTCCAAACCCAGAGAAGGTACAACATCTAAAGTGAACTGTCATGTGAACTAAGGAGCCGAGATACTACTGTGTAAGAGTAGGTAACAAATGTACCACTCCCTGGGGGATGTTGGCAATAAGGGAAGCTATGCATTTGTTGAAGCAAAGAATATATGGGAAGTCTCCATACCTTTTCCTTAATTTTGCTGTAAACTTAAAAGTGCTTAGGCCCTGGCCGGTTGGCTCAGCGGTAGAGCGACGGCCTGGCGTGTGGGGGACCCGGGTTCGATTCCCGGCCAGGGCACATAGGAGAAGCGCCCATTTGCTTCTCCACCCCCCCCCTCCTTCCTCTCTGTCTCTCTCTTCCCCTCCCGCAGCCAAGGCTCCATTGGAGCAAAGATGGCCTGGGCGCTGGGGATGGCTCCTTGGCCTCTGCCCCAGGCGCTAGAGTGGCTCTGATCCTGGCAGAGCGACGCCCCGGAGGGTCAGAGCATCGCCCCCTGGTGGGCAGAGCGTAGCCCCTGGTGGGCGCGCCGGGTGGATCCTGGTCGGGCACATGCGGGAGTCTGTCTGACTGTCTCTCCCCGTTTCCAGCTCCAGATAAAAAACAAACAAACAAACAAAAAAAAAGTGCTTAAAAATAAGTCTTAATTTTATTTTTTTATAGAGGTAATATTGGTTTATATCACTACATAAGTTTTAGGTGTGCAACATTTTTCTTCTTTTTTCTTAAGTTGGAAACAGGGAGGCAGTCAGACAGACTCCCTCATGTGCCTGACCGGGATCCACCCGGCACGCCCACCAGGGGGCGATGCTCTGCCCATCCAGGGCCTCGCTCTGTTGCAACCTGAGCCATTCTAGCGCCTGAGGCAGAGGCCACAGAGCCATCCCCAGCGCCCGGGCAAACCCCACTCCAATGGAGCCTCAGCTGCGGGAGGGCAAGAGAGAGACAGAGAGGAAGGAGAGGGGGAGGGGTAGAGAAGCAGATGGGTACCTCCCCTGTGCGCCCTGTCTGGGAATCGAACCAGGGACCTCCACACTCCAGGCCGACGCTCCACCACCGAGCCAACCGGCCAGGGCCGATTTTCTTCAATTTTTTAGCCTTAGTTCTTGCTCTTTTCTCACCAGACATTTCTAGAATTCTACCTTTGAGCTCACTAATTCTCTTTTCCATAGTCTATCCTATTTCCAGTGCTTTTAATGCATTCTTAATCTCATTTATTGAGAATTTCAGCTCCTGAATTTCTCTTTGGTTCTTTTTTAGAGTTTTAATCTCTTTGGTAAAAGTACTCCTTCTGTACATTAGTTTTATTCCTGAGCTCATTGAACTGCCTCCTTGAATTTTCTTGCAGTTCATTGAGTTTCTCTAAAACATATTTTGAACTCCCAGTCAGTTAGATCACTGTCTCCCATGACTTTTAGTTTCTGAAAAATTCTCATTTTCTTTTTGTGATACTGTGTTATTATAATTTTTCATTGTGCTTAATGAATTTGTCCTCTGCTGGTGCATTTGAAGTAACAAACACCTTTCTGAGTTGCCTCTAGTTATTTTGAGAGCTAGCACATTCTATCCTCTGCTGCCTTTGCCAGTGGTGACCCAGTGACTTTGCTGTTACACCTTGTGCCTCCAAGGTTGCTGGTGCCTTGCTGCTCTTAGTGTCACTGGGCTGCCATTGTTATTCCTAGAGCCTCAGGTATTGGGTGCCACTACCATTCCTGGAGGTTCTGGTTATGGGAACCATTGCTGCTTTTGTGGGCACCAGGGTCTTGAGTGCATCCCCTGCCATGGGGAAAACCATTGTCAGTCACAGCCACCATGGAGCAGGGCAACATCTGGGTTGTATGTGCTACTGGTATTCCTGGAGCTTCTGGTCTTGGGCACTATCATGGTGACTATAGCCTTAGGTCACAGGTACCACTACTGCTGCCACGGGTACTGGGGTCTTGGGTGCAGCCCTTACTGTTGGGAGGGCCAAGGTTATAGTAACCACAGTGGGGAGGGATATAGGTGTCACGAGCACTGCTTTGGCTCCTGAAGCCTCTGGTCATGGGCTCTGCCACCACTGCTACTCTGGCTATGCTGCCTCCACGAGGTACACTCCACCCACCCTCAGCTGTACAGATGAAAGGCTCTCTCAGGCCTCCTGCTATACAGTGCTGAGAGCCTTCTGTGGAGCTATGGATGTCTTACGGTTTGTAACTTAAAAGGAAAGACAAAGTAAACAACTCATGCTGCCATGATGCAGATGTCACGTCATCTTAATTTTAAAAAGAAAACAATTTTTTAAATTTATTTTTTTGCTTTGGCTTCTCATATATATATTTGCTCTCAGTTCTTTTTTTAATATATTTTATTTTTCAATTATGTTTTACATTCATTATTATTTTGCATTAATTTCAGAGGTACAGCTGAGTGGTTAGAAAATCATGTATTTTACAGAGTGACCCCCCTGATATTTTAAGTATCCACCTGGCCCCCAACACAGTTATTATGATATTATTGACTATATTCTCTGGGCTGCAATTTATATCTCTGTGACTATTCTGAAATACCAATTTATATTTTTTAAATCCTTCACCCTTTTCAACAATTCTTCCAACCTCTGCCCCTAACATCTCTTAGTCTGTATCTATGAGTCTACTTCTATTTTGATTGTTTATTTTGTTCACTTTTAAGTTTTAATATATTACACTAACATGGATTCAAGCATCACACTGAATACAACACCCTTCTCCCCTACCTCATGCCCCTACATATATCCCCTTTGCACCCCCTCCCTCCAACTTCCACCCCCCCTTCCCTCTGGGACCTGCTGTCCTGCTATCTGTATTTCTGTGTTATGTGTATATAATTTCACTAATCCCTTCACCTTCTCTGATCTCATCCCCTCATCCCAGTTTCCTCTGACAGCTGTCCCTTTGGTCCTTGTGACCCAGTCTCTGCCTCTATTTGGTTCCTCAGTTCATTTTGTTCCTTAGATTCCACATATAAGTGAGATCATATGATATTTGTCTTTCTCTCCCTGGCTTATTTCACTTAGCATAATAGTCTGCAGGTCCATCCATACCATCACTAAAGTTAAGATTTTCTTCTTTTTAATGGCTGCATAGTATTCCATTGTGTATATGTACCACAGCTTTTAAGTCCACTCTTCCACTGATGGACATTTGGGCTGTTTCCAGATCTTGGCCACTGTAAACAATACTGCAATAAATATGTCTGTGAAGCTTTTTATTTTTCCTTCAATTTTAAACAATAACCTTGCTGGATAAAAAGTCTTGGTTGTAGATTCTTGCTTTGCATCACTTTGAATATTTCTTGCCAGTCCCTCTGGACTCAAGTGTTTCTGTTGAATGTCATCCTTATGGGGGCTCCTTTGTAGGTAATTAACTACTTTTCTCTTGCAGCTTTTGGTATTCTTTCTTTGTCTCTTAACTTTGGCACTTTAATTATGATGTGTCTTGCTGTAGGCCTCTTTGGGTTCCTCTTTAATGGGACTCTCTGTGTTTCTTGAACTTGTGCAAATTTTTCCTTCATCAATTTAAGAAAGTTTTCAGCTGTGATTTCTTCAAACAGGTTCTCTATCCCTTGTTCATTCTCTTCTCCTTCAGGAATCCCTATGATGCTGATGTTTCTCTTCATGTTGTCACAGACCTGTCTCAGAGTCTGAGTTTCCTCAGACTTTTTGAGCCTTTTTTCTTTTTGCTTCTGTGCTTTTGTTTATCTCATCTTCTAAATCGCTGATTCAATTCTTTGTTTCATCCAGACTACTGTTAATTCCTTCTAGTGCAGTTTTCATTTCTGATATTGTATTTGTCATTTCTGACTGGTTCTTTTTTATGATTTCCGTGTTCTTTTTGATGCTTGCTATCTCTTTATTTAGGTGCTCATTGTGTTCATCCATTGTTTTTCTTAGATCCTTAAGCATCCTAAAAAATCATTGTTTTAAACTCTGCATCTGGTATTTTGGTTTCTTCCATCTCATTCAATTCTTTTTCTGGGGATTTCTCTTGTTGACTCATTTGAGTCACTTTTCTTTGTCTACCCATTTTGTCCATTTATAGGCTCCTCCTTTGCATGTGCTGCTTGTGTAGTTAGCTGAGTCTAGGGTTGGTGCTGTTTTCCACCAGCTAGCAGTTGTGTTGGTTCTAGATCTTCTTAGGTTGGCGTCAGCTCTTGTTTGGAATCTGCTATGAGCTAGTTGTCTGCAGCTACTGCTCTTTTTGCTGTTTGTGTCTGAATTTTTTATGCCCAGGTAGTGTGGGAAAGGCCAACTTCCTCCTGCTTAGAGCTGACAGCAGCTCAGTAAAAGCTCCAGTCTCCATAAGATTTACCTCCACTTTTCAGCTGCTCCACTTCCTCTTGCAGCTCTTCCCAGAGTCTTCTGTAGAAAGACTGTAGTGTGGGCCCTGACTGGCTTCACCCAACCAATCCCTCTACAAGTTGCAAGCTTATTGGGTTAGGGAAGCTGAATTTGGAAATACAACGTTGTTGGGACCCCCTACTCAAGGGTCTCTTGGGCAGTAGTTCAGTATAGAAACTGTGGCCACTACTCCAGAGCCTAATCCCTCAGCCATAGCAGGATACTCAAATTTTATTTCTCCCAAGGTAAAAGCAGGTTCAGATCGAGTGGGGCCAACAGTCCCCTTTGCAAAAATTCTTACAGCTGATGAGACCCTGCTCTCAGGGAGGAAGATTGAGAGAGTCTTTTCCTGGGTCTGTCTGTGCCCTCCAGAAAGTGGCTATGCCCCTTGACCAGATCCAACAGTAGGCTCACAGGAACTCAGATTTTGAATGTCCATGCTCCAAGCCTCTCTCCTTTTCCCCTTTGCAGTCTATCTCAGAAGGGTAGTATACCCAGCACCCAGGCTAGCTGACTGTGTAGCTCCACCCTATCCAACATACATGAGCCACTGTGTAGGTGTTGATCACAGAGAGCAGAACTCACCTCAGCTGGGCCAGGTGTGAGGAGCTTTTCATTAGGATACCACTCTAGCAAGGGTTTTAGGTCCTGAACTGATGCTCTCTGCAGTTGGCCACTGGATGTGCCAGCCCTGTACCTCCCTGGCAGAAAATTGGCATAGACCAGTGGGATACACTGCCCATGACTGTCCCTCAGCAACCTTCTTGGAGCTACAAGCAATCCAGAGTTTGTGGCTGCCTCTGCTGGGCCCAGGTACACATGGAAATACCAGTCAGGTACCAAGGCTGGCTTTTACCCACATGAGGCCTGGGGGAAAGTCCGCTTAAAAGTCCAAGGTTCCCTGAGTCCTTCCCTCTGCAGCCTCAATCTGCTGGCTGCTTGTTGGTCTCTAGAGTCTAGAGCCTGCAGCAATTCAGGGATTGGGAATGGTGGTGGGTATGGCTCCACCCCTCAGCCCCAGGTTTCAGTCTGTCCAGAGTTTTTTCACAGACCTCTGTAAGGTGGGGCCCCAGGATTCTGGTGGGTGTGGCCTCTGAGATCCAGAGATGAGGTCTGCCCTTCCATAGTTTCAACTGAGTCTTCTGTGAGGTAAAAGCACCAAAGACTCAGGAGAGTGTCAAGGGTGTAGCTTCAGCCTTGCTTTTCATATTTAAATGTGCAATCCCAGGAATTGATTTTGTGTAAAGTGTGATATAGAAGTCCAGAAATATTTGTCCATATGGGTATCAAATTAACTCAGCACCTCTTAATGAAAAGACCTTCCTTTCTCCATTGAAAAGAAGCATGTATCTGTAAAATCTGTACATCTATGTTCAAACCTGCATTCTGTTCCATTGGTTAGTTTGTTTATCTTTGTGTTTACTATAGGTTTTTACTATATGTGTTACTATGTGTTTTGTTTTAAGTTGTTATAGTGGTAAAAGTTATATAACATAAAACTTGCCATTTTAACCATTTCTAAGTATATAGCTCATTAGCATTATTTACATGTGTTATGTAAGCATTACAACTATTTCCAAAACAATTTCATCACCCCAAACAGAATCTCTGTACCAATTAAGCAATAAGTTCCCACTCTCCACCACCACCAACAACTCCTGGTAACTTTTCACCTACTTTCTGTGTATAAATTTGTCTATTTTTGGTGTCACATGTAAGTGAAATCATACAGCATGTGTTCTTTTGATTCTGGCTTTTTTCACTTAGCAAAATATTTTCAAGTTTCAAATGTTGTAACATATATCAAACTTTATTTCTTTTTAAAAAGAAACTTTATATATATACTCACACACACACATTTCTCTCTTTCTCTTCATGTGTGTTTACATCCATAAATCCATTCATTTGTTAATATACACATGGGCTGTTTCTATATTATGGCTATTGTGAATAATGTTACAATAAACATTGGTATACAAGCATCTGTTTGAATCCCTTTTTCTGAAACATTAAAAATTGGAAAAGACAATAGACATTTCTCCAAAGAAGATATACATATGGCAATTGAGCATATGAAAAGATATTTAACCTTACTAGTCAATAGAGAAATGTAAACAAACCACAATGAGATACCACTTCACACCTAGTAGGTCGGTCAGCTATAATTTTAAAATAAAAAAAAATAATTGTTGACAAAGATATAGAAAAACTGGAACCCTTATACATTGCTGGCAGGGATATACAATGGTACAGTCACCGTGGAAAACAGTTTCTCAACAAGCTAAACATACAATAACCATATTATCATATTATTCAGCAATTCCACTGGTAGATGTATACTTATTTTTTAAATCAGGTTATCTTTTCGTTGGTGTACTGTGGGAGTTCTTTATTAATTATGAATCTTAAAACGTTATCAGAAGTATGACTTTTAAATATTTAGTCCCTTACATTCTGAATATGATATGTGTACATTCTTCAATGCACAAAAGATTTTAATTTTGATAAAGTCCAAGTTATCTGTTTTTCTTTTTTTTGTTCCTGTTTTTGTGTATATCTAAAATTCTATTGCCAAATACAAGATTATAATTATTTACCCCTACCTTTTCTTTTAAGAGTTTTATGGTTTTAGCCTTGATATTTAGGTTGTTGACCAGTCTTGAGTTAATTTTTATATATTCTGTGTGTTAGGGGAATACTTAATTTATTTGCATGTAGAGACCTAATTGCTCCAGCAACATTTATTGAAGATACTATTTTTTCATTATGTAGTGAATTCGTCAAGTATCAACTGGCTACAGATGTATGACTTTATTTATGGACTTGCAATTTTATTCCATTAGGCCATATGTCTATTCTTATACTAATACCTCACCATTTGGATTATTGTTAACTTTGTAGTAAGTTTTGAAATCAGATAGTGAGTCCTAAAAATTTGCTTTTCTTTTTCAAGATTGATTGGGCTATTTGAGATCCTTTCCAATAAATTTTAGGATTACCTCTTACATTCCTGGGGGGCAAAAAGGCTCTTGGAATTTGATAAGGATTGTGTTCAATCTATTAATCATTTGGTGTAGTACTGACAACATACTACAACAATATTATTCCTTACTATACATGGACACTACATGTCTTTTATTCATTTAGATCTCTAATATTTCTTTCTTCTTTTCTTTCTTTCCTTCTTTCTTTCTTTCTTTCTTTCTTTCTTTCTTTCTTTCTTTCTTTCTTTCTTTCTTTCTTTCTTTCTTTCTTTCTTTCTTTCCTTCCTTCCTTCCTTCCTTCCTTCCTTCCTTCCTTCCTTCCTTCCTTCCTTCCTTCCTTCCTTCCTTCCTTTCTTCTTTCTTTCTTCCTTTTTTTCTTCCTTTTTTAGTGAGAGGGGGGAGGCAGAGAAAAAGACTCCTGCAAGCACCCCGACTAGGATCTACCACAAGCCCAGTAGGGGGGTTGATGCTCTATCTGGGGCTGTTTTTCCATTGCTCAGCAACCAAGCCATTTTTTTAGCACCTGAGGCAGAGGCCATCCTCAGTGCCCAAGGCCAATTCGCTTGAGCCAATGAGCCATGTCTGCAGAAAGAGAAGAGAGAGAGAAAGAGAAAGAGAAGGGAGGGGGAAGGGTAGAGAAGCAGATGATCACTTCTCCTGTGTGCCCTGACTGAGATCGAATTCAGGACATGCTCAGTGGTGATGCTCTACCACTGAGCCAACTGGCCAGAGCCAATATCTTTAATTTCATTCAACAATGTCTAAATAGTTTTTACTGCACAAGTCTTTTACTACCTTAGATAATTCCTAGGTATTTCTTTAGATGCTATTTGAAATGTAGTTGCTTCTAAAATTACCTTTTTTGATTGTTCACTGAAACTGTATAGAAACTCAAGTGATTTTTTGCATGTTGAGTTTATACCCCAAAACTTTGCTGAATTTATATACTAGCTCAGATTCCTTTTGGATTTGGGGGAACTATCTATCTACAAGATCATTTCATCTGTAAATAATGATTCTTTCACTTCTTCCTTTCCGATTTGGGCACCTTTTATTACTTTTTTATGCTTAATTACTCTGATTAGAACTACCAGTACAAAATCAAATAGCAATGGTGAAAATGGGCCTCATTGTCAACTCCTGGTCTTAGGGGAAAGCTTCCAGTCTCTCACCATGAAGGATGATGTTAGCAGTAGGTTTTTCTTCTTTATCATTTGAGGAAATTCACTTACATTTCTAGTTTTATGAGAGCTTAGTCTGTAATTTTCTCTCTTGTAATAAATGTCCTTTTTAGGTCTTAGTGTGGTTTGTTTAGGTGTGGTTTTCTTTGAATTTATCCTGCTTAGGTTTACTGAATTTCTTGAATCTGTGGCTAATTTTACTTATCAGTTCTTTAGTCTTAAAAAGCTTCTGTCCTTAAATTTGTTATCTATCTCATTCTCTCTAATCCTCTTCTGAAGTTTCAATTACATACATTTTATTTGATTTAAGTGTAACAATATATGTTTTATGTTCTTTTTTTTTCTCTTGTTTCTTTCTGTGCTATAGCTGATTACTTTTTATTGGCCCCTCTTACAGTTCACTAATACTGTCTTCTGATGTATCCAGCTTCTTGACAAATCCATCCAACTGAGTTCTTGATTTTGGAGAATGTTTTTTTAGTTGCAGTGTATATTTGATTCTTCCTTATTTTTAAATTTTAAATATCTTGGAAATGCTCCATATTTTCTCTATTTTTTTGAGTGTACTATTTTGGGTTATTTTAACATCTTAGTCTGCTAACTTAAGTATCTAGATAATCTGTGAGTCTGTATTGTCTGTTTCTTTCTTTATTGTTTATATAGTCTTATCTCTAAATATCTTAAAATTTCTCTGTTAACTACAAGCATTGTGTGTTAAAAGTACATACTTCTCATAATATTATATTCTACCAGAGAAAGTTCAGCCTTTCCTCTGTTAAGTAGATGTGGTGTTGAGGTTGGCAATTATGTTAATCTTTCTTTTTTTATTCAATGAGAAACAGACTCTTGCATGCACCCAGACTGGGATCTACCCAGCAAACCCACTAGGGGGTGATGCTCTGCCCATCTTGGGTGTTACTCTGTTGCTTAGTAACCAAGCTCTTCTTAGAGCCTGAGGCAGAGGCCATGGAGCCATCCTCAGCACCCAGGGACAACACACTCCAATTGAGCCATGGCTGTAGGAGGGGAAGACAGAGAGAGAGAGAGAGAGAGAGAGAGAGAGAGAAGGGGGTTGGAGAAAAAGATTGTCACTTCTCCTGTGTATCGAGACAGAGAATTGAACCCAGAACATCACATCAGGGCAATGGTTTACCACTGAGCCAACCAGCCAGAGCCAATTATATTAATCTAATTATGGCTCAGTACATTATGGTTAGTTTTGATGTTTTGTTGCAGTTTTAGTAAAATTTAGACTCCTTTTGGTTTACCCCTTTTCCTAGGGCTTGGTCCTCCCAGACTTAGACCTGGGAAAGTTATTGTCTCCTTAGCACTGAGAGACTGTGGGAATTTGTGATATCCCTCTCAGAGGGCCTTAACTCTTAGTCTTCCATCTTTTGCAGCTTTGGAATTCAACAACAACAAAAAAATAGTCATGTGTGTAAGCTCCCTTAAGACAGCAATTTTGTCACTTCATTTTTGTGTGATCAATAAAATGCCTACAGTTTCTCTGTCCTCAGTGGTAGACTTGACTGAATCAAACCAAGAATCCCGTACTTTATCCACCACACATATTAGCAAGTATCTATAGGGGGAAAAATCTATATATCTTTGCTTCATCTCTGAAAGTTCTTTCACTAGAACTTTATTCCCTCTAGTTCTTATTGCTTCTGAAGTTCTCTGGTGCTTTTAAATGAATACATTATAAGTACATATAATAGATATAGATATAGATATAAATTTATCCAACTTCTAGTTGTTTTAAGTGAGTGTTTTGGTCTGCCTAGGACTTCTCTCACTCCCTCTCTCTATCTCTCTCTGTATGTGTGTGTGTGTGTATGTGTGTGTGTGTGTGTGTATAAATTTTGAACATCTTTAAATTCTGGATTGAACTGTTAGTCATTCTAATATATGTTAAAATGAATATATGACTGCTAGTTTTTTATGTTTATTCGTTGACTATATAAATGAAAAAGAAACTCTGAAATAATGTATTTTTAAAAGCTTTAACAGTGTGACCATTAATTTTATGTGAAAGTCAGCATCTGTTTCCATGGGCTCCAAGCATTATGCCCTACTAAACTTGGTCTTCATCACACACTTCTGTACAATTAACTAAAGAAGAAAGAAGATACTGTGTGTTGGTGCTTTTGAAGCCAGATGTGGGTGAGAAATTTGGAGGGAGAAGAGGGTAGGTGAAAGTACATACTAAGCTCCAGCCATAAGCTTCATCCTCCTGCTAGGAATTCACTCTAGTAGTGTCCTGCCAGCATCCCTGGGTGGCAGAGATCTGAATGTGGGGATGTAGGACATGCCTAAAAAATTAAGGCAAAGAGTATGCCTTCTGAGAGTTACAGCACAAATCAGTATTTATTGTACCTGAGAAATGGGGTCTCCTGAGTGCAAAGATCACAAATTTAAGTGTTTGTAGGGGATATGGTATGTAATATAGATTAGTGAACTGGGACAGATATAAGATCTTAGTCTAGCTCTCATCTTCTCACTGTAGGTAGAAATATGAGAAAAAACAATATTTTGATTTCTTCCTAATGCTTTCATAGGAAAAATAGCAGTCTGATAGGATAATAAATAATGATGCTTAGTTTCAGGTATAGAAACACACTGAGGGGGAAGGGGTCAGTAAGGAACTGTAATAGAGCTTGCCAGTAAGAATGTCCTATAATGAAAGTGATGCATCAACTTATCTGAAGAAGGGAAATTCAACACCCAGTGAAAAGCACTGGCATCTCAGTGTTGGGTGGTCTGTTATCGGAAGGGTAAAAGCTGGTGGTAATGGTGGATAGGGGTGGAAAAGAGAAGGTGAAAAGGAATCTACTTACAATACATCTTTATAGTCTTTTTTGCTGCTTCAATCAGAGATAGTTGAGTAGGAACTGCAGAATGCAGGTGGCTATACCAATGGAAAGCTTGCTCTTTTCCTAATGTGGCAGGCTTACCTCACTATGAAAAAGAGTTCTTTAATAGAATAAAATAAGCATAATATGAAACTTCATTGGCTGGAAAAAATGTAATCTATGGAGGCTTTAATATCAATCAACACGGTTGCATTATAAAAATAGAAACTGCATCCACAGACAGGCAAATGGGAAATTTCAAATACAAAAAGAAGCCAACAGACAGGCGGCAAGATGGCGATGGAGTAGGCAGATGCTCCAACTTCCACCTCCCAGAACCAAAGTGGATTACAACTTAATTTGAAGAACAATCATCTGGAAAAAACAACTTTGGGCTAAACCAAGAGGAATCTATAACCAAAGATCACCGAAGAAGTCACACTGAGACTGGTAAGAAAAGCGGAAATGCAGAGAGGGCTGCCCAGCTCCCAGGAGCGAGGGGCGGCCTGGAGGAACCTGCATGGTGGTGGGGTTATACTGAAGAGGGGAGGGTCCTGGGCCCCAGGACCCAAGCCCCAGCCTGCAGCCCCGGAGCCTAGAAGAGGTGTACAGACAGTATTTAGCTGCGAAACAAGTCAGGATACTGTTTGCAAGAAAGAGACAGATTTCTCAGACCTAGGATTCGTCTTAAAAGGACTGCACAGAAAACCTTTTTCACAACCACTCACCCGGGGCTCCAGGGGACGGGGAGAGCTGAGAGGACCAGAGTAGCAGGAAGAGAGTGTAATTTAGGAGGCACAGGGAGAAACACTTTGAGGGACAGTCACCCTAACCCCTGGGCTGAGTCACTATCCAAATTTAAAGTGAATGTTTTCCCTGGAACCAGCAATACCAGCAAAGGGAAGCAGATCACCAACCAAACAGAAGCTCTCCTGCTATACAGTCAGAGCAGAGTCACTTAGAAGCAGGAAGCCCGTCAGGGATACAGTATTGAGTGCTAGGGTCTGAGCCACAACACCACCCCCACACTGCTGAGTGTTCACAAAAGGGCAGGTGGTACACGTGAGCGCAGTCCCACCCATGGGGGCAGGCTGGAGGCCAGAGAACTGGTCCAGGCTTGTGGCCCATCTGGTGAAAGCAGTCCTACCCACGGGGTTGAGGCGGAGGCCAGGGGTCCGCCAAGGCTTGCAGCCCAGAAGAGTGAATGGAGTCCCCCCTGCAGGGGTTGGGAAGAGGCAGGGGGCCGGCCAGGACTTGCAGACCAGGCATGCACTGCAGTCCCACCCATGGAGGTGAGGCAGAAGCCACAGCTACCGCAGCCAGGCTGGCACCAGCAACACCCGTGCCTGAATGCCCAAGGCGGCAGTGGCAGGCCTGCGGACAGACCGCACCAATGGACTCTGGGATAGGAGTTCTTCATCTTCTCAGGCTGCCAGCTCTTGAATAAACCTCTTTCCTTTTGCACCAGCACTTGTCTCACAAGTTTGGCTTTCATTGCGACACGCAACAGGACCTGACTTTGGTAATACTTATTAGCAAGCTAGCCAGGAGAAACATGAATACTGGTAAATCCTGGAGAGCCGAAGCTGGGGTCTCAGCGGCTTGTGGCAGGCTGACCCTGTGGCAGGGGTGGCAGTGACTTCCCAGCAGCTGCTTACAGTTCATTATCTTGGGGACTCTCTCTCTCTCAAGGCATCAGCCACTTGAAATGCTTAGCTGGTGAAAGGAAATGGGCCTCTGGGCATTGACGGATTGCGCTGGTTAAGCTGAATGGGTGTGCACACCGGGAGCTCTCTATCAAGCCATCTGGGCTTTTCAGTCTGGACTCAGCTACAAGTCACCTGTGGTACTGTTCTGGCAAAGAATAAGGCTCTACAACTTTCACCCCAACTTCTCCACAGGAGGAGTTGGTTTGAGAGCTCTCATCTGTCTGACTGTCTAAAATTCTTGCTATTTTGTGCACACTGGGAATCCTCTGTCTTTGCCATTTGGGCTTTGTGTCATCTGGACCTTGTAAAGGTTATTTGCAGTACCGGTTGGTATGAGATCAGATTCTAAGACCCCTCCTTTCAGAGGATCTGGTTTGAGATCTCTCATCTGTCTGTCTAAAATGAAAATTTGGGTTCCAGCTGCTCTTAGCTTATTCTGTACCTCTTAAAGAATTGGTCTAATGCTTGTGATTCTGTGCACTGTAGGAAATTATTATTGTTTTTTGAAGTTTATTCTAATAACTACTTGAAAAACTGTAACAACAGAGTAAAATGGAATGTGTCACCTCTATCCCAGAAAAAATTCCATTAGTTCAAATTTTGGCAGACAGCTCTACAATTAATTAGTTATGACCCAATGGTGAAGAAGAAAACGATTTTCTATTGTAATACTACTTGGCCAATGTATACTTTAGGTTCTGAGGAGAGATGGCCCTTGAATGGTTCTCTAAACTACTATAGCATACTGCAATTAGAATTGCTTTGCCAAAGGTCTGGTAAATAGTGTAAGATCTCTTATGTACAGCTTTCATGTTGTTACATAATAGAATTCTATTCAGAAAAAATTTAAATAGATATTTCAGTGTGAGGAAAAAGGTCTCACTCCCCTCCCAGACAATAAAACTCAGAAAGAAGAAAAAAAGGAGGAAATGAGTCTTTTACACACCATAAATCCTCCTCTTGGAAGTCTTGGGGTTGTTGTGGTCTCAGAAACAGTGGGGAAATTAATACTACTTCAAACTCTGTTCAGGCTCTGGGAACAGCAGAGGCCCCTGCCCCACCTCAATGTGAGAGAAGAAAGTGCCATTTTTGAAAAATCAAGGGGCTGAAGTTGCCCGAGCCTGACATCTCTCCACACTCCTTTCCAGCCTCCTTAAAAGTTGTCAAGGACAAATGAAAAATCTTGCCTTCTCTACAATTATTAGCAATGTGGTTTACGTGGATAGTAAAAAATAAAATTGCCCCAAATATGCTTTTGAGGATCATGTGGTCTGGGGAAAAGTTTGATATTAAAACAGGTTTAATTTTGATGTCTTTTAGTGTTACTAACATAAACTATACATATATATGTTTGCTTTGCCTGGGTTTACAAAAAAAGGCTCATATTATCTCTGTGATATCTCTTGAAAATATGTGTTTGCTAATGAAAGAACCTTATTTCTAGAAGTTATGAAATGTGTTCATAAAAGTATCAATCTAAAGAATGCTAATTACTTACTTCTAGTTGCCACTAAAAATTAAGGTTTGTCAGAATTAAAAATTTAATTAAATTGGAAAAAATATATGGTTTTGGTAATAAAAGGTATATTATGGCAACATGTTTTTAAGAAAATGGGTTGTCCTAAAGTTGATTATTTCTGAATAAGTTAAGAAAAAAGAGACTAAAAGGTTTGTGTAAGCTACAGAAGTGTTTATTTTTTAAAAATGAAAAACCAGTCTCCTGAATGCCCTGTGTCCAGGGTACCAGGGCTGCCAGCGGGAGGCTTTCTCCCACCACCACCACCTCCCCCATTAACAGACACCTCTGAGCCAGGGCCAAGAGGGGCAGTGGCCCCACCTCTATATGATAAACAGTCTGCACCTCAAAGACAAGGCACCCAATTGGCCAGGGAGTGCCCCTGACCAGAGGTGGGCAATACGCTCTAACACAATTCCCTGTAGTGGAACAAACTAGCAAGGTCAGTCTGCTGGCTACTATTGAGCACACACTTCATATCCCACCTCAGATTTGCTTAGTTGAAAGCACTCTAATGCCTCTTACCAGGAGAACCCTCAGAATTTTTGCCACTCGTCACCCAAATTGAGCAGATGTACAGGCCCTTCTCAATATCTTTCGAATAGCTGATAAGAGAAGATTCGTTATAAAGAAAACTAATAAAGAGCTCACCAGCTTCACCAGGACAATCCTAATGGAACTCCTAGCCCTGTTGGTGTGGTCCCCCTTGTAGAGCTGAATGAGGACACAAACAATGCAGTGCTGGCACACCGAAGCACTATCAAAGTTGTACAGTGGGCGCTCTTAGGTTGAAGGTAGAACAGGGCAGTGAGTTGGATGATGCATAAGGAGGCCCAGGGACTCCTCGAGACATCTCCCAGCCCATCACTATTTCCCCACAGGAGCCCCAGGTACAATATACAGTGGGGAACAAACTGACTTTTTTGTAGACACAGTAGCTACTTATTCAGTCTTAAATACCACCAAGCAATGGCCCCCTGCCTTTGAGCTATAGCAGCAACCTGTGATGTTCTTTGGGAAGTAGAGAAATCCACTCTGGGACAATCTATCACAGTATTTGTACTACATCAATTTCTAACCCTGTTGGAACAAAAAGGTAAATATGGGCTAGCACAGGGGTCGGGAAATTTTTTGGCTGAGAGAGCCATGAACGCCACATATTTTAAAATGTAATTCCATGAGAGCCATACAACAACCAGTGTACGTTAGGCATTATCCAATAAAAATTTGGTGTTGTCCTGGAGGACAGCTGTGATTGGCTCCAGCCACCTGCAACCATGAACATGAGCAGTAGGAAATGAATGGATTGTAATACAGGAGAATGTTTTATATATATTTTTAATGTTTTATATTTTTAACGTTATTATTATTTTTATTAAAGATTTGTCTGCGAGCCAGATGCAGCCATCAAAAGAGCCACATCTGGCTCGTGAGCCATAGCTTCCCAACCCCTGGGCTAGCACCAGGGTTGATGGGCAAATACCAGGCCATCTTGCTAGATAACCCAAATGTTCCCTTACAAACTACAACTATCTTAAACCTAGCTACACTACTGAGTAAGGTAATAGACCTCCAACATAACTGTTTAGAAATTACTGACCAGATTTACTCCAGCCAACCAGACCTGTCAGACCAGCAGCTGGTAGACTTGGACCGGGAGTGGCACACTGACAGAAGCAGCCTCATGGAAAATGGGAAAGGAAGAGCTGGGGATGTTGTAGTGACCATCTACAAGGCAACAGAGGCACATGCCCAGTCTGCAGCTTCCATGGCCTAGAAGGCTGCCTCAGTGCTCTCACCAGAGCATTAACACTGTCTCAAGGCAGCCAAGCAAACATCTATCCTGACGCTAAATATGCTTTATTTTTTGATAGTACACATCCACGACGCAATATGGAAAGAAAGGGGCCTCTTAATCTCAGGAAATAAGGACATTAAGCACCGAACAGAACTTCTGAACTTACCTGAAGCAGTGAACCTGCCAGCCCAAGTTGCTATTATGCTTTGTTCATGACATCAGAAAGATAATTCCCAAATAGCTGAAGGGAATCAAGTAGCTGATGGGGCAGCGAAACAAGCCGCCTGAGAGACTTCGTTAACTGCGGCTTCAATACCCAGCTTGGACCTGTCAGAGTTTAAACCCCATTATGCCAAATGGGATGAAGAATGAGCCCATGAGTGGGGATTTACTAATACTAACTCTAGTTCTGTATGAAAAATTAATGCCTATGGCATGATTTTGCTCCCAGAGGCTCTAGTATACCCAGTGAGGAAGCATGAGGGAACACACTATGGAAGGGTTGCACTGGCTGATTTAGTTTGCCCTCACTTAAAGGGGCCAAACCTACAAAGAACAAGTCAGAGGATAACCTAGGGATGTCATTTATGTGCCAAAATAACCCCAAGACTTAACACAAGATAACAGAAAAAAAGTTACAATATAAAGGAATATGTCTCTTTGAGGGCTGGCAAATTGATTTTTCCCAAATACCTAGGACAAACTTCAAGTTCCTACTAGTTTTTGTAAATACCTCTTCTGGATGGATAGAATCATACCACACCAGAACATAAAAAAGCAATGAAGTAGCAAAATTTTAATCAAAACAAATATTCCTAGGTTTAGACTTCCTGATAGGATTCAGAGTGACAATGGATCTTCATTTACATCAGAATATAAGCAAAGCACTGTGGATCCCATGGAAACTACATGCATCATGTAGACCTCAACTGACTGAAAAACTGAAAAGATAAACCATACATTGAAAAAAACCTTGGCGAGGGAAATGGCGCTGTGAGGAGTGCTCCTAATACCTCTCCCTGAAACTTCAACAAATTCAACAACTAGAGACAGAAAAACAATCTCAGGAGCATCTGAAATACACATACATCAAACAAAGGTACGATTGGGCAAAAAGGTGGCTGAATATATAACCCACTCTGAAGGAAATAAGACAGAGAATGGAGTATTCCGCTTTCCTCAGTGACCTGAGCAAGGGCTGCTTTCACATGGAACTGAGAGAAAGTGAGAGCTAAGGGCGTGGAAAAAGCTGGGCTAGGGCAGAGACATTCAAGCCAAGGAGAGAGCGTGTCCATGGCTCAGCCAAGTGGAGCTAACGACAGCGGCAGACACTGGCAGAGGTGGGAGAGCAGTTGCCTTGTTTACTTCCAGTATCCCTTGTCAGGGAGCACGGGCAATGTGCGAGTGAATCCACCTGGTGCTTTGGGCATGGGTGCCCGCGTTCCCAGACAGAGGGGCTTGGTCCGAGACTGTCAGTAGTGACCTTCTCTGTGGGCTATGAGACTTTCTGAATAATCCCGGCGTCCCAAACAATAGTGTGCAGGAAGTGCATGAAAACCAGCTTCCCTACACTTGGACCTGTCTGGGCACAGCACCTCTGCCAGCCATACAGGCTAACAAAGCACACTCCTGGGGAAGAGAACTGAGGAATTGGTGGGGGGAAGGGCACACAGGCAGCTTCAGACCGCCTGTAGAGAGCAGATCTGCGGAGTGCTGAGGCATGCCTGGAGGCTCACAAAAAGATACCTGAAAGGCAATTGGCTCCCAGCCCTGCCTTATTATGCTGGCGGCTCTGGCTGACAACACCTTACCCAGAACCCTGCATTGAGTGGGGACACAGGGGGGATTTAGAAGCTCTTAGAGCCTCTTGCTCTCCAGGCAGTGGCTGGGGCAACTTCACAGCTGAGTCCCAGGCTGCTGGTTCAGGAAGGAGAGATTTGGAGAGAGGCTCTGGGAAAATGGACTATCCCATTGTCAGAGCCTGCAAACGCTAACAAGCCATGCCTACCAACGGGACTAAGGCCTAGTTTATGTCATCACCATAGTGACACAACAGCAAATCTCTGCCTAAGAGTGCCACAGGGACAGAACCTGGGGTAAAGTGCCACTGGCCAAAAAGAGAGAGAAGTAAGAAAAAGGAAGACGATAACTTCTCAAAACCAGAAAAAAAATCCACAGTCTTTATAACTTTTTCCATTTTTTCTTGTATTTTTAATCCTTTTTTTTCCTTCCACCTTGGTCATTTTATCCTCTTTCCATTTTATTTTTTTCTTTTCATTTTATTTTATTTATTTATTTATTTATTTTTTTCATTTTTCTGAAGCTGGAAACGGGGATAGACAGTCAGACAGACTCCCGCATGCGCCCGACCGGGATCCACCCGGCACGCCCACCAGGGGCGGTGCTCTGCCCCCCAGGGGGCGATGCTCTGCCCATCCTGGGTGTCGCCATATTGCGACCAGAGCCACTCTAGCGCCTGAGACAGAGGCCACAGAGCCATGCCCAGCGCCCGGGCCATCTTTGCTCCAATGGAGCCTTGGCTGCGGGAGGGGAAGAGAGAGACAGAGAGGAAAGCGCGGCGGAGGGGTGGAGAAGCAAATGGGCGCTTCTCCTATGTGCCCTGGCCGGGAATCGAACCCGGGTCCTCCGCACGCTAGGCCGACGCTCTACCGCTGAGCCAACCGGCCAGGGCCTTCTTTTCATTTTAAACGTTATCACCCATAGGTGTTACATTTTCCATTCTTTTTTTTTTCTATGAATGTTACATTCCAAAAAACTTAACTCAATTTTTTTTCTCTCTTTCTCTTTTTGTTTCTTCTTTTCTCTTTCACTTTTTCTCTCATTTGAATCTCACCCACAAACAAATTATTTTATTCTGGATTCAAATTTTTTCTTTGTGGCATTTTATGTGCTTTTTACTTTGCTTTTTATCTCTTTAGCATTTCCCCCAACTCCAGCTCTCCATTCTATAGTTTTTTTTGCCACTTAATACAATAGAATTTTCATTTTTCACTGTATGTTTTTTCTTTTCTTTTTTTTTCTTACACTATTTCTCTCATTCAACCATCATTTACAAACAAATTATTTCATTCTTGATCCAAATTTTTTCCTTGTGGCATTTTGTGGGTTTTACCTCATTTTTTGCCTCTTTGTCACCCCCCCAGCCCAGGCCCTCCATTCTACTTATTTTCGTTCCACTTAGCACAATAGAATTTTCAGTTTTTCACTGCGTTTCCTCAAAAAAATTTTTTTGTCAACTCTTATTAATGTTATTAACAATACCACTCTCAAATTCCATTAAAGAAAAAGAAATCTAATATCATAGATACGAAAGACAGTGATCTAGTTCAGGTCGGTGAGAAAAAATCTATAGAAAAAAATTTCAATAGCTTAGAAACCTTAGAGTTAAATGACAAAGAATTTAAAATTGAAGTCCTAAAAATACCCAGGAATATACAAGAAAGCACAGAAAGGCAATTTAGGAAGCTCAAAAAACAACTCAATGAACAGAAGGAATACTTCACCAAGGAAATTGAAACTATGAAAATAAATCAAACAGAGATGAAAAACTCAATTCATGAACTGAAAAATGAGGTAACAAGCTTAGCCAATAGAACAGGCCAGATAGAGGAGAGAATTAGTGACGTAAAAGACAGGCAACTAGAGGTACTACAGAGAGAAGAGGAGAGAGACTCACAAATTAAAAAAAAAAAGAGATAACCCTACAGGAATTGTCTGACTCCATCAGAAAGAGCAACATAAGAATAATGGATATATCAGAAGGAGAAGAGATAGAAAATGGAATGGAGAACATATTCAAACAAATAATAGATGAGAACTTCCGAAATCTGTAGAAAGAACTAAAGCCTTGAATTTGAGAAGCAAACAGAACACTGAGTTATCTTAATTCTAAAAAACCTACTCTACATCTGATAAGGGGTTAATAACCAAATTTTATAAAGAACTTGTAGAACTCAATACCAGGAAGACAAACAATCCAATCAAAAAATGGGTGAAAGAAATGAATAGACATTTCTCCAAAGAGGACATACAGATGGCCAATAGGCATATGAAAAAATGCTCAACATCACTAATCATTAGAGAAATGCAAATTAAAACCACAATGAGATATCACCTCACACCAGTCAGAATGGCACTCATCAACAAAACAACACAGAACAAGTGTTGGCAAGGATGTGGAGAAAAGGGAACCCTCCTGTACTGCTGGTAGGAATGCAGACTGGTACAGCCACCGTGGAAAACAGTATGGAGATTCCTTAAAAAATTAAAAATTGAGCTGCCTTTTGACCCACTATCCCACTTTTAGGAATATACCCCAAGAACACCATAGCACTGTTTCAAAAGAAAAAATGCACCTTCATGTTTATGGCAGCATTGTTCACAATAGCAAAGATCTGGAAACAGCCCAAGTGTCTGTCAGTGGATGAGTGGATTAAAAAACTTTGGTACATATATACTATAAAATACTACTCAGTCATAAGAAATGATGACATCAGATCATTTACAACAACATGGATGGACCTTGATAACATTATACTGAGTGAAATAAGTAAATCAGAAAAAAACTAATAACTATATGATTACATACATAGGTGGGACATAAAAATGAGACTCAGAGACATGGACAAGAATGTGGTGGTTACAGGGTGAGGAGAGGGAGGGAGTTGGGGAAGGGGAGGGGCACAAAGAAAATCAATTAGAAGGTGATGGAAGACAATTTGACTTTGGGTGATGGGAATGCAGCATAATCAAATGTCAAAATAACCTGGGGATGTTCTCTCTGAACATATATACCCTGATTTGTCAATGTCACCCATTAAAATTGAAAAAAAACCTTACTCCAAGGCACATCATAATGAAATTGGCACAAACCAATTACAAAGAAAAAATTCTCAAGGCAGCAAGGGAAAAGAAGAATACAACATATAAAGGAAAGCCAATTAGATTATCAACAGATTTTCCAGCAGAAACTCTACAAGCTAGAAGAGAGTGGGTCCCAATATTTAAAGTTCTGAAAGAGAGGAACTTCCAGCCAAGAATACTATACCCATCAAAGCTACCTTCAAATATAAAGAAGAAATAAAAACATTCACAGATACAGAATGAGCAAATTTATCACCAGAAAACCGCCACTTCAGGAAATACTAATGGGGGTTTTCCAACCAGACACAAAGAACAAAACAAAACAAAACTACAAGTAAAAGATCCATCAAGATCATAATAAAAACAAGATTAATCTGTGACAAAGAAACAAAAAAGGGGAGAGGACAAAGATTAACAGTAGTAAAGGAGGATGGAGTGCAGAAGCACTCATGAGATAATGTACTACAATAAACATGATATGTATGCTTTCCATTACTTAATGGTAACCACCCCTGAAAACACCAACACAGAAGTACATGGCTGGAAAAAAGATGTAACAGAGAAAAGAAGTATGGAATACAACCAAACAAAAACAAATGATAGAAAAATAAAAGAGAAGAACCAAACAAGATACAAAACTATCAGAAAGCAATATATAAAATGGCAACAGGAAACCCTCAAATGTCAATAATTACACTAAACATAAATGGATTGAACTCACCAATAAAAAGACACAGAGTAGCAGAGTGAATTTTTAAAAATCCAACTGTATGCTGCCTACAAGATACACATCTAAGTTACAAGGATAAAAACAAATTCAAAGTGAAAGGTTGGATAACAATACATACTCCAAGAAAATAACGTCCAAAAAAAAGCAAGTGTAGCAATACTCATATCTAACAATGCTGGCTACAAGACAGCAAAGGTAATCAGAGACAAAAATGGTCATTTCATAATGATAAAGGGGACATTGAATCAAGAATACATAACACTTCTTAATATATACGCACCAAACCAAGGAGCACCAAAATATATAAGACAGCTACTGACTGACCTAAAACCAAAAACCAATAAAAATACAATTATACTTGGAGACCTCAATACACCGCTGATGGCTCTAGATTGTTCATCCAAACAGAAAATCAATAAAGAATTATTGGCCTTAAATGAAACACTAGAACAATTGTATATGATAGACATCTATAGGACATTTCATCCCAAAGTGCCAGAGTATACATTTTTTTCTAGTGTACATGAAACATTCTCAAGAATTGACCATATGTTGGGCCACAAAAATAACATCAACAAATTCAGAAAGATTGAAATTATACCAAGCATATTTTCTGATTATAAAGCCTTGAAACTAAAATTCAACTGCAAAAAAGGTAAACAAACCCACAAAAATGTGGAAATTAAACAACATACTTTTAAAAAATGAGTGGGTCAAAGAAGAAATAAGCACAGAGATCAAAAGATACATACAGGCAAACGAAAATAACAATACAACATATCAGAATCTCTGGGATGCAGCAAAAGCAGTAATAAGAGGGAAGTTTATATCACTACAGGTCTATATGAACAAATAAGAGAGAGCCCAAGTAAACCATTAACTTCACATCTTAAGGAACTAGAAAAAGAAGAACAAAGACAACCCAAAACAGCAGAAGAAAGGAAACAATAAATATCAGAGCATAAATAAACAAAATAGAGAACAGAAAAACTATAGAAAAAATTAATAAAATAGGAACTGGTTTTTTGAAAAGATCAACAAAATTGACAAACCCTTGGCAAGACTCACCAAGGAAAAAAGAGGAAGGACTCATATAAACAAAATCCAAAATAAAAGAGGAAAAATCACCACAGATATCATAGATATACAAAGAATTATTGTAAAATACTATGAAAAACTATATGCCATCAAATTTAACAATATAGAAAAAAATGGATAAATTCCTAGAACAGTACAATCTTCTTAGACTGAGTCATGAAGAAGCAGAAAGCCTAAAAAGACCCATAAGCAGGGAGGAAATAGAAACAACTATTAAAAACCTCCCTCAAATAAAAGTCCACGGCCAGGCAGCTATACTATTGAATTCTATCAAACATTCAAAGAAGACTTGATTCCTATTCTACTCAAAAGTGTTCCAAAAAATTGAAGACATTTTATGAGGAGGTCAACATAACCCTCATACCAAAACCTGGCAAGGACAACACAAAAAAAGAAAACTACAGACCAATATCTTTAATGAATACAGATGCTAAAATACTAAACAAAATACTAGCAAATCAAATACAACAACACATTAAAAAATAATTCATAATGATCAAGTGGGATTCATCCCAGAATCACAAGGATGGTTCAACACACATAAAACAGTTAACGAATACACCATATCAACAAAACAAAGAACAAAATCCATATGATCTTTTCAATAAATGCAGAAAAGGCATTCAATAAAACACATCATTTTATGTTTAAAACACTTAAAAATAGGTATAGAAGGAAAATATCTCAACATAATAAAGGCCATCTATGATAAACTATCAGCTAACATCATATTAAATGACATAAAACTGAGGACTTTTCCTCTAAAATCAGGAAAAAGACAAGGTTGTTCACTCTCTCCACTCTTATTGAACACTCAACTCCACTCTTATTGAAGTTCTAGCCAGAGCAATCAGACAAGAGAAAGAAATAAAAGGCATTCATATTGGGAAAGAAGAAGTAAAGGTTTCACTTTTGCAGATAATATGATCCTGTACATTGAAAACCCCAAAGACTTTAATGAAAACCCCAAAAGACTACTAGAAACAATAAACCAATACAGTAAGGTCACAGGATTCAAAATTAATATATAAAAGTCCATTGCCTTCCTATATACTGACAATAAAACATCAGAAAATGAGCTCAAAACCAATCCTCTTCATGGTTGCAACAAAAAAATAAATAAAATACCTAGGAATGAACATAACAAAAAATGTAAAGGACCTATATAATGAAACTTACAAAACATTGTTAAGGGAAATCAAAAAACATATAATAAAATGGAAAAATATTTCTTGGTCTTGGATAGGAATAAATATAGTCAAAATGACTATATTACCCAAAGTGATATACAAATTTAATACAATTCCCATCAAAATTCCAATGTCATTTTTTAAAGAAATGGAACAAAAAATAATCAGGTTTATATGGAAGTATAAAAAACCCCGAATAGCCAGAGCAATCCTAAGGAAAAAGAACACAGCTGGGGGCATTACAATACCTGACTTTAAATTATATTATAGAGCCACGATAATCAAAAAAGCATGGTATTGGCAGAAAAATAGACACTCAGACCAATGAAACATAATAGAAAGTCCAGAAATAAAACCACAGGTATATGGTGAAATAATTTTTGATAAAGGGTCCAACAACACACAGTGAAGAAAAGAAAGCCTCTTCAAAAAATGGTGCTGGGAAAACTGGAAAACTACATGCAAAAGAATGAAACTCGACTACAGTTTGTCCCCTTGTACTAAAATTAATTCAAAATGGATCAAAGACCTAAATATAAGACCTGAAACAATAAATTACATAGAGGAAAACATAGGTACTAAACTCATGGACCTTGGTTACAAAGGGCACTTTATGAATTTGACTCCAAAGGCAAGGGAAGTGAAGGCAAAGATAAATGAATGGGACTACATCAGACCAAGAAGCTTTTGCACAGCAAAAGATACTGACAACAAAACAAACAGACAGCCAACTAAATGGGAGATAATATTTTTAAAAAAACAGCATAGATAAGGGCCTAATATCCAAAATATACAAAGAACTCATAAAACTCAACAACAAACAAGCAAACAGTCCAATAAAAAAATGGAAAGAGGAAATGAACAGACACTTTTCCCAGGAAGAAATACAAATGGTCAATAGATATATGAAAAGATGCTCATCTTCATTAGCTATTAGAGAAATGCAAATCAAAACTACAATGAGATACCACCTCACACCTGTTAGATTAGCTATTATCAACAAGACAGGTAATAACAAGTGTTGGAGAGGCTGTGGAGAAAAAGGAACCCTCATTCACTGTTGGTGGGAATGTAAAGTAGTACAACCACTATGAAAGAAAGTATGTTGGTTCCTCAAAAAATTAAAAATAGAACTACCATATGACCCAGCAATCCTTCTACTGGGAATATACCCCCATGACTCAAAAACCCTGGTACATAAAGACACAGGCAGCCCCATGTTCATTGCAGCATTTTTCACAGTGGCCAAGACATGAAAACAACCAAAAAGTCCTGCAGTAGATGATTGGATAAAGAAGATGTGGTTCATATATACCATGGAATACTACTCAGCCATAAGAAATGATGACATTGGATCATTTACAACAACATGGATGGACCTTGATAACATTATACTGAGTGAAATAAGTAAATCAGGAAAAAACTAAGAACTATATGATACCATACATAGGTGGGACATAAAAATAAGACTCAGGGACATGGACAAGAATGTGGTGGTTACCGGGGGTGGGGAGGGGAAAGAAGGGGTGAAGGGAAGGGAGGGGCACAAAGAAAACCAAATAGAAGGTGACAGAAGACTATATGACTTTGGGTGATGGGTATGCAGCATAATCAAATGTCAAAATAAACTGGAGATGTTTTCTCTGAACTTATGTACGCTGATAGATTAATGTCACCCCATTAAAATTAATTTTTAAAAAAAGAACATGAGAGGAAAAAGTACCTCGGAATAAAGGGAATCTAACTGAGAAAAAAATGAAAAAGAAAAACCTTAGCAAAATTATGCCAGTAAACACATTTGAGATGAAACAAATGCTCCCTAGAGTTAGAACATGAGATAAAATTTTAAAAATATGTACAACATTTAGGACAAACACTAACAGCCTTGCATAAGTTTGCTCTCTCTAGGTCCTCCTACCCAACTGATGAGCCATTGTACCCATTTTAACGAGGAGACAGAATCCTGCTAAATAAAAACTTAAAGAAATTAAGGAGCAGAAGAGCTGAGCAATGGATCAGCCTCTTAATGATCTGTTGATGACACACACATGTCTTTGAAACTTGCAGGAATAAAGCTCTGGGTTTATTATATTCAAGTAAAAAGAGCCCCACCTGAAGAGGGCTCTGACTCTACTCCAGAGAAATGGACATGTACTCCTGAAGATCTAGACTAGAGTATCTCTTCAAAAGACAGAACTCTTCCATGCCTAAGTGACAAAATATTTTTTACATTTTCCTATCTATTCTACATGCTACACCTGGACAGATAATGTCTTCATACATCTGTCACAGAAATAGCTTCTTTAGCAAATTTGTCTACATGTTAGCAAAACAGGGGTGTGTGTGGGTGACCATCAACTCCCCCTGTTGCATGTTTATCTCAGGTAAAAACAAGTGTTGCAAAAATTAGACAAAAGCTACCTGGCTGCAACAGACCTTGGGCCACCACATTCCTCTCTTTCAGGAAAGTAAAAATTGATTTGCAAGTCTATTTTCATGGATACCACAAGGACTCCATGTTAAGAGAAATTTTAAAATCAGGTTAAACTATTCTTTTCTTTGTGATGCTTATCTTTATTGTTTTAAAGTTTTTATAGCTTGTTTTTCCTGCGTTGGAAAATTGTATTTGCCTAACAGGCACCTCTAAGAAATGTATCTGCTTTTCTTTTTGTAATTGATTTTTGAGAAAGGGAGATAGAGACAGAGAGAGAGAAAGAAGAGAGTGAGAAGCATAAATTTATAGTTGCTTCACCTTAGTTGTTTATTGATTGTTTCTTGCACATGCCTTGACTGGGAGGCTCAAGCCAAGCCAGTGAGCACCCACTAATTTCTTAAGCCAGCAACCCTGAGCTTCAAGCCAGTGACCTTTGGGGCTCAAGCCAGAAACCTTTGGGGCTCAGGCCAGTGACCTTCAGATGATGTCAATTATCTTCCACTCAAAACAACAACCCCACATTTGAGCTGGTGACATTGCAGTTTCAAACCTGGGACCTTAATGTTCCAGGTCAATATTCCATCCATTGCATCACCACCTGTCAGACTGTCTCTGCTTTTAACTCACAAAAGTCTGCTTTACAACAGAATTAAATCTTTCATTCCCCCAATAGTTTAGGAAGACACCTCTAATTGCATGAATATGAAAAGAAAATTGACAGTGGAGAACTGTAACAGAAAATGAATATGCTATACTACTTATATTAATCTAACTATAGAACAGAATTTATATAAACGTACCTGTGAAGTAGGTGTCAACCTCAGCTTGTTACTTTAACCTAATCTTTTCTCTCAAAACTAGTGCTTGCATGTTAAAAAAATAAAACAATTTTTAAAGTACACTTTGCAGGAATCAGCAGTTTCAGTTCCAGTGTGAACATAAGAAGCAGACTCCAACCTTCAGACTTTCAGCTCCAGGAGATACACTGACCTTCAACCCATTATCTGAACAGAGTGTGCTGGCCTGAACATAAAAAACTTTTCAGCCTCCTCCCCTTGATTTCTTTGTTCTGTTTTCCCTTGCTTTCCTTATAAAAACCTCTGCCTACACTGAGATGTTAAGATGGGTTTCTGAAATGTCCCATCTTCTCAGGCTTCCAGCTCTTGAGCAAATATCTTTCTCTTTGCACCAGCACTTGTCTCATGACTTGGATTGCCATTGTGACAAGACATAAATTACTAATATCAAAAATGAAAGAAAGGCTATCACTATTGATTTCATGGTCATTAAAATAATAATGAAAGAATATTATAAATAACTTTACACCCAGAAATTTGATGTTAGATGAAATGAAACAATTCCTTGAAAGACAAAATTCAGCAACACTCACCCAAGGAGAAACACAATCTAAATTAGTCTATGTTTGTTAAAGACACTGAATCAATAATACCATCCTCAAACAGAAAGGACCAGGGTTCACTGGTAAGCTCCAACAAACATTTAAGGAAACAATTAGACAAATTCTCTACAATCTGTTGCAGAAAATAAAAATATAAGGACTATTTTCTAACTTTTTCTATCAGGAGAGCATTATCCTAAAACAAAAACCAGGACAGCAGATTACAAACAACAGCTGATGCCAACCCCAAGAAGACCTAGAAATAACACAACTGAAAATTGGAGGCAGACAACACCAACACCAGATTAGCCAGCTCTGCAAAAAATACACCCAAATGAGGAGGGTATACAGACAAAATGGGAAGACAGAGAAGTACAACCCAAATAAATCAACAAAAGAAACCCCCAGAAAATGAATTGAGATGGAAATAAGCAAACTACTGGATGCAGAGTTTAAAATAATGATTATTAAATGCTGAAAGATTTTAGAACAACAATGGATGGAAAAAATGAGCACATAAATAAAGAAATAACAAGCATCAAAAAGGACACTGAAGCCTTGGCCGGTTGGCTCAGCGGTAGAGCATCGGCCTGGCGTGTGGAAGTCCCGGGTTCGATTCCCAGCCAGGGCACACAGGAGAGGCACCCATCTGGTTCTCCATCTCTCCCCCTCTCCTTCCTCTCTGTCTCTCTCTTCCCCTCCCACAGCCGAGGCTCCATTGGAGCAAAAGATGGCCCGGGCACTGGGGATGGCTCCTTGGCCTCTGCCCCAGGCACTAGAATGGCTCTGGTCATGACAGAGTGATGCACCGATGGGCAGAGCATCGCCCTCTAGTGGGTGTGCCAGGTGGATCCCGGTCGGGTGCATGTGGGAGTCTGTCTGACTGCCTCCCCGTTTCCAGCTTCAGAAAAATACAAAAAAAAAAAAAAAAAAGGACACTGAAATAATAAAGAAGAACCAGTCAGAAATAACAAATACAATATCAGAAATGAAGACTACACTAGAAGCAATTAAAAGCAGGCTGAAAAAAAAAGCAGGCTGGATGAAGCAGAGGATCAAATCAGCGATATAGAAGACAAGATAAACAAAAATACAGAAGTGGAGCAGCAAAAAGAAGAGAGGCTTAAAAAATCTGAGGAAACTAAAAGAGCTCTGTGACAACCTAAAGAGAAACAACATCTGCATCATAGGGGTTCCTGAAGAAGAAGAGAAAGAACAAGGGATAGAGACCTTGTTCAATGAAATCATACTGAAGACTTCCCTAAATTGATGCAGGAAAAAGTCACACAAGTTCAAGAAGCACAGAGGACTCCATTAAAGAGAAATCCAAAGAAATCTACACCAAGACACATCATAATTAAAATACCAAAGCTAAGAGATAAAGAGAAAATATTAAAAGCTGCTAGAGAAAAACAGGCTATCACCTACAAAGGAGCACCCATAAGGATGACATCTGACTTCTCAATAGAAACACTTGAGGCCAGAAGGGAATGGCAAGAAATATTCTAAGTAATGCAGAACAAGAGCCTACAACCAAGACTTCTTTATCCAGCAAGGCTATCATTTAAAATTGATGGAGAAATAAAAAGTGTCCCAGATAAAGAAAAAAAAAAACCTCAAGAAATTCATTACAACCAAACCAATGCTGCAGGAAATGTTAAGGGGCCTGTTGTAAACAGAACAAAAAAGGAAAAGAATATAGTAAAAGAGGAATATAGCTTTAAAGAATAAAATGGCAATAAACAATTACATATCAATAATAACCTTAAATGTAAATGGATTAAATGATTCAATCAAAAAACATAGGGTAGCGGCATGGATAAGAAAACAGGACCCGTACATATGCTGTCTACAAGAGACACACCTCAAAACAAAAAATATACATAGACTGAAGGTAAAACAATGGAAAAAATATTTCATGCAAATGGAAATAAAAAAAGCTGGGGTAGCAATACTTAATCAGACAAAATGGACTTTAAAACAAAGGCTATAGTAAGAGATAAAGAAGGTCACTACATAATGATAAAAGGAGCAATTCAACAGGAAGATATTACCATTATAAATATCTACACACCTAATATAGGAGCACCTGAATATATAAAGCAGAATTTGATGGATATAAAGGGCGAGATCAACAGCAATACTATAATAGTAGGGGATTTCAATACCCCACTAATATCACTAGATAGATCCTCAAGAGAGAAAATTAACAACAGACTTAAAGGACACACTAGATCAACTGGATTTAATAAATATATTCAGAAACTTTCACCCTAAAGCAACAAAATATACATTCTTTTCAAGTGCTCATGCTACATTCTCTAGGATAGACCACATGTTAGGGCACAAAACTGGTCTCAACAAATTTAAGAAGAGAAATCATATCAAGCACTTTCTCTGATCACAATGGCATGAAACTAGAAATCAACACAACAGAAAAACTAAAAAATACTCAAACACATGGGAACTAAATAGCATGTTATTAAATAACGAGTAGGTTAACAATGAGCTCAAAGAATAAATTTAAAAACTCCTAGAAATGAATGATGATGAGCATACAACAACTCAAAATTTATGCTACACAGCAAAAACAGTTCTGAGAGAGAAGTTCATAGCACTACAGGCATACCTTAAGAAACTAGAAAAAGCTCAAATAAACAACTTAACCCTGCATCAAAAGAACTAGAAAAGGAACAGCAAGTAAAGTCCAAAGGTAGTAGAAGGAAGGAAATAATAAAGATCAGAGTGGAAATAAATGACATAGAGGCTAAAGAAACAATACAGAGGATCAATGAAACCAAAAGCTGGTTCATTGAAAGGGTAAACAAGACTGATGAACCAGACTCACCAAGAAAAAAAGAGAGAGAACTCAAATAAATAAAATTAAAAATGAGAATGAAGAAATAACAACTGACACAACAAAAATACAAAATATTGTAAGAAGATACTATAAAGAACTATATGCCAAAAAAATTAGACAACCTAGATAAAATGGACAAATTTCTTAAAACATATAATCTTCCAAAAATCAATCTGAAGAATCAGAAAACCTAAACAGACCAATTACAACAAATGAGATTGAAACAGTTATCAAAAAACTCCCAACCAACAAAAGCCCTGGGCCAGATGGCTTCACAGGTGAATTCTACCAAATATTCAAAGAAGAACTAACTGTTATTCTTCTCAAGCTATTTCAAAAAATTCAAGAGGAGGGAAAACTTCCAAGCTGCTTTTATGAGGGGAGCATTATTCTGATTCCAAAACCAGGCAAAGACAACACAAAGAAAGAAAAGTATAGGCCAATATCCCTGATAAATTTAGATGCTAATATCCTCAACAAAATATTAGCAAACCGGATCCAGCAATACATGAAAAAAATCATACATCATGATCAAGTGGAATTTATTCTGGGGAGGCAAGGATGGTACAATATTCGCAAATCAATCAATGTGATTCATCACATAAACAAAAGGAAGGAGGAAGAACCACATGATAATTTCAGTAGATGCAGAAATAGCATTTGGTAAAAATCCAGCACCCATTTATGATTAAAACTCTCAGCAAAGTGGGAATACAGGGAACATACCTCAACATGATAAAGGTCATCTATGACAAATCACAGCCAACATCATAATCAATAGGCAAAAATTAAAAGCAATCTCGTTAAGATCAGGAACAAGGCAGTGGTGCCCCCCTTTCACTCTTATTCACCATAGTACTGGAAGTCTTAGCCACAGCAATCAGACAAGAAGAAGAAATAAAAGGCATCCAAATTGCAAAAGAGGAAGTAAAACTATCATTATTTGCAGATGATATGATACTGTATACAGAAAATCCTAAAGTCTCAGTTAAAAAACTATTGGACCTGATAACTGAATTCAGCAAGGTGGCAGGGTATAAAATTAATACACAGAAATCAGAGGCATTTTTCACACCAACAATGAACTGTCAAAAAGAGAAATTAAGGAAACAATTTACTTCACTGTTGCAACAAAAAAAATAAAGTACCTAAGAGTAAATTTAACCAAGGAGATTAAAGACTTGTACTCAGAAAATTATAAAACATTAATAAAAGAAATCAAGAAAGATACAAACAAGTGGAAGTATATACCATGTTCATAGATAGGAAGAATAAACATCATTATATGTCTATATTACCCAAAACAATTTATAAATTCAATGCAATACCAATTAAAATACCAATGACATACTTCAAAAATAGCTAACACATATTCCAAAAATTTATATGGACCCAAAAAGGAACACGAATAGCCTCAGCAATCTTGAAAAAGAAGAATAAAGTGGGAGGTATCACACTTCCTGATATCAAGTTATACTACAAGGCCATTGTACTCAAAGCAGCTTGGTACTGGCATAAGAACAGGCATATAGATCAATGGAACAGAACAGAGAACCCAGAAATAAACCCACACCTTTATGGACAATTGATATTTGACAGAGGAGGTAAGAGCATACAATGGAGTAAAGACAGTCTCTTTAACAAATGGTGTTGGGATATTGGACAGCTACCTGCGAAAAAATAAAATTAGACCAACTTACACCATTCACAAAAATAAACTTAAAATGGGTAAAAGACTTAAATGTAAGTAGTAAAACCATAAGCATCTTAGAAGAAAACATAGGCAGTAAGCTCACCAACATCTCTTACAGCAATATATTTGCTGATTTATTTCCACAGGCAAGTGAAATAAAAGACAGGATAAACAAATGGGACTATATCAAACTAAAAAGATTTGTACAGCTAAAGACAACATAAACCAAATAAAAAGGCAAACCACACAATGGGAAGGACATGTTCAACAATACGTCTGATAAGGGGTTAAAAACCAAAATTTATAAAGAACTTGTAAAACTCAACACCAGGAAAATAAACAATCCAATCAAAAAATGGGCTAAAGAAATGAACAGACACTTCTCCAAGAGGACATATAGATGGTCAATAGACAGATGAAAAAAATGTTCAACCTCACTAATCATTAGAGAGATGCAAATTAAAACCACAGTGAGATACCACCTCACACCAGTCAGAATGGTGCTCATTAACAAAACAACACATGATAGGTGCTGGTGAGGATGTGGAGAAAGGGGAACTCTCCTGCACTGCTGGTGGGAATGCAGACTGGTCTAAATAAATAAATTAATTAATTAAAAATATTATTCAATGCTAAAAACAAATAATTTATGAAGCCATGAAAAAGACATAAAGAAACCTTAAATGCACCTGCATTTAGAGAAAACTTTCACTTACTTAGCGAAAGAAGCCAATATTTAAAGGCTACATAGTGTATGAGTCCAACTATATAAAAGCCTCCAAATGGCAAAACTAAGGAAACAGTGAAATGATCTATAGGTGTCAGGGGTTTAGGGGGAAAGGCAGGAATTGACAGGCGGAGCATAGGAGTTTTGAAAAATCTGTTCTTAAAGAAACACACCTATTAATTTAAATAATCAGATAAATAAAATAAATCTAGCTCTATGGTTCACATCTTACTCAAAAATATAGTCCAATTGGGTTTTAAAAATATTTAAGTTATTAAATATAGAAAAAGAACATTAAAGTATTATAAAATACTGGCAAATTGGACTTGGTGAACATGTTAAGGACACTACTCTTTTATGGATTCTTGCTGTATTGGCCAAGAGTTTGCTTAAAGGCTTTAATCACTGTAAAAAAAAAAAATAGAAGACTGGATAAAGAAGATGTGGTACATATACACTATGGTATACTACTCAGCCATAAGAAATGATGACATCAAATCATTTACAACAAAATGGTGGGATCTTGATAACACTATACGGAGTGAAATAAGTAAATCAGAAAAAACCAAGAACTGCATGATTCAATACATTGGTGGGACATAAAAACAAGACTAAGAGACATGGACAAGAGTGTGGTGGTTGGGGGGGGAGGGAAAAAGAGAGAGGGGAAAAGGGAAGGGGAGGGGCACAAAGAAAACTAGATAGAAGGTGACAGAGGACAATCTGATTTTGGGTGATGGGTATGCAACATAATTGAATGACAAGATAACTTGGACATGTTTTCTTTGAATATATGTACCCTGATTTATTGATGTCACCCCATTAAAATTAATAAACATTTATTTATAAAAAAAATACTGGCAAATTTGGGGCTTTACAAGCCTGACACTTAGGAGAAGAGTAAAAAACAGTATTTAATAATCTTTCATACATGAAAATTTTACATGTCTCTGAAAGAATTTGACAAAAAACCCCTGCTAATAGACAAATAAAAACATATTCAAATCATGAGTAGTCAAAATGTAAATAAAAAGGGACTATTTTCCTCCTATAGACTTGGAAGATACTTAAAACAATATAAATACTTGATGTTGGCTAGGCTATGGAGAATGGACAGTCTTATATACTGCTGATAGTGGTATGTGATAGATAATTTGGTGCACTGATAAACTGATATAAACTCTCTGGAGGAATATTTGGCAATAAATATCAAAATACTAAAATAATTCTTCTGACTTAGCAATTTCACTTCTAAATTATGTTTGGACAAGCAAATAAAGATGTGAGTATTTTAAAATAATGGTGCTTCATGCTGTGCAAGCTATGCAGTGGCCAGAAGCGACAACATAATGTTTCGTTCCCAGGAATTCATGAGCCAAAACACCCCAACAAATAAGATGTGTGTGCAGGTGTCTCTGTTTGTGTTCCTGCAATGTAAAAAGCCTGGAGGATTCACTCAGAAATGTTAAAAGTCACTGGATAGAATTTTGGGGCCTAGTATTTTTTTTTATGAGTGTAATTATCTTCTTATAGAATGCTCTGTTTTTTGGTTTTATTTTATTTTTTGTTTTGTTTTGTTTTGGACACTGGGCATGTATTCCTGGCGGAAAATTGGAGTATAAAAAAAGATTTCTTTGGAAGTGGTTAGGTAGAGTCGGCCACACGAGGGGGCTGTGGTCACGGTTGAGGAGCGCTGGGAGGGGCCTCAGCCAACCATCGGCCCTCTGCAGGGGGGAAAAAAATCCGGTGCAGCGAGGGGGCGGAGCCCGGAAAGAAGAGACTACAGAGCCCGCGTGGCCTGCTTGGCAGGCTCCCAATCTATTCCTCCTTCCTGTTGGCACCCCTAAGTGTCCTTGCTCCAGGCGGTTCTGAGAACGCTGCGGGCTGCCCTGTTGCAGCAAGACGTTCATGACTTCACAGATCTCATACCCAAACAGACCCAGCCCAAGAGAAGGGAGCTGTGCTGTGCAGGCGCAGGGGCGGCCGCCCTGAGCCACCTGTTAGGCTGTAGTCCTGTGCTCCACCAAAGAATGCAGCTCTAGCAAGGGGCAAAGGCTAAGATGAGCTGCCAGGCTGCAGCCTTCATTCAGCCACAGGTGTCCCATTCTTCTAATTGCCCTTTGGAGGGCCCAAAGCTGACTCCTCCCCAGAGATCAGCCAGTTCAGCTGGGCACCTGGCTGGCTGCACACTTCTACCTCCCAGGGAGAGGCAGATTAATGACAGGCAAACCCGCAATCTTCTGAAGGGCCCCGCAAAACCCCAACCTTACACTTTTTTCTAATGACACCAAGTTTGGTTTCACATGTGCAATTTTAACATTAATAGTACGTAATATTTTTTATTTAAAAATATGGTTAACATGTATTCCCCCCCCCCTCTTTTTTTTAAGGGGCCCAATATTTTCTTCTGTACCTGCAGCCTCAATCGATTTTAATCCGCCTCCGCCCTCCCCCAGCCAGGGTCCCCGGAGGAGTATCTCTCCTGAAGTCCCCCCGAGGCTGTAGACCTGGTTAATCCTGGCGAATCGCTTTCTTCTCTGAACCGCAGTCTGCTTGCCTCAACAAGGGATATCACAGGATTGTCTCCCAACATTGTTGCAAAGGTTAGTAACCAGTCACCGTGCACAGAGGGCCTCCTAGGGCCAGACTTGGTGCATAGGTTCACGTAATTCTAAAGCAACCTGAAGAAATAAGTACTATTACTATTGTTCACCGCGCTACCCCTCTTCCCTCGGTCTGGCGCCTCTGCCCTCCACACCGCCCAATGTCAGCCAAGAACTAAGATTCAGAGTTTCCTTGCCTAAAATCACAGAGTGTGTGTGGGGGGGGGGGGAATGGGGAGAAACGCCAGAGCCCACACCTCTTAACTGCAAGCCTGGACGTACTTTACTTTATTAACTTCCAGTTCTGTGGGCACCTGGGGGAGTTTCTGTCTCCCCTAGGCAGGTGGCAGCTGAGAGGCCCCGACAGATACAGTCGAGTATAGGGTGATGGGCTCTGAGTGAGACAACCTCAAGGACTTTGTGGGGTCCCACTGGGGCTCCGAAGTCCGAACTTCTCCTGCACAGGACCTCTGAGGAGATAGCTTTCCTGTACCTAGAATGGGGTAAGGAACTTCGGAATGGGAGCAGACAGCCCAGGGGGATAGATCGTCCCTTTGTCACGAACCACCCGTGTCAACTTCGGCTTGTCACTGTTTCTCTCCAGACCTCAGTGTTCTCTCCTGTGAGCGTGGCCTGTCACGTCCACCGCAAGGGGCGGTTCCGGCTCCGGTTAGCTTCCAGCCTGGGGCCACCCAGCCCCCCGCCGCGACCCTTCAGCTGGAAGACACCAGGCCAGGCGAGCGGCTCGGCTGCACCACGGGGAAGCCCAGATCCCGACCCCAGGCCTCACAGAGCTCCCGAGCCCGGAGCCCCCATGGCCCGGAGCCCCCATGGCCCGGAGCCCCCATGGCCCGGAGCCGGGACAGCCGGCGTTCCTGCGGGCGGGGAGGCGGGCCCGGCGCGCGGGGACTCACCGAGCCTGAAGGGACCTCTGGGTGCTGCGCGCCGGGAGCTGAGGCTTGGCGCGGGCTGGCCTGGGAGGCGGAGAGGTGGGACCGGTCCTGGCCAGTTCGGGAGTCACGGCCAAGATTAGAGCCCGGGAGGGGAGAGGCGCCAGACCCAGGCGAGAGGGGCAGGGACGGGGGGCGGGCCGAGAGCCGATGTGGGCCGCGCTGGGAAGGACGCGCACTGACCGTGAGGCTGGGCGCATCGCGCACCCTCTCTGGACCTGTTTGCGTTGATAGACAAGACTTGCTAGGAACCCTCCCAGAATTCACGGGGCTTTGAAAAGCGCCCCGATGTTCTGAGTACTTCCAAGGCTGAGTTGGTAAGAGGAAACTTCTGCCAAATCCGATAATTTTCACCCACCCACTCATTCAAAAACAATGTGTCGAGTTCCTACCAGGTACTGTGGACACAGGTAGAGCCAACAAATTCCTTGCGCTCTGACCCTCCATGTACTTGAGAAAGGCAGTAACTGCGTGTCTTGGTGCGTTTCGGGATTTGTGCCTGCCCCGTGTCCAGCCCACCTGCCCAGCCATTCTGCCAGCGCTGCCTCCCCCTAGTCCGGATGCTGCGACCCCGCTCCTGGCTCCCATCCCGACCAGTCCTGTATCAGGCAGGGTTATCTGTTTACCTCTGGACCAAAAACCATCAGGGGGAAAAAAAGAATACAGAGGAGAATAAATCAGTCCCGTCAGTTGTTCCCTGACTTCCAGCCTTCATCTAGGTGGCTCCTTCTGGGAATGCCCTTCCTGCCACACACGCAGCTGGGCTATTCTATGCCCTTCCTGGCTTTTCTTCTTTTGAGGGCTGTCTCTATCTGAATTACAGCCACATGGATCTCTGTTCAGTGCCCGAACATGGCAAGCTTGCACCAACCTCCGGCTTTGACATTGACCTCTGCTGAACCATTCTCCTCTCATACGAGAGAAGAATGTCCTCTCTCGTCTTCACGTAGTGGCTTACAGGTCAGATATCTGATGCAGAGCCTTGGAGAAACTGTTCTAGGTCACACAGTCTAAAGTACCTCAGCCACTCTCTAGCACATTACTCTGTTGTAATTCTTCACAGCGCTTATTTTATAGCTGAGATTTTTTTTTCATTATGTTTATTATCTCTCTCTCTCTCTCTCTCTACCACTAGCTTCCATGCTCTTTGAGGGAAGGAAACTGGTGTGATGTATTCACTGTTGTATTCCCAAGTACACAATGATGTCATAGAATAGATGCTAAATGTTTGTTGAATGGCTTAATGACCACATGCCGGGATAAACACCCATGAATGAGGTGACCCTTCTCTACTGTGCCTTCGAGCCCATTCTCAGGAGCTGTTCTCCTTTCTTCTGCTGCAGCCTCCAGGTCTCCTTGCTGTCCTTCACATACACTGATCTTCTTGACTCATACACTTTCCACATGCTATCTATTTTCTTCCTCAAAGATGCCTCATTAATATTTTGGGAGGTTCCTACTAAAATGCCACATCTTCCGGGAAGTTTTTCTTAAGCACATTCCCACTATAACAGAGTGTATGTCTATAGAGGGACCTCTAATTTTCCTTCATGCACCCACCTCAGTTGTAATTTTATCCTGGCATCTGGGATTGTTTGATTGACATACCTCCCCTACTAGGACATGAAAGCAAAGACTATTTTATTTAGTCCCCAGAAATTTCTTAACATTTCATGTAGTGCCTTGTGTTCAGAAGGTGCTCAATAAAATTTGTAGAATAAATGACTGATTGTCAGAGACCTGTAATGGGAATGTAATGTATTGTGAGAAAAACCTTAAAGCTAGAATAGAGAAGGCAGAATAATAGGTGATGACAGGAACCAAAAGAATGACTTGGAGATTGGACACCCCACAAAGGTGTTATAAAATCAGAAAAGAAACCAAAGCTTTACAGATATACAAGGCAGGAGAGGAGGGAAGTTTAAGCAGAAAGTTTAGCAACACCGTCGCCTGCAGTAACGTGGAAAGTACAAAATATGCTCAAGGAACTGGGTAATCTGGTTTAAGGAAATTTTCAGGCAGAATGTTGAAAGTCCTACCTGGCTTGCATATATATTAAAACGTGTGGAGCCAAAGGTATAGCTGTAAAATTCTTTGTTAAGTTCTCAAAAAGATCAAAAGTGGCACCTCAGAGTATTTAGTTAAAGAGTGGGTCTTCCAAGAATCTTAAGGTTGTCATTTATCCAAAGCCCAAGGTAAAGAAAAACTTTATCTCAGAGATACCAGTTGTCTAGAGCAGTGGTCCCCAACCTTTTTTGGGCCACAGACCGGTTTAATGTCAGAAAATATTTTCACGGACCGGCCTTTAGGGTGGAACGGATAACTGTATCACGTGACCGAGACAAGCATCAAGAGTGAGTCTTAGATGGATGTAACAGAGGAAATCTGGTCATTTTTTAAAAATAAAACATCGTTCAGACTTCAATATAAATAAAACAGAAATAATGTAAGTTATTTATTCTTTCTCTGCGGACCGGTACCAAATGGTCCATGGACCAGTACCGGTCCGTGGCCCGGGGGTTGGGGGCCACTGGTCTAGAGGAGTGAATGTCAAGAAGATTTATAGAAAGCACACAAAGTTATCTTTAAAGAAGTATTTAGCAAAATAGTGCCAGTTTAGAGCTTGGACTATAAGGATCAGAGATAGTACAAAATAAAGAGACTTTTGGAACTGCCCTCCCTACCCTGCCAATTCTACTGGCAAGAATCACTCCAAGAAAGCACACAGATACCAACAGGGCTACATTTTATGGGAACAAAAGGATAACTTGAGAGCAGAACAGAGAGTCCAAGAGTGGAACCAAGAGCACGGAGAGGCCAGAGTTAGACCGAGTCTTAATCAAGGAACTTCTCATTTCTGCCCAGTTGTTCTTCACAATTGTGGAGACTAGCAACACTCATGCGCCTCCCATCCCTGTCCCCATTATCTACAGTGGTTATGTTATGCCTGTCCCACCATTGTATGTTGTGGGGCGGGATTGGAAGCAAAGGTGCAGACAACTTCTCTCTGGAACTCACAGGTCTTCAAATTGAGAGCAATTGTACTTAAGGAGGTAGACTGAACAAAATACAGTACACTCAAGGGGCGTCCTTCACAATGCAACCTGATTTGGATGGAATGGAACCTGATTTGGATGGAAAGATTCTGGACTTTGAGCTCATTGTGTGGTGGGATGGGACTGGGGGTGGGGGTGGGGGTGGGGGAACGTTAGGAAGGGTGTGTATGTTTTGCAAGTAAGAGAACTGTAAATAATTAATGACCATTTGGTAAGCAGTACTAATTTGAACTCTTTGACAATCTCTCTGTCAAGAGGAGAAATACAGTTCATTGAGCCCTTGAGCATGGGCTGGACTCAGTGACTTTCTACTAACAAATGAAATATGGCGAGAGTGATAATGTGTGGTTTTTGAACTCATCATTTTCTAGACCAGACAGAGAAATGGGGCCCAGGGTCAGAAAGTGGCAGAAACCAGCTCTTCTGCATCCTAGAACTCTGTAATAATCTCTGAGTGAGTCATTCTAAACACACTTCTGCCAGCCCAGCTTACTGTGTTGGGAATGCCCCTTGACTTTACCTCCCTGAGCTTATGCTTTGGGGCTTGGTTTGTGTACTATCTCTTTTGGGAAGCCTTCTCCAGCCTCTTCCCTTCAGAATTCCATATTTATAGCACAGATTATAGTCTAATGTATAATTTTCTAAATGCTTGTTATTTTCTTTGAATTGCAAGGACATTTGTGGGCCCCAGAACCCTGCATAGGACCTGACGCAAAAAAGGCACCAGTGGTTAGTGTGGATTGAGGACATGCCCAACAGAGAGAGCCTTTGCCTGAACTCTCTGTAGACCCCTAGGTGGCTGAGGAAACTGGGTGCTTGCATAGCCTTATGTTCTCAATAAGGGGATGGAACTATGGCTCCAATCTAGGGGCCGTTTAGAGGATGAGTCTGCTCAGGGACATGTGGGTGGGTGACCAGATGGAGAGATGGGTTTGCTTTCTGTTGTATAAGGATGATTAAGCTTGTCCTTTAGGAACTCTGGGAGGTACTATGTGTACCCTGCAAAGAAAATATTAACTAAGGTCTATAACCTTTGGGAAATCAAAACAAGCAAAGCACATGACCTCAACTTTCTTTTCAAATTTGGGCCAGTGTTTCTTCCCCTTAGCTCAATTCTGTGGCCTCCTATTCAAAGTGAGACTACCCTGTGCTTCTTCTAGTTCATTTTTTAAATTGCTCATAGTATCACCTGATGTCCTATTTTTAGAACCTCTCCCCAGCGGCAACATAGAATTCAGGATGGTGTTCTTTGGTATTTGATATTCTTAAAATGGGAAAACATGATGTTACATGTTGTTATAGTTCGTTTTGGCTATTATACCAAAACACACACTGGGGGCTTATAATCACATAAGTGTATTTCTTACAGTCCTGGATGCTGCAAATCTGAGATCAGGGTCTAAGCATGCTTGGGTGGGGACCTGCTTCTAAGTCACAAATTTCTCATGTGTCTTCACATGAGCTCTGTGGGGTGCCTTTTATAAGGGCCACACTCATGGACTAGTCACCTCCCAATGGCCAAACCTCCTAATATCATCATTTTCTTGGGGGGGGGGGTTAAGATTTTAGCATATGAATTTGGGGGAATCACGTTCCGATCATAGCACATATAGAGGTAGAAATATGAGTTAACCTTAATACAGTTCCAGACCTTGAACCAGGATACAGCTGAGAAACTGGAGTCACAAACAAAAATGTCTTTGAAGAGCTAAGTGGACAGTCAGGGAGTTTACAATCATTTGCCTGGGACCTCACCAGCTTCAGGCAGAACCTGTTGACCCCTGTGTAAAAACAAATCTTGAGTTATTTTGTTTGTATCCTCAGTGCCTGTGACAGCCCCTGGCTTGAAGATGGCCCCCAGGAGCTCATTGCAGAGAAAAAAATGAAACTAAGGGAGAGTCAGGTACAGTCTTCCTCAGGTGACTTTAGCCAGTGTGTGAGATGAACATATAGACATGGCAGAAATCAAAGATGAGAAAGTGTGAGGGTGGCCTGGGGTGCATTGAGCTTCCTTGGAAGGATAAGGCCTGCAGGGCTGGGTTGAATTTAAATTAGGAAAAAATGAGAAAGATTCCAGATGAAAAAAAAGAGTAAAAACGAATGCAGGGGGAGTATGGAGGCAGGGATATGGAGGTGGGGTTTTTTTGTTTGTTTGTTTGTTTGTTTTTGTATTTTTCTGAAGTTGAAAACGGGGAGGCAGTCAGACAGACTCTGCATGCGCCTGACTGGGATCCACCTGGCATGCCCACCAGGGGGCGATGCTCTGCCCATCTGGGGCATTGCTCTGTTGTGACCAGAGCCATTCTAGCGCCTGAGGCAGAGGCCATAGAGCCATCCTCAGCGCCTGGGTCAACTTTGCTCCAATGGAGCCTTGGCTGAGGGAGGGGAAGAGAGAGACAGAGAGGAAGGAGAAGGGGAGGGGTGGAAAAGCAAATGGGCACTTCTCCTGTGTGCCCTGGCCAGGATCGAACCCGGGACTCCTGCACGCCAGGCTGACACTCTACCACTGAGCCAAAGGCCAGGGCCTGGAGGTGGTTTTTAAGGAGTAATGAGATAGCAGAAGTCATCATGCTAACCGTGTTGATGCTTGAGAGAAACACAGATGAAAATATCCTAAACTAAATACTAGCAAATCGAATACAACAACACATTAAAAATAATAATACTTTATAATCAAGTGGGATTCATTCCAGGAGTGCAAGGATGGTTCATCATATGGAAATTGATCAATATAACAAATGGATCAACAAAACAAAGAAAAAAAATCATATGATTTTATCAATAGATCAGAAAAGGCATTCAATAAGATACAACATCCCTTTATGTTTAAAACACTCAATAAAATCAAAATAGAAGGAAAGTACCTCAACATAATAAAGGCCATATATGACAAACAATCAGCTACTATCATACTCAATGGTGAAAAAGTAAAGGCTTTTTCTCTAAAAATCAGGAAGAAGACAAGGCTGCCCACTCTCTCCACTCTTATTCAATGTAGTTCTAAAAGTTTTAGCTAGAGTGATCAGGCAAGAGAAAAAAAAATAAAAAGCATCCATAATGGGAAAGAAGAAGTACAGGTATACCTTTTGCAGATCACATTATCCTGTATGTAGAAAACCCCAAAGACTCCATTGAAAAACTATTTTGAATAATAATCCAATAAAATAAAGTCACAAAATACAAAGTCAATATACAAAAGTCTACTGCTTTCTTATACAGCAACAATAAAACTTTAGAAAATAAATTGAAAAAATATTTTCTTTTATAATTGCAAAAACAACAACAAAAATACATGGGAATAAACTTAACAAAAGATGTAAAGGACCTATATACTAAAAACTACAAAACATTATTAAAAGTAATTGAAAAATACATAATGAAATGTAAAAATATCCCATGTTCATGGATTGGAAGAATCAACACAGAAAAATGGCCAAATCACCCAAAGCAACATACAAATTTAATGCAATCCCCATCAAAATGCCAATGTCATTCTTTAAAAATAATAAAACAAAAAAATCACCTGGTTTGTAGGAACCATGAAAACCTCAAATAGCCAAAGGAATCTGGAGGGGAAAAAATAAAGCCAGAGGTACCACACTACCTGACTTCAAATTATACTATAGAGCCACGATAATCAGAACAGCATGGTATTGGCAGAAAAACAGGCATACAGACCAAAGGAACAGAATTGAAAGCCCAGAAATAAAGCTACATACATATGGGCAAATAATCTTTGACAAAGGAGCCAAAAAACACACAATGAAGAAAAGGATGTCTCTTCAATAAATGGTGCTGAGAAAATTGGAAAGCCACATGTAAAAGAATGAAATGACTACAGTTTTTCCCACAGCACAAAAACTAGTTCAAAATGGATCAAAGAACTGAATATAAGATCTGAAACAGGCCCTGGCTGGTTGGCTCAGTAGTAGAGCATCAGCCTGGCGTGCAGGAGTCCCGGGTTTGATTCTCAGCCAGGGCACACAGGAGAAGCACCCATCTGCTTCTCCACCCCTCTCCCTCTCCTTCCTCTCTGTCTCTCTCTTCCCCTCTCGCAGCCAAGGCTCCATTGGAGCAAAGTTGGCCCGGGCACTGAGGATGGTCTGTAGCCTCTGCCTCAGGTGCTAGAATGGCTCTGGTTGCAACAGAACGACGCCCCAGATGGGCAGAGCATCGCCCCCTGGTGGGCGTGCCGGGTGGATCCCGGTCGGGCGCATGCGGGAGTCTGTCTGACTGCCTCCCCGTTTCCAACTTCAGGAAAATCAAAAAAAAAAAAAAAAAAAAAAAAAAAAGGTCTGAAACAATATACATAGAAGAAAACATTGAAACTAAACTCATGGACATTGGCTGTAGAGAACAATTTATGAATTAGACCCTAAAAGCAAGAGAAGTAAAGGCAAAAATAAATAAATGGGACTATATCAAACTAAAAAGCTCCTGCACAGCAAAAGACTCTGACAACAAAACAAATAGACAGCCAACTAAATGGGAGATGATATTTGCAAACAACAGCTCTGTAAGGGGTTAATATCCAAAATACATAAATAACTCACAAAGCTCAGCAACAAACAAGCAAACAATACAATTAAGAACTGGGGATGGCCCTGGCTGGTTGGCTCAGTGGTAGAGCATCGGCCTGGCATGCAAGGGGTCCCAGGTTCGATTCCCGGCCAGGGCACACAGGAGAAGCGCCCATCTGCTTCTCCACCCCTCCCCCTCTCCTTCCTCTCTGTCTCTCTCTTCCCCTCCCACAGCTGAGGCTCCATTGGAGCAAAGATGGCCCGGGCGCTGGGGATGGCTCCTTGGCCTCTGCCCCAGGTGCTAGAGTGGCTCTGGTCGCAGCAGAGCCATGCCCCAGAGGGGCAGAGCATCGCCCCCTGGTGGGCAGAGCGTCGCCCCCTGGTGGGCGTGCCGGGTGGATCCCGGTCGGGTGCATGCAGGAATCTGTCTGACTGTCTCTCCCGGTTTCCAGCTTTGGAAAAATACAAAAAAAAAAAAAAAAAAAAAGAACTAGGGAGAGGACTGAGAGACACTTATCCTAAGAGGACATACAAATGTCCACAGATATATGAAAAGATGCTCATCTTCACTAGCTATTCAAGAAATACAAATCAAAACCACAATGAGATACCACTTCAAACCTGTTAGATTGACCATTATCAACAAGACAGTTAATAACAAGTGTTGAAGTGGTTGTGGAGAAAAAAGAACCCTCATTCACTGCTGGTGGGAATGCAAATTAGTAGAACCATTATAGAAGAAAGTCTGGTGGTTCCTCAAAAAAATTAAGAATAGAACTACTATATGACCCAGCAATCCCTCTACTGGGTATCTACCCCCAAATCAGATGATGACATCGTGACATTTATGACATCAATGGACCTTGAGAACACTATATTGAGTGAAATAAGTAAATCAGAAAAAACTAAAAACTGTATGATTTCACACATAGGTGGGATATAAAACTGAGACTCATGGACATAGATAAGAGTGCAGTTGTAGTCAGGGGGAGGGGATATAAGGGAAAAGGAAGGGGGTTAGGGGAAGGGTGTAAAGAGGGACAAATATAAGGTGATGGAAAATAATTTGAATTTGGGTGATGAACACACAACATAATCAATAGTTCAAATGCTATAGAAATGTTTACCTGAAACTTATATACTCTTATTGACTAATATCACCATGTTAAATTTAATTTTTTAAATAAAATTTAAAAAATAATAAAGGGTCATGAGGAGGCACCATTTGAGACAGGCAATTGGAAGAACATACCTTTTTGTGTTCCCTGTAACAGATGTTTGCCTATCGGGCCAGTAACTACCCTTTTTAATTGCTGTCATTTTCTTACTTTATTTTTCAACGTACTTCATTGAAAATATTAATAATTACATACCCTATGATCCAGCCATTTCACTCCTAGATACTTTAACCAAACGACCAAAACCATATATCCATACAAAGTCTTATAAGACTGTTCAAAACAGTTTTTCATTATATCCAAGAACTGGACACAACCCAAATGGCCATCAAAAGGTGAAAGAGTAAGCAAAGTGTGATATAACTATACAGTGGTATATGGCTTATTAAAGAAAAGGAACAAATACATGTGGTAACATTGTGTTAAGTGGAAGAAGCCAGACTCAGAAGAATGCATGCTGTATGATTCCATCCATAGGATGGGAAGATCAGACAAAATCAATCTATGGGATAAAAGTCAGACAGTGGTTGACCGAGACAGTGTTGATAATGAAGTGGAGGGCAGTTGACATGAAAAGGTCACCAGGAAACCTTCTGGGTTAATGAAAATGTTCTATAGCTTTTTGGGTCATGGTTATAACAGATTATGCAATTTTCAAAACTCATTAAATGGAACACCTAAGATCTGTATATATAAATTATTAAAAGGCTATAAATTAATACAAACTTTACTACGCTAAGTATAAAATGTAAACCAATCCAAAGGTAGATGAAGAATAATCTTCCCCCATCCCCCACACACATTAAACTCCTTCAGACTTCCCTGGTGTAACTGATGTTGCTATTGTTTATTTTACAAAATTAAAGTCACATTACTGTGCTTGTTACTCTACACACCTTTTCTAACTTAAAAATGCTTCAGTGCCTAAATGTCAGCAGATAGGGAATCTAACTGATTTTTTACTATGAAACAATTCTGTGGAAACTGTGCGTCTTTGTTATTAATATAAATTATTACCATAGGCCTATTGTCAAGGCCTTAACACACTTCTTCAAAAGTCATCATCTCTTAAGTCTAAGAGAAATACAGCATTAAAATCTGTGATGTCACTAGAAAGTTTATCCCAAGCCACAAGAACCCATTTGCATCACATAAATAAGTTTTTAGAAATACTTCTGCAAATGTATATTTATAATTTGCAGAATGCTACTAATTATTGTATTTTAAGCTCACTTTAACAAACTTCTTTTTGAAGAAATTTAATAGTTAAAAATGCGTTGGCCTCAGTAGTATTTACAAAATATATGTTATAGTTTGTTGTCCTTTTTTTGGTTTAATTTTTATTATGAAACATTTTAAACATACAAAATTTGAGACAATAATATAATAAAATCTACTGCTTCTATTATCCCACTTTAAAAATTATCAAGTCATGGTCAGTCTTGTTTATTTATATCCATTTTCTCCTCCCCAATATTAGCTTATTTTTAATAAAAACAGACATCATGTGATCTCATTTGTAATATTTCAGAATGTATTGCTGAAAAGGTAAAACTGTTTTTAAGAAACAACTACAACCTCATATCACACCATAAAATTAAAATTTTTTTAATATCATCAAACATTCAGTACGTGTTAAAATTCCCACAGTTGTTACATATAATACATGAAGGTCTGATCAGGTCCACACATTGTAAATGTTGATATGTCTCCTAAATTTCTTTTAACCTTTTCCCCTCTTCCTCTCTTTTCCTATCTTTCTCTTTTTTCCTTTCTCTCCCTTTCCTTCTCTTTTCCTCTTTCTCTGCCTCTCCTTTATCCTTGTCCCCCAACCCCATTCTGTCAATTCTTTGCAATTTATTTGTTGAAGAAACAAAGTGGATTGTCTTGTCAAGTCTTCTGCTGGACTTGGAGGGGTCACAGTCCTTTGCTGCACATTGGTAGCTGGAGCTAGAGGCATGGGACTCAAGTTGACCTATTTGTGTGTTGGTGAGAATACTTCTAAAATTGTGTTGTTACTTTCACCAGGAAGTACACAATATCTGATTGTGTCTCTTTTGTTGTGTTCATTGCCTGAATTCATTGTTTCATTTTCCCAGTTTCACTAGCATCTCCCAAAGGTGAAAAATGGCCTTATTTATTTAATTTAATTAATTTATTTTTAATGTTATTTTTTTGAGAGAGAAAGAGAGAGACAGGAATAGATATGAGAAGCATCACTCATAGTTGCATCACTTTATTTGTTTATTGATTGCTTCTCATTTGTGCCTTGATGGGGCGGGGGCATTTCCAGCTGATCCAGTGACTCCTTGCTCAAGCCAGAGATCTTAGGCTCAAGCCAGTGACCATGAGATCATGTCAAAGATCCCATGCTCAAGCTGGTGAGCTTGCATTCCAGCCAGATGAGCCCACACTCAAGTCGGCAAACTCAGGATTCCAAACCTGAGACCTCAGCATCCCAGATCAATGCTCTATCCACTGTGCCATCACTGGTCAAGTGATCAATGACTTTTTTTTTAAGTGAGAGGAGAGCAGATAGAGAGAAGGACTCGCACATCTGCCCCAACCAGGACCCACACAGCAACCCCTGTCTTGAACCAATGCTCGAATCAACTGAGCTATCCTTAGCACCTGAGTCTGATGCTTTGACCAATCAAACTCTCCTCAGATCCTGTGAGAGGGGAAGGGAGAGATACAGGAAAGAGGGAGGGGAAGGGAAGCAGATGATCACTTCTCATGTTTGCCCTGACCAGGGATTGAACCTGGGATATCTACATGCCAGGCCAATATTCTATCCACGGAGTGAACCAGCCAGGGCCTCAATGACCATTATTTTAAGTAGCATTAGGGACTCATGGAATTTTATATATTTTGTGTATGTCAATTCTTTGCAGTTATTTTTTCCCCATTGTTCAAATGTCCTATCTGTGGCCAGAAGAACCTCTTCAGCGAGTCTTCTGAGCACAGTTGCCATGCTTCCTTTATTGTTTGAAAGTTCCTTGCTTTCTCTTATTAGAGAATGTGGCAAGTTCATTTTGTGCACCCCTTACCCCAGACCCAAATTAGCTATTTCTCCCAAGTACCACCCCCAAAATTACAAAGTTAGTGTGTACTCAATGCTCAGAGCTAGAATAGAAGGAGTACTTTTTAAGACAAGCAAGTATTGAAATTTTATATATATACACACACACACACCACATTTTCTCCTAGAAGACACTAGAGTGTACGATCCAGAATAAACCAAGAAACAGCAAGGTTTGGATCAAGGAAACAGGGGGACCAGTACAAGAAAAGGGCAGAGGTTGGTCTCAGGGTGACAGGGAGGCCAGACAACAAGGAGTCCACATAGAGAGGGGCCCAGCAGTGCCAAGACAGGAGTTCACAGACTATCCACTAGGATGAAGGCCCCAAAAGAATATAACTACACATTTGCACGTGTGATGGGGCACTCTGAAAATAATAAAACTAAGATCACTACATTGAAAATTAAGCAAATTTAAAAATCTAACTCTAAGAATAACAAAATAATTAAACAAGAAAAAATTCAGCACCTGCCAGATGGCTTGGTTGGTTAGAAGATTGTCTCGAAGTGCAGAGGTGGCCAATTAGATCCCCAGTGAGAGAACATACAGGAACAGGTCGCTATTCCTGTCTCTGTCTCTGTCTCTGTCTTTCTCTCTCTCTCTCTCTCTGTCTCTACCCTCTTCCTTCCTCTTTTGTTAAAAATCAATAAATAAATGTTAAAAAGAAAGAAAGAAAAAAAGAAAGAAAGAAAGAAAGAAAGAAAGAAAGAAAGAAAGAAAGGAGGGAGGGAGGGAGGGAGGGAGAGAGGGGAGAGGGAAGGAGGGAGGGGGGAGGGAAGGAGGGAGGGGGGAGGGAGGGAGGGAAGAAAGGAAGGAAGGAAGGAAGGAAGGAAGGAAGGAAGGAAGGAAGGAAGGAAGGAAGGAAGGAAGGAAGGAAAAGAAAGAAAAGAAAGAAAGAAAGAAAGAAAGAAAGAAAGAAAGAAAGAAAGAAAGAAAGAAAGAAAGAAAAAGAAAAAGAGCCTGATCAGGTGGTGGCACAGTGAATAAAGCAACAACCTGGGATGCTTAGGACCCAGGTTCAAAAATTCGAGTTCACCGGCTTGAGCGTGGGCTCATAGACATAACCCCATGGTTGCTGGCTTGAGACCAAAGGTCGCTGGTTTGAAGTCCAAAGTCTCTGGCTAGAACATTTAAAAACTTGTCCATTGAGCCCTGGTCAGATGGCTTGGAGGGTTGGAGTGTCATCCAAGGCACAGAGGTTCCGGGTCAGGGTACATACAGGAACAGGTTGATGTTTCTGTGGTCTCTCTCTCTCCTCCCCTTTCTCTCTAAAAATCAACTAAATCATTTTAATTGTTCACTGATCAATAATAGTTTAAGCACAATCTTTCAATATATTGATCAACTCAATTAGTATTTAACTTCTAGTTTTAAAATTCCGACTACTAAGTGGCAGGCACTGTCCAGGCACTGGGGACTGAGGGTGGGAAACACCAGCACTTGAAGAAGTGAATGGGGTCACCCACAGGAAGCAGAGCCAACAGGAAGTGGACGGGTGGCGTGTGGAAAGCTGGTCTTTGTGTTGTAGGCTTTTGGGTGTTCCTTGAATGTTTATGTCCATAGAGTGTTTCTATAAAAACAAACATTAACAACTGTGTCAGAAACTCTCACTTAGCTCACCAACACTGATTCTTACCCACTTTCTCCCTTATTTTTTTCTTCTATGGGGACTAGAAGAAATTAAAATACAATATTTCCAACCTCTCTTGCCACTTGGGTGGCTTCAGGACACAGTGTGAAGGGATTCAGTGGGTGTCCATGGGAAGGGCTGTGCCCATGTCCTCCCTGCACCCTGGCAGCACCTGCAGATGCCCTCACTCTCTGCCCACCTGGGACAGAGCCACCTGCTCGGGATGGCAGAGCATGACCCCAACCAGAGTGTTGAGCTCTGGGCCATCTGCCCACCTTCTCCTGACTAGGTAGAGGAACCCTTTGGTTTAGCACTGGTTGTTGTGTTTTCTGTAGTCAAATGCCGATGAAGATGCGGGAAAGGCTAGCATAGAGTCCAGCAGAGCTGAGGTGAGGCCACCAGCTGGATGGGGCCTGGTATGCAGCATCAGTGGCATCTTCTGTCACCTCATGGGGAAGTGAGGCGAGCAGCTTCACCCTCCCAGCCTCTGCCTCTGGGAAATCTCTGTTGGTCCAGCAACCAAGGGTATTCCTTATTCCTCGCGGCTCCTGGAGGGTCAGGGATGCTGGAAGAAGCCTGTTGAGCTGTTTACAGAGGAAGCGGGCAGTTGTCTCAGGTTACAGGTCCCACATAGCAAGACTGAGACCAATGAGGTGCTTCCTTACGGTACACACAGGGAGGGAAGCCCTTCTGGATGAAAGCCTTTGAGCCAAAGATGACCCCAGATGCAGCCTCCACTTCCTCCTTTCCTCCAGTCCACAGTGGTCCCCATTCTGCCCCAGCCCAGCCTGAGATGTGGCATGTGTCATTCCTTACGCAAAATTTCTTCTGTGGTGAGGAGAGGAGATGAGTTTTGTCTTGTGCAGAGCCCACAGAAGGCCCATATGTCTAAGAAATGGCTCCCCACCACCACATCAAAGTGTTGAGAGGCTGGACTTCTCTTGGGCTTACTGGCCTTGGCCACAGCAACCCGGCCTCACCTAGGTGGGGGTAGTCCCAGACAGACTGAGGCCACATCACCTATGGGAGGACCAAGAGAGTTCAGGTGGGTGAAGATGATGGCAGGCTCACTCAGCGCTCACTCAGCCTCACAGGGGGCAATGGGATGAACATTCTAATTCCACATGCAATCCAGTGGAATTCTAAAATATTAGAGAATCAAAGTCTTGTTCAGTAATTCAAGTTAGCATAAGTAGAAGTTTAGTTGTTCATTGATTGCTTTCTCTTTTTTTTTTCTTTTTTCTTTTTAGACAGAGAGAGAGTCAGAGAGAGGGACAGACAGACAGGAATGGAAAGAGATGAGAAGCATCAATCATCAATTATTTGTTGTGGCACTTTAGTTGTTCATTGATTGCTTTCTCATATGCGCCTTGACCACGGACCTTCAGCAGACTGAGCAATCTCTTGCTCGAGCCAACGACCTTGGGTCCAAGCTGGTGAGCTTTGCTCAAACTAGATGAGCTCACACTAAAGCTGGTGACCTTGGGGTCTCGAACCTGGGTCCTCCACATCCCAGTCTGATGCTCTATCCACTACGCCACCACCTGGTCAGGCCATAGTAGAAATCTAAAATAAATAATACATCAAAATAAAAGTTCATGGTTGACAACTATAAAAGTCGCTCATGTAACACCAGTAACAAAGTACTTACACCTGGTCTGGGCTGCCTGTGTCCTGCACACTGAAAGGGGGGTCGAAAGCAAGGGGGGAAATTAGAAAGATATGTTTTAATCAAAATTTTCTGTATCTTCTTTAAAAAGTTTAGTGAAGGGGGAAAAAGACAAAAAATAAACAAAGATGCACACAGAATGCCTGGCCCCTGCAGATTCTGCCTTGTGCTCCCCTGGGAGCCTTGAAGCCAGACCTGTCCGGAGATGTGATCGGGTGTGACAGTCTGAGGCACCTGAGAGCTTGGCACTCAAACCAGGTCATTCTGGAAATGTTTTCCAAGGCAGGAAATAGAAGTTGACACAAGGATGTTTTCCCGTGTGAGTGTGGCTTCCACTTTACTTTGTCAGCGACTCCTGCCTGGAGATTCCCAGATCCCCAGACATCAGCTGGCAATCCAGATGCGAGAGCTGTTCACATCTCATGAGGCATCCCTTGACCGATGGGACTTGGGGTGGACAGACAAGAGCTTCTCCTCCTCTGACATTTCTGAAGGCTCCAGGGAAGTTTCAGTGAGATCGAGCAACCAAAGGCCTACTCTGCAGGGTGGGCTGGGCTGCTTTTTCTCTCTGTCATCCCCCTGCCTTACTCCAGGGGCCCATTCCCAATTTAAGGACTCATGCATGAGACTTTGTTCAGGATGAGGCAACAGCCTACTTGATCCGATTATTTTTTGCCAAACTGAATTTATGCCCTTCTTGGTCCCTTGAAGGTCACTCACTCACTTTCAGTGTACTCTTCTGCTACCTCTGCCCTCTTTTTCTACTAACTTGTACTTACCCTTCGGGTTCCAAGGGCCCTCCTGGGCCTCTTTCTCCCATACATGTCCTCTCCCTTTGCAGTCCGAGTTTCACTATGCAGTCTCACTTGGCAAGGCTGTTTGTCACAGCTGTCTGGGCTGTGTAGAGCAGCTCGCCTCCGGTTGGTACAGTGGCCACTCACTCTACTCAGCTGCAGAGGGCTCTTCCCCACACACCTTCTTCAATGGGTCTTCGTATGCTGGAAGAACTGGCCAGTGATGTGGGGTCAGGTGTGGGGCTTGGCTCCACACAAAGAAATGACTTGGCTGGAAGCTCTGCAGACAGCAGGCTGACCAGGGCCAGTGGGTGACTGTTACTCAGCCTAGAAAGAACCGTGTGGACTCTTTCTCACGACTGGTGACTCAGGGGCTATTCTGGTGGAGCTGTTGTCGCCTTTGGGAACTTACCCAGTGTGTGTAACTCCACTTCTCTCCTCACACCCCCTTGCTGTGGAATATCTATTTTGTGAGAGGAGGTGGTGGCCGAGTTATCTCTACTCCCCAAATATCCTCCATGCCTCCCACCCCCACCCCAGCATTCCCATTTGTAATACCACCTCGCCATGTGCGCACCACTCTCCTGGCCAATGGCTGTGAGCAGAAGTGCCATTAGAAGAGCCTGCACATGACTAAGTCCCTGTCCCTCAGGAGGGGAATGATGGAGTCACAATGCAGCAACGGGTCCCTGAGCCACCCTGGAGAGCTGTGGGCCACCGTGCACTTAGAGCAAGTGGGAAGTAAACCTGTGCTGTATGAAGTCGCTGAGATTTGAGGGTTAATATGTTACTGCAGCATAATCTAACCTCTCCTGACTGACAAAACTTGGAAAATGAAGTTTGAATTTTAAAAAGTCAAGAAACTGACAGCATTGTTGAATTCGACTTCTCCTTGGGGACAAAAGAAGCTCACGGGAGATCTGAAGGAACTGGAGGAGAAAGGCCTGCAATAGCATTGTCATTTGCCGAGGACATACACTTGTGAGCTGACTTGTGTCACCATTCTCCCTCTCTGCTGTAGGATCTAGACGTGGATGTCTGCTGGCTCACTCTGTATCCCCAGCATGCAGAACTATGTCTGCAGCAGGAAGCACTCAAAAAAGAGGTGTCGTTGTCAAGTGAACTAATGAATAGACAAGTGACTGCATGCCCTTAGAACAGCGGTTCTCAACCTGTGGGTCGCGACCCCAGCGGGGTCGACTAAAGCCATCGGAAAATACATAATGCATATCAGGTATTTACATTCCAAATCATAACTGTAGCAAAATTACAGTTATGAAGTAGCCACCAAAATTATTTTTTGGTTTGGGGTCACCGCAACATGAGGAACTGTATTGCGGGGTCACGGCATTAGAAAGGTTGAGAACCACTGCCTTAGAAGTTCCTCTGGGAACTTCAGGGCAGGAATCTATGCCCTAAAGACCTATTCCCTGGGTGGTTTGGCTGCAGGACCCGCCTTGCCAGCGCTGAAGGCAGCCACAGACACTATAAGGTGAGGAAGGCATCCACTGGCTGAAGAAAGGCCAGACCAGGCAGGCACTGCCAGCCAAGAAGTAAGAACACGAGCTAAGAAAGAGAAGAAGGAAGACCTGGGCGTTGCAGCCTCTGATGGACTGAGGTGCAGCACTTCGTGGTGCCGATGCTGAGCCCTGCTTAGCAACAGGAGGGCCTGTGCCATGACCATTGGCTCCCGAGTCCTCCAGCAAGTGCCCCGTCAAGATCAGGCCAGGCCATCTCTCCGTTTCTACGGTGACTGCTGAGGTTTTTTTGTCCCTTGTTTTATTTTCTCTTTATTATTTATTTATTTAATTTAAAAAAGTGTGTGTGTGTGTGTGTGTGTGTGTGTGTGTGTGTGCGTGTCTGTGTGGTTGAAGGGTTTTATTATTTTTCTTGACCTTTTTTGATTCCAGTTGACATTCGCCATTATATTTGTTCCGGGTGCACAGCACAGTGGTTAGTCTTGTACATAACTTATGAACGGATCCCCTCACTCAATAAGTCTAGTTCTCACCTGACAGTTTGATTACGGCACTGGGTTCCCTTCCCAGGAGAGGGCCGCCCCTGGTTTCTGGCGTTCGTAGGTCCCCGTGGGAATGATGCTGTGGACCTGTGGGAGTTATTTGCTGTACAGATTGCACAAACCCCCATGAAGTCACCTTGTAATGAAATGCTTACTCATGGGGTACAGAGCTTTGCCATTGGTGCAGGCAGCTGTCCCACCAGCACCGGCCCTGGATAACCCTGATTATATTTGTTTTTCTGAACCTTCATGAAATTATTGGTGTCTGCAACATTGTGACAGATGGGCCACCAAGTTCAACCAACATTTAAACAAGTACCCACTGTGTGTTGGCTTTGATGAAAAAGGCAGGGTTTCTATGCTCCAGAAGTTAAAATCAGGGAAGGGAGCCTGACCAGGCGGTGGCGCAGTGGATAGAGCTTCAGACTGGGATGCGGCGGACCCAGGTTTGAGACCCCGAGGTCATCAGCTTGAGCGCGCGCTTGTCTGGCTTGAGCAAAAAAACTCACCAGCTTGGACCCAAGGTCACTGGCTCGAGCAAGGGCTTACTCGGTCTGCTGAAGACCTGCAGTCAAGGCACATATGAGAAATCAATCAATGAACAATGCAATGAAAAACTGATGATTGATGCTTCTCATCTCTCTCCGTTCCTGTCTGTCTGTCCCTATCTATCCCTCTCTCTGACTCTCTCTCTGTCCCTGTAAAAAAAAAAAAAACTCAGAGAAGGGAGATGGATGCAGCAACATCTACTCGCTGTTTTGATGAGCATATGCTGAAACACAGGTATGGGTCAGACACTGTCATGGGCACAGCAAAGTACACAGTTCTTAAAAACATGCCATGCTTGCACGGCACTTACACCTGGTGATCAGGGTGGGCAGTAAACAAAACAAACACGGGAGTTACAAGGTGTGTGAAATGAGAGAACTAAAGGGGAGAAGAGAAAGAGTAGAGTTGGGAGGTTGCATACTAAGCACAGGGCTGAGAGAGAGAATCTTCATCATGGAATGATGGCTGAGCAGTCCTTAAAAAGTGAGGGTGCCATGCCCCTGGGGATGGGCACACTTAGGGAAGGGCACACCCGGGGGAAAGGTGTGCTGAACACCGACTGTGGAGCAGATGTGTGCCTGGCAAGCTCCAGAGAGAGCAAGGGAGTGCCCGGGGAAGTGAGAATGAGGGCAGACCCAGGCCCAGATGGGGAGGGCATGGTACACGTCATCCACCCCTAGTCCATTCAGCCACCATTGCTTCTACTGCCAACTCCGTCTGAGGCCCCTGTGGGCAGCTGCGCAGGGCAGCGAGCGTGCAGATCTGGAGTGAGATGCCCCTCGGGGCCTAGGCCCTCACTGTCTCCCGGCTGGGGCCTCCCACCTTGACGCTCCTTCCCTTCATTCAGCTGCTGACTGGAAGTGCTTTCCACTGTCCTCTTAATTAACTTCAATATCAGTACAGTTCCTTCCAGCTCTGAGCAGTGCCTGCAGTAGTCGTGTTTACTACTGTAATTTTACTCACTTATTTGCCCTGTTCAAACTCCATGGCAACAGGCACCATGACTTACAACAAGGCCTGGCACACAGTAGAGGCTCAATAAATGCTGTGGAAGAAATAACACTATGCTCAACACTCATTCCCGCAAACCTGTGAGGCTGAGGGAGCCTGGCCCCGCTTGCTCTCTCTTCTTTGCCTTCCCTTTAGTTCCAGAGGGGAGGTGTCCTTCACCTCTCTGAGTTCCCCAGCTCCCAGCGCTCTCGACCCTGCTCTCTCAGCTGCCTAGGGGCCTCCTTTCATCATTACTGACTCTTTCTCCACCTTACCACCCCCCACTGATGATTACTTAGGTCTCCTCCATGCTAAAAATTCCTCCTCCACCTTAGTCTCACCCATCTCTTCCCTCCCTTTGCCATGCAAACCTCTAAAATATCGGCTCTTCTCAACTTGGGGTTTCAAGGCAAGATTCACGGAGTCAATAACCATTAGAAGTACTCCGCAGGAACTTGCCTGTACTGCTCACAGAGGGACTTTGTCACAGAGAGAGGGTTCATGGCTTCAGGTAGAGTCACACTCCCAAAGGTTAGGAATCCTGGGATGTTTTCTCCATGCTACTCATGAATACAATTGAGAGTGTTTGTTAATTTTGCTGTGGGAAACTACATGTCCGTATTGCATGCAGTCCTGGTGAAAAATCAGGCCAGGCATTTCGTAGGCAAGACCCTGTGAGACAATCCAATGATACCCTGGGTCCCCCAGGACTCTGACTCCTGAGCTAAGTAACACTAAGCTGGAGAACATCTGTCCTAGGCCACTGCCCCGTGCTTCCCGAGAAGAGGGCTTGCCAGGGACTGACCTAGCTCCGCTTCTGAAGAACTGATTTTTCACATTTTCATGCTTCTGTGAGCTACCCAAATCACTTTTTGGTTCTTGCTACAGTCAACCAGTTTCTGTTGCTTGAAATTAAAAACAGCCAATGGCAGCAGAGAGGTGAGGCTCCTATGTAAATGGGAAGTGACGCATGCCAGGCCATGTGTCACACACAATAAATATCTCACTGTCTTTACATAACAACCCTAGGAAGTAGCAGTTATTACCTCAATTTGCAGATGAGAAAACTGAGGCTCCAAGAAGAAATTGATCGGTGTCACAGTAAGCGCACAACAGAGGCAAAGTCGTAATCTCGGTTCTGGGTTTCTGTCAGTGGATTTCTCCAGACCCTGTCTCATGTGCTCATGAGCTTGCTAGGTCTCCAGGCCACCTGGAGAGGTCAGGTGTTTGTTAGCCAACCGAACTTTCTCTCCTGATCCAGGCCCCCTTCTCTCCCTGCCTTGCTCCCCACCAGCACAGAGTCTAGCCTGCAGAGAGGCCTTAGAAGGCATGTGGCTTTCATAACATCTCAGTCAGGGTTTACTCCTGAAATAATTTTGTCATTTGTCATTTTGACAAAAAAAAAAAAAAAAAAGAAGAAGAAAACATGAAACAATTTGGCTGTGGTTTCACTTCCATACATCTCTCCATTCTACTCATAATCTTTCCCCAAATTGTATTTAGAAATTTTTATTACCATGTTTTCCTACTTGGGAGGCTGATTTTTTTCAGCACGCCCAGAGGACTCAAGCACGCCACTTGGCCCTTTGTTAATAATTAAAGTCAGTTAGGGCAGAGCGTTCCCAAGAGAGACCGAAGTCCGAAGTGCTTACTGGCTGCGCTGGAAAATGAGCTGTTTGGTAGAGATTCTAAGGGCTGCCCTGCCCCACTCCTGGGAACTTGGGGCCAGCAGAGCCGCGAGGGCCGAGCAGGGCTGGCCTCTGTGGGGGACCCCCCGGTGCTAAGCCCAGTCCTTCCCCTCCTGACATCAGAGCGGGTGGAGCATCATTTCAGACGTGACTTGAGTCCCAGCTGCATCCCTGGCTAGCTGGGAGGTCTCAGCCAGGTTACGTAACTTCACTGGGTCCCCTTTCCCTCCTCTGTCCTATGATTACCTTCGAGGCAGTGTTTCTCCAACCTGCATCACTCGGTTTGGGTGGCATATTTGTGTACCGTATGTACAATTATTAAAATTTTTTTAAATCAAATTATATATTAGTTTAAATATCTTTTTAAAAATACGTGTATAATGAAGATGAAAAACCAGTGTCAGATGCTATAAATAAAAGGCACCTACCTAAACAACTAGAACGACTATAAAATAACTGCTAATAGAATATGTAATATAATCTCCTGTAACACTGACCTGTATATCACCAGTGATAGGCAGACCCAACTTGAAAGTATTGCTCTAAGGAGTGTGGTATATGACCTGAAATCTCTTCAGCCTGGTCATTCTCAAGTCCTCCAATGATCAAGGGTCTCTGTTTTATTAATTTGAAAACAAACAGCCATCATCTCCATTCCATGCATTACAGCAGGGGTCGGGAAACTTTTTGGCTGAGAGAGCCATGAACACCACAGATTTTAAAATGTAATTCTGTGAGAGCCATACAATGACCCGTGTACGTTACGCATTATCCAATAAAAATTTGGTGTTGTCCTGGAGGACAGCTGTGATTGGCTCTAGCCACCCACAACTATGAACATGAGCGGTAGGAAATGAATGGATTGTAATACATGAGAATGTTTTATATTTTTAACATTATTACTTTTTTTTTATTAAAGATTTGTCTGCGAGCCAGAAGCAGCCATCAAAAGAGCCACATCTGGCTCACGAGCCATAAGGTTCCCGACCCCTGCATTACAGCCATCCTCCTCCTGCCCTCTCCCCTGTACCCCAACCGATATCATGTGGGTTTCCAAAATGCTTCTGTTTCCTTAGGCTGTCTGAGCTACCGGATTTTTTGATAATGCCTAGCTCTTAACTGGCAATCTAAGTTCCAGTGAGGCCCAAACTTGCATCCCAAACCTCTCTTATGAACAGCAAATTCTTATATCCAGCCATATACCTGACGATTCCATTTGGATGGATATCTTAGGAACACCTCAATCTTAGTATATTGAAAACAGGACTCTTGAACTTTGTCCTAAACCTGCTTTCCCCCAATCTTCCCTGTTGGAGGTAGAGGGGAGGATTTGTTCCTACAAGACTGTTCACTGCTATATTCTCCACCCAGAACACATTGCCCAGCACAAGGCAGGCACTTATATTGGTCAGTTGAAGAAACTTACACAACAGTAACAAATGACCCCTGATCCTAGTGGTGTAGAAAGGAAAAGGTTTATTTCTCACTCAAATTTATGTCTGGGCCTTAGCTTAGCTGGGTCTCTGTACCATGTCACCTTCATCAAGAAACAGGGCTGAAGCAGCAGCCGCTCCCAGGTCATGCCAGTCTGATGGAAGAGGAAAAAGCAATAATGCAACCACATGATGGCGCTTAAAGCTTCTGCTGCTGTTCACACCTTCCTGGTTAAGACCGAGTCAATAGGGCATGGAAACACAGCCCTGCCGTGGACCGCTGGAGAAAACAGCACGATATACCTCTGCTCTTGATAAATACTTATTTAATGTTGACATAATGAATAATCTCACAGATAGATTGAAACCTGGGTCTAAGACCTAGATTTCATATACAATTAGAAAATGGGCTTTATACTCAGGTCACAAGCACATGTTTGGAACATACAGCTCACCTCCTCGCTTAGGGTATTAACTTCTCACATGGGCCTGGGGTCCTAGCCTCGCACTGATTAGAGTTCCTGACCTCACAGGTAGGCAAAGATCCTGGCTTCTAATGTAAAAAGGGGTCTTGACCTCTCATGTGAACAAGGAGCCCTGGTTTCACATGTGGACAGGGGTCCTGGCTTCTCACATGTACTAGAAGTCTTGGCCTCACACATGGGCTGAGGTCTTGGTACCATGTGTGAACCAGGGGTCCTGGCCTCATTCATGGGCCCGGGGTCCCGGTCTCACCACAAACCTGGGACAAACTTCTCAGTCTAGATTTAAAGTAAGGCACAGCACAGAGGGGGCATTCTGGTTCCATGGCCATCGCTAACCTGAGGTGATGCATCCTCTTGATTCTTGGCATCTGCTCTTCGTTGGTACAGTTCCCCTCATCTTGTGCCTCACAGGATAGGCTCCTGGGTGAGTTCTGGGATTCTCTGACGCTATGCCTTGAGAGTCATGGACCTTCTAGAAGCCACTGGGAAAGGCCAGTGCCTAGCCCTACTGACCTTGGGAATCCGTTTTGGGATCAAGACAGAAAGCTCACTTCTATTCTCAGATCTGGCTTGGGAGTCAGAAGTCATTTGAATACCCCTCCAATCCTTGCTCAGGCTGGTTGGCACTGTGCCTCACTCCTCCTCTGTGCCCAGCAAGGCCGCAGGGGTGCCAGCACTGTGGACAGACCCTCCCGAGCTTCTCTCCACACTGGCCTAGGTCTCTAGCACACAGCCCAACTCTTACACCAGAACTTCATCGCCGGGGACTCAGGAGCACACTTGGGGCTGGAGTCGCACCATGTCCTGTGAACCTAACTACTCAAGGCTCTCTGAAAACACCCATGACCCGAGTGGGTGAACAAGACGAGAGGAGCCACTTCAATGACCTGGTCTCTATAAACAAAGGCTCACACTGGTGCCACTATGGGACTGTCCCAGGAGGTCGGGCGCTGTCCACCCTTCCCTGAGCTGGGGCCTCCTGCGGGTGCAGGCTAAGAGGGGAGGACAACCAGAAAGTCAGGACCACATGACACGCAGCTCTAGCAACTCTCCAGGGAGCTGAGGCTGGTACATTGCTATCGAGGGCCTCAGGGATCAGTGGGGGATTAAGTCTGGGTGACAAAAACAGAAAAGATGACTACAGGCATACCTGCATGGGTGCAAAATGGCACACATACAAGCCAAGTGCCTGCGCACGGGGCCTTGGTTAAAAGGACACAGGAGCACAGCTCTGCTGTCCAAAAGAACAAAGAGGCCCTCCGTGCACAGGCCTGACAGCTCTCTAGGCCATGTTACATTTTTTAGAAAGCAAGGCACAGAACAATGAGAAAGGCATGGAGTGGACTGTGTATTTCTGTTTGCTTGCATTTCCTACTGGCATAAACTGTAACACTGGGAGAGCTCCTAAACGTGTCTAAAGTGGGCGCAGAAGAGCAGACAGGGATGGAAGAGTTGGTGTTAAGAAGTAAACTTTTTTAGCCTGACCAGATGGTGGCGCAGTGAATAGAGCATCGGACTTGGATGTGGAGGACCCAGGTTCGAGACCCCGACGTCGCCAGGTTGAGCATGGGCTCATCTGGTTTGAGCAAGGCTCACCAGCTTGGACCCAAGGTCACTGGCTCGAGCAAGGGGTCATTCGGTCTGCTGAAGGCCCGCAGTCAAGGCACATATGAGAAAGCAATCAATGAACAACAACTAAGGTGTCGCAACAAAGAATTGATGTTTCTCATCTCTCTCCCTTCCTCTCTGTCTGTCCCTATCTGACTCTCTGTCTCTGTAAAAAAAAAAAAAAAAAAAAAAAAAAAAAAAAAAAAAAGTAAACTTTAAAAAAATCATCTTGATTCTTGAACCAAGTAAACACTACCTGCTCAAAAATTTACTCAATTGAAAACAGAGAGGCTGCACAGAACCGTCAGCTGTCACAGATTTGGAATCTGAGCCGGGAGCCCTGGCCATCGCCCCCAACCGGGCTTTCCTCCCTCCCACACGGAACAGCCTACCCCCAGTGTTCGAGGCCGGAGTCCACGTGGGTCTGAGACCTTACTGCCTTAGGACATCTCATTTATGTGACAAGAGTGTCCTGCTGTCCTGGCTGCACTTCCTGACTGTGGCTGCCCTCCCAGAAGAGGAGAGGACTGCGAGCTTTGTCCTGCTGCAAATGAGGACAGAGGCCTGGAGCCTTGGGGTTGGCTTCAGGGAGAGGCTCGGCCGGCGCCCCCAGCTGCTGCCCTGCCCTGCCTGCCAGAACCCAGATTGCCATGGAGGGCCAGGGCCAGCCCCTCTCCCATCATTCAAGGGGGACCTGAGAGATCAGTGCACTGCCATCCGCTCCTGGTCACACTCCTGTCCCAGCCACACTTCTGAGCTACATCCTCCTCTCTGCACTTCCCTCTCTGCTCTCCCCCTGTCTGCCTGCAGACAATGCAGCCAGCGGTCCCAGAGACACCTCCAGGGCTGCAGCCAAAAGCATTGGATCCAGAACTCAACAGGGCTGTCCCCCAGGATGTGGACCTTCCTGCCGGGGTCTTCAGAGCCTGAAGGAGATGTGGAAATGCCTTTGCTGCTCTTGGGAAGACTCCACCCACTCTCAGCACCCCACTGGCACTTGCATAATTAGAAGGCATTAAGGAGGCCAGGACTCTTATCCTTGTGAAGTACCATCACCTCACTCTGATGGCCCAGACCGTTTTGTTTTCTTTTTACTTTTTTATGCGCAATATGCATATAGAAAAATGCATCCCTTAAGTGTACACCTTGCTGACTCTAACACAAAAATACCCATTAAGCATCATCCAGATCAAAGAAGTCACACATTTTTTTTTTAATTTAGAAAATTAAATTTAACAAGGTAACATTGATCAATAAGCGTACATAGACTTCAGGTAAACATTTCTATAGCATTTGAACTGTTGATTATGTTGTGTACCCATTACCGAAAGGCTAATCATTTTTTATCACTGTACATTTTTCCCTCATTACTCTCTTCTCCCCCACTTTCTCCCCCATGTCTCCACATCCCCTTAACCCTGGTAATCACTTCACTTTTATCTGTGTCCATGAGTTTCAGTTTTATATCCCATCTAAGTGTGAAACTATATAGTTCTTAGCCTCTTCTGATTTCCTTATTTCACTCAGTATAATGTTCTCAAGGTTCATGCATGGTGTCATAAATGTCACTATGTGATCATTCCTTATGGCTGAATAGCATTCCATTGTATATATGTACCACATCTTCTTTATCCAATCCTCTATTGAGGGACACTTTGGTTGTTTCCATGTTTTAGCCACTGTAAATAATGCTGTGATGAACACAGGGGTGCCTATGTCTTTGTGTACCAATGTTTTCAAGGTTTGGGGGTATATACCCAGAACATTATAAGCCCCCAGAAACTCTCTTGATCCCTCACCCTCCTTCCACCAAAGAAAAACCCTTTTCTGATTTCTGACCCCATGAGTCCATTTTGCCCACTTTGGGGTTTTATGTGCATAAAATCAAAATGTAGATATTCTAGCTTTTTCCATGAAACACTATATGACCGTCATTCCTGAAGTTCATTCACACCACTGTGCAGTATTCCATGGCATAGATAAACCACAGTTGATTGCCTCATTCTAACACTGGTGGACATTTGTCTAAGGCTATGAGGAGCAGCAGTACTAGGAGCATTCTGGTGCATGCTTTTGGTGAACATGCACACATTTTTCTTGAGTACACACGTAGTTCTCTCCAATATACATGTAGTATTTTCAAGTACACACGTAGGCATGGGATTGCTGTTTCCCAATTTTTTGGTGTAAAGTCTTGCTCTTACTTTGAACCTGGAGAGAGCAGATGGACTGTTCACATTCATGATCCCAGTGAGGTAAAGAAAGGAAAGTTTACAAAACAGCAGTGACATGGAAGTGTTTTATTTTGGGAGGGGGGGTGGTATTTCCTTTTGTGGTTTTTTTTTTTTATACTTGTCATTATTTTTAAATTTTTCATTGTATTTTTTCAATTTTCTTTTTTTAGTTGTTCTAGTTAGAGTTCTTAACAATATTACTCTCAAATGCCATCAAGGGAGAAGAAATTGAATACCATGAGAGCACAAGGCAGAGATGTAATTCAGAAAGAAAATTTTAAAATCTCCAGAAAAAATCTCAATCACATGAAAACCTTAGAGTCAAATGATAGAGAATTCAAAATTAAAGTTCTAAAAACACTCAATGAGATACAAGTAAATACCAATAGGCAACATAATGCACTCATAAAACAAAATGAATACTGCACCAGGTAGATTGAAACTTTAAAAATAGAGATGAAAAACTCAACACATAAATTGAAAAATGAGGTGGCAAGTTTACCTAATAGAACAGGTCAAGTAGAGGAAAGAATCAGTGACATCAAAAAACAGGTGACGAGAGATGTTACAGAGAGAAGAGGAAAGAGATTCAAGAATCTAAAAAAAATCAGAGAACTTTACAAAATTGTCTGACTTCATCAAAAAGAGCAACAAAAGAATAATGGGGAGATTAATGGTGGCATGAGAGATACTCCTGATCTCTCCCCCTAAAATTTCACCAAATTGAACAACTATAATGCAGCAAAGGAACCCCAGCTGGGATCTCAGGTACACCTGAAAGATCCAAGCACCAAATAAACTCATAGTAGAATGGTGTGAAAAGAAGAACAGAAGATAAAACATAATTGCAGTGGGCTTCGGAGAGGGAAGGAAACAAACCTGGAGTGACTGTTTTTTTTTCTTCTGCTGGACCACAGGGAGGAGGGAAGCCCAGGCTCTATGGATTTTGTCAGAGGGGTACAAAGAGGGACACTCAGAGTGACTGGGTCTCCTTCTGCCTGGAGGAGCAGTAAGACAGAAGGGCTGAGGGAGAGATAAACCAAAGCACCAGAGTGTGGGGTCACAGCCAGTGTTCCTGCTGTTTGCCTGCAGCCCACACTCTGCAGATACAGAGGAAGCTAAAGTGCATTCCCCAAGCCTTCCAGATCCCATCTCCCTCATTTTGCTGTATGGAATAGCAGCATAGACAAATGCCACAGCTAGCTCACCAGAGCCACTCTCTCTTCTGAAGATCAGAGGTGCTCCAAGTCTGGTCCCAGGTCTGTTGAGTCATGGGAAGGAGCACCCAGAAGCCTGAGATTGTCATTGTTAGAGGTGTAAAGCCCTCACAACAAGCCTCACCTACCAATGCAACTGTGGCTCCGCCTACATCATTGCGACAGCAACATCTCAGAGGAAAGCTCAAGAAACTGCAGAGCTAAAAGTTGTAATACAGTGACATCTACTGGAAGAAACCTCTCAAAACTGAAATTAATTTTTCATTTTTTCCTTTTATCCTTTTTTTAAAGTTCTTATTTCCTTTTCTCTTATTGATTTCTGAATTTCATTTTAATTATTATATTTCTCTTCTTGTTTCTTTGTGAATATTTTGTTTCTGATATTTTTCTTTGCATTGATATTCTTTCCTGTGGATTTCCTTCTTTACTTGTCATAATTTTTAAAATTAGTATATTTTTTATATTTTCAATATTTTAAGGTGGTTTTTTTGTTAGGATTCTTAACAATACCACTATCAAATGCCATCAAAAAGAAAGAAACCAAATACCATGGCTACAAAACACAGAGATATGTTTCAAAAAGAAAATAAAAAATCTTCAAAAAAGAATCTCAATCATATAAAAGCCTTGGAGTTAAATGATACAGAATTCAATATTGAAGTTCTGAAAATACTCAATAAAATGTGAGAAGACATCAATAGGCAAATTAATGAGCTCAGAACACAAAATACTGAACAAAACGAATACGTCACCAAAGAGATTAAAACTTTAAAAACAGAGATGAAGAACTTAATACAGGAATTGAAGACTTAGGTAGCAAGTTTAGCTAATAGAACAAGCCGGATAAAAGAAAGAGTTAGTGACATTGAAGACAGGCAACTAGAGATGCTACAGAGAGAAGAAAGAGACTCACAAATGTAAAAAACTGAGAGAGCTCTACAAGAATTGTCTGACTCCATTAGAAAGCAATATAAGAATAATGGATATATCAGAAGAAGAAAAAGAAGAGAGGAAGAAGGGAATGGAGAGCCTATTAAGACAAATAATTGATGAGCACTTCTCAAGCCTATGGAAAAAGAGCCTCAGATCCAAGAAGCACACAGAATGATGAATTACCTCAACCCAAAGAGGCCAACTCCAAGGCACTTCTTAATAAAATTGTCAAAAATTAATGACAAAGAAAGAATCCTCAATGCAGCTAGTGAAAAGAAGACCATAACATATAAACAAAAGCCCATTAGGTTAGCATCAGACTTCTCAGCAGAAACTCTACAAGCCAGAAGAGAGTGGACTCAAACATTCAAAGCACTGAAAAAGAGGAATTACCAGCCAAGAATGCCATATCTATCTAAGTTATCCTTCAAATATGAAAGAGAAATAAAAACACTTACAAACATACAGAAACTGAGAAAATTTATCACCAAACAACCCCCATTACAGGAAATATTCAAAGGGGTTATTCAACCAGACACAAAGAAAGAAACAGATCAAAATTACAAGTAAAAACTCCAACAAGGTCACAATAAAAACAAGAATAACTTGTGAAAACAACAACATAAAAAGGGAGGAGAGAAGTATCAGCAGTAGCAAAGGAGGATGTAGTACAGAAGCACTCATATGACAAGACTCTTGTACATATGAATGTTTTATTCTTAACCTAATGGTAACCACCCACAAAAAAGCCACTACTGAAACATACAACTTAAAAAAAAAGAAACAAGGGAAAGAAATATGGAATACTACAAAAAAAAATAATGAACAGAAACAAAAAGAGAAGAACCAAATAGACATAGAGCTACCATAGAATAAAACAAAAAAATAGCTATAGAAAATCCTCAAATGTCAATAATTACCCTAAATGTAAATGAACTGAACTCACCAATAAAGAGGCACAGAGTAGCAGATGGGATCAAAAGCAAAACCCAACCATATACTGCCTTCAAGAGACACATCTAAGCTGCAAGCACAAAAGTAGACTCAAAGTGAAAGATTAGAAAAAAATTCTCCAAGCCAATAATATCCAAAGGAAAGCAGGTGTAGGCCATACTCACATCTGACAATGCTGACTTCAGGACAACAAAGGTAACCAGAGACAAAGATGGACATTTCATAATAATAAAGGGGACATGGTATCAAGTAGGCATAACACTTCTTAAAAAATAAAAAAAGAGGCCCTGGCCGGTTGGCTCAGTGGTAGAGCGTCGGCCTGGCATGCAGGAGTCCCGGGTTCAATTCCTGACCAGGACACACAGGAGAAGCGCCCATCTGCTTCTCCACCCTTCCCCCTCTCCTTCCTCTCTGTCTCTCTCTTCCCCTCCCGCAGCAAAGTTGGCCCGGGCACTGAGGATGACTCCGTGGCCTCTGCCTCAGGCACTAGAATGGCTCTGGTTGCAACAGAGCAACACCCCAGATGGGCAGAGCATTGCCCCCCTGGTGGGCATGCTGGGTGGATCCCGGTCGGGCGCATGTGGGAGTCTGTCTGACTGCCTCCCTGTTTCCAACTTCAGAAAAATACAAAAATAAATAAATAAATAAATAAATAAATAATAAAGAAAAAAAGAAGAAGGCATAACACTTTTTAATATATATGCACTGAACCAGGGAGCACCAAAATACATAAGACATCTACTAACTGATCTAAAAATAGAAGCAGACAAAAACACAATCATACTTGGAGATTTCAACACTTCATTGATGGCTTTAGATAGATCATCAATACAAAAACAGAAAGTCAATAAAGAAATATTGGCCTTAAATGACACTCTGGGCCATATGGACATAATAGACATTTAAAGGACATTTCATCCCAAAACATCAGATTGCACATTCTTCTCCAGTGTGCATGGAACATTCTCAAGGATAGACCATATTTTGGGCCACAAAACTAACATCAACAAATTCAGGAAGATTGAAATTATACCAAGCATATTTTCTGAACATAAGGCTCTAAAATTAGAATTCAACTATAAAAAGGAAGTAAAGAAACCCACCAAAATGTAAAAATTAAACAACATACTTCTAAAAAATTACTGGATCAAAGAATAAATAGAAACAGAGATCAAAAGATAAATACAGATAGACAATAATGACAACATGACATATCAAAATTTCTGGAAAGCAGCAAAAGTAGTACTAAGAGAGAAGTTTATATCATTACAGGCTTATATGAACAAACAAGAGGAAGCCCAAGTAAACAACCTAACATCACACTTTAAGGAATTAAAAAAAGAAGAACAAAGGCAACCTAAAAGTCAGCAGAAGAAAGGAAATAGGAAAAATTAAAGCAGAACTAAGTAAAATAAAGAACAAATACAGTACTAAAGAATATATGAATATTTCAAAAATATTGAAAGAAAAATACTAAAAAAAAAAAAGTTAACACAACAAAGAGCTGGTTCTTTGAAAAGATCAATAAAATCGACAAATCCCTTGCTAGCCTCACTAAAGAAAAAAGAGAAATGACTTACTTAAATAAAATTAAAAATAAAAGAGGAGAAATTACCAACAGACATCATACATATAGAAAAAATCATAATAGAATACTATAAAAAATTATATGCCACCAAATTTAACAATCTAGAACAAATGGATAAATTTCTAGAACTATACAATCTTCCTAACCTGAGTCACAAAGAGATGGAAAACCTACATAGACTCATAAGCAGGGAGGTAATATAAACAACTATCAAAAACCTCCCCCACAACAAAAGTCCTAGACCAGATGGCTACACAATGGAATTCTACCACACATTTAAAGATTTTGTACCTATTCCTCTCAAAGTCTTTCAAAAAATAGAAGAAGAACCAATACTCCCCAATACATTTTAAGAGGCCAACATAAGCCTGATAACAAAACCTGGCAAGGACAACACAGAGAAAAAAGTGACAGAACAATATTTCCAAAGAATACAGATAAAAAAGATCCTAGAAAAAATACTCGAAAATCAAATATAACAATACATTAAAAAAAATAATACTCAGCCCTGGCCGGTTGGCTCAGTGGTAGAGTGTCGGCCTGGCATGCGGAAGTCCCGGGTTCGATTCCTGGCCAGGGCACACAGGAGAGGCGCCCATCTGCTTCTCCACCCCTCCCCCTCTCCTTCCTCTCTGTCTCTCTCTTCCCCTCCGGCAGCTGAGGCTCCATTGGAGCAAAAAATGGCCCGGGCGCTGGGGATGGCTCCTTGGCCTCTGCCCCAGGCGCTGGAGTGGCTCTGGTCATGACAGAGTGACGCCCCGGATGGGCAGAGCATCACCCCCTGGTGGACGTGCCGGGTGGATCTCGGTCGGGCACATGCGGGAGTCTGTCTGACTGTCTCCCCGTTTCCAGCTTCAGAAAAATACAAATAATAATAATAATAATAATAATAATAATAATAATACTCATGATCAAGTGGGCTTTATTCCAGGGGCACAAGGATAATGCAACACATGCAAATCGATCAATGTAATACACCACATCAACAAAACAAAGGACAAAATTTATATGACCTCAATAGATGCAGAAAGGGCATTCAATAAGATACAACATCCCTTTATGTTTAAGACACTCAATAAAATAGGTATAGAAGGAAAGTACCTCAATATAATAAAGGTCATATATAACAAACCATTAGCTAATATTATACTAAATGCTAAATTGTTAAAAGCTTTTTCTCTAAAATCAGGAACAAAACAAAGATGCATACTTTCTCTATTCTTATTCAATATAGTACTGGAATTTCTAGACAGAACAATCAGGCAAGAAAATAAACATAAGGCATCCATATTGACATTCTTTCCCAATATGGATGCCTTTTAGAAGTTAAAGATATTACTTTTTGCAGGTGACATAATCCTGTATATAGAAAACCCCAAAGATTCCACCAAAAAATTATTAGAAACAATAAACCAATACAGTAAAGTCACAGGATACAAAATCAATATACAAAAGTCTATTGCTTTTGTATATGCCAACAATAAAACTTTGGGAAATGAACTCAAAAAAGCAATTCCTTTCATAATTGCAAAAACAAAAATAAAAACACCTAAGAATAAACTTAACAAAAGATGTGAAGGATCTATATTCTGAAAACTACAAAACATTATTGAAAGAATTGAAAAAGACACAATGAAATGAAAAAATATTTTATGTTCATGAATTAGAAGAATCAATTTGGATGCAGCACATCCAAAGGTGGAGTGTAGCAGACACCAGACACTGTGGAGAATAAATATGCCCAACAGGACAGACACTGCACAGTGTGGAATACACATGATCAAGGTTTACCCTTAGAGCCAGCCAGCCAAAGGGAGAAATGTATCCATAAAAGAACCAACTGAATCTACTACTCACATACAAAAAGAGGGAAAATAGTACCCTCAAGAAGCATTCCTAGAACAAGGAAAACAAGTGGCCTGGAGGACAGTACCACTGAGCCCATCTTCTTCATAAAGACCACACAAAAATTTCAAAGTCAGACAGCACGACATAATACACAGACAAAATGGGCAGACAGAGAAATGTGACCCAAATGAATCAACAAAAGAAATCCCCAGAAAAAGAACTGAATGAGATGGAAATAACCAAAATACCAGATGCAGAGTTTAAAACAATGATTTTTAGGATGCTCAAGGATCTTAGAGCAACAATGGATGGACATAATGAACACCTAAATAAAGAGATAGCAAGTATCAAAAAGGACATTAAAATCATTAAAAAAAAACAACAAAACAGCAAGGGGGGCTCCAAAGATGGCGACGATGTAAGCAGACATTCCAACTCCCACCTTCCAGAACCAAAGTGGATTACAACTTAACTTGGGAACAATCACCTTGAAAAACCAACTTTGGACTAAACTAAGAGGATTCTATAACCAAGGCTCACCAAAGAAACCACACTGAGACTGGTAGGAAGGGCGGAGATGCCGAAAGAGCTGTCCCGCTCTCAGAAGTGAGTGGCAGCTCAAAGGGTCTCTCATGACAGAGCGGGTTGCCCAAAGTGTTGTAGGTCCTCAGCCCCAGGACCAGAGCCCCAGCCTAGAGCCTCAGAGACTAGGGGAGGCATGTGGACAGTGATTAGCTAAGAGAAGAGCCAGGTTACTGTTTGTGAGAGGAAGACAGGACTCTGGAACCAGGTTCTGTCTTAAAGGGACTGTACAAAAACCTTGTTCTCAACCACTTACCCAGGGATCTGGGAGCGAGGGGCCCTGAGAGTGCTGAATTTCAAAGAGGACAGTGTAACTTCAGAGGCACAGGGAAAGAGCCTGGGAGACAGCCACCCTAAGCCCTGGGCTGAGTCAGTCCCCAAATCTAAAGGGGCCATTTTTCCTGGGAGAAGCAAAACCCCAAATCTAAAGGGGCCATTTTTCCTGGGAGAAGCAAAACCAGCAAAGGGAAGCAATTACCCTGCCCACCGGAGGCTCTCCTACTCCAGTCAGAGCAAAGAGTCTCTTAGACGCAAGGGGCAAGTCAGAAACACAGGTTTTGAGTGCTGAAGTCTGGCCTACACTGCCCTCCCCCACGCTGCTGAGTACCTGTCACAGGGCGGGCGAGCCCAGCTGCAGCAGCGGTGAAGGCGCCACCTGAGCCCACGCTCCGGTGCCTGCACTGCCAAGGCGCCTCGCAGTGGCCAGCGCTCCCGGGGCAGCCCGCGGTGGCCGGTGCTCTCAAAGAGGCCAGCGCTCATGGGTGGCCCCTAGCGGCCAGCGATCCCAGGGCAGTCTGTGGTGGGCCACAGTGGCCCGCAACCCCCCACACACATGCGCCCGCAGAGGCAGTGGCAGTGGCAGCAGCAGGCTGGCACTGTCAGTGCCAGTGCCCAAATGCCCAAAAAGGCAATGGTGGCGACAGAGGGCCAGTGAGAAGACCACCCCTCTGGAACACAGCAGCCACATCCATTGGCCGAGAGTAGATAAAAGCCAACCTAGAAGTGCAGTTGATATTTACAACAACACCAGGGCCCAGCAGAGAATTCTGGATTGCCTGTAGCTCCAAGGAGGTTGCTAAGGACCAGTCATAGACAGTGACCCCCACTGGTCTGCACCAGGTTCCAGCCAGGGAGGTCCAGGGCTGGCACATCCAGCAACCAGATACAAAGAGCATCATCAGGACCTAACAACCCTTTTTAGAATGGTATCTTAAGAAAGGGCTCCTCATACCTGATTCAGCTAAGGCATAAAAAATGCCGACACAAACAGCAAAAACAACAGTAACAGCAGACAAGTAGCCCGAAGTGGATTACAAACACCAGCTGACACCAACCCAAGAAGATCTGGAAACAACACAACTGGAACCTGGCCTCAACCACCGGCACTACAAAGGTGGTATCTCATTGTAGTTTTGATTTGCATTTCTCTAATAGCTAGTGGAGATGAGCATCTTTTCATATGTCTGTTGGAAATTTGTACATCCTCTTGGGAGAAGTGTCTGTTCAGGTTCTCTCCCCATTTTTTAATTGGATTGTTTGCTTGTTTGTTGTTGAGTTTTGTAAGTTCTTTATATATTTTGGATATCAACCCTTTATCAGAGCTGTTTGCAAATATCACCCATTCAGTTGGCTGCCTATTTGTTTTGTCAGTTTCTCTTCCTGCACAGAAACTTTTTAGTTTGATATAGTCCTGTTCATTTATTTATACCTTTACTTCCCTTGTCTTTGGGGTCAAATTCATAAATTGTTTTATATGGCCAAGGTCCATGAGCTTAGTACCTATTTTTTTTCTATGCTATTTATTGTTTCAGATCTTATATTTAGGCCTTTGGTCCATTTTGAACTGATTTTTGTGCAGGGGGACAAACTGTAGTCAAGTTTCATTCTTTTGCACGTGGCTTTCTAACTTCCTCAGGACCATTTACTGAAGAGTCTTTCTTTTCTCCATTGTGTGTTTTTGGCTCCTTTGTCAAAGATGATTTGTCCATGTATATGTGGTTTTATTTCTGGGCTCTTGATTCTGTTCCATTGGTATGTCTGTTTTTCTGCCAATACCATGCTGTTTTGATTACTGTGACTCTACAGTATAATTTGAAGTCAAGTAGTGTGAAACCTCTGGCTTCATTCTTTTTCCTCAGGATTGCTTTGGCTATTCAGGGTTTTGTATGGTTCCATACAAAGCTGGTGATTTTTTTGTTCTATTTCTTTATAAAATGATATTAGGATTTTAATAGGAATTGCATTGTTTGTATATTGCTTTGGGTAATATGGTCATTTTAAGTATGTTTATCCTTCCAATCCATGGACATGGAATATTTTTCCAATTCACTGTGTCTTTTTCAATTTCTTTTAATAATGTTTTGTAATTTTCAGTTTACAAGTCCTTTACATTTTTTGTTAAGTTTATTCCTAGGTATTTTTTGTTGCTGTTGCAATTGTAAAAGGAATTGTTGTTTTGAGTTTATTTTCTGCTGTTTCATCAGTGGCATATGGGAAAGCAGTGAACTTTTGTACATTGATTTTGTATACTGTGACTATACTGTATATTGGTTTATTGTTTCTAATAGTTTTTTGCTGAAGTCTTTGGGAGTTTCCATATACAGGACCATGTCATCTGCAAAAAGTGATACCTTTACATCTTCTTTCCCAAACAGAATGCTTTTTATTTCTTTCTCTTGCCTGATTGCTCTGGCTAAAACTTCCAGAACTATGTTGAATAAGATTGAAGAGAGTGGGCAGCCTTATCTTGTTCCTGATTTTAGAGGAAAAGCCTTCAGTTTTTCATCATTTAGTATGGTATTTGCTGATGATTTGTCACATATAGCCTTTATTATGTTGAAGTAATTTCCTTCTATTTTGATTTTATTGAGTGTTTTAAACATAAAAGGACATTGTATCTTATCAAATGCCTTTTCTGCATCTATTTTTTTTTTTTTTTCTTTTCATTTTTCTGAAGCTGGAAACAGGGAGAGACAGTCAGACAGACTCCCGCATGCGCCCGACCGGGATCCACCCGGCACGCCCACCAGGGGCGGTGCTCTGCCCCCCAGGGGGCGATGCTCTGCCCATCCTGGGCGTCGCCATATTGCGACCAGAGCCACTCTAGCGCCTGAGGCAGAGGCCACAGAGCCATGCCCAGCGCCCGGGCCATCTTTGCTCCAATGGAGCCTTGGCTGCGGGAGGGGAAGAGAGAGACAGAGAGGAAAGCGCGGCGGAGGGGTGGAGAAGCAAATGGGCGCTTCTCCTATGTGCCCTGGCCGGGAATCGAACCCGGGTCCTCCGCACGCTAGGTCGACGCTCTACCGCTGAGCCAACCGGCCAGGGCCTCTGCATCTATTGATAGGATCATATGATTCTTATTCTTTGTTTTGTTGATGTGGTGTATTATGTTGATTGATTTTCGTACACGGAACCATCTTCGTGCTCCTGGAATAAATCCCACTTGACCGTGATGTGTTTTTTTTTAATGTGTTGTTGTATTCGATTTGCTAGCATTTTGTTTAGGATTTTTGCATCTGTATTTATTAGATATATTGGTCTATAGTTTTCTTATTTTGTGTTGTCCTTGCCAGGTTTTGGTATAAGGGTTATGTTGGCCTTACAAAATGTGTTGGGGAGTATTGCTTCTTTTTCTATTTTTTGGAAGACTTTGAGAAGAATAGGTACCAAATCTTTGAGTATTTGGTACAATTCACTAATGTAGCCATCTGGTCCTGGACACTTGTTTTGGGGGAGGTTTTTGATAGTTGTTTCTATTTCCTTTGTTCTTATAGGTCTAGTTAGGTTATCCACTTCTTCTTGACTCAGTCTAGGAAGATTGTATAGTTCTAAAAATTTCTCCATTTTCTCTAGGTTGTTGAATTTAGTGCTATATAATCTTTCATAATACTCTACTATAATCCTTTGTATCTCTATGATGTCTGTGGTAATTTCTCCTTTTTCATTTCAGATTTTGTTTATATGAGTCCTTCTAATTTTTTTTTGTAGTGAGTCTACACAGTGGTTTGTCAATTGTATTGATCTTTTTAAGGAACTGGCTCTTTGTTGTATCAATTTTTTCTATAGTTTCTGTGTTTTCTATTTCACTTAGTTCTGCTCTAATTTTTAGTATTTCTTTTTTCCTGCTGACTTTGGTTTGCCTTTGTTCTTTTTTTCCCTAAGTTCCCTAAGGTGAGATGTTGGGTTATTTACTGAGGATCTCTCTTGTTTCTTGATATAAGCCTGTGATATTATAAACTTTTCTCTTATACTGCTTTCACTACATTCCAGAAATTTTGATATGTCATGTTATCGTTATTGTCCATTTGTATATATTTTTTAATCTCTCTTTTTATTTCTACTTTGACCTAGTCATTTTTTAGAAGTATGCTGTTTAATTTCCACATTTTTGTGGGATCCTTTACTTCTTTCTTACAGTTAAATTCTATTTTCAAAGCCTTATGATCAGAAAATATGTTTGGCATAATTTCAACCTTCCTGAATTTTGTTGATGTTAGTTTTATGGCCCAACAGATGGTCTATCCTTGAGAGTGTTCCATGCACACTGGAGAAGAATGTGCAATCTGATGTTTTGGGATGAAATGTCCTTTAAATGTCTATTATGTCCATTTGGTCCAGAGTGTCATTTAAGGCCAATATTTCTTTATTGATTTTCTGTTTGGATGATCTATCTAAAGCCATCAATGGTGTGTTAAAATCTCCAAGTATGATTGTGTTTTTGTCTGCTTCTATTTTTAGATCAATTAGTAGATGTCTTATGTATTTTGGTGCTCCCTGGTTCAGTGCATATATATTAAAAAGTGTTATGCCTTCTCCTTTTTTTTTAAAGAAGTGTTATGCCTTCTTGATACAATTGTCCCCTTTATCATAATGAAATGTCCATCTTTGTCTCTGGTTACCTTTATTGTCCTGAAGTCAGCATTGTCAGTTATGAGTATGGCTACAGCTGCTTTCCTTTGGATATTATTGGTTTGGAGAATTTTTTCCAACCTTTCACTTTGAGTCTACTTTTCTTCTTGCAGCTTAGATGTGTCTCTTGAAGGCAGCATATGGTTGGGTTTTGCTTTTTGACCCAATCTGCTACTCTGTGCCTCTTTATTGGTGAGTTCAGTTCATTTACATTTAGGGTAATTATTGACACTTGAGGGTTTTCTAAAGCAATTTTTTGTTTTATTTTCTGGTAGCTCTCTGTCTATTTGGTTCTTCTCTTTTTGTTTCTGTCATGGTTTTTTTTGGGTTTTTTTGGGGGGGTTGTTTGTTTGTTGTATTTCATATTTCTTTCCCTGTTTCTTTTTTTTTTAAGTTATATGTTTCAGTAGTGGCTTTTTTGTGGGTGGTTACCATTAGGTTAAGAAAAAAATGTTCATATGTACAAGAGTCTTGTCATATGAGTGCTTCTGTGCTACATCCTCCTTTGCTACTGCTGATACTTCTCCCCACCCTTTTTATGTTGTTGTTTTCACAAGTTATTCTTGTTTTTATTGTGACCTTGTTGGAGCATTTACTTGTAGCTTTGATTTGTTTTGTTCTTTGTTTCTGGTTGAATATCCCCTTTGAGTATTTCCTGTAATGGGTGTTTTCCAGTGATAAATTCCCTCAACTTCCATATATCTGTAAATGTTTCTATTTCTCCTTCATAATTAAAGGATAACTTAGATAGATATGGTATTCTTGGCTGGTAATTCCTCTTTTTCAGTGCTTTGAATGTTTGGGTCCACTCTCTTCTGGCTTGTAGAGTTTCTGCTGAGAAGTCTGATGATAACATAAAGAACTTTTGTTTATATATTATATGTTATGGTCTTCTTTTCACTAGCTGTATTGAGGTTTCTTTCTTTGTCGTTAATTTTTGACAATTTTATTAAGAAGTGCCTTGGAGTAGGTCTGTTTCTGTTGAGGTAACTCAGCATTCTGTTTGCTGCTTGTATCGAGGCTCTAACTCTTTCCATAGGCTTGAGAAGTTCTCATCAATTATTTGTTTAAATAGGCTCTCCATTCCCTTCTCCCTCTCTTCTTTTTCTGACATATCAATTTTTCCTATATTGCTCTTTCTCTGCTGGAGTCAGACAATTCTTGTAGTGCTCTCTCAGTTTTTTAAATTTATGAGTCTCTCTTCTCTTCTCTCTGTAGCGTCTCTAGTTGCCTGTCTTCAACGCCACTGATTCTTTCCTCTATCTGTCTTGTTCTATTAGCTAAAATTTCTACCTAAGTCTTCAATTCATGTGTTTAGTTCTCCATCTCTGTTTTTTAAGTTTCAATTTCCTGGGTGAGGTATTCATTTTCTTCATTTATTTGTTTTTTGAGCCCATTAATTTGCCTATTGGTGTCTTCTCACATCTCACTGAGTATTTTCAGAACTTCAGTTTTGAATTATCTATCATTTAACTCCATGGTTTTTATTTGATTGAGATTTTTTTCTGGGTATTTTTAATTTTCTTTCTGAACTATGTCTCTGTCTCCTGTAGTCATAGTATTGCATTTGTTCTTTCTTGATGGCATTTGAGAGTGGTATTGTTTCAAACCCTAAGAAAAACTGAAAAAAAATAAAATATGAAAATAAAATATCCAATAAGATAAAAATTTTAAAAATCACTAGTAAAGAAGAAAAACCATCAAAGAATTGAGCTAAAGCAAACAAAAAAATCAGCAACTAAACACCTATAAAAATTTGGAATATAAAAATTAAAGTTAAAAATCAAAAGAAAAAAGAGAAATAAAGAAGAAAAGGAAAAAGATGGGAAAAAAGTAAAATTTAAATTCTGTTTTGAGCTTGACCTGTGGTGGCGCAGTGGATAATGCGTCAACCTGGAAATGCTGAGGTTGCCGGTTCGAAACCCTGGGCTTGCCTGGTCAAGGCACATATGGGAGTTGATGCTTCCAGCTCCTCCCCCCTTCTCTCTCTCTGTCTCTCTCTCTCTCCCTCTCTCTCTCCTCTCTAAAAATGAATAAAGAAAAAAAGAAAAAAATTTAAATTCTGTTCTGATAGGTTTCTGCCAGTAGGTGTTGCTGTATTACAGCTTTTAGCTCTGTGCCTGGGCTGTCTCCTGAGGTGTTGCTGTTGCAATGATGTAGGCAGGGCTGCAGCCCCCTAGTTGGTGGGGTGTGTTGTGAGGGCCTTACAGCTTTAGCAATGGCAATCTCAGACTCCCAGGAGCTCCTTCCACGTCTCAACCAACCCAGGGACTGGACATGGAGCATCTCCATTTCCCAGAGGAGAGAGTGGCTATGTAGATCTAGCTGTGAGGTTTGTCTCTGCCACTCTTTGTACCCCAACCAAGGTGAGGGAGGCAGGATCTGGGAGGCTGGTGGCCGCCGCACTTTAGTTTTCTCCATCTCTGCCGAGCGTGGGCTGCAGGCAGAGCATGGGAACACTGGCTGTGACCCCACACTCTGGCTGCTTTGGTTTACCTCCTTCTCTGCCCCTCTGTCTCACCACTCCTCCCAGCAGCAGGAGATTCAGCCCCTCCAAGTTTTTCTCTCCGTACTCCTCAGACAAAATCCAGAGAGCCGGACCTTCCTTCCTCCTCATAGTCCAGCAGAGAAAAAAAAGGTCACCCCAGGTTTGTCCCCTCTCCTCTGCAAAGTCCACTGTGAATATGTTTTATCTTTTGCCCCCCTTTTCACCCCATCCCACCTTTAGTCCATTTGGTGCATGGATCTTTCAGGTACACCTGAGAGCTCAGCTGGGGTTTCTTTGCTGTGTTATAGTTGTTCAGTTTGTTGAAATTTTAGGAGGAGAGTTCAGGAGTATCTCTCAAGCTACCATTACTCTGACATCATCCTACGGGTAGAATTCTTGTATGTGCTGTGACTAGGTATCAAACCTACAATGTTGGTGTATTAGAACAATGCTCTATCCAACTGAGCTACCCAGCCAGGGATTAGGGTCTCATTTTTTTTAGTGAGCCTGCACTTCTGGGTTGTGTCCCTTACTATTCCATCTCAGTTGTTTTGTTTTTGTTAGGTCAGAGAAAAGCTAAAGGGGCCTGGAGTTGGTTATTTCCCTTCATCAAAAATAGTCAGGCTATGTGGTAAATAGTTTCCTTTAAGGGCAGGCCTTAATAAAAGTAACTGAGTGCTTCAGGTATAGCTCAAAGGATTGTTTTTTCCTTCCCCCCTGCCTGAAGCACAGAGGATTTTTCTCCATCTTTACTGTGAGAAGCTGGTAAAGTTTCTGGAAGCAAAATTCACAAAGATGTGACAATCCCCCCCCCCAAGAAATTTTTATCAAGCTCTAGCAACTCATCAATTATACTTCAGGTTTTTCTCTCTGAGCACCAGTTCCCAGGAGGTTTCTGCTTAAAGGTTTCATTTCTGATAACTTGTGATTCTCTGTATTCACCTCTCTGTCTCTCCAATATTGGGGGCATTGGTTTTCCTTGTGATCTCAATTCTCTGGTGGATCTAAGAAGAGTTACTGATTTTCAGTTTGTTTGGCTGTTTCTTTGTAAGTATATGGTGACAATTGCCAAGCTCCTCACATGCCAGCACAAAAATAAGGAGTCTGAAAATACTGAGGTCTAAATACAACTAAATTATTTTCATGGAAAAAGAAAATGACCCAGATGTGGTAGACAACATAAATAGAGCAAAATTTTATATATGAATGTCATGGAAAGCCCTTAAAACTGAATTTAAAAGTTAATTTTATTTAAACTAAAATTATCTGTCACAAGCCAACAGCTAAAGTCAGGTTTAATCAATGAATTCTAGAGGCATTCTTATTCGCATCAAACAATATACATGCTTAATGAGCTAAGAATGCAAAGACCCTTCACTGAGACCCTTAGGATCAGCTCAATCTCATGATTAGAGTCTTTCAGGTTTTTTCAAGGCAATATTGTATATATACTATATACTAGGTACAATGCCAGTGGGGGCTGGGGCAGCACTACATAATCAAGTGCACTAGTATCTCAGCAGCCAAATTGGCTTCCCCCAAGTTGTGCACATAGAGTACAAATGGCTTACATTAGTTCAGGTCAAGTATTATTTCCTAATGAGTTTGCTACAATCTTGTGAAATAATTTTTAGATTTCAGAGCCACTGGCACTTAGAAACTGCAGATAGAGTATTCAAGATCTATGCTGTCAATCAACATTGTCCACAAAATTCTATACAATACATTAGACAAAGAAATGAGACAAAAACACTGACAGGGGAAGGGGAAAAAAAGTGTCATTATATTAATTATCCCTTTCAAGACAATAATAGAGTTGTACTTTTCAATTCTGTATTTGTCCACTTTTTCTGACTATAACATATGTGTGTGATCATGGGTGTAAGTCTGTACATGTATGTAAGAATGGGTGACATCCTTTCTTTCCTCGGAGATGGGGACTGAGGACTGTTACAGTCCTGGACTAGTAATTGAATCCAGTCTTTTCTGTACTGTTCATTTCTAAGGCTCTCATTGTGTTGCTAAGGGAACAGCCTTTGAAGGAAGGGGAGGATAGGAAGGAGTCTCTGGCTGCTTTCTTTTCATGCTAAGCCTGAAAAAAAAAAAGCCAAAAAAGAACACAAGACTAAACACCACCCTGGATAACAGTGCATTTTACTGATTCCATGGAAGTGGGCAGGGGACTGGGTTGTTTTGTGCTAATTGTTTGCTGGGTTGTTTTTGCTAAATTAAAAAGTCAGAAGACATTTTCCCTTTCAGTGTGGTTAGAACTGTTTGTCTTTAAGATGTATACATTGTGTTTTAATTCAAGCGATGTTTCTGTCCATAAAGATGGATTAAATTTTAAATGTAAAAACATCAATAAAATCATTTCAATAAGATACAGGGTAATAATTTTAAAAACTTGAAGGAGAAAGTCTTTTCAGAAGTCAGAAAAGTAAAATATGACTAAGTTAACTATATGAAAATATATTTAAATTATGCTAAAAAGCACCACAAATATTAAAAGAGAAAGATGTCACTATTAAAAAAAAAAAATTCACAGCTGAAATGACCTGCTGAGAGTATTCTAGGTTGGAAGGTGTACCTGCAAAAAAGGGGTTGAAGGTTTGATCTCCATTAGCCCAAAATGTTACTGTATTTGGAAATATGGTCTTTACAAATGTAGTCAAGTTAAAATGAGGTCATTAGAGTGGGCCCTAATCCAATATACCTGTTGTCCTTATAAAAAGAAAATTTGGACATAAAGACAGAGACACACACAGACGGAAGAAGGTCATATGAAGATGGAGGATTGAAGTGATGCTTCTTCAAACAATGGAATGCCAATAGTCACTGGCCAACCACCAGAAGCTAGGAAGAGTCAAGCAAAGATTCCTCTACAGGTTTCAGACAGGGCATGGCCCTGCCAGCTCTGTGATTTCAGACTTCCAGCCCCCAGTGAGAACTGTGAGACAATGTATTTCTGTTGTTCTCAGCTGCCCTGTGTTACCCTAGAAAATTAATACTGAAAATTAATAGTATTTAGGTGTTGAAAGTTCTGACATATTAGTAATAAAAAGATAAAAACCCAATAGAAAAAATAATTGCAAGATAAAGAAGATAGAAAAAATATCAAGTAAAATAGGAATCATCATTACACAAATACAAGACACAAAGCAGTGGAGGAGGTGGTCCCACCCTCAGTTCAGACAATAGTGGGTGCCTTGACTGGAGAGAATTAGAAAACCAACTAAAAGAAAGTCAGCTTTTTATTATCACAATGCACTGAAAATTCCCAAAATTAAAAAAAAATGATTGTTTTTAGAGCTGTTTAGATTTATGGAAAGATTGAGAGGATTGTGCGAATGTCTGTATACTCCCTTATCTAATTCTCTCTAAAAGTAACATCCTGCATTAGTATGGTCGGTTTGTTACAATTAATGAACCAGTGCTGAGACATGATTATTAACTAAAACCCAAAGTTTATTCCAGTATTTTTAGTTTTTCTTAACATATTCTTTTGTCCCAAGAGAGCATATTATATTCACTTGTTATATATCCTTACGCTTGACTGTAATAGTTTCTCAGATTTTTCCTTTTTTTATTGGTTATCTTAACAGTTTGAGGATTAAGCATTTTGTATGTGCTCCCTTATTGAAATTTACCTGATGTTTACTCATAATTAGGGGTTAAGACCACAGAGACAAGAGTGCCATTTTCATCACAGCACATCAAGGTTACATGCTATCAAATGATTTGTGACTTGATACTGAGCTTTTTGACAAAGAACAGTTGACTTTATTTATAGATCTATTTCTAGGTTCTCTGTTCTGTTTCACTGATCTTAGTCTGTTCTCTACACCAGCAGTTTTTGAGAGTTAACCACCCTCATATTGTATGAAGATTAAAGTCTATAATCATTGGGTCTATAATCTTCATATAACATTATGGTGGTTGCCTCTTGTGCAGACAGGCACAAATTTTCTGGCGGACCTGCGGTTGGAAACCATTGCTCTAGTCAACACCAGTCTTGATTATTGTAACTTTCCATTAAGCCTTAAGGTTAAGTGGCGTTAGTCCTCTGACTTTCTTCTTCAATACTGTTACTGTATTGGTCTTTCTGGGCCTTTGCCATTTTGTATAAACTTGAGAATTCATTTGTTGATATTCACAAAGTAACTTAGTAGAATTTTGGTTGGGATGGCATTGAATCTATAACATCAAGTTGGAAAAGACTTACATCTTAACCATATCGAGTCTTCCTTTATACAGACACGGAGTATATTTCTACTTATTCAGATCTTCATGTTTTTTAAATCAGTTTTATGGTTATCCTCCATAAAATTCTAGATTCTTGATCTGGATCCTAGATCCTCGTTCTAGGGATCTTGTACATATTCTGTTAGATTTATACTTAAATATTTCATTGCTTTTTGTGCTAATATAATTAGCTGTGTTTCTAATTTCAAAATCCAGACATACATTGCCAGTATATAGAAAAGCAAGTGGCCCTGGCTGGTTGGCTCAGTGGTAGAGCATTGGCCCAGCATGTGGATGTCCCAGGGTCAGTTCCTGGTCAGGCCACACTAGAAAAGTGGCCATCTGCTTCTCCAGCCTTCCTCTCCCTCTTCGCTCCCTCCCTCTCTCTTCTCCTCTTGCAACCATGGCTCGATTGATTCAAGCGCATCGCCCTTGGTGCTAAAGATGGCTCCATGAAGCTTCTGCCTCAGGCACTAAAAATAGTTCATTTGCAAGCATGGCCTCAGATGGGCAGAGCATCAGCCCCAGACAGGGGTTGCTGGGTGGATCCTGGTCAGGGCACATGCAGGAGTCTGTCTCTATATCTTCACTTCTCTCACTTGGAAAAGAAGAAGAAGAAAAAAGCAATTGACTTTCTATATGAACCTTGTACCCTGCTTCTTTGCTATAATCACTTATTAGTTCTAGAAATTTCATCTGACTCATTGGAATTTTCTACACAGACAATTATGTTATTCATTAACAAATAGAGTTTTACTGCTTTCTTCAAAATCTGTATGTTTTACTTCCCTTTCTTATCTTATTGCATTACCTGAACTTCTAGTATGATGTTGAATAGGAATTTCCTTCTCCCTGATATTACAGGAGAATCATCTAGTTTCTCACCATTAAGTATGATGCTAGCTGTAGGATTTTTCTGGTGATCTTTATCAAGTTGAGGACGTTTCCTTGTATTTTAAATTTGCTGGAACTTTTTAAAAAATTTTTAATCATGAATGGCTATTGTATTTTGTCAGGTCCTGTGTCTGTATCTATAAACATGATCATTTGGTTTTTCTTCTTCAGTCTCTTGATGTGATAGATTACATTAATTGATTTGCTAATGTTAAAGTAGTCTTGCATACCTGGAATAAATCCAGTATATAATTCTTTTTATATATTGTTGAATTGAAGTGTTGAATATTCCACTGAGGATTCATGCAGAGGTGCTCATGACAGATACTTTTGTTAGTCTTTCTTTCTTGTAATGTCTTTGTCTGGTTTCTGCTGACCTTGGAGAATTTGTGGGAAATTGAACATTTTGAGTATTATAACTGTTATGAAAATCAGATTCTTCTCTATCCCCAGGAAAGCTGTTTCTCATAGGTGTTGTTTGTATGCTTAGTAACTTTTCTGAACTAACTTTGTGAAATTTGTGTTCTTTGTCTTGTGTGGCCATGGAGGTCATGCCTACTGGTCAGCTCAGGAGCCAACAGAGATTTGCTTAAATGCCTGAGGAGAAAAACTCTCCCTGTTTTTGCAAGATGGGCCCTGCTTGTATGTTAAGGCATAACTTTAGCATTCAGTTGACAGTTTATAACTGCCTTAGCCTTCATTTCTGGCTCATACAAAGTCTGAAGGTCAGCCAGAGTGGAGCTTAGAGCCTTCTAAAGTCTTTTTAAAACATGCATCTAGCCCTGGGCAGGCACATGAACTTATGGGCTCCCCAAAAATATGTGGTAGCTTTTAAAAGCCTTTGTTCTCAGAACCATCTCATTCCCAAGACTTTCCTCTCATACTGACTGGTTAGTCTATTGTTTGCCCCAAATGTTGTCTTTGTTCCAGAGAGCAGTGATGTTGATATTTGTATTTAAATGTTTTTGATGGAATACTGAAGACTGGGGTTCATTTCTTCAGGGAGCCATCCACCAGACAGGGAAAAACCCATAATGACAGTTCTTTCAGAACAACGTCTGTTCTTCTCCACCCAGTACTAGGGACCTGTGCTGTGAACTCAGGTTGCTATCTCAGGCCCACCACTCAGGAGGGAATGAACGGGAGCAGGATAAATGAAAATGCCACAGAGGTCTTTTAATGAGATTCAGCTGGTTTCTCTTGATTAAGCATTCTCCTGGTTGCTATAAGATTTGAATGACATTCCAGCATTTCTAAACAATGGATTCTGGCCGTTTTTGCTAGTTTGTTCAATGCATTTGTGACGGCACAGATTCTGGTCTTCCCTAATTTGCCATTTCACTTTACCATGCCCTTTTTTTAAGCTGTAAATGTTTTGCATTTGAGAAAACTTTTTTGCCTGACCAGGCGGTGGTGCAGTGGATAGAGCATTGGACTGGGATGCAGAGGACCCAGGTTCGAGACCCCGAAGTTGCCAGATTGAGTGCAGTCTCATTGGTTTGAGCAAAAAGCCCACCAGCTTGAACCCAAGGTTGCTGGCTCCAGCAAGGGGTTACTCGGTCTGCTGATGGCCCGTGGTCAAGGCACATATAAGAAAGCAATCAATGAACAACTAAGGTGTCGCAACACGCAATGAAAAACTAATGATTGATGCTTCTCATCTCTCTCCGACCCTGTCTATCCCTCTCTCTCTCTGAAAAAAAAAAAAGAAAACTTTTTCTAGTCAACATATTGCTTTTGGATTTTACTTTTTGGATGCCAAATTATTTTTTTAATATTTTTCTTATTTTTTAATTACAGTTAACATCCAATATCATTTTGTATTAGTTTCAGGAGTACGGCACAGTGGTTAGACAATCATATATTTTACAAAGTGTTCCTCATGATATGTGAAGTCCTCTCCTGGCACCATACATAGTTATTACAGAATTATTGACTATATTCCTTATGCTGTACTTTATATTCCTGTGACTATTTTGAGACTCCCACCACTACGCTCTTCTCAATCCCTTCACCTTTTCTTCCAGTCACCCGAACCCCTCCCCTGGGGCAACCTGTATCTATGAATCTGTTTCTATTTTGTTTTGCTCTTTAGATTCCATATGATATTTTTCTTTTTCTATTTGACTTACTTCACCTAACATAATACCCTTTATGTCCACCAATGCTGTCACAAATGGTAAAATTTCATCCTTCTTTTATGGCCCAATAATATTCCATTGTATAATAGTACACCACTTATTTATCCACTCACTAATTGATGGACACTTAGGTTGTTTCCATATTTTGGCTATTGTAAATAATACTACAATGCACATAAAGGTGTATGTATTTTTTCCAATTAGTGTTCTGGGCTTCTTGGAAATTATACCCAGAAGTGGAATCACTGGGTCATAAAGAAGGTCCATTTTAAATTTTTTGAGGACTGCCCATACTGTTTTTCATAATGGCTACACCAGTCTGCATTCCCACCAACAATTCTTAGGGTTCCCTTTTCTCCTCATCTTCACCAACATTGGTTATTTGTTGATTCACGGGTGATAGCCATTCCTACAGGTGTGAAGTAGTATCTCATTGTGGTTTTAATTTGCATCTCTCAGATGATTAGTAATGTTGAGCATCTTTTCATATGTCTATTGGCCATCTGTATGTCCTATTTGGAAAAATGTCTATTCAGGTCCTCTGCCCATTTTTAAACTGGATTGTTTGTATTGGATGTTTCATTGGCAAATATCTTCTGCCATTCATTAGGCTTTTTGTTTTATGAATTGTTTCCCTTGTTTTTCAAAAGCCTTTAGTTTTATATAGCCCAACTGGTTTATTTTTCATTTGTTTGTTTCACTTACCTAAAGAGATATCTTAGAAAAAATACTGCCAAGAGAAATGTCACACAATTTATTGCCTATGTTTTCTTCTAGTCATTGTGTGGGTTTGGGTCTTACATTTAAGTCTTTAATCCATTTTGAGTTCACTCTTGTATATTGTGTAAGAAGGTGTTCTAGTTTCATTTCTTTTTTGCACATATCTGTCCAATTTTCTCAAACCCACTTATTGAATAGACTGTCTTTACCCCATTGTATGTTCTTGACTACTTTGTGAAATAGTAATTGATCAGATGAACATGGGTTTACTTCTGGGCTCTCTGTTCTCTGTGCCTGTTTGTATGCCAGTACCATGCTGTTATGATTACTATAGCTTTTAGTATAATTTAATATCAGGCAGGATGATACCTCTGACTTTATTCTTTCTCAAGATTGCTGTGGTACCTGACCTGTGGTGGCACAGTGGATAAAGTGTCGGCCTGGAATGCTGAGGTCGCCGGTTCGAAACCCTGGGCTTGCCTGGTCAAGGCACATATGGGAGTTGATGCTTCCAGCTCCTCCCCACCTTCTCTCTCTGTCTCTCTCTCCTCTCTCTCTCCCTCTCTGTCTCTCTCTCTCCCTTTCTCTCTCCTCTCTAAAATGAATAAAAAAAATTTTTAAATCTTAAAAATTAAAAAAAAAAAGATTGCTGTGGTTATTTGGGTATTTTCTAGTTCCCTATAATTTTTTTATTACTGAATTTATTGAGGTGACATTGGTTCACCAGAACCATACTGATTTCAACTGTACAATTCAACAAAACATCTGTACACTGCATTGTATGCCTTTCACCCCAAGTAAAGTCTCTATCTGTTCCCATTTATCCCATTTTGCCCACTTCCACCATATATATATGGTTTTTGGCTTAATCCTTTCACCTTCTTTCATACAGCCCCCCTCCCTTCTGACAGCTGTCAGTCTGTTCCATGTATACATTCCTCTGTTTCTATTTTCTTCATCAGTTTCTTTTATTAATTAAATTCTACTTATAACTGAAATCATATGGTATTTGACTTTCTCTAACTGCCTTATTTCACTTAGCATAATAGTCTCCAGATTTATCCATGCTGTCACAAAAGGTAAGATTTTTTTTCTTTTGTTACAGCTGAGTATTATTCCAGTGTGTAAATGTATCACAGCTTTTTTATCCACTACCAATGGGCATTGGTCTGTTTCCAGATACTGTACATGCTATTATAAATAATGCTGTAATGAACATAAGGGTACATATATTTTTTTCAAATTAGTGTTTCATGATTCTTTGGTTATATTTCCAGAAATGGGATCACTGGGCCAAAAAAACAATTTCTTCTTTAATTTTTTGAGGAAACATCACTATTTTCCACAGTGGCTACACCAGTCTGCATTCCCACCAACAGTGTACATGGGTTTTATTTTCTCCATGTCCTCACCAGCACTTGTTTTTGTTGATTTATTAATGATAGCCATTCTGACAGGCATGAGGTAAGATCACAATGTGGTTATAATATGCATTTTCTTGATAATTAAAGACATTGAGCATTTTTTTCTATGTCTATTGGCCATCTTTATGTTCTCTTTGGAGAAGTTTCTATTCAGGTCCTTTGCCCATTTTTTAATTGTATTGTTTGTCTTCTTGGTGTTGAGTAATATGTTCTTTATATATTTTGGAAATTAACCCCTTATCAGATGTACCATTGGAAAACATGTTCTCTCATTCCGTGAGTTCTCTTTTCATTTTGTTAATGGTGTCTTTTGCTGTAGAAAAGCTTTTTAGTTTGATTTAGTCCTAACTGCTTTTTTTTTCTTTGTTGTTTCCCATGCCTGATGAGATATATCTGCAAATATATTGTTACAAGAAGTATTGGCCCTGGTCAGTTGGCTCAGTGGTAGAGCATTAGCCCAATGTGTGGAAGTCTCAGGTTTGATTCCCAGTCAGGGCACACAGGGCAAGTGCCCATTTGCTTCTTCATCCCACCCCCCCACCCCCGCTCTTGCTTCTTTCTCTCTCTCTCTTTCCCTCTTGCAGTCATGGATTGATTGGAGCAAGCTGGCCTCAGGCACTGAGGATGCCTCCATGTTCTTTACCTCAGGTACTAAGAAGAGCTCAGTTACTGAGTAACAGAGCAACACCTCAGATGGACAGAACATCTATCTCCCTCTAGTGGGTTTGCTGGGTGTATCCCAGTTGGGGCTCATGTAAGATTCTGTCTCTGCCTCCCCTCTTCCCACTGAATAAAAAAAACAAACGTCTACAATTTTACTGCCTGTGTTTTCTGTTTTCTTCTAGTATTTTTATGTTTTTACAATTTGCATTTAATCTTTAATCCATTTTAAGTTTATTCTTGTATATAGTGGAAGTTGGTGGTCTAGTTTCATTTTTTTGCATGTATCTGTCTAATTTTTTTCAACACCATTTATTGAAGCAACTATCTTAATCCTATTAAATGTTCTTGCCGCCTTTGTCAAATATTAATTAATCATAAATGTGTGGACTTACTTCTGTGCTCTATTTGCTCTATTATTCTGTTCCATTGATCTATAGGCCTGTTCTTATGCCAATACCATGCTATTTTGATAATTATGGCCTTGTAGTATAGTTTAATATTAAGTAGTGTCATACTTTCAATTTTTTTTCCTCAATATTGTTGAGGATTTTCAGGGTCTTTTGTGGTTCCATATAAATTTTTAGAATATTTGTTCTTATATTGTGGGATATGCCGTTGGTATTTTAATAAAAATTGCACTGAATCTGTAGATTGCCTTGGGTACTATGGACATTTTAGTGATGTTAACTTTTTCCTATTTATAAACACAGTATATGTTTTCATTTATTTATATCTTCTTCAATTTCTCTTTTCAGTATCTTACAATTTTTTTAGTACAGGTCTTTTACCTCCTTGGTTATATTTATTTCTGGGTACTTTATGTTGTTGCAATAAAAACTGGGATTGTTTTCTTAATTTCTCTTTCTGATATTTCATTATCTATAAATAAAAATGCCACCAATTTCTGAATACTAATTTTGTATCTTGCCCCTTTGCCAAATTCATTTATTAGAGTTAGTGTTTTGGTGAAGTCTTTAGGGTATTCTATATAAGATATCATGTATCTGTGAATAATGACAGTTTGACTTCCTCCTTTCCAAGTTCGATGCCTTTTATTTTTTTCTTCTTGTCTGATTGCTGTGGCTAGGACTTTCAGTACTATGTTGAATAGAGTGATGAAAGCAGATATTCCTGTTTTATTGCTGATCTTAAGGGAAACAAGTTTTTTGCCCATTGAATATAATGTTGGCTGTAGGATTGTGATATATAACCTTTATTATTGTGAGGTATGATCCCTTTATTCGCACTTTATTGAGTTTTTATCATAAATGGATGTTGAATTTTATTAAATGTTTTTTTCTGCATCTATTGATATTATGTAATTTTTATTTTTCATTTTATTTATGTAATGTATCATGTTTATTAATTTGCAAATATGGTATCAACTTTGCATCCCCATAATAAATCTCATTTGATCATGATGTATATGATCTTTTTTATGTATTGTTGGATCCTGTTACCTAATATTTTGTTGAGGATTTTAGCATCTGTGCTCATCAGTGATATTGGGCTATAATTTTCTTTCTCTCTCTCTTTTTTTTTTGTATTTTTCTGAAGCTGGAAACGGGGAGAGACAGTCAGACAGACTCCCGCATGAGCCCGACCAGGATCCACCCGGCACGCCCACCAGGGGCGACACTCTACCCACCAGGGGGTGATGCTCTGCCCCTCTGGGGCGTCGCTCTGCCGCAACCAGAGCCACTCCAGCGCCTGGGGCAGAGGCCAAGGAGCCATCCCCAGTGCCTGGGCCATCTTTGCTCCAATGGAGCCTTGGCTGCGGGAGGGGAAGAGAGAGACAGAGAGGAAGGAGGGGGCGGGGGTGGAGAAGAAAATGGGCGCTTCTCCTATGTGCCCTGACTGGGAATCGAACCCGGGTCCCCCGCACGCCAGGCCGACACTCTACCGCTGAGCCAACCGGCCAGGGCCTCTTTCTCTCTTTTTAAAAAAAATTTTTTGTGGTATATTTATCTGATATTGGAATTAGGATAATGATGGCTTTGAAAAAAAAGAGCTTGGAAGTTTTCCTCTTGAATCTTTTGAAATAGTTTGAGAAGAATATGTGTTGGTTCTTCTTTAAATATTTAGTAAATTTGCCTGTGAAACTATCTGGTCCAGGATTTTTGTTTGCTGGGAGTTTATTGTTTATTGTTTCAATTTTACTGACTGTACTCAATCTATTCAGATTCTCTGATTCTTCCTGATTCAGTTTTGGAAGATTGTATAATTCCAGGAATTTATCCATTTCACCCAGGTTGTCCAAATATTAGCATATAGTTGTTTATAGTATTTTCTTGCAATACTTTGTATTTCTGTGGTGTCAGTTGTTACTTCTCTTCTTTCACTTATGATTTATTTATTTGGATTCTTTCTCTTGTTTTCTTGGTAAGTCTAGTTAAAGGTTTGTCATTTTTTATCTTTTCAAAAAACCAGCTCTTGGTTCTATTGATATTTTGTTTTGGTTTTTAAATATCTATACTATTTATTTCTGCTCTTATCTTTATTATTTATTTTTTTCTACTTACTTTGAGCTTTGCTGTTTTGTGTCTAATTCTTTATTATTATTATTATTATTTGAGATTTTTCTTGCTTATTCAGGTAGGCCTGTAATGCTATGAACTTCCCTCTCAAGACTGCTTTCACTGTGTCCTATAGATTTGGGGTTATTTTGTGTTCATTTTTGTTTCCAGGTAACATTTCATTTCTTTCTTGATCTCATTGTTAACCCATTTATTGTTTAATAACATGCTATTTAGCTTCCATGTGTTTATTTTTTTATATTTTAATTCATTTCTAGTTTCATACTATTGTGGTCAGAGAAGATTCTTGATATGATTTCAATCTTCTTGAATTTATTGACTTACTTTGTGTCTTAATACATGGTCTATCTTTGAGAATGTATCATGTACACTTGAGAAGAGTGTATATTGGGCTGCTTTGGGATGAAATGTTCTGTAAATATCAATTAAATCCATCTGGTCCAGTATGTTATTTAAGGTCATTGTTGCCATGTTGATATTTTGTCTGGAAGATCTAACCATTGATGTCAATGGAGCTGTTGAATTTCCTATTATGACTGTATTGCTGTCAATCTCTTTTTTTATGTCCACCAATATTTGATTTACATATTTACATGCTCCTACATTGGCTGTGTAAATGTTTACAAGAGCTATATAGCATTGTTTGATTGCTTCCTTTATTGCTATATAGTGACCTTTGTCTCTTGTCATGACCTTTTTTTAAAGTCTATTTTTTTTGTTATGGCCTTTTAAAAAGTATCTATTTTGTCTGATATTAGTATTGCTATCTGAGCTATTTTTTATTTTTATTTCCATTTGCATGGAGTATCTTTTTTCATCCCTTATATTTCCATCCCCGTGTATGTTTTGTTATAAGGTTGCTCTCTTGTAGATAGCAAATATAAAAGCCATATTTTCTTATCCATTGAGCTACCATATATCTTTGGATTGGAGCACTTAATACATTTACATTTGAGGTTATTATTGATGTGTACTCACTTGTTGCCATTTTATTCTTAATACCTATATTCCTCTATTTCTTTCTTTTATTTTTTTCCTTCTTAAGGTAGGACTTTCAACATTTCTTGCAATACTTATTTAGTAATAATGAACTCTTTTAGCTTTTTTTTTTTTCTGAGATGCTCTTTATTTTGCCTTCAATTTTAAATGATAGTCTTATTGGCTAGAGTAGTCTTGATTATAGATCATTGCTGTTTATCACTTTGAATATTTAATGCCAGTCCTTTCTAACCTGAAGTGTTTCTGTTGAGAAATCGGCTGATAACCTCACAGAAGCTCCCTTGTATGTAAGTAATTGTCTCTCTCTTGCTGCTTTTAAGGCTCTCTCTTTGTCTTTAAGGTTTGACATTTTAATAATGATGTGTCTTGGTGCTGGCCTCTTTGGGTTCATCTTGATTGGGACTCTCTGTGCTTCCTGAACTTGTGTGGTTTTTTGCTTCGCTAGGTTAGAGAAGTTTTCAGCCATTATTTCTTCAAACAGGTTCTCTATCCCTTGTTCACTTTCTTTTCCTGGTATTCTTATATTGCAGATGTTGTTACACTTGATCTTGTTCAAAAGGTGCCTTAGACTTTCCTCATCTTTTTAAATAATTTTTTCTTTTTGATGCTCTGCTTGGTTACTTACCTTTATTTTTGTATTCTAAATTGCTGATTTGATCCTTTGCTTCATCTAACCTAGTATTAATTCCTTCTCTTATAGTCTTTATTTCAGATATTATGTTCTTCATTTTTTACTGGCTTTTATGTCCTTTTTAATGTTTTCTATCTCTTTGTTTAAGTTCTCAGTGAGATCATCCATTCTCCCCCTAATGTCATTGAGCATTCTCATAACTATTGTTTTAAACTCTGCAACTGATATCTTGATTGTTTTCATTTCATTCTTTCTCTGGGAATTTTTTTGTTCTTTCATTTGAGGTGTATTTCTTTGTCTCTCTATTTTGTTTCTGTTTTATTAGATAGATCTGCTATGACTCCCAAATTTGTTATGATGACTTTATGATGTAGGAGTCTTGTTAGGTTTAGTGGCACAATCTTTCAGATCTCCTGAACTCCATATTCCATAAATATTTCTTGTGGGTTATGTACACTGTCCTATTATAGTTGAGTCTTGAATACAGTGACCCTATTGTGGGTGGAGCTATCTCTTCTGGCTGACAGACTATAAGGATAAGCTTTAATTACTATGTATGCAAAGCTGTGCAGAGGCTACTCCTTCAGATTTAGTTGTTTCCAACAGGGTCTTGTGCCTGCTGTAATCCCCTGTGGGTGTGCCACTTGTGTGGATAGTTGGGTCTAGCTCTGTTGTTTCTGAAGCCAACCACTGGTTGTGTTGGCTCTGGGTCCACCTGGGTGAGGTTTTGGTACCTGGTCATTGTCAGATGTTTTGTGTAAGCAGCCTTTGGCTACCTGTCAGGAGCTACCACAATATACACTGTTTGTGTTTGTGTATACTGGACCTGAGAGAGCTTGGGAGGAGCCAGTCTGGGCACAGGGTTGGCTTCCTCTTGTTTAGAGCTGGGGACAGATCTTTAAAAAGTCCAAGACTCTCTGAGGTCTGCTTCCATTTGTAGGCTATGCTGCCTCTTTCTAAGGTTGCCTTGTCTTCTTCCAGAGCCTTCCAAAAAAAGTTTGTAAGTGGGTGCAGGCTGGCTGTGACCCACAGACACTTCCACAGATAACAAGCTCAGTAGGGTGAGGTAACTGGGTTCAGGACAATGGGGCTCGTTGTCTCCTGCTTGGGGTCCAGATGGTCATGCACTCAATGAGGAAAATGTATCTCTACTCTAAAGGTACACCACTCAGTTTCTGCCAAAATATCTACCTCTACCTCCCCCGGGAGGAGCATGCCGTAGGCTCAGGTTGGGTACAGCCAGCCCTCCCCTCTGCAGGAGCAAGCTCAACAGGGTGGAGTAACTTGGTCTTGAGAGGACAGATCAAAAGCCTCCCACTGAGGGTGATGCCAGCTAAGCCTGTAGGAGGGAACCAACCCTTTGTCCCAATCCTAGACAATTGCCTCTGAGAGAAACACACTCCTAATTTCTCAGCTCCAAGCAGTACTCCCTTCCACTCTGCAGAACTGAGCTCAGCAGGGCAGAGCCCCCAGGACTTGGTAAAGCAGGCCCAGTTTCCCATTGGGGGTGTTGCCAAAAAGCTTGTAGGAGGGGGCTCACCTTTCCCTTCCTGAGATATGGTGGGCTGAGCTCAGAAGGGAGATAAGAGTGGCCCCCCATAATGTAGCCACATAACCTGGCACTCACCCATCTGACTCCCAAACAAAAGCCTCCCTAAGAGGCACTTTGAAAGTTTCAGCTCTCACAGCACTCGGATCCTCCTGGGCAACTGAATTCAGCAGGTGGAGCCACAACAGGAGGAGTGGCAGGGTGGGGATGGGGCACCAGCTGTGCACTAGAGATGGGGAGAAATGGTCTCCTTTCCAAAGCTGCACAGTTTAATCATTGTCTGAGTCTCTGCCAAGAGCTCTCTAGAAAAAAAGCACCCCAAAGGTCCCTGCTGGGTGCAGACAGCAGACCCCTCTGCACGATCCAAACATGGCAAAGTAGTGTTACCAGAAGTTGGAGGACTGGGCAGTGCAGTTTCCAAGCTGGTGCTGTAACAACAGAAGTGCTGAACCCTGGGAAGGTGGCATCTGGGTCTCTAACAGACTCCCTTCTCTTCAAGGTGGACTGGCTCCCCTCTCATTTTTACCACCAGACGCTGTGCAGGATCCTCTTCCCACCTCTGTTGCTCTGGGGTGATGATCCCTGCCAGGGGTTGAGACCCATGTTCTTGGGAAGAGATATCCCTTCTTCTTCTTAGCCACCACCACACATAGGTGAGGGTACCAGCCTTTTCCTCATCCTCCCCCTTCTTACCAGTCTCCATGTGGCTTCTTCTGTAAATCCTTGGTTATAATATTTTAGTTCAGCTAGCCTTCACTTAGTTATTCATGTTGATTGCTCTATAATTTAGCCATAAATCTAGTTTGATGTCGGGAGCAGGTGAGTGTAGCTTCCACCTGCTCTGAAGCTATCTTGGAATCTCCTGGATATTGTTTTTTTAAATCCACCCTGATTATGTATTTTAATTTGTTTATTTAGACCATTAAAGTTATTATTGATAGCATTGGGTTTATTTTGAAATAAACCCATTGAAATATTTTCTGTGCTTATTTTTTACTCACTCTTTTTCTGATTTTTGTGTTTTTAATTTAGCATTTATAAGATTACATTTTCTCTCCTCTTTTTAGCATATCAACTAACTTCTTCTTTAAAATGTTAATAGTTGCTTTAGTATTTGCAATATTCATTAACAAGTAATTTATATCTACTTTCAAATAACAGTATATTACTTCATGGATAGTACAATACCTTATGTTAGAGTATTTCAATGTCGTTTTTCTGTCTCTTGTAAAATTACTGGCTTTTCTTTCACTTATTTATATGCTGTAATAACCTAATAGATGGTTATTAATATGAATTTGGACAAGCATATTTTTACTAGAGCAATGAAGAATAAGGTAAATAAAAAACTTTATATTATCTTCATTTAATGTTCTCCAATGTTTTCCTTTTACATGTATATCATAGTTTCTGATCTAAATTATTTCCCTTCTCCCTGAAAAACTTCTCTTAACATTTCTTGCAGGACAATTTTGCTAGTAATAAATTCCCTTAGTTTTTGTTTGTCTGAGAAAGTCTTTATCTTTCTTTTAGTTTTGAAAAATAATTTTGCTTGATACAAAATTCTAGGTTGATGGATTTTTTTCTTTCAGTTTTTTATTTTTATTTCACTCTCTTATTTGTATGGTTTATAATAAGAATTCTGCTGTAATTCTTCTCCTTGCTTTCTTTTAGGTAGGGTGTTTATTTTTTTAAAGATCTTCTCTTGGTCTTTGCTTCTGTACAGTTCAAATATGATATGCCAGACACAACTCCTTTAATATTTACCCTGCTTGGTGTTCTCTGAACTTCCTAAATCTGTGCTTTACTTTCTGTCATTAATTTTGGAAAGTTTCAGCGATATTACTTTAAATATTTTTTCTACTCTATTCTTACTTTATTCTTCTTCTGGTATTTTATATTGCACATATTACACATGTTGTGATTGTCCCACAGTTTCCTGGATATTTTGTTGTTGTTCTTTCTTTCTCTTTACATTTCAGTTTGAGAGGTTTCTATTGACATACATTTAAGATCACTGATTCTTTGTTTTGCCATGTTCGGTCATCTATTGATGACTCCATCAAAGACATTATTTGTTTGTTATTTCTGGCATCTTCTTTTTCATTCTTTTTAAAGTTTACCTGCTATTATTATCTCTGCATACATTATCTATCTTTTTCTTTCACGTTGTCTACTTTTTTTTATTAGAGTCCTTAAAACAATGTATCATAGGTACATTGAATTCCCTGTTTAATAATGTGTCATATTTGAGTCTGGTTCTAATGACTGTTTTGTCTCTTAAAACTGTGTTTTGTTTAGTTTTATCTTTTTAGCGTGGTTTGTAACTGATTGTTGAAAGCTGGACATAATATATTGGGTAATAGGTACTGAAATAGGTAGACCTTTACTGTGAGGTTAGATGTTAATATGGTTAGGGGTTTGACAGTGTTTAATGTTTACTGTAACTGTAGGTGCTAAAGGCTTCAAATTCTTATAGTGTCCTTGTTTTTGACTCCTTTATTGTCTTTATATTTCCCTCAGAACTCCTTTTTAAAAAAAATTCTGAGCCTTACAAACTTTTCAGCTGTAAACCACTGATAGTATACTGAAGTTCTATTAGTGTGATGGTAAGAAAGGAGAAGGAAACCATTCTATAGCTTTTTTATTAAAGCTCAGTCTTTCAGCGGGTCTGTGTCCCTGGGCTGTGACTTTCACTGATGTTTCTAAGAGTTTTGTTCTCTCCCCAGCTCGAGTGACACAGCGAACCTAATGAAAACTAGAATCATATCACTGTCCTTCAACGCAAATGAGCTAAGTATCTGGCAAAGTCCTTTTCATTGGAGAGTTAGCCTCTGTTATGACCTCCTATTGCCAAAGGTTCAGAGTAATTTTTCTTGGTTCTTCACTACAAGGATCTGGTAGACTTCCTGGAGGTAAAATTCATGGAAGTGTAGGAACCCCCCCCCCAAGATTATGCCCTGCCTTCTGTAGCTGCCTAGTCTCATCCTTGTTCACACTCAGACTCCAACAATTCATAAAAATACCATTTAGGTATTTATACCAGCCCATGGTTCCAGTGTTTTCTGCACTAGTGAAGCTGACCTTGGCTATGTTTCTCTGTGTATAAGTTTGCTAGGGTTGCTGTAACAAAATGCCACAAATTGAGTGCCTTAAAACAATAAAAATTTATTCTCTCACAGTTCTGGAAGCCAGAAGTCCTAAATCAAGGTTTCAACAGAACCATGCCCCTTCGGAAACTTGTGGAGAATTCTTATTTGCCTCTTCCCAGATTCTGGTGGTGACTGCCAGTCCTTGATGTTCCATGGCTTGTAGCCTTGCCTCAGTCTCTATGAGGCATTTTCTTCCTGTGGGTCAGTGTCTCTGAAGTTTTCCTCTTCTTATAAGGACTCCAGTCATATTGGATTAAGGATCCACACCACTTCAGTGTGACCTCTTTTTTTATTTTTATTTTTTTTAAATAATTTTATTTTTTTAATGGGGCGACATCAATAAATCAGGATACATATATTCAAAGATAACAAGTCCAGGTTATCTTGTTGTTCAATTATGTTGCATGCCCATCACCCAAAGTCAGATTGTCCTCTGTCACCTTCTATCTAGTTTTCTTTGTGCCCCTCCCCCTCCCCCCTTCCCTCTCCCTTTCCCCCCTCTCCCCGTAACCACCACACTTTTATCAATGTCTCTTAGATTCACTTTTATGTCCCACCTATGTATGGAATAATGCAGTTCCTGGTTTTTTCTGATTTACTTATTTCACTTCGTATCATGTTATCAAGATCCCACCATTTTGCTGTAAATGATCCGATGTCATCATTTCTTATGGCTGAGTAGTAGTCCATAGTGTATATGTGCCACATCTTCTTTATCCAGTCATCTATTGACGGGCTTTTTGGTTGTTTCCATGACCTGGCCACTGTGAACAATGCTGCAATGAACATGGGGCTGCATGTGTCTTTACATATCAATGTTTCTGAGTTTTGGGGGTATATACTCAGTAGAGGGATTGCTGGGTCATAAGGTAGTTCTATTTTCAGTTTTTTGAGGAACCACCATACTTTCTTCCATAATGGTTGTACTACTTTACATTCCCACCAACAGTGTATGAGGGTTCCTTTTACTCCACAGCCTCTCCAACATTTGCTATTACCTGTCTTGATAATAGCTAATCTAACAGGTGTGAGGTGGTATCTCATTGCAGTTTTGATTTGCATTTCTCTAATAGCTAAAGAAGATGAGCATCTTTTCCTATACCTGTTGGCCATTCGTATTTCTTCCTGGGAGAAATGTCTGTTCATGTCCTCTTCCCATTTTTTTTATTGGATTGTTTGTTTGTTTGTTGTTGAGTTTTATGAGTTCTTTGTAAATTTTGGATATTAGGCCCTTATCTGAGCTGTTGTTTGAAAATATCATTTCCCATTTAGTTGGCTTTCTGCTTATTTTGTTACCAGTTTCTCTTGCTGAGCAAAAACTTCTTAGTCTGATGTAGTCCCATTCATTAATTTTTGCCTTCACTTCTCTTGCCTGTGGAGTCAAATTCATAAAATGCTCTTTAAAACCCAGGTCCATGAGTTGAGTACCTATGTCTTCTTCTATGTACTTAATTGTTTCAGGTCTTATGTTTAGATCTTTGATCCATTTTGAGTTAATTTTAGTACAGGGGGACAAACTATAGTCCAGTTTCATTCTTTTGCATGTGGCTTTCCAGTTTTCCCAGCACCATTTATTGAAGAGGCTTTGTTTTCTCCATTGTGTGTTCTTGGCCCCTTTATCAAAAATTATTTGACTATATATATGTGGTTTTATTTCTGGACTTTCTATTCTGTTCCATTGGTCTGAGCGTCTATTTTTCTGCCAATACCATGCTGTTTTGATTGTTGTGGCCCTATAATATAGTTTGAAGTCAGGTATTGTAATGCCCCCAGCTTCATTCTTTTTCTTTAGGATTGCTTTGGCTATTCGGGTTTTTTTATAGTTCCATATAAATCTGATGATTTTTTGCTCTATTTCTTTAAAAAATGTCATTGGAATTTTGATGGGAATTGCATTAAATTTGTATATTGCTTTGGGTAATATGGCCATCTTGATTATATTTATTCTTCCTAACCAAGAGCAAGGTATATTCTTCCATCTCATTATATCTTTTTCGATTTCCCTTAACAATGGTTTATAGTTTTCATTATATAAGTCCTTTACATTCTTTGTTATGTTTATTCCTAAGTATTTTATTTTTTTTTGTTGCAATCGTGAAGGGGATTATTCTTTTGAGTTTGTTCTCAATTGTTTCATTGTTGGCATATAGAAAGGCTATTGACTTCTGTATGTTAATTTTGTATCCTGCGACCTTACTGTATTAGCTTATTGTTTCTAGTAGTCTTTTTGTGGATTCTTTGGGCTTTTTTTATTTTTTATTTTTTTTATTTAGAGAGACAGAGAGAGTCAGAGAGAAAGACAGATAGGGACAGACAGACAGGAAGGGAGATGAGAAACATCAATTCTTCATTGTGATTCCTTAGTTGTTCATTGATTGATTTCTCATATGTTCCTTGACGGGGGAGGGGGGCTACAGCAGACTGAGTGACCCCTTGCAGGAGCCAGAGACCTCGGGCTCAAGCTGGTGAGCCTTGCTCAAACCAGATGAGCTCGCGTTCAAGCTAGCGACCTTGGGGTCTCAAACCTGGGTCCTCCACATCCCAGTCCAATGCTCTATCCACTGCGCCATTGCCTGGTCAGGCAGTGTGACCTCTTTTTAACTTAACTAATTATCTCTTCAATATCCTTACTGTGGTCCCTTGTCTATCGTATGGATTAGATTTCAGAACCTCCTGCAATAGGCAAAAATCTGTGAAGTAGAAACCTTATATTTATTTTATTATTTATATGTATTTTAAGGCTTTAGAAACCTTCTTATAAACCTTTCCCACACTCTTATTAACCTTTCCCACACTCTTATGAACACTTTCTATGCTCTTAAACACTTCCTACACTCTTAAACCTATGTGATTTTAACAATGTATAAAATTCTATATGGGTACTCACCATTGAATATACTACAACTTGAATGATGAAGAGGATGATGAATTAGCTGTGCAGTACTGATGATGATGAAGGTGATGATGAGGAGATGAATGTACCGCACAGCCAAGAAGAGCATTACAGCTCTCCTGAAGGCGCCACTTCATCAGGTGCTTCATCAGGCGGTGCAGTATCTTCACCCTCGTCCGTAACTTCTGTCTTTGTTGAAAGGTGTAGGTGTAATTAGTGTCTTCTTCCAAGTGAGAAACATAATTATGGGGAGTTGCTGGTGCTGCTTTTTTTCTGGGCAAGAAGGTTTTTCATTCACTTACTCTTCGGCTCCAGCTTTAGGCACAGAGGCAGATTCTCCATGCAGAGAAATGCTCTTAAGTCCAAAGTGTTTCTGAAACTTGTCAAACAAGCCTTTGCTGGCATTGAATGGGGTTGTTCTGGTGGGAGAAGCACTTGATGGTCCTGCTTCTGCATTGTCATCCTTGTCACCATTGCAAACATCACCACTTACAGCAAAATTTTTGTAAAACTTCTTGGCCTTTTTGCGAATGGTGTTGGTATCCAGCAAGATATTCCTCTTCCTGCAGTCACTGATCCTCGGAGCCAACGCAAACTCCATCCTCACAATGGCCTTATTGCAGGAAGTTACCACCCTCTTTGCAGTCTTGTGAAAAGACACTGTTGCCATTGCCCTTATATTCTTTTTATCCTTCTTTATGTAGTGAGTCAAAGATTCATTGATCCTGTAATGGCAGCCTACAGCCACATAGCTTCTCCCTCCCCCCCCCTTTTTTTTTTGTATTTTTCCGAAGCTGGAAACGGGGAGACACAGTCAGACAGACTCCCGCATGCGCCCGACCGGGATCCACCCGGCACGCCCACCATGGGTGAAGCTCTGCCCACCAGGGGGCGATGCTCTGCCCCTCTGGGGCGTCGCTCTGTCGTGACCAGAGCCACTCTAGCGCCTGGGGCAGAGGCCAAGGAGCCATCCCCAGCGCCTGGGCTATCTTTGCTCCAATGGAGCCTCGCTGCAGGAGGGGTGGAGAAGCAGATGGGTGCTTCTCCTGTGTGCCCTGGCCGGGAATCGAACCCGGGACCCCTGCACGCCAGGCCGACGCTCTACCACTGAGCCAATCGGCCAGGGCCGCTTCTCCCTTTCTTTAGCATGTCGAGGAGTTCTACCTTTTCTGCGATGGTAAGCATCTTCCTCTGGTGCTTGGGTTCAGTGCCAGAAGCCTTAGAAGGTGCAGAATGTGTGGGTGACATCATAGAGCTTAAAATAAATTCAATTTTTACAAAAATTCACGAAAACACAACACCAAAGAGCAACACTACATGCAGCAATCAGAAATTGATATGAAATGGATAAGATGAGATGCTGAATGCATACTATATGTGGGAGACAGAGGAGACTGATGCTATGGTCACTGAGTCAATCACCACCCAAGATACAGAACACAGTGCTCTGGTTGGTCGCCTCCTGTCCATCAGCCAATAGTGTGCAATGTACGTTCTCACGTGGGCAAACTAGCTCAAGCAGAAGCGGCTGTAGCTGCATTTTCCATAAATGCAAGTCTTTGTCTACTCTTCTGCTGTATGCTACATATTTTATTTTGATTTAATATTCTTTTAATATATTTTAATTAATATTTTTTATATTTTTATATTGTTTTTCATTTTTAGGCTAGAAAATGCTTATTTTACTGCAAAAATAATTAAAATAATAAATATATAAAAATACCTATATACCACAAAATCCCATGATATAGCAAAAAATCTGTGATACAGTGAGACCACAAAAAGTGAACTGTGATATGGTGAAGGACAACTGTACTTACTTCTTTTTTTGTGTGACAGAGACAGAGTGAGACAGAGAGAGGGACAGATAGGGACATACAGAAATGAAGGGAGAGAGATGAGAAGCATCAATTCTTTGTTGCAGCTCCTTAGCTGTTCAGTGACTGCTTTCTCATATGTGCCTTGATGGGGGAGGAGAGGTGGCTACAGCAGAGTGAGTGACCCCTTGCTCAAGCCAGCAACCTTGAGCTTCAAGACAGTGACCTCTGAGCTCAACCCAGTGACCGTGGGGTCATTCTATAATCCCACACTCAGTCTGGTAACCCCATACTCAAGCTGGTGAGCCCATGTTCAAGCTGGATGAGCCTGCACTCAAGCCAGTGACCTCAGGGCTTTGAACCTGGGTCCTCTGTATCCCAGTTTGATGCTCTATCTACTGCACCACCACCTGGTCAGGCAATATCCTTACTTCTAAATAAAATCATATTCTGAAGTACTGGGCGGTTAGGAATTTAGCATATCTTTTGGGCTACACAGTTAAATCCATAATTTGTGTTCATCTGTATCTCCAAGTTTTGAAGTGGTGGTTTACCCTACAATTTCAATTCTCTGATGTTTCAATTATAAAAAATATTTTTAGTTTGTTAAGTATTATTTTTACTTGTTATGAGGAGAAGGGTGGTGACTTCCAGGTTCCTTATATGTCTGGGCCAAAACTGGAAGTCCAATTACTAATTTTTAAATATTCTTCAAAATAGTACATTTTTATTACATATTTTTCAATAAACATTGAATTTGACATGGAAGTTCATTTGGAAGTCTTTCTGCTATATAGTGTACCCTCACCAAAACAATCAAAATCAGCTATACACACTGGTTTGGGCACATATTCTTTTTTGTTTCTTTGCTATAATATCTATTTATTTTTTAAAAAATTTTATATTCAATATTATTTTGTATTAGTTTCAGATGTATAGCATAGTGGTTAGATAATTATGTACTTTACAGAGTGGTCCCCTCAATATTTTTAGTACCCACTTGGTCCCACACACAGTTATTATTATTTATATAATGAATGAAGAAGAGGAAATGCTTATTTTACTTATTTTACTTATTTACTTATTTTAAGAGCTACATGATATGTTGATAAGGATGAACAGTCTGATAGAAAAATGGGCAAAGCACAGCATAGATGATTTATAGAGAAGCAAATCCAAATGGCCACCAAACATATAAAGAGATGGCTGAATGTATTTGTGGACAGAAAAATACAAATGGAAATAATAATGAGACAAATTTTAAAAGATCCATAGTTCCTATGTCTAGTGAAAATGTGGGGGAAAGAACAACCTTGTAGGCTTATGGAAGATGCATAACATGTAAGAGTCTTTGCAATTGACATCAATGACAATAAATGTTGAGCAACATCAACATCTCTTATGACTACAGACTGCATAGATATGAATATAGATACAGATAGCTTTTACTGCAACAGTGTTTATAGTGGCAAAAGCCAACACACCTGGACATAACCTGGATGGCTATGAATAAAATAATGGTTGAAAACGTGTGGTATTGCCACACTTAGGTCTATTAGACTTTCAGTAAAAAGCACTAAATTAGAGCTAGATCGGTTGCCTTGGAGAAATTTCACATGGTACAGTTGACTGAGAGCCAAGAAATATGTATACTATGATCTCAATTTTGGAAAATAAGGAACAATAAGGAGATTGCATATATGCAAATAGATAGATAGATAGATGATAGATATCTAGGTCAGCTTATTCTTGAATATGGGAAAAAATATGAAAGTACATGTGGAAACTTTGTATCATGTGTTCTCAGAGGGCTTCTGTATGGAATGGGAGAGTAAGGACCAGAGGATGTCCAGAAAAATCATTTTTTAATAAAAAATAAAAAATAATTATGTATAATATGCTTGCCATCACATATGTCTTAAAAATATGAATGCATGTGTATATATACTTTTTCAAATGGAAATGAAATCAGTTTTCAAGGCAGAGGACTAGAAGGCAGAATTGACTTGGAAGGAAAGATGGCAGCATAAATTAGGTCTGACTACTGGGACCCTAATTACAGCTCCATGCATATCATCCCAAGGTAAGTATGCCTTCAAGGACCACTTCCACTCATAATTCATTCTTATTTTATTAGCTGTGAAAAAAAAAAAAAGCACAAGAAAGACCTCAGACTTGTCATATTATCGAGGCCTTTCTCTTCCCCTTTATCCTCCCCTCTGTTCTTTAAAATGTCACTACCTGTATTTGAACATTAAAGTCTCTTCTCATTTGTTCATAACAGTGCTAATGGTGGTTAATACTGCTGTTGAGTTTACATTGTTGAAATATTATTGTGGTATATTTTATTAAATATTTTAACGCACCATTTGGTTCAGAACTTTTTTTTTCTTATTTTCCTCCTTAAAACTGTAGGTGCATCTTATGGTCAGGTACGTCTTACAGAGCGAAAAATATGGTTCTTTAGTCATGAGAGTGGAGCTTAGTGATTGGGATTAGTGCTTTATCAAAGAAAGCCTACAAAGATTCCTAGCCTCTTTTACTATGTGAGGACACAGTGAGAAGGCACCAGCTATGAACCAAGAAGACGGCTCTCACCAACCAGGCTGGCACTGTGATCTTGGACTTCCGGCCCCCATAACTGTGAGAATTAAATTTCTGTTCTTCATAAGCCACAATATCTTTGCTCTTTTGTTATAACAGCCTGAACAGACAAAGATAACAAGGATACAGAAAAATTAGAACCCTTGTTCATTGTTGATGGGATCATAAAATAATTCAGCCAGTGTGAATGAATGTGCTTAATGACTTCTCAAAAAGTTAAACACAGAATAACTATATCACCTAGCAATTTCACTTCTAATTAGATAACCAAAGGATTTAGAACAGATATTTAAATAAATATTAATACATATTCATTGTAGCACTATTAATAATAACCAAAAGGTGCAAATAGTCCAAATGTACATCAATGGATGGGTAGATAAACAAATTGTGATATAAATATAATGGAATGTTATTCAACCATTAATCTGATAAAAACTAAACTGCGTCTACAATTTAGCCCTGACAATAATCACCTGGAGTCAGCATTATACTCCACAGGCTAAGGACACTGTTCACAGGATAATTCCCACTTCAGACACCAGCTGCAAGCCTCGAGGAGCTTCCAAACCACCCATATTTCTGACTAGCTGGCTATAAATTCAGAGGTTTTTGTGATCACTTTGGTTTCCATAATTCATTAAAATGACTGACAGAACTCAAGAAAGCACTATACTTATGCTTACTGTTAAGACTATACTTTCAGGGATCATTTCTATAGTTTGTTACTTATGCTTACTGTTTTATTGTAAAAATACAGATCTGGAGGGCCAGCCCAATGAAGAGAGTTACAGGCAGGTCTGAGAAATAAGACACAATTCCCACCCACTGCTATGGAATGAGAGTGTGTCACCCTCCTGGCACAACAACAATGTGGTCACCAACCAGGAACACCACTGAGCCTCAGTGCCCAGAGGTTTAATTGGGTTTTATTACATAGGCATAGTTGCTTAAACTATTGGCCATGTGATTGAACTTAATTTCCAGCCCCTCTCCCCTCCAGAGCTGAAAATCCCAACCTTCTCTAATCAGGGGCTGGACTTTCTGGTGATCAGCCTGGACCTAAAGGTATCTAAGAACATCAGTCACTTCGTTTAAATGACAAAGATATCTATTACTCAGAAAATCCCAAGGGCTTTAGAAGCTCATCCCCTGGGACAAAGGCCAAATTGTTTATTATCTCACAGCCATAGCAAAGGAATAAAATACTGACAGGTGTTAAGACAGGATGAACCTCAAAAGCATTATGTGAAGCGAAGGAAACCGGACATAAAAAGTCACACGTTGTAGGTTTCTGTAAGGCCGGTAACCAGAGCCATGCAGGTTCACATTGGATTCCAGCAGACAGTAAAGGAACTGTGGATCTGGAAAATGGTGGGCCATTCCATTTATTAGAGTCTCGCAATGGCGGACTAGCAAGCAGGCAAGGAAAATCGCTTCTCTCTCTCTCTCTCTCTCTCTCTCTCTCTCTCTCACTCTGGACTGACAAGCAAACAGGCCAGGAGGGTAAAAGCCCTTCTCCAGTGAACAATAACAAAAAATGGCCCCTCTCAGTGGTGGCAGGCAATTCAAAATCTATAATCTGCTGCTCCGAGGGCAAGCACCTGCAACCTTATATAGACTATATACACATGGTGCTGCCCCGTGCTCATGCACCAATGAGGCAAAGCACAAGAGAGCAAGCCTAACACACTTGTTTGCCCAACATTCCACCCCTTTAGGGTTGCTTGATTCACAGTCTACACAACAGGTATCTTCCGTGATTCTCCTTGTGCGAGTAGTGAGGTACATTACATAAATAGACTACAGCAACAGCACAAGTTATACAGTTACAGTAATTACAAAGGTACCCTTCACCATGTCTCCCTGAGCCCTCTGCCCCCAAGATACTAACTGGAGGCTCATCTTTAGCCCCCTCCCCCGCAGTAAGTGGGAGAGCCTGTATAGTCCAGGGTTGAGTCTATGAAAACCATAAAGTGTCCTTGGTGCATTTCTGCACCTGGATAAGAGCAGCTTCCTGGTGCAGGAGGGCCTCCACTGTAGCTGGGTCCTCCCCCCATCAGGGCCTCTCACACCATCCAAAAGGGACATATACACCCAACAAGGGAGCCAGTGCCCCCCTCTGGTTGTAGTGCAAGAGTTTATTATACCAGTCAACGATCAGTCCATGATAGACAGCCCAACTATCTATGTAAATCACCAAGGTAAAGTTCCATTACAGGCAACCAGGCATGCAGCTCTTTATTAACGGACCTAGCGCCTTTCCGTAAGCACTCTGTTCATTGCCACAAGCCCCATCCAAAACCTTTAGCAAGCTTACAGGGCCTGGCAAGTTCAAACAATTCAAGACCTGTGCCACTTTGATAGTTCTCTTATCTGTTGCTGGAAAAAAAAAAAGCACCTATTATGTTCTAATGCCAACACCTGCTGCACATGAGAAGGTGATGGATGGGTTGTCGAGTTCACACGGGGCCTCAGGCCTTTCTGTCCACCCCTGTGAGGCAGGTCTCTCGGCCTTCCCCCTATTCAAACTGGAAAAATGGGTCTTGGAGAGGATCCTCCTTTCCTACAACTGTCTCCAACAAGTAATCCTGCAACTGTGCAACCTGACCAGTCATTTTCTTGGCAGCTGCCAAGACCACCTGCTTTTTCAGTGGCTGGAACTTCTGTTCCAGCTCAAGCTGCCACCAAAGCTCTAAAAAACCTTTATTAAACCTGCCATCCAATTTCTCCCTCTCTGCTCCAGCTGCAAATTTACCCACATCTGTGTTCAGGTAACCTTTACAGACCTATTTCCCTTGTTAGTAAGGGGGGCATCATGGTCAGCCCTCACTGCTTTATGATCCCATGCTGCCTCCAGCTCTCCCAAATCTGCTACCATCTGTGTAACCACATTGATGGGCTGCCCCACATAGGGTCATAAGATAGCCACTAGTGACCCAAAAAGGGCTGATAGGGTACTGCAGAGAGCAAGTCCCTCATCCCTGCCATAAATACTTCCTCATCTGGCCCATGGGACTGCAGGTTGAAAGAAACATTCTTCGTACCTAGTTTACAAAGGACCTTTACTAGCTCACTATAGCAATGCCACCTACTCACTGCTCCTGGCAAGTCTCCAGCATTCTGCCAGACTGTACAAATGGCAGCCATCACCCACTCTAACAGGGTATGGTTTCCTGGGTTGTCATGGCAGTTCTGAAGACAATGCCTTAAGGAGAAGTGCATGGTAATGGTGGCCAATTTCTCCATCTATGTTCTGGAGAGCATGATGCCATCCACCCTTATGTTTCACAACTGCAGCAACCAGGCTACCAGGGGCTTGGTAGGTTTCTGCCTAAATTGTGCCCCCCAACTCCCTCAGTGCTGCCTGGGTGTAAGAACAGACCACAGAGTGCTCCAGTACCTGTGGAGGCAGCTATGCCTGCCCCTGAGGGATTCTTGGCTGCTGGGTTTTTACCTTCTTGATCTGAAGCTGAGATTCAAGCTCTTGAACCCGGAATTGTTTCTCCATCAACTATCAGTGCCAGTGTTCCACTTCCAGGGCAAACTGGAGCTCACAAACCTGTAATTCTTTCTCCAGAGATCGCTCCAGTTCCAGACACCATTGGTGTTCAGCCTGCATCTCACACTGCAGCTCTCGAACCCGGTCGGCCTTCTTCTCCAGTGCTTGTTCCAGTTCATGCTGTCTTTGGCACCTGGTCTCTTTTTGAAGGGCTGTAAAAAACACTCAGCTCATGGCCCCCAAAAGAACAGCCAAGGTGAACCATATGCTGAAGAACAATGACCACTCCTCTATCAAACCCTTCAAGGGTAGCATTGGCTCTATACTGATCTGATCCAAATCCTACCAACTATGCCAGATGGAAGGTGGGTGGCCGTGGCCTTGCAGGTTCACATTGGATTCGGGTAGACTGTAAAGGAACTGTGAGCCATTCCATTTATTAGAGTCTTGCAACAGCGGATGAGCAAGCAGGCAGGGATGCAGAGAAAACCATTTCTTTCTCTCTCTGGACTGATGAGCTAACAGGCCAGAGGGGAAAAACCCTTCTCTGGCAAACAATAGAAAAGCATGACCCCTCTCAATTGCAGCAGGCAATCTGCAATCTATAATCTGCCACCCTGAAGGCAAGCAGCTACAGCCTTACATACACTTGTGGTGCTGCCCCAAGCTCATGCATCAATCAGGCAAGATACCAGTGAGCAAGCCTAACACACTTGTTTGCCCAAAAGTTTCCTTTTGTATTAAATACCCACTATAGGGCTAGTAGGCATGGCCACTATCACAGCAGCCTGGCCCATGCAGGTTTGCATTGGATTTGGACAGACAGTAATGAAACAATGGAGCCAAGAACTGGTGGGCCATCATTATTAATCCTAGCTTGCACCTGGTGGGCAAGTAAAAACACACACTGGGCTCCAAAACCCACTCATTCAGTGCTCACAAAGCTACTGACTTTATCCGAGTTTCCTAGAATCAAAGGTTTCTAGCTCACCAGACTTATTCACCTCTGTTCCCTATCTTCTTCCTTTTCCCTGCACAAACTCTGCACAAACTGGCTTCTCACTCAGCACTCCACCATCTTGGCTGCTTCTCCTGGCCTCCTCCATGTGGCCTTTCCCTGCTCTCCTCTCTAATGCTAATCCCAGGAACCAAGAACAAGCTCCCGGTCTGTCCCCATTTTATAGTGTAGGAATCCAAACCTTTAATCCAATATACAAAATAGGGAAGTCTCTAATACAAAGTCACTTATCTGGGGCATGATGGGATTGTACCACCCCACATCAAAAAGGGTGGGAAAGGCTTAGTTCTAAAATCAAGCCCCAGGCTACAAGGATCCTGTCTGCCCACAGCCCACACTCAACACACATTAATATCACCTGGGCGACGGGCTTCCACGTGGACAGAGCCATCTTTAACAAAGTGAGCATAATATATTTTATCTGTCCAACACCCACAATAGGTAAATCCATAGAGACAGTACAGATTGGTGGCTGCCAGGGGCTGGGGAAGGGAGAAACCACTCAGTGGGAACAAGGTTAAGCTATTGAGCCTGCCCTGAAGCCCCTAGTCTCAACTTCTCAAGTGAAATAAATGTCCTTTCTGTTCACAGGTATTTCCTTGGTGTTTCCTTACTTGCAGCTGAAGGTTCCCAAGAGATCAATGCCAAGGTGGACAAGGCAAGACCAAGTTCATGGATGTCCCTTCAAGCTTGTTGCTCAGGGGAAGTGGGGAAGCTCCCCAGTGCGGGCATAGTCCTCTTTCCCTCATGTGAGGCCCTGGGGTTGGCACCAGTGGTGGGATTCAAATAATCTAACAACCAGTTCTCTGCCCTGATGACCATTTTAAGTATACATATAAAAGAAACAATATATCAAAAGGCAGTTTATTATTTCATGCATCTAATACTTAAATAAGAATAACAAAAGAGGTACACAAAACTACATTATGTTATAAGGAAGAGCTTTAAAATATTAAATAATATCTGACAAAGAACAATAAAACTGTTATTTGAGATATTTGTATTTCCATATTGCTTCTTGACTGGCATCCTTACTGGCAATATTTTTATCTATGGACAGAATGAACATCACTATGGGCACTAAGAATACACTGTTGCACAGATGAACATGAAGAAAGAGTAAGGAATTGTATGGCCAGTAGCCAGGGCCACTATCACAGCAGCCTGGCCCATGCAGGTTCGCATTGGATTCAGACAGTCGGTAAAGAAACAACGGAGCCAAAAACTGATGGACCATTATCTTTAATCCTAGCTTGCACCCGGTGAGCAAGTAAAAACACACACTGGGCTCCAAAACCCACTCATTCAGTGCTCACAAAGCTACTGACTTATCTGAGTTTCCTAGAATCAAAGGTTTCTAGCTCACCAGACTTATTCACCTCTGTTCCCCATCTCCTTCCTTCTCCCTGCACAAACTCTGCACAAACTGGCTTCTCACTCAACATTCCGCCATCTTAGCTGCTTCTCCTGGCCTCCTCCACATGGCCTCTCTCTGCTCTCTAATGATAATCTCAGGAACCAAGAGAGAGCAAGCTCCCGTTCTGTCCCCATTTTATAGTGCAGAAATCAAAACCTTTAATCCAATATACAAAATAGGGAAGTCTCTAATACAAAGTTACTTATCTGGGGCATGATGGGATTGTACCACCCCACATCAAAAAGGGTAGGAAAGGCTTAATCCCCAAATCAAGCCCCAGGCTACAAGGATTCTGCCTGCCCATAGCCCGCCCCCAACACACATTAATATCACCTGGGTGACGGCCTCCACGTGGGCAGTGCCATCTTTAACAAAGTGAGCATAATATATTTTATCTGCCCAACACCGCCCAACAGGAATATAAATTTGTGACTTCCACACTGGGCAGCTTACCAGGCGCCCACCTTAGAGAGAACCCTGATGACAAGTGCCATTTTAACACCTGTTTGCTGAACTCAACAAAAAATTAGGTATCAGTTCTGCTGAACTGGTGTGAACCAGCTGAATCCCACCACCGGTTGGCACCCCTCTATGAGTCATAGTGAAAAAATGAGCACTTCAGAAAGAGTGGTCATGGATTGTGGTTATTCAAATCATCCTTCCTGGGCAATCTACCCTTCTCTGTCCTGCTTCCTGCTTCAGAGAGCTAAACGCGGATTCCATCACGCAGGCTACCCACCCTTGGTTTCCCATTGGGTTGGACCAGTAGGCGCAGGTATCTGGAAAGGGGAAAGAGAGAGATCAGGGTGAATAGCCCCTCGTTTCCTTTTCACCTAGCTGTAGTTCCCACCATGGTTGCTTCCTTTACAGCTGCTGTTCTCGCTAGGAAATCTGTGTGAGGCTTGTGGACAGAAGAGGGTACTTTAATAAATCTAATCAAAAGTAATCTCACAGGGTGATCTGATCATAAGTTCCTAACTGGGCGGGCCATGGTGGGTAGTCATACCTTAGACATATAACTTCTTTAGTAAAAGGTCATCTTTGCCTTAAGCAAGCCCTGTTCATTGTTTCTATTTGTCTAGGTTAATACACCTTTGAAATAAGCAAAAACACCCTCAAGAGAGCACATATTCTTGTCAGCTATCCTGTAATCCAATCTCTGCCTTGCTTTCACCCTTGTTCATGTAATCTTCCTCATGGTCCCGCCTTGATTTCAAATGCATAAAAAACCCTGCAGAAATGTCGTTCTCTGGAGCATTTGAGGTCTTGCTTCCTGGCAATTGTTGTCAGTTTGGCTTAAATAAACTCTTAAAAAAAATTCTTTACAGTTTTGGATGTTTTTTACTTTGACAGCTCTGGCTGTCATGGGTCCTGCAAGCCCAGCCCTCCAGGCTGCTGCAGAATCAAGGCTAACAGCTCCCACCCCCACCACCCCAGGCTGGCTCCTGACCCTGCCCTCTCCTGGCAGATAATCCCTTCATTCATTTCTCTTTCATTAAACTCTGTAAGCATGCCATCTGTCTCCTGCTGAATCTTGGACAGGTACACCGCCTATGTAACTCCTTAGACTCAAGAGGAAAAGTAAAGTGTGCCTTACTGCTTGCCAATTGTGCTTATCAGCTCTGAAGTTATCACAGGGTCCTTAGAGAACCACAGCTGCTGAAAGGTATATGGGGGTGGGGGGGGAGTCTCTGCAGGGGTTTTAAGATTAAGAAACAAGTGACGCCCTGGCCGGTTGGCTCAGCGGTAGAGCGTCAGCCTAGCGTGCGGAGGACCCGGGTTCGATTCCTGGCCAGGGCACACAGGAGAAGCGCCCATTTGCTTCTCCACCCCTCCGCTGCGCTTTCCTCTCTGTCTCTCTCTTCCCCTCCCGCAGCCAAGGCTCCATTGGAGCAAAGATGGCCCGGGCGCTGGGGATGGCTCTGTGGCCTCTGCCTCAGGCGCTAGAGTGGCTCTGGTCGCAACATGGCGACGCCCAGGATGGGCAGAGCATCGCCCCCTGGTGGGCAGAGCGTCGCCCCATGGTGGGCGTGCCGGGTGGATCCTGGTCGGGCACATGCGGGAGTCTGTCTGACTGTCTCTCCCTGTTTCCAGCTTCAGAAAAATGCAAAAAAAAAAAAAAAAAAGAAACAAGTGACATTACAATTTGTATAATTAGATATTATCTCATTAAAACATTTAGATAGATGATAGATGATAGATAGATAGATAATAGATGATAGATAGATAGATAGACAGATAATAGATAGATAATAGATGATAGATAGATAGATAGATAGATAGATAGATAATAGATGATAAATAGATAGATGTTTTATAGAAAAAGCTAAGAATTGTATGATTTCACACATAGGTGGGATAAAAAACAGACTCATGGACATAGAGAAGTGAAGTGGTTTCTTACTGCTTACAGACAGCTGGACATGGCTTGCCTGGACGGTTCTTCTGGCCTCACCCAGGCTTCTTTGTGCATCTGTGGTCAGCAGCAGGTCAGCAGGGGCTCTGCTCCTGGGGTTTGGCTAGTCATCAGCTGGAGAAGCAGGGGAGAGGTAACCAGGCCTCTCATTCTGAATGAGTGTTTCTCTCATTCTCTTGCAGGCCAGCCAGGTGCGCTGACGTGATGCTCTCTGACTTCCGAGAGGAACACCGACAAGCCTCTGCTTGCCTCACAGTTGTTGCCAGGTAAAGCCAGGTGCAGTCAGCACGAGAGCAGCTGAGCAATGGCAGAGACGCAACAGGGCAAACAAAATGGTGCCATTATTGCAACTGTCCACCGCGAGCCGAAGGCCACCTGTTAGGTGCAGAAAGCACGGGAGGTGGAGGTCCGCACCTCAGCTGGAGGGAGGGTGGAGTCAGCTCCAGCCCGCAGCAGAATGGCACATACACAAGAACACGTTGCTCAGAACGTCCAATGCCCTCAGTATCTGTCAAGTTGAGCGATGGCAAGCTGGCAGCCAGTGGCTTAGAGGGGCCCACCAGTGTCCCTACCTTCAGCAGGGGCTCCTTGCAGCTGTGACTGACTCTACAGATGCAGCACATACCCTCTGCTCACCACACCCCATCCTGTATCCCTAATATGATAGCCGGGGCTCCATCGTCACCACCATCATCCCGACATGGATAGTTGTTTGTAATGCTTATCCTTTGCTTATTTATGTGGCCTTTCTGGCCCTAGTAAGCGCTTGACTTTGCTACTCTTAGGGGAATAGACTGAGTAGACAGCAGAGACAAAGACAGCTGTGACTAAAGATAGCAATGCCTCAGGTATGTAGGGACTGAGAAGGCACAGCTGAGAGAGGGGCGAGGCTTAGACCAGAAGAGAGGGAGCAGGGAGTGGGGTCAGCATAGTGGGTCTGGCTACCTTCCAGGTCCACACTGATGAATTTACGTTCTCTCTCCCTCCTAGTGGGGCACTTACTTTTGGGAGGGGCAGTTTTTGTAAGGCATTTGGTTGGTGTTTATGGAGCTGCCTTCTCTGGCATGTTCTACTCTTATAGCCTCCTCATTTAGCCACACCACCTGTCCACATGAACAGGGAGGGGTCAGAGAGAGAACTGAAACAACCTCAAGCTGGCCTGAGCTCCCGCAAGGTCAATGGAGAAGCCAGACCTGAATTAACAAACTCCGGGCCCATCCTTCCGTGGCTCCCACTGCATGGTACTTGGGTTGGTGGAGAATATTCTTGACAAAATCAATATCGTGGCCTGAGCTGGGTGCATGCCAAATGTCTTTCATAGGCACAGTCTTTCCACAGCCCCATGGCTTTGGTGTCGTTGGCCACACGCCCCGAAGCAGAGACTAAGGTATGCACTGGGGCTCAGCACTCCTTGTCCCACAGCAGTTGGTGGCAGACAGCATTTGAACCCAAACCTGACACAAATCTATGCTCTATCCCCCACACTGAGCTGATGTCTCCCAGACCTCAGAAACCTTATCATGAAAGTCATATATTTTTTTAAAATTAAGTGAGAGGCGGTGAGGCAGAGAAACAGACTCCTGCATGTTCCCTGATTAGGACCCACCTGGCAAGCCTCCTATGGGGCCATGCTCTGTCCATCTGGAGCGTTGCTCCGTTGCTAAGCAACCAAGCTATTTCAGCGCCTGAAGTGAGCCCATGGAACCATCCTCAGTGGCCAGGGCCAACTTGCTCAAATTGAGTCATGGCTACAGGAGGGGAAGAAAGAGTGAGAGAGAAGGGGGAGGGCTGGAGAAGCAGATGGGCACTTCTCTTGTGTGCCCTGACCAGGAATTGAACCGGGACATCCACATTCCAGACCGATGCTCTACCACTGAGCCAACCAGCCAGGGCATGAAAGTTATATTGAATCCACACTCAGTCTAACAAATCCAAAGAGTGCAGCAGTTCGTGGAAAAAAAAATGGAAAGCTTTTTCACATTACTACCCTCTCCTCAGAGGACATCATAGCAAGTGTGGTGTTACTTAAAGCATTTTCTACACGTTATATACACATTTACAAGGTATACTTCATGTATGTACAAAAATAACCCATACAAGCTTCCCTTTTAAGACATACATATTATTCTACAACTGTCTACTTCTTTTTCCCTTAATCTATCACAAAACTATTTTCACAATATTGCATAAATATCTGCCTCAATTTTTAATGGCTGCATAACATTTGTGTTATTTTCTGCTATATAACAACTATCTATATTAGTCAGGGTGCTCCAGAGAAACAGAACAGATAGGGCGTGCAAATATAGAGAGATTTATTTCAAAGTATTGTGGAGACTGGAAGGTCTGAAATCTGCGGGGCAGGCTGGCGGGGTAGAGACCAGGGAAGGCTGATCCGCACACGGTCGGAAGGCTGTCTGGAAGCAGAGAGAACTCCTTCCTCTCCAGAGTCCTGGGTCTGAAAGTCTGCGACTGAACGGGTGAGGCTCACACATATTATAGGGGGTCACCTGCTTTACTCAAAGTCTTTCTATTTTAATGTCAAATTCACCTAAAAACTACCTGCACAGCAACATCTTGACTGGTGTTTGACCCAAAATTAGGGATCACGGTGCAGCCAAATTAACACATAAATTAACATCACACCATTCTAAAACCTTAGTGACTGAAAACCACAAAGATTTACTATCTCTCGTGGTGCCAGCCCAGGTGTGCCTTCCACTGGATTCAGCAGTGATCATGTGCATGGCTACAGTCATGGGATGGTTTATCTAGGGCCCGGGAGGCCCGGGAGGACCTTGCTTACATCCAGGGTTGTGCTGGTTGTCTGCTGGGGCACCTCGGTTCTTCTCCAAGGGGACCCCCTCCTTAGCAGGCTGGACTGGTCTTTGCCATAGCCTGCTGGGCTCAGGGGTCTCACTCGGTACTGGCAGAAGCTGCAAAGTTCTGGCACCAGGCCATCACCATACATTGTGTGTGCCATGGACCAGCATTCAAGGTGAAAGACAGGTCCCAGTTCGTGCTGCACAGAATGGCAGTTACGTCGCAGTAGAGGATGGAGGTAGCTGGCACGAGTCACCTGTCCTCACCTGCAGCAGAGCCAGCTCCCTCTGTGGACAGATGCCCAGCTTGCTTCCTGTTCCTGCTCTTACAGAGAATGCCCCAGTGCTCATGCTGGACCACGTGCCGGAGTCCTTGAGCAAGTCCTCTGCAGAGCAGATCTGTAGCTGTGCATAGCTCAGAACAGGGCACGTGATGTCTAATTGCCTCTCTTCCTGCACCCCCAACAACTCTGGTCACTCACATACTTCTGTATTTCTGCCACTCTGGTGGCTGATAAATGACATAATAGGGCAATTTATATATTTAGTCCCTTAATTGCTAGGGAAGTTGAGGATCATTTCATGTGTTTATAGTATTTTCATAACTAGAAAAATCTACTAAGGTACTCTACATTTTGAAATAAAAAATTACCAAGAAGAAATGCAGGCCTGGAGTCATGTGTCCCAGTCATTTGTCCCAGCCTCCGCACAGGCTCAAGGGCTCCCTCAGCGTCTATTTGGGGGATCTAGGGAGGTTTTTCATTTGTTCTGAATCTCAGCATCTGAGGCGATGTCAGAGTGGCAGGAATATTATGACCTCTCAGCCCAAAAGTCCCATTTTATGAAGGGAGAAGCTGAGGCCCCGGGAGGCATACCGCCTGGCTGACATCTCATGGCGCATGACAAACTAGGGACCAGGACCCAGATCTTTTGACTCTCATGGAACAGGACAGAAAGAGACCACAGAGAAGAGGGGTGGGCTATGTGCTTGTTCCACAGAGGAAAAGCTTGCCCAGGCTTGGCCTCCCTACTTCACCCAAAAGCCAGGGATGTACGTCTGCTTTCACACAATGTCAGGCCACTGAAGTATCTCATAGAAATTACAACAGACAGTTCTATAAATGACACCTCTGAGACCATACCCTGAAGGGTAAAGAGCTTGTCTTTAAGACAGACTAAAGGTCCACTCCCAGGGCGCTACCGGTGCAAGGGTGCTTGACACCTCCTGTCCCCTGGTGCCCTGTTCCGCAGACCACTGCTCAGACCCTGTGGTGGCCTCTCGGCCTGACATGAGGGGGGCAGCAGAGTGCAGCAGAGGAATGTGAAGTCCTGGTTCCTCTGGCGGCACCCCCAAAATCACGTCTTAAGGTCAGGGCAGAGCCAAACACAAGACTGGTCTAAAGTCCCACAGGAAGCATCTTAGTAAGTGACCATACTTGAGAGAGCCCAGTCTAGCTAAGTCAACACAGCTGGGTGCCCCTCGCCCACAAGCTCAGATCAGTGCCTCTTTAGCTCTAGCTCAGCAGTGGATGTGAGAACCTTGTATGAGCCAAACCTGTTTTTACACCCTAGAGCGAGCCTCTGGGAGGACTGCAGAGATGCTGCTACAGCCACCTCCTATGGAAGTGGGAGGCGCCAGGCTTCCGAGCTCTTAATAAGAACAGAGCATTTAGTAGGCACTTCAGCTCTGCGTAGGCACCCTGCACCCTCTTCACCTCTGCTCTCGCTGGGTTCACATCGCCTGCACAGAGAGAATGGGCTTTGCCTTCTCTTTCTCTCTCCATGCCAAGTGTGAAGAGCTGATCGACCCGGTTCCCCGAGTAGATGATGCAAAGCCCTTACGTGTGCCTTCCCTCCCTGGTGGCCCTTTCGTTTCATTGCACAATGGAGAGTGGGGTTACATTAACCCAGAGGCCAAAGCCAGCACACAATGCAGTTATATCCAGGACTTTCTGCTGTCTCTTCAGTCTTTGACAGGGCAACAGAGGGGATACATCGGAACCTTTCTGCCAAGATCAAGGCCCCAAAATGTCTGAGCCCTCCCTCCAGCCTCTGCTGAGCATGTGCCACCTCCTCCCTCCTCACTTCTGTCTGGCCCAGTCTGGGCCACTCCATCCCAGCCTCTCAGAGCAGAGGATCCAGGCACAGCCCCAGGAGGAAGGGCCAGTGACAGCCAGAGCCTCCACGGTCCCTCCAGGGCGGGCTGAAATCTCTGCCACCCCAACTGAACTCCCCAAATCTAGGACCCACTGCTTCAGCAGAGCAGCGTTGCGGGTTCTTTGGAGGCTGGCACTGAATTTAAAATTAGATGTGAAATATAAGGGTAAAGTAAAGTAAGATAAATTAAAAGATAATAAAAAAATTTTAATTAGAGATTTTCTTTAAACAAATAAACCATGCATTCAGGATAATGATAGGCTATACAGATTCGCAGGTCATTTTATTTTATCTGACAAATCTATTTGTTTTGACTATTGCAAAATTTTATTACAGAATACCAAAGACAAAAAAAGCACATGTAGAAAAAAATAAAAATTATTCGTTGTCTATTAGCTATGCTCAGTTTCATGACCGAAAGATCCAATTTCAGAATACGTTTCCCTTTCTTTTTTCTTTTTCTTTTTTAAAATTTGTAACTATTTATTTATCTACTTATTTATCTATTTGGTGCACAGGTCATTTTAAATGGTATTCATTGCTCAGATTAATCTCTTTCCATTTCTTATTTTAACCAGAATCCCAGTCGGTTCAGGGACTCCCACTCCTTTTTGGGGGGTCTGTGTCCATCTCTGTGTATCTAGAAGGAGTTCACATAAGCCTGGACACTCATCCTGGCCCCCACTCTAGGGTCAAGGAGATTTGGAGCCCAGATGCGCATTTGTGTGATTCTGGGTTCACACCATCTACCCAGTGTCTTTTGGAAAGAATCAGGAGTAAGGCCACCTCGTGGGACGAGGGAAGGAAGAGAACCCACAGACGGCTACAGGAGGCAAGACATGCAGCAATTTGTAGGCAAGGACTCTTTTGAAGGGTGCCTTGTCGCCCTGGTGTGTTCAGATCCAGACTCCAGGGGTTGAGAGAAAAGGGAAGACCTCCTTAAAAAGCAGGATCCCAGCCTGACCTGTGGTGGCACAGTGGATAAAGTGTCGATCTGGAACGCTGAGGTCGCCAGTTCAAAACCCTGGGCTTGCCTGGTCAAGGCACATATGGGAGTTGATGCTTCCTGCTCCTCCCCTCTTCTCTCTCTGTCTCTATTCTTTAAAATGAATAAATAATTTTTTTTTAAAAAAGCAGGATCCCAGATTAGCAGCACAGCTGGGGACACAGCAGACCCACCAGCAGCATCACCCTGTCTGTGGGCACAAAGGCTGTGTAATTATTCATGTGTCTTAGTGCACATTGTTCTTATTATCACAAGGAATAAAGAGCAGCAAAAAGGATGGAAGTGCAGACACCGGAGCTAAGAAGGGTCACTCTCCTGAATCCAGTGCACTGAGCCCAGATGGAAATAGCCCAAGAGGTAGAAGGAAGAGTGTCCAGGGCCATTCGCTGGGGCTCTGGACCTTGACCAACGGTTGGACGTTGGGATGAAAGCAAAGGACACCACAAAATGCAAGTCAGAAATGCTGGAATGTGTCATAAAAGATTATACAGTATCTAAAAATGAGAGGTGACCTAGGAATTCTTTCCTTTTTGAGCTCTCTGGGAATGAACCACCCCCATCCCCACTCAGACACAATATGAAGCCTATTGGGCAGTTTGCAATACGGCTGTGTCTTCTTCAGAGGGCATGGTAAATCAAAGTGGGCAGTGACTTCGCTTGGCTTCACTTGAGGTCAGCATCTGAGATGTTTCAAAGCCACTTGCATTTATGAGAAAACCAAGGTTTGTGCAATTCCTGATTCTAATTGCCTTTCTTCTCAACACTTGAATGCTCTGCCTCCCTCAGACTTAAAACACACATGCCCAGAGTTCTGAATTAATTTAGTCCTTCCAGCCACACCAGGGCTGTCCCTGCTTGGGCTGGAAGCAGTCCCCTGGAGGTGGCAGGTGAGATCCTAGCACAAGCATCCTTTGGGCTTAGTGAGAACAGGACAGAGCAAGGCAGAAGCAGTAGCAAGGTGCAGTGCCCAGGAGGCCCAGCATAAGAGGATGGTTGGGCAGGCTGGCTTGACGTCAGATTTTCCCATTTTTTTCAAAAAGTCAGAAATCTAGATTTTTACAGGAAATCAGAAGTTTTAAAATCATAGCCTGGTCAAACAAAGTGTATCTGTGAGTGGGAAGTTTGCATGGGGCTGGGGACAGGAACAGCAGTCTTCTGACTGACTGGTATCCCTGTGGTGTCTGGCATGTCATTGACATTCAGCAAATAATTCCTGGATGGATGGATGGATGGATGGATGGATGGATGGATGGATGGATGGATAGGTGGGTGGATGGATGGATGGATGGATGGATGGATGGATGGATAGGTGGGTGGATGGATAGGTGGGTAGATGGGTGGGTGGATGGGTGGGTGGATGGATGGGTGGATGGATGGGTGGATGGGTGGATGGATGGATGGATGGATGGATGGATGGATGGATGGATAGGTGGGTGGATGGATGGATGGATGGATGGATGGATGGATGGATGGATGGATAGGTGGGTGGATGGATGGATGGATGGATGGATGGATGGATGGATAGGTGGGTGGATGGATGGATGGATGGATGGATGGATGGATGGATGGATGGATGAATGGATGGATGGATGGATGGATGGATGGATGGATGGATGGATGGATGGATAGGTGGGTGGATGGATGGATGGATGGATGGATGGATGGATGGATGGATGGATGGATAGGTGGGTGGATGGATAGGTGGGTAGATGGGTGGGTGGATGGGTGGATGGGTGGATGGATGGATGGATGGATGGATGGATGGATGGATGGATGGATGGTTGGGTGGGTGGATGGATGGATGGATGAATGGATGGATGAATGGATGGATGAATGGATGGATGGATGGATGGATGGAAGTTTTGGCAGGATGCCCAGTTCCCATGGGTAGGAAGTGTGTTCTCCCCATATCCCATGGGAGAACATGGTTCCCACAGAGAGTGTGACCATGGATGTGCTGGAGCTGGCATGGACATGAGGGTTGGCTGGCAGCCAAAGCAAAAGGAGCTGGGGTAGGATTAACCTTAGGTGCCCACCGTGGCACTCTAGTTCTCCAACGTCTTCCTCTCCTTAAGCCCTCATGTTGTGGTTTAACACAAACACACGGTCCTGAGTTGGCACAAGCCACTGAGAAAAGAGCATCTTACACCCTCAGCACCACATTCATTGTGCAGCTTTTCCTTGGAAGCTTCAGTCCCAAGATGCCAGGCCAACGGGGCAAGAGCTGAGGGCTGACCAACCCAGGGAGCTGGGGGGGGGGCTTTCTCTGCCCCAAACTTGAGGGCCCTCTGCCTTCAGCCTGTCCATTAAGGAGAATGAGGCTGTTCATCCCAGTCTTCCCTTGAAGTGTATGCAGCGGTCTGTGTGTGCACACTATGCTATGGACACCCATGCCCCTTTGATGTGTGTGCAAGACCTCCTGTGTTTGTGTGCAAACCACTGCAATGTGTGTGCAGGGGCATGCACATGTATGCAAGCATCTGGTGTGTGAGTGCATGTCTGTGTGTGTGCAAACAGCCCTACTTACGTGTATTTGTTTGTGAAGAGCACCGTGTAGATGTGTGCATGCCACTGTAGACGTCATACCTGCAGTGTCTCCATGCATGTGCACACAGGCCGCATGTGCATCTCAGTCTGTGGGTACATCCTCATCCTGCTCTGTGCGTGTGAGAGTATGTGTGCTCATCCTGCTGTGTATGTCCCCTAGGCTGATGTGTGCCTGTGCCCACCTGCTCTCCTGGTAGGTGAGGGTGCCCTGGCCTCTCTCAGCGGTCCTTCCGAGGCCACCCTCTGATTGTCCAGCTGCAGACCACAGGCTGGGTAGCTCTGAGTGCCCGCGATGTCAGGCGCCAAGACACGGGGCCCTGGACAGAGCGCCCCGCCCCCGGGGAAGGTCGCCGTGGCCACATTCTTGGGCGCGCACAGCAGGGCTGGAATTTGTACATTCCATTCATATCTTTCCTGCCAGCGGGGGAAGGGAAGACAAAGCCGGAGAGTTAGTGACTGAAAGCCGAAAGAGGCTTCAGGCGGCTCTGGCTCTGGCTCTAGGTTGCGAGCTTCCAGCATCTGGCGCTGGCCCGCAGCTGAGATGGATGAGCGCGTGAGCAGTCTACCCAGCAGCCTGGCATGGCTGTCTGCACGGGACTGCTGTGCGCAGGAGCTTCAGGGACGCCTCTTCTCACAGGTGACCTTCACGGTTGTGGCTGGAAACGGCACCATGGTGCACCAGGTCCAAAAGGGCACTGAGAAGTCAAAAACAGCCAGAGCACCTTTGGGCAACAGCAGTACCCCACAGCTCCCTTATGTGGTAGGTTTTGTTATCATTCCCATTTTATAGATGGCGAAACTGAGGGTCAGAGAGATGAAGTAGCTTAATGTATACATTCTCATGTGCTGGTACCTCCTCCTCCCTCCTACCCACATCACCTTTAGTCAGTCCAGTCTTCCTCCACGGCCTCCCTGATGCCCCCTGCCCATGCTCTTGGCCCCGCATGTATTCTCATTGGCTCTAGGGGGGTCTGATCTCCCTAGCTGAACTGCACCTTCTGCAAAGACAGGGCCTGTGGCCCACCTGTGTTAGGTCAGTAGGCAGTGGGATGGAGGGCGGTGCTGGGTGTAAGGTATTTTTCCCCGCCGAGAAGGAAGGAAGGGGCCGGAGCCACGAAGTGTGGAATAGTAAAAGACTTTATTGAGTACAGAGCGCATCCCGCCCGGTGAGGTTCCCTGGCCCCGAGGAAAGATGGAGGCCAGGGAAGTCGCAAGTGGTGACCCGTGTGGGAGATATTTAAAGGGCCCCTAGGGTGGTCGAGCTAATATGACGTGGTGAAATCTCACTGGCTGGCAGACGGTCGCTTTTTTCCAAAGGGTTCCTGCGAAGCCTCTTTTGGCGCACTTGGTTGTGAGTGGTCCTAGCCAAAGTTTGCGGGTCTGACCTTTCCCATTATCCACCGACCTTACACTGGGATCTAGCTGGTGGAGGTTCTGACCTGGGGATGATGGATCATGATCTCACTTGAAGCCCTGGCAATCAGAACAGGGGAGGAAAAGCAGAATCAACCTGGCACTGGGTTGGCAGGGAAGCAGGTAAGGTAGAGAAAGGGGGTATGGTTGAAGCAGCCAACCAACAAGGCTGGGTGGGACAAGGGGTGCCAAGACGCTATCAGGTCGGCTGTGGCCGTGTCCCCGAGTTGAGCAGGGACAGCATGAAGAAGCCAACTTAATTCTAAGTGCTGGCCTTGGCCAGGGCTAAGGCCAGAGAGAGTGTAGGTTTTGCTCTATGTCTCTGAGGACACTACGAGGTGCTGGGCGGAACTGGAGAGAGGGAGGGGCTGGCCGGGAACTCTGGCTGAAGGAATAGCAAGAAGAAAGGCTGGGGGTGGGGGGGGACTAGGGGGCAGGTGTTGGGACACTGTGTGGGTCTTAAAGTCACCAAGCTGGCAGATGGGGGAAAACTAGATGGTAGGTTGCAGAAGCCTGCCTTCAAAAGCCAGAGAAAAGAGTGATGTCTCCACCTGTCTACCACAGTGCTTCACCCAGACTGGAGTTCAATGTCTGTTCAATCATCAGTTCATATGTACCCCCTGGATTAGCCTGCATCGTGTACAGTAGGTGCTTGGAGTTTCAAGGATTGGTGGAAGAAGGTGTTAGAACAGGCTGGGTCCTATAGTTTCTGCTCAGCCAAGCAGGCATCAGGCCAAAGCCTCAGGTGAGGGCCTCTCCTGGGCTAGCAAATCTGAGAAGTTCACTGATAGTCATTTCAGCAGGTCACTCTGTCTGGTTAGTCTTCCTGCTCCTGAACCTATTCATTCACTTGCAGGATGACCTCAGGCAAACCACTTCATTTTGCTCAGCTCAGTAGGCAATGGTGGTCCTGGTGTCTCCATCCCGGGGTTGCTGGAGGCGTCAACAAAAGCCGCTGCTCAAAGATGCTCCCACCACCATCTTCTCCATCCTCCTCCCCATGTCCTCGTCATGATCAGCTCATCTGGACCCATCCTTCCAGGGCAGAAACCAAGTCGCTTTGACTTGTGATCACAAAGTGCAGTCCAGAGGGCCCTGGGTCCCCCAAACCCTCTCAGGGGAACTTTCAGGTGAAAACACCACTCATGAGACGTCATTTCCCTCTCTCGTTTTCTCATGAGGACGCACAAGCGTCTTCAGGAGTGCCGTGCGATGGCGCTGGAGCTGTGAGATGTTATTTCCCTCTCTCGTTTTCTCATGAGGACGCACAAGCGTCTTCAGGAGTGCCGTGCGATGGCGCTGGAGCTCCGACAGCCAGCAAGACATGTGCTGCGTGTTCCTTGTACTTTAAAAGCCTCTCAGTTCTCATTTCAGATGTGTTAAATAAAAGCTCACCAAAGTTCCCCATAATTTTGTTTGTTTGTTTTATATTTTTTTAAACTTTTTTTGGGCCCTGGCCGGTTTGCTCAGTGGTAGAGCATCGGCCTGGCATGCAGAAGTCCCAGGTTCGATTCCCGGCCAGGGCACACAGGAGAAGCGCCCATCTGCTTCTCCACCCCTCCCCCTCTCCTTCCTCTCTGTCTCTCTCTTCCCCTCCCACAGCGAGGCTCCATTGGAGCAAAGATGGCCCGGGCGCTGGGGATGGCTCCTTGGCCTCTGCCCCAGGCGCAAGAGTGGCTCTGGTTGCGGCAGAGCGTCGCCCCCTGGTGGGCAGAGCGTCGCCCCTGGTGGGCGTGTCAGGTGGATCCCGGTAGGGCGCATGCGGGAGTCTGTCTGACTATCTATCCCCATTTCCAGCTTCAGAAAAAACAAAAACAACAACAAAAAAACACCTTTTTTTGGTCTTTTTCTTTATTCATTTTAGAGAGAGAGAGAGAAAGAAAGGGGGGGGGGGAGAAGCAGGAAGCATCAACTCCCATATGTGCCCTGACCAGACAAGTGCAGGGTTTCAAACCAGTGACCTCAGCGTTCCAGGTTGACGCTTTATTCACTGCACCACCACAGGTCAGGCCAAAGTTCCCCATAATTTTTAATGAATTAATTAAGAATGTAAAGGGATCCTGAGACCAAAACATTTTAGACTCACCAATTTAAACTGGGTTTAAATCCAGGTTCTGTCCCTGAATGACTATGAACCTGGAGCAAATCAAAGGTGAAGCCCCAGGCTTCACCTTTCTCTTCTGAAGAAGGGGAAAGTGTCACCTTCTCCCTGAAAGGTGGATGGCGACGCCGGCACCAAACACAGTGGTGAGGCCAGGCCCTCCCCGTGCTGCAGAAGCCTGCTGCTCTGGAGGAAGGCTGCCAGCTCCTGGCCTGCGCTCCGCTCCGAGGACCCAGCACCCCGTGGGGTTCGGAGGGACTCTTAGCAGCTACTCAGAGTCCAGCAAACAAGAGCAAGTCCAGCCCTTACCTTGGCGCATTCATCCAGCCTGGCACCTTCCCCGGGCCGGCGCCCGGCCAGATCCTGAGCACACATTTTTTCCTACATGTCCAAGGTGTGAGAAAAGTGACACATTTGTTGTTGATCTTGTTGGAAAGACCTGGTTTTAAAAAGCAGTGTGTTTTGAATTTGTTGTTGTGAAGTACACTCTGTAATTTCTGACCAAAATTCCAACTGACGTAAAAGAAGCTCCTTCACGGAAAAAATATTTTGCTTGGAGATGGGACCCTGAGTGTTTGTGAGGGTAAAGTCCCTCTTCCCCAAGCTGGAGCTGAGGACCAACCGCCCTCTTACAGCCGCAGAGGCAGCCTTGATGGCCTGGCCCGCTGCCTCAGAAGGGGACAGGAGCAAAGTGTCCAGAGAAAGCCAGAGGGTGAAAACGCTCTTCCAACTGAAAAGAGAATTCAGTTTAGTCGCCAGTTACAAAATAAATATACAAAACCTTGTGGCTTGCCAAACTCCCCAAAATAACTATAACAAAATATATTGGGGGGGAAAAAAAGATCCCATTCACAATTCAATGAGAAAGTAGGAATCCTAGGAATAAACCAAACAAGGAAACACAAGCAGGACAGACGACTGTGACTCTTACCTTAGAAACACAGATGAGTTAGTCAATGGAATGGCGTGACATGCCCCTGGATTGAAAGACATGATGGTATCCAAAATGTTCATTTTTCTAGCAAGAAATATTTAAAAAAGAAGATAGGTGGGTGGAGAAATGAGCTTATCAGATACAAAAGCTAAAAAGTCTTTTAAACATTGAATTCCTAATGCAAAAATGGAACGGAAAGAACAGAAACTGGAGACGTCAACCTGAAGTCATATAAACATTTACTGTGTGAAAAGATGACCCCTCAAGTCAGTGGGGAAAGCCTGGGCGTCCTTCCATAAACAGTTTGGGCAAACGGCCAACCTCTTGAAATTAAATGAAGTTAGACTCCTTTTTTTTTCTTGTTCTAAATGGGTTAAAGATTCAAAAGTAAAATGAAACCATAAAAACACTAGAAGAATATTTTAATGAACCCTTATGTAATCTTGGGGGTAAGGGAAAACTTAATAAACACCGAAACCAAAAATTAAAACAATAAGGGAAAAGGTAAATGGATTTAACCAAAAAAAAAAAAAAAAAGAAAGAAAGAAAATCTCACTGTGTCAATAAATAAATCTTCTTCTTACATTTTCACATAAATAATTACAAATAAATAAATGTGTGATTTCAAGTGGTGCTAGGAAGAAAAGTTCCTGATTATAGGTAGTACTTGGATGAATCTTTTACATTTTTATGGTTTTGTATTTATTTTAAGGTCTATTTCAAAATCACTGGGTTTTTATTAATGGGAGAGCTACGATATTTAAATACATACATTTAAGTAGGGAGTTGATTTGAAGAACAAGGCTAATGACATACAAATATAGCTAGTTCAAGTACATGACAAAAATCATGACCTTCACAGGGGACATGACTGCAGTTTGGGAGAAGCTACTGTAGGCAAGGGGTAGCCATGGAGGGCTGCTGAGCTGTGTTCCAGTAAGAACTGAGAGATTCGGGGATGCCCATGAAGAGGTGAGCAAAATGGTAAGGCTTGAGCTGGGGCAGAAGACAAAAGGCGTCTGTCTGGAGGGATCAAAGGCAGGCGAGAGAGTGGAAGCAGAGGACAAGAATGAGGTCATCTCAACTCTGGGAAAATCTTTGGAGGAGATCCCTTGGCCCCTGGTGGGACTTGAGCAGGGCAGCAGTTAGAGAGGCCCAGGCTCGGATGCAGGCATGGATTCAAATCCCTGCTCATCTTCCTAGGCAAGACATTGGATCTCTCTGTGCCTTAATTTGCCCAGGTCTACAACAAAGATGATGAGAGTGCTCACCTCATGGGGCACTGACTATAGACCTCAACTTCTTCCTCCATGAAATAGAGTCCCAAATAGCCCTCACTCATAGGAGTGTGTAAGCATTGAGTGAATTCATAATGCAAAGCATATACATATGCCTGACTCAGAGTAAGCACTGCATAGACTTCAACTTTCATTCTTTCTGTGGCTCTCGTCCTGACTGCTGTCCCATATGCATGGGCTGCGTGAGCACTTTGTGTTGGTTATTCTGCAGTGGCCCACTAGTCTGTCCCTACTCTCACCCTCTGGGTTCCAAGAGGTCACCTCGAAACCCCCCACGGTCCTCTCACCAGGATTTGAGACAGTCCAGCAGTGGGAGCACGGGAACAACGTCCTGCTTCTCTCCCCATCTCCTTTGCAGTGGACGGTGGCTAGCCTTCAGCGGCCTCGTCAGAAGGTTTTCCAGGATTAAACTGGATCTCCCATTCTCCCTGCATCACTGTGGGGTGAAAACGGACCAGAAAGAGACTCACACTCCGTGTTAACCCTGGAAGTGACAGGAAGTGCATAATGTATCTGAGCAAGGAAGGGGCAGGATGACTCTAAAAAGAGGAGCCTGGTCACAGATAGTGTTTTAAAAACGATCTGGCCATAACCAGTTAGCTCAGGTGACGAGAGTACTGTCCTGAAAGACCAAGGTTGTGATTACATCTCCAGTCGGGGCGCATACAGAAAGTGACCAACAAATGCACAACTAAGTGGAACAACAAATTAATCTCTCTCTCTCTCTCTCTCTCTCTCTCTCTCTCCTTCCTTCCCTCCTTCTCTCCCTCCCTTAAAATCAATCAATAAGTTTTAAAAATTATTAAAAAGATTCATAACTTGGTCACCCAATCTCTCTGTTTCCAAGAAGCCTCTGCCTACTCCTTTTCTTTTCTTCCCTTTTCCTCTCTCGCCCCAACCCTCTCTCCTTTTCTCCCATTCTTCCTTTCCCTCTTTCCTTCTCTTCCTTCCTTCTTTCCTCCCTCCTCTCCCTTCCTTCCTTCTTTCCTACTTTCTTTCCTTCCTTCCTCCCTTCCTCCCTTTCTCCCTCCCTCCCTCTCTCCCCTCTTCCTTCCTTCTTTTCTGAAACGTAAATTTCAGAAAGCATCTGTGTTGGGGTAGGGGGTTGTGTTTTTAAACAAATAGAGTTTAATGCTAGTGTTTATAGCAACACTTCAACAACTTGTGACACAATCTCCTATCCAGACACTGCAGAGGCCATGCTTGTGAAACACAGCAAAGTTTCAACAGGGTTGCATATCAGAACTGTTGCTCAATGACCCATCAGAACCTCTCCTAGCCCCACTGAGTGAGAGCAACTTGTGCGACAGCCAGTGATTTCATCCCTTTCTTCTCCGCAGTGCCCATGCTCCAACGCCAGCACTAGCCAGCACGTGGGAGAGCCTTCTGAGAAGTGGCAAGTGATCCACCCACGGGAGCCAGGACACACAGGAGCCTTGCGTCTTGGATTAGAGTCATCCTTTGGCAAGGGAAGCCCCACAGATTGCTGAGAGCTGCAAGCATACACTCACTTCTAGAAAAACCAGACCACAGGACCAGAAGCCCCCACCCTCAGGACAGCAGAGACCCATGAAAGTAAAGACTTTAGGCCACAAGGAAGTTGGAAAAAAAATGGTTTGTTCAAGTAACCCTCTTCTGCAGAAGCAGAGAGAAAAGAAGAGCCCATTCACTCTGTGTGCCACCAACACCATGCCCAGATGGCTAAGAGGACCTTTGCGAAGATCAGAGAAGACTGAAAACTGAAGAAACTAAGACAGTTGTCAAAGGACTACACTCACAGGGGAAGAGCATATTTATTGGAATAACCTACAAAAACAAAACGTAAATTTCAGAAAGCATCTGTGAAACCATCTCAATAAAAAGTCTAGAAAACTTGGGGAAAATTCCTGAAAGGAGATATAAATGATCATAAGGCAATAAGCTGAGATTAAATGGGAGATGCTGAGAGGTAGGTGGAAACAATAAGTGACATAGATAAAATCTTATGTAGAAATCATTTCAAACTTATAAAAAAAAATTGCAAGAATACAAATAGTCCAAAAAATTACCCTTTTATTCTTCACCCAGAGTTACCTATTGTTAACATTTTGCCACATGTTAACATTTGGCTTATCATCCTCTCTCTCTAAATTATAAAAGTATTGATAACACAGCCTGTAAAATGTGCATTGAATTCCTGTGTTCCCCTCAAAAGAATAAAGCATTCTGGCCACTATCAGTAGGACACGGAGAAAGGAGCTGCTGTCAGATTGGTGATGGCGACGCTTTGGAAGATAAAAGTAGGTGGACCTGAGATCACCCGGGTCAAATGGTTCCTGAATTTAGGTTGTGTCTTGTTTTAGAAGATATTATGGTTTGAGGCTTTGAGGGTAGCACTCCATAATCAAATACACTGACATTCTTATGGTCACAATCATGAATATTCATACCAAGTAAGGTAACAGCAAAAGGTACTGGTGCTGACTTGCCCCACAGAACCAGATGGCCCAGCAGTGATCGAGACCAGTGCTCCCGGGCGAGTGCACGTCCTGGGGCTAGAAGCTGAAAGATGCTTTAAAGGTTTCTGGAGCCATCCCTACAGCCATTTCCCCCCCACTCCTCACTCCCAGTCATATTCTCCTGGAGCATCTAGTTCTTATTCCCAGCAGAAACGGAGGAGAAGCATCTCTGAAGAAAAGGCATTATCCTGCAACCCGAGGGCCAGGTGAGAAGAAGGAAACAAAGAGCATTGGCCCCAATGAGCAGGGTTATTTCTAAAAGTGAGCACGAGTGTTCTCTAAGTGTAAATGTGACATGAAAGCTGCTGGGAGATTTAGGTCCCAGAGTCCCCTGATCAGGTTACATTTTAAAGAGCTCCCCCTTGGCCACTCTGTGGAAAGTGAAATGTGAGGGTCAGAGCGCCAGCAGAAATCAGGGGATTCCTGCAGCCAGCCAGGACAGGGGTGAGCACTCAGACCCCAAGGCCAGCTATATGCACAGAAGGCATCTGCTGCAGGTAACAGACAGTTTCTGTGGGCACCAGGCTAATGCCCAGGCTTCTAAAGAGAAGCATTGCTCCCAGATGGTAGCTATGGTAGAAAGTTCAGAGCTGGCTTCTGGGATAGGCTCACTGATTTTGAATACCACTTCTATCACCTGCTGTTTAACTAGAAAGTGAGTGCTTAGAACAGGGGTTGGGAACCTATGGCTCACGAGCCAGATGTGGCTCTGTTGATGGCTGCATCTGGCTCGCAGACAAATCTTAAATAAAAATAATAATAACGTTAAAAATATAAAACATTCTCATGTATTACAATCCACTCATTTCCTACCGCTCATGTTCATGATTGCGGGTGGTTGGAGCCAATCACAGCTGTCCTCCGGGACAACACCAAATTTTTATTGGATAATGCGTAACGTACACAGTACACAGGTTGTTGTAAGGCTCTCATGGAATTACATTTTAAAATATGTGGCATTCATGGCTCTCTCAGCCAAAATGGTTCCTGACCCCTGGTTTAGAAGAAGCTGCTATTGAACCATATCTAAGAACCCTCCTGTCCTCATATGGCTAAGAGATTCTTCTCTGCTGAGATCCTTTGTCATGAGCATTCACAGGGGCCCCATATCTTCACATTCTGTACCAATGTAAACAGTACATGCCTGTTGAAAATATTTCAAGTTCATTAAAAAAAATCTCATGATGGCAAAGACATTATTTTTATATAGATGATATTTGAAGGGTATCATTTTCCTATTGAATTTAAGACCACTTCATACATTCTATAACTTAAAATGCCTGCAAATGTCAAAATTATTAAACTATTTTTTATTTCAATCTTTAGCTCTATTGTAAGGCCTTTTGCCATGTGAAAATTTTAATTTTTTTAAATTAATTTTAATGGGGTGACATTGATCAATCAGGGTACATAGGTTCAGAGAAAACATCTCCAGGTTATTTTGACATCTGATTATTGTATTCCCATCACAAAGTCAAATTGTCTTCCGACACCTTCTATCTGGTTTTCTTTATGCCCCTCCCTTCCCCTCCCCCCATTCTCTCTCCCTCTCCCCCCTTCCCTCATTCTCTCTCCCTCTCCCCCCTCCCCCTGGTGGGACACTCTTGTCCATGTCCCTGAGTCTCATTTTTGTGTTCCACCTATGTATAGAATCATACAGTTCTTAGTTTTTTCTGATTTGCTTAGGAAATTTTTAATTTTTATGTGGACAAATCCATCCAGCTTTTTCCTTTTCAGCTGGCTGAGAACAGCCTTCCTCAAGCCAAGTTTGTAGAATTATTTTCCTATGTTTGCCTCTAGTTCCTTTAAGGTTTTATTTTCACATCTTCATATTTAATTCTTTTGGAAGAAATCTAAGTTTTAAGGTTTGGGTCATGGAGTACAATACCATTGACTAAATAATCCATTCCATTGATCTGGAATGCCGCTTGTATGACCTGCTGAAGGCCCAGCAATGCACTTCACTGGCTCTTATTTCCGTGTTCTCATTTATTGTTTCTATTTTCCTGTTCCTGTGTCCGGCAGGGTGCTTTTTAATCCCTCTGCCTTTCAAATCAACTATATCTGATAAGACAAATAATTCCCATTGCTCTTTTGTTGTGTCAAATATATCTAGACCATCCTCAAACATTTATTCTTTCTGATGAAATTTAGAATTTTTTAAATTTCAAAAAATATTTTTCATCAGAATTCTGAATGGGATTGAAATGAATTTGTAAACTGATTAGAAAGAAATTGCTTTTTAGAATATTGTCTTCTTTCCTAAGAAACCACTGCTTATTGTGGTCTTTTAAAAAATGTTTTTAGTGAGGATTCCAAGATGGCGATGGAGTAGGTAGATGTTCCAGCTGCCACTTCCTGGGACCAAACTGGATTACAATTTAACTTAAGAACAATCATCTTGAAAAAGCAACTTTGGACTAAAGGAAAAGGAGCCTATAACCAAGGGTCACAGAAGAAGCCACCTTGACACTGATAGGAGGGGTGGAGACGTGGAATGCGCTGCCTGCTCCCAGGAACGAGCAGTGGCTGAGGGTCTGGAGGGACTCTCACTGTGGGGAGGGTCACCCTGAGAGGTGTGGGTGCTCAGCTGCAGGCCCGGAGCCCTAGCCGACAGCCCCAGAGCCTAGAAGAGGTGCCCAGAGAGCATTTGGTGGTGATAAGAGCAGAGTTTCTGTTGGCAAGAAAAAGACTGAGCTCTCAGAGGTGCAGGCTCCATCTTAAAGGGCTCACGCAGAAAATCTCATTCACGGCCACTTACTGGGGGCTCCGGTGGAGGGAGAGCTGAGAGGACTGGGGTTGCAGGAGGAGAGTGTATGTAAGTTAGAGGCCCACAAAGAGACACTGTGGGGGATGGCCACCAGAACCCCCTGTGCTGAGTCATTCTCTAATAATGCAGTCACCATCTTTCTTGGGTGGATCAATCCCTCTCAGTGACATCAGCCTGGGGAAAAGCAACAGCTCCAACCTCGGGAAACTCCCCTGCTCCAGTCAGGGAAGAAGGTTGTTCTGAGAAGCCAGGAAGCAGGGGCACATCAATGACTCAGTTTTCTGGTGTTAAGGCCAGAGCTACCTCCCCCTCACGCTCTTGAGTCTAAGACTGGTGCTTCCACCTCACTGGAGATTCAGTTAAAACTGTCCAGAGGGTGGGAAGACCACACCTCTAGGTCTCAGAGGCCACACACACCGAACTTCTAGGGTCACACCCTACAGAGGTCTATAAACAAACTCTGGACACACTGACACCTGGGGCTGAGGTGGGGAGGCACACCCACCATCCTTCCTAATCCCTGAATTGCTGAAGGCTCTAGACTCCAGCAGCAGTTTATTCAGCAGCCAAGCCCAACAAGCATCCAGCAGACAGAGGCTACAGACGGATGGACTCAGGGAACACTGGAATTTTAAGTGAACGTCCCCCCAGGCCTAGAAGGGGTAAAAGCCAGCCTAGGTTTGCAGCTGGTATTTCCATGTGCACCTGGGTTCAGAAGAGGCAACCAGAAACTCTGTATTGCTTGTGGCTCCAAGAAGGTTGCTGAGGGCCAGTCACAGGCAATGTCTCCCACAGGTCTGTGCAGGGTTCCTGCCAGGGAGGCCCAGGGCTGGCACATCTAGTGGCCAGATACACAGAGCATTGGTTCAGGACCTAACAACCCTTGTTAGAGTGGTATCCTAAGGAAGTGCTCCTCACACCTATCCCAGATAAGGTAAGTTCTGCTCTCTGTGATCAGCACTGGCACAGCAGCTCATATGCATTGGATAGTGTGAAGCTTCAAAGTCAGCTGGCAGGGGTGCTGGATATCCTACTCTGCTGGTATACACTCCAATGGGGGAAGGGAGAGAGGCTTAGAGCATGGACATTCAAAATGTGTGTCCCCGTGAGTCTAGTCAAGGGGCTTAGCCACTTTCTTGGATCTGGTCGAGGGGCTTAGCCACTTTCTTGGGGGACATTGTCAGCCCCAGGAGAAGAGTCTCTCAGTCTTCCTCCTTGAGACCAGGGTCTCATCAGATGTAAGAACTTCTGAAGAGGGAACTATCAGCCCAACGTGATCTGAACCTGCTGCTCTACTTGTTGGGGAGAAATAAAATTTGAGTATCCAGCAGTGGCTAAAGGATTAGGCTCTGTCTGGAGTAGGAGCCACAATCCTTGTACTGTAGTACTGCCAAGAGACCCCTGAATTAGGGGGTACCACTAACATTATAATATCAGCCTCAGCTGCCCTAACCCAACAAGCTTGCAAATTTTGAAGGGGTTGGTTGAGTGAGGCCAGTCTGAGCCTACACTACAGTCTTTTTAGAGAAGACTGTAGGAAGACCAGGCAGCTGCAAGAGGAGGTGGAGCAGCTGAAAAGTGGAAGCAAATCTTACAGAGCTGGGATTTTAAGGAGATGTTGTCAGATCTAAGCAGGAGGAAGCTGATCCATAGACACAGGTTGGCCCCTCCCACACCACCCTAGCACAGACACAAACAGCAAAAAGGAGCAGTAGCTGCAGACAACTAGCCCACAGCAAGTTAGAAACAACAGCTGACACCAACCCAAAAAAGATCTAGAACCAACATAACTGGTAGCTGGTGGCAGACAGCATCAACCTTAGACTCAGCTAGCTACACAAGCAGCACTCTCAAAGGAGGAGTTCATAGATAGACAAAATGGGTAGACAAAGAAATGTGACCAAAACGAATCATCAAGATAAAACCCTAGAAAAAGAACTAAATGAAATGGAAGCAACCAAACTATCAGATGCAGAGTTTAAAGTAATGATTTTTAGGATGTTCAAGGATCTTAGAACAACAATGGATGGATGTAATAAGAACTAAAATAAAGAGATAGCAAGCATCAAAAAGGACATTGAAGTCATAAAAAAGAACTAATCAGAAATGACAAATACAATATCAGAAATGAAGTCTGCACTGGAAGGAATCAATAGCAGGTTGGAGGAAGGAGAGGATCAAATCAGCGATTTAGAAGGAAAGATAAACATAAGCACAGAAGTAGAGCAGCAAAATAAAAAGAGGCTCAAAAAGACTGAGGAAACTCTAAGAGAGCTCTGTGACAACATGAAGAGAAACAACATCCACATCATAGGGGTTCCTGAAGGAGAAGAGAATGAACAAGGGCTAGAGAACCTGAATAAAGAAATCATAGCTGAAAATTTTCCTAAATTGATGAAGAAAAATGTCACACAGGTTCAAGAAGCACAAAGAGTCCCATTAAAGAGGAAGCCAAGGAGGCCTATATCAAGACACATCATAATTAAAATGCCAAAATTAAGAAACAAAAAAGAATACAAAAAGCTGCAAGACAAAAGCAGCTAATTAACTACAGAGGAGCCCCCATAAGGGTGATATCTGACTTCTCAACAGAAACACTTGAGGCCAAAGAAAGGATTGGCAAGAAATATTTAAAGTGATGCAAAACAAGAACCTACAACCAAAACTTCTTTATTCAGCAAGGCTATCATTTAAAATTGAAAGAGAAATAAAAAGTTTTCCAGACAAAAAAAGACTCAAGGAATTCATTCATTACAACCAGAAAAGATAAAGGGCCTGCTATAAAAAAAGCAAAGGAAATAAAAAAGAAAAAGAAATAAAAAAGGGGGAATATAGATTTAAAGAATAAAAAGGCAATGAATAAGTATATGTCAATAATAACCTTAAATGTAAATGGTTAAGTGCTCCAATCAAAAGACATATGGTAGCTGCATGGATAAGAAAACAGGACCCATACATATGTTGTTTACAAAAAATCCACCTCAGAAAAAAAGATACACATAGACTGAAAGTAAAGGGATGGAAAAAGTATTTCATGCAAATGGAAATGAAAAAAAAAAAAAAGCTAGAGTAGCAATACTTATATCTAACAAAATAGCTTTTAAAACAAAGGCTATAGTAAGGGATAAAAAAGGTCACAACATAATGATAAAAAGAGCAATCCAATAGGAAGATATAACCATTATAAATATCTACGCACTTAACGTGGAAGCACCTAAATATATAAAGTAGACTTTGATGGGTATTAAAGGCAAGATCAACAGGAATACTATAATAGTAGGGGATTTCAATACCCCACTAACATCAATGGATAGATCCTCCAGACAGAAAATTAACCAAAAAAATAGCAGCTTTAAATAACACACTAGATCGACCAGATTTAATTGAAATCTTCAGAACCATTCACCCCAAAGCAGCAGAATATACATCTTTTCAAGTGCTCATAGTACATTCTCTAGGATAAACCACATTTTAGGACACAAAACACATCTCAATAAATTTAAGAAGATTGAAATTATATCAAGCATCTTCTCTGATTACAATGGTATAAAACTAGAAATCAACCACAATAAAAAAAATTTAAAAATATTCAAACACTTGGAGGCTAAATGGCATGTTATTTAAGAATGAATGGGTTAACAATGAGATGAAGGAAAAATCAAAAATTTCCTTGAACCAAATGAAAATGCACATACAACAACTCAAAATATATGGAACACAGCAAAAGCAGTACTGAGAGGGAAGTACTGAGGCATTACAGGTATACCTTAAGAAGCTAGAAAAACTAACATAATCAACTTAACACTGCATCTGAAAGAACTAGAAAAAAGAACAACAAATAAAGCCCAGAGGAAGAAGGAAGGAAATAATAAAAATCAGAGTGAAAATAATTGACACAGAGACTTAAAAAAACAATAAAAAAGATCAATAAAACCAAGAGCTGGTTCTTTTTTTTTTTTGTATTTTTCTGAAGCTGGAAATGGGGAGAGACAGTCAGACAGACTCCCGCATGCGCCCGACCGGGATCCACCCGGCACACCCACCAGGGGCAACGCTCTGCCCACCAGGGGGCGATGCTCTGCCCCTCCGGCGCGTCACTCTGCCGCGACCAGAGCCACTCTAGCGCCTGGGGCAGAGGCCAAGGAGCCATCCCCAGCGCCCGGGCCATCTTTGCTCCAATGGAGCCTTGGCTGCGGGAGGGGAAGAGAGAGACAGAGAGGAAGGAGGGAGGGCGGGGGTGGAGAAGCAAATGGGCGCTTCTCCTATGTGCCCTGGCCGGGAATTGAACCCGGGTCCCCTGCATGCCAGGCCGACGCTCTACCGCTGAGCCAACCGGCCAGGGCAAGAGCTGGTTCTTTAAAAATGTAAACAAGATTTATGAACCTTTAACCAGACTCATCAAGAAAAAAAGAGAGAGGACTCAAAATAATACAACTAAAAATGAAAGTGGAGATGTATCAACTGACACAGTGGAACTACAAAGGATTGTAAAAATAATACTATAAAGATCTATATGCCAAAATATTGGACAACCTAGGTGAAATGGATAAATTCCTAGAAACATACAATCTTTCAAGACTCAATCCAGAAGAATCAGAAAATCTAAAGAGACTGATTACAACAAATAAATTGAAAGAGCTAACGCTCGGTTCCTGAGATTAGCATTGGAGAGGAGAACAGAGAAAGGCCACGTGGAGGAGACCAGGAGAAGCAGCCAAGATGGTGGAGTGCTGAATGAGAAGCCAGTTTGTGCAGAGTTTGTTCAGGGAGAAGGAAGGAGATGGGGAACAGAGGTGAATAAGTCTGGTAAGCTAGAAACCTTTGATTCTAGGAAACTCGGATAAAGTCAGTAGCTTTGTGAGCACTGAATGAGTGGGTTTTGAAGCCCAGTGTGTGTTTTCACTTGCCCACCGGGTGCAAACTAGGATTAGAGATGATGGCCCATCAGTTCTTGGCTCCATTGTTTCTTTACCGACTGTCCGATTCTAATGTGAACCTGCATGTGAATGGCCATGATGGTGGCTCCTAACCTTACATTTGGCGTAGTCGGGGCAGGATTCTATACAGATTGGCAGGAGCCACCTCCACCTTTGAGCAGTGGAATAGAGGACTGGCTGCTGTTATGGTTCCCCATGGCTGTCCTTTTGGGGGCCGTAGGCTGGCTGACTAACAGCCATGCATGAGGAAACTGAGAGCTCTGTGGAAGAGGCTGCCTGGGACCTGCAAACCGAGCAGTGGAAGGAGCTGGAGCAAACGTGGAAGAGATGCCTGACCCTGGAGCTGGAGCAAGCACCAGAGAAGGAGGCCAACCAGGTTCGTGAAATTCACTTGGAAATGGAGCAGCTGCTGGAGGAGGAATCACAGGTTTGTGAGTTGCAGATTGCCCTGGACGTTGTGGAGAGCAGGCAGCGGCAGGAGGCCGGGGCAGGAGCTGCAAGGCCCTCAGAGCAGACGGCAGCAGCGGCCCACAGCTCAAGCCCAGCAGCACGAGCTGGAGTTTTCAGTTCCTCTTTGGAGGATGAGGAGAATCGGGCTGGAGTTGCAATCTGCAATCTCCAGAAGATGAGAGCCCAGCTGGAAGGAGCACCTACTATGGCCCTGGTAGGTCTGCGATTTTGGGACATAGGGGTGAATACCATCATGCTCTCCAGAGCAGAGATGGAAATGCTGACTGCCATTGCCACATGCTCCTCCTTGAGACAGTGTAAGACCTGCCAGGACGGCAGGGTTGAGGGGGGAGGCTGACGCCCCATGTGCATGGACTGATTTCCTGGACTACAACTGGAGTGGGCACTGGCTCCTTTGTTGGATGGACTTATGGATTTTGGACAATGTGAAATCCCCTGATGGGGGTGGGGGACGGCTTTGCTGGAGGCCCTTCCCCTGTCCCAGGAAGCCTTTTAAATGGCTAGAAAGAAGGCCGAGGACATTTTGCACTTTTGGTAAGGTGCTCAGAGACTGGTGAAATGTACCTTTGTAATTGTTGAAATTGTATGATTTCAACAATTGTAATGTTGAAAAAAAAAAGAAAAAGTAAATAAATTGAAAGAGCTATCAAAAGACTCCCAGCAAACAAAAGTCCTGGACTGGATGGCTTCATAGGTGAATTTTACTAAATATTCAAAGAAGAACTAACGTCTATTCTTTTCAAGCTATTTCAAAAAATTTAAGAGAAGGAAAATCTTCCAAGCTCCTTTTATGAAGCAAACATTATTCTCATTCCAAACCAAGTAAAGACACTACAAAGAAAGAAAACTTTCAACAAAATATTAGCAAACCAGATCCAGCAATACATTAAAAAATTCATACATCATGGTCAAGTGGAATTTATTCTGAGGAGGCAAGGCTGGTACAATATTTGCAAATCAATCAATCAATGTGATTCATCAAATAAATAAAAAGGAAAGATAAAGATCCCATGATTATATCAATAGATGCAGAAAAAGCATTTGATAAAATCCAGCATCAATTTATGATCAAAACTCTCAGCAAAGTGGGAATACAGGGCACATACCTCAACATGATAAAGGCTATCTATGACAAACCCACAGGCAACATCATAATCAATGTGCCAAAATTAAAAGCAATCCTCTTAAGATCAGGAACAAGGCAGGGGTGTCCCCTTCCACCACTCTTATTCAATATAGTTCTGGAAGTCCTAGCCACAGCAATCAGACAAGAAGAATTAAAAGGCATCCAAATTGGAAAAGAAGTAAAACTATCAATGTGCTTATGACATGATACTGTACATAAAAAACCCTAAAATCTCAGTCAAAAAACTACTAAACCTGATAAAAGAATTCAACAAAGTAGCAGGATATAAAATTAATATTTGGAAATCAGTGGCATTTTTATACATCAAAAATAAACAATCTGGGCCTGATCTGTGGTGGTGCAGTGGATAAAGCGTCGACCTGGAAATGTTGAGGTTGCCGGTTCAAAACCCTGGGCTTGCCTGGTCAAGGCACATATGGGAGTTGATGCTTCCAGCTCCTCCCCTCTCCTCTCTCTCTGTCTGTCTCTCCCTCTCCTCTCTAAAATAATAATAATTATAATAATAAATAAAAATAAAATAACCTTTAAAAAAATAAAATAAACAATCTGAAAGAGAAATTAAGGAAATAATCTGCTTCACTATTGCAACAAAAAATAAATAAATAAAGTACCTAGGAGCAAATTTAGCCAAGGAGATAAAAAAAACTTGTACTCGGAAAATTTAAAACATTGAAAAAAGAAGGCCCTGGCCAGTTGGCTCAGTGGTAGAGCGTCGGCCTGGCGTGCGGGAGTCCCGGGTTCGATTCCCAGCCAGGGCACACAGGAGAAGCACCCATCTGCTTCTCCCCCCCCTCCCCCCCCTTCCTCTCTGTCTCTCTCTTCCCTTCCCACAGCCGAAGCTCCATTGGAGCAAAGTTTGCCCGGGCACTGAGGATGGCTCCATGGCCTCTGCCTCAGGCGCTAGAATGACTCTGATTGCGGCAAAGTGATGCCCCAGATGAGCAGAGCATTGCCCCCTGGTGGGCGTGCCGGGTGGATCCCGGTAGGGTGCATGTGGGAGTCTGTCTGACTGCCTCCTCGTTTCCAACTTAAGAAAAATACAAAAAACAAACAAACAAACAAAAATTGATAAAAGAAATCAAGGATAACAAAAACAAATGGAAGCATATACCGTGTCCATGTATAGGAAAAATAAACATCATTAAAATGTCTATATTACCCAAAACAATCTATAAATTCAATGCAATTCCTATTAAAATACCAATGGCATACTTCAAAGATATAGAACAAATATTTCAAAAATTTATATGAAACCATAAAACAACATAAATAGCCTCAGCAATCTTGAAAAAGAAGAATATCACACTTCCTGATATCAAGTTATACTACAAGGCCATTGTAATAAAAATAGCTTGGTACTGGCATAAGGACAGGCATACAGATCAATGGAACAGAACCGAGAACTCAGAAATAAACTCACATCTTTATGATCAATTAATATTTGACAAAGAAGGTAAGAGCATACAATGGAGTAAAGACAGTCTCTTTATTAAATGGTGTTGGGATAATTGGACAGGTACATGCAAAAAAATGAAACTAGAACACCAGCTTATACCATTCACAAAAATAATCTCAAAATGGATAAAAGACTTAAGTGTAATTCGCAAAACCATAAACATTTTGGAAGAAAACATAGGCAGTAAACTTTCCAATATCTCTCGTAGCAATATTTTTGCCAATATATCTCCACAGGCAAGTGAAATAAAAGACAAAATAAACAAATAGGACTCTATCAAACTAAAAAGCTTTTGCACAGCAAAAGACACCATTAATAAAATAGACAACCCACACAATGGGAGGATATATTCACCAATATGTCTGATAAGGTGTTAATAACCAAAATTTATTTTTTAAAAACTTCTAAAACTCAACACCAGGAAGATAAACAATCCAACTAAAAAATGAGCAAAAGAACTGAACAGACACTTCTCCAAAGAGGACATATAGATGGCCAACAGGCATATGAAAAATGTTCAACATCACTATCAGAAAAATGCAAATTAAAACCACAGTGAGATACCACCTCACACCTGTCAGAATGGTGCTCATTAACAAATCAACACACAATAAGTGCTTGGGAGGATATGGAGAAAAGGGAACCCTCTTGCACTGCTGGTGGGAATGCAGACTTGTGCAGCCACTGTGGAAAACAGTATGGAGATTCCTCAAAAAATTAAAAATGGCACTGGCTTTTGGCCCAGCTATCCCACTTTTAGGAATATATCCTACGAATACCAAATCACTGATTCAAAAGAAGATATGCATTCCCATGTTTATGGCAGCATTGTTTACAATAGCCAAGATCTGGAAACAACCCAAATGTCTGTCAGTGGACGAGTAGATTAAAAAACAGTGGTACATATACATAATGGAATACTATGCAGCTGGGTAAAAGGAAATCTTACTTTTTGCAACGGCATGGATGGACTTGGAGACTATTATGCAAAGTGAAATATGCCAGGCAGAGAAAGACAAATATTATATGATCTCACTTATATGTGGAATCTAAGGAACAAAGTGAACTGAGAAATGGCATAGAGGCAGAGGCAGGGTCACAGGGACCAGAGGGACAGCAGTCAGAGAGAAGGGGGATTAGGTGTTGGGATCAAAGAAGGTAAAGGGATTACTGAAATTGTGTGTGTGTGTATATGTATGTATATGTGTATATATACAGTGTGTTCGTAAAGTCATGGTGCACTTTTGACCAGTCACAGGAAAGCAACAAAAGACTACAGAAATGTGAAATCTGCACCAAATAAAAGGAAAACCCTCCCAGTTTCTGTAGGATGATGTGGCAGCATGTGCGCATGTGCAGATGATGAGTAACACCGTGTATACAGTGGAGCAGCCCACTTCCATGCCAGTCCAGGTGTGGACGGTACAGAGGATTCTGTGGCTCACTAAATTCGAATCCATGACCAAAGTGCAACGTGAATATCGGCACGTTTATAACGAAGTGCCACCACATAGGAATAACATTACTTGGTGGGATAAGCAGTTGAAGGAAACCGGCAGTTTGGTGGAGAAACCCCGTTCTGGTAGGCCATCAGTCAGTGACGAGTCTGTAGAGGCTATACGGGATAGCTACCTAAGGAGCCCTAAAAAATCTGTGCGTGAGCCCACATCGAACTGCACTGAATAGGTATAAAACTGGGAGAGTTTTCCTTTTATTTATATATGTGCAGATTTCACATTTCTATCGTCTTCTTTTGTTGCTTTCCTGTGACCAGTCAAAAGTGCATATATATATATAACACAGAGATTCAGATAACAGGACAGTAAATCCCGGAAGGAAGGGGGGAGGGAGTTAGGGGGAAGGAGGCAAAAGGGGTGTAAATAGGAACATGGGATGAGGGGTAAAGGGTATATTCAGTGTGACATTTAAATCCATGTTAACACAATAAATTAAAATTAATTTTAAAATTTTAAAAATAAAAAGGATTTAAAAAGATAAACTATAAAATAATAATGTAAATAAATCTGAGTACTTTTTTCTTATTGGTTAATCTTTGTATATAAATGTAAAAAGTTTTGAAAATAAAATAATCATAGAATGTAGAGAGAAAAAAATCCTTTTAGTTGCCTTTTTGTTTTCCTCACATGGGTCTTTTTTGTTTTTGTGGCAACAGCTTTGTTGAGATACAATTCATGTATCACACACTTCACTCATATGAAGTATATAATTCAGTAGTTACTAGTATATTCACAAAGTTGTGCAGCTAGTATTAATTTAATTACAGAACATTTTCATCTTCTCAATAAGAAACCCTGTACCCTTTAGCTATTACCTACCTTCTTCCCCATCTATTATCTACTCACCAACCCTAGACAATCTTTCTGTCTCTATATATTTACCAAATCTGGACATTTCATATAAATGCAACCATACAATAAATGGTCTTTTGTGATTAGCTTCTTTCACTTAGTATAATATTTTCAAGGCGCAATCATATCATAAAATGTATCAATACTTCCTTCTTTTTAAAAGTCAAATAAAATTTTATTTTATATTTTGTTTATTTATCCATCATTTGATTGGCATTTGGCTATTCTGAATAACACTGCTATGAACATTTGTGTAGAAGTTTTTATGTGGACATATTTCAGTTCCCTTGAAAATGGAATCACAGAGTCAAATGGTAAGTCTGTGTTTAACCTTTTAATTTAATTTTTTTGTTCAACTGCCAGATTGTTTTCCAAAGTGGTTATCCCACTTGACATTTTCACCAGCAGAATGAAGATTCCAGTTTCTCTACATCTTTGCCTTGTTATTACCTGACTTTTTGATTAGAGCTGTTCTAGTCTGAAGTGGTATCTCATTGTGGTATTGATTTTCATTTGTCTAAAAACTAATGATGTTGACATCTTTTCATGTGCTTATGGACCATTTATACGTCTTCTTTGTTTTATTTATTTGCTTATTTATTTTAGAGATAAGAGAGAGAGAGAAAGGGCAAGAAGAAGGAAGCATCAACTCTCATATGTGCCTTGACCAGGCAAACCCAGGGTTGTGAATAGGCGACCTCAGCATTCCAGGTTGATACTTTATCTACTGCACCATCACAGGTCAGGCTGTAAATCTTTGGAGAAATGTTTATTCAGAACCTTTGCCCATTTTTTAATTGTGTGATTTGTCTCCTTGTTATTGAATTGTAAGTGTTCTTTGTATATTCTACATACAATTTCTTTATGCATGATACATGATTTGAAAATAATTTGTTTCATTTTGTGGACTGTATTTTCACTTTCTTAAGAATATCTTTTAGAGTACAAATACTTTTAATTTTGAGGAAATCCAATTTATCTTTTTTTTTCTTTTTATCCTTTTGCTTTTGTTATTATGTCTAAAATTTTATTGCCAGATCCAAGGTCATGAAGATTTACTTCTATGTTTTCTTGTAAGAGTTTTATAGTTTTGGCACTTACATTTAGGTCTTTGACCCACTTATAGTTAATTAGTAGGGATGATGTAAGGGTTCAACTGCAACTGCGTTGTTTTGCACGAGGCTATCCAGTTATTCCAACACTATTTGTTGAACAGATTGTTCTTTCCCCATCAAACAGACTTAGTTAGCACTCCTGTTAAAAATTAGGTGACCGTAGATACATAGGTTTGTTTCAAGACTTTTGATTCTATTCTATTGATCCATAAGTCTGTCCTCATGCCAGTACCGTAATGTCTTACTTACTGTAGGCTTGTAGAAATTTTTAAGTAAAGAAGTATCAGTTCTCACTTTGTTCTTTTCTTTCAAAATTGTTTTGCCTAGTCTGAGTCACTTGAGTTTCCACATTAATTTTAGGACCAGCTTGTCAATTCCTACAAGGAATCCAGGGACTGACATTCTGTAGACCACTGTGGGGGAGTATTGCTACCTTAACCATATGAAGTCTTATAATCCACAGCTGTGGGATGTCTTTGTACTTATTTAGATCTTTAATTTCTTTCAGTGGGCTTGCCTGGTCAAGGCACATATAGGAGTTGATACTTCCTTCTTTTCTTTCTCTCTCTTTTTCTCTCTCCCTTATATTTAAAATGAATGAATGAATGTATAAATAAATAAATAAATAAATAAATAAATAAATAAATAAATAAAACAAGATGTACAAATGGTTAATAAGCACATGAAAAGATGTTCAACATCTTTAGTCTTCAGACAAATGAAAATCAATACCACAATGAGATGCCATTTTACACTAGAACAGCTCTAATCAAGTCCCCCGCCCTGTTAGATTCCTCCTTTCTCTTCTTAATGTGAGGGAAAGGGTCTGAATGACCACCGAGATAACTCACTGCCCTATCTTGTGGCTTGACTCAGTGTCAGGCCTAGAGGGAAACAGAGCCCCTGTGAACTCAGACTGACAGACAAGAGTGCTAGAGTCCCTAGTTCCCCAGGGGTCCAGGAGGGAATGCTCTGACAAGGCCCAACCCTTTTTGGGGCCACCACTCAGCTGCCAAGGATTCTTGTTCTGGTGAGACAAGTCTAGTCCCACCTACCAATGAGCTGATGTGTGTTTTCTTCTTCGCCTCAACATCCGTATAGCTCAGGTCCTTCCTTGCTATCTAGTATGGACTCTCAGGAGATATAAAAATAAGAACATCCGTTGGTCCAGAGTCAATATGAACTCTAGCCTAGACTTGCCCCTTAGGACTCCATCCTCCACAGGAGGTTCTATGGGGGGGAATCTGCTCAAGAGGAACCCAAGGTTTCTGGCCATGATGAAACGAGTTTTATTGCCTTAACAATTGCAGTACTGAGTCAGCTTTTTACCATATTTTCTCATGTATAAGATGCTCTTATATATAATTTTGGGGCCTAGAATTTGAAAAAAAGAAAGTATTACATAAAGTTATTGAACTCAAGTTTCATTCATCATAAAATTCATACAAGTCCTCATCGCTGTCAAAACTCCCATCCATTAGCTTGTCCTCATCTGTGTCTGATGAAAAATCACAGTTTTCATATATTGCCTCATCCTCAGTTCCATCTATGACATTTGAAATGCCACACTTTTTAAATAACTTCACAACTATCTCAATCTTGATGTTATCCCAGGATCTTTTCACCCAGGTACAAACTTCTCCTATAGTTGGTTTCTTCACTCTTCCTGCTGGTGTCAAATTGTCCCCAGAAGACTTCATGCATTGGTTCTGTTTGTCTCTCACGGCAGCTTTAAAGGGTTTGTTAATGCTGACATCAAGTGAGTGGAAGTGGGATGTCAATCTCCAGCTATGACAACAAGTTTTGTTTTTTGCTCTGCAGCAATTTTCTTTGTCTTTTTTGTTATGTGTGCCCTGAACTGATCAAGCACCAATAGGGCAGGTTTGCATAAGAGTCCACCTGGTCTTCTTCTCCAAACTTTCTCAAACCAGATCATCCCATCCTGATCCATCCAACCCTTGTCAGGAACATGAACAATCACTCCTCAAGGAATGTCATCTTTTGGCATGTTTTGCATTTGAAAATCAGCATAGGAGCCAGCTTGGTTCCACTGACACACAAGCTAGAACAACTGTATAATGGCTATTTTCATGTCCACTCATCTTCACAGTTACAGTTTTCACCCCCTTCTTCTCAACAGTTCTGTTACTTGGGACATCAAATTGAAGGGGGACTTTGTCCATATTTGCAATCTGTCCCAGCTCAAACTGATGTGTCTTCTGACATTGAATGACAAAACAATGAAATTCAAGGACCTTCTGCTCATAGCTTTCAGGCATCTTTTGGGCAAGTCTGATGCATGTATGCATACTTAATCTATTTCGTTTCATGAACCTGAAGCACCAATTGTGTCCTCCTTTGAAATCAGTTGCTGAACCATCTTTGTCAACACAGGAGTTCCAATTTCCCTTTGCTCTTCAATCTGTATCTTCAATTCCCTCTCTAAATCGGGCCATTTTGCTGACTTGCCTCTCATGGCCTTCTTCTGCTGTGGTGTTTTCAGTAAGGTTTCTTCTTCCCATAGCCATTTTCAGATCGATTTCTCAGTTGGAGGAGGACCAAACTTACATTCAGCAGCATGATTTCCATTCAATTGGCAAACTGGATCACCTTTAACTTGAATTCAGCACCCTATGAAACTCTTTTCTGAGCCATTTCTGGGCAGAATGTGACAAAATGTAACCTACTGTAATATACCAATAAAAAGTGCGAAACAATAACCTCAAAAACAACAAGCACGAAAAAGCGAGAAGTGCAAGTAAAAAAAAATCTACAACCATTGTATAAGATGCACCCAGTTTTTAGACCCCAAATTTTGGGGGGAAAGGTGCGTCTTATACATGGGGAAATGCGGTAATTCCACAAGAGGAGAATGACACCTCAAGACCAAAATTTCTTTCTCATCGTCATCTGAGAAGTTGAGGCAAAGCCAGGGCAAACATCAAGGCCTGTGACCCTGTCATCTGCCTGCCGGTACTTGGCCAATACTTACATCTCTCTACCAGTATTTTGCCAACCAGTGGTGGGCAAAAATGATTTGAAGTGGGAAATGGGTAAGCATAGCATATTCAACAATTATTTTCTATTTTAATGTAAATGGAAACAAAGTTGGCATTTCAAATCCATACTTCCATAGGTATTATTGCTTAAAATGAGGCTGAGAGGGACATTTGAATGCTTAAAAGTCAGTCAAGTAAACTAAAATATTATTAAGTCAACCAAAAAACAAAAAAGAAATCAATCTATAGAAATGTGGAAAATGCCAAAAAAGTAACAAGAGCAACTGATTTTCAAGAAAATCTGAGTTCCATCCAGAGGCAGATTAAGGTCAGTTGAGGCCTGGGTGCAGAAGAAAATATTGGGCCCCTTGAAAAAAAGAGAGACGGGAAAAAAAATACACGTGAACTATATTTTTAAATAAATGAAAATATTATGTACTATTAATGTTAAAATTTCACATATGAAACCAAACTTGTCATTAGAAAAAAGTATAAAGTTGGGGTTTTGTGGGGCCCTTCAGAAGTCAGGGTCCAGGGCGAACACCTGGTGAGCCCGCCGTTAAATCCACCTCTGGTTCCCTCAATAGGTGGGTTTGAATATTTATATGTATATATAAACATATAAATAAACCTTTCTTCAACAAGCAAGACCAACCCAAGTCAATTATCGGCCGTGGCAGGTGCCAAGGCTAAGTGCTAGGTACCTGGCACATGCTCTCCTTCTTCAGCCCATCCTGAGAAGCACACACACTATGTATGCACAGGGAGGACCAAGGGTCTGCACTGAGAAGTTGAGTGGAAGTGATGTCGAGGGAGGAATACAGAGGTCCAGCCACAGTGGCTTTTCCTTTGGCCAATCCTTCCTCCCCTGCAATGGCCAGACTAACTCCATTTCACACCCCGCCCTTCCCACGTGCTACAGGTTGTCAGGGTCTTCCTTCACTACGACGGTGAGTGTTGGTGATTCCATTTTACATGTGGTCTCCTTCTTGCTGGGTTTAGCAAGGGGTTTGCTGTCCTGACCAAGTAGTCAGGGCTAGATCAGCAAACTGATCGTGCTGCTAACACTTCCCCACGTTGACCCCCAGGCCTAGGCACCTGATAGCTTTATATGGAGGAACATCTTGTCACAATCTAAAAACAAACCATTTAAAATTTCCCCCAAAATTCAAATATTATTTTCTTTATAACTGCAAAATCTATAAATTCAGTCCATTTTCAACCAAAATCTCAACAGGACAATGAAACGAGTTGATTTGAAAGTACATCTGGATGAGCAAATACTTAATATATCAGGCTATTTGAAAAGCCCCCCCCCACACACACAAACCTTTGGTAATTAATACTTAAAATTCAAAAACAGGCTCGTGTTTATGTGGAAATGTATTATTATTCAATAGAAGCTGCATTTCAACCAAAGCTAAAAGGATGGAGGGTCAACAAATGCTTTGGGGAAAACTATCTTTTTTTATTTCAATTACAGTTGACAGTCAATATTATTTTATATTAACTTCAGGCATACAGCATAGTGGTGAGACATTTATATAATGCATCAAGTGATCCCTCCTCTAAGCCTAGTATCCACCTGGCACCATACATGGTTTTTATACTACATTATTGACTAAATTCCCCACGCTTTACCTTACATCCAGTGACTATTCTGTAACTACCAATTTGTATTTCTGATTCCCTTCACCTTTTTCACCTAGCCCCCGAGTTCCGGTTCCATCTGGCAAACATCAGCTTGTTCTCTATATCTGAGTCTGTTTCTGTTTTGTTTGAACCTTTATTTTGTCCTTTGGGTTCCACATATCAGTAAAATCATATCGCATTTGTTTTACTCAGTCTGACTTACTTTACTTAGCGTAATAAACTCCAGGCCCATACATGTTGTCACAAATGGCAAAATTTCATTATTTTTAATGGTTGCATAATATTCCATTGTATATATGTACCACATCTTTTTCATTTAATCATCCATTAATGGCCACTTAAGTTGCTTCCATATTTTGGCTATTGTAAATAACACTGCAATGAACATAGAGGTGCATGTATCCTTTTGAATTAGTTTCTTGGGTTTTTTCAGATAGATATCTGGAAGTCGAATTGCTTGGGTCATATGGTACTTTTATTTTTAATTTTTTTGAGAAATCTCCATACTGTTTGCCATCGTGGCTGTGCCAATTTGCAATCCCACCAATGCTGCACAAGGGTTCCCTTTTCTCCACAACCTTGTCAACACATGTTTGCTGATTTTTTGGTGACAGCCATTCATTCTGACAGGTATGCAGTGATATTTTAATGTGATTTTAACTTGCCTTTCTCTGATGATTAGTGATGTTGAGCATCTGTTCATGTTTATTGGCCATCCTTATGTCCTCTTTGAATAAATGTCTCTTCAGGTTGTCTGCCCATTTTCTTAATTGGGTTCTTTAGGAGGTTTTGTTTTTTTGGTGTCGAGTTGTGTGAGTTCTTTATAAATTTTGAATATTAACCCCTTATCAGATGTGTCATTGGCAAATATCTTCTTTTAATTGATAGATTGTCTTTTTGTTTTGTTGCTGATTTCCTGTCCGGTGTAAAAATTTTTAGTTTGTTGTCATCCCATTTGTTTATTTTTCTTTTGTTTCCCTTGCCAAAGGAGATATGCAAAAATATATATTACTAAGAGAAATGCCAGAGAGTTTACTGCCTGAGATTTCTTCTAGGAGTTTTGTGGTTTCTGGTCTTATATTTAAGTTTTTAATTCATTTTGAGTTTATTCTTGTATATGATATAAGAAAGTGGTCTAGTTTCATTTTTTGGCATATATCTCTTAAGTTTTCCCAGCACCATTTATTAAAGAAGCTGTCTATACCCAATTGTACATTTTTGCCTCCTATGTCATAGATTACTTGACCATATTAATATGGTTTAATTCTGGGCTCTCTATTCTGTTCCATTGATCGATGAGTCCGTTTTCATGCCAGCACCATGCCACTTTGATTACTATAGCCTTGTAGCGTGGTTTGATATCAGGTAGCATAATACCTTCAACTTTGTTATCAGGTAGCATAATACCTTCAAATTTCTGAGGCCATTAAAGTTCTGTTGTAATTGCATATAAATTTTAGGATTGTTTCTTCTAGTGAAAAAGGTCATTGGTATTTTGATAGGGATTACATTGAATCTATAGATTGTTTTGGGTAGTATGGACATTTTAATATTGTTAATGCTTTTTATCTATGAGCACAATACATGCTTCAACATTTTATTTTACAAGTGCGGGTCTTTTACATCCTTGGATAATTTATTTATAGGTATTTTATTTATTTTTATAAAATTGTAAATTGTATTGTTTTTATTTCTGTTTTTGATAGTTAATTATTGGTGTACAGAAATGCAACTGATTCATGAATATTAATTTTGTACCCTGCTACATTATCAGAACTCATTTATCAGTACTAATAGTTTTTTGGAGGTATGTTCCCTCTAACTCCGTATTTGCTGAGAATTTTCATCACAAATAAATTCTAGATTTTGTCAAATAGTTTTTCTGCATCTGTTGACATAATCATATAATTTTAATCTTCATTTTTTAATGTGCTGTATTATGTTAATTAATTTATAGATTTTAAACCAACCTTGCATCTCAGGAATAAGTTCTACTTGAACATGGTGTATGACCTTTTTAATGTATTGCTGAATATGGTTTACCAATATTTTGTTGAGGATTTTTTGCATCCATGTTTATCAAGGATATTGACCTATAGTTTTCTTTTTTGTAATGTCTGTCAACTTATAGTCATTGGCACTAATTCAACACCAACAAGAATCCCAATTTGGGGTGCAGTGAAGAAGAAAACTTTATTCAGTGCAAAATATTTCAATTGTGATGCAACAGAGCTGTGAAAACAGCATGGCTGTGGAACAGCTCAATTGTGATACATCACATCTGTAAAAACACCACAGTGATAAGGCAACCCTGGGGCCAGGTCCCTATTCTGCTAGACAGCTCTGCTCTTCTCCTCATTGATCTAGTCTTCTCTGTTGTGTCTTGGTCTGCTCCATTCTATGCCAGTCTGCTCTGGCCTGCACAAATCTGCTTTATTCTGCTCTGACAATACATCTTCCATGTTGCAGCTCAACCAGGGAAACAGTCTTCAGTCCTCAGTGGAAAAGGAAAGTGTGCTCCCAGAGCCAGAGGGGAGCTGGCTCATATAGACAGAAAGTTCCCACACCTGGTCTGTCCTCATGCAAATGCAGACTACAAATCTATGCAGGTTGATTATTCTAAAAGGCAATGTCCTGGTTTGTCAGGATAGAGCCTCTCTGGTTCGTCAGAGCTGCACAGCTCTTACTGAGAAAAGCCTCAGTCTTCTTTATTGAAACAAGTAAATCAGAAAAAGCTAAGAACTATCTGATTTCACACATAAGTGAGATATAAAACTGAGACTCATGGACGCAAGGAAAAGGTGAAATGGTTACCTGGGGGAGGAGGGAAGGACAAGGGGAAGGGACTAAAGAGGAACAAATATATGGTGATGGAAAATGATTTGATTTTGGGTGATGGGCACACAATATGATCAACAGTTCATGTGATATAGAAATGTTTACCTGAAACCTGTGTTCTTATTGATCAGTGCAACCTATTAAATTTAATTTACAAAAAGAAGAAAGAAGAAGAAGAAAAGGAGGAAGAAGAAATAAGATTCCAGGAACTCCTGTATCAGAAATGGCTCAGGCAGGCCCTGGCTGGTTGGCTCAGTGGTAGAGCGTTGGCCCAGCATGTGGAAGTCCCAGGTTCAATTCCCAGTCAGGGCACACAGGAGAAGTATCCATCTGCTTCTCCACCCTTCCCCCTCTCCTTCCTCTCTATCTCTCTTTTCCCCTCCAGCAGCCATGGCTCCATTGGAGCGAAGTTGGACCGGTCACTGAGGAAGGCTCTATGGTCTCCGCCTCAGGTGCTAGAATGGCTCCGGCCATAACGGAGCAATGCCTCAGATCTGTAGAGCATCACCCCCTGGTGAGCATGCCGGGTGGATCCCAGTTGGGTGCATGTGGGAGTCTGTCTGACTGCCTCCCCACTTCTAACTTTGGAAAAATACAAAAAAAGGAAGGAAGGAAGGAAAGAAGGAAGGAAGGAAGGAAGGAAGGAAGGAAGGAAGGAAGGAAGGAAGGAAGGAAGGAAGGAAGGAAGGGCTCAGACAGGAGAAACACAGCACAGGCAGGCAGTTCAGGGCAGGTTTTTCCCTGGAGTGTAGTTTGTGTGATATGGCTGCTAGCCTCTGTTTTTTAAAAATTTGAACCCAGTTAGCCACGAGAAGCCCTTCCTAATAAGTGTCTTCTTTTTCAGAATTCACATGTCTTTGGTTTTTTAATCAGAATAATGCTGGCCTCATAAAACGAGCTTCCCATAGATTTGGGGTTTTCAATTTCATTTGTTTCATGGTATATTTTGATTTCTTTCTTGATATTGTTGTTAACTCATTCATTTTTCGTAGCATATTATTTAGTCTCCAATGTGTTTGTGTGTTTTTCAGTTTTCTTCTTATAATTAATTTCTAGGTTCATTCCATTGTGATCAAAGGAGATGCTTCTTATATTTATTGAGACTTCTTTTGTAGGCTAGCATGTGGTATACCCTAGAAAATGTTCTACTTGAAAAGAATGTATATTTTGCTGTTTTGGGATAAAATACTCTAAAAATATCAATTAAATCCATCTGACTGCTGTTTCTTTGTTGATTTTCTGTCTGGATGATCTATCCATTGATGTCAATGGGTATTAATTCCCCTAGTATTAGTGTATTACTGTTGATCTCTCACTTCATGTCTACCATTATTTACTTTATAAATTGATGTGCTCCTACATTTGGGTGCATAAATGTTAACAAGGGTTATATCTTCTTTTGGATTGACCCTTTTATCATTGTGTAGTGTCTTTCTTTGTCTCTTGTCATAGCTCTTGTTTTGAAGTCTATTTTGTCTGATATAAGTATTGCTACCTCAGCTTTTTTGTTTCCATTTGCATGAAATATCTTTTTCCATCCCTTACTTTTTGTCTGTGTGTCTTCTCAATCTGAAGTGGGTATCTTGTAGGCAGCATATATATGGGTCATGTTTTCTTATTCATTCAGCCACTCTGTATCTTTTGACTGGAGAATTTAATCCATTTACATGTATAGTTATTGTTATTTTATTATTTATATTTATGTTCTTTTTCCTCCTTCTTCTTAGCAAAGTCCCTTTAACATCTCTTGTCATACTGCTTGATGGTGATGAACTCTTTTAGCTTTTTCTTATCTGACAAGCTCTTTATCTCTCCTTTGATTTTAAATGGTAGCCTTGCTGTGTGGAGTTGTCTTGGTTTTAGGTCTTCATTTTTCATCACTTTAAATATTTTATGCCAATCCCTTCTGGCCTGCAAAATTTCTGTTGAGAAATCATCTGACAATCATATGGAAACCCCTTTCAATGTAACTAATTGCTTTTCTCTTGCTTTTAAGATTCTCCTTGTCTTTAACCTTTGCCATTTTAATTATGATGTCTTGGTGTGTGTCTCTTTGGGTTCATCTTGTGTGGGACTCTCTTTGCCTCCTGGACTTGTATGACTTTTTCCTTCACCACGTTAGAAAATTTTCCTGTCATTATCTTTTCAAATAGGTTCGCAATCCCTTGTTATTTTTTTTCTTTTTCTGGTCCCTTTGTGATGCAAATGTCATTATGCTTGATGTCCCAGAGCTCCCTTGAACTGTTCTCATTTAATTTTTTTTCTTTTTTTACTGCTCTAATTGGGAATTTTATACTACTTTTTCATCTAACTCACTGATTTGATCCTCTGCTTCATAGAAACTCCTTCTAGTGTACTCTTCATTTCAATTATTGTATTCTTTATTTATGACTAGTTCTTTTTTATAGTTTTTGTGTCCTTTGTTTTATTTTTTCTATTGCTTTGTGAAAGTTCTCACTGAGTTGATCTATTCTTCCCCGAAGTTTATTGAGCATCCTTATAACCAGTGTTTTGAACTCTACATATTATAGATTGCTTGCATCCATTTTGCTTATAGTTCTTTTCCTGAAGTTTTCTCCTGCTCTTTTATTTGGGACATGTTTCATTGTCTTCTAATTTTGCCTGGATGCCTGTGTTTATTTCTATATTTGGGTAGTTCTATTGTGTCTCCCAGTCTTGGCAAGTTGGCCTTATGTAGTCAGTATCCTGTGGGGCCCTGTGATGCAGTCTCCCTGCTCAACTGAGCTGGGTGCTGCAGGAATGTCTTGTGTGTAGGTTGTGTGTGCCCTCCTGTTGCAGTTGGGCCTTGCTTCTTGTTGGCATGTCAGTCTGTGAGCTTGACCATGATGCTCACTGTGAGGACTGGTCACAACCATAGTGGGAGCTGATTACATAGAGTGAGATTGGCCCCAGCAGGGCTTTGATGGCTGCTAAGACCACCCTTTGGGTGTGCCATTTGTGGAGCTAATAGGGTGGTGCTCTGTTGTGGTCTGAAGCTAGCCACTGAGTGTTAGTGCTGATTCTTCTTGGGAGGTGCTTTCATGCAGGCTGAGTTCAGCCACTGTCTGTACTCAACCCAGGGCCATCTGGTAAGAATTACAAATTAATCCGAGGTTGGTAGCTGTCCCTGCTTGGCCCAGAAGTGTATGGGAGAATCCACACTTTGACCTGAGGCCATCTACAACTGGCATGGGGTCTGGGGCTACTCAGCAAGAGGCACAGGATGCACCGAGGTCAACTGTCACCTGCTTGGTTCTTGCAGAACTTGGAGAGTTTTTAAGAAAGTTATATCAAGGGCCAACGCTAGTTGACCATGAGACACAGCTGCTGAGAAGTCCAAGGGCAGTGTGCAAGTTAGGTGGGGTGAGTCTCAGGATGTCATCAGGGTGGGGTAAGCAGTGGTCAACCAGTTAATGCAGATTTGGGTGTGGTGACCACCTGCACCCACAGGCTATGTGCACTGTAAGTTCAACACAGAGGCAGTGACAGCCCTTGTTCTGAGGCTATGTATTTCCTTTTCTCCCCATATGTCTCTGGTGCCTTTGTGTTGTTATTATTCCTTAGCTGGTGGTTAAGAGAAGGGTTTGAAAATAACAGTCATTTCATGGGCCACCTCAGGGGGTCACCAGGATGGGGAAAGCGATGTTCTCCAGATTAATGCAGGTTCAGATTTGGCACCAGTCTGCACCTTAAGCTAGGTAAGAAGGAGGGCTCAACATAAAGACAATGCAGGCCTTGTTCTGAGACCACACAGTTCAGTTCCTGCCCATATGTCTCTGGCAACTTTCAGGCTTCCAGCCCTTTGCTGGTGCTCAGGGTGAGAGCTTGTGAGTGAGGGAGTGCGTGTGCCCTTTAGGAGGATGCCCGGGTTTCCAGCATCGCTTTGCCTCACCCTGGCAGAATCCTTGCTGATTCTCACAGTCAGCTGTTGTAAGGACTCCTCTTTCCAGCACTGGAGCCCTGGGCTGGGGAGCTCAGTGTTAGGCTGGGACCCTTTGCTCCTCAGGGAAGAGCCTCTGCAGCTGAGATATCTCTCTGATTCTCAAATGCTACATGTGAGTGTGGGACTAGCTTATTTCATATCTCTGCCCCTCCTACTGGTCTCAGTGTGGCTTGTTTATCATATCCTGAGTTATGACTCTTCTGTCCAGCTAGTACTTAGATCAGGGGTCCCCAAACTACGGCCCGCGGGCCACATGCGGCCCCCTGAGGCCATTTATCCAGCCCCCGCCGCACTTCCAGAAGGGGCACCTCTTTCATTGGTGGTCAGTGAGAGCCTAGTTCCTATTGAAATACTGGTCAGTTTCTTGATTTAAATTTACTTGGTCTTTATTTTAAATATTGTATTTGTTCCTGTTTTGTTTTTTGTTTATTTGTTTTTTTACTTTAAAATAAGATATGTGCCCTGGCCGGTTGGCTCAGCGGTAGAGCGTCGGCCTAGCGCGCGGAGGACCCGGGTTCGATTCCTGGCCAGGGCACACAGGAGAGGCGCCCATTTGCTTCTCCACCCCTCCGCCGCACTTTCCTCTCTGTCTCTCTCTTCCCCTCCCGCAGCCAAGGCTCCATTGGAGCAAAGATGGCCCGGGCGCTGGGGATGGCTCTGTGGCCTCTGCCCCAGGCGCTAGAGTGGCTCTGGTCGCAATATGGCGACGCCCAGGATGGGCAGAGCATCACCCCCTGATGGGCAGAGCGTGGCCCCATGGTGGGCGTGCCGGGTGGATCCCGGTCGGGCGCATGCGGGAGTCTGTCTGACTGTCTCTCCCCGTTTCCAGCTTCAGAAAAGTGAAAAAAAAAAAAAAAAAAAAAAAAAAAAAAAAAGTAAAATAAGATATGTGCAGTGTGCATAGGGATTTATTCATAGTTTGTTTTTGTTTTTTATAGTCCGGCCCTCCAACGGTCTGAGGGACAGTGAACTGGCCCCCTGTGTAAAAAGTTTGGGGACCCTTGACTTAGATGTTTCTCCAGGGTGGTTGTTCTATCATTTAGTTATAATTTTGATGTGATCATGGGAGGAGGCAAGTACAATGCTTATTACTTCTTCTGCCATGTTGACCAGAAGCCTCTCTAGCCGTTTTGAAATCAATAATGTTAGACCCTTCTTTACACCATGTGTAAGAATAAATTCCAAATGTATTAAAGAGCTATACATAAAAAGGTTTATAAAAGTTTTAGAAACAAATATTTAAAAAATCACATGGTGAAGGAAGCTTTAGTAAACGAGAAAGCAATTTTGGGAACAGAACACAGGTGACTGACAGATTTGAGTACATGATAACGAAAGAAATGATGCCTTAGGAGACTTCAAGATGGCGATGGAGTAGGTGGACATTCCAACTGCCACTTTTCAGGACCAAATTGGAGTTATATTTATAAGATGATTTTAAAACAATCACCTTTAAAAAAAAACAAAACAACTTTGGGCCCTGGCTGTTTGGCTCAGTGGTAGAAAATTGGCCCAGGGTATGTATGTATAGGGTTCAATTCCTGGTCAGGGCACACAGGAGAAGCGACCATGTGCTTCTCCACCCTTCCCCCTTCTTTCTCTTTCTCTGTCTCTTCCTCTCCTGCAAACAGGGCTCGATTGGTTCAAGTGCATTGGCCCCGGGCACTGAGGATGGCTCTGTGGAGCCTCTGCTTCAGGTGATAAAAATAGCTCAGTTGTGAACATGGACCAGACAGGTAGAGCATCAGTCCCAGATGGGGGTTACTGGGTGGATCCTGGTTGGGGCACATGAGGGAGTCAGTCTCTCTATTTACCCTCCTCTCACTTGGAAAATAAAAATAAATAAAAAATAATAATTTTGAAAAGAAAGAAAAACCAACTTCAGACTAAATGAAGAGGAGAAAGAAAAACCAACTTCAGACTAAATGAAGAGGAGTTCGTAACCAAGGAGTTACAGAAGAAGCAACATTGAGACTAGTAGGAAGGGTGGAGACACAAAAAGGACTGTCTCATACTCAGGAGTGAGTGGCCGCTGAGGGTCTGGAGAAACTTTCAGCTGCAGAGAGAATTTCCCTGAGAGGTGTGTGTCCTAAGCCTCAGGCCAGGCACCTCTGCCTAGAGCACACCCCAGCCTAGAAGAGGTGCCCACATAGCATTTGGTAATGAAAATAGGTGACATTTTCTGTCTGCGAGAAAGAGAGGGAAGATCTCAGAAATACAGGCACCTTTTTAAAGGGACAAGAGAGAAAATCTCGATCACAGCCACTTACCTGGGGCTCCAACAGAGGGAGGGCTGGGAGAATTAGAGTTGTGTGAGGACAGTGTAAAGTAGGAGGCGCAGGGAGAGACACCATGGAGCATGACCTCTGGAACCCCTGTGCTGAGTCATTCTCCAAAACTGCAGTCACCATCTTTCTTGGGTGGAGCAGTTTTCTCCCTGTGGCATCAGCCTGAGGGAAAACAATTGCCACACCCTTGGGACTCTCTTGCCCCACCCATGGAGACTGGGTCATTCTGAGAACCCAGGAAGCAGGGGGCATGTCAGTGATTCAGTTTCTGGCATTGAGGCCAGAGCTGTTTCCCTCGCAGGCCCCCAAGTCTATTACTGGTGCTTCTGCCTCACAGGAAATTCAGTAGAAACTGTCCAGACAGCAGGTAGATCACATCTCTGGTTGTCAGAGGCCACACCCACCAGACACATGGACAGAGGCAGATTTAACTGCAGGTGTACCAAGAGTGTGCCCTGGGCTCCAAACTCTGAAGGGGTCCGCAAAACTCCAACTTTACATTTTTTTCTAATGACACCAAGTTTGGTTTTGTGTGTGCAATTTTAACATTAATAATACATAATATTTTTTATTTATTTAAAAATATGGTTAACAAATATTTTTATTTTCCCTGTCTCTCTCTCTCTCTCTCTCTTTTTTTTTCCTCTCTCTCTCTTTTTAAGGGGCCCAATCTTTTCTTCTGTGTCCAGGGCTTCAACCAAACTTAATCTGCCTCTGCCCATGGGGCCACACCCTACTGAGGTCTGTAAAAAAAGTCTGGACAGACTGACACCTGGGGCCAAGGGGTGGGAGCCACACCCACCACCCTTCCTAATCCCTGAATTGCCTCAGGCTCTAGACTAGACTCTACCAGAGGTTTTATTTTAGTGGCCAAGCCCAATAAGCAGCCAGTAGGCAGATGCTGCAGGATGAGGGTCCCAGGGAACCTTGGGTTTTTGCTGACCTTCTCCCAGGTCCAGTATGGGTAAAAGCCAGCCTAGGTGTGCAGCTTGGTATTTCCATGAGCACCTAGGCCCAGTAGAGGCAGCTACAAACTCTAGATTGCTTTTAGCTCTGAGAAGGTTGCTGAGGGCCAGTTACAGTTAGTGTCCCCCACTGGTCTGCACTGGTTTTCCTCCAGGGAGGCCCAGGGCTGACACATCCAGAAGCCAGTGGCAGAGAGTATTGATTCAGGATCTAAAGACCCTTGCTGGTGGCATATCCTAAGGGAAGGCTCCTTGGACACTAGGCCCAGCTGAGGTGAGTTCTGCTTTCTGTGATTAACACCAACATGGTGGTTCACACATATTAGACAGAGTATAGATACACATTCAGCCAGCCCAGGTACTGGATATCCTGCCCCACTGGGCTAGGTTCCACAGAGGGAAAGGGGAGAGACTTGGAGCATGGACATTCAAAGAGTTGGTCCCCATGAGCTGATTGTACGGTCTGGTCAAAAGGCTTAGCCATTTTCTGGGGGTTGGGGCACAGCCAGCCCCAGGGGAGGACCCTCTCAGTCTTCCTTCCTGAAATCAAGGGTTCACCAGCTGGAAGAACTTCTGCAGAGGTGACTATCAACTCCATCCAATCTGAACCTGCCCCTCACCTCACGGGGGAGAAATAGAATTGGAGTATCCAGCAGTGTGAGAGAGATTAGGCTCTGGAGTAGAGGCCACTTTCCCCATACTGAGCTCTTGACCAAGAGACCTCTGAATTAGGGAGTTCCACTAATGCTATATTCCCAACATGAGCTGCCTTAACCCACCAAGCAAGCAACCTGTAGAGTGCTTGGTGGGATGAGGCAGGTCTAAGCCCACACTACAGCCTTTCTACAGAATACTGTGGGAACACCATGCAGCTGCAAGAGGGGGTGGAGCAGCTAGAAGGTAGAGGCAAATCTAACGGAGCTTGGGGCTTTTACAGAGCTGCTGTCATCTCTAAGCAGAGGGAAGTTGATCTTTATACATAGGGTAGTCCCTCCCACACAACCCAGGCACAGAAAACACAGACACAAATATCAAACAGAGTCGTAGCTCCAGACAGGTGACCCAAGGCAAATTTTAAACAATGGCTGATGCCAACCCAAGAAGATCAAGAACCAACACAACCAGTAGTGGGTGACAGATTGCACCAACTTAGCTATCTACACAAGCAGCATTCCCAAAGAAAGGTTCAGCAGGCACCAAAAACTAAGGAGAATAAATACAATACACCCAACAGGACAGACACTGTACAGTATCTAATACATACGATCAAGGTTGACCCTTAAAGCCATCCTGAAAGAATAACCACACCCATAAAGGAACCAACTGCATTCAATACTCACATACAACAGGAGGATAAATACCACCTTCAAGCAGCATTCCTACAGCAAGGAATTTGGGTGGCCTGGAGGTCAATACCACTGGGCACATCATCCTCATAAAGATGCCATAACAAATTTCAAAGGCAGACCTAAACTACCTAATACACAGACAAAATGAGAAGACAAAGAAATATAACTCAAATGAATGAACAAGAGAAATCCCCAGAAAAAGAACTAAATTAAATGGAAGTAACCAAACTATCAGATACAGAGTTTAAAATAATGATTTTTTAGGATGCTTAAGGACCTTAGAGTAACAATTGCTGGTCACAATGGGAGCTTAAATGAACGGATAGCAAACATAAAAAAGGAAATTGAACTCATATAAAAGAACCAGTCAGAAATGACAAATACAATATCAGAAATGAAGACTGCAATAGAAGGAATCAACAGTAGGCTGGATGAAGTGGAGGATTAAATCAGTGATTTAGAGGACAAGATAAACATAAGCACAGAAACAGAGCAGCAAAAAGACAAGAAGCTCAAAAAGACTAAAAAAACTCTAAGAGATCTCTTTAACAACATGAAGAAAAACAACATACACATCACAAGGGTTTCAGAAGGAGAAAAGAGAGGGATAGAGAATATTTCTGAAGAAATTATAATCAAACAGTTCCCAAAATTGATGAAGGAGAAAGTCACACAAATTCAAGAAGTACAGAGTGTCCCATTAAAGATGAAGCCAAGGAGGCCTACACCAAGACACATCATAATTAAAATACGAAAGTTATAAAACAAAAAAGACTACAAAAAGTGGCCCTGGCTGGTTGGCTCAGTGGTAGAGCGTCGGCCTGGTGTGCAGAAGTCCCGGGTTCAATTCCCGGCCAGGGCACACAGGAGAAGCGTCCATCTGCTTCTCCACCCCTCCCCCTCTCCTTCCTCTCTGTCTCTCTCTTCCCCTCCCACAGAGAGGCTCCATTGAGCAAAGATGGCCCGGGCGCTGGGGATGGCTCCTTGGCCTCTGCCCCAGGCGCTATAGTGGCTCTGGTCGTGACAGAGCGACGTCCCGGAGGGGTAGAGCATCGCTCCCTGGTGGGCAAGGTGTCGCCCCCTGGTGGGCGTGCCAGGTGGATCCCGGTCGGGCGCATGCGGGATTCTGTCTGACAATCTCTTCCCGTTTCCAGCTTCAGAAAAATACAAAAAAAAAAAAAAGACTACTAAAAGCTGCAAGAGAAAAGCAATGATTACCTACAGAGGAGCCCTCATAAGAATTACATCTGACTTCTCAACAGACACACTTGAGGCTAGAAGGGATTGGCAAGAAATATTCAAAGTGATGCAAAACAATAACCTACAACCAAGAGTACTTTTCCAGCAAGGCTATCATTTAAAATTAAAGGAGAAATAAAAAGCTTCCCAGACAAAAAAAAAGACCCAAGGAATTTATTACGATAAAACCAGTACTGCAGGAAATGTTAAGGAGACTGCTATAAAAAGAGCAAATGAAAAAAAATCGAGAGAAAGAGGATTGTACATTTAAAGAATAAAATAGCAATAAATAAGTAAATATCAATAATAACCTTAGATTAAATGCTCCAATCAGAAGATACAGGGTGGCTGCATGGATAAGAAAATAGGACCTGTATATATACTGTCTGCAAAAGACCAACCTCAGAACAAAAGATACACATAGACTGAAAGTGAAGGGATGGAAAAAAGTAGTTTATGCAAATGGTAATAAAAAAAAAGCTGGGGTAATAATACTTATATCTGACAAATAGGCTTTAAAATAAAGGCTATATTAAGGGATAAAGAAGGTCACTACATAATGATAAAGGGAGCAATCAGACAGGAATATATATTTATATTTATGCACCTATTTTTTATGCATCTAAATTGCACATTGTAAATATTTATGCATCTAAATATATAAATCAGATTTTTTTTTATTTACAGAGACTGAGAGAGTCAGAGAGAGGGATAGATAGGGACAGACAAGAACAAAGAGAGATGAGAAGCATCAATCATTAGTTTTTCGATGTGACACTTTAGTTGTTCATTGATTGCTTTCTCATATGTGCCTTGACTGTGGGCCTTCAGCAGACTGAGTAACCCCTTGCTCGAGCCAGCGACCTTGGGTCCAAGCTGGTGAGCTTTGCTCAAACCAGATGAGCCCACGCTCAAGCTGGCAACCTTGGGGTCTTGAACCTGGGTCCTCCACATCCCAGCCCAACGCTCTAGCCACTGCACCACTGCCTGGTCAGGCTAAAGCAGATTTTGATGGACATAAAGGGAAAGATCAATAGCAATACTATAATAGTAGAGAATTTTAATACCCCACTAATATCAATGGATAGATTCTCCAGAAAGAAAATTAACAAAGAAATAATGTCCTTAAATGACACACTAGATCAACTGGATTTAATTGATATCTTCAAAAACTTTTACCCCAAAACAGAAGAATATGCATTCTTTTCAAGTGCTCATGGTACATTCTCTAGGATAGACCACATGTTAGGACACAAAACGAATCTCAATAAATTTAAGAAGATTGAAATCATATCAAGCATCTTCTCTGATCACAATGGCATGAAACTAGAAATCAACTAAAATAGAAAACAATGAAAAAACATTCAAACACTTGGAGGCTAAATAACATGTTATTAAATAAGAAAGGGTTAATAATGAGATCAAGGAAGAAATCAAATATTTCCTTGAAACAAACAAAAATGAACATACAACTCCAAATCTTTGGGACATAAAAAATAGCAGTCTTGAGAGAAAAGTTTCTAGCATGACAGGCATAGCTTAAAAGGCAAGAAAAAGCTCAAATAAATAACCTAATAGAACTAGGAAAATAACAACAAATAAAGCCCAGAGGAAGAGGAAGGAAGAAAATAATAAAGATCAGAAAGGAAGTAAGTGAAATAGAGGCAAAATAAAATAAAATAAAATAAAGGATTAATGAAACCAAGAGCTGGTTCTTTGAAAAGGTAAAACAAGATTAAAGACCCCTTAACCTGCCTGACCTGTGGTGGCGCAGTGGATAAAGCATCTACCTGGAATGCTGAGGTCGCCGGTTCGAAACCCTGGGCTTGCCTGGTCAAGGCACATATGGGAGTTGATGCTTCCAGCTCCTCCCCCCCTTCTCTCTCTCTCCTCTCTCTCCCTCTCTGTCTCTCTCTCCTCTCTAAAAATGAATAAATAAATAAAAATAAAAATAAAAAAAATAAAAAAAATAAAAAAAATAAAAATAAAAAAAAAAAAGACCCCTTAACCAGACATATCAAGAAAAAAAGAGAGGACTCAAATAAATAAAATTAAAAATGAAAGTGGAGAATTAACAACTGAAACCACAGAAATACAAAGGATTGCAAGAAAATACTATGAAGATCTATATGCCAAAAAATTGGACAACCTAGAGGAAATGGATAAATTCATAGAAATATATAATCTTTCAAAACTCAATCTGGAAGAATCAGAAAACCTAAACAGATAGATTACAATAAATGAAATGGAAACAATAATCAAAAAACTCCCAGTGAAAGCAGATAGAGGAAAAGGGGATGGTAGGATGGGATCAGAGAAGGGAAAGAGATTGGTGAAATTATATACACATAACACAGCATTATAGAGAGCAGCAAAGCAAATCCTGGAGGGAAGGGGGAGGGTACTGGGGGGGAGGGGGCAAGGGGGATGTTGAGGAGAACACAAGCGAGAGGGGGAATGCATTTGAAGGGACACTAGAATCTATGTAAACACAATAAATTAAAATCAATTAAAAAAAAAACAAACCTCCCAGTGAACAGAAGTCCTGGACCAGATGGCTTCACATGCAAATTTTACCAAACATTCAAAGAAGAACTAACACCTATCCTTCTCAAGCTATTATAAAATATTCAAGAAGAGGGAAGACTTCCAAGCTCCTTTTATAAGGCAAGCATTATCCTCATTCCAAAACCACATAAAAGCACTACAAAGAAAGAAAACTATAGGCCAATATCCCTGATGAACATAGATGCTAAAATTCTCAACAAAATATTAGCAAACCAGATCTAGCAATACATTAAAAAGATCATACATCATGATCCAGTGGGATTTATTCTAGAGACTCAAGGCTGGTACAATATTCACAAATCAATAAATGTGATTTATCACATAAACAAAATGAAGGATAAAAATTACATGATTATGTAAATAGATGCAGAAAAAGGATTTGATAAAATTTAGCACACATTTACGATCCAAACTCTTGGCAAACTGGGAATACAGGGAACATACCTCAACATAATAAAGACCATGTATGACAAACTGACAGCCAACGTCATACTCAGTGGGCTAAAATTAAAAGCAATTTTTTTAAGATCAAAAACAAGACAGGGGTGCCTCCTTTTACCACTTTTATTTAACATAGTTTTGGAAGTCCTAGCCATAACAGTCAGATAAGAAGAAGAAATAAAAAGCAAACAAATTGGAAAAGAAAAAGTAAAACTGTCATTTGTTGATAACATGATACTGTACATAGAAAATCCTAAAGTCTCAGTCAGAAAACTACTAGATCTGATAAATGAATTTGGCAAGGTAGCAGGATATAAAATTAATATTCAGAAATCAGTGGCATTTTTGTGCAACAGAAATAGAAATTAAAAAAACAATCTCCTGCCATGGCTTGTTCACTCCATGGTAGAGCGTCAGCCCAGCATGTGGAAGTCCCAGGTTTAATTCCAGGCCAGGGCACACAGGAGAAGCATCCATCTTCTTCTCCATCCTTCCCCCTCTCCTTTCTCTCTGTCTCTCTCTTCCCCTTCCACAGCCAAGGCTGCATTGGAGCAAAGTTGGCCTGGGTGCTGAGGATGGCTCCATGGCCTCAGCCTCAGGTGCTAGAATGGCTCCAGTTGCAGCAAAGCAATGCCCCAGATGGGCAGAGCATTGCCCCCTAGTGGGTATGCCCGGTGGATCCCTGTTGGGTGCATGCAGGAATCTGTCTCTCTGCCTCCCTGCTTCTCACTTCAAAAAAATACAAAAAAAGGGAAAAAATCTCCTTTGTTATTGCAAAAATAAAAAATTTAAGTACCTAGGAATAAATTTAACCAAGGATGTAAAAGACTTATACTCAGATAATTATAAGACACTGAAAAAGGAAATCAAGGATGATACAAACAAGTGGAAGCATATACCATGTTTACTGATAAGAAGAATTAACATTATTAAAATGTCTATACTACCCAAAGCAATCTATATATTCAATGCAATTCCTATTAAAATATCAATGGCATACTTCACAGATCTGGAAAAAATATTTCAAAAACTTATATGGAACTAAAAATGAATGCAAATAACTTCAGCAATCTTGAAAATGAAGAACAGAGTGAGAGATATCACACTTCCTGATATCAAGTTATACTACAAGACCATTGTAATAAAAACAGCTTGATATTGGCATAAGAATATGCATACAGATCAATGGAACAGAATAGAGAACCCAGAAATAAACCCATACCTTTATGGTCAATTGACATTTGACAAAGGAGGCAAGAATATACAATGAAGTAAAGACAGTCTCTTTCATAAATTATGTTGAGAAAATTGGTCAGGTAGATGTAAAAAAATAAAAATAGACAGCCAACTTATACCATTCACAAAAACAAACTTGAAATGGATTAGAGACTTAAATGTAAGCCGCAAAATCATAAAAATCTTGGAAGAAAACATAGGCAGTAAACTCTCTGATATCTCTTATAGCAATATTTTTGCCAGTATATCTCAACAGGCAAGTGAAATAAAGGACAAAAATAAACAAATGGGATTATATCAAACTAAAAGCTTTTCCACGGCAAAAGATACCATGAACAAAATAAAAAGGCAACCCAAACAACGGAAGAACATATTTGCTGATACATCTGATAAGGGGTAATAACAAAAATTATTAAGAACTTCTAAAACTCAACACCAGGAAGAAAAACAATCCAATTAAAAAATGGGCAAAAGAACTGAATAGACACTTCTCCAAAGAGCACATACAGATGACCAATAGGAATACGGAAAAAATGTTTAACATCATTAATCATCAGAGAAATGCAAATTAAAATCACAATGAGATACAACTTCACACCTGTCAGAATAGCACTAATTAACAAATCAACACACAGTAAGTGCTGGTAAGAGTGTGGGGAAAAGGGAACCCTCCTGCACTGCTGGTGAGAATACAGGCTTGTGCAGCCACTGTGGAAAACAGTATGGTGTTTCCTCTAGAAATAAAAAATAAAACTGCCTTTTGACCCAGCTATTCCACTTTTAGGAATATATCCTAAGAATCTCAAAACAGTAATTCAGAAGAAGATATACATTCCCACGTTTATTGCAGCATTCTTTACAATAGCCAAAATCTGAAAACAGCCCAAGTGTCTGTCAGTGGACAAGTAAGTAAAAGATCTTGGGTACATATACACAATGGAATACTACTCAGACATGAAAAAGAAGAAAATCTTCCCTTTTGTGATGGCATGAATGGATCTGAAGATTATTATGCTAAGTGAAATAAGCCAGGCAGAGAAAGACAAATATCAAATAATCTCATTTATATGTGGGATCTAATGAACCAAGTGAACTGAGGAACAGAATAGAGGCAGAGGCAGGGTCATGGGAAACAGAGGGACAGCTGTCAGAGGGAAGGGGGTTGAAGGGAGGAGATCAGAGAAAGTGAAGGATTAGTGAAATTATATATATGTAACACATAGATACAGATAACAAGCAGCAAATCCCAGAGGGGAGAAGAGGAGGGTGTCAGGGAGAGGAGAGGAGGGGAGGCAATGGGGATCATTTTGTTCTGGGGTGAAGTGTTATATTAAGTGGGACACTTGAATCCATGTTAACATAATAAATTAAAAATTTAACAAAGACCAATCTAGGTGCTGCTGTGAGGGATTTTGCAGACATGATAAATAGAAAGAGATAGACGATATAGCTAGATATAGATACAGATATACATATAGATATAAATATAAATATACACGTACATACACATACACATATACAAAGATATAGATAGATAATCTACTGTTTTGTTTCTCTGGCAATTTCTGAAAAATACATTTAGTAATCTTAATCTTAAAGAATCAGCTTTTGGGTTTATTGATTTTTTTATTGATTTTCTATATTACTTATTTTTTTTTAATTTTATTTAAACAATTAATTTTAATGGGGTGACATTGATCCATTAGAGTATATAGATTCAGAGAAAACATCTCCAGATCATTTTGACATTTGATTATGTTGTATACCCATCACCCAAAGTCAAATTGTCCTCTGTCACCTTTTATTTGGTTTTCTTTATGCCCCTCCCTTTCCCCCACCCCCTCTCTCACCTCCCCTCCCCTCCCCCTGGTAACCACTGCACTCTTGTCCATGTCCATGAGTTTCAATTTTGTGCCCCACCTGTGTATGGAATCATACAGTTCTTAGTTTTTTCTAATTTACTTATTTTACTCAGTATAATGTCATCAAGGTCCATCCATGTTGTCATAAATGATCCTATGTCATCATTTCTTATGACTGAGTAGTATTCCATAGTATATATGTACCACATCTTCTTTATCAAATCATCTATTGAAGGGCTTCAGACAAAGAAGCTTTTTTATTTATTTTTTTACTGAGAGAGAGTCAGAGAGAGGGATAGACAGGGACAGACAAACAGGAACAAAGAGATGAGAAGCATCAATCATTAGTTTTTCGTTGCACATTGCAACACCTTAGTTGTTCATTGATTGCTTTCTCATATGTGCCTTGACCATGGGCCTTCAGCAGACCAAGTAACCCCTTGCTTGAGCCAGCAACCTTGGGTTGAAGCTGGTGAACTTTTGCTCAAACCAGATGAGCCCACGCTCAAGCTGACGACCTCGGGGTCTCGAACCTGGGTCCTCGGCATCGCAGTTCGACGCTCTATCCACTGCACCACCACCTGGTCAGGCCAGACTAAGAAGCTTTTTGCACAGCAAAGAAACTGACAACAGAACAGCCAGCCAACTGAATGGGAGATGATATTTTCAAACAACAGCACAGATAAGGGCCTAATATCCAAAATATGCAAATAACTCACAAAACTCAACAACAAACAAGCAAATAATCCAATAAAAAAAATGGAAAGAGGACATGAACAGACACTTCTCCCAGGAAGAAATACAAATGGCCAATAGATACATGAAAAAATGTTCATCTTCACTAGCTATTAGAGAAATGCAAATCAAAACTACAATGAGATACCACCTCACACCTGTTAAATTGGCTATTATCAAGACAGGTAATAACAAGTGTTGGAGAGACTATGGTGGAAAAGGAACCCTCATTCACTGTTGGTGGGAATGTAAAGTAGTACAACCACTATGGAAGAAAGTATGGTGGTTCCTCAAAAAATTAAGAATAGAACTGCCATATGACCCAGCAACCCCTCTACTGGGTATCTACCCCCAAAACTCAAAAACACTGGTACATAAAGACACATGCAGCCCCATGTTCACTGCAGCATTGTTCACAGTGGCCAAGACATGGAAATAACCAAAAAGTTCTTCAATACATGATTGGATACTTATTTCTTTTTTAAATTTTATTTAAAAAACTAAATTTAGCAGGGTAACATTAATCAATAAAAGTACATAGGTTTCAGGCAAACAGTTCTATAGCATATAAACTGTTGATTACATTGTATACCCATCACCCAAAGTCAAATCATTTTCCATCACTGTGTATCTGTCCCTCTTTACAGTGCTCCCTCAGCTATCGCAGGAGTTAAGTTCCAGAATCCCCAGTGATAGGTGAAAATCCGTGAAGTAGTGACCTTATATTTATTTTATTATTTATATATTTTTTAAGGCTTTATAAATCCTCCCCACACTCTTATAAACCTTTCCCATACTGTTACTAACCTTTCCCACACTTATTTTGATTTTTTTATCACAAAAATAATTAAAACAATAAATATATAAAAATACCTATATACCGCAAAATCTCGCAATATAGCAAAAAAATATGCGATACACAATTAGATATATATAACTTAAAATCTATGATACAGTGATATTGCCTGATCTGTGGTGGTGCAGTGGATAAAGCGTCGACCTGGAAATGCTGAGGTCGCCGGTTCGAAACCCTGGGCTTGCCCGGTCAAGGCACATATGGGAGTTGATGCTTCCAGCTCCTCCCCCTTATCTCTCTCTGTCTCTCCTCTCTCTCTCTCTCTCTCTCTCTCTCTGTCTCTCCCTCTCCTCTCTAAAATGAATAAATAAAAAATTTTTTTTAAAAAAGCTATGATACAGTGATATCACAAAAAGTGAACCACAATATGATGAGGGACAATTGTACACCCTTCCCCCTCCATTCCCCCCTCCCCCTCCCCCTGGTAACCACTTCACTTTTATCTATGTTCATGATTATTTATTTCTAATCTGTTCTTTATACTTCCTTTCTTCTGCTTCATGTGGGTTTAATTTGCTCTTCTTTTTTCTAGTTTCTTAAAGTGAAAACTGAGGGCATTGATTTGAGATCATTCTTCTTTTCTAATATAACTGTTTTGAGTTGTAACTTTACCTCTAAAGACTGTTTTACTAATATCCCACAATTTGTAACATGTCACGTTTTCATTTTTATTCAGTTTATAAGACCTTATAACTTTTTTTTTTCATTTCTTCCTTGGCCCATGTGTTGTTTACTTCATCAGTTTTAGGGGATTTTCCACATATTTTACAGTTATTTATTTCTGATTTAATTATATTAAGGTCAGAAAATATGTTTTGTATGACTTGAATCCTGTAAAATTTATTGAGATAATTTTATGGCTCAGAATATGGTCTATCTTGTTCCACATACACAACAAAAGGGTATCTGTCTACTGCTATCGGGCTGAATATTTTATAAGTGAATATTAGGTCAAGTTTGTTGATAGTGTTATTTAAGTCTTCTATATTGTTGCTGATTTTTTTCTTTTTTCTTTTTTTTATTATTTTTCTTTTTGTGTTGCTGATTTTTTTCTACTTATTTCATCAATTATTGAGAGTGGGACATTAAAATATTAGATTGTGATTGTGATTTTACCTATTTCTTTTTGAAGTTCTATCAGCTCCTGCCTCATGTATGTTGAGATTCTATTAGGTGCACAAATATTTAAGACTGTTATTTCTTCCTGGTGAATTGATCTTTTTTATTCCTGGTAATATTTAATGTTCTGAAATCTACTTTGTCTTATATTAATATAGCTACTTCATATTTTTTTATTTCTGTTAGCATGGTATATCTTTTCCCATCCTTTTGATTTTTACTTATTTGCATCTATACTTTTGAAACAGATTTTTGTAGATAGCATGTAACTGAGTCCTGCTTTGTCGTTCAATCTAGAAATACCCATTTTTAATTGGCCTGTTAAAAGAATTTACATTGAATGTATCTATTGATAGGGTATGTTTAAATCCAGCATCTTGCTACTTGTTTTCTATTTGTTTCTTCTGTTTATTTATTCTTATTTAATTAAATTTTTTTATTTTTTCACTTTATCTTTTTTTGTTGGCTTAATAACTAAAACTTTATTTTGTTATCTTAGTGGAGGCTTTAGGATTTGTTGCAAACATTATTTGTCTTACTTTATTTCAAGTGATATTATGCCAATTCAGTTATGTTGAAAGAACTGCATAATAGTTTACTCTCATTTCTCCCCTGGTGATTTTATGCTATTGTCTTCATATAATTTACTTATATTTTAGTTATAAACTTGTTAAAAGTATCAATTAGCTTTTGAGAAAATTTAAAGAATAAGAAAAACATTTGATATATTTACCCATGTAGTTACTATTTCTAGTGCTCTTTATTACTTTGTATAATAGTGTGAGGGACTGCTTCATCCAGGAAATATGGTGACGGCAGTATTTGAGAATGACTAAGCACAGGGATTCTGGTGGCTGTTCCTTATCATGTCCCTCCCTGGGCCACCAATTTCACACTCTCCTCAAATGACCCTAGTTCTCTCAGCCCTCCCTCTGGTGGAGCCCTGGGACTACATCAAGAGAAGTCTATAACCAAGGATCACAGAAGAAGCCACACTGAGACTGGCAGACCATAACTCTGGGTATCAGAGACCACACCCACCAGATTCCTGGGGCAACATTCTACTTCTAAGTCTGTGTGGGAAGATCAGGCAGCTGCAAGAGCAGGAGGAGCACCTGAAAAGTAGAAACAAATGTAATGGAGCTTGGGGCTTTTATGAAGCTACTGTCATCTCTAAGCAGGAGGGACCTGATATTTATACAAAGGTTGGCCACTCCCATACTACCCAGGCACAGGAAACACAGGCACAAACATTGAAAAGTGCAGTAGCTTCAGACAGGTAGCCCAGAGCGAGTTACAAACAACACTTGACACCAACCCAAGAAGATCCAGAGCCAACACAACTGGTAGTGTGTGGCAGACAGCAGAAACCCTAGAGTCAGCTAGATACACAAGCAGCATGCTAAAAGGAGGCATGTAGCAGGCACCAGACACTGTGGAGAATAAATATGCCCAAAAAGGACAGACATTGCACAGTGTGTAATATACATGATCAAGGTTGACCCTTAGAGCCAGCCAGCCTGAAAAGATAACCATATACATGAAAGGACCATCTGCATTCAATACTCAAATACAGGAAGAGAAAAAAATAGTACCCTCAAGAAGAATTCTTAGAATAAGAAAAACAGGTGGCCTGGAGGTCAGTACCACCAAACCCATCTTCCTCATAAAGACACCACAAAAATTGCAAAGTCAGAGACAAAATGGGCACACAGAGGAATGCAACCCAAATAAATTAACAAGAAAAATTTTCAGAAAAAGAACTAAATGAAATGGAAGTAACCAAACTACCAGATGTAGAGTTTAAAATAACTATTTTTAGGATGCTCAAAGATCTTAGAGCAGCGGTTCTCAACCTGTGGGTCACGACCCCGGCGGGGGTCAAACAACCAAAACACTGGGGTCACCTACCCTGTGTTTTGGTTGTTCGACCCCCGCCGGGGTCGCGACCCACAGGTTGAGAACTGCTGTCTTAGAGCAACAATGGATGGATATAATAAGCACCTAAATAAAGAGATAGCAAGCATCAAAAAGGACATTGAAATCATAAAAAAGAACAAGTCAGAAATGACAAATACAATGTCAGAAACGAAGACTGCACTAGAAGGAATTAATAGCAGGTGGATGAAGCAAAGGATTGAATCAGCAATTTAGAGGACAAGATAAACAAAAGCACAGAAGTAGACCAGCAAAAAGAAAAGATGCTCAAATAGACTGAGTAAACTCTAAGAGACCTCTTCAACAATATGAAGAGAAACAACATCCACATCAAAGGGGTTCCTAAAAGAGAAGAGAATGAACAAGGGATAGAGGACCTCTTGAAGAAATCATAGCAGGAAATTTCCCTAAATTGATGAAAAAAAATTACACAAGTTCAAGAAGCAGAGTCCCATTGAAGAGGAACCCAAGGAGGCCTATACCAAGACATATCATAATTAAAATGACAAACTTAAGAGACAAAGAAAGAATTCTAAAAGCTGCAAGAGAAAAGCAGTTAATTACCTACAGAAAAGCTCCCATAAGAATGACATCCAACTTCTCAACAGAAACACTTGAGGTCAAAAAGGATTGGCAAGAAATATTCAAAGTGATGCAAAACAAGAACTTACAACCAAGACTTCTTTATCCAGAGAGGCTATCATTTAAAATAAAGAAGAAATAACAAGCTTCTGAGAAAAAAACAACAACAACAAAAAAAAAACAACCAAAAAACTCAAGGAATTCATCACAACCAAACCATTACTGCAAGAAACATTAAGGGAAGGGGCCTGCTGTAAAAAGAGCAGGAAAAAATCTAGAAAAAGAAAATTGTAGATTTAAAAAATAAAATGGCAATAAATAACTACATATCAATAATAACCTTAAATGTAAATGGATTAAATGCTCCAATCAAAAGACATAGGGTAGCTACATGGATAAGAACACAGGAACCGTACATATGCTGTCTACAAAAGACCCACTTTAGAATGAAAGATACACATAGGCTGAAAGTGAAGGGATGGAAAAAAGTATTTCATGCAAATGGAAATAAAAAGAAAGCTGGGGTAGCAATACTTATATAAAAAAATAGACTTTAGGCCCTGGCCGGTTGGCTCAGTGGTAGAGCATCGGCCTGGCGTGCGTGGGACCCGGGTTCAATTCCCGGCCAGGGCACATAGGAGAAGCGCCCATTTGCTTCTCCACCCCTACCCCCTCCTTCCTCTCTGTCTCTCTCTTCCCCTCCTGCAGCCAAGGCTCCATTGGAGCAAAGATGGCCCGAGCGCTGGGGATGGCTCCTTGGCCTCTGCCCCAGGCACTAGAGTGGCTCTGGTTGCAGCAGAGCAATGCCCCGGAGGGGCAGAGCATCGCCCCCTGGTGGGCAGAGCATCGCCCCTGGTGGGCGTGCCGGGTGGATCCTGGTCAGGCGCATGTGGGAGTCTGTCTGACTGTCTCTCCCCGTTTCCAGCTTCGGAAAAATACAAAAAAAAAAAAAAAATAGACTTTAAAACAAAGGCTATAGTAAGGGATAAAGAAGATCACTACATATTACATAATGATAAAGCAAGCAATCCAACAGAGAAAATAACCATTGTAAATATTTATGTGCCTAATATAGGAGCACCTAAACATATAAATTAGATTTGACATAAGGGCAAGATCAACAGCAATACTATAATAGTAGGGGATTTTAATACCCTACTAACATCAATGAATAGACCCTTCAAACAGAAAATTAACAAAGAAACAGTGGCCTTAATTGACACACTAGATCAGTGGTAGTCAACCTGGTCCCTACCACCCACTAGTGGGCATTCCAGCTTTCATGGTGGGCAGTAGCAGAGCAACCAAAGTATAAATAAAAAGATAGCTTTAACTATAGTAAGTTGTTTTATAAAGATTTATTCTTCCAAACAGCAAAAATCCGACATAAAGTACTTGGTAAGTAATTATTATTATATGCTTGAACTTGCTGTAACTCTGCTTTATAAATTTTATAAAGTAAAGTTACTTCCCTACTTTATAAATCACCATTACTGTGGAACTGGTGGGTGGTTAGAAAATTTTACTACTAACAGAGATACAAAAGTGGGCAGTAGGTATAAAAATGTTGACTAACCCTGCACTAGATCAACTGAGTTTAATAGATATCCTCAGAACTTTTTACCCCAAAGCAGCAGAATATACATTCTTTTCAAGGGCTTATGGTACATTTAGACCACATGTTAAAACATAAAACAAGTCTCAATAAATTGAAGAAGATTGAAATCATATCAAGCATCTTCTCTGATCACAATAACATGAAACTAGAAATCAACTACAATAGAAAAACTGGAAAACATTCAATCACTTAAAGGCTAAATAGCATACCACATATTATATAACAAATGGGTTAACAATGAGATCAAAGAAGAAATAAAAAATTTCCTTGAAACAAATAAAAATTAACAACTCAAAATCTATGAAGACACCAAAAGCAGTCTTGAAAGGGAAGTTCATAGCGTTACAGGCATACCTTAAGAAGCAAGAAAGCCTGACCAGGTGGTGGCACAGTGGATAGAGCATCGGACTGGGATGCAGAGGACCCAGGTTTGAAACCCCAAGGTGGCCAGCTTAAGCACGGGCTCATCTGTTTTGAGCAAGGCTCACCAGCTTGAGCCCAAGGTTGCAGGCTTGAGTAAGGGGTCACTCCATCTGGTGTAGCCCCCCAGTCAAGGCACATATGAGAAAGCAATCAATAAACAACTAAGGAGCCACAACAAGAAATTGATGCTTCTCATCTCTCTCCCTTCCTGTCTGTCTGTCCCTATCTGTCCCCCTCTCTCTGTCTCTGTCTCTGTCACAAAAAAAGAAGAAAAAGCTCAAATAAATATCATAACCTGGCATCTAAAAAAAAACTAGAAAAAGAACAATAAATAAAGCCTAGAGGAAGTAGAAGAAAGGAAATAATAAAGATCAGAGTGAAAATAATTGACATAGAAGCTAAGAAAAAATAGAAAAGATCAATAAAACAAAGAGCTGGTTCTTTGAAAAAGTAAACAAGATTAATGAACCTTTAACCAGACTCATCAAGAAAAAAATAAAGAGGACTCCAATAAATAAAATTAGAAACAAAAATGGAGAAATAACAACTGACACTGCAGAAATACAAAGGCTTGTAAGAAAATATTATGATCTCTATGCCAAAAAATTGGACTAGGGTTGGTGAAATGGATAAATTCCTAGAAACATACAGTCTTTCAAAACTCAATCTGGAAGAATCAGAAAATCTAAACAGACCAATTACAACAAATAAAATTGAAACAGCTATCAAAAAACTTCCAACAAACAAAAGTCCTGGGCTGGATGGCTTCATAAGTGAATTTTACCAAATATTCAAAGAACTAATAATACCTATCCTTCTCAAGCTATTTCAAAAAAATTAAGAGAAAGAATGACTTCCAAGCACCTTTTATGAGGCAAGCATTATCCTCATTCCAAAACCAGGTAAAGACACTACAAAGAAAGAAAACTATAGACCAATATCCCTGATGAAAATAGATGCTAAAATTATCAATAAAATATTAGCAAACTGGATCCAGCATCATGATCAAGTAAAATTTATTCCGGGGAGGCAAGGTTGGCACAATATTCGTAAATCAATCAATGTGATTAATCACATAAACAAAATGAAGGATTATAATCACATGATTATAACAATAAATGCAGAAAAAGCATTTGTAAAATCCAGCACCTATTTATGATCAAAACTCTCAGCAAAATGGGAATACAGGGAACATACCTCAACATAATAAAGGCCATCTATGACAAATCCACAGCCAACATCATACTCAATGAGCAAAAATTAAAAGCAATCCCCTTAAGATCAGGAACAAGGCAGGGGTGACTCCTTTCACCACTCTTATTCAACATAGTTCTGGAAGTCCTAGCCACAGCAATCAGACAAGAAGAAGAAATAAAAGGCATCCAAATTGGAAAAGAAGAAGTAAAATTATCATTATTTGATGATGACATGATACTGTACATAAAAAACCCCAAAGTCTCAGTCAAAAAAGTACTGGACCTGATAAATGAATTCAGCAAGGTGGCAGTATATAAAATTAATATACAGAAATCAGTGGCATTTTTATACACCAACAATAAACTGTCTGAAAGGAAACAATTCCCTTCACTATTGCAACAACAAAAAAATAATAATGAAGTACCTAGGAATAAATTTAACAAAGGAAGTAAAAGACTTGTACTCAGAAAATTCTAAAATATTGAAAAAAGAAATCAAGGAAGATACAAACAAGTGGAAGTATATACCACATTCATAAATCAGAAGAATAAACATCATTAAAATGTCTTTATTACTCAAAGCAATCTATAAATTCAATGTAATTTCTATCAAAATACCAATGGCATACTTCAAAGATATAGAATATTACAAGAATTTATATGGAACCACAAAACAACACAAATAGCCTCAGCAATCATAAAAACGAAGAATAAAGTGGAAGTATCACACTTCCTGATATCAAGTTATACTACAAGGCCACAGTAATCAAAATAGCTTGGTACTGGCATAAGAACAGGCATATAGGTCAATGGAATAGAACAAAGAACCCAGTAATAAACCCATATTTTATGGTCAATTGATATTTGACAAGTGAGGTAAGAGCATACAGTGGAGTAAAGATAGTCTTTTTAATAATGGTGTTGGGATACTTGGACAGGTACATGCAAAAAAAAAATGAAACTAGATCACCAATTTACACCATTCAAAAAAATAAACTCAAAATGGGTAAAAGACTTAAGATAAATTTAAGCTGTGAAACTATAAACATCCTGGAAGAAAACATAGACAGTAAACTCTCCAATATTTCTCGTAGCAATATTTTTGCCAATTTATCTCCACGAGCAAGAGAAATAAAGGACAAAATAAACCAATGGGACTATGCAAACTAAAAATTTTTTGCACAGCAAAAGACACCATGAACAAAATAGAAAGACAACCCACACAATTGGAGAACATATTCTTCAATATGTTTGAAAAGGGGTTAATAACAAAAATTTATTAAAAAACGTTTAAAAATCAACACCAGGAAGATAAACAATCCAATTAAAAAATGGGCAAAAGAACTGAATAGACACTTCTCCAAAGAGGACATGCAGATGGCCAATAGGCAGTTGAAAAAATGTTCAACGTCACTAATCATCAGAGAAATGCAAATGAGTTACCACCTAATACCTGTCACAATGGCTCTCATTAACAAAACAACACACAATAAGTGCTGGTGAGGATGTGGAGAAAAGGGAACCCTCCTGCACTGCTGGTGGGAATGCAGACTTGTGCAGCCACTGTGGAAAACAGTGTGGAGTTTCCTCTAGAAATTAAAAATGGAACTGCCTTTTGACCCAGCTATCCTACTTTTAGGAATATATCCTAAGAATACCAAATCACTGATTCAAAAGAAAATATGCATTCCCATGCTTATTGCAGCATTGTTTACAATAGCCAAGATCTAGAAACAGCCCAAGTGTCTATCAGTGGATGAGTAGATTAAAAAACAGTAGTACATATACACAATGGAATACAATGCAGCCGTGAGAAAAAGAAGGAAATCTTACCTTTCGCGACAGCATGGATTGGATTGACCTGGAGATTATTATGCTAGGTGAAATAAACCCGGCAGAGAAAGACAAATATCATATGATCTCACTTATATGTGGAATCTAATGAACACAGTGAACTGAGGAACAGAATAGAGGCAGAGGTGGGGTCACAGGGACCAGAGGGACAGCTGTCAGAGGGAATGGGGATAAGGGGATGGGATCAGAGAAGGTGAAGGGATTAGAGAAATTACATATGCATAACACATAGATACAGATAACAGGACAGCAAATCCCAGAGGGAAGGAGGAAGGAAGTTAGGGCTAGGGGACAAAGGGGGTGTAATGGGGGACAAAGGGGCAGGGTCGGGGAGTTATATTGAGTGGGACACTTAAATCCATGTTAACACAATAAATTAAAATTAATAAAAATAATAGTGTTATTGCATTGGTGATGAATTTCTTTAACTTTTATAAGCTTAAAATTTTCTCTACTTTGCTTTTGTTTTTATTTAGTTCTAGAATGACTGTCCTCACCTCCCTCACTCCAGTGTTTAAAAGATGTTGTTCCACTGTCCTCTCAATTGCTTTTCTTCCCAAAGGAAATATGATTATCCTTACCTTTGTTCCTATATGTGAACATGTCTTTTTTCTTTGGCTCCTTTTAATACATTTTGTAACTGATTTTAAATTGTTTGCTCATAATGTACCTTGGTGTCATTTTATTCATGTTTCTTGTGTTGGGGTTCATTCATATTCTTGCATGTGTAGTTTTATAGTTGACATCACATTATAAAATTTTTCAAATATCTTTTTCTTTACTGACCTTCCCTGATTACACATTTATTAGGCCACTTGAAGTTTTTTCACAGCTAACTGATACACTGCTTGTTTACTTTATTCTTTGTTATCTCTGTGTTTCATTCTATATGATTTCTATTGCCATGTCTTCAAGTTCACTGATTTTTCTCTTCTGCAAAGTTTAAGCAGTCATTAATTGTATTATTTTTATCTAAGACATTGTAGTTTTCATCCCTAAAAGTTTGATTTGAGTCTCTAACTTTTGAACATATAGAATACAAAGTTAAGCCTGAACAATGTGAGGGTTAGAGGTGCTGACCTCCACAGAAATGAAAATTCATGCATAACTTTTGACTCTACAAAAACTTAACAGCTAGCCCTGGCCAGTTGGCTCAGTGGTAGAGCGTCGGCCTGGCGTGCAGAAGTCCAGGGTTCAATTCCCGGCCAGGGCACACAGGAGAAGCACCCATCTGCTTCTCCACCCCTCCCCCTCTCCTTCCTCTCTGTCTCTCTCTTCCCCTCCCGCAGCGAGGCTCCATTGGAGCAAAGATGGCCCAGGCGCTGGGGATGGTTCCTTGGCCTCTGCCCCAGGTGCTAGAGTGGCTCTGGTCGTGACAGAGTGATGCCCTGGAGGGGCAGAGCATCCCCCCTGGTGGGCAGAGCGTCGCCCCCTGGTGGGCGTGCCGGGTGGATCCCGGTCGGGGGCATGCGGGAGACTGTCTGTCTATCCCCATTTCCAGCTTCAGAAAAATAAAATAAAAAACAAACAACAACAAAAAAAAACTTAACAGCTAATTGCCTACTGTTAGCTGGAAGCCTTACTGATAACATAAATAACTAATACATATTTTTATGTTATTTGTATTATGTGCTGTATTCTTACAGTAAAGTAAGCTGGAGAAAAGAATATGTTAATAATAAAATTGTAAGAAAAATACATGTATAGTATTGTACTGTATCTACTGATACTATGAGTTTATATCATGTTTATAAGATAAATAATCTGTCAATACCTACATCAATATGATACAAAACACTGTAGATGTTATAGGTATTGCTAACACTAGACATCAATAAATGAAAAGGTAATATAAAAATTTTTATTTATTTATAAGTATAACTATTCATGCACTGATAATAAAGAAGCAGAAATGATTGCTTTATGATAGTCTAGTATAATCAATATGATTGCTTCGTGGCAGCTTAGCCTATACACCAATGAAGGAATTGTTACAGAATTTTTATAGCATGTAGTACTACAGTCATATTTGCAACACTGTATTGGAAGCATCGCTACTTTTTTTTCTTTTCTTTTCTTTTTTTTTTTTTTTTTGTGTGTGTGAAAGGGATACATAGGAATGAAGAGAAATGAGAAGCATCAACTTATAGTTACAGTACTTTAGTTGTTCATTGATTGCTTCTCATATGTGCTTTGATCCGGGAGCTCAAGCCAAGCCAGTGACCCCTTGCTTAAGCCAGCAACCTTGGGCTTAAGCCAGTGACTTTTGGGCTCAAGCCAGCTACCAGGGGATCATGTTGATGATCCTGCACTCAAGCCAGTGACCCCACACTCAAGCTGGCAAGCCTGTGTTCAAGCCAGCAACCTCGGGGTTTTGAACTATCCACTGTGCCACCACCAGTCAGGCAAAACATTGCTACATTTTTAAAAACCATTTACTTGTTATGATAGACTGATATACAGTTTTTCCAATTATGAGTAAGGCATACTATACAGTAATATAATTCGTTGAAAGCAAGGTTATAAAGCATTAAGAAAACTAACATATTATTAATTTTATATTGAATATCTCTCACCTTACGCCTATATAAGAATATACTATCCACTTCACTACAAGTTTTAAACACAGTGTTCTACATGATGAATACTTAGGCAATGATGATGAAACCAAAATGTCTTATGCAATTTTTTTTTTTTACTAAGTGAGAGGCAGGGAGGCAGAGACAGACTCCTGCATGCACCCCGACCGGGAGCCACCCAGCAAACCACTACGGTGATACTCTCCCCAGCCAGACTGTAGATCTGTGGTTCTGCAACTGAGCCATTTTAGCACCTGAGGCCGAGGTCATGGAGCCATCCTCAGCACCCCAGGGCCAACTTTGCTACCAGGCGTCCCCAAACTATGGCCCGCGGGCCGCATGCAGCCCCCTGAGGCCATTTATCTGGCCCCCCACCGCACTTCCGGAAGGGCCACCTCTTTCTTTGGTGGTCAGTGAGAGGAGCACTGTATGTGGCGGCCCTCCAACGGTCTGAGGGACAGTGAACTGGCCCCTCTGTGTAAAAAGTTTGGGGTCCCCTGAATGGCTGAAGGAGGGGAAGGAAGGGAGGGAGAGATGGAGAAGCAGATGGTCACTTCTCCTGTGTGCTCTGACCAGGAATCGAACCTGGGATGTCCACACGCTGGGCTGACACTCTGCCACTGAGCCAACTGGCCAAGGCCCTCTCATTCATACAATTCTTGCTGTACAGTTATTAGACTGTCACATGAAGATCCACACATACACATCAGATAAGTTTACTAACTGCATGGCATGATTATGATTTACTATTTATTAAGTGAATCATCACGAAGGTCTTCATCACCTTCACACTGAGTAGGATAAGGAAAAGAAGAAAAAGGAGGGGCTGGTTTTGCTGTTTCAAAGGTGACACAGATGGAAGAGGTGGAGGTGGAGAAAGGGAGGTGGGAGGGGCAGTTAACCTGATTTAACTCTATGGAAATACATCAGAAGTTCTGTCAGATTTTTTTTTTAATTTCTTTAAAAATGTTTTTATTGAGTACAAATCTTTCTTCACTATTTGTTTTTGTTTCAGTGTCTGTATCATAGAAATATCCATTCATAAAATTAGTCAAAAGCAGTCTTGAATAATCAAATCCCTTCTGCCAGATTGTCAATGTCAGTTTGTATTCTGGCATGGCTTCTTTCATATCTTCTTCCACAACATCTGGCACTGGTTTAAAAGCACTCATGTCCAGCAAATTGTCTCCTGTTAATTCCTCTGGTGTGGTGTCAATTAGCTCTTCAATTTCTCCAAGACCCATACCTTAAAACTATTCACCCCCATACACCCCTTTTTTTTCTTGCCATATTCATTATCTCTTTTATGATTTCCTTGATTGGCTCTGTTGTAATCCTGTGAAGTCATGTACAACATCTGGACAGTTTTCTCCAGCAAGAATTTATTGTTTCAGGCCCTGGCTGGTTTGCTCAGTGGTAGAGCATTGGCCCAGTGTGTGGAAGTCCCAGGTTCAATTTCCAGCCAGTGCACACAAAAAAGTGCCCATCTGCTTCTCCATCCTCCCCCCTCTCCTTTTTCTCTATCTCTCTCTTCCCTTCCCACAGCCAAGGCTCCATTGGAGCAAAGTTGGCCTGGGCGCTGAGGATGGCTCTATGGCCTCTGCCGCAGGCGCTAGAATGGCTCTGGTTGCAACAGAGCAACGCCCCAGATGGACAGAGCATCGCCCCCTGGTGGGCATGCCGGGTGGACCCAGTCTGGCGCATGTGGGAGTCTGTCTCTCTGCCTCCCCCGCTTCGCATTTCAGAAAAATACGAAAAAAAAAAAAAAAGGAATTTATCATTTCACACCTGATGTCTTTCACAAATTTTTTTTCTGTAATAACAATGGTATCTTCAATGATGTAATCCTTCCAGAATTTTATTATGTCCTCTCTATAGAGGCTCTTTTCCACAGAGTGCCGTGTGTATTGAGCCTTCAAGGTCATTATGAGCCCCTGATCTAGAGGCTGAATTAAAGATGTTCTTCTTGGGACAAGTAAACCACTTTGATGCCTTCAGTGTTGAACTCATGGGATTCTGGGCAGTCACAAGCATAATCCAATTATCAAAAGTACTTTCAAATTCAGTCCTTTACAAGCAAGGACTTCAGGGACAATGTATTGATGTAAGCAGTTCAGAAAGAGAGTTCTCCTGGCCCAGGCCTTCGTGTTGTCCACCAGAAAGACCAGCAGCTGGCGTCTGTCTTTGCCCTTCAAGGCTGAGGGATTGGCAGCTTTACAGATAAGGGCAGTCCTCATCATAAACCTGACTGCATTTGCACGTAACAATGAGTAGCTGATTCCTTCCTGCCTTAAATCTTGGTGCTTACTTCTTTTCCTTAGTAATAAATGTTCTTTATGGCATTTTTTTTTCCAGAACAAAGCACTTTCATCTGAATTAAGAACCTGTTCAGACACATATCCTTTCTCTTCAGTGATTTTCTTATTTTAAAATTTTACTTAAGAAATTAAATTTGATAGGATGACATTGATCAATAAGAGGACATAGGTTTCAGGTAAACATTTCTATAGCATTTGAACTATAGTTGTGTTGCGTACACATCACCCAAAGTCAAATCATTTTCTATCACCCTATATTTGTCCTTCCTTACTCTCTTCCCCTCCCTCCCCTCCCCCTGGTAACCACTTCACTTTTGTCTATGTCCAGGAGTCTCAGTTTTATATCCCACCTATGTGTGAAATCATCTAGTTCTTAGCTTTGCTTTTTCTGATTTACTTATTTCACTCAGTACAATGTTCTCAAGGTCCATCCATGTTGTTGTAAATGACACTATGTCACCATCTCTTGTGGCTGAGTAGTAATATCCCATCTTCAGTTATTTTCTCAATGGTGTCTAGGAACTCGTCTTCTGCCTTTTGGTCAGCAGAAGCTGCTTCTTTTGTTATCTTGACATTTTTAAGCTAAACCTCTTCCTAAAATTATCCAGCTCTTCTTTACTGGCATTAAATTCTCCAACTTTAGATCCTTCACCTTCTTTTTGTTTTAAGTTATCATATAATGTCTTTGCTATTTTTTTCAAATCACATTTGAGCCTATAGGTATACCTTTCTTATACCAATCCTGCACTCACATAACAGCTGCACCTTTAATACAAGATTAAAAGATATTTTATAAACAGTCCAAGTTTCCTGCACCTGGTGGTGTAGCTATAATGACAACTCCACAAATTTTCTTTTCTTTTTTTACACTGGTCCTTACACTGGATATATTTATCTCAAAATGGAGGGGTCCCCAGCTGCATACCTCAATGAATGGCATACATTTAACCATGCAACCTTTTTTATAACATCATGACTCTCCTCTGCTTCCAGCATCACTGGTTGTATTTGGTATGGGTCCTGTAGTGTTATTCAATATTGTTCCAAACATGATGAAAAATATGTGAGAACTGCCAGAAATCTTTTTTAACTCCCATATCCAATTTACTAAAGACAGACTGCTCACGTGAGATGATTAGTGTCATGCAGTGTTTCAAGGGGATTCTCACCACACTTGAGCTGACTGCAATAGCAACAGAAAGTGACTACAAAATTATCATAGTACAGATTGTATTGTTTTATGTAGTTATGATTAAATACTGTATCTTTACATATGACTACATTTCTCTCAACTGTATGGCAGCATGTATGGTCTGTGATTGTGTGCATACGTTTTTATCTATCAATTTTAATTTTTTATACTGGATTTGTGTATATCTGTAGTAGTTAATGATAAAATAGACTAGTAGCTACACATATTTTGTACATTTGTGGCACACCTAACTTTTTAATATATATTTCTAGGCTACACAGTTGCTCTGCAAATTTTTTCAATTTCGAACATAGTTATTGAAAAATATCCAAGTATAAGTGGACCAGTGCAGTTTAAATCCATGTTGTTCAAGGGTCAACTGTATAATGATTTTAATTTTAACATCTGTATCAGTTCTAGATTGATTCTGATTAGCCAACTTTTCTTTATTAAAAGTCATGGGTGGATTTTTCATTTCTTTTCTCTTTCTTTCTTTACTATTATGATTATTTTTTGGATACATGATAATCTTTTATTGGGTACGAAACATCACGAATATTTCCACATTAGTGCTGAACAGCATTGTATTCTAAAAATACTCAGACTTTGTTCTGTTATTGAGCTAATTTACTTGAAAACAGTGATCATTTCAGTTATTGTCTTTCAGATTTGTTAAGTGGAGCAAAAGCAGCATTTACTCTGCTGAAGCAAGACCATTCTGAGGATGGCACCTTGATGACCCATGAATTATTAGGCTTTTCAGTCCGGGTGGTAGAAACAGGCACTACCCCTACCTTTAGAAGCACCAAGCACTGTTTCCTCTACTCCTTTTGTTTGTTTTGTTTTGTTCTCCCCTCAGCTTTAGTTTCCCAACATGTATGCACTGACAGGCTTACTACAGAGCACTGGGTAGAGACCCCTGCCAATCTTCAGGGTTCTCCTCTGTGTGGCCCTTTATTTGAGTTCCTGGTTCAGCCCCTAGGCCTGGAAACTCTCTCTCAAGGCAGTATAAGCTGGCCTGCCTTCATTTGTTTCTCATCTTTCGGGGGCTTACTGTTTTTTGCAACTTGATATCCAGCATTTTGAATACCATTTTTTTTTTTTTTTACATATTTGGTCTATGTTTGTAATTATTTCAATATAGAAGGGTAAATTGGGTCCCTGTTATTCTATCTTAGTTGGAAAGGAAGTCTGAGAAATACTTTTAAAAATTTCTGTCCTTCCATTCACTGCATATAAGCTAAGAATACTAGTGGCTTCCAGTAACAGGAAATTGGGTTGTGCCTAAACCATTTACTGTTCGCGCACAAGGTAGACCGTGCTAGTCATTCCCAATATCTTACTCTCTCTCTTTTCTCAGTGTAGGACTCTGTGAGCTCTGTAACTGAACACATTCTATTTCTCAGTCCCCTGAGTACTGTGTTCGGTCATGTGACAAGGTTCTGGCAAACGTACTGTAAATGAGAGTGATGTTTGCAGCCTCCAGGACTTTTTGTTACACAGAGAAGACCTGCTCACCCCCTCCCCTTCTCTCTGCTGGTGGCTGAAACCAGGTGTGCTGGCTGCAGCTGGAGCAGCCGTCTTAGACCACGGAGTGAAAGTCACAGGCTGAACCTTGTCTCTACATTCTCTGAAGCTATCGTTTCATCTACACATTTTTATCTGTATTTTGAAATTTCAATAAAAAAAATATTTTATTTTTTAACATGCTTAATTTGGGCTCTCCGTCACTCACATCTGAACCTAATTCTAACAAATACAAAAACCAAGGATTATAAAGGCCAATGAATCTCGGAGTTGGTTCATGATACAGAAATACTATCTAGAACCAAACTTTTTTCATAATTATGTTTTGCCCTTCTTAGCATATTGGCTTTTTGTTCATACTGGGCACCTCAGGATTGTAACATGGCTGCCAACATCTGTGTTCAAGGCAGAAAAAAAGCAGGAAAAGAGCATTTTCATCTGGCATCCTGTCTCTTTTATCAAGAAAGAGAAAGCCTTCCTTCCCAGAGTCTCCTCCACACCTCAGAACTCCAGACCACACCGCATGGTCACCCCTATTGCAAAGAAGGTTAGGACAGTGACTATCTGCTTTTCTAGCCTCTGCATTGGGAGCCAGGCAAGGACAAAGTGTTCAGGTATGGCTGTTGGATTGGGCAACCAAACAATGTCTGCCCCACATGATAAGAATTATAGCCATCTAGTAGGCAAAGATTTGAAAGTCCAAGCATCTGAACATAGACATTTACTTGGGGGGAGGTTAGAAGGATAAAAATAAGAGGAGGAAAACGTCTTTCTTGGGCTATCTTTGTGATTCTCCAACTTGCGTGTGCAAGGAAGTTATTGATTAGAACTGTGTGAAGAAATCAAGGTGTTTGTATTTTATGAATGGCTAGAGAGATTTTCGTAGATAACTTTGACCATATATGCTTTTTTCCTGCACTCATTGACTTAGATGGTAACTGCGATGGAAAATGCAGCCTTGTACCTTCTTTTCATGAACTCTTACACCCATGAGGTCTCAGGTATTCGTTCAGCCTTAGAAGAAGCTTTCTTCTCTTGTTTCTTACTTTGGGAGTCAAAGGCTTGGGAGGCTGGTAATTTGGGGCCTGAAAGAGCCTCAGAGGTGTTCTCCCCACTCTCAGAGTTACCCTTTCTTCCAAAAGACTCGCTACTGTTCTGTATGTTCTGTACCCCTTACTCTCCCTGGAAGCCTATGAGTAGAAGTCCTGATGAATGTTGAGAAACAAGTCACATTGTGGCAGCTCCCCCCAAGCCCCAGAATATTTACCCCATGAAAATAAATATGTAACCCATACGCTGACTGGTTGGACCTCACTCTATGCTCTGCTGAAGTCCAAAGGCCTCAGCAAGATCCCCTGGGTCTGCAGTCACATGGAAACCTTGGCCTCTCAATTGGCATTCAATAGTCCTTTTTTATATACACACAGCATATTTATAAGCACACAAATATACATGCACCCTGAGCACATAGTACAGGCACACACACATATATTCATATGTACACATATACACATGTATACCAAGCATGTGTGCGTGCGCGTGCGCGCACACACACACACACAACCTATGTAAAGTACAGTGTCTTGAATCTCTGCGAGTATTATAAACTGAATATTTGTGTTTCCACCCCCCCCCCCCGGTTCATATGTAAAAATTTAGTCTCCAGTATGATGGTCTTTGGAGATGGGGCCTTTGGGAGGTGATTATGTCACGAGGGAGGATCTCTCATGAAGGGGATTATTGCTCTTAAAAAAAGAGGCCAGAGGCTCTGGCCAGTTGACTCAGTACCTGGTAGAGCGTCGGGCCTGGCGTGCAGAAGTCCAGGGTTCGATTCCCTGCCAGGGCACACAGGAGAAGCGCCCATCTGCTTCTCCACCCCTCCCCCTCTCCTTCCTCTCTGTCTCTCTCTTCCCCTCCCGCAGCCAAGGCTCCATTGGAGCAAGGATGGCCCGGGCGCTGGGGATGGCTCCTTGGCCTCTGCCCCAGGCGCTAGAGTGGCTCTGGTTGCAACAGCGATGCCCCGGAGGGGCAGAGCATCGCCCCCTGGTGGGCAGAGCATCGCCCCTGGTGGGCGTGCCGGGTGGATCCCGGTCGGGCGCATGCGGGAGTCTGTCTGACTGTCTCTCCCCATTTCCAGCTTCAGAAAAATACCAAAAAAAAAAAAGAGGCCAGAGAGCTAGCTCTTTCTCTTTCTTTGCATCATGTGAGGATGACTATGAAAACAGCAGGGTACAAGTCAAGAAATGTGCTGTCTCCCAAACCCAACCATGCTGACACGGTTGGACTCACAGCCTCCAGAACTGTGAAAAATAATCTTCCAGTGTTCATAATTCATCAGGTTTATGGTATTTTGCTAAATCAGCAGCAGTGATTAAGACAGAGGGTGAGAGAGGACTGAGAGGGCATTCGCACTAAAGAAAGGCACCAACTGCCATCAGTGGGCATGAGAAGCCCGTTCAGCCTTCTTCCTCCATGGTTTCTAAATAGGCTTATGTTCCTGTACCTCAACCCTACACCACTCTCTCCTGTGCCCCAGCCCTACACCACTCTCTCCTGTACCTCAACCCTACACCACTCTCTCCTGTGCCCCAGCCCTACACCACTCTCTCCTGTACCCCAGCCCTACACCGCTCTCTCCTGTGCCCCAGCCCTACACCGCTCTCTCCTGTGCCCCAGCCCTACACCGCTCTCTCCTGTGCCCCAGCCCTACACCGCTCTCTCCTGTGCCCCAGCCCTACGCCACTCTCTCCTGTGCCCCAGCCCTACGCCACTCTCTCCTGTGCCCCAGCCTACACCACTCTCTCCTGTGCCCCAGCCCTACGCCACTCTCTCCTGTGCCCCAGCCCTACACCGCTCTCTCCTGTGCCCCAGCCCTACGCCACTCTCTCCTGTGCCCCAGCCCTACGCCACTCTCTCCTGTGCCCCAGCCTACACCACTCTCTCCTGTGCCCCAGCCCTACGCCACTCTCTCCTGTGCCCCAGCCTACACCACTCTCTCCTGTGCCCCAGCCCTACGCCACTCTCACTTGTAGCGGATATACGGCTGGGCTACAGAAACAGAAGTCTAATGAGAAACTGTGGAAGAAGGAGGCTGAGGGGCTGTCTCCAGTCTGTCATGGCCACTGAGGGCGGTGGGTGAGGCCCTTTCTCCTCTCTCCTGTTATCTCTTCCTCGTGTGTTAAAGGTATCATATCTTTCTGCCTTGCTTCATGCACAGCGATTTCTCTGCCACCTCTCTAAATTTACTTAAATTCTTTTAGCACCATATCATCTCTCTTCTCAAACCTCAAGCTGCTCTTAACAACATATTTTCCAATAAATACTTTTCCTCCTTAAATGTAATTCTTGTGATTTTCCACTTTTGTTATAAGTGAAAAAGAGACAGTCCCCTGATCAGTGCCAAACCCAGAGCCTTGTCTGGTGTCATCGGCCTTGAAGCCCCCGCCAGACTCTCAGCTGAGGGTTTGTCCCACACTCTCCCTCTCACCAGGAACATGACAGCCCGTGCTTCCCAGGTACAGGCCTCTCCTCCCGATCTCCACCACGGCACTCTCAGCCCGTCCCAGCCTCCATGCGTGGCATCTGCCTGTGGATCAGCCTCCACAGGGCCCTCAGAGAGTCCCTTTAGGAGGCTGACTGGGGGCCAGTGAAGAAGCTGGACATTGGGAGGTGACACGATCTGTCAAACTGGACATGTGGCTGCCAACTTAAAGAAGGGAGAGATATGAGCATGGTGATGGTTGTAGGAAAGCTTCCAGAGATAGTGAAGGAGCTATCCCAGGACCCAGCCGGCCACTGTACATCCTTCTCACTGCCTCATTGCTGAGCAGGGCCATCAGGGGCAGAGCAGCCAGAAGACTCAGCTGCATACAAATATTGATCAACTTACGACCTGTGCAACTTATGACCATTCGACTTTACGACCACAATCGCTAGCCACGACTGCTCCGCGTCTGGCAGTGCAAGCGTTGCCCAGCTGGGTGTACAACAGTGCGGACCAGCTGCCGGCAGCACTACCATCTCCGCGTGCATCATTTCAACTGTTATCCCAGACTCGGTACAGCAATTTGTGTTCTGTGTCTTGGATATTTTTCATCATAGCCCTCCCAAGATGTCTACCAAGAGAAAATTGTCTTTGCAAATATTAAACCAGTTGTACTGGTAATGTAGTGTTTTACTTAAACCTGACGAATGTAAAAATAAGAAACAAAATGGTGTAGAGATGATACAAATGGCATAAAATGAACAAAGAAAATTATGATATATAACAATAATGGAAGAAAATTATGATAAAATATGACTTAAAGATTTTTATAACATCATTTCATAGTACTGTACATATAGCCTACTCAACTTACAGACCAAATCGTGCTCATAAGTCGAGCACTAGCTGTATGTTTATTTGTTTGAGGGAAATGGAACCAGTACTTAAAATCAAGAAGGTTCTGCATAAAAGTCAGGGTCTTTAGCTTGTCTTTACCAATCAGAAGCTCTGGCAACATGGCAGCAATCCCTGGGGCTGAGAAGGACCTGCCCCTGTAGCTGGGTTCTCTCTCCGTCTAGCCAGTGCCCCCACTATGAGTATTTTTCATCCATCAGCTTTACTACTTGCTTACTTCCGCATCTGGGGCCACCTGAGCATCAGATGCCCATGGCAACCCCAACAGCGGGCTTGACAAGGTTCCCTCGTCTGCCTCCCACCCTGACAGGCCGTGGCTCCCGAGCCTCCGAGGTTCTGTTCCTGCTCTGTGGCTCCAGTCTGAGCCCAAGCTCTAAAAGTAGGAGAGCTTGACCAGGCAGTGGCGCAGTGGATAGAGTGTCAGACTGGGATGCAGAGGACCCAGGTTCGAGACCCCGAGGTCGCCAGCTTGAGTGCGGGCTCATCTGGTTTGAGCAAAAGCTCACCAGCTTGGACCCAAGGTCGCTGGCTCCAGCAAGGGGTTACTCGGTCTGCTGAAGGTCCACGGTCAAGGCACATATGAGAAAGCAATCAATGAACAACTAAGGTGTTGCAACGAAAAAACTGATGATTGATGCTTCTCATCTCTCTCCGTTCCTGCCTGTCTGTCCCTGTCTATCCCTCTCTCTGACTCTCTCTCTGTCTCTGTAAAAAATAAAAAAATAAAAGTGGGAGAAAACCAGCCTAGCAACCCTCATGTTGAGGTCCCCAGCATGAGGTGAGAAAGAGCCTGGCCACTTCCTGGCTGGCTTTCTGCCTTAAGGCGTAACATCACCTCCCACAAGCAGACTTTGAGAGGGAAGCCGGGTGCAGGACAAGCTGCCCCGGAGACCACCACCCACGGGAAGCAGGAAGCAGGCAAACCGTGTTAGCTCATGCTGTGGTAACACAACAACACAGCCCCGTGCCACTGTGTGTCATGGCTGTCATGGCCTCATGCCATCTGGCCTGGCCCCGTCGTTAGGAACTTGCTTTGCATGTTCAGAGTTGCTCCAGAATCTCACCCACTCCGAAGACGAAACCTGCCCCAGAGTCCGGAAGCTTGAGCCCGGGCCAACTGGCCTTGGGGGAGAGAAGATTTGGCATGCTCCCTCCTCCTTGCCTTCCTCCCAAGCCAAGAGTCTTCCCCCAGGAAGCTCCACTGCACACAAGCTGGAACAAGTTAGACCGTGGGAAAGGACTGAAGGCACTTCAGCTGGGCTCCTGGGCTTCATCAGCCCAAGGTTCCCAAGAGTGCCTCCTACCTTGTAAAAGCATGGCCATGCCTTCCGAGCTCTCTGTCCTCTCCCGTCAGCGCACCAGGGAGGGAGGAAGGGTGGGGAAGAACCTGTCCCTGAGCTGGAACAGCACAGCTCCAGCCCTTGTCACACATGTCCAGGCTGTCACATGTCTGGGCCACCACATGTCTGGGCCATCACATGTCCAGGCCACCACATGTCCGGGCCACCACATGTCCGGGACATCACATGTCCAGGCCATCACATGTCCGGGCCATAATATATCCGGGCCATCACATGTCCAGGCCATCACATGTCCGGGCCATCACATGTCCGGGACATCACATGTCCGGGCCATTACATGTCCGGGCCATCACATGTCTCTGGGCCATCACATGTCCAGGACATCACAGGTGTTCTTCCTACTCCTCATCTGGAATCACATTGCAGGGTCCTCTCATAGGGCGAGCAGCCCCTCCCTCTGATCTTTTTATTACCCAGATGTCTATTTCTCCTGACCTTTACTAACTTCTGGGAAGGTCAGCCAGGTCCAAGGGCAGTAGACAAGGAAGGCATGTACAGGTAAGTGCAGCACCCCACTCCTCCCAGCCCAGGCTGCAACCTGTTCAGAGTGTGTTGTGCCCCCTTTCTGTTTACTAAGGGGTCCGCAATAAGCCAGAGGGCGGCCCAGCCCCCAGTCCCTTGTTTATCAGCTGGTTCGAAGGTGGGGGCTGCAGCTGGTCCAACCAAGTCTCTCTCAGCAGCACTCTGTTAGTAGTTTGGTTGACAGCCCTCCCCTGGTTGGGTCCCTGCTTTATCCGTGTGTGGTGGTCCAGCCCTCCCGGAAGAACGGGAGGTGTCTCTCCAGTCAGGCCCCATGGTAGTCCCCAGCTCTGCAGCTCCTCCCAGCCCCCTCCTCGGAGTATCTGGTGTCAGAATCAGGCGTGTTACCGAGGCCGGCACCTGCCAGAGCTCCTGCCAGCAGCTGAGTGAGTCTTTGGCACTGCCATGGGCTGATTTCACTGCAGGGTCCCTCCTGCTTTGTACGTGTGCTCTGGGGCCCTCAGCAGGCACACTGTTCACATCTTGTCAAAGCTGACTTCACGCAGCTGGACGCAAACTGCATACGGCCCACAAAGCTGAAAATACTGCTGTCTTGCTCGTTATAGATAGGCTTGCTGGCCCCTGGCATCAAGCAGCGTCACTCTCATGCTTGGTGGTGGTACTGTTAGTCCCCCTCAAGGACTCTCATCCTCAGGAAGGCCTGCCCAGGCTTTCTCACAAGGTGGTCTTGGGCTCCCAAGAAGGTGGGAACAGAAGCTGCAAGGTTTCTTAAAGCCCAGGCTCAGAAATCAGTCCCACCACAGCCTGATTCAAGGGATGGGGAAAAAGAATTTCTTTTGACGCGAGGAGCAGTGGCCGCATCACCAAGAGCCAGGTACAAGGGGTGGGAAAGCTGTCACCGTCAGTAAAAATACCACACAGCATCTTCAACTGAAGCTCCCTGCGTCCTTAGTTCAGCACAGGGTGCCTGACAGAGCTCCGCCAACCACGTGGGAGAGTGGAGTTCAATCCAGGTGACCCCCACTTTGGGCCTCAGGCTCAGAACTCTCCCGTTCAGCAGCGACCTCCTGCCTCCTTCCTCCTCGGAGCCCCAGGTCCTGTTCTGGGCCTCCTGAGAGCTGAAGTTCCCATTTTCCAAAGTCACTCTAGGGGCATCCAGAGCCATTTATTTCCCATCTGGCTGCATCACAGCCCGCCTCAGCGACAAGTAGTGACTTCCGTCCGGGCCAGGGTCAGAGACGAAACCCGAGGAAGCGGCCGAAGGACAAGCTGGGCTCCCCGCCACACTCCTTGGCCCCGGTAGCCCACCGTCTGACTCCGAATCATTTTGTGAGAGGAGCTCTGACATTCTTTTGCCCACACTGCCCTGGAATGTGTCATTTCTGAATAAAAAGCCATGACTTTATGAGGTGGAGAAAATGTCACCATCTCAGAAAGGGAAATACTCTTATCTGGAAAAGGGGGGGGGGCAACACAGACGCTCCTGATGGCAAACCATCAGTTGATTTCAGATTTTAGGTAAGTGGGGAAGACGCTCTAAGTAAGAAAAGGTTCTTTAAATTCTAGACAGGGGATTGGCAGACGAGACTCCAGGGCTGACCTGGCCAGGGCTTCTTTGTGTGTGGGCTCAGATGGTTTCGTGTTTCTACATGATGTGAAAGAAGAGTTTTAACGGAGACCGTTCATGTGCATGGAGCCCATAAAGTCTAACATGTTTGCTGTCTGGCCCTTTAAAGGGAAAGTCAGAATCCAGCACAATCTAAAAAGTGGTACATGGGGAGCAACGGGTGGTTTGGGTGGGAGGCTGCCTGGATGCTCTCCCCGCCCCAGCATCCTACCTAGAGATTCGAAGTCAGGAACACCTTGTGGTAAGAAGGGACTGAGCTCTGGCCGGTTGTCTCAGTGGTAGAGTGTCGGCCTGGCGTGTGGATGTCCCAGGTTCCATTCCCCGTCAGGGCACACGGGAGAAGTGCCCATCTGCTTCTCCACCCCTCCCCCTCTCCTTCCTCTCTGTCTCTCTCTTCCCCTCCTGCAGCCAAGGCTCCATTGGAGCAAAGTTGGCCAGGGCGCTAAGGATGGCTCCATGGCCTCTGCCTCAGGAGCTAGAATGGCTCCGGTTGCAACAAAGCGATGCCCTAGATGGGCAGAGCATCGCCCCCTAGTGGGCATGCCCGGTAGATCCCTGTCGGGTGCACATGGGAGTTTGTATGACTGCCTCCCTGCTTCTCACTTCAGAAAAATACAAAAAAAAAGAAGGGACTGAGCAGGACTAGAGGATCCATCACAGAAGGTGGTGGCCTAAGACGTTCACAATGACGCAAGTCAGTTCACCTTGAACTACAGGGATACGGGAGATATTTGCTTCCTAGGGCTCTGCCCCAAACTGCATGGCTTACAACACAGAAAGGCTCTCTCTCACATCCTGAAATCAGAAGGTCAAGAGGGTGGAGGGCTCTTGCCACCTCCTCCAGCCTGCCATGGCTCCAGGTGTTCCTCCGGGCTTAAGCACCCCAGTCTGTGGCCATCTTCCCTGTCTACTTCTCCTCTTCTGTCTCCAAAAGGCCACTTGTCATTGGGTTTAAAGACCACCTGAATAATTCAGGCTGATCTCACCTCAAGATCCTTAATTTAATTACATCTTCCAGGTAAAGTCACATTCCCAGTTCAGGGGGGTAGGACATGGGCATTGTGTGTGTGTATGTGGGGGGGGTGACATTATTTAACGTGCTCCACAAGGTTTCCCTGGTGGCACATGTGTGAACAGTCACACACTTCCCACACATCACACAGGCTGTCCTCCGCTGCCCTCAGGGTTTTCACGGTGACTCTTTGGGTTCAGTGAAGCCATGAGCGAAATGCTCTGTGCATGGGCCCTGGAGCTGGGCTGCATGGCTGGAATCTTGATGCTGTCCCTTACTGTGTGACTGTGGCCATTCGCCTCCAGAGATGACTCTCAATAAACTACATTCTTGAGTCTGGGCTGCCCGGGGACTTTTACCAACAGAAGGGTGGGAATGGCCGAGCCACAGCCTGCAGAGCACCTGGCAGCTGCCACTCACACTTGGGATGTAGCCATAGTGTCAGGGGCTAAAGAGAGACAGCAGGATGCCCAGCCAGCCAGCCCTGTCAACACTCAGACTCACGAGAGGTGATTAAAGGATTGTTGTTTCATGCCACCAAGTTTTAGGATGCTTTGTTATGCAACAATAAATGACTGAAATAGTAACCCTGGGCAGTCAGTTAAGCTCCCAGTTTCCTCGTCTATAAACTGGAGACAATCATAGTCATCCTTACCTCATAGGACTGTTGTGAGGACTAAAGGAGTTAGTACAGCACATAGACATCATAAATGTCCAACAAGAGTTTAGCAGGAATGCCTTGTTTTACCCCTTTCCTGAAGTTAACCCTTGGATAATAAGCAAGCACTATCATGCACGACCCAGGGGTCACCTGCAGCAGCCCTACCTGCTAATGGTTCTCTGTGTCTCTCTGTCTGTGGACTTTCAGAGGCCACAGCAGCACATGTTGTCCGGCAGGTGGGGCAGGCAGATGAGCCACAGGATGAAAGCCCACAGAATGACCCTCACCAATGGAAGAGGAGAGCTAGTGTCTGCAGCCATTTGCAGGATGAGTCTGAGGCCATACCCATGACCTCTCTCCGAAGACCACAGCAGGTTGGAGGCCATTCGCCCACGCAATAGCTAACCCTATCACTTACCACACCCCTACCAATGTTCTCTGGTATCAGCTCCCAAAGAAATGACTTGTACCCAAATCCTTATCTCAAAGGCCCGCTTTTGGGGGAAACCCGGGCTAAAGCATTTGTAAAGGGCATTTCAAATAGGCGAAACAGAAGAAAATCACAAATGTGTAAACTGCCCTGTCCACGTGGGCATGAGGAAGAGGAGCAGGCCAGTCAGCAGAGCCCCGGGTGTGTACTGTTGAGTGGTGAGGGCACACTGGGAGGAGCCTCGTCACCCAACCCTCTCAGTGTTCCTCATCAGGTCGTCTAGAAATGCTCTCTGTCTGTTCGTCTCTGTCTCTAATGTCTCTAGCTCCTCGCTTTGGATTTCTCTTCCTGCTGTCACCCAAAAGTATGGGAGATTTCTCTAGGCTCAGAGATGGGGAAACACTAAGGTCAGGAGACCAGTGGGAGGGATTCAAGGTTTGGGGAACTTGGAAGAGGCACAGAGAGCAAGGCTTTCTAAGAATGGGGTATGCGGCTATCGAGGGGAACCTGGGGGTCAGTGGGGTGAACAGTTAAAACTGGACAGTCCCCCTATCCAGCTTTCCAGGGGCTGTTTCATGTGCTGGCACCCAGCACCTAGGAAGGGGTGGAACCCCAGGAGTTCAGACAACCAAACAGATTAAAGGGCTATTTGACAGAGACTGTACTGATCAAGGTTCCTTTTCACAAGCAATAAATGAACTCTTAAGCAGAAACAGAACTTATTGGAAAGATCCAGGGTAGTTCACTGGATCTATCAGAGAACCAGGCTCAGACCCATAGGCAAGAATCACGCGCAGGGTTACAACTAAACCACCCCACAGGGAGAAACTTACTGGTCTCTGGTGCCACTGCTGCGGAACCCTAGACACTAACACAAACACTGCTGTGAGCTCTTCCCTGGGAATCAGGAATCATGTCATTAAAGACACCAGAATAGCCTGACCAGGCGGTGGCGCAGTGGATAGAGCATCGGACTGGGATGCAGAGGACCCAGGTTCAAGACCCCGAGGTCGCCAGCTTGAGCATGGTTGCTGGCTTGAGCAAGGGGTTACTCAGTCTGCTGAAGGCCCACGGTCAAGGCATATATGAGAAAGCAATCAATGAACAACTAAGGCGTCGCAACGAAAAACTGATGATTGATGCTTCTCATCTCTCTCTGTCCCTGTCTATCCCTCTCTCTGACTATCTCTCTGCCCCTGTAAAAACAACAACAACAACAAAAAACAAAAAAAGATACCAGAATAAATGATAAGCCACCTTCCCTTTTTTTTATTACTTGCTCCATACCCACAGCTCGGGGCAGGAGCATCTGCTTGGCAAACATGGTCTACACAACCATAACATGCCAAGGGTCAAGGTGAGCAAGCAGCACCCAAAATCAGATTCCCCAGCCTGGGTGAAGGAGGGTGCTGGGCAGCCAGAGACAGAATGCCCACAGCAGCCCGCCCCCTTCGATAGCCCGACACACTCGGTTGGTCTCCTCAGTGATTCCAGCCAGCTCCAAGCCCAAACTCTTGGTTGATGGCCATTTCTCCTGGGGTTGTTATGGTTCCACCTCAGCGTATTGAACCTCTGGCTACATTGCCAAGTTTACACCAGAAAGCATCCACACACATTAATGAGGGAGAGCAATAACAGAGATAAGGACTGTCAGTTAAACTGTACAAATATAGTCATGACCTCACCAAGGAAAGAAATGCAAATATGGGCTTATCCTCATACCAACTACTTACCAGGACTCCACAGCTGCTCTCAGGAATCTCTGTCTTTCCTTCTCAGCCTACTTTCCCTCCCCATCCTTCACTTTCAGTCAGTATTGCGGGGATGTCTTAATTGCATACTTCAGGGATCTGAGGCCACTGGGGTCTTCCACTAAATTTTACACATGTGGAAACACTAGGAGATCCTCCAGGTTTTATTCATTCTCCTTCCCACGTTTTCTGTGTGGCAACAAACCCATCAAGTCAAACACCAAAAGCAGCACCATAAGCGCCAAATATAAAGGCAGGTAAAGTTAATGTCACCTTGGACACCGCGATGCTATGAGATCTAATCAACTTTGATCTGCATCCTTAGTTCTATTGTCTTATAGACATTTAAATCGCTTCCAAAGATGTCTACACATTTCCCAGGAAAAAGCATCTTTCTGGTCACCTTGTGCTCTGAGCCGCTGACTCCAAGCTAACTGGCTTTGTTCTAGAGAGCACTGACTCAGACATACGAAGAAACAGCTGTTCCCAAACTCCACCATCTTATTTACCTTTCTCCTCTCGTCCTACCCTCTTCATCCTTCCAGCTGGTCTTTCCCCAAGTGCATCTCATTTTCTCATGCTAAGCAACCTCACCGTAACCTCATTCTGATACTCACCTCCTGCTTGCCTTTAACTTACAGGAACTTCAATAAAGAATGTGGGAGAAAATATATATTTATTTAGATTGTAAGGGACAACCCCTGCCCTCATTTCATTTCACATTTTGGATGTGCTTTTCCCATGCTTGACCCCAGTTCTCACAGCAGGAGTTTACAGCCTCATTGATGATGATCCTAGTCTTTACATGTGTTTATCATACAAAATTAGTTGCCTCTAAAATGCGGTGTGGTCCGACTCGAAGTGAAGGAAAATGTTCCATGCTGAGCACGCAGGGAGAGGGGATTTCAGCGTCCAACGTGGCTAGTACCTGCGGGCACACTGTGCTTTATGGATGATTTAAGAAAACTTTCAAAAGTAATTTTGACTAATTGGTATTTTACCTTCTGAGATGGTTTTAAAATTTAACTGCTTCCTAAGACATGACTCAACTTATTTTTGTATTATTGTTTTTTTAATTAATAAACTTTACTTTTAGAGTAATTTTAGGTTCACAGCAAATTTGAGCAGAACATACAGCTACTCCCCCCAACTCCCTGCTCCTCCCGCACACATACCTCCCCTACTATCAACATCTCCCCCCAGAGTAGTACATTGTTACAAATAATGGACCTGTATTGACACAGCATTATCAGAGTCCATAGTTTACACTAGAGTTGGCTCTTTGTGTTGTACACTCTGTGGGTTTTGACAAATGTATGACAGGTATCCACCATTAAAGTATCATACACAATAGTTTGTCCCCAAAATTCTCTGTGCTCCATACATCCCTCTGCCCCCACCCCGGCAACCACTGATCTATTTATTGTCTCTATAGTTTTTCCTTTTCCAGAATGTCGTGTAACTGGGATCATACAGTATGTAGCCTTTTCAGACTGATTTCTTTCACTTAGTGGTATGCATTTAAGGTTCCTCTATGTCAGCGGTTCTCAACCTGTGGGTCGCGACCCCCGGCAGGGTCGCCTAAAGCCATCGGAAAATATATAATGCATATCAGGTATTTACATTCCGAATCATAACTGTAGCAAAATTACAGTTATGAAGTAGCCACCAAAATAATTTTTTGGTTTGGGGTCACTGCAACATGAGGAACTGTATTGCAGGGTCACGGCATTAGAAAGGTTGAGAACCACTGGTCTATGTCTTTTTGTACCCAGGTGTCTTTTTTGTTTGTTAGTTTGTTTTAGTGCTGGCTATTCTTCCATTGTCTGGATGAACTAGTTTGTTTATCCATTCACCTACTGAGGACATTTTCGTTGCGTTCAAGTTTTGGCAATTATGAATAAAACTACCATCAACATCAATGTGCAGGTTCTTGAGTAAACAGAAGGTTTAAACTCATTTGGGGAAATACCAAAGAATGCTATTGTTAGATCGTATGGTAAGACTATATTTAGTTTATAAGAAACTACCAACTGTTTTCCAAAGTGACTACACCATTTTTCATCCCATCAGCAGTGTTTCTTTTGAAGACTCTAGGAGAGAACCTCTTACCTTTTCCAGCTTCTAGAGGCTGCTTATAGTCCTTGGTTTGTGGCTCTTCCTCTATCTTCAAAGCCATCACCATAACATCTTCCACTCTCTCTCTCTCTGGCCTCTGCCTCCAGTGTCACACCTCCTTCTGACCCTCTTAGAAAGACCCTTGTGGTGATATTGGGCCCTCCAGATAATCTAGAATTGTCTTTCCTGGTCCAGATTCTTAACTTAAGGACTTCTGGTCAAGATGTCAGAGTAGGTAAATGCTGCAATTGTTTCCTCCCATGACCACATCAAAATCACAACTAAATTATAGAGCAGCCATCCTTGAGGACCACGTGGAAACTAGCTGATCAGAACTCCTATAACTAAGGCTACCAAGAAGAAGCCATATGGGGACTAGTAGAAGTGGCAGGGATGCAAAACAAGCTGGACCCAAAACCATGTGTAGCAGTTAAGAATTGTGAGCATATCTCAGCTGCAGAGTTCCTGTTGAGTAGCAAGGGATCCTGGCCCCACAGCAGGCTTCCAAGCCTAAAGCACCAATGCCAGAGTCCCTATAACATCTGACTGTAAGAATCAGTGTGGCGCCCTGGCCGGTTGGCTCAGCGGTAGAGCGTCGGCCTAGCGTGCGGAGGACCCGGGTTCGATTCCCGGCCAGGGCACATAGGAGAAGCGCCCATTTGCTTCTTCACCCCTCCGCCACGCTTTTCTCTCTCTCTCTTCCCCTCCCGCAGCCAAGGCTCCATTGGAGCAAAGATGGCCCAGGCGCTGGGGATGGCTCTGTGGCCTCTGCTTCAGGCGCTAGAGTGGCTCTGGTCGCAACATGGCGACGCCCAGGATGGGCAGAGCATCGCCCCCTGGTGGGCAGAGCATCACCCCTGGTGGGCGTGCCGGGTGGATCCGAGTCGGGCGCATGCGGGAGTCTGTCTGACTGTCTCTCCCTGTTTCCAGCTTCAGAAAAATGAAAAAAAAAAAAAAAAAAAGAATCAGTGTGGCCCTGTCCAGATGAGATGGAGAGCTGCATTTCTTAAACAGCAGGCATCTTCTTAAAGGACCCAAGCACAGACTCACCTGCTCACAAACACTCACCCCCTAAGCTCCATTGAAAGGAGACCAGCTTTTTAAAAAAGTGCCAGGGACATACCTTGAGGAACTGAATTGTCTGGCTTCAGAGCTCACTGAAGGCTGGCGAGGCAGCTCCCTCCGGGACAGAAGTGCTGGCAGGCACCATAGTTCTTTAGATGAGCCATCCTCCCACCCAGCCTGACGGTGTAGGCAGGCACAAAATCTGAGTCTCCATCAACCTGGCTAACATCACTCTCGCCCCACCCTTGTGATTCCCTGATAATCCACCCCACTTAACTCAAGTACCAACCTGAATCTCTTTTTGCTGTTCCTCACAAGCAGCCAGCATTGGCCTGTACTGCAGACTTCCTTAAAATCTCTAAAATTCTCACAAATTCCAAACAAGCATCCGCTCGCCTTGGTGTGCCTTGTATCTCTTCCTAAGCAACCCCAAGCCCGGCACTAGTGGCAGCCAGCCTCGGTTTATAGCATAACCTTTCCCACATGCCTCCAAGCCCACCACAGGCAGCTACCAACTTCAGATCACTCTGTAGCTCCTACTAGGTGGCCCTGGGCCAGACACAAGCAGTGGCTGACATTGCCCTGAACCAGATCCCCTCCAGAGGCCCAAGAACCAAAACACTCAGTGGATGCTTCAGACCTCACCAGAGCACCATCCAATCAGCACCACTACAACCCATGCAAAGGGCAGACTCAGCAAGCACTAGAGACCCACTGAAGCAAATTCCACTCTGTGGGGTCTGCTCTCAAACAACAGCTTGTCTGCTATTGTCACGCCAGTTCTCACAGCCAATCGGCCTGAGAGTCAGTACCACCCACTGACATGCAACATCAATCAAGGCTTATCTACATCAAGAAGATACAGGCAAACCACACAAGAGACAAACTTGGAACACCTGAGTCAGGTGACCAGAGAGACTGTATTACCAGGCCCCAAAGGATACCTACTACATAAAGCCACTCTGCCAAGAATGGGAGATGTAGCAGATCTACCTAATACATAAAAAAGAAAAAGAAAAAACAAATATAACAACACACAGGGAGGCAGCCAAAATGAAGAGACAAAGAAACATGTCCCAAATAAAAGAACAGAACAAAACTCCAGAAAAAGAACTAAACAAAGTAGAGACAAGCAATTCAAAACACTGGTTATAGAGAGACTCAAGATGCTCAATAAACTCGGGGAGAAAATAGATCAACTCAGTGAGAACTTCCACAAAGAGCTAGACATAAAAAAGAACCAATAAAAAATAAAGAATATATAACTGAAATGAAGAACACATTAGAGGAATTAACAGCAAATGAGATGAAGCAGAGGATCCAATTTGTAATTTAAAAGACAAGGTGGTGAAAAACACCCAATAAAGAAAGAAGAATTTTTTAAAAAGACAGTTTAAGAAACCTCTTAGACAATATCAAGCATACAAACATTCAGACCATACATATACCAGGAGAAGAGTGAGAGCAAGGGATTGAGTAACTATTTGGAGAAATAATGGTAGAAACTTTCCCTAACCTGGTGATGGAAAAAGACACAAAATTCCAGGAAAGGCAGAGTTCCAAACAAGAAGAACCGAAGGAGGCCCACATCAAGGTACATCATAATTAAAATGCCAAAGGTTAAGAACAAGGAGGGAATCTTAAAAGCAACAAGACAAAAGCAGTGAGTTACCTATAAAGGAGCTCCCATAAAACTGTCAGCTGATTTCTCAACAGAAACTTTGTAGGGCAGACGGGGTTGGCATGAAATATGAAAAGTGATGATAAGAACCTACAACCAAGACTTCTCTACATAGCAAGGCTATTACTTAAAATTGAAGGACAGATAAAGAGCTTCCCAGACAAGAAAAAGCTAAAGGAGTCATCACCACTAAACCATTATTACATAAAATGTTAAAGGGATTTAAGAAGAAAAAGAGAAAAATAAAAAATATGCATAAGATGGCTCTGGTCAGTTGGCTCACTGGCAGAGCATTGGCCCGGCGTGTGGATGTCCTGGGTTTGATTCCCCATCAGTGCACACAGGAGAAGCGACATCTGCTTCTCTACCTCTCCCACTCCCCTTCTCTCTCTCTCTCTCTCTCTCTTTCTCCTTCTCCCTCTCCCACAGCCATGGCTCAGTTGGTTCCAGCAAGTTGGCCTTGGGTGCTGAGAATGGCTGTGTGGCCTCCACCTCAGGTGCTAAAAAAAAGAAAAATGGCTCAGTTGCCGAGCAATGGAGCAATGAGCCTAGATGGGCAGAGCACTACCCCCTAGTGGACTTGCCGGATGGATCCCAGTTGGGGTACATGCAAGAATCTGTCTTCCTGCCTCCTCTCCTCACTCAAAAAATAAAATAAAATAAAATATAAAAGTATAAGAAAATATTGCAAAGAAAAAACATTCTCACTAACAAAGGCAAACATAATAAAAGCAGTGGACCAATGAATGCATAAACTAGTACAAAGGTTAAAAGGTAAAAGTGGGAAGATCATGTATAATTACAATGGAAAATTAAGGGAGATACAAACATACAGAGAAGAAGTAAAAAATAACAACAACAGAAATATGGAGGAGGGGAGTAAAAATGGTAGTAGTGATTATAGAATGTGTTCAAACTTCAGCAACCGTCAACTTAAAGCAGGCTGCTATAAACATAGCTTGGTATACATGAAGTACATGGCAACAACAAACCAAAAATCTACAAGAGATATACAAGAATCAAAGAGAAAGGAAGCCAAACACAACACTACAGGAAGTCATCAACATACAGAACAGAGCAAGAGAGAAGAAAGGAACAGAGAAATGCAAAATAATCAGAAAACGGCTGAAAATGCCAATAACTACCTATCTATCAATGATTAAATGTAAATGAATTAAATGCTCTCCTTAAAAGACAAAAGGATAAAGAATATGTGGTATATATAGACAATAGAATATTACTCTGCCATGAAAAAGAATAAAACCTTACCATTTACAGCAACATGAACGGAACTAGAGGGTGTTATCCAAGTGAAATAGATCAGACAAAGAAAGACAAATGCCATTTGATTTCACTTATGTGTAGAATCTGAAAAACAAAATAAATGAACAAACAAAACAGAGCTTGTAGATACCGAGAACTAATGGTCGCCAGAGGAGAGGAGCGTTGGAGTGCTCAGTGAAAAGAGTGCAGGGCTTAAGAAGTACAAATTGATAATTATAAAACAGGCACAGGATAAAACGCAGGAAATGTTGTCAATAAGGTTGTGCTAATAATATGATATCAGGTGGGTGCAAAACTTAATGGTGGGTGTACTTTGTAAGTAACATAAATATCTAAACACTATGCTATACACCTGAAACTAATATAATAATTGAATGTCAACTGCAATTGAAAAAATTTTTTAAGATGCTCAGTCACATAGGCAGAATCCCTCTTGCCATGGGAGGGAACATATTCTCAAGTTCTGGATTAAGGATGTGGAATATTTGAAGGGCCATTATTCTACTTCATAACTTTTAATAATATATTTAAACCCCTCTATCTTATGCCATCAATTGTAGCGCTAGCTCTTGCCGACCCATGTCATGTGCTCGACAAATATTTGTTCTGGGAGCTGGGTTTACAGCACTGAACAAAACAGGCAAGACCCCTGTTCCCAAGGAGCTCATATTCTAGTGGGGAAGAGCAGGTAATAAACCAAATAAATGAGTAAATTATGTTCCCAGAACAATTGTTCTTTGGATGATAATTGGCAAAATTTATCAAAATTTAACATATGCCTGCTCTTCTGCCCAGCAAACACATTAACAATCTGTGTGTGAAGATGTGTGTGCTGCTGTTATTTTTTTTTATTTTTTTTATTTTTTTTGTATTTTTCTGAAGCTGGAAACGGGGAGAGACAGTCAGACAGACTCCCGCATGCGCCTGACCGGGATCCACCCGGCACGCCCACCAGGGGCGACGCTCTGCCCACCAGGGGGCGTCGCTCTGCCGCGACCAGAGCCACTCTAGTGCCTGGGGCAGAGGCCAAGAAGCCATCCCCAGCGCCCGGGCCATCTTTGCTCCAATGGAGCCTCGGCTGCGGGAGGGGAAGAGAGAGACAGAGAGGAAGGAGGGGGGGGGGTGGAGAAGCAAATGGGCGCTTCTCCTATGTGCCCTGGCCGGGAATCGAACCCAGGTCCCCCGCACGCCAGGCCAACGCTCTACCGCTGAGCCAACCAGCCAGGGTGCTGCTGTTATTTTATAGCATGATTTATCACAGCAAACATTTGGGAACAATCTAAAATTATTAATGGAAAACTGGATAAATAAATTGTGGTGTCCAGAAACTAGAATTTATAGATGAATGCGATGCTATTTATTCCAGAACCTGGGTTTAGAGCAAAGCCTGTCCTCATACAGCATATGATGAACAAAGAACCAGATCTTTCTGGTATAGGATATGGTGAGCGCTGTACCACAGAGAAAGATGGAGACGGGAGGGTGGAAATGCTGGCAGGTGCAAATTTTGTTTGTTTGTTTGCTTGCTTGCTTATAAACTTTTTATTTTGACATAACTTTAGATTTATAATAATTGCAAAGACAGTACAGAGGGTTCTGAAATGCCCTTCCCCCAGCTTCCTTTACTGTTAACACATTACATGGCCCAGGTGTATTTATGAAGACGAGGAAATGAAGGTAGATACAAACAATTGACTGGAGTCCTCTCCTGTGTAGTGACATCTGAGTCAGACCTGAAGGAGGCGAGGAAGGAGATGTGGGATAACTGAGGAAAGAGCATTCCAGGTGGAGGGAACAGCCAGTGCAAAGCCTTTGTGGGAGGAGCTGCCTGGCATTTTCTCAGAACAGCAGAGTGAGTTGAAACCCGCTGAACCAGAAGTGGTAGGTGGTGAGGTTCTTGGGGCAGGCATTTCCTGTGGTGTTTTATAAGGTCTTCCTTTTCCTATGAGTGAAACAGGGAGTCTCCTTCCCTGTCCCCCCACCCCCAGGGTTTTAAGCAGAGGAAGGACCTCAGGCAGATTTTACCTGGATCCTTTTGCTATGCTGCGGGGGTGAGGTCAAAGCAGGAACGTCAGCAGGAGCTACTACCATATCCAGACAAGAGGTCGCAGGCAGCTTGGACTCCAGTGGGCAGGGAAGAAGGGTCATTGTAGGTATAATTTGCTGAGAAAGCAGAAAACCTCGCAGTATGGCCTGCACTCTCACCAATATTCCCATTTATTCCCATTGCACCTCTATAAACTATGTGGGTGTCCAGGTTATTAACACTTGCATTCTGTTCCACCACCTTAATCAAGCCTTCTATCCTCTGTGTGTAAGAATTAAAATTATAAATAATCATTTATAAAATGTCAATTTTATATAACTAAGACTGCCAGCCAAGTAAAGATCTTCTCTGGAAAGCAGTTTATCTCCCAATTCTCCACCAGTAAATTTTAGATTCTTCCCACTGTTCACTGTTATGAATAATGCTAAAGAGAACAAGCCTGTACACATATATTTATACACAGATTCTTTAACAGTGGGTTTGCTGGGTCAAAGAGCAGGCACATATTAAATTTTGATAAATTCTTCCCAATTATCCTTTGGAAAATAATTGTGCTGCCATCAACAATGATGACAGCAGCCATTTTCCCACATAGGGAAAATTAATATTTTATATTATTTCAATTTAGCCAGCGTAAATAGAATCCATTGTTATTTTTATTTTCCTGTATATTTATAAGGTCAAACATCTTCTCATATACTTATTTGCCAATCGCATTTCTTTTTCTGTGAATTACTAGCCTATAGCAGTTGCCCATTTTTCTGTTGAGATTTTTATCTTTTACTTACTAATTTATAGAACAGCTCAATTCATTCCAGATATATATGGCTTATTGTCTCATACATCTTTCTCTATGTCTGATGCTTATATTCTAATTTTATCCATGTCTGTTTTTAAATAAAGGCTTTAAATGTTGATGTTAAACATTTCTGTCATTTCGACCATGGCTTCTGTTTTGTTATTCCTTGTACTTTAATAATCAAGTGTGTATGGTTGGCACTTTAATCTGGGGTGAACTTTTTGTGTGTATGGTGTGAGGTACTGTACTTTGTCATAAATAACCAATGGTCCTACTGCCATATGTAAAATGTATCTTATATTAAATATTCATGTATACTTGGGTTCTTTTCTAGAATCTTTACTCTGCTTCATGACTTATTTTGTCTATTCTAATACCACGTTTTAAAACTCACTTACCTCTATAGACTGTTTCCTCAATTTGTAAGGCAGGCTTCCCACCACCACTATTTCAGCTGCCACCATTGTGCAAAATTATATTGCAATGGAGATTCCAAGATGGTGACAGAGTAGGCAGACGTTCCAACTGCCACCTCCCAGGACCAAATTGGATTACACCTTAATTTAAGAACAATCATCTTGAGCCTGACTGGGTGGTGGTGCAGTGGATAGAGCATCAGACGGGACACAGAGGACCCAGGTTAGAAATTTTGAGGTCATTGGTTTGAATGCAGGTTCATCTGGCTTGAACACGGGCTCACCAGCTTGAACGTGGGGTCACTGGTGTGAGCATGAGGTCATAGACATGACACCATGGTCACTGGCTTGAGCCCAAAGGTCACTGGCTTGAAGCCTGAGGTTGCTGGCTTGAGCAAGGGGTCACTCGCTCTGCTGTAGCCCCCTAGTCAAGGCACATATGAGAAAGCAATCAATGAACAACAAGGAGACTAAGGAGCCACAACAAAGAATTGATGCTTCTCATCTCTCTCCCTTCCTGTCTGTCCCTACCTGTCCCTCTCTCTGTCTCTCTGTCTCTGTCACAAAAAAAAAAAAAAAATTTAAAGATCATCTTGAAAAACAGAAGAAGCCACCCAAGTCTGGTAGAAAGGGCAGAGATGTGGAAAGGGCTGCCCTGCTCCCAGGAGAAAGTGGTGGCTGAGGGTCCGGAGGGACTGTCGCTGCGGGGAGGGTCGCCCTGAGAGGTGTGGGTGCTCAGCCCCAGACCTAAAGCCCCAGCCTAGAGCCCCAGAGCCTAGAAGAGGCATCCAGACAGCATTTGGAGGTGAAAAGAGCCAGGCTTCTGTCTGCAAGAAAGAAACAGAGCTCTCAGAGATGCAGGCTCTGTCTTAAAGGGCCCATGCAGAAAACCTTGTTCACAGCCACGTACCCAGGGCTCCAGTGCACGGGGAGCTGAGAGGACTGGAGTTGTGTGAGGAGAATGTAAAGTTGGAGGCCCAAGGAGAGACACAGTGGGGTCGGCCACCAGAACCCCTGTACTGAGTCATTCTCCAATACTGCAGTCACCATCTTTCTTGGGTGGAGCAGTCCCCTCTGAGCAGCTTCAGCCTGGGGAAAAGCAACTGCTCTGCCCTGGGGAGTCTCCCAGCCCAGTCATAGAGACTGGGTCGTCCTGAGAGGCCAGGAAGCAGGAGGGCGTCAGTGAATCAGTTCTCAGGTGTTGACGCCGAAGCTTTCCCCCACATGCTCCTGAGTCTAAGACTGGTGCTTCCGCATCACAGGAGACTCAGTAGAAACTGTCTGGAATGCAGGCAGACCACAACTCTGGGTCTCAGAGGCCACACCCACCAGACTCTTAGGGCCATACCCTGCTAAGATCTGGGAAAAAAGTCTAGACAGATTGACACCTGGGGCTGAGGGGTAGAGCCACACCTACCACCCTTCCTAATTCATGAATTGCCAAAGGCTCCAGACAAAGCATAGCCAACATACAGCCCGCGGGCCACATCTGGCCCATGTAATGAGTTCATGCGGCCTGCGATTAAATTTTTAATATTCTCCTCTACTTTAAAATCTCAGCCACTCAGAAGCAGAAGCATCTTTGATTATTGGAAATCAAGATATTTAAGAAGATAGTGATATGCGGAAAAGAATTCCACATGTTAATCTAGGGTTAACTTCCAATAATTGGTCAAATGGATTCACGATACTTCTTTATTTTTTTAAAAAAATTCCATTATAAAGATTTACAACTTTTGTACTCATCTGTACTCAATATGAACTGTTCGACGTTTAGCCATGTAAAACCCACATTCTTTTAGGAGGAGTTAGCCAGTGCGCACCCAAGGTCAAACAATTCGTTATTTTTGTGGTCAAGTGTGCGGAATCAAGTGGCATTGTAGCACAGACAATAGCTGTAGTTGATAACTGAAAATGTGTCCAGGCTGTTGTAAAACAAAATAATTGTTTTATTTGCGATATAACCCCTTCAAGCTCATTTTATTTATTTATTATTTTTTTTTCTTTTTCTTTTTTTCTGAAGCTGGAAACAGGGAGAGACAGTCAGACAGACTCCCGCATGCGCCCGACCGGGATCCACCCGGCACGCCCACCAGGGGCGAAGCTCTGCCCACGGGGGGGGGGGGGTGCTCTGCCCATCCTGGGCGTCGCCATATTGCGACCAGAGCCACTCTAGCGCCTGAAGCAGAGGCCACAGAGCCATGCCCAGCGCCCGGGCCATCTTTGCTCCAATGGAGCCTTGGCTGCGGGAGGGGAAGAGAGAGACAGAGAGGAAAGCGCGGCGGAGGGGTGGAGAAGCAAAATGGGCACTTCTCCTATGTGCCCTGGCCGGGAATCAAACCCGGGTCCTCCGCACGCTAGGCCGACGCTCTACCGCTGAGCCAACCGGCCAGGGCCCAAGCTCATTTTATTAATTAAATATTATTTCGATTGATTGCAATACAGTTTGGATATTTATACAATATGTAATTATATTTTTATTAAAATAATATTGTATATTAAAATTTTTTCACTCAATTACATTTATTCATAAACAAGTTAATAATAAAATTTTGTTTACTTAAACAAATTGTTTTTGTATTTAACATTTTTTAATTTTAATATTTTGTCTGACCCGTGAAAAAAGCTTTCTTTCTAATCTGTCCCGGGGGCAAATACTGTTGGCCATGCCTGCTCTACACTCTACCAGAGGTTTTTTCAGTGGCTGAGCCCAACAAGCAGCCAGCAGACAAAGGCCACAGGAGGCGGGACTCAGGGGACCATGGCCTTTTAAGTAGACCTTCCCCCAGGCCCAGAGTGGGTAAAAGCCAGCCTAGGTGTGCAGCTTGGTATTTCCATGTGTACCTGGGCCCAGCAGAGGCAGCTACAAACTCTGGATTGCTTGTAGCTCCAAGAAGGTTGCTAAGGGCCGTCATGGGCAATGTCTCCCACTGGTCTGCACCAGGTTCCTGCTAGGAAGGCCCAGGGATGGCACATCCAGTGGCCAGCTGTGGAGAGCATCTGTTCAGGACCTAACAACTCTTGCTAGAGTGGTGTCCTAAGGAAGAGCTCCTCACACCTGGCCCAGCTGAGGCGAGTTCCGCTTTCAGTGATCAGCACCAGTGCAGCTGCTCATGGACAGGGTGAAGCTTCACAGTCAGCCAGCCTGGGTGCTGGATATCCTGCCCTACTGAGCTAGATTCCTAAGGAGGAAGGGAGAGAGGCTAGGAGCATGGACATTTAAAGTGTGGATCTCTGTGAGTCTATTGTTGGATCTGTTCAAGTGGTTTAGCCACTTTTGAGGGGGGACACAGTCATCCCCAGGAGAGGACTCTCTCAGTCTCCCTCCCTGAGACCAGAATTTCACCAGCTGTAAGAACTTCTACAGAGGGGACTGTTGACCACACTTGATCTGAACCTATAGCTCAACTTCTTGAGGAGAAATAAAATTTGAGTATCCATCAGTGGCTGAGGGATTAGCTTCTGGAGTAGGGGCCACATTCCCCATACTGAGCTCCTTACCAAGAGCCCCCTTAAGTAGGGGATCCCACTAACATTATATTCCCAACCTCAGCTGCCCTAAACCACCAAGCGAGTAACCTATAAAGGGGTCGGTTGGATGAGGCCAGTCAAGCCCATAATACAGTCTTTCTATAGAAGACTCTGTGGGAAGACTAGGCAGCAGCAAGAGGAGGAGGAGAAGCTGAAAAGTGGAGACAAATTTTATGGAGTTTAGAGCTTTTACAGAGCTGCTGTCATCTCTAAGCAGGAGGAAGTTGATCCTTATACACAGGTTGGCCCCTCCCACACTACCAAGGCACAGATAAAGCAGACACAAACAGTGAAAAGAGCAGTAGCTCCAGACAGGTAGCCCACAGCAGGTTACAAACAATGACTGACGCCAACCTAAGAAGATCTAAAGTCAACACAACTGGTAATGGGTGGAAGATAGCACCGACCTTAGACTCAGCTAGCTATATAAGCAGCATGCCCAAAGGAGGAGTCAGCAGGCACCAGACGTTGTGGAGAATAAATATGTCCAACAGGACAGACATTGCACAGTGTGTAATACCCATGGTCAAGGTTGACCCTTAGAGCCAGCCAGCCTGAAGGAATAACTGTATCCACTAAAGGACCAACTGCGTTCAATGCTTACATACAACAAGAGGAAAAATAGTACGTTCAAGAAGCATTCCTAGAACAAGAAAAACAGTTGGCCTAGAGGTCAGTACCACTGAGCCCATCTTCCTCATAAAGACACCAAAATATCTCAAAGTCAGACAGTGCTACCTAATACACAGACAAAATTGGCAGACAGAAAAATGTAACCCAAATGAATCAACAAGAGAAATCCCCAGAAAAGAAACTAAATGAAATGAAAGTAAGCAAACTAACAGATGCAGAGTTTAAAATAATTATTTTTAGGATGCTCAAGGACCTTAGAGCAACAATGGATGGACATAATGAGCACCTAAATAAAGAGATAGCAACATCAAAAAAAACATTGAAATCATAAAAAAAAAACAGTCAGAAGTGACAAATACAATATCAGAAATGAAGACTGCACTAGAAGGAATCAACAGCAGGCTGGAGGAAGCAGAGGATCAAATAAGTGATTTAGAAGACAAGATAAATGAAAGCACAGAAGCAGATAAGTAAAAAGAAAAGAGGCTCAAAAAGACTGAGGAAAATCTAAGAGAGCTTTGTGACAACATGAAGAGAAACATCTGCATCATAGGGGTTGCTGAAGGAGAAGAGAACAAACAAGGGAGAGAGAACCTGAATGAAGAAATAAGAGCTGAAATCATGCCTAAATTGATGAAGGAAAAAGTAACACAAGTTCCAGAAGCACAGAGAGTCCCATTAAAGAGGAATCCAAGGAGGCCTACACCAAGACACACCATAATTAAAGGGCCAAAGTTAAGAAACAAAGAAAGAAAACTAAAAGCTGGAAGAGAAAAGCAGTTAATTATCTACAGAGGAGCCCCCATAAGGATGACATCCAACTTCTCAACAGAAACACTTGAGGCCAGAAGGGATTGGCAAGAAATATTCAAAGTGATGCAAAACAAGAACCTACAACCAAGACTCCTTTATCCAGCAAGGCTATCATTTAAAATTGAAGGAGAAATAGATAGCTTGCCAGACAAAAAAAACAAAAAACAAAACAAAATAAAACACTCAAGGAATTAATTACGACCAAACCAGTACTGCAAGAAATGTTAAGGGGCCTGTTTTAAGAAGAGCAAAGGAAAAAAAGAAATCAAGAAAAATAGGATTGTAGATTTAAAGAATAAATTGAAAATAGATAAGTACATATCAATAATAATCTTAAATGTAAATGGGTTAAGAGCTCCAATCAAAAGACATAGGGTAGCTGCACAGATAAGAAAACAGGACCCATACATATGCTGTCTACAAGAGACCTACCTCAGAACAAAAGATACACACAGAATGAAAGTGAAGGGATGGAAAAAATATTTTCACGCAAATGGAAATGAAAAAGAAGCTGGGGTAGCAATATTTATATCTGACAAAATAGACTTTAAAACAAAGGCTATAGTAAGGGATAAAGAAGGTCACTACATAATGATAAAGGGAGCAATCCAACAGGAGGATATAACCATTGTAAATATTTATGCACCTAATATAGGAGCACCTAAATATATAAAGCAGATTTTGATGGACATAAAGGGCCAGATCAACAGCAATACTATACTAGTAGGGGATTTTAATACCCCACTGACATCAACGAATAGAGCCTCCAGACAGAAACTTAACAAAGAAACAGTGGTCTTAAAGGACACACTAGATCAACTGAATTAAATTGATATCATCAGAATGTTTCATCCCACAGCAGGAGAATATACATGCTTTTCAAGTGCTCATGGTACATTCTCTAGGATAGACATGTTAGGAAACCAAACTAGTCTCAATAAATTTACGAAGATTGAAATCTATCAAGCATTTTCTCTGATCACAATGTCATGAAACTAGAAATCAACTACAATACAAAACTCAAAAACATTCAAACACGTGGAGGCTAAACAGCTTGTTATTAAATAACAAATGGTTAACAATGAGCTCAATGAAAAAGGAAAAATATCCTTGAAACAAATGAAAATGAACAAGAACTCAAAATTTATGGGACACAGAAAAGGCAGTCCTGAGAGAGAAGTTCATAGCATTATAGACATACCTTAAGAAGCAAGAAAAAACTCAAATAAACAATTTAACCCTGCATCTAAAAGAACTAGCAAAAGAACAACAAATAAAGCCCAGAGGCAGCAGAAGGCAGGAAATAATAAAGGTCAGAGAAGAAATAAAAGACACAGAGGCTAAAAAACAATACAAAAGATCAGTGAAATGAAGAGCTGGTTCTTTGAAAAGGTAAACAAGACTGATGAACCTTTAACCAGACTCATCAAGAAAAAAGAGAGAGGACTCAAATAAATAAAATTAGAAATGAAAGTGGAGAAGTAACAACTGACACTGCAGAAACACAAAGGATTGTAAGAAAATACTATGAAGATCTATATGCCAAAAAATTGGACAAACTAGGTGAAAAGGATTAATTCCTAGAAATATACACTCTTCCAAAATGCAATCCGAAAGAATCAGAAAACCTAAACAGATCTATTATACAAATTAAATTGAAACAGTTATCAAAAAACTTCAAGCAAACAAAAGTCCTGGACCGGATAGCTTCACAGGGCCTGTAGGATTCCTCCCTGAAGGGACCAAGGAAGCAGATTGACAAGAAGGTGAAGGGGTCCCTGTCACAGCTGCTGTGAGGAGATGACCACTCTCAGCTCAGGGAGAGACCGCACCTTTGGTCCCTCCTCTCACCTCTTCCTCCGAGGGACTGGGTTTCCAGGCCGCTGTGTCCCAGCCCTAGCTCCTACTTCAGGCTGAGCCATCTTCTGGTGCTGGGCTCTCTGCCTGCCAGCTGTGCCATCTCTGCCAAACATGCTCCTTGCCCCAGTCCCCATGGGGCCAGTCTGGAGGCCCCGTGCTAGTGGCATTTCAGGGTAAGGAGTCAAGTTGCCTTCTCTCTCATCTGCCCTGGTCCTCCCTGCTGTCTGAATGGTGCTGCCCTCCCTTGCCCATGTCTTTGGGGTCTGTTTGATTGTCTTCTTGTTTTTATATATATATATTAAAGCACCAGGCCCACTCCCCACCCTCATCCCACACTGTGGTTAATTTATCTGTCGTTATAAATGTGGCTGCTCTGCTTCTGCGGTATCCCTAATAAAACGTGGAGGCCTTCCGTAAAAAAAAAAAGAAAAAGAAAAAGAAAAAGAAAAAATTGGGTAAAAAAATATTTTACCAGATATTCAAAGAAGAACTAACTTCTATCCTTCTCAAGCTATTTTTAAAAAATTCAAGAGGAGGGAAGACTTCCAAGCTCCTTTTATGAGGCAAGCATTATCCTCATTCCAAAACCAGGTAAAGACAATACAAAGAAAGAAAACTATAGGCCAATATCCCTGTTGAACATAGATGCTAAAATTCTCAACAAATTATTAGCAAACCAGATCCAGCAATACATTAAAAGGAGCATACATCAGGGTCAAGTGGGATTTATTCCAGGGAGGCAAGACTGATACAATATTCACAAATCAACCAATGTGATTCATCACACAAACAAAATGAAGGATAAAAATCACATGATTATATCAATAGATGTAGAAAAAGTATTTGATAACATTCAGCACCCATTAATGATCAAAACTCTCAGCAAACTGGGAATACAGGGAACATACTTCAACATGATAAAGGCCATCTATGACAAACCGACAACCAACATCATATTCAGTGGGCAAAAATTAAAAAGCAATCCCCTTAAGATCAGGAACAAGGCAGGGGTGCCCCCTTTCACCACTCTTATTCAACATAGTTCTGAAAGTCCTAGCCACAACAATCAAACAAGAAGAAGAAATAAAAGGCATCCAAATTGGAAAAGAAGAAGTAAAATTATCATTATTTGCTGATGACATGATACTGTACATAGAAAAGTCTCAGTTAGGGCCCTGGCCGGTTGGCTCAGTGGTAGAGCATTGGCCTGGTGTGCAGGAGTCCCGGGTTCAATTCCCGGCCAGGGCACACAGGAGAAGCACCCATCTGCTTTTCCACCACTTCCCCTCTCCTTCCTCTCTGTCTCTCTTTCCCTCCCGCAGCCAAAGCTCTATTGGAGCAAAGTTGGCCCGTGCGCTGAGGATGGCTCTGTGGCCTCTGCCTAAGGTGCTAGAATGGCTCTGCTTGCAACAGAGCGATGCCCAGGATGGGCAGAGCATCGCCCCCTGGTGGGCGTGCCGGGTGGATCCCGGTCGGGCGCATGCGGGAGTCTATCTGACTGCCTCCCCATTTCTGGCTTCGGAAAAATACAAAAAAATACAAAATAAAAAAATAAAAAACTACCAGACCTGATAAATGAATTTGTTAAGGTAGCAGGATATAAAATTAATATTCAGAAATCAGTGGCATGTCTACGGCCATACCACCCTGAACGCGCCCAATCTCCTCTGATCTCGGAAGCTAAGCAGGGTCGGGCCTGGTTAGTACTTGGATGGGAGAAATCAGTGGCATTTTTTATAAACCAACAATAAACTGTCTTAAAGAGAAATTAAGGAAACAATCCCCTTCACTACTGCAACAACAACAAAATAAAGTACCTAGAAATAAATTTAACCTAGGATGTAAAAACTTCTACTTGGAAAATTATAAGACATTGAAAAAAGAAATCAAGGAAGATACAAAATGGAAGCATATACCATATTGATGGATAGGAAGAATAAATATCATTAAAATATCTATACTACTCAAAGCAATCTATAAATTCAATGCAATTCCTATTAAAATACCAATGGCATACTTCAAAGATATCAAACAAATATTCCAAAAATGTATATAGAACAAAAAAACAACATGAATAGCCTCAGCAATCTTGAAAATGAAGAATAAAGTGGGAGGTATCACACTTCCTGATATCAAGTTATACTACAAGGCCACAGTAATCAAAACAGCCTGGTAATGGCATAAGAACAGGCATACAGATCAATGGAACAGAACAGAGAACCCAGAAATAAACACACACTTTTATAAATGGTATGGGAAAATGGGACAGATACATGCAAAAAAATGAAACTAGAACACCAACTTACACCATTCACAAAAACAAACTTAAAATGGATAAAAGACTTAAATGTAAGTCGTGAAACCATAAACATCTTGGAAGAAAACAAAGGCAGTAAACTCTCCAATATCTCTTGTGGCAATATTTTTGCCAATTTATTTCCACGGGTGAGTGAAATAAAGGACAAAATAAACAAATGGGACTAATCAAACTAAAAGGCTTTTGCACAGAAAAATAAAAAGACAACTCACACAATGGGAAAACAATTCACTATGTCTGATAAGGGGTTAATAACAAAAATTTATAAAGAACTTCTAAAATTCAACACCAGAAAGGTAAAGAAACCAATTAAAAAATGGGCAAAAGAACTGAATAGACACTTCTCCAAAGAGGACATACAGATAGTGAGTACGCTTATGAAAAAACATTCAACATCACTAATCATCAGAGAAATGCAAATTAAAACCACAATGAGATACAACCTCACACCTGACAGAATGGCACTCATTAACAAAACAACACATGATAGGTGCTGGCGAGGATGTGGAGAAAAGGGAACCCTCCTGCACTGTGGAAAACAGTATGGAGTTTCCTCAAAAAATTAAAGATGGAACTGCCTTTTGACCCAGCTATCCCACTTTTAGGAATATGTCCTAAGAATACCAAATCACTGGTTCAAAAGAAGATACACACCCCCATTTTATGGCAGCGTTGTTTACAATAGCCAAGATCTGGAAACAGCCCAAGTGTCCATCAGTGGACGAATGGATTACAAAGCTGTGGTACATATACACAATGGAATACTATGCAGCCATGAAAAAGAAGGAAATCTTACCTTTTGCGACAACATGGATGGACCTGGAGACTATTATGCTAAGTGAAATAAGCCAGGCAGAGAAAGACAAATATCATATGATCTCACTTATATGTGGAATCTAATGAACAAAGTGAACTGAAGAATGGAATAGAGGCAGAGGTGGGGTTACAGAGACCAGAGGGACAGCTGTCAGAGAGAAAGGGGATGAGGGGATGGGATCAGAGAAGGAGATGGAATTAGAGAAATTATAAATACATAACACATAGATACAGATCACAGGACAGCAAATCCCAGAGGGAAAGGGGGAGGGACTTAGGGGGAGGGGGGAAAGGGAGTGTAATGGGGGACATGGGTGTGAGGGTGAGGGTGTTATATTGAGTGGGACACTTGAATCCATGGTAAAAAAATACATTAAAGTTAATAAATATTTTTTAAAACTAAAATGTAAAAAAGAAATTATATTGCAGTATTGTACATTTATACATCTAGATAGACATTAGAATCAAGTCAAGTTCTATTAAAAATTATCCTGTTAGGATTTGTTCGGGAACTGTATTGAATTGTAGACTAACATGACAAAAAGTGGAACCTTTACAACGCTGAGACTCCAACGTAGGAAATGGTAGGCAACTCCATTCAGTTCACTTATTTAGTCATTTTTATGTTTGCCATCAAAGTTTTATCATATTCTTACGCATTTTTCATTTTTACTGCCATGGCGTTGGTGATTTTTCTTGCTGGCCCCAGGGATGGCCCCTCCATTTTCCATGCCCTTCGCCATGTGACTTTATGGTGCTTTCACCTGAGGCGGGGTTACTTACTCTACCCGACACTGGGCGTGGTCTTGTGACCTGCTTTGGCTGATGGGATGCAGTAGACAAGATGCAAACAGAGGTTTAAAATGGGCTTGCACATGGGGGCTTGCTTTCCTGCCCTCAGTATGGTTAGGGGCAATATGGTTAGGGGTTACCATGTGGGATCCAGCTCTGTCATCATAAGGGTATGCCCCAGCTGGCCCAAGTTAGAGCAGACTCTCAGCTGAACCACAGACATATGTGTAAGGCCAGCCCAGATCAGCAACCCAAGCCAGACCGTTGCGCCAGCTACAATACTAAATTATTTTGTTTTAGAACACTGAGTTTTGAGGCAGGTCCTTATGCAGCAACTGCTGCTTGATGCCGTAATAGTAAATAGCCCAATTCTACATGCTTATCTTGCATCTGTTCATTACTGAACAGACATGAATTCTGATAAATTTTCAGTTTATGTTTTCTGACTTTCTGGATAATCCCATCACATGCACTAAAGATCACTGTGTCCCTTCTGTTCCTGTCGTTGTCCCTCATTTTTCTCTTATTGCATTACATTGGCAACACTTCACACATCCAAAGCTGTGCTTCTGTCTGGGGGTGCGCTGTCCCTGGGCTGCCATCTGTGGATACAGGTACCCTGGTGGGGCCACGTGTCCAGCAGCCAGAGAATACCTCTCCGGACACAGCATGTTCATCCAGAATCTCTCTTGTTGGGGTAGCGGGGAGGTAGGGTGGCACTGGTAGCAGAAGTCAGCTGTGAATTGACTGACATAAATGGACTTCAGGAGACAGTGTAACTTACCGACAGCAGGTTGATGGCTACATGGTGGCTGTGGGAGTGGGGAAAGAAAAACAGGCTTATATAACATCACCTCACCCTCAAGTCTACAGACACAAACTCAGTGTCTCTGACCCCCGACCATGGGTGCCCAGAGTATCCACTTGGCATTTTTAGGGAGGCTCAGATGCCCAGTTGTCCAAGGGTATAACCACACACACACTGAGACAGAACCCTGTCCTCAGGTCTCAGGCTCCTCGAGATGGGGGCATATATTTTGGGGTCCTTTTAATGGAATGGAAGACCCAAATAACTCTTGACATTGTGTGCTAAAAGCGATGGTGTAAGAGAATTTGGTGTCAGGTAGAATTCCCAGGTGTCTGGTATTAAATGGGACAATCCAATGATTAGTTTCCTGGCTAGGAAATTATGCAAATAAAAATGCAAATAAAACCTGTCGGGCACACATAGCCTTTTAAAGCCCAGTTTCCAAATGGGCTTCTCTTGTTTATCGTCTCATACTTAATCATCAGTGGCTTGAACATACAGGGTGAGGGAAAAGTAGGCTTACAGTTGTTCATACGGAAAGTAATTCAATAATTAATAAATAACAATACAAGAGTAAACTCTGTGTTTTGCCTACTCACAACCGTAAACCTATTTGTGCCTCACCCTGGATTGGCTTTTAGGCTCCCTACTGTTGAGTAGCTAATGATCTGTGAATCAACACTGAGGAGACGCTGCAACCCTTTTGCAGAGGAAATGGGCTTGCCCGCTAAGAGACCTCTCTGCCAGCAAGATGTCCAGATGCTAGAGAACGTCTGACCTGCTGAAATGTCTGTTGCAAGAGCACTGTGCTTATTTAGCAGAAATGTCTTATTACACTTCTTGGGGTGAAAGGAGTAGGTCTACTAAGGAAATGTTCAAGTAACAACGAGTAGTAATAAAAATACCGCCCATGACAGCTTTGACTATCTGCCAGACACTGTTGTAAGTGCATCTCATATGATCACTCAGTTAGTCCACACACTGACCTTATGAGGAAAGTGTCTTTATCATCCTATGCCGATGAATAAATCAGGCAGGGAAAGGTTATGGGAACCTCAGGAGTCTGGCTCCGATTTCCTGTTATTTAAAGAGTCAGGAAATTTTAAGTTCCGAGAAGAGAGATGCTTGCAAGGTGACAGAAGAGACAGGTACAAAATGTAAGTCCCTGGGTGCCTCCCAGAGAGGGTAGCAGTGAGGTGTAGTCTTTACTTAGGTATATATATAATATAGTTCTACCACTTAAATTGTAAATAACAGTATATAACATAGTTGTGTAATTTCAACTATACGTGTGTGTATAATTATTTAGCTAACATATATTATTTATTATAATTTGTATGTTATATATTTTATGTTCTGTATTGTATATATGTGTATATATATATATATATATATATATATTTTTTTTTTTTTTGGATTTTTCTGAAGCTGGAAACGGGGAGAGACAGACAGACTCCCGCATGCGCCCGACTGGGATCCACCCGGCATGCCCACCAGGGGGCGACGCTCTGCCCACCAGGGGGCGATGCTCTGCCCCTCTGGGGCGTCGCTCTGTTGCGACCAGAGCCACTCTAGCGCCTGGGGCAGAGGCCAAGGAGCCATCCCCAGCGCCCAGGCCATCTTTGCTCCAGTGGAGCCTAGGCTGCGGGAGGGGAAGAGAGAGACAGAGAGGAAGGAGAGGGGGAGGGGTGGAGAAGCAGATGGGCACTTCTCCTGTGTGCCCTGGCCGGGAGTCGAACCCGGGACTTCTGCATGCCAGGCCGACGCTCTACCACTGAGTCAAACGGCCAGGGCCAGTATATATGTATATTATGTAATTATAAATTAAATAATAGAACTTAGTAAATATTATAATTATATTATTTTATTTATATTAAGTTCTACCGGAAAGTTCTGTCCGCTTCTATAACAAGCTTTGACACGTAAGTACATGTTTATTTGGCGCATGTGTGCCTCTCTATTTTTATCACTTAATGTATACATACTGACAGCAAATTAACTAAAACAAAGTTGATTCACGTTAGTCTTATGTGTGAAGCGATAGAGTACCCATGGCTACTGATAAAGTTCATTTACGCCACTGTATTGTATACGAATTTCAACAAGGGAAAAATGTTACAGAAGCATGTAGAAATTTATTGAAAGTGTTTGGTGAAGGTACAGTTTCTGATAGAACATGCAGAAGATGGTTCCAAAAATTCGAAACAGGTGATTTCGACCTTTCTAATAAGCCACGTTCTGGGCGACCATCTTTGATCAATGACGATGTTGTTAAGACCATGTTGGAGCAAGATCCTTTTCTAACAACATCGGAGATCACAGAAAGGCTTAATTCAGCTCAGCAAACCATTTTGGACCATATTCGGAAGATAGGATTGGTGTGGAAATATATTATTTAATAAAGTTTATTGATGGTAAGAAAAATTTGTATTTTGTTTTATTCCAAAAACGGACAGAACTTTCCAGTAGACCTTATATATTACTTGAATTGAATCAAATAAGGGTTTTCCAAGTGAAACTATCAGGGCTTTGGGGCCTTGCAAACTTTCAATAAAGGTGGCACAAATGGTTCTCACCAGAGTGGCTGGACTCTCAGGACCAGTAGTGAAGGGGTCAAATGCAAGAACTGGATGCTGTGGGAGAAAACAAAGCCTGCTGAGCCAGTGAGTAGCGTTGTTACTACCCGGAAAACGTGTCCACTGATGTGAGACCAGGACACCCAGTGACTCTCAGCCCAAGAGGGAGTGTGAATTTCCAGATGTGTGCCCAGATTTCTAGCAAGGTTTATCAGCTCAGGATGGCTGGGAGTGGGGGAGAGAAGGGGCTCTCACCTCTCACCATGTCACCACCCCCCAAGTCCTCCCTCAAGCTGACACACATGAGATGACCAAAGATCTCCCAAGGTGGGACCCCAAACTCCTCTGCATGGTGCATTCATGGGTCCTGGGTGTCCTCTGGGTGGTGGGGTTGGGGGGCGGCAATCATCCACTTACTTGTCCTGCCACCAGCCCCAAGCCAGTGTGAGTGTCCACATTTTGTCCAGGGCTTCAGTGAAAGGAGGAGGACCCACTGCCAGTTTGTGGTGGGACCAAGCAGGTTGCCTCATTCCTCTTTCCAGCTGAGCCTTCTGGGGACAGCTGTTCAACCAGTTACCAATTTGGCCCATAGAAATGAGACATCAAGCCTAATTTCTTCATATTGTGTAGAAGACAGAGACTTCTCAGGGAAGGGGGACGTAGATAAAATCAGATATGAAAAAATGACACTGATCTAAATTGTTCTTTTAAAAGGCAAAGACTTGGCCTTGGATGGGTGGCTCAGTGGATAGAGCAACAGCCTGGTGCACTGAGGTCATGAGTTCAATTCCCATCAGGGCACATACAAGAAGCAATTAATGAATGCACAGCTAAATGCAAGAACTAAGTGAAACAATGAGTCGATGCTTTTCTCTCTCTCCCCCTCTCTCTCTCCCTTCCTCTCTTTCTCAAATCAAGGAAAAAAAATTTTTTTAATAAAAAATAAAAGGCAAAGACTGTTCCAGGAAAGAGGAGGGTCCTGAGAGAGGTGCTTCAAGCCTTGGCACGACTGCTCGTCTGTTCGTACACCTGGGGGTTTGGAACCAGACTAGCATTACATCATCACTTGTGCTTTGCAAACCTCTTTTCCCTCTCTCTCTAACCGTGTAGATTTTAAACCCCGTGTCCACCTATATAAATGAGTTTTCACTGTTGTAGTAGTTATTTCTGCTCCAGCTGCCCTGCTCCTCATCCTGCTCACCTCTCATTCGTGTGGCTGGCCTCTCTGTGTAATCATCTGATGAGAGCTGCGGTGACCCCGGTCCTCACCAGCACCAGCACCACTCTTTCCTGAAACTGCTCTCACTATTAGCTCAGCTCAGAGGTGAGGCCCAATTCACAAAACGAGATGCTGGGAACAGGTGGGGATGGCAAAACCGGTGTCCTCACATCTTCGGGCCTCCCAGAACTACAGCAGATGAGCCAAGATGGGAAAGGACCCACGGTGGTTGAACGTTTACTCAGTCTCGGGGTACAGGCCTCCCTCCATGAGGGCCTCCTTCTTGCAAGGTCCCCAGGTATCCCGTCCTGCCTAGGCCTGACTTCCGGTGTGACTGCCTCTGAATTCCATGTCTTTATCTCAGATGCAGTTCTCTAGTGGGAGGCCCTTCTTTGGTTTTTGCACTGTTCTGCTTTCTGCCTTGTCACTGGTGGCTTCTTGTCCATCGTGCAATGGATCTTCTCTCTTAAATATGCTCACTTACAGCCCTAGCCGGGTATCTCAGTTGGTCCAAGTGTCATCCTAATGTGCCAGGGTTGCGAGTTCAGTCCCCACAGTCAGGGCACATACAAGAATTGACTGATGAATGCATAAATAAGTGGAACAACAGATCGATGTTTCTCTCTCCCTCTAAAATATCAATTTAAATAATCAAATATGCTAATTTGCTTCCTTTTCACACAACCTGGGGAATCAGAGTAGTCATAAGTCACATAGGTACCCTGAGGTTCGGAGGCCAATAGGGCTCACGTGGACTCAATTCCAAGTTTCTGCCTCCAAGACTCACCTGGGTACTTCCCCAGTCCTCTACCTACATCATGTGTATATATAGTCACATATTACTTAATTTATATTAGAATGTTACATATTAATGTTACATGTGCTACATATTCTTATGTTACATATTAGTATGCTGTTACATATTAGTATATTTCATGCATGTTACATATTAGTACATTATAGTATATACTATTGATGCTATAAGTACGTATGTTATTTGTTCTGGAGTCTGATCCAGAACCCAGTCTCCAGCTACTGGTTTTGTTTCCTGCTCTCCATACCTATCTATCCCATTTTCATCTTTCCTTCCCAGCTGGGTTCTGGGATCCAGCGAGTCTGTAACCCATGCGAGCACTCAGAGTCTGCCTTACCTTCCCCTCCTGCTGTCTCCAAAGCAGACTCTAACTCCTTTATTGCAGTGTCGTTGCCTTGCGATATTCCCTCGTCCCTTCCACCTCTCTCTGTACCTCCTCCATTCCCTTCTGTTTCAGCTGGGGCCCCCTTTGTGCCCTCCCAGGAGCCACAAGGAATTTTTACCTGTTGAACAGATAACAGGAATGTTCCAAAATTGCCTTTCTGATTCCCTGCAGTGAATCACGGAGGTGTGGGCTTTAAAACTTTGCGTCTTCTCGATGCTGCTCGCTCCCTGTGCCTCCATCCGCAGCCTTTTAACCGGCCCCGTGACGTTAGTCATCTCTGCCTAACTTCAAATAAAGCAGTTTGTCCAGACGTGGTGTTTGTCACGGAGAGAACTGACCTTGTCCCCATGTTTGGTCCTCTTATGTGATGTTTCAAGACCCTCATCACATCGACAGCTATGCAAGTAAACACGCCCGTTCCCAGCAATTTCTCTGTAGACCTGCAGCCTAGGCCTTTAATACTTAGGACCAATGAAACATAGGAAAAGTTACAGTTCCCTAGAAGTCCCGACCCCAGATCTTTCTGCTTCCGTCCCTTATATCCCCATCACACTTAAAGAGACTCTGGGACTACTGAAGAGTAGACACGACACTGGAGACTTTATAAGGGCTTTGTTTTGTTTTATTTTTGTCCCTATGAGTTAGGATTCTGACATTTGCTGCCTTGGCTTGTCAATCAAGGCACTGTAGCTCCTCTGTTCCAACAGGGTTTCCCTTCATGATACCCTGCTGTCCCTGGAAGCCTGAGGCAGTGACACCCATTCTGAGAATACATGGACAGAGCCGAGGGCAGGCTGACCCCCCTCTCTACATGACCTATGCACGCTGCGGGGAAGGTACTGACTTCCAGGCTCCGAGAGGTGAAGGGAATACCGTGTGCACAGCCTCAGGCCCAGGCCCAGACCACGGCAGTGTGTTTGCAATGAAAACGCAACGTCTACTCCCCTGCTTTCTACTGTAACACAACTCCCAAACTCTAGCTGTGTCCATAACCTCCAGATGAAGGCTAGAGTTTCCAGCTTTCCTTGCAGCAGATGAGGCTGGGTGACTAAGTTCGAGCCAATGGGACACGAGGGGACAGGACTCTGCAAATCCCAGCCCCTGACCTTGAAGGGAGGGAGGAAACGCACGGCTCCTCGCCGGCTTTCCCAGGGCTGGCCTCGTACCTGGTGAGCCACTTGTACCAGTATCCTCGGGCATGTGACAGGGGCCCAGGTCCCCCTCCCTGGAACTGCCATAGCAACTGGACTGTTACTTTCAGAATGTTTAAATAAAGAAAAATAAACTTCTACCTTCCATAAGCGACAGTGTTGGGTGGCTTCTTTGTTACAGCAGCCTAACCTGTGCTCTGCCTGTTGCAATGCTCAAAATGGTACCCTCTGTGTGCTTTTGGGATGGTGTATCACGCAGGGCTGGGGACCAGGGGGTTAAAGCTAGATTTCTGCTCTGCAGCCTTCCAGATTCCTCTCCTATTACAGACAATTGTGGGCACATTGGCTCACATCTCCATCTGCTTCTTGGCTGACAGGCCAAGACAAACAGTCCTCTTACAGAGACAAAGGTGGCAGCATGGGTGTCTCCCGGAGGCAGGAGAAAGCCAGGAGCCTCATCAGAACGCCTGGTGCTCCCACGGGCCACGCTGCAGTCGCGCTGGCTGCAGCAAAGCCTGCAGGCTGGAGGCAGGCTCACACCCCGGAAAGGGTCCTTGCTGCCGCTCAAAGACACACACACTCTCTCCTTTACCCTTCCCCACCATGCTGTGACCTGAGGACTTTTACCCCTACTCTGCGGGGTGAGGAAGCCCAACCCTAGAAAGCCTTAAGAAACCCACTCAAAGTGGGGGAGTGAGGATCAGGGGCAGCGCCCCGTCCCCTCCAGCCCTGCTCATTCTGCTGTGCTGCCCACCCCGGGAAGGTACATAACAAGGGAGCATATATAGACAGCAGAGCCAGACGGAGGGTAATGACTTAGAGCACCCCACCACACACGACCAGCCTAGCCCTGGCCTTGGCTGGAGGCTGCAGGCTCAGAGGAAGCAGGATTTGGGCGCAATCCACTGAGACGAGGGGAATGGAAGCCTGGGTCAGTGCCCCACACTGTGGATACATGTCCTCACAGGCTCCTCCACAAAGTGTCTATACTGACCTCCGGAGTCCCTCCATCGGGGCTGCACTGCTTGTCTACGAATAAAGAAAGGCTAAGTTAACCACCTGGAAATCGGTGCCTCACTTCCCCAGAGCACGTCTGCCCAAAGTTGGTATATCCGGGCAGGGGCAAAGGGTAGAAGTCAGAGGCTGAGTCCTTTCCCCGGGGCCCATTCCATTCTCCAAGGGTGTCACTGAGAAATACTTGCCCTGACTTGCATCGGGCTCCTGGGTAGGCACTCACCTCTGGAAGGTCCTCACCTCCCAATTCACACAACAGGAGAACTGCGGGCACGAGTCAGGCCTTCCCCGCCCACCACGCCTACCTCACAGCCTCTCCTTCCTCTCTGGCCCCCACCACGCCCAGTTCCCAGCCCACCAGGCCGTGCGGATGGGTCCAAACCCCAACTGCGCAAGTGCCCAGAGAGACAGTGTCTGGAGGAGTCTGGAACAACACTGTCTCTCCAGAGCTCTGAGCAGCTGGGAAGGGCAGGGCGGAGGCTGCCGTCCACTCCACACACCAGCCTGCCTGGTCAAGTCTCCTGCTCCGTTGACTACCGCCCACGCAAGCGGGAATATGCCGCTTCCTCGGAGAATCCTGGGGGTGGGCCTGCCCCCCAGCACAGCACACACAGTGAGTGCACAGTAAACCCTTGGTGGACTGCATGGAGGGGAGAAAGTGCCGCACAAGGGTCTCCATTAGCACATTAGAGGCCTGGTAACCCCTGTGGGCCTGGCCGGGCCGGGCCTGCAGTGGCTTCCCATTGGTGACACTGGAACAGGGTTTGGATCTGAGATTGTGCAGAAGAAGCAGGGGAGCTCCTGGCCCTCTGGGACACTGGAAGAAGCAGAAACCGACAGCCAGCCCACAGGTGGGGCCATGTGGGAACCCTGCGCCGCTGGGCCAGGGGTTTGACCCGAAAGGTGTCTCTGTATCTCTCCTCAAAGCCCCCTGAGACTCGGTGCCCAGAAGCATCCCCGTTTCCTGGCAGAGCAGAGGAAAACAGTGCATAAATATCGTAACGTTATCGAGTTATTTTTTCTTTTTATTGGCAAAGTAAATATATTTTTATGAAGGACCAAAAAAATATACATAATTGTAACATATGTACACCAGCTTTATAGATTTTTTAAATTTCAAATTTACACAAATGCTGATGTTATTAAAAGATATTTTATGTAGATGTACCTATGTACAGTTTATTTACATACATTCATAGGATGCGAAATAAACGTGTCCGAACAAGCTAGTTCATTTGATATTAATTTCTAGACAAAGTAAGGAATGCATTTCTAAATCAGGACTGGGGGGCTCTATCCGCTTCTCCTACATGCTGCACAGCCTGTTCCCCTCTCCTCCCGAAAGCTGGCCCCAGAGGCTGGCATCTGGAGACAGGATGAGGGGTAAGCCACACTGAGTACAGACGCTCTGGGGCTAGCTTGCATTATCTGCCTGCCCAGCACATTTAACTGAAGCACATGCACTGTCTGCCCGCCAAAGAGGGGCCTCTTCACCCTAATCCTGCGGCCAGCAGGAGGCCAGGTCCTGCACCACTAACAGCCCTGCCCATACCTTCTGGTAGTCAGGCTCAGCAAAGCATCTTGGACAAAGCCACTTACACACCACAGTGCAGCCCACGACTTTTGGCCTACTTCCTTCTTCCCAATGTGGCTCCCTGTGGGAACTGGCATTTCAAAATGCACATTTCATCTTCCCCGGCAATCAAGTGCGACCCTGGCCCAGGCAGGGAGCCCAGTGGGAGAAGGGCCAGGTCCCCAGACACTGCAGCAGAGGCCTGCAGCAGCTGCACAGGAAGGCACGAAGGCTCAAAGGCACAAAGGCCGGCCTCCAGGTCAGGAGCTGGGTCTCCCCAGGAAAGGTAGCAGGCGCGGGCCTCTGGTTCCTGCCTCCCAGGCCAACCCCTCTCTTCGCACACCAACCCAGGCTCATGAGTTGGCAACATTGTCATGTTCCTCTGAAGGAGGCAAATAAATTATTGCTACAAAATATCTGGGTGATCCCAGTGATGGGCTGGGCTGGTGGCAGCAGTAATGGCTGTGTGGGTGGGCGGGGTCAGTTGGCAGCGCGCACAGAGCGGCTGCTCCGCGGGAAGCGGTGCACCTTGACGTGTTTAGACAGGTGGTCACTCCGCGCAAACTTCTTCTCACACACCGGGCACTGGTAGGGCTTCACGCCTGAGTGCGAACGCCGGTGCCGGGACAGTTCATCTGAGCGGGAGAACCTACGGGGACACAGCAGTCAGCGAGGCCAGCTGACCCAGCCCGCCCTGTGCCCTCCCACGCACGCAAGCGCACACACACACTACCACCACCGGCACCCCCACCCCCCAGCCAGCAGCGGACCCCAGGGCTCTGTCAGCTGCTTCAGCTACCCTACCGCTTCTGACTTCACTAGCAAACATCCACCGTCCCCAGTTCCCTTCCCCTTGTCCTGTGCCCCTCAGGATGGCACAAATTACCCATAAAAGGCTCTGCCAGCACAGCGGGCCACTCGCATGCATCTGGGCCTGAGAAGGGTGGTGAGTATTGGGACAGGCTCTCAAGCCTGCCAGACCTGACTTATCCGCCATCTCCACCTCAATGTCCCCCTCCCAGTAGGCACTGGGACCACCTGCCCAGGCTGAGGTTGTGCCCCACGCTCTCCCTTCACACGAGAACTCGGGGCTTCTGTGCAGGTCTGCACTGGGATGCCCAGCTAGAGAGAGTGAGCCTGGGGAGGAGCCTATTCCCTCAGCAGGGGCTTCCGGCTCCTTCCCCTGGCCTCCATTACAGAACCCCACCCCACTCCTGGGCCCTGCTTTCCTAACACGGGGCCCCCTAAGGTGTCCCCAAACAAAACTGCATTCCTACACAGTCCTTCTGAGGGTTTCAATGGCTCCTCTGCCACCTCCTTCTCTTGGCCCCAGCCTGCCCAGAGCAGGTGTTCCCACAGCCCAGAGGCCACAGGGAAGGAGCAGCTGCTAATGGCAGGGGTAAGCACTGAGCTGGACTTCAGGCCCAGACAGCTGTCACTGACCTCAGGGATTGAGGCCCTCCCACCTTACACCTCAGAGCTGGCAGTGAGACCCTCCTCCTTGTACATACACTCTCCTCCTCTGTGCCCCTCCTACACTGACCTGCCCTTAGTCCCTCCTGCCACAGGACATTTGCCATTCCTGTTCCTTCTATCCAGAATGTTCGCCCTCCCTTCTTGTTCTCTCTCCCCCATCCCTCCCAGTCCAGTTTAAATGTCACTTCCTCAGGAAAGCCCTTCAGAGCTGGATCATTCCAGGCTCCCATAACCAATGCGCCTCTCTCTCCTCCTTCCTGCCACAGTTGTTGCAATTTTAAATTCACTATCAACTTTTTGCTGAATGTCAATCTGTGCCACTAAAACATCTCCATGAGGACAGATCTGTCTACCTGGTGGGTGGTGGAGGCCCAGTAAGTGCATCACATGAAAGAGCAGACACAGCAGCACCCACAGGAGGGTGGAGCGTGGTCACAGGGACAGTCCTCTCAGGTGTTAGTGCACCCGTGCACCCACATGTGTGCACATATCCACACTCACTCTCACATGTACACGTCACCCACTCCCCGCCTGTGCACACATGTACATACTTGCACACATCACACACAAGGATGCCCATGTACCCGCATGAACAAATGCATGCACACATACCCACAGGAATGCCAGGCCCAACAGCCCCTTCTCGGACCTGGGGCCACATCAAAACCGGTAGGTTAGGTGGTGCCCCTGGAACAGCTGTCCCCAATTTAGCTTATTGGTTCGGGGTGATGGCCAACCTCTGACCTGACCCTGCGGGTGGAGGTCTGGATCCCTTAGCCTGCAAAGGAGCAGGAGGGCCCAGCAGGACGTCCTGGGGAAGGCTGAGGTGGGCAGCAGGAGGGCCTGCAGACAGATGTGGAGGCAGGCATGGAGGCAAGGCAGACAAAGGCCTCAGCCTGGCTCAGCTAACCCTGGTGGCCAGGGCCCTGCCCCTAGAGCACAACTAGGTTTCTTCCACGAGGACTCCTCGTGGTGGGCACAAATCAGTGCTCTCGGCATATTCCAGAATAAAGGAAGACCAACTGGTCCATTTGACAGATGAGGAAACTGACCCAGAGTGATGAGGGACTGACCAGAGTCACGGCAAGACAGAGCAACTGAGGACTGAGCAAAGGCTGGCCATAGCTCCCTGCACATCCTGCCCACCTTGGTGGCTGCAGAGACCTGGCCATGCACAGAGCCTGGCTGGGCAGCATGTGGCACTGGAGCCCTGTGCCAGGAAAGTAGCATCAATGAGCCCTGGCAGTCAGAGCCTGGACCTGTGCTCCGGGCCAGGGCTACATGCCCCCGGCATGTTGGACACACACAACTTCTAAGCAGGTGGGCCTGCCCAAGGCAGGGGCCAGCAGAAAGCTACAAGAAATGCCATGGGCAGTGCCAGAGCCTTCCTGGGCATCAGGCACTGGGGCACCTGTGCTCCAGGGAGCCAGGAACAGCCCCGTCAGACTGACAATACCACAGTAAGGGTTCAAAGAGGATGCGAGGTTTGCCAGGTCACACAGCAGTGGAGAGCGGCGGGCTCTGCTCGGGTCCCCCCTCGACCAGGAGGCCGTGTGGTCCTGAGCAAACAGAAGGACCATCCTGGGACTCAGCTTTCTCATTTGTCCAGTGAAAACCTTAGGATTCTTGTCCACCTTCCAGGAAACTTTTCTCAGAGGTCACAGGGCCACAGGGCTCCTTTCACCATGGGAGCACCAGGGGAAAGCCAGACCTGAGAGGAAGCTGCACCCATCTGCAAGTCCCCTCCCCGCGGCTTGCTCCTGTGATCTAAGGGTCCCCGTCCCTGGGAACCGGATCCTCAGAAGATCCTGCCTCATACCCTCACCCACATCGTCCCAAACAGCAGCACCAGGGAGACCTGGGGGCCACACAGAGAGGGCTCAGGTGGCTAAGAGGCAGCCTCTGTAGGCACAGACTGACCAGAACCTGGGCAAGGTGGCAAGCTCTCTGGGGCTCAGTTTCCCCACCTAAAGACAGGGAAGTGATTTATCTGCTTCCTTGGATTGTGAAAGTCACCCGGTGTTTATAGCAGTGCTTGGGTAATGGCAATCATCCAATAATTGTGAACTCTTGTTACCAGCAAAGAGCTCAGCAGAGGGCCTGGTCTCTGGTAAGGGCTTGGAGTATGTGGGTGGTTACTCCGATTTGTGTTGCTGAGATCCAGGACAAGGAAGCACAGAGGTCCAGGTGACTCTCCCGAGCAGCGGATACACACATCGGCACCACCACCGGTACACACAGCACCTCTGTGTGAAGGCACCCTTTCCATCAGCAAGAAAGCCGTAAGTGTACAGTAAAGTCTCAAGGATCGCAGTGGGAACGGAACCTAGAGTTGTGCCGTGTGCAACCTGCCCAACCACACTCGGGGGCTCTGCTGACAGCAGCGATGGCGTCAGAGAATGCCTCATTGAGTAGGGGCAGCAGTGACATGAGCCAAGAGAGCAGGCCAGCAGCCGGACCACTGGGCTTGAACCCTATCCCTGCCACCTCCTGGCTCTGTGGCCTCAAGCCGGCAACTCCCCTTTCCTGGGCCTCCTGTGTCTGCGAGCAATGACAGTACCTGCCACACAGGGCTGCTGAGTGTTATTAGTATTCATATTAGCTGGAGCAGGAAGGGGTTCTTTCGGACAGAACTGCTTGGCCATTCTGGAACAGGATGTTCTGCTGCAGGGAACAAAGAAGGCCTGTGTCGGAGAGCGAGGCAAGGAAACTTCTAGGAAGGCAGGCAAGCGGCCACTTCCCAGGCGGGCAGCTCAGAATAGGGAAAGTGGTTTCAGCTGGTCCAGGGTGCCAGACCACGCTCCAAGAGGGGGTGGGCCAGGGGCACTGGGTTCAGGACCAAGAGCAGAAGAAAGTGGGGGCTGGTTACCTGTGTGAGTCACAACAGGGAGCTAGCTGTCAGGGAGGGACACTGTTCATCACACAAAGGATACAGGACACAGCGCCAGGGCCTGAACCAGCCTGGCAGGAGGAAGAGGAAACTTCACCAAGGCCAGCAGGAAGAAGAGAGGCAGCCTGGGTAGTGGGAAGCTCCCCACACAGAGGGGCAAGCAAGAATGCAGGAGTGCCACCCCAGAGACCAGCTGAAGGTGAAGGTCGCTACCCTCTAGCAGGCCACACCACTGGAGGCTGGCGGAGGGGCTGGGGAGAGGTCCTCAGTCTGGGGTTGGAAGGGTTGGGGGCAGCCAGCCCAAGGTGGACTCCTGGCTCTGCCACTTACTGGTTGTGTGACCATGAAGAAGTTAAATACTATGTGCCTCATTTCCTCCTCTGGGAAATGGGGACAACATACTAACGCACACCTCATGCACTTCCTGGAGCACTGCGTGAGTTACTGTACGGCGCTGCCTTCAGAGCAGTGCCTAGGGCACATTGGGAGCTACTGTAACCAGCACCGCTGTTGTTAGCTCTTGCCCTCACCCATGGCATAGCCTGAAAACCTGATGGCCTGATGGGGAAGAGAGGACACCAACCGTTACTACAACAGGTGCACAGGGAGCGAAGAGGAGGGGAAAGCCAAGCCAGGCGGCAGTGTCTGTGGGAGAGGCATGCCTGCGGTACTGCTTGCAGGTCGGGTCCACGGAGGTGCGGTCTGGGGGTGCGCCCAGCACAACACTCACTAGCTCTATCCCTACAGGCTTCTGGGTCTCCATCTCCCACTCTGTAAAATGCAAACTGGTGCCTGTATGTTCCAAGGCTATTTGAGCACTCAGTGAACTCATGCTTGTGACGTGTGCAGAACATAGCAGAGCCATCATAAGACCAACTATTGCCGCCAGTGGGGGGACAGCATTGAAGACGGAGAGCACAGAGAGGGCCTGGACCCAAATGGGAGTCTGCCCTGAAAAGGGGAGGTCGGAGAGCAGATTGTGCAGGCCTGTGGACCAGAACGAGAAGACTGGACAGGAGCTTAAGTGTACTGAAGGACACATCAAGGCCAGCGTAACTTCATGAGGTAGTAAGTTCCCCATGGCAGAAGGTATGCAAGCAAGTGTACCCTGTGGAAGGGATTCCATCTTTGAGAACTTTAGAATAGTGCCTAGCTCCACAGTGAATGGTCAATCAACATGACACCTCATCATCATTACTTCTGTTCTATCCAGACCAAGATGCCTCAAGGCTGGGACTCACCTCCTGCCTGACTGTGGCAAGGGCTCCCTCCAGCCTGACCCTTGTTGAAGGCTATGGCCATGTTTAAAGGATATGCCTGTCATGTGTACATCCCTAGGGCATCAGGATCCCTGAAGGCCGACCAGGGACTTGCAGGTCCTCAGAGAAAGAGCCCTCCTGAGAAGCGGTACCCTAGGTTCCCAGTGCCTCTGCCACGTGTGACCCCCATCAACGCCAGACCCCACTCTGGAGGAACTTGGGAGAAGCTAGAGGTGTACTTTGAAGCCCTGTGAGTGGCTGGAGGCAGGGATGGTTCCAGGGTTGACTCCATAGGGACCTCACCATGCCAGGTACCCACCATGCTTTTCCCTATAAGTAAACCCTATTGATGGTGACCACTGCCAAAGGATAATAGTGGCAAAGCTGAATTCCTTTCATAAATCCCACTCTTGTTTGCATACCTGCTACCACAGAGAACTCACTACCTCATAAGGCTACCATGTCAGGGGCTGAGATCTGCCTCCCTAATATGCACTTTGAATTCATTGGTTGATTCTTGTATGTGCCCTGACCGGGAATCAAATCTGCAACTTTGGGATAGCGGGACAATGCTCTAACCACCTGAGCTACTTAGCCAGGGCTTAAAATACAATTTGTGCTGAGGGTCCTGTCTGCTTTCTGAGACAGCCTGGAAGAAGGCAGGTACCTTCCTCCTGGGGAAGTGGACCAATTGGGCGGCCTTGGTCAAGGACCACACTGTTCCCCTCTGTGGCCCCACCCAGCCCTATCCCAACTGGAGGGGCCATCTGCCAACAGCAGCAGCCAGGGCATAGCACCCAGGAAGATGAACCCGTCATGAGAGTCAGACCAGTGGGCTGCCAACCCAACTTCCCAACCTCTCTCCAGCCTGCTCCCCAACAAGAGGAGAATGCATCCAAGAGGAGTCTCTGTAAGTCTGGGGTACCTCTGAGATGGGGTACTGCCCACATGAAGGCCAGGCAGAACAACTTCCTCCCTCAGACTCTGACAATACCACTGATGTTGAGCACCCCTGAACCCCTGGCCCAGGTATGACAAAACTGAGGCTTGGGCAGGGAGACTACCCTGAAGGCACACAGTAAGTTGGAGGCTAACCAGAGCTGGGGCTTCCAACCACTGCCACCCAGCTGCCCCCACGCAAGGCAACTCAGTAGTTGTCCTTTCTGCAGTTAAGCATCTCCCACTAAAGACTCATGTTTCTGGCCTCCTCCCTGCCTCAAGCTCTGACCACCCAACACTAGACACATCCCATTGCATCAGGCCTCACAAGCTGCCCTACAAGTGCACCTGTTACCTATGGCTACTTGGCAGACTGCAGCGTGAGGCTCAGACAGGTGTGCGGTGCCCGCACTGGCACCAGTGCGGGGCCATGGGAGCACGGGCTCTCCGGAGCCCTGTGGGTCTGCCGACTAGCACTGGTGGCAGGGCTTCCTGCACTCAGAAAGAGCCTCCATAACTCAAGACACGATTTGGGACAAGTCTCTTCCCTGGTCATCTCTGTGCTCCCATGGGAAGGGGCTGCAAGCATCATGTCAAACATTCCAGTCACAGCCCCTGTCCAGGGCCAGCCAGGACTCCAGGAGTGGCACCTCCCAGCCTGGGACTCTCACAAGCTCTCTGACAAGAGTCTAACCCAGGGGTCCCCAAACTTTTTACACAGGGGGCCAGTTCACTGTCCCTCAGACCGTTGGAGGGCTGGACTATAAAAAAAACTATGAACAAATCCCTATGCACACTGCACATATCTTATTTTAAAGTAAAAAAACAAAACAGGAATACAATATTTAAAATAAAGAACAAGTAAATTTAAATCAACAAACTGACCAGTATTTCAATGGGAACTATGGGCCTGCTTTTGCTAATGAGATGGTCAATGTCCGGTTCCATATTTGTCACTGCTAGCTGTAACAAGTGATATGATGTGCTTCCGGAGCCCTGACACGTGCGTCCCATGTCACCGGAAGTAGTACTGTACATGAGCGATGCCACCACATACAGTACTCCAGGACCACTCTCTCGCTGACCACCAATGAAAGAGGTGCCCCTTCCAGAAGTGCGGCAGGGGCCGGATAAATGGCCTCAGGGGGCTGCATGCTGCCTGCGGGCCATAGTTTGGGGACCCCTGGTCTAACCAAAACACAAAAGTTGGAAACTGCTTCATATGACCCACACCAATAAGGATACACATGCACAGACAAGGTACACGAACACATATAGTCATGTAGCACACACAGACACACATGAAAAAAGCAAGATGCATCCATATGTGCATACACGGTCACACAGACTCTCGCAAGACCCAGCCCTGCACTCAGATGGACAGGCCACCTCGCTCTTCCACACTCACTCATGTAGCAACAGCCACAGCAGCAAAGCCCAAGGACGTGCCAGTAGTGTGAGCCATCGGCCCAGGCAGGCCAGAGATCCTGGCAGGTGGGCATCCTCAACTGGGGAAAGCCCAGCTGTGGCACCCCAAGCATTCAAGCTCCTGGCTGGCTGCCTGCTTTTCAAAAAAAATGGTGGGCATGTCCTCCCAGAGATGGTGAGTGGCTCCTAGGGCCCAGGGGAGGGGACCCACGGGTCCCTCACAGCTTGCTGCCTGAGGGCTGGGTAAGCCTGAAAGAGCCCGTCCTTTGAGAGGCGCTTTCCCCACAGTGCCACACAAAGCAGAGCCTGGAGGAAGTCGGCCACCTCTGGACCAGCACACCAGCTGGGTCCTTCACTGTGGTTGGCCTCTGCAGCTTCCCCACCACCCTTCTAGGTCCCCTGGGAGAGGAAGGGCCAGGCCCAGCCCACGTGCCCAGGGACGTCTGTAAGCAAAGCTGGTCCCGCTGGTTGGAAAACAGCATTTTAAGGACGTGACTGCTCTGATATGACCCCTTGGGTTCAAATCCTATTTACAAAGCCGTGTGACCTTGGCAAGTCCGCACCTCAGTTTACTCAGCACTGAGAGGGGAGTAAGGGTGCTCCTTATCCTCTGGGTGCTGCAAAGCACAGGGAGCAGCGCATGCGTGCTCAGAGCCCCCTCTGGCACACAGCCTAGGCCCCATCCTTCTCAACTGTGCTTGTGAGGGCCATGACAGCCCTTCTGCCCTGACTCAGCGCCCCTGTTCTCAGCATGAGCCCCAGCAAGCCTTCCTTGGAGACCAGCTGAGTTCTAGTTCAGTAAGCAGGAGGAACAAGGAAACCGATGAGCAGCCATGCTAGCTCTGGCCTGGCCCTGGCCACCCCTCTACCCAGCCTAATCAGTCTTGTCTAATGGCAAAGACTCAGCCCTGGCCACACACCCAGAAGAACAGAGATAAGGGGCAGGACTCACCCCCCAGCCTGCCACCCATCATACCGACCTCCAGCCGCAGCCAGGCCAGGTGCAGGCAAAGGGCTTCTCGCCTGTGTGCCGTCGCAGGTGGGCCTTGAGGTGGCTGCTCTTGGTGTACATCTTGCTGCAGCCGGGGAAAGTACATTTGTGCATTTTGATGAGTTCTGCTGCCGGGTTCTTGGGGAACTTCTGGCCCATGAGGAGGCCGGTGGGGCTGGACCCCAGGGATGCCGACCCGATGGGCTTGGCAGCGATGGGCACAGGGGCGATGCGCACAAACTTAGAGGGCACGTTCAAGTTTGAGGAGGGCACCACCTGGGGCAGGAGTGCGAAGGTCTGCCCCTGGATGTTGACGAGGAGCTGCGCCACCTTGACGCTCTCGGGGGCCTGCCCAGGGGAGGGGGGCTCTGTGCCCGACTCCTGCTTCACCTGCACGGGCTGGATCTGCAACAGCAAGGGGACGGGGACATCGGGGGCAGGCCCCCCGCCTGGGCCCTGAGCGTCACCTGCACTGGCGCCACCCGGCTGGGGAGCACAACGTTCTCTCCCCCCAGACCCCGGGTGGAGGGGGTTCCTGTGTGGCCCAGCCGAGAACTGGCCACAGGCCTCCAAGTCCTTGTTGCTGGTCTCCTCCTTGACCCCCAGCTCCATGTTCTCTTCCAGAAACTCTTCGATCTCCTCCAAGGTGGGCTGGAAGGGCCTTGGGACATCATCAGAGTCACCCACAGGAAACTCTGGGAAGTAGAAGTGCTCCCCCTTCACAGGCGCTGGCGCCCTCCGCCAGGCCTCCCAGGCCACAGGACCGCCGCTGGCTCCGAGGCCACTGAAGCCGCCACTGCCCAGCATAGCCTGGGACAGCAGGAAGTCCAAGATGTTGTCCTGGCCCTCAGCGCCGGGGCCGCTGCTGTAGCAGGAGCAGGGGGCTTGCGAGTCGGGGCTGGCGCAGGAGCAGAGGCTGGAGGCGTCACTGTCGTCTTCCGAGGGAGGCGAGGGCAGCATGTGGTACGCCCGCCCGCCTCCCAGGCTATCTCCCAGATAACCAACTGGGCACTTCAACGATGAGAAGCTCTCGTCCACTGGAAGCAAGTGGTCCACCATGCTGGCCTGGCCGTGCCACTGGTGACTACAAGAGGGACAACAGAGGGCCGATCAGGAGGACAGCACACTCACTGGCCACTTCAAAGGCCTGAACCCCCACCACCACCACCTGCCCACAGCCTCCCATTGCCAAATGCCTGGATCCTGCCTCCATCTATACCCAGGATAACACTATCGGCAAGAGTGTTTTCTGAAATTGCACCACCTGTTTGCAAGAGTGCTCTCCAAGGCCATTGCACAACCTGGGGTGCTTTTGCTTTCAAACACGTTTCCCAGAACATTTCTGGGAAAGGACACGCACGTGTCTGTGAATGACTGAGTGTGAGTGCCCGTGAGCAAGAAAGTGGGTCTAGCAGGCGGCTCTCTGCACCTCCGAACAGCCAACGTCAGGAAACCCTGTCCAGCCAGTCAAAGCTGCTGCGTTTCTGAGGACATCTGACCTCAGCTTCATTCCTGTTGAGTCAGTGGAGGGAGGAAGAAGAATGACCATTTGTCCTTTGACCCCGTGTTGTTGGGGTTTGGATAGGGTTGCCAGATTAAGCAAATAAAAATACAGGCTGCCCAGTTAAATTTGAATTGCAGGTTTTAAAAAAAGAACTTTCAATTTTTAATGTATGTCCCAAATATTGGATGGAACTTGCTTATATTAAAAAATCACTATATCTTAAATTCAAATTTAATGGGACAGTTTATATTCTAATTAGGTAAGTCTAGTTTGTAGCCATTGCACCAGCCCTGCAGGTCCTCTTCCCCCACCTAAAGCAGGCAGCCCATCCACCCTCAGCTCTCAGACCCTCTAAGCTGGGCTGCCTCCTGTGTGGAAGGAGCGAGAACGGACAAGCCTAAAGAAACAGACATTTTACTGAGGTGAGGCTACCACCAGGAGGACAAGGCCCTGCCCACTGAGAGAACTCAAGGGAGCAGAGGTGGACCCAGAGTGCTGGGACAGATCTTACCTCATGTGACTTCACAACCGCCTAATGGTCCCGTAGAGAGGACCCCCTGGGCCTGCACCCATGGAGCACTCAGCCTCAGTAAGAGCCAGCTAGCCCCTGTCTCCTGACTAGGCCATGCCCTCCACAATGGCAGGCTGGGCTGTAGGATGTCCGCTGTGTCCCCCGTTTCCCGTGTAGCAGCTGGTGCCCAGGAGGAGCTCAGAGAATGTCAACAGAGAGGAGAGGGGAAAGCTGACCCCTCTGAAGGCCACGCTAGGTCTGGTGTCCAAGGAAAGTCAACAGTGTCAGGCCGTGACAGGGCTACCTCTGTGGACTTTTGTCCCCACCCAGTGACCACGGCAGGGTGTGTATTAAGGTTGGGAGTATTTTGCACCTGAAGCCAGAGATTCTCTGCACCCACCGCCATGCTCTGTCTCCAGGGTCACAGATGGCACTGGCCTCAGCACTGCCCACCAGTCAAGAGGCCCAGCCCCAGGCAGAGAGCTCCCAGGGCCAATCAGCAGCAGCAGTGACCTTGGGCAAGTCCTGGCTCTTCCCAAATCTCAGTTTCCCCATCTGCTCCATGCCCTCGACGGCCCCAGACCTTTCATGTCAGTTCCCCACTCAGCTGGGGAGCCTCACACAGCTCCAGGACACAGAGCAAGGCGCATGCCCGGACCTTTCGTGTCAGTTCCCCACTCAGCTGGGGAGCCTCACACAGCTCCAGGACACAGAGCAAGGCGCATGCCAGGACCTTTCGTGTCAGTTCCCCACTCAGCTGGGGAGCCTCACACAGCTCCAGGACACAGAGCAAGGCGCATGCCAGGACCTTTCATGTCAGTTCCCCACTCAGCTGGGGAGCCTCACACAGCTCCAGGACACAGAGCAAGGCGCATGCCCTTGGCAAGTCCAAGTGTTCCTGGGCAGTTCTGCCTGGATGTTCGGCTTTTGGTTGAAATATTCATCTAAGGACTTAAAACTCGGCGTTTTAAAATACGCACTTTTCACCAGATCAGGTGCTAAGAAGGAATAAAAGTGCTAGAAAACATAAAGGGCGATGAGGCTGGGCAGAACCCACACTTAGCCCTCGACTTTCTTCACATTCACCCACCTCTGAGCAGGGGCTTTCTGCTCCCACCTCTGCAACGTATCAGCTGGGCGGGTGATCTTGGGCAGGTGGCACAACCTCTCTATGTCTGTCTTGGTTACTGGGTGGGGATGCTGCCAACAATCCCGAGCTCCCAGGTTGTTTTAAGAGTCCAATGAACTAACATATGCTGAGCATTTACTATAAGGCTGTCATGCACACAGAGATGGTCAGTACCAACCATTAGGATTGAGAACATATGGTCTTTCTGCCTTTCTGTTGTGATGTTAAGGAGTCTGGGGGACTCCAGCCTTCCTAGAACCTGAAAATAGGCCATGACTGGCAGGAAGGGGAAGATCAGATCATGTTCCTGCCCACTTAAAACTCTCCCCTGAAATGTGATCACCAACTAAATATTCCATAATATCAAGTAGTTACTCTTAATATCTTTAAGTGTGATGATAGTATTGTGGTTGGTATATTCTTTTTAGAGGAGGCTCTTCTTTTCCAGATTAAACTGTGACATTCACAGATGAAATGATATAAAAAGAGTGAGAAAATAAGTAGAATAGGATAGGGTGGGCGGAAACCTCCAACAGTGTCCCAAGGAAATGTGACCCAGTCTCCTCTCAGCACCCAGCACCCAACACCTTGGCCCTGCTCATCGCTCCCATATCTCACCTCCACCTGCTCCATTCCCCACTAGCTGTGTACTAAGCTCACCAGCTTCATGGGCCTGGGGCCACCACCCTGGTTGCCCCCTCTGTGAATCCCTCTTTTCCTAGCACTCCAAGAGGGAGGGAGTACCTTACTTATTTCTATCTCATCTCAGAAGTCTCTCCTGCTGGGGGCCTCCCCTGACCATTCTCTATTAAATCATCCCACATCATATTCTTCCTAGAAGTTGCCATGGGGAAACTATCTTAGCCATGTGGTTGTGCACTTTATTTTCTGTCTACCTCCCCACTAGAATATAAGCTGTTCTGACCAGTCCACCTTATATCTCAGTCTAAAACAGGACCTGGAAAACTTTGCTGATTGAGTGAGTAAAAGGTGCTACTGTGTGGAGCCAGGGAAGGAGTAGGGGTTACAGCGCTCATGAAGAACCACCCACCCGAGTCAAGGAGCAGGGTCTTAATGCAGGGTTGGACGCTGGGGCTCTGAGAGCCTCCTAAGGGACTCTGGAACTGCCCAGGGCGATGGCGTTTCAGAGAGGGCACACCAGGGCAGAGCCAGCTACGGCTTGGGCTCCCGCCTCTAAAACACAGCAGCACGTGGCAAGGCCAGGGGCGCAGGCTGCGTGCAGGGGGAGGGGGAGGGGACGCACTGTTCCCGGCACCGTCCAGGCTGGCGACCGGACTCCTCCCCCCCCCCCCAACACCCCGCCCGCCAGGCCTGCTGTTTATCCTCCCGGGGACACAGCGGCTGCAGGAACAACATGTAATTGATAACAAGCCCAGCGCTGGCCAAGGGCTTGCCATTGGGTCAGCCTGCAAATCACGGGGGTGGCAAGTAGGGAGGGTGGCCTTCAAAATAAAAGTCCCGCTAACCGCGCGGCGGACAAGCCCAAAAGTCACCGAGCCCCCGGTGTCCTCGAACCTGTAAGGTGGCCGGGGAGCCTCACAAGCCACCTAATCCTTAGAAGAGGGATTTGATTTGAGGGGTTCTGGCATTTCGTAATTTTGTCACCACCATCCCCCGGGATTGGGCTAGAAAACAGCTCCCCTTTGCTCAGGACACGGGACTGGGAGTCGGAAAGAGGTTGCACAGGGCACACCACCACAGTGGGAGGAAAGAGGGAACCGGAGGGCCAGGAAGGGCTGGAGGAGCCTCCTTTATGCCCCCGCCACCGCTGCCCCTAAGCCACCTCTCGGTTAGTGTTCATTACCACGGGCCAGGAGACTGAGCGAGGGGTCGTAGTAAGAGACGTGTGAACGGTGCGAGTGTACGCGACGGGGCGTGAGTTTATGTCTTGTGATTGTGCGTGTGCGGGCGTGGTGAGCGGCGGGCGGTGTGGCAGTGAGGGAGTGTGTCCGCGACGTACTTGTGCGTGGAGCCAGCGTGGGTGCCGGCGCGCGCGCGCGCGTGAACGTGCATGGGAAAGGAAGGGGGTGTTCGGGGAGCCCGTTCAGACCCCTCGGTAGGGCACCATGCCCTCGGCCCGCGCCCCCGCCCAGCAGGCCACGGCTGCTGACCGACAGTAACCCCTCCGCAGCGGGCCCTCCGCCCCCCGCCTCTCCAACCCCGCAGGCCAGTACGTCCGCCAGCCCGGTCCTCTGGCCAGGCCCCGCCGGCGCCCGCCATATGGAAGGACAGGCCTGCAAGGCGTGCGCGGACACGCGGGACCAGACGCCGAGGCGGCGGCCCGGACCTGCGCCAGGAAGCGCCAGTGGGCAACTGGCGGTCACTCTCCTACCGGCTTGTCCAACCCCCGGGCCCACGCGGGGGGTCAGCCGGCACCGACATTTCCTCGGACGCTCTCGCGGAGCCCGGGACAAGGACGCGGGCGCCCGGACACACGCCCAGGAGCCGGCCAGGGCCCGTCCCTCCCCGTCACCGCGTCCCGGCCAGCCCCCTGGGCGCCTGGGGCAGTGTTCCCGCGGCCGGCCGGCCTCGCCGCGCCTTTCCCACCTGAACTTGGCTCACGCCCGGCCGGTGGCCAGGCCCCCGCGGTCCTGAGGCCCGGAGGGTTGGGCTGAAGGCAGCGGTCTGGATCCTGGTCCGGCGGCGGCCGCCGCGGGTCCGGTTCTCGCTCGCTCGCCCGCTGGCCCGCGAGTTCGCTGCGGCGGAGCACTGGCCCGCGGCGGCTCGCTGGGCGCTCGCTCCTCGCGGCTCACGTGACGCCGCGGGCGCAGCGAAGGCTCGCAGGAGGCTCGGCCTCGGGCGCGCGCCCCATTGGTCCGCTCCGCGCGTCACGCGCCTCGCCCGGGCCCGCCCCCAGCCCAGCCCGCCCCGCCCCCGGCGGCAGGGGCGCAGCGCCGCCCGCACGCTCCTTGTCCCGGAGTTATCGACCTCGTGCGCTTCCCAGCGAGCCGCCCGGCCCCTGGCACCTGGCCCCCAGCCACAGCCTGGCTGCTCATTCCTGGCCGTGGACTCGCAGAGTTCGTGGGGGTCAACTTCTAAAGCGCGGTCCCCAGGTGAGAAGGTGAGACAGTCCTTGGGACCTGAGAAAACCGAGAATAGTCTGGAAATGCTTTACGCGCGGGGTGGGCCCCAGGGAGGGGGGGACGGGCGTGCAGTCCTGGCCGGGCCTGCCTTCCACCCCCACTGCCACCTGCTGCCCCATTCGGGCCGCTCTGTCTCCCGGTTGAGAGCCAGATAAAGCAGCGCACTGGCCGTGGGGAACGTATTGTTGGAGAAATACTGTACGGTCTCTCCGCTGAGAAAAACGGGAACTTACGCTCTCGCTGAGCTGCTACCAGGGGAGTCTAAGAAGTTTGAGGAGGCCTGCAGATCCCTGCCTCAAATCAGTGACACCCAACTGTGGGCACTTTCCTCAAGACTGAGCAGTGCTTCACAGTCTTCCGGGCTTCTGTAGCTCGCAGCAATCCCGGGACGCGTTCGCATCCCATTCAGATAGGAAGAGGGAGGCTCATTAGTGACTTGCCCAAAAGAAATACATGAACTGAGGGTGCCAGGCACCCTGCTACGCCCTTTAACCCACACTGCTGTTGCATCCTCAGCCAGGCATTTTACAGATGAAGAATCAGACTATGGCCACAAGATCCACCCCGGGTCATATAACTGATAAGGAGAGAAAAGAGGGTCAGGCAGGGAGGGCATCATCCAGACAGCCCCGGGAAACATGGGCAGAAGGCTCAAACCCTTCCCCCTCCTGACCTGGGAGGTGGAGAGCCTTTCCCCTGCTGGAGCTGAAACTCCGGACCTCACAGCTAAGACGCTGGAATGCTGTGGGTCTTTGGTTCCTAAGTCCACGCGGGCCTTGGCCCTCTGGATCCTGGGGCCCTCCCTCTGCACCCAGTCAGTGCCAGGTATGCAGCTCCTGCTGGCATCAGGCTGGGCCCTGGTTTGAAGGAGACTCGTGTTAAGAATGAGGATGGTGGTGAGGTTCTCTGCGCTGTCTGAATCTTTATGGCAGACCTGGTCAGCACTGGCAAAATAGGTGGAACTCACCAGTTTTTATACAAGAAGAGACAAAGGTCTGGAGCAGGGGTCCCCAAACTACGGCCCACGGGCCGCATGCGGCCCCCTGAGGCCATTTATCCGGCCCCCACCGCACTTCTGGAAGGGGCACTTCTTTCATTGGTGGTCAGTGAGAGGAGCATAGTTCCCATTGAAATACTGGTCAGTTTGTTGATTTAAATTTACTTGTTCTTTATTTTAAATATTGTATTTATTTCAGTTTTGTCTTTTTACTTTAAAATAAGATATGTGCAGTGTGCATAGGGATTTGTTCATAGTTTTTTTTATAGTCCGGCCCTCCAACGGTCTGAGGGACAGTGAACTGGCCCCCTGTGAAAAAAGTTTGGGGACCCCTGGTCTAGATGGTTCAGTGACTTATTGTTTTGTCTCTGTGAAGATGGGAGCCCAGCACATCCATCCATAGCACCTCCCCATCTGCCCTGCTACTATCCAGCCTGCGTTCCTCACACACTCCAGCCCAGTGTTCCCCATCCCCTGAGTAAAAACCACACCAAAATGTCAGAAGAAGCTTGGAAACAAAGATGAATCCATAGCAGCTTCAGCACACAAAGAAGTTTCAGCACATGTCTGGTCAGAAACTGGGGATCAGAGAAAGGTAAATAATAAATGATCTCACTTATATGTTTAATCTAAAAATCAACCTACAAACTCATAGAAAGAGATTAGATTTGTGGCTACCAGAAGAGGGGGATAGGTGGGCGGAGATTAGAGGAAATTGGTCAAAAGGTGCCAACTTCCAATTATAAGGTACATAAATACTAACCATGTAACAATGTACAATAAGATGGCTATCTAACACTGCTGTATGGTATATGAGAACATTGTTAAACCCTAAGAAGTTTTATAACAAGGAAAAAAATTGTTCCTTTTTTTCCTTTTTATTGTGTCTGTATCAAATGATGAATGCTAACTAACCCTATTGTGGTAATCATTTCATAATGTGTAAGTCAAATCATTATATACCTTATACTTATACAGTGATGTATGTCACTTATATCTCAATAAAACTGGGGGGGAGGGGGCACTGAAGAATGACCAGGATGCTCTTTTTCCAGTCTGAATCAGATTGTGTCCCTTCTCAACTCTGAACATTTCGGTGGCTCCCGGCTCACCACAGCCTGCAGTGTCCTACAGGATCTGGCCCCCTTTACATCTCTGGCTCTACCCTCTACTCCTCTCCCCCTTGGCTTACATCACTTCAGTCACACTGGCTACCTTGTAGTTTCTCAAATGTACCAAGCACAATTCCACCTCAGGGTCTTTGCACCTCTTCCTCCTGCCTGTGTAATATTTTCCCCACAAATTACGTGACCTCACCTCCTTCAGGGTTTTATGAAATGTTAAATTAATTGTTAGAGTGTACAGTAGAGACCTTAACTTGAACAGAAATCAGGAGGGGCTGTGGGAAGAGCTATCACACCTATGTCACTGGGAGGGCCCTACATCAGAGCTCTGTGGTTGTAACAGCTCCTCTCCTAAACTCCCTCTCTCCCTCTGTAAAGTACTTCCTCCAACTTTGTACACGTGGCTCATCATGTCTGCATGTACCAGATTGCTATCCTTTCTCTTCCCTGAATAAATTCTTTTGGTACCAGAGCACCTAGTCAGATTTTGCTTCATGGTCAACCTTTTGGGAGCTCACAGGGATCCCAGAGAAGGAACCTTAAGGGCTACAGGGCAGGTAAGCGACCAGGAGCCGCTGTCCCATAGAGCCACCGGGGCTCATGGCTCTCTGGCTTAGTGGCTTAGGCTCGGTCTTCTGGAACCCAGCTTCTGATTTTGTAATCAGAAGCTCTCTAGGCTTTATTCAAGAACTTAGAGGGGTTTTATTGTTGTTGTCAAAGAGCCTTGCTTGTTTGTTTGATCATTTGTGAGCTTGGTTGACACTTCAGCCTGACTCTGTAGAAGCACAAGGCTGCTTCCTGGAAATACAGTAGCTTTCTGACAGATTTTCTCTGGAACCAGGTTGTTTCCACAAAAACTGAGTCTAGCCTCTGGTTGGATTCTGTCTGGAACCAGACTGCTCCAATGGAAGCTGTGTCTCGTCAGTCTTAGACTTGTATCTCTTGAAATCAGGCTGTTTTCCTACATGGGCTTTTAAACTTTGGCCTTCCCTCGCTGTGATCAGGGTGCTGAGAGCAGTGGTGTATGGTCAGTAGCTGCTGCTACCATCACAGCTGCCTGGCCCGTGCAGGTTCGCATTAGATTCGATCAGACAGTAATGAAACAACGGAGCCAAGAACTGGTGGGCCATTAGCTTTAATCCTAGCTTGCACCTGGCAGGCAAGAAATACACACAGTGGGAAAACACTTCCCTTTCCATTCAGGGCTCCCAAAGCCACTGCCTTATCCGAGTTTCCTAGAATCAAAGGTTTCTAGCTCTCCAGCCTTATTCACCTCTGTTCCCCATCTCCTTCTCTCTACACAAACTCTGCACAAACTGACTTCTCCTTCAGCACTCCGCCATCTTGGCTGCTTCTTCTCCCCTCCACGTGGCCTTTCTCTGCTCTCTCCTCTAATGCTAAATAATCTCAGGAACCAAGAGCAAGCTCCCGGTCTGCCCCACTGTATAGTACAGAAATCAAAACCTTTAATCCAATATACAAACAAGAAAGTCTCCGATACAAAGTCACTTATCTGAGGCATAATGAGATTCCTCACGAGAGTGCACCACCCCACATCAAAAAGGGTGGCAAAGGCTTAGTCTTAAAACTAAGCCTTAGGGCCTAATTTCCAAAATTTACAAAGAACTCATAAAACTCAACAACAAACAAACAAACAATCCAATAAAAAAATGGGAAGAGGACATGAATAGACACTTCTCCCAGGAAGAGATACAAATGGCCAACAGATATATGAAAAAATGCTCAGCTTCATTAGTTATTAGGGAAATGCAAATCAAAACTACAATGAGATACCACCTCACACCTGTTAGATTAGCTATGATCAACAAGACGGGTAATAGCAAATGTTGGAGAGGCTGTGGAGAAAAAGGAACCCTCATTCACTGTTGGTGGGACTGTAAGGTAGTACAACCATTATGGAGGAAAGTATGGTGGTTCCTCAAAAAACTGCAAATAGAACTACCTTATGACCCAGCAATCCCTCTACTGGGTATATACCCCCAAAACTCAGAAACATTGATACGTGAAGACACATGTAGCCCCATGTTCATTGCAGCACTGTTCACAGTGGCCAAGACATGGAAACAACCAAAAAGCCCTTCAATAGAAGACTGGATAAAGAAGATGTGGCACATATACACTATGGAATACTACTCAGCCATAAGAAACGATGACATCAGATCATTTACAGCAAAATGGTGGGATCTTGATAACATTATAAGGAGTGAAATAAGTAAATCAGAAAAAAACAAGAACTACATGATTCCATACATTGGTGGAACATAAAAATGAGACTAAGAGACATGGACAAGAGTGTGGTGGTTACCAGGGGTGGGGGGAGGGAGGGCAGGGGGAGAGTTAGGGGGGAGGGGGAGGGGCACAGAGAACTAGACAGAGGGTGGCGAAGGACAATCTGACTTTGGGCGAGGGGTATGCAACATATTTAATGACAAAATAACCTAGACATGTTTTCTTTGAATATATGTACCCTGATTTATTAATGTCATCCCATTACCATTAATAAAAATTTATTTAAAAAAAAAAAAAATAAAAAAAAAAAATAAAACTAAGCCTTAGGCTATAAGGATCCTGCCTGCTTACAGCCTGTCCCCCCACATCCAACGCAAACTATAAGCTAGCAAACATATACATCATATTTGCAAACTTATTTGACCAACAAGTGGTTTGCAACCTTTTCACACTTGGGGACTGGGGAAAATAAAATTATTTCAGGAACCGCTAAGACAGAAATCACCCTGAGCATAAGTGAATTCAACAGAGATCATTGAGTCTATAATCTTCATACAACATCAGGGTGGCTAACTGCTCCGTGGACCAGCAGATGAAAAACACTGTTACAGAGTAAGACTGGCCTATATTTAACCTGCAGGTTGCTCAAGCTATTTGGATTGTTTGGGGCCCTTGCTCTAGAGAAAAGTCTTCAAAAAAGGGGATCTCATTTATTTAAATATTTTAAGACTCTCTTCTTCAGAGATTCCTGTTGAAATCATGTTTAAAAGCCATGGTCACCCTTCATGTGCATATGAATAACTGAATAAGCAGATCTGAACAAAAGTAATTCAGAATATCGATGGCCACCTTGGGGAACCTTTGACATTCCCAAACTTACTTTTCCTAAAACCTAACTGGACAATGTATCACTGAAACTAGCAAAGATGAATGGAATGCCTATTTCAAATGTTATTTTGAGGCTTCCAAATGGTACCAAGTATCTGAAGTTGTCTCTTTGCAAAATAAACTTAAAATTAACTGGGGCTACCGAACTTTTACAGAGAGAAAAGATGGTTTTTAATAAGGTGACCCACTTTTTTACAATGAAAAGGAGGACGAAAATAAATGGAAGAAAACAATGTCATAAATAAAAAACATTTTATTCATTGTAACAATAATACTCTATAATATGATAATTGCATAATAAAAAACATTTGTAATATTTTATATTGTAATTATGCTTACATGCCTATTAACTTTTAATAATAATTGTAAGAAAAAAGTACTCATTTAGATACAAATATGTCACATCACACGCAATGGATCAACTCTGCATCAACCGAATACGGACATTTACAGATTAGTCTTCCAATATCAGAAAGGAGGACACTTTTCAAGGGAGGGAGGATGAAACTTACAACAGAAGGACTGTCCTCCCTAAAGGAGGACGATTGGTCACCTTACTTTTAAAGCCTCATGATCTTCACCTCCATGGCCGTCTTGCCCTTCCCCTCAACCCCTTTGTTTCAAGCTTCACTTCCAAATCTCTCTGGTTCTCCACTCTCTGGCTTCCTTCCCTCACTTCCGGCGCCAACTTCCTCCGAATTTTCACTCACTTCCTCTTGTCCCATTAAAATTAAGCCTCTGAGAATCCTAACATACCTTAAGTTTCATTTGTCCCCTGGACTAAAGCTGGATTGCAAGCACAGTTAAAGAATTCTCTAAGGTATAACGGAAGATCCTCACAGATTTGCTGAGGAGTTTTGATATAGTTATTCAGACCTATCAGCCTGGGTCTTCTGATTTGTAGCAGCTAATTCATATGCTAGTTATGAAGGCCAGCCAGCCTCACTCGGGCCCTCTGAAAGACATTGAATGGGAATTGCCCAATGAGAACACCCCAGGGGGGATTTAGAAAAACAAACCTCAGATTTTTGGAAAGAAGCTACAGGACTCCCTCCAGAACCTCACTGAGCAATTACAGTAGCTTTTTAAAAGTCCGTTGATTGGAACAAAACAGTCAGACGTGTCTGTTCCTGATTTCAGGTTGTTTGTAAGGAAAATTCTGGTCTTCAGTCAGAAATAGATTACACTGGGGTAATCTTTAATAACCCTTTGTTTTTTTAGGGGCTGAACCAATACCTTTCCCTTTTAGTCAAAAGGACCAGGATGGAATAGGAAAGCATACCCACCCAAGATTTGGTTAATTTGACCAATCAGCTTGCTCATACCCTATCAGAGGTCTCCAATCCCCAGGCCGTGGACCGGTACCGGTCCGTGGGCCATTTGGTACCGGTCCATAGAGAAAGAATAAATAACTTAACGTTATTTCCATTTTATTTATATTTAAGTCTGAACGATGTTTTATTTTTTAAAAATGACCAGATTCCCTCTGTTACATCCGTCTAAGACTCACTCTTGACGCTTGTCTCGGTCATGTGATACATTTATCCGTCCCACCCTAAAGGCTGGTCCGTGAAAATATATTCTGACATTAAACCGGTCCGTGGCCCAGAAAAGGTTGGGGACCACTGCCCTATATGATCCATCTAAAACTAAGGTTGTCAGGATGTTTAATTTTTAGCCCTGGCGTATGAAGGCCCCTATATGAAAAAAGTCTCCTGGCTTCTGCTTCATTGTAAAAGTGAGGACATTGGGAAAGGGATTGTGGCAAACTTCAGCACTTCGGGCACACCCAGTCCTCTCACCAGCCTTCCCAAGGTCTCCTATCCCCGGGGGTGGGGTTCTGTGCAACAACAGGGGCTTTTCCCAGCTCTCCCTCTTAATCAGTTTCAAAAAACTTTCCCTCAAATGGGTAATGAGTCTGTCTCTGTCTTTATGACCCCAGCTCCTGACTTGGAGTACTAAAATAGTTCAAATAGTAAGGATTTCAAATAAATGTTAACAGGTTTCTGTCTCTGAACCTACAGCCTTTTAGCTGAGGCCCTTGGAAAGGTACCCCCGCTCCTTCCTCCGTTCCTCCACTCTGTTCCTGTGTTAGGCTGACATGCCCTAGACAAGTGCTATCCCTGAATTTCTTTCTCCCAAAAGAAGGAGATAATACTAGAATTTGACAGTAGCTGTTAAAATAGCCACTCAAGAAAATTAAATACTGTATTTCCCCATATATTAGATGCACCTTTTTTTCAAAAAATTTGGGGTCTAGCCTGACCAGGCGGTGGCGCAGTGGATAGAGCATCGGACTGGGATGCAGAGGACCCAGGTTTGAGACCCCCGAGGTCCCCAGCTTGAGTGCGGACTCATCTGGTTTGAGCAAAGTTCACCAGCTTGGACCCAAGGTCGCTGGCTCGAGCAAGGGGTTACTCAGTCTGCTGAAGGCCTATGGTCAAGGCACATATGAGAAAGCAATCAATGAACAACTAAGGTGTCACAACAAAAAACTTATGATTGATGCTTCTCATCTCTCTTCATTCCTGTCTGTCCCTATCTATTCCTATCTCTGACTCTCCCTCTGTCTCTGTAAAAAAAATTAAAAAAAAAAATTGGGGGTCTAAAACCTGGGTGTGTCTTATACAGTGGTTGTAGATTTTTTACTTGCATTTCCCACTTTTTCATGCTTGTTTTTGCGCTCATTGTTGAAGACAGTGATTCGTCATCAGACACAGATGAGAACAAGCTAATGGATGGGAGTTTTGACAGTGATGAGGAGCTGTATGAATTTTATGATGAATAAAACTTGAGTTCAATAGCTTTATGTGATACATTTTTTTTTTCAAATTTCAGGCCCCAAAATTAAGGTGCATCTTATCCATGGGGAAACATTTCCAATCTCTTTTATTGTTCCATACCTGATGACTCTCTAGCTAAATCTGATAGCGCTGATCAATTGTTCTTACTGGATCGACTGTTACCCTCTTTATGGACAAAATCTTCAATGGATATTGGCAGAATCCACAGTGCACCCCCACCTACCATCAAGATTCACATATATTCTTCAAAACCCCTTCCCAGAATTGATTAGTATCTCTCTTCAAGGTTTAATGCGCATAAGAGATGAGTTCAGCCCCTGTAACACACTCATTTTATCTGTGTGAGAAAACCAAAGGAAGGAGGTGGGGGGTTTGCTTTCAAGCACTAAACCGCATTGTCATCCCTCCAAACCCTGTTGCTCCGAACCCTCAGCCGCTACTAACGGCCATTCCAACTGGGAGTAGGTTCTTTACTGTAACTGCTTTATGCAGTACGTTCTTTAACGTTCCGGTTGACAAAGCTAGCCAGTAAGGACCTTTTAGCCTTCTCTTGGGAAGGAGAACAACTCACCTGGATAGGAATGGCCTCCGAATTTTACTGAGAGCCCTCCTTACTCCTCACAAATTCTGAAGACTGATTTGGATGAGGTCGTTTTCCCTAAACGTTCTACTTTGTTGCAATATGTGGACAACTTGCTTCTTTGCTCTTCCTCCAAGGTCCTCTCGCAAAAAGACAGCCTCTGCTTGTGAGAACTTTCAGCTTTCAAGAGGCATAAGGTCTCTAAAGGAAAATTGCAGTTTGTCCAAACTCAGGGTTAATATCTGGGACATCCGATACTGAAACAGAGTGCAGCTGATTCCAGAAAAGCTTCGTGGTGCCCTAAGTTTCCCGGGGCCTAACGAAGTGTCAGCTCCACAGCTTTCTTGGGCTAGGTGCCTATTGCCAAGATTGACTCCCAAATCTCTCTTATGAAAACCTTCTATAATATAGAATCTATATGTTTTACTCAAGAATGAAGTCCTGACTCAATTACATTAGAAGAACAGGACAGCATGACTTTTAAAGCCTTAAAGGAGACTTTAATAAATCTATCTGTTTGGGGGCATCTCAAATATCAGATTCTCTCTCTCTTTTTCCTCCCAACCCCCTTTCTCTCTCTCTCTCTCTCTCTCTCTCTCTCTTTGTCTCTCTCTTTTGCTCTTTGTATATGAGAAGTAATGGAATGCCCTTGAATTACTCACCCAAAAACATGAGGACCACATTAGGCCCTAGGATATTACACTCAGTAGCTGGACCCTATGGTGTGTGGACATGCCCATGACAAGGTCATTCCTGCCACTGGTATTTCGGTTGAGGCCACAGAGGAAATTGTTCTAAGATTTCTTTGTGCCCCATGCAGTAGAATCCCTCCTAAATTCTCCTCACACCAGGATCTTCCATTAGTTGCCTGGCTTCCTATAAAGTCCTTTCGTAGTGGGAAGTAAAGGGCGCCAAATATACAGAGATGGGAGGTGGTTTGACTTTGGATAATGGACACACAACATTACATGCCATGGAAACGTATACCTGAAACCTGTGTGTTCCTATGGACCAATGTCACCCCATTAAATTTAATTTCTTATTAAAAAGAAAAAGAGAGAGAGAGAGAGAAGGGGGAGACAGACAGGAAAGGAAAGAGATGAGAAGCATCAATTCTTCATTGTGGCACCTTAGTTGCTCATTGACTGCTTTCTCATATGTGTCTTGACTGGAGGGCTCCAGCAGAGTGAGTGACCCCTTGCTCGAGCGAGCGACCTTGGGCTCAAGCCAGTGACCTTGGGCTTCAAGCCAGTGACCTCTGGGCTCAAGCCAGCAACCATGGGGTCATGTCTGTGATCCCATGCTCAAGCAACCTAGGGGTTTCAAACCTGGGTCCTCAGCAGCCCGGGCTGATGCTCTGTCCACTGTGCCACCACCTGGTCAGGCAAATTTAATTTCTAAACAAATAAATAAAGTTCTTTTGTTAACTGTTCCCCACATCACTCTTTCATGTTGTAATAACCTTAACCCAGTTACTCTTCTGCCCTGTAACAGTGACAAAGCCACTCATGCCTGCTTGATACTGATGGGTCACCTCCTTTTTAATGATCTGCAAGAGACTCTTCTAGATACAGCTGATTTCTCATGGTTTGCAGATGATTCACGTTGAAAAAGTGAAATGAAGAGTGCTGTGCTGGGTATACTGCTGCAACCCCTTTTGAAGTCTTCAAAGCAGCATCTTTACCTTTGGCTACTTCATCCCAGCAGGCTGAATCCTATACCCTCAGTCAGGCAAAGCTGCCATCATTTATAATGATGATACTCATGCCTTTCAGCAGCTCATGATGTTGGAATGTTATGCAGATAACATGGCTTCCTCACTGCCAGTGGAAATAAAATTTAAAATGGCCCGTACATTCAGGAGGTATTGCATGCTACACCTTCACCTGCTGCTTTTGCTGTTATTAAGACCCCAGGGCATCCTAAACTTGACTCTCTGAAAAGTACAGAAAATCTCCCTGCTGACATTCTGCAAGCAATGCTGCCCTTAAAGGGACCAGCAGCAGACAAACCTCTGTCATGGTCCGTGGGGATATTTTACAAGCTGATAACTTAGAAAAACTGGGCAGAGAAGCCCAACAATTGGCTTCAGAAAAAAGACAAGCAAAATTAGAAATCCAACAATTGTTGGTCTGATAAAAAGAGAAAAGCCAAATAACAACCCAGTCCTACCTGAGACTCTAAAGTATCCACACTTAACTACTGTGCAAGCATTAGACCAGGGGGCCCCACACCTAACTACTGTGCAAGCATTAGACCAGGGGGCCCCACACCTAACTACTGTGCAAGCATTAGACCAGGGGGCCCCATACCTAACTACTGTGCAAGCATTAGACCAGGGGGCCCCATACCTAACTACTGTGCAAGCATTAGACCAGGGGGCCCCACACCTAACTACTGTGCAAGCATTAGACCAGGGGGCCCCACACCTAACTACTGTGCATGCATTAGACCAGGGGGCCCCACACCTAACTACTGTGCAAGCATTAGACCAGGGGGCCCCATACCTAACTACTGTGCAAGCATTAGACCAGGGGGCCCCATACCTAACTACTGTGCAAGCATTAGACCAGGGGGCCCCACACCTAACTACTGTGCAAGCATTAGACCAGGGGGCCCCACACCTAACTACTGTGCATGCATTAGACCAGGGGGCCCCACACCTAACTACTGTGCAAGCATTAGACCAGGGGGCCCCACACCTAACTACTGTGCAAGCATTAGACCAGGGGGCCCCACACCTAACTACTGTGCAAGCATTGAACCAGGGGGCACCAAACTTTTTACACAGGGGGCCAGTTCACTGTCCCTCAGACCGTTGGAGGGCCGGACTATAAAAAAAACTATGAACAAATCCCTATGCACACTGCACATATCTTATTTTAAAGTAAAAAAAAAAAACAAAAAAGGAAGTAGTACTGTATGTGAGCAATGCCGCGCTTTGCGGCGCTGCCACATACAGTGCTCCTCTCACTGACCACCAATGGAAGTGGTGGTCATTCCGGAAGTGTGGCGGGGGCCGGATAAATGGCCTCAGGGGGCCACATGCGGCCCGCGGGCCATAGTTTGGGGACTCCTGCATTGTCCCACTGACAAAATAATAGCATTTATGAATCACTATTGGTAGAGAAGTATTAAGACTATGAAAAGTGTCTATCTCACTTGTCCCACTTATCCAAAGTACAATCCAGGGAACCTTATTTGCATGGCACTCAGACATTATTAATTGCCTAATGGACCACTCAAGGTTTGATAAATAGATTTCATACAACTTACACCATCTCATGGAAATAAACATGTTTTAGTCCTGATCTGAATGTCCTCTCACTGGATGGAAGCTATGCCTTGTAGACAGGCTACCGCCTCTTCTGTGACTAAAGTTCCTGTTAGAAAAGATTATCCCTTCCAGAGGAGCCTTTCCCGAACTCCAAAGCAATGGCAGAGCCCATCTTACTGGTCAGCTTTCACCAGTCTGTGTTCTTTGCCAGTCTTACATTTCCACTGTGCTTATGACCCTCAGTTCTCAGGTGTAAACACACTAACTGCATTATTAAGACTCAGTCAGCAAATTTATAGAGACCCTCCAAATACTGTGGCCAAAAGTATTGTCATTATTCTTTTTAAATCTCAAAGCCGTCTCTTTTTGAATGGAAGAGACACCAAAAAATAATAATCATTTCCTCCAGTCTTGCTGGAAGGGCCCCTAGCAGATACAGTTGACTAATCCCTGTGCTGCTGCCTCTCCGGGAGGGACTGTTGGATACATCTGTCGCATTTAAAGAAGGCTCCAAAACCTCATTGGCATTAAACACAGACCTGTGCCCTGAAATTAAAGCTGTCAACACTGAAGCAGATGGTCTCTGAAGGAGACAGTTTTCCCGAAACAACTGGAGCAGGCCTGTACAAATCTTTCCCTTACTGTTGCTTCTTACTTTATTTTTCTCTTTTTTTTTTGCGGAAATAAAATATCATTGTCTACATTTCCCAGTCTAAGGTGACAGGAGAAACTTTTCTAGTTATTGGATCTGACATCAAGAACTTTGATCTGCCTAAGACAATAATGACCTTTATTTCACTACCTACAGGTTTGAGCTCCTGGTTTAGAATCACCTGTTTATCGTGTTGTTTTAAGTTTTCTGTTGTATCTACTTGCTATGAGCTCTGAGCCTGCTGCTCATTACCCCTGGATGAGAGCTGTTTGCCCTTCACGCACCTTCCTTCCGACTTGAGACAGGACACTGAGAAGAGGTCCTTCTGGACATACAGGGCGAAAGGCTGCTGAAATCAGCAGACCTGACTGTTGATCAGTGACGCTTGCTGAGAAAGATCCTGATCCAAAGGGGGGGGAATTATAACAGAGAGCTCAACTTGGCCGGAAGTCCGGAGGGGCTGTGGGAAAAGCTGTCCTATCTATGTCATAAGGAGGGCGCTGTGGGGAGAACTCACAGCAGAGCCCTATGGTTAGAGCAGCCCCTCTCCGAAACTCCCCCCTGAAGTGCTGCGTGGATGAGATTGCAATTCTGTCTTTTTCCTGAATAAATCTTGTTGGTGACAAACTCCTAATTCGATTTTGTTTCACAGTGGACGTCACTTTCTCAGGGAACCCTGCTTTAACCACCCGATCGAAATGTTACCACTCTCCCTAAGATTTCAGATTCCCGTACTGTTTCACTTTCCTCGTTGGTGCTGATTCCATGCTGATGGAGTATTTACTTTACATTTTACTTTATTTGCTTTTTGTCTCACCAACAGAATGTAAGTAAGCTCCACCAAAACAGTCATTTCCGTCCACGTGTTCCCTTCTGCCTCCAGCACCAAGCACACAGGAAGTGCTTAATTGTTAAATTAATGAATTCATGACAGACTTAAAACAAACAGGATCCACTTGACAGAAATAAATAGAGCTGAGGAACCTACCCCAGACAGGTAAAGGAATGGTTCAAAGAGAAATTAGAAGAGTAATTTTCCCAAAACAAGACGCAGAAAATCCCCAAACTAGTTTCCAGGGACTACCTTTGCACAGGGTGCCTCCTTTATCTGATTGACTCTCTGCCTCGCTCCAGCATCCACATTCAGATGCCACATACTGAGCTTCCTTGGGTACACAGTCTAATACCAGCCCATCTCCCACCTCGAGGCTAGCAGATCAGGTCTCACACGCACAGTGCCTGAAATATACACCGCTCACAAAAAGTAGGAGATATTTCCAAATTAATATGAAGCGATAAAAAAGAAGCATTTGATTTCTTTTTATTAAACAAGAACATCAGAAAAGCAAACAAAGGACAAGTCAAAGAAAGTTGTTCGATTATGTAAATGAGATGCAAAACCAACTTTTATTTCATTGGTGAAAATGCACTGTACAAAAGGCGGAAAGTACTGGAGTATCTGCATGTTCCCTGATCCCCCAATTTTTGTGAGACGTTGTAGTAGGAACTCCATAACATTGTGTTGAGTAAGTAAATCAGTACATGGGTTAATGGGCACACTGGTAGCCTAAGTCGATGAAAGTCCACCTGAGCATCTAGACACAGCATTTACCCAGGCCATAGCTAGAGAGGGAGACTCTCCAGTACTGTCGGGAGAATTCACTACTGCAATTCCTTGCCAAGAAGACGAGAGAAAAAAGCCAGGTGGTGCTCTTCAAAACAGAGATGGCAGAGAAAAGGAAACTGTTCAACGTTAAAAACCTCTAACAGCCTGACCAGGCAGTCACACAATGGATAGAGCATCTGACTGGGATGCAGAGGACCCAGGTTCGAGACCCCAAGGTCACCAGCTTGAGCGCGGGCTCATCTGGTTTGAGCAGAAAGCCCACCAGCTTGAATCCAAGGTCACTGGCTCCAGCAAGGGGTTACTTGGTCTGCTGAAGGCCCGCAGTCAAGGCACATATGAGAAAGCAATCAATGAACAACTAAGGTGTCGCAACGCGCAACAAAAAACTAATGATTGATGCTTCTCATCTCTCTCCATTCCTGTCTGTCTGTCCCTGTCTATCCCTCTCTCTGTAAAAAAACAAACAAACCCCTCTAACATACTTTCCATCCAAATTAATTCCTTCCCTACTTCTATATCATCATGCTTCGAAAAGAGCCTTAAATGTCCGACAAGATGCTAAAGGATTTTATCACCACCAAAGTAGTATTGTAGAACTGACAAAGGGACTTCTTAAGAAGAGGGAGGAAGAGGAGGAGGAGGAGACAAAAAAATAACAAGGAAAAGGAGAGAAGACATCAGAATATGAATAATAAAGTAGCAATAAGTCCATTTACCAACAATTACTGTAAATGTAAATTTACTAAATGCCCCATCAAAAGACAAGGTGACTGAATGGATCAGAAAACAAGACCCATGTATATGCTGCCTACAAGAATCCCACTTCAGATCAAAAGACATGCACAGATGAAAGTAAAAGGATGGAAGAAGATATTTTATACACACGGAAAACAAGAAAATCTGGGGCAACAAAACTTATATCAGACAAAATAGACTTTAAAATGAAGGTTGTAACAAGAGGCAAAGAAGGACCCAGCTTCCACTTCTGAGTATTGATCTGAAGAAACCCCAAAACACTGTTTCAAAAAAACATCTGTGATTATTGTAGCATTATTTACAATAGCCAAGATATGTAAGCAACCTAAGTGCCCATCAATAGATAATTGAATAAAAAATATGTGGTACATAAGTACCTAATGGAATATTATTCAGCTATAAAAAAAAGAATAAAATCTTGCCATTTATGACAACACAGATGGACCTAGAGGGTATTGTGCTAAGTGAAATAAGTCAGAGAAACACAAATACCATATGATTTTATTTAAGTGTGGAATCTAAAAAAACAACAACAACAACAACAAAATGAACAAACAAAACAAGCAAACTCATAGTTACAGAAAACATTTTGCTGGTTTCCAGAGGGTGAGGGCTGGTAGAGTGGGTGAAAGGGGTGAGGGATTAAGAGGTGCAAGCTGGCAGTTACAAACAGTCGCAGAGATAGTACAGCACGGGGAGTATAATCAATATTGTAATAACTATATGTGGTGCCAGGTGGGGACCAGACTTATCAGGGAGATCACTTCCTAAGTTATATAAATGTCACTATGTGGTGCACATGAAAATAATATAATATTGAATGTCAACTGTAACTGAAAAGTAAAAAATTATTTAAAAAAAAAAAAAAAGGCCCTGGCCGGTTGGCTCAGTGGTAGAGCGTCGGCCTGGCGTGCAGAGGTCTCGGGTTCGATTCCTGGTCAGGGCACACAGGAGAGGCGCCCATCTGCTTCTCCACCCCTTCCCCTCTCCTTCCTCTCTGTCTCTCTCTTCCCCTCCCGCAGCAAGGCTCCATTGGAGCAAAGATGGCCCGGGCGCTGGGGATGGCTCCTTGGCCTCTGCCCCAGGCGCTAGAGTGGCTCTGGTTGCAACAGAGCGACGCCCCAGAGGGGCAGAGCATCGCCCCCTGGTAGGCGTGCGGGGTGGATCCCGGTCAGGCACATGCGGGAGTCTGTCTGACTGTCTCTCCCCGTTTCCAGCTTCAGAAAAAAAAAGAAAGAAAAAAAAAAAAGAAAAAAGCCTCAAAAGGATTATAAACTATGTCGTTGAAATATTTTATGACCTCTCGTATAAGGCCATTTGGGCTTTTTTTTTGTGCAGGGGGGCCGTTGATCTTTTCTCTGCTCTTAGATTTCCCGCATTTTACCACAATGCTTCTAACTTTGGACTCTTGTCTATTTCTTATTCCTGCTTTATGCTTGGTGTCCTTTTAATCTGGCAACTCAAGTCTTTCTTCAATTCAGGAAAATTTTCTTCTATCATTTCTTCTCCTTTGCCCCTAGATATCTTCATGGATCGCTCACTCACTTAAGCAGGCCCCTGCTCAAATGCCACCCTAACCATAGTTGACTTTCTGGACCACCCCATCTAAAACAGCACTTCCACTGCTCTCTGTTCCCTGGCCTTGGTTCATTTTATTTTCTGGTCCTGATTTTATAGTCTTTCTTTCTTTTGTTTTTTGTTTGTTTGTTTTTGTTTTTTTAGCGAGAGAGAGAGAGAGAGAGAGAGAGAGGATAGAAGGACAGTCAGACAAGAAGGGAGAGAGATGAGAAGTATCAACTCATAGTTGCGGCACCTTAGTTGTTTTTTTGTTTGTTTTTTTTTAAATTTTTATTGATTTTAATTTATTGTGTTTACATAGATTCAAGTGTCCCACCGAATATATCCCCCCACCCCCGTGTTCCCCTCAACACCCCCCTTGCCCTCTCCCCCCAACGCCCTCCCCCCTTCCCTCCAGGATTTGCTGTCCTGCTCTCTATAATGCTGTGTTATGGATATATAATTTCACCAATCTCTCTCCCTTCTCTGATCCCATCCTCTCATCCCCTTTCCCTCTGACAGCTGTCCCTCTGGTCCCTTTGACCCCGCCTCTGTCTCTATTCTGTTCCTCAGTTCACATTGTTCATTAGATTCCTCAAATAAGTGAGGTCATATGATATTTTTCTTTCTCTGCCTGGCACCTTAGTTGTTCATTGATTACTTTCTCATATATGCCTTGATGGGGGGGGGGGGCTTCAGCCAAGCCAGTGACCCCTTGCTCAAGCCAGCAACCTTTGAACTCAAGCCAGAGACCATGGATGGGGTCATGTTGATGATCCCACACTCAAGCCTGCGACACCACACTCAAGCTGATGAGCCCACACTCAAGCTGGCAACATCGGGGTTTCAAACCTGGGTCTTAGGTGTCCCAGGCCAACACTCTAGCTACTGCGCCACTGCCTGGTCAGGCCTGATTTCATATTCTTAACTAATTTTTTGTTTATTGCCTATGCCTCCCATTAGCTGGCAAGTTCCTTAAGAACATGGACTTGGGCCCTGGCCAGTTGGCTCAGCGGTAGAGCATCGGCCTGGCGTGCAGGGGACCTGGGTTCGATTCCCGGCCAGGGCACATAGGAGAAGCACCCATTTGCTTCTCCACCCCCCCTCCTTCCTCGCTGTCTCTCTCTTCCCCTCCCGCAGCCAAGGCTCCACTGGAGCAAAGATGGCCCGGGCGCTGGGGATGGCTCCTTGGCCTCTGCCCCAGGCGCTAGAGTGGCTCTGGTCGCAGCAGAGCGATGCCCCGGAGGGGCAGGGCATCGCCCCCTGGTGGGCAGAGCGTCGCCCCTGGTGGGCGTGCCGGGTGGATCCCGGTTGGGTGCATGCGGGAGTCTGTCTGACTGTCTCTCCCCGTTTCCAGCTTCAGAAAAAAAAAAAAAAAAAAAACATAAAAAAAAATAAAAAATAAAAAAGAACATGGACTTGGATTTTTTTTTTCCTTCATGACTATATCCCCAGAACCTAGGATACTCCAGAAATATGTAAGTGAACAAAAAGATTATTTCTGACTTCTCCTTCTAAAGCTTCTAATAGGTTGATCGTGAGCCTTTAAAGAAGTTCCTGAAGGGCTGGCATTGTCCCACGGCACTGCCGTCGCCAGTCTTGGCTCTCTACCCCATACCCATTCCCACACCCCCTCCATTGTCCCCCATAACCTCGAGCTTTTCCTCTGACTTACACCTGCCCAGCGTCTGAGCCCAGCCTGCCCTCAGAGCTCATTCAGTGGCTCAGTGGTCTGAGCACAGAGGGACCACCTGAGGCCATCAAGCCCAGTGACCTACTGCATCACAAACTTCCCCATCTTAGGTGGGAAGTATCAAATACTCCCACTCTCAGATCCCGCGTCCCTCAGTTGAACCTCAGGAGTTTCTGACCAGTGTCCATCTCTGCTAATGAGCAAAGGCCTAGGATGCCGAAACCCGTCTGTTGTGGACTCAGGAAGTAGCTTTGAGGTATGAGCTGAGAGTAGGCAGACACGCAGTGAAGGCTATAGAGGTGGTTGGGCTGGGGAAGAAATACACTGCAGCAGGCTCCGCACACAGGGGCCCGGGCCTTTTCCCTGTCAAGCAGGGTCCTGGAATTTATGTGCAAACAAGAGGCCAGTTCCCAAACCCCCACCCCTGGGCACACATAGCTCTGATGGACATCAGCCCAGAGCCTTGGGAACGTGGCTGTCAAGAAAAAAACAGAACAGGGCCTGAGTACCACAAGCCTGCCTGTCCCCCAAGCCCTGACCAGTGGCAAAGGCCCCAAGGTCGGAAGTGTGGCTTTACTCTGTGGCAAGAACTCTGGAATTCCCTGGTTCAGGACTGATGCCCACAGGTGCAGCTCTGGAGGCAGAGGGCGCTCAGCTGTCCTCTTCTTCTCTGTCATGAATCGTGAGCTCGCTGGCCTCTGGCCAATATTTCCAGACCGAAGGTGGGACAGTCGTATTCTCAGCCCCATGGGGCTATCTGTATGGCAGCCAGGACTCTAGTCCTGGATTCCTCCACCCAGCTGAGTGGCATTGGGCAAGTCAGTTTGCCTGCCAGAGCCTCAGTTTCCTCATCTATAAATTGAGTGCCAAGATCCCTGTCCTACTTGCCTCACAGGGTTGTTTGAGGATCAAGTAAAGTAATGGAGAGGAGAAGGAGCTGGGAAGTCCAGAGCTAAGGAGGGGCTTTATCACTCCTTCCAGTATTTATTCAGTACTCCTTGACCGTCAACCTGGCCTGGTACTGGGCAATGCTGCCGAATAGGGACCCTGGCACACAGGCCCAGGGGCGGCAGAATGGTGGCAGTGCAGGGGACAAATCACAACTCAAATGGGGCAACACGTGAGAAAATGCAAGAAGCCCAGGAAACTGACTGCTTTGTACTCCATGGGATCAAGTGTATCTCTGTCCCTACGGGTTCAAGCCCAAGCCTCAGAGTGATATCTAGGCCATTCTTTTGAGTAATTCTTTTAAAAAATAACACCTGCACATTATTGTAAAGTTCAAACACTACAGAATGACTGAATAATTCAGCCTCAGTCCCACTGAGCATTTTTGTTCTGTTCTTCTTTTTACCAGACTCTACATAGCATGCTGTCTCTTCTGTGTCTCCAGAGGAGGCTGGTGGCCGCTCTGTGGGCGGGGCTTGGCCCTCCGGCGCTCTCTCTGCCCTTCACCTGCTCTGTGCCCCCCGGAGGCCCGTCTGCACAGACCACAGAACTCAGACCTCTTCACTCCAGTGCTCCTTCCTTTCTCTCGTCACCAGGCTGATGAGCTCAGCTTCAGACACTACACCCACTCCTGCTCCACCCCACAAAGCCTCCCTCTCACGCCACACCATGTCACCCACAGACGACCTCCCCGGAAAGAGTCAGGATGGTGCCACCACCAGATGCAGAAAAGAGGGAGCCCCACCTCAGACCTAAGCCCTCCTGCAGTTCTGATCAGACAAGCCAGCCGTTCTGTCACAGAAAGCAGGGTGGCATTGTCAAACCGGCTACTGACCCTGCAAGTCGGTAGCTGAGGAAGGATTCTTCTTGGGAACACCTTGCAACTTTGTGTCGGAAGGAACCTAATGGTTGGTAAAGCAGGAGCCCCCTGGGCAAAGGTCAAGTGGGTGAGCGGAGGGCAGGGAAGTGTGCCCAGCGCTTTGTTTAAAGAGCCTGGTGCTCTTTAAACAGATAATTCTGTTTAACCTTCGTAACTCCTCTCCTACTGGGCCCATTTTACAGAGTGGGGAACAGGCACGGATAGGTCGTTTGCTCAGGATCACTCAGCCAGCAAGAAGTGGTGCCCAGGTTTCCACCCTGGAAGTGTCTGCTGCTTCCTGGTGAGGCTGTGAGAGCCTGGGAGAGGGCGGAGTAGGGGAAGGATCTAGAGAGAGGCCCCTCACAGTGTGGAGGTGGAAATTTGCAGGGGAAGGGCGGGGGCATGTGGGCGCCAAGCCTTCCCGGGACAGGAAACAGCTGAAGCACGTTCGGCAGTGACGTGTGGCACTCGCCTGTCCAGGGTCTTCTGTCACTTGGTCCTCACGTTTTTACAGCCACAGTTCTGGAAGAGCCTGCTGCATCCCAGCCTAGAGGATCCAGGAACAAATGTCACGGCTCTGGAGGTCCAAGCAGTGACCGGCAACCTGGTGATCACAGGCCTGGGGTTGAGCCAGGCATACTGGCCCGCTGTGCAGAACCAGGACAGACATGCTGACGGTGGCTCAGAAATTAGAATAACGGTGTCGTAAATAAGAGAGGAGCCTGCCTCACACCAGCCCGCCAGGTCCATGCTGCCGACTCTCAAGCTGGTGTGGCACGTCCCAATGCCAGGAGCCCAGGTTCGTCCACTGCTAACCGCTGCTCCCTTCTCCTGGGTAACTCACAGTCATGTACGGGCTCCAGCCCTGTGGCAACGGGGAAAGAGGGAGGGAAGGGTGTGCTGCTGATCGCAGCTCTTCAAGACCAGCACACAGAAGGCGCCACCGTTACTGTGAGGAAACAAGAGTCTGGATCTGAAGTCCGTGGCCAGGTTTGTGTCTCTCCGCCCGTGGATCTGGGCACCTAAACCCCCTCGAGTCTGGTCCCATCTCTAACTGGCTTCGGAGACAGAGCAAGTCGCCACATTCCATAGATCTCTTTTACCCTCTGCACCAAAAGTTCGGCCAAAACAGCCCCTGAAGGGCCCTTCCTGATGGAGGACTCTGAACTCCAGGCCACCAGAGGTGGTGAGGCCCAGCCGTGGGGAAGGAAAGCTAAAGTCAGGCCACGTGCAGCTCCCTCAACTGTGCGACGAGGCTGGGGGCAGGCCGTGCGTCCCAGGCCATCGGCACAGCCCCAGAGTTTCCAAGCTGACTTGGGAAAGCTTCTGTAAACTGCCAGTTAATACAGTAGGCAACTGCACTAACTGCTTTGCTCCATACGACAGTGGTCCCCAACCCCCCCCCCCCGGGCCGCGGACCAGTACCGGTCCGTAGGCCATTTGGTACCGGTCCACAGAGAAAAAATAAATAACTTACATTATTTCCATTTTATTTATATTTAAGCCTGAACGATGTTTTATTTTTTAAAAATGACCAGATTCCCTCTGTTACTTCCATCTAAGACTCCCTCTTGATGCTTGTCTTGGTCACGTGATACATTTATCCGTCCCACCCTAAAGGCCCGTCCGTGAAAATATTTTCTGACATTAAACTGGTCCGTGGCCCAAAAAAAGGTTGGGTTGCACTGCCATACGAGACATGGAACTATGAGCTAACATTTATGAGTGTTTATTATATACTGACACTGTTTTAGATGAACTTTAACCTCCTCTAAACCACACAATTTCTCTGTAAAGTAAGCACTTCTGTGATCACCATGTGGATAGTGAATCCATAGAACACGAACCAACCACTATGAAAAAGAAGCACTCAAAGAACAAGAAAGAATTCTTGAAACTTTAATACTTAATAATATTCATGAAAATCCAACCAAGATTGACTAGCAGAATGCACACTCTTGAGAACCAAATCTAAATGACAGATGGAAATCATAAGAGAAAAATTTCACAGTGTCTACTGGAAGGAATTGAATTCACACTCAGAAATAAAGACATCACAATCACCTGCCAAGGAAACTGATATCTGGCCCCTACTATGCTTGGGAGGATGGGTATTGCTGGGTGACAAGAGAGTTAATGAGTCACTCTTGCCGGTTAAAGTCCTCAAAGTTTAACACGTGTTTTTTCAGACACAACTCTAGCCTAAAGCTTCCACCCCCTTCCCCCAGGGTACCTATCTGGTGATTTGGGGGGCTGCTGGCTATCACTTGGCTCTGAGCAAACCACAGGGAACCAGTGTGTGGGGGAGTCACTGCTGATCACACACACAGGGCAGGCTTCACACATAAGCAGTGGTCTGCTCAGAAGTCCTGGACTTGTGTGAATACATTAAGAACACCACTACACCAACGTGACACTAGCCACTTGCCAGATGCAGGAACAAATTCCTCATTGCTTCAAAGCACAGTAAGAAAAACACCAAACCCAAGTGGAAGAAAGATACGAACAGAACATACAACTGGCCAATGCATACACGAAGAATTTCTTAACCTCACCATTGACCAGAGAAACACAAATTAAAACAAGATATCAATTTCAGCCAGTTGGCAAGAATATTTTAATGTTATATTCAGAAAGTAGTCAAATTGGTCCGTTTCCAAAAGGCAGCCTTGTAATAAACTATTGCTTTTTAGTCAGTAATTTCTGCTTTAGGAACTGATTACCAACAAATTATCAGATTTGCAATCAGATTTACACACAAATTTGTTCTTCCCAACATTACTTACAATTGAGAAAAATTGAAAACCAATTGAGGTCCAACAAAAGGAAAACTGATAACTATGTCCCGTCTGTGCAATGAAATATCATTTATTTAATATCAGCTTTTTAAAAAGACTATTTGAGGCCCTGGCCAGTTGGCTCAGTGGTAGAGCGTCAGCCTGGCATGCAGGAGTCCCAGGTTCGATTCCCAGCCAGGGCACACAGGAGAAGCGCCCATCTGCTTCTCCACCCCTCCCCCTCTCCTTCCTCTCTGTCTCTCTCTTCCCCTCCTGCAGCCAAGGCTCCATTGGAGTAAAGTTAGCCCGGGCGCTGAGGATGGCTCTGTGGCCTCTGCCTCAGGCGCTAGAATGGCTCTGGTTGCAACAGAGCGACGCCCCGGATGGGCAGAGCATCGCCCCCTGGTGGGCATGCCAGGTGGATCCCTGTCGGGCGCATGCAGGAGTCTGTCTGACTGCCTCCCCGTTTCCAACTTCAGAAAAATACAAAAAGAAAAAAAAAAAAGACTATTTGATGAAAGTTAAAGTGAAAAAAAATGAGGGAGTAAAACTCTAATTCTATATATGATTATGTAAAGGAAAATATATTCATAGAAAAATGAGAAATAGTTATGGAAGCATTTATACTAATGGTTTTTAAAAATATTTACTCTGAATGATGGGATCACAAATGATCTCTTTTTTTAGATATAGATTTTTTACTTTTCCAGATTTTCTATAATGAATATATATTTCTTTAATAACCAGAAAAATATGGTTTTGTTTTATGTCTGTTTTGAATGTGTAAGTTAGCATGTTATTTTCTAGTTTTTCTTATTAGTATAAAAGTAAATGTTCTCAGCCCTGGCCAGGTAACTCACTCAGTTGGTTAGAGCATTGTTCCAATACACCAAGGTTGCCAGGATCCAGGTTTGATCCCCAATCACAGCACTTACAAGGATCAACCAATGAATGCATAAATGAGTGGAACAACAAATCAATATTTCCCACAGCTTTTCTCTTTCTGTTTCTTTCTCTTTCTCTAAAATCAATCAATAAATAAAAATTTAAAAATAAAAATAAATGTTCTTACTGCACAAATATCAGAAAATACAGACAACTATAAGGAAAAAACAAACAAACAAAAAACCTCACGCCTGACCAGGTGGTGGCGCAGTGGATAGAGCATCAACCTGGGACCCTAAGGTCCAAGGTTTGAAACCTGAGGTTGCCAGCTTGAACGCGAGCTCATCTGACTTGAGCACAGGCTTACCAATTTGAGCATGTGGTTGCCAACTTGAGTGTGGGATCATAGACATGATCCCATGGTTGCTGGCTTGAAGCCCAAGGTTGCTAGCCTGAGACCAAGGTCACTGGCTTGAGCAAGGGGTCACTGGCTTGGCTGGAGTCCCCACTCTGCCCCATCAAGGCACATATGAGAAGCAATCAATGACCCACTAGAGTGCTGCAACTACAAGTTGAAGCTTCTCATCTCTCTCCCTTCCTGTCTGTCCCTGTCTGTCTGTCTCTATCACACAAAAAAAGAGAAATTAACAATTTTCATCACAGTTAGCTTTTTTTTTTTTTTTGCTTTCTTACAAAAAATTGAAACATTATATATATTGTTTTGGTGCCTTTTTAAAACAAAAATAGGGCTAAAAACACTTAAAAATTTATCATCTTGGTCCTGGCCAGCTGACTCAACGGTAGAGTGTCAGCCCAGCATATAGAAGTCCCAGGTTCGATTCCTGGTCAGGGCATACAGGAGAAGCGCCCATCTGCTTCTCCACTCCTCCATCCCTTCTCTCTCTCTCTAACTCTTTCTCTCTTCATCTCCTGCAGCCATGGCTCGAATAGTTCCAGCAATTTGTCCCTGGGTGCTGAAGATAGATCAATGGCCTCACCTCCGGCGCTGAAATAGCTCCGTTCAAAGCAACAGAGCAGCAGCCCAGATGGGCAGAGCATCGCCCCCAGTGGGCTTGCTGGGTGAATCTTGGTTGGGGTGCATGTGGGAGTCTCTCTCTGCCTCCCTGTTTCCCACCTCTCACTTAATAAAAAATAAAAATAAAGCCCTGGCCAGTTGGCTCAGCGGTAGAGTGTCAACTCAGCATGTGGATGTGATGGGCTTGATTCCCGGTCAGAGCACACAGGAGAAGGAACTTCACCTCTCCCATCTCTCTATCTCTCTCTTCCCCTCCCACAGCCAAGGCTCCATTGGAGCAAGTTGGCCTGGGTGCTGAGGATGGCTTCATGGCCTGGCCTCAGACCATGGCCTAGAATGGCTCCAGTTGCAATAGAGCAACGGCCCCAGATGAGTGGAGCATCGCCCCCTAGTGGGCTTGCTGGGTGGAACCTGGTCGGGCACATGTTGGAGTCTGTCTCTCTGCCTACTTGCTTCTCACTTAATACAAAAATAAAAATAAAATTTTTAAAAATTTATCATCTTAACAAAGTATACGGTTCAATAATGTTAAGTAAAGTCACAATGTTGTGCCACCATTACCACTATCTGATTTTCATCTTCCCAAATGGAAACTCTATACTCATTAAACACTAATTTCCCATTCCCTGGAAACCACCATTCTACTTTCCTTATGAGTTTGACTCCTCTAGGGACCCCATATAAGTGAAATCATATAATATTTGTCCTCTGGTAACTAACGTATTTCATTTACATAATGTCCTCAGGTTCATCCATACAGTATAACATGAGTCAGAATTTCCTTCCTTTTAAAGGCTGAAATACATTCCATTGCTTAGATAGATTACGTTTTGTTTATTCATTCACCAATCCATGAACATGGGTGTTTCTGGAGCCTTTTTAAAACAGAAGAATGCATTGTGAACTTTTTTCTATGCCAATAGTAATAGATTGATAACAATCATTGTTAGAAGTTACCTAGTATTTCACAGAGGGAGCCACATCATAATCTATTTAGAAAATGCTTTCTTGAAAAATATTCATTTTGTTTCTAACTTTCACTATTATATAAAAACCTCAATAAACCTCCCTAATGCACATGTCTTTGTATACTTATCCTGTTTCTGAAAGATAAATTTGAAAAATGAGATTTATGATTCAAGGCGTTTTTAGATTTACCATTTATAACCAACTCATCGTTTAGAAATTATCTTAACTTAGATCCCTGCCATCAATATATCCCAATGCCCATTTCCTATGTCCTCAACAACAGTGAGAATTGTCACTCTATAAAAAGTGACTTTTTGTCAGTTTTTGCCAGTGTGACAGGTAAAAAAAAAAAAAATGCCATGGTTTTCATTTTTGTCTCTTGAGTTATTGAAGTTGAATGTTTTTTTCATACGCTTGTCTATCTTTTACTGGAGGTTGTTTCTTCTGTGAAGTGCCTATTCGGAATGTCTGCCTGGGATAGTGACCCTCATGTTCTCCTCACTGATGTGTATGAACTCCTGCAGAAGAAGGGAACTTGAGCTTTAGGCATCATAGACGTGGCCAACCACATTTTTTGAGTTGTAGGAGGGTTCGTTTATATTTATGTAGCCAAACGCAGTCATGGATTCTGACTCCGGTGTCATGTTTAGAAACTTACCCTCTCTCTGGGCTATCTGAGGAATTTGGTCACATTTTCATGCGGCTGCATAGTTACACATCACCCTTCCAGAGTGGTCATGGTTCAGTTGTTACCATTACCCTTTTCAATCCAGTTGGACTTTATTCTGAGGAGTGTGTGCTAAGATAAGGATCTTTCCTACATCTAAAAGTCAGGGCCAGGCCAGCCCTGGCTTCCTGTCCTTCCCCTCCTGCCCCCCATCACTTTCTCCTGAACACAGTGGCCTTTTCCATGACCCCACCTGCAAGGAGAAGAAAACATTCCCGCCCTGAGGGCTGGACGCTATTGCACAGCCTCTCCCGCAAGCCTTTGCGATTTTGCAGAGGATTCGGGAGAGGCTACCAGGTGAGGGGGCCCAGCCAGTGGCATTGCAGACACTCCACTATCCTATGTTTAATGGACAAGCCATCGTGGCACGTAGAGTTTCTCTTCCCTCTGGCTAACCAGTGTTGACGCTTTCCACCATGACTGAGTGGGGACGGCAAACGGTATCAGTGTGAGCCTCGCGTCAGTTTTGCAGCAGGTTGACTGCCGAACACATGGCTTCATCTCCTCCTCACAACAGGTATTACTATCTCAGTTTCTTAGCTGAGGGGCTGGGCTGCCAAGAGGAGTGAGTCTGATAACAACACAGCAGTGGCAGAGGAGAGGGGAGGCTCTCCTGGTGTGTACCTCTGCGACCAGGCGCCTGGAGATGGGAGCTGGCAAGAGCTCCGGCTGTTGGCTCGTTCAGAGCTTGGACACTGCACACTGCCAGGGCTGACGGGGCGGAGGACCAGGTAGGGCACACACAGGGCCCAGGGCAGGAAAGGGCCCTTAGTTGTCTACCCCCACCCCGAACCCACTCTTCTGAATCCCATCCCCTGTCCGGGGTTACCAATTGTGCGATGCATCCTGGGAAAGTCCGTCTCTGAAATCAGTCTGTCCCCAGAAACAGAGCTCACTCACTCAGTCACTCAGCAGGCAGTTATTGAGCACTTAGAGTGGGCCAGATACTGGTCTGGGGGTGCAGCAGTTAACAAGAGAGGTGAGGGCCTACCTTCTGGGATCTTTCAGTCCCGCGGGGAAAAGCAAGGAGACGAGTAAGTGGGCGTGGTAACTCCTGATGATAAGAAGTGCTAGGAACAGGTAGTATTCTTCATCTAACCACTCGTTACATCCTCTTGGAGATTCTAATAAAACAATGTTCTGTGGAAGAAACCAGGAAGATGGAGGGAAGAAGCTGCTGCAGGCGGGCCGACCAGGGAGAGCCTCTCTGAGGAGGCGATGTTGGAATAAGACGGAGGAGTCTCGGGAAGAGAAGAGGGAAGGGCAATCCAGGCTTGGGAAACAGCAGGTGCAAAGGCCCCAAGGTGGGAAAGAGCATGTTTGAGGCACTGACAAGAAGCTAAGGCTATAAGCCAGGTGGACATGGTGGGTGAGGTGGAGGCCATGAAGAGGACTGAACGGAGGCCACGGGTCCCCAGCGTCCGGCCCCACAGCCACAGAAAGACGTCGCCTCTGACTCAGCCGCACAGCCCTCACCCAGGCTCTGGCCGTGAGCACTGCCGCTCTCCACCCCTACCCTTCCACTTGTTCTAATGTCCTCGGAAGAAGGACGGGGGAGAAGAGAAAGGAAAGAAACGCAGCTCATCAATTAACCTCCTGACCTGCTAAGGAAATGCAACTGGCAGTGAAACCGACACTATTATAAATGGTAATAAAGGGTTTTATTTGTATTCTCAGAGCAGTGGGAGTCCACTGAAGTACTCGGGCAAGGGAGGAGCTGACTTAGGTTTTTAGAAGTCTGTTCTGCTGTCGTACGCAGAAAGGGTTGTTGAGGCCTAGCAGTTAACCAGCATCCCAGAGACAAGACAATGCACTCAAATGGGCTGAAAAATGAATTCAAGACAAGGCTCTTGACAGAGGTGGGGCAGGTGGGGGGCAGTGCAGCTCCCAGTTACTCCCCCTGGAGACCAGAAATAGCCGGGGACTGGAGTGGGGAGGAGGGGTGCCCGCAGCAATACCAGAAGCTTGGCAGGAGTAGGGGAACCCCTGACCTCTCTCTGCTGCCACCCCCATTGCCTGCCTGCCAGGGCCTCCTACCTGTCAGACCAAACCAGACACCCAGGGTGAGACCCAAGGGGCCTCCAGGACACAGCAGAGAGCAGAGAAGAGTGTGGCAAGGGGAGATGTGAGTGACCTTGATCATATGGATGGCAGAAGCTGGGAACTAGCCAGTGGCTTGGATGTGGGTGAGGAAAAGGTTTTGTTTCCTCCATGGTGGCTCTTTGAAAGAAAAAAACAAACAAACAAACAAACCAAGATGCATAACTATGGTGAAGAGAGAGACCAGACTGGGTGGAGCAGAGATACCAGGTTCCGAGGGACCCAGGCCTGGTACCAAGCTCTGGTCCAGCAGGGAGAACATTCAAAATACCTACACAGTGGAAGGGTGCAGGCCCCCGCTGGTCAGAACAAGGAAGCGGAGCTGGCAGTGTGAGGTGCCTCTTCCATTCCTAGGCTCCAGATCCGGGCCCAGAGCAGCGGAGTGGCTGGGAGGAGAGGCCCTTGTGGGGGTGGGGCAGGGCTCCTAACACAAAGCTGCATATTTTCCTAGCTGGTCCATCTGTGCCAGGGCGTACTGGCTATGTCACCTCTCAGGTGTGTCATTTGGGATTATGTTGGAATATTCTGATTACAAAAGCAGAAAACAGAGGCAGAGCTCAGCTTGGGGTGGCATCGGGGTGGAGGACCAGCCCAAGCCAGCAGTACGTAGAAAGACAGGTGACACTCATTGCCTCCTCCACCCCAACATGCTCAGGGAAGGGATGTGGGGCTGGGGCACAGGCGGGCCTGGCTGATGCGCTTTCTTGACAGTCGTTTGCGAGATCTCTTTATCGCCATTGCCAACTGCAAGTTGTAACCCAGTTGTGGGTCCCGGAATCCATTTAATAAAGTGCAATCAGCATCATTAAAAACAAAAGTCAAAGAAAAGAATAAAATTGAAATGAAAAGGAAAGAAACTATCAGAGTTCATAAGAGATGGCGAGGTGAGGACTGTTCTGTGAAACCTGCCTCTCAGAGCTGCACTTCCTTCACTGGGTGACAGACGGGAGAATGGAGAGTCATGCATTTCAAGTGTCCTCGCTTCTCCTCTCCACCTGCATATTGCGTTCCACATGGTCAGCTTCCCAGGCTGTTCGGTCCCCTCTCTCGGGACCTGTGCAAACTCTCCCCTTCTCTGGTTCTTCCCTCCTCAGGCTCAATGCATCATCTTTGCCTGTTTTTGTCTCTGTTTTAGTGATAAGGGCCCTGAAGTCCGGGACGGAGAATGGCCTGTCCAGGACCACCTAGTAGGACCTCAAAGCCGCTTGCACGGCCTGAGTGTGCAGGCACAGTCCCCAGGGCTGTCTCCACGGGACAGTCAGAGGGAGGGAGGAGCAGTAGATAGGGAGGCACACCGTTGGTGAAGTCAGAGTAAATCAGAGGCTTGAGAGGACCTGTCTGGCTCCTTGGGCTCTGGAGCCACGACCGAGGAAGGGCGTCAAGTCCTACCAAGGCTCTGTTCTGGGTTCTGGGCAGAGAGCAGCAAGCAAAACCAGCACAGTCCCTGCTCCTTGACATTTATATAGATAACTGTTAGGAAGGGAACTTACTTGTAATATGATTGAAGAAAATCAGAGAATAAGAAAGAGAAGCAGGAGGCATAATTAGGCTGAAATGTCAAGACAGGCATCTTTCAGAAGGACATTTGAGTGGAGGCCCGAAGAATGATAGGGCCTAGCTAGGCCAAGAGTCACAGAGAGCATTCCTGGCTGACAACTAGGCACGTGCAAAGGCCCTGAGGTGAGATAGACTAAGAGAAGGCCAGTGTGTCCAGAGCACAGTCTGCCAAGGGGCCAGTGCAGGTAGTGCAGTGGAGGTCAGCAGGTCAGGGGGGGAGGACTTGCTTCTAGCCACGTGCAAAGCTTTTTGCTACCCTGATCAGCCCAGATCCATGGTCCTGGGCCCACCGTGGTCCAGAACAGCCATGTTCTCACACACCCTACTTTCCAGGGACTCTCAGGATTAAGCTCTCCCCAGTTCAAAACAGACCGCACGGTGCGCAGCAGCCCCATGCGGACAGACCCCCCTGGGGCGGGAAGAAGGAGAGGGCTCTGCGGTGAGCACACTGCCCACAGGCTCACTGCTGGAGCAGTGACCGCACGGGTTTGTTTTCAGTGTAGCAGGCTCTTCTATGTAATTCGTGCACATAATGAATAAGCCAAATGGTAGGAAAGGGTGTTGAATGAAGGACCAGTGTCCCACTTACTGGGCACCGCTTTCCGCAGCACCCGTTCCCTGCAGCCATGTCCACGGATATGCTAAGCAAAATAAAGTGTCATTCTGACAACACAAAATGGATTCTAACACGCACACCCACACTTCGTTTTTCTGAGCGGCCATATAGGTACTGGAGACCTACCCCGATTCTGCAAGCAGCTCTCTTGCGCATGTCATCCATGCCCTCCCGGAGAGCGCCCCTCCCCCCCCCCAGAGCGCCCCCCACCCCGCTGCCGCCAGGGCAGCGAGCCCTGTGACCCCTCTGCTCACCAGGACAGCATGTCTGTAGCATACTCTGTCTGGGGGCGGGGGGAACGTGGACAGAGGGGCTCCTTAGTTCAAGAGTATTTGCATTCTTAAAGCTGGATTGGATGTGAGGATCACAGAGCTGAGTAGCTGACTCTCAGTCCCTTTGCCTAGCAGTGCTCAGCATACCTGTAGCCCTGCCTCAGCCCCAGTCCCTCTTGCAGGGCAGTGGGAGGGGTGCACTGTATCACCCCCGCCAGCTCCCCTCTCTGCTTGGGGTGACTGGAGGCCTCCTCCGTGGCCAGGCTCACCCCCATTCTCTGGGCCTACCCAGTTCTGTGCATCTCCCTGAACAGCGCCCCCGCCCCACCCCAGCCTCCGGCCCTCCGCCCTTCTCAAGGCTCCGGGCTCTTCAGCCACCTGAAAACGGGCCCTCCTCTGATCCCGGTCCTGTCTGGGACTTTTATCCATGACTCTGGCCAAAGCAAATGCTTCTCTTACAGCACTGGGCATATTGCCACTGTTCAAGAGGCCAGGAAGATTCAGGGGCTTACGCAGCTGGGGACCCAGGAATCAGATGTGGTCTGTGGTCTGGGGGCTGGGACACGCAGCAGTCAGTCAGCTTGGGGTCTGTGGTGCAGGACTCCCGCTTCCACGCAGTGAGTCTCCAACGTGCGCCGCCTGCGTCAAACCCAGCTGGGGGGGTGGGGCGGGGAGGTGACCAACACAAGATCTGGAGCCCCGCCTCCGGAGATGCTGATTTGGGGGCCCAGGAATCTGCATTGTCGGGAAGCACCCAGCTGATTATGAAATCCACAGTTTAGTCAGCATCACTCAGAGTCACTGCTGTGTGCTAAGGACCGTTTAGGCATTCGGGTCCCGGCAGAGAATACTGAAGCAAAGACCTCTCTCTGCTCTTGAGGGCTTAGAGTCCATCAGTGGAAGATGGAGGACAAACGGACAAGTTCGAACAGTGAATGGTGGGGAGGTCAGGAGGGAGACACACGGTTGAGAAACGAGAACTGGCGAAGGTCATGGCACTCAGGAGTCCCAGGCAGCAGACGAAGAGCAGGCCTCACTGAGAAGGTGACAACCTCTCGAGGGTGAATGGAAGAGGCAACGGGCGGTGGAAGGTCCCGACACAGCTAGTCTGGTGCAGTTGAGAAAGCAAGGTGTCAGGACAGACCACTGCAGCAGCACAGGGAGGGTCAGAGGACAGGATCAGGGTGGGGAGGCGGAAGCCAGGAGACCCGTGGAAGGCTCTGTCAGCAATCTGGGCACGGTGTCTGAGGCAGAGCGGCAGCTGCCGGGTGACTCTGTACCGAGACCCTCAGTGAAACCAAGAGCTTGGCCTCAGCCAGGCTCTGTTCCGAGTGCTTTGCCATGTGACCCGCTTATTTAATGTCACGCAGCCCTCTAGAGCAGGTATTCTTTCTTTCTTTTTTTTTTTTTTTTTTTTTTTTTTTTCTGAAGCTGGAAATGGGGAGGCAGTCAGACAGACTCCCATATGTGCCTGACCGAGATCCACCTGGCACGCCCACCAGGGGGCGATGCTCTGCCCATCTGGGGCGTCACTCTGTTGCAACCAGAGCCATTCTAGCGCCTGAGGCAGAGGCCACAGAGCCATCCTCAGCACTGGGCCAACTTTGCTCCAATGGAGCCTCGGCTGCGGGAGGGGAAGAGAGAGACAGAGAGGAAGGAGAGGGGGAGGGGTGGAGAAGCAGATGGGTGCTTCTCCTGTGTGCCCTGGCCGGGAATCGAACCCAGGACTTCTGCATGCCAGGCCGACATAGAGAAGGTATTCTTATTATGGCCCTTGTTGTCTAGAGAAGGATGCTGAGGCACAGAGAGGTGAAGTAACTCATGCTAAGCGACACAGCTCAAAGGTGGCAGAGCCCAAACTGAACCCAGGTTGTCTGAAGCCAGAGCCCAGGGAAGAAGATGTTTCTAAAGAAAATAGAAAGAACTCTGGGCCCTCACTAGACAGAGGGGTCAGCAGAGAAACAAAGGCCAGGCTCTGGTCTGACTGCCAGGCAACCTTCTCCCCCTCATCTGGAAGAGGAAGGCCAGCAAGCCCCTTGCGCTCCCCAAACATCCTTCTCATCTTGTGGGAAGTGGGGGCTGGGCAGCAGCCCCTGTCAGGGCGCTGCAGAGGCTCAAGCACCGCAGACATTAGAGGGTGCCGCACTGACATCCATAGAGATCGCAGAGATTGCCCCGCTGAGTGGGTAGGGCTGGGAGCGGTGCGACCACAGGCAGGAGGAGCCTGGTCAACAGGACTTGGGATCAGCCTCTGGCAGGAAGGGCCCGAAGTAATGGTCACCAGGGAGATGCCTGATGATGGAGCTGGGCCTGCTTTAAGGGTCCCTAAGAGATTACTGACCAGGCTGATGCTGGGAATGACGCCCTGGACAGACAAACCCAGCTCAGAGGCTCGCCAGCGGTGCGTCCTTGATATAGGTGACTTCTCGAGGCCTCAGTTTTCTTGTTGTAAAACAGAAGCAAAATGCCAGCTCCGGGGTGCCCACAGCTATACACCTGAGCAGCTCACTCAGCTGGTGGTGAAAACCTTCTGTCTCTTCTTCCCCACCCCCGAGGCTTTCCGTCTCTCTGAGGCTCTTTCTTGAGCATAAATCTGGAACTCAAGTCTTTGAAAGTAATGTCTATTTCTGCCAGAAACTTTTGGGGGTTTGGTGATTTATTTTGAAATACAGAAAAATGCTCAGCTGTATGTTGGCACCGAGTTTTCATGCTTATTTTACTTAGATCATTGCTGGGTATATTCTAATACATACTGGCTTCTTTTGTTTCTAATTTTACCTGCTCTGAGACCTTGGGGTCTAAATTGCAACCATTTCTTTTTTATTCTTTTTCTTTCTTTTTTTCTTTCTTCTTTTTTTTTTTTTTTTTACAGAGACAGAGTCAGAGAGAGGGACAGATAGGAACAGACAGACAGGAAGGGAGAGAGATGGGAAGTATCAATTCTTGGTTGCAGCACCTTGGTTGTTCATTGATTGCTTTCTCATATGTGCCTTGACTGGGGGGCTACAGCAGGGCGAATGACCCCTTCCTTGCTCAAGCCAGTGACCTTGGGCTTCAAGCCAGCGGCCTTGGCTCAAGCCAGCAACCCCGCACTCAAGAGCGCGCACTCAAGTCGGCAACCTTGTGGTTTCGAACCTGGGTCCTCCGCGTCCCCATCCGATGCTCTATTTATTGCACCACTGTCTGGTCAGGTGCAACCATTTCTCTTGCCCTGAAGAAGAACCTGTGTCAGACGTGGCCGGGTAGCCTAGGTTCCACTGTCGACCAGTCTCTTGTTCATTCCCGATGCTTGTCAAGTTCATCTCTCACTTCCACAGGTGTAGTCATTATTCCAGTATGACGGCTCAGCTTTGATCTTCCATGCTTATGTGTTATGGATTTGAAGGCCTTTCTAAAAATCTCAATAAGTAATGAAATCAGCCACTTTCTGATAGTTACTTCTGTTTCCAGTAACATAGCCACTCGAAGAGCAGGATTTCTTTCCCTCGTGCAGTTGAATCACTGGTTCAGCCACCTCTCCTGCGCTGATACTGCATCATGCCCCGGGACGGGGCTTTTCCAGGTAACTTCATCAGTGTTTACGGCTTGTATTCCATCGCTTTGCCAGTGACTTCCAGACTTCTATCTTCTGCTTGGATCTGTCCCTGAGTCCCCCATTTTTTGCACTCAGCCACTTGTCTGCTGTCGCCATGTGGGTTACTCCCAGACACAGGCAAACCTCAATCACGGGTCCCTTCTTCCCCGTCAGGCTCACCCTTAACACTTGTGAGACCCAGAGCACCTGCTCTCTCCGCACCCAGCTCCATGCAGAGCTGTGGGGCCTCGCTCAACTGTGCCTGACACCCAGGGTCAAGTCCAAGCTCCGTACACACCAATGTCTGCCCCTGCAAACAGCGCCTCTTGCCTCCTTGCCTGGGGACACACACCCAGGGCACAGCCCCCCTTGAGAAGTCAGGCCTGGGGGCAGGCTCCTACTTATCTAGGCAGGGAACTCTCAGGGTCCAAAACCTGAGAAGTCAGCCCCAACTCTCCTTCTTCTCACCTAGTCCAGCAGATTCTCTTTCTGAGAAAGTCCCTGGGACTTGATCCAAGTCACCATCCTCTCATCCTTGGACAGAGCAGCAGCTCCTCCCACACCTACTCCTGTCCACTCAATCCACCTGGTTCGTGGAAATGTTTAACTAGGTTAAGTCTTTCCCACTTAAGCAGTTTCCCCTTGCTCTTAGAGCAGTGGTTCTCAACCTTTCTAATGCCGTGACCCTGCAATACAGTTCCTCATATTGCAGTGACCCCAAACCAAAAAATAATTTTGGTGGCTACTTCATAACTGTAATTTGCTAGAGTTATGATTCGGAATGTAAATACCTGATATGCATTATGTATTTTCCGATGGCTTTAGGCGACCCCGCTGGGGTCGCGACCCACAGGTTGAGAACCGCTGATTTAGAGCTATGTGAAGACTCCAATCCACACCCCTCCTAACTCTCAGCTCCAGCCCATTGGCCACGGCCATCATCTTCCTGTCCGAATGTGGAGACTGCCGAATGACTTGAGTCTGGGTTGGCCTGTGACTCACCTTGGTCCACAGAAAGTAGCACCAGTGACACTGTGCTGCTCTGAGCCTGGGGCTCACCTGGCCTTGCAGCTTCCTCTCATACCCCTGCTCAGCTGCCAGGAGACAGGCTCATACCCCTGCTCCTCTCATACCCCTTGCAGCTTCCTCTCATACCCCTGCTCCTCTCATACCCCTGCAGCTCCCTCTCATACCCCTGCTCCTCTCATTCCCCTTGCAGCTCCCTCTCCTACCCCTGCTCCTCTCATACCCCTGCAGCTCCCTCTCATACCCCTGCTCCTCTCATACCCCTTGCAGCTTCCTCTCATACCCCTGCTCAGCTGCCAGGAGACAGGCTCATACCCCTGCTCCTCTCATACCCCTTGCAGCTTCCTCTCATACCCCTGCTCCTCTCATACCCCTTGCAGCTCCCTCTCATACCCCTGCTCCTCTCATTCCCCTTGCAGCTTCCTCTCCTACCCCTGCTCCTCTCATACCCCTTGCAGCTCCCTCTCATACCCCTGCTCCTCTCATTCCCCTTGCAGCTCCCTCTCCTACCCCTGCTCCTCTCATACCCCTGCAGCTCCCTCTCATACCCCTGCTCCTCTCATACCCCTGCAGCTCCCTCTCATACCCCTGCTCAGCTGCCAGGAGACAGGCTCATACCCCTGCTCCTCTCATACCCCTTGCAGCTTCCTCTCATACCCCTGCTCCTCTCATACCCCTTGCAGCTCCCTCTCATACCCCTGCTCAGCTGCCAGGAGACAGGCTCATACCCCTGCTCCTCTCATACCCCTTGCAGCTTCCTCTCCTACCCCTGCTCCTCTCATACCCCTGCAGCTCCCTCTCATACCCCTGCTCAGCTGCCAGGAGACAGGCTCATAGCCCTGCTCCTCTCCTACCCCTGCTCCTCTCATACCCCTTGCAGCTTCCTCTCATACCCCTGCTCCTCTCATACCCCTGCAGCTCCCTCTCATACCCCTGCTCAGCTGCCAGGAGACAGGCTCATAGCCCTGCTCCTCTCCTACCCCTGCTCCTCTCATACCCCTTGCAGCTCCCTCTCATACCCCTGCTCAGCTGCCAGGAGACAGGCTCATACCCCTGCTCCTCTCATACCCCTTGCAGCTTCCTCTCATACCCCTGCTCCTCTCATACCCCTTGCAGCTCCCTCTCATACCCCTGCAGCTCCCTCTCATACCCCTGCTCAGCTGCCAGGAGACAGGCTCATAGCCCTGCTCCTCTCATACCCCTTGCAGCTTCCTCTCATACCCCTTGCAGCTCCCTCTCATACCCCTGCTCCTCTCATTCCCCTTGCAGCTTCCTCTCCTTCCCCTGCTCAGCTGCCAGGAGACAGGCTCAGGCTAGCTCTGGGGGCGCACAGGCAAGCCCTCTCATCCCAGGTCTCCCGGGGCCCCCAGCTCCGGCCCACCTCCCTGTCGGCCTCACAGTGCACTCAGCCAGGCCCAGCTCACGGTCGTTGTTTTAAGCACTTCACTTTGGGGTGATCTGTTAGAGAGCAAAAGCTGGCTGACACTGTGGTGGAGTCCCCCCAGGTGGCCAAGGCCATCCCAACCTCTGGGCCTTCATGCCCACCTAGGTCCAGCTTCACCCTGATCATGCCCACTCCATCTCAGCCTTGACCCTTCCCTTAAACATCTCTGTGCAGAAGCCTCTCTGACCTCCCTCTGTGTAAGCTCCCGGGGGTCCCTCTCCTCTCCCCTTCTGTCTGTTTCCAGCCCCGTATTCCCTGTCACTTGCACACACCTCTACCTTCTTCCTTTCATCCTGTGCTCTCCAGGCCTGCACTGGACTGGAGGTGGTGAGTGGAGGGACTGCCCCTTGGCGCCTCCCACGTCTTCCCCAGTCAGGGAGAGGCCAGCGGTAGTGTGGGAAGGGCCTCCTGGCCTGTCCTTTCTCGCTCACTGTGCTGCTTTCCTGCATTGGAATAACCTCCCTCCCCCCTGTTGGGCTATAGTTCCCATGGAGACAGAGACCATGTCACACCCTCAGCTCCTGCCACATGCCTGGCACATAGTCGGAGCTGAATAAACATTTGCTGAGTGAATAAGTGACTAAACACACAGTCTAGCTCCGAGTCCTCAGTACGGGAATGCATGGGTGAGTTGAACTCCCGCTGAGTGATGAGCAGGCTCTGGGGGCCTGGAAGGAAATGAGAGCACTTCCAGGGCCCAGAGTTCTCTCTCCACGTGCTCTGGCCCCTCCCAGGAGCTCAGGCCAGAATCATTCCTGAGGCCCTCGCACGCTCCTCTGCCGCATGACCGACACCCAGCAAGTCGTTCACAGTGTATCTAGGACTAGGCCACTTTGCACCACATACACTGCTACCTCCTGCTTCACCATGATGGTCCTCCTTCTCCTGGACCATTGCCACAGCCTCTCAAAGGTCACCTGAGTAGAGTTTCATAACAGCATTGTCTAGAAAGCAGGTCGCAGGGAAGCATGGATAGGATGAGCCCTCTGGTGGAAGGGCGCAAGTCCAGCTACAAAGCTGAGAGGACTGAAGAGACTGTGGGGGAGGACACTGTGGCTGGTAAAGGGGACATCTGTGTTTGATCACCTTCATTTGTATCATTGAGATTTTTATACCAAGGAGTATTCATGCATTTCTTACCTGTTTTGTTTTTTTTTGTTTGTTTGTTTGTTTGTTTTTTTGTATTTTTCTGAAGCTGGAAACGGGGAGAGACAGTCAGACAGACTCCCGCATGCGCCCGACTGGGATCCACCCGGCACACCCACCAGGGAAGACGCTCTGCCCACCAGGGTGCGATGCTCTGCCCCTCTGGAGCATCACTCTGCCGCTACCAGAGCCACTCTAGTGCCTGGGGCAGAGGCCAAGGAGCCATCCCCAGCGCCCGGGCCATCTTTGCTCCAATGGAGCCTTGGCTGCGGGAGGGGAAGAGAGAGACAGAGAGAAAGGAGGGGGTGGGGGTGGAGAAGCAAATGGGTGCTTCTCCTATGTGCCCTGGCCGGGAATCGAACCCGGGTCCCCCGCACGCCAGGCTGACGCTCTACCGCTGAGCCAACCGGCCAGGGCCTCTTACCTGTTTTTTTTAAGCAGCATTTTGAAGTGTCTGTGAATCCGTGGTTGGGTGTGGAGTTCGTTCAGATTGGTGTTGGCTAGGTTTTATTGCTATTGGTTTAAAAGGCGCTGTGATTAGAGTCGGAAGACTGGGGTTTGGGGTTAGGAATGGCATTTGCACTGAAAGGCTCAGCAGAGCAAGGGTGAAGATGGCTTGGCTTGGTTAGTATTTGGGAAGGATAGGGTTCAGAAGGTGAGTCTGAATCAAGATTTGGAATAAGTTTGGATTGAATGGAGAAGGCTAGGAAGGGTTCAGGCGGGGTTGGAGTTTGAGATAAGATGTAGATTTCTAAATTATGTTTGAAATAAGGCAGGTTAGAATTTTGGACTGTGCGCCTTTGGCCAAAGGAACTGCTTAGGCTTTGAGAGCCTCCCACTCCTAACCCAACCCCAGCTTCTCCCTGCGGCTTTCCGCCTCAGCCCAAGGAAGGGGACTTTGCAGTCCCCCTGCAGGACACTGTGGCCAAGGGAAGGTGGCTGCGTCCGCGTCTGCAGCTGCACAGGAGCAGCCAGTAGGATTCCTGACCCCGTGCTCAGAGAGTGCTATCCTCACCCGCGACCCCACCCCCGGGGCCCACGAGGTAGGAGCAGCGGGACACTGGCAGCGCCAAGGTCATGGCTGCGCTGTTTGAGCGGTGTCGCTTTGACGTGGGCTCTCTGCGCAGCATATTTTCAACTTGTTTACAAGCCTGCGTCACTCGGGAACCTTTCACCACTGCCTGGGACAAAAGGTTCCTTTTTAAAAAAGTTCATTTTGGTCAGAAAGGGCATTGACCAGAACCCTGTACTCAAACTGGTCCAGGGCGACACCTTGTGGTCGATTCAGACAGCGCATACTCATCCATTCACCCATGACACCATTCACCCACGTGTATATATACTCTTTCCACACCTGCACTCCGCACACCATACACCGTCTATGCAGAACACCCGTGCACCCGTACATCGCACGCCCACACACCCTCCCAGCACTTGTGACTTGGCCTTACATCCACTTTCTTTCCATTCATTCACCCATCCGGTCACCATTCCACTGGAATTTTCATCTTTTCGGGTAAATATTCATCTTTCCAGTCATTTTACAAAATATCTATGGAACATCTTCTGTGTGTTAGGCCCCTCACAAAGCACTGGGATCAAGGGGTCACAGGACACTTCCGGTCCTTATGGGACGGACCTGTGGAGTAGCAGAGGAGACACACCCAGAGAGGCCTTTGTGAAATGACCGTAACGCTCAAGGAGCACTATGAGGATGTATCCGCCCAGACTTGGCAGCCCAGCACAGCTAAGTGAGCAAACAGTTTCTAAGCTGAGCTTTAAAGAGTGGCTGAGATGAACCAGGCAAACAGGAGGAGGAAGGCCAGAGCCACCTCAAAGTGGACTCTGAGCAAAGGGTGTGAAGGAGCCAAAGGAAGAGAGGCCAAACCCACAAGGCCTGTCAGCCCCTCGAAGGACATAGATGTCACCCCAGTTAGCTGTGCCACAAAAGAGTTTTTTATACTTTCAAGCTGTTTTATTTTTTACAGAACTGATACATGTCTACAACTTCATTGTACCAAATAGAGATCAGCAGGGGAAAAATAACAACCCATAATTCTAACACACAGAGCTAATATTTTGGTGTACGTGCATGTATGGAGCCCTCCTGTGCATCCGTGGGGCAGCCTGTGCCATGGTCCTCAGTGCCAGGTGCCAGAGTGACAGTGAGCAAAGCCCAGCCCCTCCTCAAGGTCTCACAGATGCCCCACTCTAAGGATATCTTGAAGTGGACACATCAGATGCCACTGGGGAACAGCCCATCATCTATTTGAATCACCCCCTCTCCTTGTTAACACAACTGATGAAGTCCAGTCACCTGACTTGTCCCTGGGACCAAATGCCTCAAAGCAAGGTCTCCCAGAGAGTTCCCATCCCCATGCCTGCACTGGATTAGGCATGAATGGAAAAATATTTTTGGTAAGCAAATATGACAATAAGTGCTCTGGGGGGCTTCTCATTTTAGGAAGTGATATTGCCTTATCATTTAAGTCATTTCTTGTTCAGCTTTCTGTTTCTTTCTCTTTTTTTCCTTCTTTTCCAAGTGAGAGGAGGGAAGATAAAGACTCCTGCATGCACCCCAACTGAGGATCCACCTAGCAACCCCCATCTGGGGCCAATGCTCTGTCCATCTGGGGCCAAGCTCACAACCAAGCTATTTTTAGTTCCTGAGGCGGAGGCTCCCCAGAGCCACTCTCAGTGCCTGGGGCCAATGTACTCAAACCAATCAAGCCATGACTGTGGGAGGGAAAGAGAAGGGGGGACGGGTGGAGGAGCAGATGGTCACTTCTCCTGTGTTCCCTGACAAGGAATTGAACCCAAGACATCCACATGTCAGGCCATTCTACCACTGAGCCAACCAGCCTGGGCCAACTTCTGTTTCTTGCATCAAAATGCAGCCTAAATCATGTTAGGGAACTATTGTTGAGAAGTTTCTCATCTTGGGCTCCTGAAGCTAAGTGACACCCTCCTGTGGGGAACAATCTTGAAGATGACACCCTGCCACCTCAAATCTCCTGTCACAATGGAATGAATGTCCTTTTCCTGCATATCTGGACCCCCCACACCCTGGCCTCCTCAACACCATGGCCCACCCATCCCATCCTCCCGCTCCCCCTCCTCCTCCTCCTCCTCTTCCTCCTCCTCCTCCTCCTCCTCTTCCTCCTCCTCCTCTTCCTCCTCCTCTTCCTCCTCCTCCTCCTCCTCCTCCTCCCCCTCCCCCTCCTTCTCCCCCTCCTCCCCCTCCTCCTCCCCCTCCTCCCCCTCCTTCCCCTCCTTCTCCCCCTCCTCCCCCTCCTTCCCCCTCCTCCTCCTCCTCCTCCTCCTTCTCCCCTTCCTCCTCCTCCTTCTCCCCTTCCTCCTCCTCCTCTTCCTCCTCCTCCTCCTCCTCCTCCTCCTCCTTCTCCCCTTCCTCCTCCTCCTTCTCCCCTTCCTCCTCCTCCTCTTCCTCCTCCTCCTCCTCCTCCTCCTCCTCTTCCTCCTCCTCCTCCTCCTCTTCCTCCTCCTTCTCCTCCTCCTCCTCTTCCTTCCTCCTCCTCCTCCTCCTCTTCCTCCTCCTTCTCCTCCTCCTCCTCTTCCTCCTCCTCCTCCTTCTCTTCCTCTTCCTCCTCCTCCTCCTCTTCCTCCTCCTCCTCTTCCTCCTCTTTCTCTTCCTCCTCCTCCTCCTCCTCCTCCTCCTCCTCTTCCTCTTCCTACTCCTCCTCCTCCTCCTCCTCTTCCTCCTCCTCCTCCTCTACTTTCTCCTCTCTCTCTCTTTCTCTCCCTCTCTCTCTGTCTTTTGTTTCCTCCGTGCCTTCAGGCATAGCCTAGTCTTCACCCCTCTTCCTGGCTGAGCACAGTGCCAGTAGAATTATGGCTTATTATTTTTTCCCTGCTGATCTCTATTTGGTATAATGAAGTTGTAACACTGTATTGGAACCCCGCCAGCCTTGCCATCTGGCTCCTGAGCTGTGGCCTTCAGTCTGGCTTTAATGACCTAGTCTCCACCAGAGCTGCAGGGAAGAAGTTGGTCATGTCTCCCTGTCCCACTGGGCGTCGGTGGGACTTCAGAGAGCAAGAAAGGGCCTAGGCCCAAATCCTCATGAATTCTCTTTCTCATCACCCATTCACACTTGCCCCACCCCCAGTGCTTCCTGAAACTTCTCTCACCAACGGCCAGTAGTCTTCTATCTGACAAATCCAATGAATACTTTTCAATCTCTTAGCTACTGGAGAGCATCTCTTCTTTTTAGCATATCTATTGAGATATAAATCACATACCAAAAATTTTACCCATTTAAAGTATATTTAGTAAACTCACAGAGCTGTGCAACCATCATCATAATCTAATATTAGAAATTTTCAGCCCTGGCCGGTTGGCTCAGTGGTAGAGCGTCGGCCTGGCGTGCAGGAGTCCCGGGTTCGATTCCCTGCCAGGGCACACAGGAGAAGCACCCATCTGCTTCTCCACCCCTCCCCCTCTCCTTCCTCTCTGTCTCTCTCTTCCCCTCCCACAGCCAAGGCTCCACTGGAGCAAAGTTTGCCCAGGCTCTGAGGATGGCTCCATGGCCTCTGCCTCAGGCGCTAGAATGGCTCTGGTCACAACAGAGCGGTGCCACAGATGGGCAGAGCATCGCCCCCTGGTGGGCATGCTGGTGGATCCCGGTCGCACGCATGCGGGAGTCTGTCTGACTGCCTTCCCATTTCCAACTTCAGAAAAAAAAAAAAAAAAAAAATTTTTTTTTCACCACCTGAAAGAAAAACCCACATACCCCTTCGCTATCACTACCACTTTTCCCAAACACCACCCCACCTCCCGTCCCTGGCAAGCACTAACCTACTTTTTGTCTCTATGAATTTGTCTACTGAACATTGCAAATGAGAATCAAAGATGTGGGGTCTTTTGTGACCGTCTTCTTTCATCTAGCATAACTTTTTCAAAATTTGTCTGTGTTATAATATTTATCAGCACTTCATTTTTTATTGCCAAATAATATTATATTGCATGAGCATACCATATTTTATTTATCCACTCAGCAGTTTATGAAAATTTCTATTTTTTCCACTTCTTGGCTGCTAGAAAGAATGTTGCTATGAATATTTGTGTACAAGTTTTTGTGTGGACATATGTTTTCATCTCTCTTGGATATACACCTAGGAGAGGAATTGCTGGATCATATGGTGTGTCTCTGTTTAACTTTCTGAGGAGCTGCAAACTGATTTCAAAGTGATTGCACCATTTTACATTCTCACCAGCTCTGTATGAGGATTCCAAATTCTCCACATCCTCATCAGCCAGTTACCTGACTTTTTGATTATAGCTATTCTGGTGTGTCTGAAGTCATACCTCATTGTGGTTTTGATTTGCATTTCCCTAAAGATTAGTAAAGTTGAGCATCTTTCATGTGCTTACAAGCCCCTTGGAATATATCTCCTTTAGAAAATATCTACTCAACGTCTTTGCCAAGTAATTAGATCATTTGCTTTTTTATTGAGTTGTAAGACTTCATTATATATTCCAGATATAAATCCCTGATCAGATATATACCTTGCAAATATATTTTCCCATTCTTTTCATTTTCTTAATGGTATTGTTACAGGACAAAAGTTTTTAATTGTTATGGAAGCCCAATCTATTTTTTTTCCTTTTGTCATTTACTTTTTATATATCAAGGTCACAAAGATTTACTCCTGGATTTTTTTTTTTTTGAAAGAGCGAGTTTTAGCTCTTGCATTTAGGTCTATGATTCACTTTGAGTTAATTTTTGTGTATGATATGAGGTGGAGCCCAACTTCATTATTTTGCATGTGGCTATCCAATTATGCCAGCACCATATGCTGAAAAGACCATTCTTTCCCCATTGAATTGTCCTGGCATCCACTTTTCTTCTTTAAACTCTCTATATTTGTGATTTTCCTAAAGAACAAGGCTGCCGGCTTTCTTCCCACTTCTCTGTCGCTTCTTTCCCTTTCTCCTGTGAGACTCCTCTTCCCCCAGGCTGCCCTGTCCTCCCCCTCCAGACATCCTCATGGCGAGCTTGCCTGTGACCTTCACACCACCCTTTCCCTGCATCTTCACACCTGCTCCAAGGACGGCCCGCAGGCATTTCACGTGGAGCCCATCTACAGCCTAAATCACATAGAGCCCATCTACAACCACGTAATTCTTTCCCCAGCCACACTCCATGCTGGTGCACTCTGGGGACGGAGGTCCCGTGCCCGTTGGCTAGGGGTGGCCTGGTGAAGCAAGGCCCCAGCGAAGCCACTCTTCCCCTCACAGCTGCTCTCTGGAAAGGAGCCTTGAGCACACACTTCCCCCCACTCCCCATCTCAGCAAATGCACTCAGGCTGCCTACGTCCACTCCCCTCCCCTCACCCTACAGCCAGTCTCTCAAATGTCACTTCTGTCAGCCTCTCTCCATCTTAACCACCTCCATCCGGTGTCAGTTCAACATTATCGTTTGCTTAGAAATGGCTTTCTAGTGTCTCTCTCCAACCCATCCTCTCCACAAAGCTCAAGACCAAACTAAACACCAAAGCTGGCAGTGGCTTTGCCTTTTCTATGCTCCACTGGAGTGAGAAAAGACCACCACCCTTGCCTACGGAACAACACTCTGGTCCTCAGTGACCTGGGGACACTGCCTGGGGCCCCTACATGCGGTCCAATCCTACCACTGCCTTTGCCACAACACACCCTACGCCCCAGCCTCACGGGGCTGCTCTTGCTTCCTGGACTCGGGCTCAGTCTTCTGTGCTCTCCACCTTTCTTACTCGTGGCTCCCTCTGCCTGTTCAGATCCTATGCAAGCTTTGACCCAGGCCAGATGACGCCACCCCCAGGATGCCCTTGCTAATGACTCAAGCCCACGGAATCACCTCCGGGCTCCAAGACCTTCTTTATTACTTTATATAACACTTTCTTTTGTGCTGTATTAAATGTAGATGCCAAAGCCACCCATCTTTTCTCCAGATGCCAATCAAATTATCCGCCCATCTGAGTTAGCAGGAAAGCAGTCTGATGACCATGACAAAAAAAAAGTGTGCCAGACCAAAATACCAAAGGGCAGGTGAAGGCACTGCGGTGGGGAGAGGGTCCTGAGAGAGGGAAAGGCTGGAGCTTCAGACTCACTTTCAGGACTTGTCAGCTTCCCCTCACATATGGCAGATCATGGCTCTAAGAGGCTAATGGCTACATGTAGTTGGTAAAGAGAAAGCAGTGGGCGTGGTCAATATCACTCTGAGAAGTCCTGATTTGAAAATCATGATGAGATATACCTCATACCTGTCAGAATGGCTATCATCAAAGACAAGGGATCACAAACATTAGTGAGGATATAGAGATAGGGGAACCCTGGTGAACTGTTGGTAGGAATGTTAACTGGTGAAGTCATTATTGAAACTCTTGGTGCTTGAGATAAATAATTTCAGAACTGTTTGCTTTTCTACTTCAGTCACTAGTTAGCGAGTGCTTGCTGAGACCTAACTCCAGTGCACAACTTCCTGTTCTGCTGGTCTGTGTGACAGTTAGTAGGGCTGCAAGGCCACAGAAACAGGCGCGGCTAGATCGCTTAGGACATTGAGGGACAATGTAAGGAGTCTCTATCCTGGAGGTTAGGGGAGCCGCTTGCCTGTTTAGGATATTTAATGCTGGCTGCTTTAACAAACACTCCCCCATACCCATCTGCACCCACACACACACACGGGAACACAACCTATTTCCTCCCTGTACACAGCCCATTGTGCATAATTCCAGGGGAATGCTGTCACTGCAGGTGGGACTGTGTCCTCCAGTGGTGATTCCAGCAATCCTGCTCCTTCCACCTCCGGAGTTCCTCCACACTCCCACCCTGAGCTCTACCAGAGATCCTGCAGTGAGACTGGTTTCCCACCCACTACACCGGCCTTGGGCAGAGCTAGGAGCTGCTAGCATTCTCACCGTCACCACGTTACCACCTGCAGACTGCTCTTGAGAAAGAAGAGCCTTGACTATTCCTAACTCAAAACAGCCTTTGTCTGTCCATAAATCCCCTAAATACACGAAAAAATCTGGCAGCCATGATCGGAACTCAAAGAGGGATCTCTGGCTGCTCTGTGGGCCCACAGTCTTGGGGAAGGAAAGAGCCTGTAGCCACAGCAGTTGATGAATCTGGATGATAGAAACTGGATCCCAGCTCTATCACCTCATCTGTTCCCCTCCGTTTATTGGTAAAACTTTTACTCTGTGTCTTCATTCTTTGTCTCGCATGCGAATACCAGGAGGGCTTGCTACAGCTCAGACTGACCGCTGCACCCCAGAGCTTCTACTGCAGAAGCAGAGCATTTGCTTTTCCAACGAGTTCCCAGTATTTCTGAAGCTACAGTTCCCAGGACTACACTTCTGCAGAAAGGACCATGTGCGGCCGATGGCGCAATTTGAATCAATGACTAACAATGAAGAACCCCATAACAGGCCTTGAAGAAGGTGCCATAGTGGAGGTGGCCTCTCTCAGCTTTCCTACAGCCCCAGCTCCCGGACTGAGCCCAGAGGAGGTGCCAGCAGGCCCCAGTCCTTGTATGAAACATCTCCTTCCACACCTCTCCAGAGTCTCTCACACACACACACACACACACACACACACACACACAGTTGCCTGGCACTCCCACCCAGGGGCACAGAGGGAGGCTGCAGAGGCACATCTGGGGCTGCTTGGCTGAGGCAGGCAGGCAGGGAAATATCACCTACTGTCACGTACTCTCAATCGCCTCTAGCTTTTAATTTAATTTGGTTTTGAACAGGTAAAGTATTACAATGGTTCAAAATTCAGAAGTGTCCAAGCCTGCCTTGTGAAAAAGAGCTGGGGGGAACTTGACCAGGTGGTGGTGCAGTGAATAGAGAATCAAACTGGGACCCAGAGGACCCAGGTTCAAAACCCTGAGGTCTCAGGCTTGAGCCGGGTGTCACCAGCTTGAGCCCAGGGCCCCTGGCTTGAGCGTGGGATCATAGACATGACCCCATGGTCGCTGGCTTGAAGCCCAAGGTCGCTGGCTTTAGCAAGGGGTCACTGGCTCTGCTGTAGCCCCCCCCCCATAAGGCACATATGCAAAAGAATCAATGAACTAAGGAGACTAAGGAGCCGCAACGAAAAACTGATGCTTCTCATCTGCTCCCTTCCTGCCTGTTTGTCCTTATCTGTGTCTCTCTCTGTCCCTGTCCCTGTCACACAAAAAACAAAACAAAACAAAAAAACCCATAATGAATGACCATGAAGGGCAGAGGAAGGTGATCTCTGATCACTAGATCCCGTCCTGGCGGCCCCTAGAATTGAAGTGGAGGGACTCATCTTGCCACACACCCCACCCTTAGGCCCACAGGCCCCATTCCAAAGTGGCCGGCCTCGGAGGCTTTTGTGATGTCACAGCCCCAGCAGGCAGGAGAATGGTTGCCATGACGACGTAAACCAAAGGGCCAAGTGAGGTGAGTCTGGAACCCCAGCACAGAAGCTTGGGAGCAAGCGTGGGTGCGCAGGGCTGTGTTGGGCAGCGGGGGCGGGGGTGCGGGGCAGAGGCTGGGGGAGGGGTGCTGGGGGAGCGCGCGGGGCTGTGCTGGGCAGCGGGGGCGGGGGTGCGGGGCAGAGGCTGGGGGCGGGGTGCTGGGGGAGCGCGCGGCTGTGCTGGGCAGCGGGGGCGGGGGCGGCAGGGCAGAGGCTGGGGGAGGGGTGCTGGGGGAGCGCGCGGGGCTGTGCTGGGCAGCGGGGGCGGGGGTGCGGGGCAGAGGCTGGGGGCGGGGTGCTGGGGGAGCGCGCGGCTGTGCTGGGCAGCGGGGGCGGGGGCGGGGGCAGGGGTGGCGGGGCAGAGGCTGGGTGTGGGGTGCTGGGGGAGCGCGCGGGGCTGTGCTGGGCAGCGGGGCGGGGGCAGGGGCAGGGGACGGGGTGCTGGGGGAGCGCGTGGGGCTGTGCTGGGCAGCGGGGGCGGGGGCAGGGGCAGGGGACGGGGTGCTGGGGGAGCGCGTGGGGCTGTGCTGGGCAGCGGGGGCGGGGGCAGGGGCAGGGGACGGGGTGCTGGGGGAGCGCGTGGGGCTGTGCTGGGCATCGGGGGCAGGGGTGGCGGGGCAGGGGCAGGGGACGGGGTGCTGGGGGAGCGCATGGGGCTGTGCTGGGCAGCGGGGGCGGGGGCAGGGGTGGAGGCTGGGGGCGGGGTGCTGGGGGAGCGCGGGGCTGTGCTGGGCAGCGGGGGCGGGGGCGGGGTGCTGGGGGAGCGCGGGGCGGGGGCGGGGGCGGCGGGGCAGAGGCTGGGGGCGGGGTGCTGGGGAGCGCGGGGCTGTGCTGGGCAGCGGGGGCGGGGCGGGAGGCAGCGGGGCAGAGGCTGGGGGCGGGGTGCTGGGGGAGCGCGCGGGGCTGTGCTGGTGTGGGGTGCGGGATGAAGGTGCGCTCCGGACCGAAGCACAAGGCCCCTTTGCCAGGCTCCCTGCCCTTCCTCTCTGGCCACTATACTTGCTTTGTCACTCATTCTAGTCATTCCTCTGTCCCAAGTCCGACCTCAAGCCCCGCCCAGTGGGGTTGGGGAGCCAGGCCCTAACCCGCGCCTCACTGGGACCCGGAACCGTGTCTATGGCAGCGTAGCAGGAATGTGGCTGGAAGCTCGCAAGCTTTGGAGTCCAGGAATCCTGAGCTGGAATCCTAGCTTCCACCCTTCCTTGCTGTGTGACTTTGGACAACTCTCCAAATCTCTCCTTTTTCCCCCTTTGCAAAAATAAAAAGACATTAAATGTTAAGGAGGTGCCAGGCATTTTTGATTAAGCTCATGGGCTTCAAATTAGAAAAGACCCGTTCGTAGGCAATAAACCGATGTTTTAAAGCAATAATCAGACAGTGGGTAATTGCAGAGAAAAAAAATAGTGAGGTCATATGGGAGCGGGGGTTAAGAACCCACTTTAGGTGACGTGATGAGGAAAAGCTGCTCTGTAGGGGTGATCTTTGAGCTATGCTCTGGAGAGAGTGGGAGCTGAGAATGGCAGAACACGTTTTGACTGAGGAGGCAGCAAAGGCCCTGAGGCAGACCGTGTTTGCTGTGTTCTGGCCACAGGCAGAGTAGGCAGGAAAGCTAGAACTAAGTCAGGAAGGGGAGAGAAGATGGGGTGTGAGAGGAGCGGCAGGGAGCTGCTGCTGTGGCCACATGGTGAACCCTCACTAAATGCCGGCTGTTCTCAGCCACCAAGGGGAAGGGAGACTGTGGGCCTGGAAACCATCAGGCTTAAGCACTGTGTCACTCCCCAGGTTGGAACTTCCTTTAGCCAAGGTCAAGTTTTGCAGCAAGCCCTTGTTCCTCTGCCAGGATGTCCAAAGTCCTGCCTACTACAGTCTCCAAGAACATAACATACAACAGTAAGTACTCAGCAGGCACGGGCTCTCTCAAAGAGCAAAGGCAGCCTGGGACAGTGAGGTCTCAACTTAATCGACGGGTCAGGGGATGCTAAATAAAGTATGAGGCAGAAATCACTGTTTGCCAGGTTCCCTCAAACCCCATGGATTCATGACCTAAAGTTGCTAGAACAAAATACTACTACAGACAGGGGGTGTCTTTAACAACAGAGATTTATTGTTTCATGGTTTAGGGTCTGGGAGTCCATGATCAAAGTGTTGGGTTCAGAATCAAAGGTTGGTCCCGTCTGAGGGCCACGAGGGAGAATCTGTTCCCGGCCTCTCTCCTGACTTCTGTCAGTTTGCTGGCAATCTTTGATGTTCCTTGTCTTGTAGACCCTCAGTCTCTGCCTTCATCTTCACGTGTTGTTCTGTCTGTACGTGTGTGTGCCAAATTTGTCCTTTTCATTAAGGACCCGAGTCACTGAATTAGGGAGCCACACCACTACAGGGACCTCATCTTCGTTACATCTACAACCACCTCATTTCCAAAAGAGGTCACATTCTGAGGTGTTAGAAGTTAGGATGTCAAATATTCAAAAACATGAATTGGAAGGGCACAATTCACCCCATAACAGGCCTTGAAGAAGGTGCCATAGCAGAGGTGGCCTCTCTCAACTTTCCTACAGCCCCAGCTCCCCGACTGAGCCCAGAGGAGGTGCCAGCAGGCCCCAGTCCTTGTGTGAAACATCTCCCTTCCCCGCCTCCCCAGAGTCACACACACACACACACACACACACACACACACACACAGCTGCCTGGCACTCCCACCTGGGCACACAGAGGGAGGCTGCAGAGGCACATCTGGGGCTGCTTGGGCTGAAGCGGGCAGATGGGGCAATACCACCTACTGTCATATACTCTCAATCACCTTCAGCTTTTAATTTAAATTGGTATTGAACAGGTAAAGTATTACCATGGTTCAAACTTCAGAAGCGTGTCCAAGCCTGCCTTGTGAAGAGCCTAGCCCCACCTGTCCCCAGACATCCAGCGCCCCTCCCTGGAGGCAGCCAGTGTCCACAATGTCCCTCCTATCCTCCCAAGGGTGCTCTGTGCACATGCTTCGTGCACATACAGTTACGAGTTACCTTACATTTCCAGTGTTTCGAGCACAATAGTAATCTATCGTATCTTAATTTATCTAGACAGCCCTCTGTTAATGGGCATTTAGTTTATTTCAAAAAGTACACTGCTGTCAACAGTTGTCCCCACTATTACATTTGTGTGCTCACTCTCTCTCACTCACAATGCTCCAGAGGAAATTGAAACATGAAGGTTGAAATAAGGTTACCAAAAAAACGATAGCTTTGAAATTTACAGGTAACAAATTAACTCTAAACACACATACACACACACAAATGCAATATAATTTACAGGTAACAAATTAACTCTAAACACACATACACACACACAAATGCAATATAATTGTACTATCACAAGACAATTGAAGGCTGTGTAAGTTATACTGATTCATCCTGTAGTATCGGGGTGGTGATAGGGTATACTCTGTGACTGTCCAGTTTGGGTACAGCGTCTCCCCAGAACGTGATATGCAGACAGGAGGCCTCCCTGAGCTGGTAGCCTGGTCCATTCATTTGGGAGAAAACCAGGCTGAGCTGACATGCCCAAGGACACTAGCAGATGGGGTCGTGCAGGGCAACAAGCCAGGCAGCTGAGTGATGTCTGTTTGTGAGGTGACGCGCTGGCCGGAGAAGGGCTTAAGCCAGGGAGATTGCTGAACCTGACATCCTGGGTTCAGCAATAGGAGCCAGGGACAAAGGTGGGGGTACCAGGAAGGCTCCTAACCCTTGGCTGGTGAGGCACTTGGGACATCGAGCTCCAAATCTGGACCAGATACATATAGGATGTCTGCACCTTGGCTCCAGCCAGAGGGCTGAGGGCAGAAGGATAGATCTGAATAAAGACTTAGCTGGAATTTGACTCAGAGGAGCGAGCTTTGGGTTTGTTCTTCATTCACAAACACAAATGCCAACTGTGTGCAGGCATGCATTCTAGGCACTAGGGATTCAGGGGTGAGGAAAACAGATGGAGTCCCCTGTTATGGGACTTAAAAACAAACAACCAGTTTATATTTACAACAGCCAAAAAGTGGAAGAAAGGAAAAACGACTGGAAGCTTTGAGCAGATGGCAAAGGATAATTTAAATGAAAAAAAGGTGATCAGGGAAGGCCTCTAGGCGGTGGTGACACTTGATACCTACACTAACATCCTAAAGGACAAAAAAGGAGAACATCTTTGTTGAGATGACCGGAAGTGTTTAAGCAGGGAGAATGCCTAGTTTCTGTTTTGTATGACTTTTATGACTAGAGGTACCATTCCCTGTGATACAGACAGAAGAACTGACTTACCCACAGCCTCTCTCAAGACACCTCGACCCTGATGCAAAGTAGAGAAGACACTGAGAGACCTTGGCCGAGCAGAAGAGCCAGGGAAAGCCCAGAGCAGACTCCAAGTCTTTCTAGTCAGGGCTGATAGGTGCAGGGGCTGCAGGACATGCCCTCAATTTTGCCCCCATACCCTCTGCACCCTACACCGACAGCCAGCTCGGGGAGACCTGGCCTACTTCTGGTCCCTCCATTTCTGGGGCTCCTGACATCCTGGCTGGAATCCAGATGAGCCTAATGGGGGCCAAGCGGGTGCTGTTCATTGAGTGGCTGAATTTATTTCCCAAGAGGCTAGGCTGTGGACACTAGGATGAGGGAGGGGAGAGGCTGTCCCCTGCTTAAGAAGCCTCTCTCACCAGGTACAAGTACTGAGCAGACAGGTGTGCTGCCCTTGAAGCCCACATTTCCCATGCTGGGAGCATCAGAGGAGAGTATGGGGTCCCGAGAGACTTCTGAATCAGATAGATGCCCAGGCCTCTGTGTGGCTCTGGAGGTGCATTAAAGCCAGATACAGAGGTTGAATTTGGCAACTTTAAAATTATGATTTTAAGTGACCCACGCTTCATCTGGGGAGCTGCAATACCGGGCCATTTGAAGCCCACCCTGGTGGCCACATAAACTATGTGTCAAGTACTGTTCTTAAGCCACAGTCACTTAGTTACTTGACTGATGTTTACTGAGCACCGACTGTCTTTCAGGAACTGTGTTACACTGGGGGTGCAGAGGTCAGTGAGACAGAGGGGGTGCCCGCTCTCAGAGAGCAGTCTAACACAGAAGTTGAACCCGTTGACTCCCACCAGGAGAGTTCCAGTTTCTTCACATTCTCACTCAAACTTGTCACTCTCTCTCTTACTATTACCATCCTAGTAAGTGTGAAGTGATACACCATCATGGTTTTGATTTACATCTCTCTAGTGACGAATGATATTGAGCATCTTGTCATGTGCTTATTTGCCATTTGTATGTCTTTGGGGAAATGTCTATTTAAATCCTTTGCTCATTTTTGAGTTGAGGTGTTTGGTTTCGATTATTGTTGTTGAGTTTTAGGAGTTCTCTATATATCCTGGATAGTGGTCTCTTGTCAAAGACTTCTTTAAATGTCTGGCTCCCAAAAGAATGAAGAAGGAAGGTCCTACCTCTTTAAATCCCCATTGACAGACATGGCAGGTAAGTCACTTCAGCTTTTGGGGGTTGAAATAATGACCAGCCTCAGTGCAGACCCTCAGCAGTCAAACACATAGCCCCAGTTTGTGCTTGCTCTCCCCACTGAGGCTGCTCTAGAGGCTGGTGGCCAGGATTTCCCAGCCTCTTCACCACCTCTCCTCTGAGTGTTCAACCAGACTCCAGAGTTCCTATTTGGGATTCTGACAGTTCCTGCCAGCGCCACGGTTGTTTTGGTGAAGAGATCAATTCCTGGGTCTTCTTACTCTTCCATCTCCCATGATATCACTGTTGTTACTGTATTCTTTTAGATGCCATTATAAATGAAATTGCTTTTTTGTGTGTGTGTCAGGAGAGGAATATTATTCAGCCTTCAAAAAGAAGGAATTTTTTTTTTTTTTAATTTTTCTGAAGCTGGAAACGGGGAGAGACAGTCAGACAGACTCCCGCATGCGCCCGACCGGGATTCACCCGGCACGCCCACCAGGGGCGATGCTCTGCCCACCAGGGGGCGATGCTCTGCCCCTCCGGGGCGTCGCTCTGCCGCTACCAGAGCCACTCCAGCACCTGGGGCAGAGGCCAAGGAGCCATCCCCAGCGCCCGGGCCATCTTTGCTCCAATGGAGCCTTGGCTGCGGGAGGGGAAGAGAGAGACAGAGAGGAAGGAGAGGGGAGGGGTGGAGAAGCAGATGGGCGCTTCTCCTGTGTGCCCTGGCCGGGAATCGAACCCGGGACTTCTGCACGCCAGGCCGACGCTCTACCACTGAGCCAACCGGCCAGGGCCAAAGAAGGAAATTTTGACATGTGCTACAACATGGTTGGATCTTGAGGACAGGGCTCTGTGGGGTGTGGGGTGGGTGTGCTATCACAAGCCTCAAAGAGCGCCAGGCAGACCGGCAGGCTCACGACACCAGCTGTGTTTAGCTGGGGCCAAATACACAGAGAAGGTGGGAGGAGGATGGGTGTGAGCACACATGTGTGCATGTGTGTATACTGATGTCTGTGTGACATGTATGTCATGGTAGGGCTTATGGTAGAGGGTAGAATCTCCTCTCTCCACACTTACCAAGGAAAGAGGATAGCATTGTGTTTCTGAAGGTCTGGGGGGGATTCACAGAGAGGCTCAGAGAGGGAGGAAGAGAAGCCAGTGTTTGGCACTGATGAGGCCAGGTTTCTTGAGCAAGAGGGAAGGCAGGGGACACAGAGGCAAGGGTGAGCATGCCCTGCTTCTAGGCTGGCTCCCTGCTGCCTCCCACTTGTGCAGGTTGGCAATTGCTGGGATTTCAATGGCAAACAGCCTGATTCAGGGCCCTCTCCTGCCGTCCTGCAAAGCCCAAGGTGGGCGGGGCAGACTGAGTGACTGGGGCGGAGTTGCCTGCAGGAATAAGGCAGGAGACCAAGCAGAGCCGTGGAAGTCTGGGACGGGTCCTGCCCCGAGGGTCGTGAAGGAATGTTCACATCCCTCCAGGGACACCTTTGCCCTTGCCAAGTCATCAAGTATTTTGACTAGGTACCAAGGACGCTGTAGGCACAGCTGATTTTTCTAGTGCTTTAACAAAATTAAACACCCTTATAAGGTTTAGATTCTAGGCCAGTGGTAGTCAACCTGGTCCCCGCCACTCACTAGTGGGCATTCTAGCTTTCATGATGGGCGGCAGCGGAGCAACCAAAGTATAAATAAAAAGACAGATTTAACTATAGGAAGTTGTTTTACTGTAAAGCCAGTAGCCAGGGCTGCCACTATCAAAGCAGCCCGGCCCATGTAGGTTCGCATTGGATTCAGACAGTCGGTAAAGAAACAACGGAGCCAAAAGCTGATAGGCCATTTTCTTTAATTCTAGCTTGCACCCGGCAGGCAAGTAAAAACATACACTGGGCTCCAAAACCCACTCACATTCAGTGCTCACAAAGCCACTGACTTATCTGAGTTTCCTAGAATCAAAGGTTTCTAGCTCACCAGCCTTATTCTCCTCAGTTCCCCATCTCCTTCCTTCTCCAGCATCAAACTGCACAAACTGGCCTCTCACTCAATACTCTGCCATCTTGGCTGCTTCTCCTGGCCACATGGCCTCTTTCTGCTCTCTGCTCTGCTCCCTCTGCTCTCTCATGAACCAAGGAACCAAGAGAGCAAGCTCCTGTTCTGCCCCTATTTTATAGTGTAGAAATCCAAACCTTTAATCCAATATACAAAATAGGGAAGTCTCTAATACAAAGTCACTTCTCTGAGGCATGATTGAATTGTACCGCCCCACATCAAAAAGGGTGGGAAAGGCTTAATCCCAAAACCAAGCCCCAGGCTACAACGATCCTGCCTGCCCACAGAGACACACATTAATTTCACCTGGGCAATGCCATCTTTAACAAAGTGAGCATAATATATTTTATCTGCCAACAATCCACCCCTATGCTCACTTTACTATCCACAATCTACATCACCGGCATCCCCATGCAAGGAAATTAGGCACATTACACAAATTACAACAACATGGCAAATCATACAATTTCAACAATTACAAAGGTACACTTCACCAGTCTCTGAGCACTTTGCCCAAAGCGCAAAATGTCCTCAGCCTTCTTTCTAGCCATGGGAAAAGCTTCCCTGGGTAGGGGAGTGCTTCCAGCAAAGCCATCCCCCACCCCCATCAGGGGATTTCACATTGTCCAAAATCCATAATCCATAAGTCCATCCAACAAAGGAGCCAGTGCCCACTCCAGTCGTAGTCCAGGAAATCAGTCCATACACATAAGACCTCAGCCACCCCCCCCCATCCCTGCCATCCTGGCAGGTCTTACACTGTCCCAAAGAGGGGCACATGGCAATGGCAGTCAGCATTTCCATCTCTGCTCCAGAGATGGTGTTCAGCCCTATGTCCCAAAATCGCAGACCTACCGGGGCCGCAGTAGGTGCTCCTTCCAGCTGGGCTTCCATCTTATGGAGACTGCGGATTGCAACTCCAGCCCGATTCTCCTCATCCTCCAAAGAGGAACTGAGAACACCAGCTCCCACTGCCGGGCTTGCAGCCCTGGGCCCAGCCTCAGCCCAGGCCTCAGCCCCGGCCCTGGCTCTGGCCTCCTGCCGCTGCGGGCTCTCCACAACATCCAGGGCAATCTGCAACTCACGAACCTGTGAATCCTCCTCCAGCAGCTGTTCCTTTTCCAGGTGAATCTCGCAAACCTGGTCGACCTCCTCCTCCAGCGCTTCCTCCAGCTCCAGGGTCAGCATCGGTTTCTCCTGCGTTTGCTCCAGCTCCTTCCACTGCTCGGTAGGCAGGTCCCGGGCAGCCTCTTCCACAGAGCTCTCAGTTTCCTCATGCATGGCTGTAAAAGTCAGCCAGCCTACGGTCCCCAAAAGGACAGCCATGGGGAACCATAACACTAGCCAGTCCTCTACTCCACCACTCAAAAGTGGTAGTGGCTCCATACCGAACTGTATTGAATCCTGCCACAGACTACGCCAAATGTAAAGCCAGCAGCCAGGGCCACCATCACAGCAGCCGCCCAGCCCATGCAGGTTCACATTGGATTCGAACAGTCGGTAAAGAAACAATGGAGCCAAAAACTGGTGGGCCATTTTCTTTAATTCTAGCTTGCACCCGGCGGGCAAGTAAAAACACACACTGGGCTCCAAAACCCACTCACATTCAGTGCTCACAAAGCCACTGACTTATCCGAGTTTCCTAGAATCAAAGGTTTCTAGCTCACCAGCCTTATTCTCCTCAGTTCCCCATCTCCTTCCTTCTCCAGCATCAAACTGCACAAACTGGCATCTCACTCAGCACTCTGCCATCTTGGCTGCTTCTCCTGGCCACATGGCCTCTTTCTGCTCTCTGTTCTGCTCCCTCTGCTCTCTCATGCTAATCATCCCAGGAACCAAGAGAGCAAGCTCCTGTTCTGCCCCTATTTTATAGTGTAGAAATCCAAACCTTTAATCCAATATACAAAATAGGGAAGTCTCTAATACAAAGTCACTTCTCTGAGGCATGATTGGATTGTACCACCCCACATCAAAAAGGGTGGGAAAGGCTTAATCCCAAAACCAAGCCCCAGGCTACAACGATCCTGCCTGCCCACAGACACACATTAATTTCACCTGGGCAACGCCATCTTTAACAAAGTGAACATAATATATTTTATCTGCCCAACATTTATAAAGATTTATTCTGCCGAACTTAGCGAAAATCTGACATAAAGTACTTGGTAAGTAATTATTATTATTATATGCTTGAACTTGCTGTAACTCTGCTTTATAAATTTTATAAAGTAAAGTTACTTCCCTACTTTATAAATCACCATTACTGTGGAACCGGTGGGTGGTTAGAAAACTTTACTACTAACAGAGATACAAAAGTGGGCGGTAGGGATAAAAAGGTTGACTCCCCCTGGTCTAGGAGGAGAAGACAGAAAGTGAGCAACGCCCAGCTGACTCACAGGCCTTCGGACAAGGAGAGAGGGGCTGAGGGTCGAGTGAATTCAGGTGGTGTCGACTGGGTTGTCTTCGGTGGCGTGTCCGGCAGACCCTTCTGTGTGGGCAGCAGCTGAGAGAGACAGAGCCCTCTGTACAAAGGGCCAAAGGAGGTGCATTCCAGACAGAGGAACAGCCAGTGGGAAGGTCCTGGGGCAGGATTTGTGGGGCCTGTGTGAGGACCCCAAGGAGACTGAGCGGCTGGAACAGAGGGAGGGAAAGGAGGTGGTAGAAGAGAGGACAGATCAGGCCCTGGGGAGGAGTGGGGCGTCCTCGCTGCCTCTGCCCTCAGGCTGGGATGCCGGGTCTCATTCACTCGAGGTGCTGGAGATATATCTCTGTCTGTACACCTTCCTGCTCCATGCTCTTTAAAGCTCGCTGAGTCCCAGAGTGAAAGAGAAGAAGGACTGAAAATGGGGCCCATTGCAGTGGCTGCCTGTCCTGCAGCTGGAGGCCACAGCCTCAGGGTGCAGAGAAGATGGCTCTGAGGAGCGGAGTGGGGAGAAACAGCTGGGCTTGGGGGAGCAGGTCAGCGGCAGGCCTGAGGAAGCTCTTCAGAGAGCGGGCACCGCCTTGGTGTCCCCGCCATGAGCAGCAGACCCTGCGCTGTGCTGTGCTGCCAGCGGCGGAGGCGGCGGGGGCGGGGCACACCTGATCTCCCACCGGGATGCGAGGGACTGTCACTTTTTATGAGAATATTTTGCATCCAGTTTACCTTTTTCCTGTTTCTCCTGAAGAATTACCGTAAAATTAAGTTTGTGTTTTAAAAATGTCTTCATTTGAAAATGTTTAATTTTGCTAAAGCACTAGAAAAAGAAGTATTTTTGTTGTGTTTAACCTTCAGATCAGGAATGCCTTTTAAAGCAGGACACAAAATGTCAAAGCATTTCCTTAACCAAACAGTAAAAGGTCTTGTAAAGAAAAGATATGATAGCCTGACCAGGCGGTGGCGCAGTGGACAGAGCATCGGACTGGGATGCAGAGGACCCAGGTTCGAGACCCCAAGGTCACCAGCTTGAGCACAGGCTCATCTGGTTTGAGCAAAAGCTCACCAGCTTGGACCCAAGGTCGCTGGCTCTGGCAAGGGGTTACTCAGTCTGCAGAAGGCCCGCAGTCAAGGCACATATGAGAAAGCAATCAATGAACAACTAAGGTGTCGCAAGGAAAAACTAATGATTGATGCTTCTCATCTCTCTCTGTTCCTGTCTGTCTGTCCCTGTCTATCCCTCTCTCTGACTCTCTCTCTGTCTCTGTTAAAAAAAAAAAATATATATATATATATATATATATATATATATGTGTATATCCCTGTCTTAGCATGTAAGCTGAAGCATGTTTAATGAAAACTAGTGGTGTCTAAGAATGTTTATATATAAAATACCTCTGAGTAGATACACAAGAATCTGTCTGGCAGTAAGGGCTTCAGGTAAGTATTATCATAGAAAGACATCATATCAACACATCAAACCTACATTGTTAGAAAACTTCCTATGTATGTGCATTGCTTGTTCAATTAACAAAAAATTAAATTCCATTAGGGTTTTGGCTTATTTTTTTTATGTTGGTCTATTTAAGTTACAGTGGTATCTTCTGATTTTTATATGGTTAATTAAAGGTTACTCCCTGAAAATTTAATCACGTATTCACTAAGAAAGATAGTTAGAAAATAAAGATTCAGTAACTTGTGCCCCTGAGTTTTTCACAGGCCTCACCACTCCTTACAGCCTCCTTCTCCTTTACCAGTAGATATGCTGCCTGGTCCTGGAGCGTTGAAGTTTTCAGCCCTATGTCCCAACCTTCCTGCTGTTCCCACAGGACTTCTTTCTTCCTCGGTCTCCGCACGCCCCGAGACTCACCGGCTCAGGGCCTGGCCCTTGGCGATTTCCACCCCATCTCCCAGCCCTCACTCTCACTCCATCATCCCAGGTCACCCGCCCCTACACTGATCCAGGAGGACCCACTCCCTGAACTTCCCACCACAGCGCCTCCTTGTGTTCTCCAGCAACCCCCACCCCGCCTGCCCCCTGAGGTGGCTGCCCTCCCAGACTGGCACAGACTGGGATCTCCAAGTTCCAAAAGATTCCTGAATTGCGGTGGGAGGAAGGAGAAGGCCCAGTGCCTCCTTCCCTGTGGGTACCAGCTGAAGAGAGAGCAAGGAAGTGGGAGTCTTGGGTTTCCTGGTATAACCCGGACGGAGCCCTGGGCGGCTCGCAGCAGGAGCGCTCAGGGCAGGAGGAAGGAGTGCAGGCCCACGGTCTCCCTGGACATCCTGAGTGGCTGTTCAGGGGCAGATGGAAGGGTGTGAGAGGGAAGGCACACCATCACCTTCTGGGTATGGGTACATGTGCTAGGTACTTCTGTGTCCATTTTCTTGCATAATTCTAACAACTTCCCAACAAAGTCAGCATGATTATCTCAGATGTGGAAACTGAGGCTCAGAAAAGTTGTGTGACTTGCCAAGCCCACTCAGCAGGCGGGTGAGAGCATGGAGCTGGAGCCCTATAGTGCTGCTTAGTCTCTCCCCGTCCTCACACTGTGTCCACAGCTATCACAAAATATGTCATTTGCTGTGTCCTCACTTTGTGTCTCCCCAGAGAACAGCCTGAAACCCACAGACAAACCCACAGACAACAGTTCTCCAATCACTGAAGAGGAAAACAAACAGAGGAAGAAAGGCAAAGGTAGCTCTGGGAGTGGGGAGCTGGGTCCCCAGTGGGGGGCACTCTCCCCCTCAGCACCAGGTGCCTTCAGACCTCGTCTCAGGTGTACAGGGCAGAGGGAAATGCTTCCGTTTCCATTAGGAAGTGAGGTACTGAGACCTGAGAAACAGAAACAAAGTAGAATATGTTTCCTGTGGTAACGGGACATGTGGGAGGCAGTCCACACTTCCCTGAGGCTCCACCAACAGCGGTTCTACAAAATCAGACAGGGGATCATACCCTAAGTCTTTCTCCTCTGCTATTCTCATCTGTAGGGCTTTCAACCACAGGTGGTCACATGACCACAAAATGGCTGCTGCGGTTCCAGCCATCGCATCTCATCTCATTCCAGACAGGGAGAAAGACCAAAGAGAAGGGCAAAATTACCCACCCACCAACTCAACCCTACCTGGGAAAAGATATTTCCCTGAAGCTCCACCCAACAATTTCTGACTACATTTTATTTGCCACAGGGCCATCAGCATCTGCAGGGGAGGCTACGAAGTATATAGCTTTTCAGCTAGACACATGGCTGCCACCTATTAGAAAGAAGAAGGGAGGCAGCTAGGTGCAAGTAACTCGGCCCCTGAGCCCTTGCTCCCCGACCCTGGGTTACTCCACACCCTGGCTTCCCCGACCTGCCCCCACCCATCCCTGAGACCCTTGGGCTTACAGGCCGATCTGGTCCTTCTGCGGAGCTGTGCAGCTGTGAGCATGTACCCTGTGCCCGTCCTTCGCAGGCCAAGCGCCCGCCCCTCATCCCGCCCTGCCCCTGTCTCCTTTCTTTTAATTATTAAAATCCAAACCTGCCCAGAAGTAGAGACTAAAGGCCTGTGGACTCACATGCTATCACCGATTAGACAGTAGACAAGGTTTTGCCACATTGGCTTCGTCTATCCCTTTTCTCCTTGTCTTTTCAGTCTTTGCCAAAACATGTTAAACTGATAAGAACAGACAGTACACTTGATCTTAGCCAAGAAATGACATTTGCCAAAATATTTTAAAGTAAAATCCAGACATGTCAGTTCATCTCTACATACCTCAATGTATATTTTTCGAAAATAGGGACTTTATTTTTTACAAGTCCACAATGACATTAACCAGACAATCATCAGATTTAGCCAATTATCTAAGAAATGGCTCCCTCAAGATGTGTTTTCATAGTGATTCAAATGGAATGTGAACATCTGCAGTCTCTGTTAACCCAGCACAGCCACTCTCCCACATCTGTTCATTTTCCATGCCTTGAGGTTTTATTTTGGTTTTTTTTTGTTTTGTTTTGTTTTTGTTTTTTGAGAGAAAGAAACAGGAAGGGAGAGAGATGAGAAGCATCAACTCATAGTTGCGGCACCTTAGTTGTTCACTGATTGCCTCTCGTATGTGCCTTGATCAGGGAGCTCCAGCTCTGCAATGACCCCTTGCTTAAGCCAGTGACCTTGGGCTCAAGCCAGTGACCATGGGGTCATGTCTATGATCCCATGCTCAAGCCAGAGACCCCGTGCTCAAACTGGTGAGCCTGCACCCAAGCCGGCGACCTCAGGGTTTCAAAACTGGGTCCTCCCAGGCCAACGCTCTATCCACCGCACCACCACCTGCTCAGGCCCTGCCTTGAGTTTTGAAAAATGGTGATATCCTATAGAATGGCCTTGGTGATGTGTCTGCTTCCTGGCGTTGTCACTATAACTCTTTGTTACCCGTATTTTCTTTAAGGGGATACTAGATGTTTGATAGGATGGGTCCATGTTCCACTTTGCCCACAGACTCCTTCCTCCATGGGCTATGTGCTTCATACCATCTGTCGTAGGAAGCCCACGTGGCCACCTTCCTCACTGTCGGCCACGCTGCAATAGTAGGGTCACGTGGCTACCACCTGACTGACCATTACAGATCCCCATCAGCCATTCAGCCAATAGTTTGTCCCACTTGTGCTGAACTGACTGTTAAATTAAGGGTGAAGAGTCTGGGTTTTGGATTTGTTTTGTCTTTTACTGAGATATAATTCATACACAGTGCAAAGAACAAATCTCAACTATACAGTTTGATAAGTTCTGACAAACGTATACAACTTCTACCCTCCACTCATCCACTGTCTCGTTTTCATTTGCTCAATTCCCTTTCCTCCAAAGATGGCCAATGTTCTACCGTCGTAGAATCGTTTTATTTGTTCTTGAAACTTACATGCATGGAATCACTCTGTGTTCTTTTAGTCTGCCTTCCTTCGCTCGACATCACTTCTGTGAGACACATGGAACAGGAGTCCCTTTCCCGTTGTTGCTATGTGTACTCTGTTGTACACACAGGCAAACAATGTATTATTCTTCCTAGGGGAGGTGAACATTTGGGTTTCTGGTTTTCAGCCATTACAAAGAATGGTGCTATGAATCTTCTTGCACAGGCTATGTTGGGGGCACAGCGCCCATGGCCCCTGGGTATATACAAAGGAGAGGAGTTAGGAACATGTGTTTAACTTTAATAAATATACTTGGACAGTTTTCCAGGGCAGTTATACCAAGTCACAATCCCACCAAGAGGTGTGAGTTCCAGTTGCTCCATGTCTTCTCCAACCCTTGGCACTTTGTTGATCCTTTTAATACTACATGGCCATTTGGATATGTAATAGTATCTCATGTTCCCTGGTAACCAACGATGGTGACTACAGTACCTCTTAAATGGGCCATTGATGATTCTGTGTTGTGAAATGCCCGTTCCTGTCTACTGCTCACTTTTCTACAGGGTTGTCTGTCTCATTTTAATGATTTCTAAGAACTCTTTTACATATTCCAGATATAAGTACTGCAAATACTTACCCCCACTCTGTGGACTGCATTTTCTCTCTCTTGGTGGTGACTTTCAGTGAACAAGAGTTCTTGATTTTAAGGTAGTTCAATTTTTAATGATTATTTCCTCATAATTAGTACATTTTGTGCCGTTTTAAAACTATTTTCTGACCCCTAACAAATCATTAAGATTTCTGTTTACTGTATCATCTGTAAGTTTTCATTTAATTCCACAGTAAGATTTATAAACCATTCTAGTTGATCTAATTGTAACCATTTTGTTTGTAGATTTTGGATTTTCTGCTATACAATTATGTCACCCTGCATGACATTATTTTCTCTTCCTTTCCAATCTGATATGCTTTGTTTCTTTTTCTAACCTTGCCACAACATTGAATAGAAGTGCAAAGATGGCATCCGTGCCTTGTTCCTGACCTTGGTTGGGGGGAGGCATTCAATATTTATTAGAGCTTTCTTATACACGCTTGTTTTTATTTCCAATTGCTGCTGTAAAAAATTAGCCACAAACTCAGTGGCTAAAAACAACGCAAATATATTATCTTACACCTTTAGAGGTCAGCAGTCTAAAATGAATCTTATAGGGCTAGCATCAAGGTGTCCCGGAGCTGCGTTCGTCCTGGTGGCTCTGGAAGAGAAGCCCGTTTCTTGCCTTTTCCAGCTTCTAGAGGCCGCCTACATTGCTTGGCTTGTGGCCCTTTCCTCCTTCTCCAAAACAAGCAGTGTAGGCAGCGTTTTCCAATGTCTATGACATCACTCCAACTTCTGTTTCTCTCATCAAACCTCCTCCTGCTGCTTCTGACCCTCCTGCCCCCCTTTTATAAGGACCCTTGTGGTTAAATTGAGCACCCCATCTGGATAATCCCAGATCATCTATGTCCCCATCTCCAAGTCCTCATCACATCTGCAAAGCCCCCTTTACCATGGAAGAGGACAAAGTCACAGGCTTGGGGAATTCAGGGACACTCCTCAGTCTACCCCACTTCCCTTTATCAGACTGAGAAAGCCCCCTCTGTTCCTAGGTTGCTAAGACTTTTATTCAAAATAAGTTTTTAATATTATCAGATACTTTTACTGCATCTATTTAAATGACCATATTATTTTCTCTCTCATTCTGCTATGGGGTAGTCTACATTAATTGATTTATAAATGTCAAATTGTGCATTTCTGGCGTGGTTTGCTTCAAGTGATTACCATTCTTGGTTGTGGGCATATCTTCACATTAACATCCTGATTATCTTTATATTGGTATTAAATCTTCCTACTAACTTGATTGCAAATTCTGTTTTCGGAATCAGCCTTCACACAGCATAGGTTTGGGTGAGCTTCTTACCTCCCTGTGCCTCAGTTTTCTCATTGGGATAACAATCATTTCTACTTCATAGGTTGTTAGGAAAGTTCAGTCATGTAAAGTCCTTATTCTGACCAAGGGAGATACTCAGCATTAACTATCATAATTAATCTCTCTCTGATGGGGACTGAGGGACACAGCCCAGGTGTTGCCGGACAGTTTGGGGTCATTAAGACTCTTAGTTCACCCACCACTGTGACCCAGACTCCATCTGCACCATCCTAAATTGAGGGCAAAGGTCTCTGCCCTGGGTGCTGGCCAGGAAGAGAGAGCGAGAGAGTGAGAGGAGGCCTGGGGAAGGGAATGGCTGTGGCGACCTGTTCAGGTCCCCTGCCCTCTTCTGCTGCCCCAGCCATTCAGCCCTCCACGCCCTGCTCTTAAAGCTGTACTTCCCCCAGTAAACCCACGCTGCCTGCCTTTCCTACCCCTAAGCTCCTGTCAGCTCTGCTCCCCAGGGACACCCTTTTGTTCAGAGCTGTCTGCCATTCCTCAATTTATTACGTCATTTCCAGGGGTTGAGAGGGGCCTATTGGGTAGAATAGCCATATGTCTGGTTCACCTTCTCCATCAACCTCCCTAGCCTCCTGAGGCTGACAGAGGGGCCATTTGGAAGTCTCTTCTGCAGTCTGTCAGAATCCAAGTCAGTGTGCAAAAGAAAATCATGCATAGGCACAAGACAAGAACCCACTCCCCAAACCAAGCCTGCATGACCCCTGTAATGGTCTCCTGTTACTCCCCTCTCATCCTGCATGACCCCTGTACAACTAACTCTATTCTTCCTGTCAGAGGTTCCTGATGGACTCGGAGCAAGCACTGCTCAGTTCCCCTCCCTGTTGTGGGTCCTCATGGACTCGGAGCAAGCACTGCTCAGCGCCCCTCCCTGTTGTGGGTCCTGATGGACTCGGAGCAAGCACTGCTCAGCGGCCCTCCCTGTGTGGGTCCTGATGGACTCGGAGCAAGCACTGCTCAGCGCCCCTCTCCCTGTTGTGGGTCCTCATGGACTCGGAGCAAGCACTGCTCAGCGCCCCTCCCTGTTGTGGGTCCTCATGGACTCGGAGCAAGCACTGCTCAGCGCCCCTCCCTGTTGTGGGTCCTGATGGACTCGGAGCAAGCACTGCTCAGCGGCCCCTCCCTGCTGTGGGTCCTGATGGACTCGGAGCAAGCACTGCTCAGTTCCCCTCCCTGTTGTGGGTCCCGATGGACTCGGAGCAAGCACTGCTCAGCGCCCCCTCCCTGTTGTGGGTCCCGATGGACTCGGAGCAAGCACTGCTCAGCGCCCCCTCCCTGTTGTGGGTCCCGATGGACTCGGAGAAAGCACTGCTCAGCTGCCCCCTCCCTGTTGTGGGTCCTGATGGACTCGGAGCAAGCACTGCTCAGCGCCCTCTCCCTGTTGTGGGTCCTGATGGACTTGGAGCAAGCACTGCTCAGCTGCCCCCTCCCTGCTGTGGGTCCTGATGGACTCGGAGCAAGCACTGCTCAGGCGCCCTCCCTGTTGTGGGTCCTGACGGACTCGGAGCAAGCACTGCTCAGCGGCCCTCCCTGTTGTGGGTCCTGATGGACTCGGAGCAAGCACTGCTCAGCGGCCCCTCCCTGTGGTGGGTCCTCATGGACTCGGAGCAAGCACTGCTCAGCGCCCTCTCCCTGTTGTGGGTCCTGATGGACTCGGAGCAAGCAATGCTCAGCTGCCCCATCCCTGCTGTGGGTCCTGATGGACTCGGAGCAAGCACTGCTCAGGCGCCCTCCCTGTTGTGGGTCCTCATGGACTCGGAGCAAGCACTGCTCAGCGGCCCCTCCCTGTTGTGGGTCCTGATGGACTCGGAGCAAGCACTGCTCAGCTGCCCCCTCCCTGCTGTGGGTCCTGATGGACTCGGAGCAAGCACTGCTCAGGCGCCCTCCCTGTTGTGGGTCCTCATGGACTCGGAGCAAGCACTGCTCAGCGGCCCTCCTTGTTGTGGGTCCTGATGGACTCGGAGCAAGCACTGCTCAGCGGCCCCTCCCTGTGGTGGGTCCTCATGGACTCGGAGCAAGCACTGCTCAGTTCCCCTCCCTGTTGTGGGTCCTCATGGACTCGGAGCAAGCACTGCTCAGGCGCCCTCCCTGTTGTGGGTCCTCATGGACTCGGAGCAAGCACTGCTCAGCGGCCCTCCCTGCTGTGGGTCCCGATGGACTCGGAGCAAGCACTGCTCAGCGGCCCCCTCCCTGTTGTGGGTCCTGATGGACTCGGAGCAAGCACTGCTCAGCGGCCCCCTCCCTGTTGTGGGTCCTGATGGACTCGGAGCAAGCACTGCTCAGCGCCCCTCCCTGTTGTGGGTCCTGATGGACTCGGAGCAAGCACTGCTCAGCTGCCCCCTCCCTGCTGTGGGTCCTGATGGACTCGGAGCAAGCACTGCTCAGGCGCCCTCCCTGTTGTGGGTCCTGATGGACTCGGAGCAAGCACTGCTCAGGCGCCCTCCCTGTTGTGGGTCCTGATGGACTCGGAGCAAGCACTGCTCAGCTGCCCCCTCCCTGCTGTGGGTCCTGATGGATTCGGAGCAAGCACTGCTCAGCTGCCCCCTCCCTGCTGTGGGTCCTGATGGACTCGGAGCAAGCACTGCTCAGCGGCCCCTCCCTGTTGTGGGTCCTGATGGACTCGGAGCAAGCACTGCTCAGCTGCCCCCTCCCTGCTGTGGGTCCTGATGGACTCGGAGCAAGCACTGCTCAGCTGCCCCCTCCCTGCTGTGGGTCCTGATGGACTCGGAGCAAGCACTGCTCAGCGGCCCCTCCCTGTTGTGGGTCCTGATGGACTCGGAGCAAGCACTGCTCAGGTGCCCTCCCTGTTGTGGGTCCTCATGGACTCGGAGCAAGCACTGCTCAGCGGCCCCTCCCTGTTGTGGGTCCTGATGGACTCGGAGCAAGCACTGCTCAGGCGCCCTCCCTGTTGTGGGTCCTCATGGACTCGGAGCAAGCACTGCTCAGCGGCCCCTCCCTGTGGTGGGTCCTGATGGACTTGGAGCAAGCACTGCTCAGCGCCCCTCCCTGTTGTGGGTCCTCATGGACTCGGAGCAAGCACTGCTCAGCGCCCTCTCCCTGTTGTGGGTCCTCATGGACTCGGAGCAAGCACTGCTCAGCGCCCCTCCCTGTTGTGGGTCCTCATGGACTCGGAGCAAGCACTGCTCAGTTCCCCTCCCTGTTGTGGGTCCTCATGGACTCGGAGCAAGCACTGCTCAGCTGCCCCCTCCCTGTTGTGGGTCCTGATGGACTCGGAGCAAGCACTGCTCAGGCGCCCTCCCTGTTGTGGGTCCTCATGGATCGGAGCAAGCACTGCTCAGCGGCCCCTCCCTGTGGTGGGTCCTGATGGACTTGGAGCAAGCACTGCTCAGCTGCCCCCTCCCTGCTGTGGGTCCTGATGGACTTGGAGCAAGCACTGCTCAGTTCCCCTCCCTGTTGTGGGTCCTCATGGACTCGGAGCAAGCACTGTTCAGTTCCCCTCCCTGTTGTGGGTCCTGATGGACTCGGAGCAAGCACTGCTCAGTTCCCCTCCCTGTTGTGGGTCCTGATGGACTCGGAGCAAGCACTGCTCAGGCGCCCTCCCTGTTGTGGGTCCTCATGGACTCGGAGCAAGCACTGCTCAGCGGCCCCTCCCTGTTGTGGGTCCTGATGGACTCGGAGCAAGCACTGCTCAGCGCCCCTCCCTGTGTGGGTCCTGATGGACTCGGAGCAAGCACTGCTCAGCGGCCCCTCCCTGTTGTGGGTCCTGATGGACTCGGAGCAAGCACTGCTCAGGCGCCCTCCCTGTGTGGGTCCTGACGGACTCGGAGCAAGCACTGCTCAGCGGCCCCTCCCTGTGGTGGGTCCTCATGGACTCGGAGCAAGCACTGCTCAGGCGCCCTCCCTGTTGTGGGTCCTCATGGACTCGGAGCAAGCACTGCTCAGCGCCTCTCCCTGTTGTGGGTCCTCATGGACTCGGAGCAAGCACTGCTCAGCGGCCCTCCCTGTTGTGGGTCCTGATGGACTCGGAGCAAGCACTGCTCAGCGCCCCTCCCTGCTGTGGGTCCTGATGGACTCGGAGCAAGCACTGCTCAGCGCCCCTCCCTGTGTGGGTCCTGACGGACTCGGAGCAAGCACTGCTCAGCGGCCCCCTCCCTGTTGTGGGTCCCGATGGACTCGGAGCAAGCACTGCTCAGTTCCCCTCCCTGTTGTGGGTCCCGATGGACTCGGAGCAAGCACTGCTCAGGCGCCCTCCCTGTTGTGGGTCCTGATGGACTCGGAGCAAGCACTGCTCAGCTGCCCCCTCCCTGTGTGGGTCCTGATGGACTCGGAGCAAGCACTGCTCAGCGGCCCCTCCCTGTTGTGGGTCCTCATGGACTCGGAGCAAGCACTGCTAGCGCCCCTCCCTGTTGTGGGTCATCTCCGGCCACAGTGCACGCCCCACTCCCTCCTCAGGAGCCAGGCTAAGAACTGACCGGAGCCCCTTCTGACTTCCTCCTGTCAGCTGGGCAAAGGAGCAAACAACCTTTATTCTTCTCCTTCGCACTTAATTTTTTACACTTTGTCAGGACAGACTGCGAATGAAGCGTCCTAGGCACGAGTGTCTGAGGGAAGTGCTGGGCTCCCTCTGGGGAGAATGCCAGCTCGCCTCTCTCCTGCCAGCGTTCCCTTTGGTCTCTTGAGTGACGCTCCTGCCAGGCTTCTCCACAGTAAAGCCCCCTGGGTCTTGGTAATTAATAACTATCTTGTGTGCAGGTATTTTAAGACAATCCTAACTTGGACTTGCTGTAACTGTACCCTCTTTCTGCTGGTAAGGGTGGACAATGAGACAGGCCTCTGGAAGGAGGGTCACCACGTCTCGGAAGCCTGGACGCTTCCTACAGCCCTTGGCCTCTTGTTTCCCTTTGGGAAATCCGTTTGCAAGAACCAGTCAGTGGTGGCCGACAGTGTCCTGGGGACATCTGGGTGCCATGGACTGCTGTGCGTGTCGTGGCAGGTGCACTCTAGTGACAGAGGCGTGTCGCTGCAGCCCTCCCTGTTTGCTTCTGAGGTCCACAGATAATCGTTTCACAGGCAGCTACTGATGGTAGAGTGTTTTTATAAAGGAATATATGAAACTATTAAGAATGTGCATTGAAAAGTACTGAAGAAAATACACCCGAAATGTTACCAGCAGCTGATTCAAAGCAAAAGTTGTTTTGGGGTTATTTTTTGGTGTGTGTGTGTGTGTGTGTGTGTGTGTGTGTGTGTGTGTGTGTTTAGTCTCATTCCCTTTCATTTTCAAGAATTTTTTGTTTTGCTTTGCTTTTAATGAACTCTGTTCCATTTAAGTCAAGGGTAAGGGGAGAAAGCAACCATATTTTTAAGCCCTTCATTTGGTGCCTTCTGGCTTCTGTCCTCCCTGACACGCTATGAACTGAACTGTGGGGACCTCTCTCCCAGCCCTGGGAGCGGTGGTAGCAGAACGGGGGACCTGGGCAGCCTCCACATCCCAAATTCTTGGTCTGCCTCCCCCCCCCCAGGCCTCGGGTACATTTCCCTCACCCACCCCCAGCCCAGTCTCCCCTGGGAGGCTAGGGAGACTCCTGCAAGGACAAAGCATAGTCAGCTGAGTGCCCACCTCCCATGCGTAGGCAGGCACCTCGACTCAGGCGTCGATAGGCTCTCACCTCCTGAGACTTAAATGGGTGAGGACAGAGTGCCAGGGACATAGCAGACACCGGAGGGGCTGTGTTCACGAGGTCTCCTTCAGATGCCGGGGACAGAAGCCTAACTCCAACGAGGCTCACCCAGACAGGTGGGCTGATGGAGCTAGACTTCAGGCAGGGCTAGACCCTCAGCACATGCCGCTCACTCGCGCTTTGGTGGCAGCTCTCTGTGCTGGGCTGGGAGGGCACTGGGACCCCAGGGACACAGAAATCAGCTGGGAAGCGCTGGCTCTTCTCTCCAATGAGGTGTCTCCCTCCCCAGTGTCTGCGATTGGCTCCCACCCGTCAGCTGACCCTTTCCACATGTTTGGGGATATGGATTTCTTCCTGCTCAGAGATCAGGAGCAGAAGAAGTCCTGCTCAGTGAGTATCCAGGACCAAGGCCTGCCCCCAGCTCTCTCTTCCCTCACACAGGCAACAGCCAGCCAGGTTTCTGAGGAGCATTCATGTCACTCTTCTACTCTAGAATGGCTCCCCATTCCTGCAGAATCAACTCTAAACTCAGCCTGGCTCCCGGGTCCCTGACCTGTGCCGTCATCATACCCACTGTCATCACCACTGTGCCCGGGCCTTTGTCAGGTTGGGCTCCTTGGAGCCGCTGTGGCCACAGCCTCAGCTACCAGCCCTTGGCTTCTGCGTAAGATGCCATCCCCTCCCTGGGCTCTCCCTGTCCTTCAAGGCTCATCTCAGGGACCCTCTTACCTCCCCCAGGAAATGAACCCCCTCCCACAGCTGCTCTGCCTTGCACAGCCTTCCAGTTGGGATTCTTAGAGGCCAGATGTGCACATAGACATGCACACAAGTGCACATACACATCAGCGTGTCCCTGGGGACAGCCCTGCCTCCTAGCTCAGTCTCTCTCTTTCCTCCTCATTCCAAGAGCCGATGCGCCCGTACAGCCCGCCACCCCCACCCGCCCTTGCCCCGCCCCACCACAGCCACTGACGAAGCCACCCTGCAGCCAGGCTGAGAGAGCTCGCCCAGTGCGCACATCCCCTAGGAGGTGGCCAACACAGGCCATGTTCCTGGTCAGACTTTCATGGCCAGTGTCCTCAGTATTTTCCTGGGCTGACCCTGTCCACCCCACTTCAGAGCTCGGAGTCTGAGATTCCTTAGAGCAGCGGTTCTCAACCTGTGGGTCGCGACCCCGGCGGGGTCGCCTAAAGCCATCGGAAAATACATAATGCATATCAGGTATTTACATTCCGAATCATAACTGTAGCAAAATTACAGTTATGAAGTAGCCACCAAAATTATTTTTTGGTTTGGGGTCACCGCAACATGAGGAACTGTGTTGCGGGGTCACGGCATTAGACAGGTTGAGAACCACTGCCTGAGAGCAATGACTCCCACTGCAACTCCAACCAGTAATGACACCCCTCTAGCCGAGAAACTCTGGGGGGGCACCAGCCCTCCATCACTGTTTCCCCCTCTGCCACGCTGTGCACCCACTCGCGCCCTGGAAGGAAGCACCCACGAAGAGCCACACTGAGCAGCTCAGGCCTCCCTGCGGCCCCCAGAGTAGGAGCTGCTGCTCACACACACGCAGACTTTCTTTGACCTTGACTGAGAGACCTTTCTCTTTCCTTACCAATGTAGATCTGATTTTCTTTTCCCAACTTGGCCCTGCTTTGGGGCTAACTGCCTTCTTCCAAAAGCACTCCCAACCTCACACTCCAGCACAGACCCCCAATCTCACACTTTCCCCCACCCCACTCCGTAAAGCCCCCACCCTCACTGTGACCAAAAGCCCAATAGCTTCTAAACACAGACCTTCTGCCCCTGGGATTCTAGAGGGTGACATTTTCCCAGCTTCGTTATTATATAGCAGTGTACAAACTGGTAGTTTCACACTGGCTCGTGCACAGCTGGGCTTTCCCTAAGCGGTCTTCTTCAAAGGATGCATCGGGTTCTGCACCTGCCAGGCCCCACAGGAAATAGCTCTGGCCCAGAAAAGAGCCAAATGAAGAGTTCACGTGAGGGGCTATCTGACGGGGTGGGCTGGGCTACCCAGCCTGTGAGGGACACGGAGACCCCTCCCCCAGGGCCTGCACAGCAGAAGGGGTTGGGCACCCCAGTAGCCAGACATCTTCACTAGGCCTCCAGGAAGAAGAGGCCCCAAACTCCCCCCTCCATTCTGGGATCCGCCCAAATGAAAGGCTGGGGCGGCAGGGTGGAGAATTGTTAGGTGGGGGGTCGCACACACCCAAAGACAGCACGAGCCCCAGCACTGACTAAAGATCAAACTCAGGTTTTTAAGTTTCTTTTGGAAACTCAGAAGACAGATTCCCTGAATCTAGGGGGTGTCAGATTTAGCAAATCACAATACAAGGCATTCCCTTTAAGTGTGAATTTCTGATAAACCAGGAATCATCTTTTAGTGTGTACGTCCCTGAACTACTGATTTAGGATGCACATCTGAGTGGTGGGAAGACTGGACTTCACCCGGTGGCCCTCCTGCCACCCCAGCAGCGGGGTGCTCCCTCTCAACCTGGGGCAGCGGTGCACAGGAGCCCAGGGCGCTCCCCCGTGCACACAGTGCCACAGCCTTGCTGGCGCGCACGCGTGCGCACCCCCACCCCACCTCGTCCCCTCGCCCACCTTGTCCCAGCTAAATGCGCGCCACCACCGCAAGTCCACATGACCTTGGAGCGGGGTGACGCCACAGGAGACCCGGTCCAGGTGGGGCGGGAGCGGGTGGGTGGAGGCAGGTCCTGCGGGACCCCATGTGACCTGCCCCCAGGAGCGGGAGCGGAAGAAGACGCTGCGGGTGCATGAGAAGATGACCTACTCATCCAGAGTGTTGGCCAGGCACACCAGCCTGCGGCGCGAGATGCAGCTGGAGGACGAGACTGAGGACCAGGAGGCGCTCGCGGAGGCTGAGCAGCTGCGCAGCTTCCAGGACCAGACGGCCTGGAAGCTCTCCATGACCAAAGGTGCTGCTCCTCCCTCCCCAATGTCTGATCTGCGCCCCCGATGGGGCCGTGCTTTAAAAGCGCTTGGAGCTTGACTAGGCGGTGGCGCATTGGACAGAGCGTGGGACTGGGACCTGGAAGACACAGGTTTGAAACCCGGGATCTCCGGCTTGGACCCAAGGTCGATGGCTTGAGCAAGGGGTCAATCACCTGCTATATCCCCCCCCCCCAGGTCAAGGCACATATGTGAAAGCAGTCAATGAACAACTAAGGTGCTGAAACAAAGAATTGATGCTTCTCATCTCTCTCCCTTCCTGTCTGTCCCTATCTGTCCCTCTCTCTGACTCTCTGTCTCTGTCAAAAAAAAAAAAATGCATTTAGAGAGGAAGGGCTGGGGTGCAGTGTGTGTGTGTGGGGGGGTCTTCTCTGTCTGTCCTCTGGCCCCTACCTTCAGCATCACAAAGATCAATTCCAGATGGACTGTAAGTCTAAAAGCCTTCGAAGCCCAGTACTGCATGCATTCTGAGTGAGTGTTGACTAGGCACACAGTGAATGCAGGCCATATAAAATACAGGCATTTAACTTGGAGATAAGTAGAGTCAATGTAGAACTAGATTGCCCGGGTTGGGACCTCAGCTTCAGCTTTAATGGCTGCACCATCCCGGGCGAGTTAGCTAAATCCTTTGCACCACAGTTTCCTCTCCTGGCTGATGACAGGAGCAACCTCATGGCTGTGGGATTCAATGTTGTCAGACACTGTAGATCAGTGGTTCTCAACCTGTGGGTCGCGACCCCAGCGGGGTCGCCTAAAGCCATCGGAAAATATATAATGCATATCAGGTATTGACATTCCGAATCATAACTGTAGCAAAATTACAGTTATGAAGTAGCCACCCAAATTATTTTTTGGTTTGGGGTCACCGCAACATGAGGAACTGTATTGCGGGGTCACGGCATTAGAAAGGTTGAGAACCACTGCTGTAGATAGAAAAAAGTGGAAAATCCATTAATACTCTAGCAACCACATGATAAAGTATATCACGAAGCTAGCAAGAACACAGGATAAAGTATATCACGAAGCTAGCAAGTACACAGGATAAAGTGTATCACAAAGCTAGCAAGAAGAAGTTGGGACCGGAGCCCTGGAACCCCCGGGACTACAGGTGTAGTGAATGTGAATAGAGACGTAAGGAAGCTGCTAGCCTCCCCGGACACGCGCGGTTTGTTCTTCGGGTGGGAGCCCTGTACTTGCTCTGATGAAGGTGTGCCACGCGCTGCATGGGGGGAGCGGCACAGCTGTTCCCCCCCCCCCCCAGCCTCCACTCCCGAGACCCAGGAGAGGCAGGTGGCACTGGGTGGGGAAGGCTGGACCCAGGGGGTTTGGACACAGACTTGTCAGTGTTCCAGCCTTGGTTCTCAGGGAAGAACTGGGTCTCCTTCAGGACAGGGCCTTGCCCAGGGTAGGCCGAGGAGGCGGACAGGGGTCTGCTGGGCTCACTGCCAGGCATCCAGCCTTAAATCGGGACTCCTGTGCCTCATCGGCTTCTCTTAGAAAAGAGGACTTGAGAGACAACTAAGGTGAGAGCGTCGCGTGCTTCTGCAGTCCCTTCTACAGTCCCTGAGCTCTTCAAAGGTGGGGAGTGTCTAGGTCTTCCTCTCCAGAAAGGCCAAGGAGGGGGCCCCACGGCCCTGGAGCTGCCTCCCTGCTTGTTCTTTGGAAGGTCCTCCAGGCGCCCTCCTTCATTTCCTCGCACCTGGCTTCCCCCGGCGGTGTAGACTTGACTCTGCCCAAGCTGGGTACCCCAGCTAGAGATGCTGCTGCTCCCCTTTGCTCTCGGCTCCTGAGCAATAGGCATTCTGTTAAGTTCAGCTGGGTGAAGCCTCCAGGGCAAAGTGTCCAGAGTCTTCTTCCAGGTGAGGGAAGTGCGACCTCAAGAGAGGCTCTTCCCACCTGGTCCTGTCTCCAGACGGGGAGCTGTGACACAGCCCAGAGCCTTCTCTCCCTTTGCTGGAGACAGCGCTCGCTCTCCCGTTCACGGCACTGGTCCAGGAGCAGCTGGCTGGCTCCTCACTTCTCACGATACCTTCTCCAGCCTCAGCCACGAGCCTGGTCCCCTCCCACTGCCTGCCTACCCCCCAGATGTCTCCTTTCTCTCACTGCAGACAGAAAATGGGAGTCCGACAGCATACACAAGTACATCAGCCAGAAACGACAGATGTTCCTCCTCCAGGTAGGCCCATCTGCTCCCGTGAAGGGGACCCGGGTGGGCTACCCCAGTGAGGACAGTGACCCCTGCTCTGTGGCCCTCAGCGTGCCCTGAATATGAAGCAGAGTGACATCCAGCGACTGGCACTCCTGGAGGCCGAGGAGGAGGCGAAGCTGGAGAGGGCTGAGAAGTCCCTGGAGAAGGACTCGGCCCTGTTTGATGAGTTCCTCAGGGAGAATGACCGCAACTCGGTGCAGGCCCTGAGAGCGTGAGCCTGCGGCCAGAGGGGCTGGCTGGCCGCACACCGTCTGCCCAGGGGCCCCCCCAGCCTAGCCTGGACCCGGCCCCAGCCCTCGTCTCCACCTCCGCCCCTGACGCCAGGTCCCAGGGACCCCCCCCCCCAGCCTAGCCTGGACCCGGCCCCAGCCCTCGTCTCCACCTCCGCCCCTGACGCCAGGTCCCTGAGAGCGTGAGCCTGCGGCCAGAGGGGCTGGCTGGCCGCACAGCGTCTACCCAGGGTCCCCCCCAGCCTAGCCTGGACCCGGCCCCAGCCCTCATCTCCACCTCCGCCCCTGACGCCAGGTCCCTGAGAGCGTGAGCCTGCGGCCAGAGGGGCTGGCTGGCCGCACACCGTCTGCCCAGGGACCCCCCCAGCCTAGCCTGGACCCGGCCCCAGCCCTCGTCTCCCCTCCGCCCCTGACGCCAGGTCCCTGAGAGCGTGAGCCTGCGGCCAGAGGGGCTGGCTGGCCGCACACCGTCTGCCCAGGGACCCCCCCCAGCCTAGCCTGGACCCAGCCTCAGCCCTCATCTCCACCTCCGCCCCTGACGCCAGGTCCCTGGGACCCCCCCCCCCCCCCAGCCTAGCCTGGACCCGGCCCCAGCCCTCATCTCCACCTCCGCCCCTGACGCCAGGTCCCAGGGACACCCCCCCCCCAGCCTAGCCTGGACCCAGCCCCAGCCCTCGTCTCCCCTCCACCCCTGACGCCAGGACCCTGGGAGCTCCCCCCCCCCAGCCTAGCCTGGACCCGGCCCCAGCCCTCGTCTCCACCTCCGCCCCTGACGCCAGGTCCCTGGGAGCTCCCCCCCCCCCAGCCTAGCCTGGACCCGGCCCCAGCCCTCGTCTCCACCTCCGCCCCTGACGCCAGGTCCCAGGGACCCCCCCCCCCCAGCCTAGCCTGGACCCGGCCCCAGCCCTCGTCTCCCCTCCGCCCCTGACGCCAGGTCCCTGGGACCCCCCCCCCAGCCTAGCCTGGACCCGGCCCCAGCCCTCGTCTCCCCTCCGCCCCTGACGCCAGGTCCCTGGGAGCTCCCCCCCCCAGCCTAGCCTGGACCCGGCCCCAGCCCTCGTCTCCCCTCTGCCCCTGACGCCAGGTCCCTGGGAGCTCCCCACCTCCAGCCAGCCGCAGGACAGTGTGGACATCCCTTTTCTGACAATCTGAGACTGGCTTCTTGCCCCCACCCCACCCTCCAGGGCAGAGAAGGAGACCAAACTGAAGTTGGAGAAGGTCACCGAAATCCGAGGCCTGACCACCCAGATCATGAACATGAAAAGGTGAGGTCAGAGGCAGGCTGGGCTTGGCCTGGCCTGCCCACACTTTCCTCCATCACGTCTTCCCTAGTCCAAGGGGCCCCTCACAACACACACTCATCCACTCATCATTTTAACACGGAACCCTAAACATCTCAGGGCTTCCAAGCCCTGCCAAGCTGCTACCCATCTTACAAACGAGGTGACTAAGGCCAGAAGTCCAGTGACTTGCCCAAAGCCACACCGCCAAGACACAAGGCTCACATGGCTTTAAGGCCCCCAGGTTCAGCCCCGGGAGGGCTGTCACTCTGCGAGGTACAACCCACATTGGTCCCTGCAGGGTGGGCATCCTCTCCCTGGCACAGCGGTGTTTCTGTGCCTGCCCCTCTTAGGCAGGGAGCATTGCGGTCCCCCCTGGAAGGGCCTCCCAGTGGGCGAGCCTGACTTGACTCGTCCCCTTCCCCGGCTTAGTGAAATCTCCAAACTTGAAGACACTCTGCATCATTTCAAGGTCTACAAGGATTTCCTGTACAAGCTGTCACCCAAGGAGTGGCTGGAAGGACAAGAGAAGAAGCAACTGGCTCTCAAACAGGCCAAGGAGGCAGCCAAGGTCCCCAAAGAGAACAGTGTCATCTCCACACAAGGGGACAGAGGTAGTCGAAAAGAGAAGACAGACCCCTTGGTCCCCCTACACCTTGTGCCCAGCTAGCAAAAGCCCTGGAGGTGTCCAGGCTGTGGATGTGGCTCTTTCCATGCTCTGCAGACCCCTAGCTGGGGCAGCAGCTGCCCCTTAGCCACTCGTGGCTCAGCCCACGCACCTGCTTGGGGAAGCGGGGCTGGCTTTCGACTCAAACCCAAGGGGCTTTCATCCTACGCGCCTCTCTTTCTGTTCCTGAGGGGTCCCGAGCAGTGTGGCTGTAGGCCTGGCTGCAGCCATGGCCATCTGGGACCTTTCTTTGCTTCTTATAGGACCAGGGATCAGGTACAAGACAAGCTCCAAAGGTATGTGGTCACCCCAGGCTGGAGGGGCCCCACCCTGGGTGGGGGCACATAGAAACTCTTCCCCTTCTTCCTCCAATGGGGCAAGGCCCAAAGAAACTCTGGAAAGTGCTGCAGGTGATACGGGCAGGGAGGATCCTGTCTAGCGCCATCGGCCTCGACCAGGAGAGTCAGCCCAATGGGTGAGTGGGCTTGGGGGAGCTGCCAAGGTGGCTGGGGGGTGGTGGGGGGTGTCCCCTGGTGGCTCCAAGACAGAGGCGCCCAGAAGGGGCCTAGACTCCCCGAAGGGGTGAGTGTGAGGAAGGGCTGTTGCCAGCCTGGCGAGTATATAGTCTGACTTAAGAAAGGTTTGTTTTTGTGCGATTCGGGAAACTTAAGCCTGGGGTGGCCCACTTGGGTGCTGATCGACTAGTCAAATAGGAACAGGTAAGGGCAGCCAGGTGGGCACACGGAGCAGGATGGCACGTGTCCTCCACCAGCCCTCTGTGGCCAGGGGGTGCTGCCCCAGGCGGGAACAGGCCAGAGCCATTCAAGAGAAGCCGGAAGTCTAAGGCTTCTTTATAAAATTACCCAGATTTAAGTGTGACAGTTACTTTCAAATCTTCTAAAAACATGGTGAGGGACAAACAGAAACCCCCAGCAGATCCCTGGGCCGGTGCAAACCTGTCCCTCCAGCCTTCCGCTTGCAGCCAGAGCTGTCCCCCCCCCCCCACCTGCTTCATAGGACGGACAGACACGTGGCTAGCTAGCTGCTGGGTCACCCGGTCACTCCTTTCTCACTGGAATGTTCACAGATTACAGTTCTATAGAAGGAATACGCTAAGGAGTCTTAACCCCAGTCCCTGCGCACCTCCTTCCAGGTTGCCGGCCCAGGGAACCCTGGGCAGCATTGTGAGGAGTTTCATTATTTCCCGCGTGGCCTTCCAGCTCTTTTTAAGTAAACAGCATGTTAAATCACACGAGGTGGCTGTGTAGGGCAAAGGTGTACTGGCATGTGTTTATGATTCAACCTCAACATAAGCAGAGGCGATTTTCTTATGCCCACCCTTCCTTTCACAAGGGAGCTGACTCTACCCACCGCACTCTCTCTCCATCAGCAACAGTGCCAGGGGGTCCCGGGCAGTCCTGTAGCCAGGGCTCACGCCTGTCTAACCCCTGGCCTCTCGATGCTTGCTGGAGTAAGCTTCACAAGATGTGAATATGGGACAGGGCACTGACCACAGCATCTCATGGTCGCCTGGCATTTGCCTTCACAGTGCCAGGGCTACCGCCAGGGTGCTCACCTGCCCCGTGGAGTCTGGACCGCCTTGGGCCAGCGGGGTGAGGGCCTGGAGAGCCGCGTGGGAGCCTGGGCAGGTGGCTGGCAGGCCTGAAGCCAGGGCAGAGAAAGAGTTTGATTGGCTCATGCAATTTGTGGGCAAGCTAGCAGGCTGCAGAGGTGAATAAGGCTGGTGAGCTAGAAACCTTTGATTCTAGGAAACTCGGATAAGTCAGTAGCTTTGTGAGCACTGAATGAGTGGGTTTTGGAGCCTAGTGTGTGTTTTTACTTGCCCGTCGGGTGCAAGCTAGGATTAAAGTTGATGGCCCACCAGTTATTGGCTCCGTTGTTTCATTACCGTCTGTCCGAATCCAATGGGAACCTGCATGTGAATGGCCATGATGGCGGCTCCTGGCCTTATAGGGAGATAGACAGAAAAGCCCGTGCCAGTGGTTTCTTAAAGCAGGATAGCAAATAGAGAGGAACAGCCCCAGCAGTGGGAGCCACAGTGCCAAGGCCCTGAGGCAGGGTTAGCACCTACAGAGACAAGAAAGGTGCTTGTAGGGCAGGAGCAGAGTAACCTCGGGCTCTGGGTGAGGCGAGGGTGGGGAGGGTGGCAGCTCCCGGGTGGAGGCCTACTTTTATTCTAACTGGAGGGACATAAGTTCTTTGAAACCTGAAAATATCCCCTTACCTGTGGTGTAAGAGCTGGGGGACCAAGAGGAAGCTGGTGCCACCACCTGGGCACTGGTGAAGTGGACAAGGGACAAAGGGTCTGGGGGTGGAGAGACTCTGTAGAAATGCTGCAGTCCTCACCACCGGGGTGGGCACCACAGCCCAGGCTGAGCCCGGGGCCCTGCGTTCCCCTCTCTCCACAGGCCCAGCTCGGCTGTCCCTGTGCAAGAGGACCCGGACGGCGAGGAGGAGGTCAGTGGCCCCACAGGGGCAGGGCCTGCGGGAGCCAGCGCGCTGCCTCTGCACACCCACCCACAGCTCTGGTTGCAGGCACTGGAGCTGTACTTCACGGAGCCCCAGCAGCTCCTGGACGTGTTCACGGAGCTGGAGGAGCAGAACCTCTCACTGATCCAGAACACGCAGGAGATGGAGGAGACCTTGGAGGAGTTGAGCTTCTCCCTGAAAAACACCCAGGCCCGCATGTAAGTCTCGAGAGGGGCTGCCCAGGCCAGTGAGCAGTGGGCTCTCTGGCCGGCTGTCATCCTGTGCCACCCACAACCACTGGGAGCCAGACGGTGTGCACCCCCTCACCCTCCTTGTTCCAGCCCTGGCCTTGCCCTGATCTCTGTGCTCTGGAAAACTCCATTTGAAGTCTGTGCCTGGCTCTGGTGAGGTCACGTGTCCTATTGGGCAGGGACGCTGAGGGCATGGAGACCCAGGATCAGCCTGGGAGTAGGTCACGTAGGTGGAGCCACACCAAACTGGAGCGATCTGCAGCCAGAAGGGACATCTTTAAGGACCTATTACCCACCCCAGGTGAATTCTGCTGATGGCAAGCCCAGGAGAGCTGGGCTGGGCAGGATCAGGCTGGGGCACTACATGAGGCCTGTTCGGAGCAAGGGATTCACTCCCAAACACAGTCTGAGCACCTGTTCTGGGTCAGTCTTGGGTCTAAGTCCTCCAAGGATAAGGTAAGGCCTTGCCTCATGGAGCTAACATTCCGTGGAGGCCAAAAACAACAGACAGGCCCACAGATTTGACTTGTAGATACTGACACAGGCTTGAAAGAAAATTAAGAGACTGGTATGAGAAGGGGCTAAATCAGGCGTCCCCAAACTACGGCCCGTGGGTCGCATGTGGCCCCCTGAGGCCATTTATCCGGCCCCGCCGCACTTCCGGAAGGGGCAGCTCTTTCATTGGTGGTCAGTGAGAGGAGCATAGTTCCCATTGAAATACTGGTCAGTTTGTTGATTTAAATTTACTTGTTCTTTACTTTAAATATTGTATTTGTTCCCGTTTTGGTTTTTTTACTTTAAAATAAGATATGTGTAGTGTGCATAGGGATTTATTCATAGGGTTTTTTTTTTATAGTCTGGCCCCCCAATGGTCTGAGGGACAGTGAACTGGCCCCCTGTGTAAAAAGTTTGGGGACCCCTGGGCTAAGTGGACAGTGGCACAGATTGAGGAGGGCAGGGAAGGCTTCCAGGGGAAGATGTCATTTGAGCCAGGCACTTCCTGAGTGATGGCCAACGAGACAGTGATCTGGGAAAAGGGTGCCAGGCAGAGGAAAATCAAGTGCAAAGGCCCTGAGGTAGAAGCCAGCTCAAGGCTTTGCTGTCTCATGGAGAAACCATGTTCCTGAATACCCATGTATTGTTGGCCCATGTCCTGCCACAAAGAAACTCCTGCTGGAAGTCTCCACAGTTATATGAAACCACCAGCTCTCAGGAAAGATTGTGTTTCCTAAAAAGCTGGGAGGCAGCAGAGACACACACAGAGATGAGCTGGAGAGAGCCAGCCTCCCAGATTCCAAGAACCTGGTGAGAGTACACACGTATTCACACATATCTCGCAGACTCCTGGAGGTGCTGTCTAGTAACTGGGCTTTGGCCAACTGAACCACCCCCACAGCTGAGCCATCACGAGAGCACCAACACTTTATTTACAGAGGAGTCACAGCATGTATGCTTTTAACTTCCATGAACTCTACTAACCTCCCTAAGGAAAAATAAAGTTAAAAAATATATACAACAGCCTGACCAGGCAGTGGTGCAGTAGACAGAGCGTCAGACTGGGACGCAGAGGACACAAGTTCAAAACCCCAAGGTAGCCAGCTTGAGCACGGGCTCATCCAGCTTGAGCACGGAGTCTCTGGCTTGAGCATGGGATCACAGACATAACCCCATGGTCGCTGGTTTGAGCCCAAGGATCACTGGTTTGAAGCCCAAGGTCGCTGGCTTGACTTCAAGGTCGCTGGCTTGAGCAAAGGGTCACTTGCTCTGCGATGGCTCCCAAGGCACATAGGAGAGCGCAATCATGAATGAACAACTAAGGAGCCACAATGAAGAATTGATGTTTCTCATCTCTCCCTTCCTGTCTGTCCCTATCTGTCCCTCTCTATTTCTCTGTCTCTGACACACACACACACACACACACACACACACACACACACACACACACCATCTAAACAGACCTATCTATTGAGGAAATTGAATTAACAATTAGTAAGTTTCCAAAACAGGAAGCATCATATCCAGATGTCTTCAAAGATGAATTCTAGCAAATATTTAAGGAAGAAATTATACCAATTCTGTACATTCTCTTCCAGGCAATAGAACACATCCTCATTTTATATGACCAGTATTACCCTAATACCAAAACCAGACAAAAATATTACAAGAAAACTACAGACCAGTATCTCTCATGAACAGAGATATAAAAATCCTCAACAAAATACTGAATTCAACAATATATAAAAAGAATTAAATACCATGACCAAGTGAGGTTTTCCCCAGGTATGTTATGCTAGGCTGGTTCTGCATTTGAAAATCAATTTGAAAAGCAATCTTCAAGCTAAAGGGAAAAAATTTACATGATCATATCAATAGATGCAGAAAAAGCATTTGATTAAAATCTAACCATGCATGCCTGATCAGGTGGTGGTGCAGTGGATAGAGCGTCAGCCTGGGATGCTGAGGATCCAGGTTCAAACCCCCAAGGTTGCCGGCTTGAGCATGGACTCATCGAGCTTGAGTGCAGGCTCACCGGCTTGAGCACAGGCTCAATGGTTTGAGCATGGGATCCTAGACATAACCCCACGGTCACTGGCTTGAGCCCAGCAAGGTGTCACTGGCTCAGTTGGAGCCCCCCAGTCAAGGCACATATGAGAAAGCAATCAGTGAACAACCGAGGTGCTGCCACTATGAGTTTATGCTTCTCATCTCTCTCCTTTCCTGATAAAAAGGACCTATATATGGAAAACTACAAAGCATTATTAGAGAAAATCAAACAAGACACAATGAAATGGGAAAATATCCCATGTTCTTGGATAGGAAGAATAAATATAGTTAAAATGGCTATATTACCCAAAGCAATATACAAATTTTAATGCAATTCTCATCAAAATTCCAATGTCTTTTTGTAAAGAAATGGAACAAAAAAGTCATCAGGTTTGTATGGAACCATAAAAAACCCCAAATAATCAAAAGTAATTCTGAGAAAAAAAGACAAAGATGGAGGTATTACAATACCTGACTTTAAATTATACTACAGAGATACAATAATCAAAACAGTGTGGTATCAGCAGAAAAAGAGACACAGAAACTAATGGAACAGAATCGAGAGCTCAGAAATAAAACCACATATATATGGGCAAATCATCTTTGATAAAGGAGTCAAAAACACACAATGGAGAAAAGAAAGACTCTTCAATAAATAGTGCTGGGAAAATTGGAAAGCCACATGCAAAAGAATGAAACTTGACTACAGTTTGTCCCCTTGCACAAAAATTAATTCAAAATGGATCAAAGACCTAAATATAAGACCTGAAGCAATAAATTACATAGAAGAAAACATAGGTAGTAAATTCATGACCTTGGCTGTACAGAACATTTTATGAATCTGACCCCAAAGGCAAAAGAAGTAAAGGCAAAGATAAATATAAATAAATGGGACTATATCAAACTAAGAAGTTTTTGCACAGCAAAAGAAACTGACAACAAAACAAACAGGCAACTAAATGGGAGATAATATTTGAAAACAACAGCTCAGATAAGGGGCTAATATCCAAAATATATAAAGAACTCACAAAACTCAGCAACAAACAATCCAATTAAAAATAGGGAAAGGACATGAATAGACACTTCTCCCAAGAAGAAATACAAATGGCCAATAGATTTATGAAAAGATGCTCATCTTCACTAGCTATCAGAGAAATGCAAATCAAAACTACAATGAGATACCACCTCACACCTGTTAGATTAGCTGTTATCAACAAGACAGGTAATAAGTGTTGGAGAGTCTGTGGAGAAAAAGGAACCCTCATCGACTATTAGTAGGAATGTAAAGTAGTACAAACACTATGGAAGAAAGTATGGTGGTTCCTAAAAAAATTAAGAATGGAACTACCATATGACCCAGCAATTCCTCTACTGGGTATATACCCCCAAAACTCAAAAACATGCACCCCCATGTTCATCACAGCATTATTCACAGTAGCCAAGACATGGAAACAACCAAAGTGCCCTTCACTAGAGGATTGGATAAAGAAGATGTGGTACATATGTACAATGGAATACAGCTCAGCCATAAGAAACGATGACATAGTATCAGTTACAACAACATGGATGGACCTTGAAAATATTATACTGAGTGAAGTTAGTAAATCAGAAAAAGCTAAGAACTGTATGATTCCATACATAGGTGAGACATAAAATTAAGACTCCTGGACAGAAATAGGAGTGCAGTGGTTATTAGAGGAAGTGGGAAGAGATTGACATAAAGAGGGACAAATATAAGGTGACGGAGGATGATTTGACTTTGGGTGATGGGTATACAGCATAATCGACTGTCCAAATGATGTGGAGATGTTTGCCCAAAAATCTATGGACTCTAGTTGAACAATGTTAACTATGACTTTTACCCTGTAACCAACATCACTCTGTTAAATTTAATCGATCAGAAAATAAAAAAGACACATGAACCCCCGTGTTCACCGCAGCATTATTCAGTGTCCAAGACATGGAAACAGCCAAAATGTCCCTTGATAGAAGATTGGATAAAGAAGAAGTGGTACATATATACAATGGAATACTACTCAGCCATAAGAAATGATGACATAGTGACATTTATGACAACATGGATGGAACTTGAGAACATTATACTGAGTGAAATCAGAAAAAGCTAAGAACTGTATAATTTCACACATATGTGGGATATATAACTGAAGACTCATGGACATAGATAAAAGTGAAGTGCTTACCAGGGGACAGGTACGTGGGGGAAGGGGTTAGAGGGGGTTGGGGGGAGGAGTATAAAGAGAGACCGATATAAGGTGATGGAAAATAATTTCTCTTTGGTGATGGGTATACAACATAATTAACAGTTCAAATGCCATAAAAATGTTTACCTGAAACCTATGTACTCTTATTGATCAATGTCACCATGTTAAAGTTAATTTTCTAAATAAAATCTTAAAATTTTAAAAAATAATAGCCTGACCAGTGGCAGTGGCACAGTGGATAGAGCGTCGGACTGGGACACAGAGGACCCGGGTTTGAGACCCCAAGGTCGCCAGCTTGAGCATGGGCTCATCGGGTTTGAGCAAGGCTCACCAGCTTGAGCCCAAGGTCGCTGGCTCGAGCAAGGGGTCACTCAGTCTGCTGTAGCCCCCTGGTCAAGGCACATATGAAAAAGCAATCAATGAAAAGCTAAAGAACTGCAATGAAGAACTGATGTTTCTCATCTCTCTCCCTTCCTCTCTGTCTGTCCCTATCTGTCCCTCTCTCTGACTCTGTCTCTGCTACCAAAAAAAAAAAGATTTTTAGGATGCTTAAGGATCTTAGAACAACAATGAATGATCACAATGAGAACTTAAAAAGATAGCAAGCATCAAAGAAGACATTGAAATCATACAAAAATAACCAGTCAGAAATGACAAATATCAGAACTGAAGACTGCACTAGAAGGAAACAGAAGGAGGCTGAATGGAGGATCAAATCAGCAATTCAGAGGAAAAGATAAACATAAGTACATAAGCAGAGCAGAAAAAGGAGAGAGGCTCAAAAAGGCTTAGGAAACAGTAAGAGACCTCTACAACAACATGAAGAAAACAACATCTGCATCATAGGGGTTCCTGAAGGAGAAGAGAGTGAACAAGGGCTAAAGAACCTGTTTGAAGAAATCATAGCTGCAAATTTCCATAAATTGATGAAAGAAAGAAAAAGTCACACAACTACGAGAAGCACAGAGAGTCCCATTAAAGAGGAACCAAGGATGCCTACACCAAGACACATCATAATTAAAATGCCAAAGTTAAGAGACAAAGAAAGACTACTAAAAGCTGCAAGAGAAAAGCAATAATTACCTACAGAGGAGCCCCCATAAGGATGACATCTGACTTCTCAACAGAAACACTTGAGGCCAGAAGAGATTGGCAAGAAATAGTGATGCAAAACAAGAACCTACTACAACCAAGACTACTTGATCCAGCAAGGCTATCATTTAAAATTGAAGGAGACATAAAAAGTTTCCCAGACAAAAAAGTGCTCAAGAAATTCATTACCAACAAACTAGTACTGCAGGAAATGTTAGGGAGCCTGCTATGAAAAGAGCAAAGGGTAAAAAAAATCGAGAGTAGGAGGACTCTAGTTCAAAGAATAAAATGGCAATAAATAAGTACATATCAATAATAATCTTTAACTTAATGGATTAAATGTTCCAATCAAAAGACATAGGGTAGCTGCATGGATAAGAAAACAGGACTGACATATATGCTGTTTACTAGAGACCTACCTCAGAACAAAAGATACACATAGACTGAAAGTGAAGGAATGGAAAATATTATACTATTTCAGGCAAATGGAAATGAAAAAAAGCTAGGATAGCAATACTTCTATCTGACAAATAGGCTTTAAAACAAAGGCTGTAGTAAGGGATAAAGAAGGTCACTACATAGTGATAAAGGGAGCAATCCAACAGGAGGATATAGCCATTTAAATATTTATGCACTCAATATAGGAACACCTAAATGTATATAAAGCAGATTTTCATGGACATAAAGGGTGAGATTGACAGCAATACCATAGTGGGGGTTTTAATACTTCACTAACATCAATGGATAGATCCTCCAGACAGAAAATTAACAAAGAAACAGCAGCCTTAAATGACAAACTAGATCAATTGGATCTAATAGATATCTTCAGAACTTTTCTCCCCAAAGCAACAGAATATACATTATTTTCAAGTGGTCATGATACATTTTCTAATACATGATACATTTTCTACACTTTTTTTTTTGAGACCACATGTTAGGACACAAAACAAGTCTCAATAAATTTAAGAAGATTGAAATCACATCAAGCATCTTCTCTGATCACAATGGCATGAAACTAAAAATCAATTACAATAGAAAAATTGAAAAACATTCAAACACTTGGAGGCTAAATAGTATGTTATTAAATAATGAATGAGTTAACAATGAGATTAAGGAAGAAATAAAAAATTTCCTTGAAACAAAAGAAAATGAACATACAACAACCCAAAATCTATGGGACACAGCAAAAGCAGTCCCAAGAGGGAAGTTCATAGCATTATAGGCATACCTTAAGAAGCAAGAAAAAACTCAAAAAAAATAACCTAGCCCTGTACCTAAAAGAACTAGAAAAAGAATAACAAATAAAGCCCAGAGGAAGTAGACAGAAGGAAATAATAAAAATCAGAGAATAAATAAATGACATAGAGGCTAAAAATAAAAACAAAAGATCATTGAAATCAAGAGCTGGTTCTTTGAAAAGGTAAACAAGATTGATGAACCTTTAACCAGACTCATCAAGAAATAAAGAGGGACTCAAATAAATAAAATTAGAAATGAAAGTGGAGAAGTAACAACTGAAACCACAGAAATACAAGGATTGTAAGAAAATACTATGAAGATCTATATGCCAAAAATTGGACAACCTAGGTGAAATGGATGAATTCCTATAAACATACAATCTTCCAAAATTCAATCTGGGAGAATCAGAAAATCTAAACAGACTGACTACAACAAATGAAATTGAAACAGTTATCAAAAAACTCCCAGCAAACAAAAGTCCTGGAACAGAGGGCTTCACAGGCGAATTTTACCAAATATTCAAAAAAAAAAAAAAAACCTAACACCTATCCTTCTTAAGCTATTCCAAAAAATTCAAGGAGGGAAGATTTCCAAGCTTATTTTATGAGGCAAGCATTATCCTCATTCCAAAACCAGGTAAAGACACTACAAAGAAAGAAAACTATAGACCAATATTCCTGATGAACTTAGATGCTAAAATTCTCAACAAAATATTAGCAAACTGAATCCAGCAACACAGTAAAAGGATCATACATCATGATCAAGTGAGATTTGTTCCGGGTAGGCAAGGTTGGTACAATATTCACAAATCATGAATTCACAAATGTGATTCATCACATGAAGAAAATGAAAGATAAAAATCACACAATTACATCACTAGATGCAGAAAAAGCATTTGTTAAAATTCAGCACCCATTTATGAACAAAACTCTCAGCAATCTGGAAATACAGGGAACATACCTCAACATGATAAAGGTCATCTATGACAAACCGACAGCCAACATCATACTCAATGTGTTAAAATTAAAAACAATCCCCTTCAGATCAGGAACAAGGCAGAGGTGCCCCCTTTCACCACTTTTATTCACCATAGTTCTGGAAGTCCTAGCCACAGCAATCAGACAAGAAGAAGAAATAAACGGCATCCAAATTGGAAAAGAAAAAGTAAAACTGTCATTATTTGCTAATGACATGATACTGTATATAGAGTATCCTAAAGTTTCAGTCAAAAAACTACTAGACCTGATAAATGAATTTGGCAAGGTGGCAGGATATAAAATTAATATTCAGAAATTAGTGGCATTTTTATACACCAACAATAAGCTGTCAGAAAGAGATATTGAGGAAACAATCCCCTTCACTACTACACCAAAAAAAAAATAAAGTACCTAAGAATAAATTTAACCAAGAAGGTAAAAGACTTGTACTTGGAAAATTATAAGACATTGAAAAAAGAAATCAAGGAAGATACAAACAAGTGGAAGCATATACTGTGTCCATGGATAGGAATAAACATCATTAAAATGTCTATACTACCCAAAGTAATCTATAGATTTAATGCAATTCCTATTAAAATATCAGTGGCATTCTTCAAAGATATAGAATATTTCAAAAGTTTATACGGAACCGAAAAACAACATGAATAGTCTCAGCAATCTTAAAAATAAAGAATAAAGCCAGAGGTATCACACTTCCTGATATCAAGTTATACTACAAGGCCATTGAATTCAAAACAGCTTGGTACTGGCATAAGAACAGGCATACAGATCAATGGAACAGAACAGAGAACCCAGAAATAAACCCACGTCTTTATGGACAATTGATATTTGACAAAGAAAGAGCATACAGTGAAGTAGTGACAGTCTAATAAATGGTGTTGGGAAAATTGGACAGGTACATGCAAAAAAAAGAAAGTAGACTACCAACATACAGCATTCACAAAAATAAACTCAAAATGGATAAAAGACTTAAATATAAGGCATGAAACCATAAACATCTTGGAAGAAAACTTAGGCAGTAAACTCTGATATCTCTCATAGCAATATTTTTGCCCATATATATATATCTCCATGGACAAGTGAAATAAAGGACAAAATAAACAAATGGGACTGTATCAAACTAAAAATCTTTTGCACAGCAAAAGACACCATTAGCAATATAAAAAGACAACCCACAAAATGGGAGAATATATTCACTGATACGTCTGATAAGGGGTTAATAACCAAAATTTATAAAGAACTTGTAAAACTCAACACCAGGAAGGTAAACAATCCAATTAAAAACTGGGCAAAAGAACTGAATAGACACTTCTCCAAAGAGGACATACAGATGGCCAATAGGCATATGAATAAATGTTCAATGTCACCAATCAGAGAAATGCAAATTAAAACCACTAGGAGGTGACGGGATTAGTGAAATTATATATATGTAACACATAGATACAGGTAACAGGACAGCAAATCCCAGAGGGAATGGAGGGAAGGGAGGAGGGAGTTAGGGGCAGGGGGGCAGAAAGGGTGTAATGGGGGACACGTAGTTGGGGGGTGAGGGTGTTATTTTGAGTGGGACACTTGAATCCGTATTAGTACAATAAATTAAAATTTTTAATTAAAAAGATAAAAATAAAACCAAAAAAAGAAAAAAAAGTACCAATCAGTGATCAGAGCTCAGATGTCCAATATTTGGACAGGATCCTTTTGCCCACCCTAGCTAGCTCCCACAGGCCATGCAAGCGCGCCAGGAAACGTACACAGGTGCCTGCCAGTGGTTCTGAACAAAGGCTGGATAGTTGCTACTATGCTCTGAGTTGAAATTTGCTGAAATTAATTGCAATTACTGTCCAGGCTTCCCCTAGAAGTTGCAAGCTTCGACACCCCAGAATTCCAAATGGCTTCATCGGATTCTGCCTGTGCAGTTATTGTCCGGGTGGGAGACAGATTCCTAGTGCTTCTCCCTCTATTTCCGCAGAAAGATGCTAACTCTTTTTTCCTTTTTTTTTCTTTTTTTTAAATACTACCAGTCTACTAAACTTTCTGGTTATATGTCCCCACATCTTTCTTTCTTCTTTCTTTCTTTCTTTCTTTCTTTCTTTCTTTCTTTCTTTCTTTCTTTCTTTCTTTCTTTCTTTCTTTCTTTCTTTCTTCTTTCTTTCTTTCTTTCTTTCTTTCTTTCTTTCTTTCTTTCTTTCTTTTCTTCTTTCTTTCTTTCTTTCTTTCTTTCTTTCTTTCTTTCTTTTTTAGTAAGAGAGACAGACAAACAGATAGGGACAGACAGGCAGGAAGGGAAAGAGATGAGAAGCATCAATTCTTTGTTGTGGCACCTTAGTTGTTCAGTGATTGCTTTCTCATTTGTGCCTTGACCAAGGGGCTCCAGCAGAGCAAGTAACCCCTTGCTCAAGCCAGTGACCTTGGACTCAAGTCAGCAACCTTCGGACTCAAGCCAGAGACCATGGGGTCATGTTTATGATCTCACGCTCAAACCAGTGACCCCACGCTCAAGCTGGGGAGCCCGCGCTCAAGCCAGATGAGTCCACACTCAAGCCAATAACCTCAGAGTTTTGAACCTGGGTCCTCTGCATCCAAGTCCAATGCTCTATCCACTGTGCCACCACCTGGTCAGATTGTTCCCAAGTATATATTTATAAAGGAATCCTCTTTCTTGTTATTTTAAAAAAACTTCCTATAACTTCTCCAATTCAGCCCAATAACTTTAAGGAAATTTCAAATGTATATATTAAATAGTATGAGTTCCAGTCCCACCACCAGCTTCAACAGTGATCAGCTCACTGCCAATCTCCTTCCAACTAGACCCCATCCACTTCTCCATCTTCCTTATTATTTTTAAACAAATTCCTGGCATTACATTATTTCATCTGTAAATATTAAATATTTCTAAAAAGATAGGGCTCTTTAACATAACATCAATACCATCATCTTATCTTTACAAAACCAGCAATCTGCGGTGGCGCAGTGGATAGAGCGTTGGACTGGGATGCAGAGGACCCAGGTTCGAGACCTCGAGGTCGCCAGCTTGAGTGCGGGCTCATCTGGTTTGAACAAAGCTCACCAGCTTGGACCCAAGGTCGCTGGCTCAAGCAAGGGGTTACTCGGTCTGCTGAAGGCCCGCGGTCAAGGCTCATATGAGAAAGCAATCAATGAACAGCTAAGGTGCCGCAATGAAAGACTGATGATTGATGCTTCTCATCTCTCTCCGTTCCTATCTGTCTGTCCCTATCTATCCCTCTCTCTGACTCTCTCTCTGTCCCTGAAAAAAACAAACAAACAAAAAAAACCCCAGCAATCTTCAATATTTAATACCCATAATCCATATGTGATTGCATTTTTTAAGCTGGTAATTTGAATCAGAATCCAAGCTAAGCTCCCACTCCTCAGCTGGCTGTCCTTAAACCCTTTAGATCTCCAGGCTCCCTCTCCATCCGACTGTCCCCCTGCAGTCCATGTGTGGAGGAGAACTCAGGTAACTTTTCTGGCAGCAAAGTCCTCCTGTGACTCTGTGGGTACTGGACTCCCCTGGGAACCTTGTCAAACGAAGTCTCTGCCTGGGCAGGTCCTGGTTGAGGCCAGGACTCTGCATCTTTGTCAAACATGCAGGTGATGCCCACACCAGTCTGAGGAGCAACAACGAACAGTGTGGCCCTTGTGCCTCTGCATTTCCTGTAAATTAGAGGAGGGAATCTAGTTGAGAAAAAAAAGATTGTGACCTAAGAATTTTACATTTAAAGAGAACTAGTAGGGAGAAATGATCCCAGTCACCTCCACCATATTCAGATAACAAGGATGGTAGAGGAGCAACACCGGTCGGATGGTAGGATCTGTAGGATGACAGCACACTGACCAGTTAAGGCATTAAAAGTGAAGGAAGTATTAAACCCCAGGTTAAAGCCAAATGCAATCATGTATCCTTTAGGAGACATACTACTGATCCCAAAGCACCCATCCCTGCAGCGGGCGCTCGGGGTTGGGGCAAAGCAGGACCTGATGCCAGAAGGTGCTCTCTGCTGTCACCCCAGGTGACCTGTTTGCGCTCCACCAGCACCCTGACAGATGGGGTGTCTGTGAGCTGCATATGGCCTTTCTGGACACGACCTCTGAGACTCAGCCCAAGAGAACCAGCCAGACCAGCTCAGTAACCCTCACGCTCAGTCTTCTGGACTCAGCGTTGTCCCCACAGCTGGGAAATGCAGTCTGGGGACTGCTGTGGGGCTGTGGCCCTATGGCAGTACAGGTGACAGACCTTGGGACCCCTAGTGGGCAAAAGAGCAGCAGTGCCCTGGCCGGTTTGGCTCAGTGGTAGAGCGTCGGTCTGGCGTGCAGAAGTCCCGGGTTCGATTCCCAGCCAGGGCACACAGGAGAAGCGCCCATCTGCTTCTCCACCCCTCCCCCTCTCCTTCCCCTCTGTCTCTCTCTTCCCCTCCCGCAGCCAAGGCTCCATTGGAGCAAAGATGGCCCGGGCGCTGGGGATGGCTCTGTGGCCTCTGCCTCAGGCGCTAGAGTGGCTCTGGTCGCAGCATAGCGACGCCCAGAATGGGCAGAGCATCGCCCCCTGGTGGGCGTGCCGGGTGGATCCTGGTCGGGCACATGCAGGAGTCTGTCTGACTGTCTCTCCCCGTTTCTAGCTTCAGAAAAATACAAAAAAAAAAAAAAAAAAGAGCAGCAGCCTATGGCACTTTGCTTAAGACCAAGAAAATGCCAGTAGGTTCTATGAACAAATTGAGACACAGCCACAAAATCATTATGGGAGTAGGGGGTCAGCTTTGGGCCACCCAGGCACTGCTGGTGAAGTGGCCTGATGTCCACGCAGTCACTGTGACCAGGAATTGCATGCTGCTGCCTGCATTGGGTGAAGCCATGCCAGCCTTACTAAGCGCTGGGATTCCAGATTGGGAAACCTCAGCATTCAGGGTGGGCAGAAGTAGACTCACAGCCGACCACGTGGTGGTGCCGTGGACAGAGCGCCGACCTGGGATGCTGAGGACACAGGTGCAAAACCCCAAGGTCACCAGCTTGAGCGCGAGCTCATCCGGCTTGAGTGCGGTGTTTCCGACTTGAGCGTGGGATCATAGACATGACCCCATGGTCGCTGGCTTAAGCTCAAGGTCACTGGCTTGAGCAAGGAGTCACTGGCTCAGTTGCAGTCCCCTGGTCAAGGCACATATAAGAAGCAACCAATGAACTACTAAGGTGCCACAGCTACAAGTGGATGCTTCTCATCCCTCTCCCTTACTGTCTGTCTGTCCCTGTCTTTCCTTCTTTGTGTCTCTGGTAAAAAAAAAAAAAAAAAAAAAAATGTAGACTTACAGTTGTGAGTACATGAAACAGAGTTTATTCCTGTATTATAACTGTAACCTGCATGCCTTTTTCCATATAAGTGCAAACCTACTTTACCCATTCCTGTATAATGGTCAGTCTGCCATGATTGTGAAAGATTTTTATTTTTAAATTTTTTCTTATATCACTTAAAAATTGTTTTAATTCCATTCCTAAATGTACACCCAAGAGAACTACAAACACCTGTCTGTGCATGTGCATAGCAGTATTATTCCCTCGACTCAAAGGGCAGAAACCACGTGTCCTTCAACAGATGAGTGGGTCAGCAGAGCGTAGTCTGTCTGCACAATGAACTACTTATATGAGGTCATAAGGAAGGAAGTTCTGACACATGGCACATCGGTGGACCTTGCAAACACTGTACTGAATGAAAGAGCCAGACACAAAAGGCCACATGCATATGAGTCCGTTTATACAATTGTCCAGGAAAGAGACATCAAGTGGGGGTCAAGAATAGGGCGTGACCACTAATGGATACTGGCTTTCTCTCTGCGTGATAAAAATCTTCTGAAATTAGGTTATGGCAATGATTGTGCAGTTGTGTGAATATACTAAACTTTGTCCTTAATGTCAATTGTTAAAGATCTTAAAGTCTATCCCTGCATCTCCCAGCTCCTTTGACCCTCGGGCATGCAGACAATTGACATTCATGGTCCCTTAGCCCTGGGACAGTGGCGGGAGCAGTCATAGTCTGGGCCACTGAGTGAGCAGGGCCCTCCTGGTTTCCCATCCAGGGACAGGGAGGTCACCCAGCTGAAGCAGCTGGTCACCACACTGACGATGGCCATCGCCAAGGAGGAGGAGACAGCTGCTGAGCTGGAGCTCAAAGCCCGAGTCTTCCATTTCGGCGAGTACAAGGGCGCTCAGGAGGTAGGCCCCCAGACCGCAGCCAGCAGGCAGTGGGTGTGGAAGGAGTGCAGGTGGCCAGAGGCGGAGTTAATGGCGGGCACACTGGGCACGCGCCCTGGGCCCCGACATCTGAAGGGGCCCGCAAAACCCCAACTTTACACTTTTTCTAATGCCACCAAGTTTGGTTTCATATGTGCAATTTTAACATTAAGAGTACATAATATTTTTTATTTAAAAATATGGTAAACATGGGTTTTTTTTGTTTTTTTTTTTGTATTTTTCTGAAGCTAGAAACTGGGAGAGATAGTCAGACAGACTCCCGCATGCGCCCGACCAGGATCCACCCGGCACGCCCACCAGGGGGTGACGCTCTGCCCACCAGGGGGTGATGCTCTGCCCCTCCGGGGCATTGCTCTGTTGCGACTAGAGCCACTCTAGCACCTGGGGCAGAGGCCAAGGAGCCATCCCCAGCGCCTGGGCCATCTTTGCTCCAATGGAGCCTTGGCTGCGGGAGGGGAAGAGAGAGACAGAGAGGAAGGAGAGGGGGAGGGGTGGAGAAGCAGATGGGTGCTTTTCCTGTGTGCCCTGGCCGGGAATTGAACCCGGGACTTCCGCACGCCAGGCCGACGCTGTACCACTGAGCCAACCGGCCAGGGCGATTAACATGTATTTTTATTTTCCCTCTTTTTTTTAAGGGGCCCAATCTTTTCTTCTGCGTCCGGGGCCTCAACCAACCTTAATCTGCCTCTGCCGGTGGCCACAGGCTGGCACCGGGAGTGAGGGGGCTACTACAGGCATCTGCTAGGAGGTCCAGTGCCTGGAACTCTGACAGTGGGAGAGCACGCTTGCAGTTCAGCTGTGCTCTGGGGCTGCCGTAGCTCATCACCCCCTCTAGGCTCTGTCAGCCTGACCTTCTCTAGTGCATTGGCTAGAGAAGGCCCTTGGGTCCCAAACCCCAGGCAACCTGTGTTTTTCTGCACCAATGACTGGTCAGCTGCCCAAAACCCCTTCTCCATTCCTTCTTTCATTCAACAAATATGTGTTTCTTAAATATGTACAATGTGCCCAGCCAGTGACCCTGCTTGGAGGAAGACGGGCCGTCCACAGGCTCGGCTGGGAGAATGTGAATTCCAAGGGCACAGAAAGCCAGGGACGTTCCAGGCAGTGGGACCAGGATGTGGCACACATCCTTCTTGAGTAGCCCGTTCCCTAATTCACCCAGATTCCTAGTAAGCTCCTACTGCATGCCTGGCCTGGGGCCAGGTCCATGAAGCTGCGATGAACAGGCCCATGTGCCCTACCCCCTGCTGGCTGTCAGTGCACACTGGCTCTGCCCTGTGCCTGCACAGGTCTTTCTGCCTGCTATTCCTAATTTAGTCCTTAGGCACACCTGTGTGTCAGCTGTGGGGGGGGGGGCTGTTTTCTGAATGCCAGAACAGGCTCAGAGAGGGGAGTGCATCAGGCCAAGACCACACAGAAAGTAGGTCACAGGATGCGGTCCCGTGGGGAGGACAGAGGTGCCAAGCCACAGGCATGAGCCCCCCGGGGCACTGGAACCTAAGATGTAGCTGACAACAAAACAGCAAGGGGGTCACAGCTCTGGCCATGCAAGTCCAGGTGTCCAAGTTCTGTTTTCCCCACACTTCCCAAGTGCTCACAGCGCCGAGCAGGGCCCTGGGACATGTGCCAAGCCTACAGGGCAGACCACGGACTGGGGGCAGACCCAGCGGGGACCAGGGGGAACCCACGGGTGTGATGCCCACTCGTAGGACAAGCTGCTGGAGAGCCTCAACCAGAAGGTGCTGGACGTGTACCGGCAGTGTGCCGGCCTCCAGCAGGAGTCCAACCTGGGCACCGTGCAGATGCTGACCATCATCGAGCACCAGCTGGACGAGCTGCTGGAGAACCTGGAGCGTGTGCCCCAGGTCAAGATCGAGCAGGCCGAGAAGGCCAAGGAGAAGGAGCGGCGCCAGAGGTGAGCGCGCAAGCTGCCCCCCACACCCCTGCTCCCGCTTTGGACAGGCCCTGCTGGCCTGCCTTCCAAGAACTCCTGAGCCCAGGGGACAGGACCCTGGTTCGCCATGCCAGGGTTCCGGGGGGGAAGTGGAGGAGACACCAGGCTCAGCCCCAGGGAGGGAAGCCCCTCTGGTGGAGGAGACACCAGGCTCAGCCCCAGGGAGGGAAGCCCCTCTGGTGGAGGAGACACCCGGCTCAGCCCCAGGGAGGGAAGCCCCTCTGGTGGAGGAGACACCAGGCTCAGCCCCAGGGAGGGAAGCCCCTCTGGTGGAGGAGACACCAGGCTCAGCCCCAGGGAGGGAAGCCCCTCTGGTGGAGGAGACACCAGGCTCAGCCCCAGGGAGGGAAGCCCCTCTGGTGGAGGAGACACCCGGCTCAGCCCCAGGGAGGGAAGCCCCTCTGGTGGAGAAGGGGATGTCGTGCAGTCAGGGAGCCCAGGAGCCAAAGGAAGGGATGGCTAGCACAGCCTCGCCACCAAGGCCAGGGGACGTTTTCCTGACTGGATTGGAGGGAAAGAGGATAGCACCGCCAGAGCCCAGGGCAGGGAAAAGGCAGAGACGATGGCAGCAGTTGGGGGAAGCCCACAGTCCACTGGCAGGAACAGACGGGCAGAACTGGTGGTGTCAGAACACAACGTGGGGGGCATGGGCCCAGCCTCTGAGGGGAGGCCTGGGGAACTGCTCAGAGACCCAGCGGGGTACAGGTGAGTTCTGGGCCAGGCCTCCTCTGCCCGGCGGCTACCTGGTTCACTCACTCCTGGGCAGAGCCTCAAGACACACCACCTATGGACAGCCATCTCTCTCTCCCATGAGCAAAAGTGCTCGTCTTCTGTGTCCCCGGTACCTTGCTCAGGGCACACACTGGGCAAAGGTTTCAGGACCAAAGCACAGAAATGAGGCAAAACTACTAACCTTGCTGGAGTCCAGGCCTTCAAGGGTCATGACAGGGAAGCCATAGGCACATAAGTTATGGATGTGACCAGGGATGAGGACCTAGGAACCTGGGCTTCCAGAGGGCATGAGATGATGACCCTTAGATTGTCTCGCAGAGGAGCCCAGAGCTGGGAAGCTTCCCAGGAGCAGGGGCAGAAACAAGGCCTGCCCTGGAAAGGAAGGGTGGAGACAGTGGGAAGTCGTCTCAGAAGAGGGCAGGCATGGCCCGAGAGCTGTGGAAGAAGGAGGTGGAAGGGGATTGGAGAGCCTCCCTTGGGCCCTCTAGTCCTTAATCCATCTCTTGCTGCCATCGCCATCCAGACTCAGGGAGGAGAAAGCCAGGGTGCAGAAGCAGCTGCAAGAGGAGCGTCTCCAACGGGCCCAGGCCCGCGCCCAGGCCGAGATCAAGAAGAAGGTGAGCAGGGAGGCTCTGGGGAGCTACTGCCGGGGAAGAGTCCCACGACAGGCACAGCAGGGCTGGGGAAGCATAGGGCCTGCAGCCGAGCCTGCTCTCCTGAACCCTCTGCAGACACTGCTGCAGGGGCCCTAGGGCCAGGAGAGCAAGGCCAGGGAACGGCAGTCTCCCATTGCTGTCGACCCCCAGGGCGCCTCCCCTGGGCTACTAGCTCTCCTGCACACACTCCTCGTCAGTGACTGGCCTGGTCATGCCCGACCAGCTCTGCCCAGGAGCGAGCCCTAGGCTCAGAGCGCCAGCACGAACAGCTTAGCTGCCCAGAGTCCCACTACACAACCTGCACTCAGGTCAAGCTTGTCACCTAGCACTAGGGTCCCCTTGACTGCTGCGTCCCAAGGCATCCACCCACAAAGAACGAGCAGGAGCAGCCTGTTGCTTTGGTCCTGGCAACAGGAGGTGTGGTCTATAACGCAGCCCCGAGCCTGAACCTAATGGACAAACAAGGCCGATCAGGCTTCCCAGAATAGACCAGCACTCCTTCCTCTGTCCCATGAGGAATGGTGCACAGCGGAGAGTCCCCGTAATCCCTGCAGCAAGAGATGGGTCTGTTTAGCCTGGTGTTTGCCATCCGTGTTTCCAGGTATCCCACCCCCACACATGTAGGGGCTGACACCTCAGGGCACAGGCTTTAGTGCTGAACAGACACACTCCCGAGTCAGCTGGGCAACTCCAGCCCTCAGCTGACAGCTGGACCCAGTGCCCAGAGGCCCCACAGCTCCAGCTCCGCAGCCTCCCAGCGGGGTGTGACTTCAGCAGTTAGGCAGCACTTCTGGTGTGCTAAGGCCACAGGCAAACGGTCACTGAGTCCTCTTCCTATACAGAGAGGCAGGAGGTTGGTGTGCTGCTCAAAGCCCCCCGCCATGAAATCTAAGGAGCCCGAGTTCGAGCTGCTGGACAAGGAAAAGGAGGAGCAGCTATTCTTCTTCACCTAAGCCTGCGCGGGCGCAGGGAAGACCGCAGTACGCAGCGACCTGGGCTGTCAGGACCCGTACGCGGCCACTACCGTGCCCCTATGGCCTCCTGCTGTACAGCTCCTTACTCACATGAAATAAACCCCATGACTGGTGTTTATGGCCTAAGAAGGCAGACCCTATTCCCAAATGTGCCTCTTTTTCATCATCGAACCCTAAGCGAATGCTTGAGGGAAGGAGCGCATCTGCTCCCGTCTACAACTGCTTTGAGAGAGCAAAGCCAGGTCCCTGCGGGGTGTATACAGTAAGGGCCAGCCCCAACACTGAGAAGAGTGAGCCTCCAGCTGGGCAGGTGGAGGGATGGTTACTACTGACGAGGAAGAGTGAGTGCAGCACCATACACAAGTCCTTAAATTAAGCCAAGCGAAACCTTCAGTACATAACTATACAAACACTTTTATTCATTTGTTTGGGTCCACTGACAGCAGGGAACCTCACTGCCCAGAAAACTGACAGCCAGTGTCAACCATTTGTAGTGGCCGTTCCCCGGGGGATGTGTGGGAAGAGGTCCAGCGGTCCATCCTCCTGCAGGAGGCCGGGGCACGGCCACGTGGCAGACAGCCTGGCTCCTGGAGAGGCAGAGGGGTTCGGAGGGCCTGGAGACGCAGGTGCCGGGGGCACAGACCTGAGCTGCGATGCAGCACAGAGCTCTGCATGAACCATTTGCCAACGGGGCCTAGTTTCCTTTGGGTGGGGCAGCACTGACAGGAGCAGGAGCAGGAGGCACCCCAGAACAGGACAGAGAGGAATCCTGAACGCTGGGGTCACTTCCAAAAGCCCAAGTCCAAACACTCAAGAAACAAAAGGACACAGACTGGGCAGTGTTTGAATGATTCTAGTCTGAGAACCAAAACAGCATGTGAATAAACACTTCAAAAAGCACGAGGCAAAAACAGCATTTTGAGTGAGCATGTCCAGTCCACTAACCAATTAACAAATAAATATGTGCAAGGTTATCAACTTGTTTCCTTCCGCAAGACAGAACTTCCTCTGTGAAATATATGGTGAAACATGATATGTACATCCTCAACCTCTACAAAAACATATACATGCCATTACCCCAGTCTTGCACATAATTTATAGCATTCAGAACATTATACACCATTGTCAAGTTACTATTAAACATTAGTAGCCAAATACAGAATTTAGAAAAATTATTTTGAATGTTTTAACTCTACCATCCCCAAACTAGGAGCTCAAAATTCAGTCTACACAGAGGGCTCGCTAACAGGGCCCCCGATGTGCCCACTTCACCCTCAGTATTCTCTTCTCACACTAGCGCCTGCCTGGTCTGCCAGAACACAGATCAGAATTTGGCATTCTGTGACAACAACCCCACTTCTACCCCACAGGGTGACAAAATTAACCCAACTATGAGCACCATCCAAGGGGCTGGGCCAAATGGAAATTGTTCTCTCTCAGGGCAGATGCTTTAATACCCAAGCTGAAAGACCTCATCCACCTGGTTTCACTCCGGATGAAGTTGACTAGGGTACCTGTACTCTATTCCCTGCACAGTCCGTCGTTATACATGCAGCTGGTGCTTCATGGCTCAGACCAAACGGGACAAGGGACGCACGCACACAGGCAAATACGAAGAGGTGCGTGCTCTCTGAGGAAGGCAATGCTTGCCTCACGGTGCACTCTGCTTGGAGAAGGCAGTTTCAAACAGTACAGCCCCAAACTGGTTCCTGATAGACTGTAAGAAAAACATTTTCAATAAGTGTTCCCAAAAGTCTCTGAAGAACGAGGCTGGCCTGAGCAGAACCAGTGGGTTCTCACCCCGGCCTGCAAGGCCATGAGCCAGAGCCTCGCAGACCGGCGGCGCTGCCCAGGCCCCCAGGGAGGCTGCTTCACTGCGGGTCCTGCAGGCCGGCGGCGATGCCCGTGTGCTGTGTGTCCTCAGGGCCAGCAGCCCCTCCCGCTGCAGGAGGCACTTCCTGCAAAACCAAACAGAGTAATGAGGGCAGAGTGGACAGCTGGGCGGGGAAGGACCACCTCAGAGGCCACCACACAGCCACCAACAGCTGGCAGCAGGACCTGTGGGCTAGCCAATAGGGTGCTTCTGACTTTCCTCAGAAAGGACTTGTTTTCCCCTTATTTTAAACATATGTTCCTTTAAGAAAGAAATTTAAATATAAACAAAAATCAGGAAAAATAAACTCAATACTGTGTTATAGGTTTTCTCAAAAATAAAACTGTCCGCCTGACTGGTGGAGCGCAGTGGAGAGTGTCGACCTGGGATGCTGAGGACTCAGGTTTGAAACTCTATGGCCACTGGCTTGAGCCCAAAAGTCCCTGATTTGAAGCCCAAGGTTGCTGGCTTGAGCAAGGGGTCACTGGCTCAGCTGGAGGCCCCTGGTCAAGGCACGCATGAGATACAATCAATGAACACCTAAACTAAAATGCTGCAGCTACAACTTGATGCTTCTCATTTCTCTCTCTACCTCTGCCTGTATCAGGGAAGGGGAAGGGGAGGGGGAAGGGGAAGGGGGAGGGGGAGGGGAAGGGGGAAGGGGAGGGGGAGGGGAAGGTTTCACAGTTACAACAGGTGTCCACCTGTGTCATCAGTGGCTGACCAGGCCCACAGCTGCACAATCATCACCCATCTAATCCACCTCTTCCTGCCAGAGAAACATTTCTGCATCATTAGATTCAAAGCCATGATGACCAGCTTTTGGCTATCTGCATCCTCCTGACTTCTGTAGGAGGGATCTTGTGAGTGGGAACACCAGGTAGAAGCAGCAGACAACTCACAAGGCTTGCCGGATTGTGGTACGAAACCACCTCCAGTTTATCCCATTCCAGCAGTCCGGACCCCCACCCCCACCCCATATCACACCAGTGCTTTGCTTTATCCAATATATATTTTTGACATTAAGGGAAATGTTTACTAGCCCTATTTGAATACAAGAAAGCCAAAATTACTATTTGTATGGATTTTAAATACATATTTAAGCTTAACTGTTAGAAACCTAGTAAGCTGATACTTTCATTATTCCACATCTAAATCTGAATTCCCTACAGCCACCTGTGCCCAGCTTGACCACCTGCTTAAGCAAACTATTTAATTCACCTGGGTCTATTGTCCGACAGGTTAAAAATTAACTTCCCATAGAAGAAAATGACTAGAATTCCAAAACATAAAATATTTTAAAGAGTGGTTTCATCTTATTTACAAGTAGGAGCTATAATGACAGCAAATTTGAGCTTTAGTCTTAGCCTTTTATTTCTTGGCCATTTACTTACCTTTCCTAGAAAGAGGGGCACAATCTGAAAACCAACCCAATGACTCTACCCAAGGCTCACTTGAGTGACATGCCTCAGAAGCTGGACGCCTCATGACAGTCCTACCCACAGACCCCAAGGGTGTTAGGAAGCAGACCTGGTGGACACAGGTGGGCACAAGGATGGCAAACAGGGGGCGGAAGGCGGACGGCTGCGGACTGAGCACCAACGGCGAGACTCCTTCACTTGAGGGGTCGTCCTGGGGAGGCAACAGCACACGTTGTATTAACTGGGCACAGCAGCACCCCTCACCTCAGCCAGGAGCTCTGTCACTGCTCTGCCGTCGAGCTGGCCCCACCTGACTGTATTCTAGGCGGGGCACGACCTGGACCCAGGAAAGGCCTGAGAACCCAACAGGAACTGGCATCAGGACGGGAGGCCGCTTGCCCGCCCTGTGGTCCTCACTCTCTCACCCTGACCCCAGCCCGAGGCCAGCAGGCTGAGCTGGCCTGAACCACCTGCCGTCTGGCTGCTCCTCCCTGCCAAGCCCCTCTGGAACTTCCCGTCCTCTCCCACGCTCAAACACCTCCCCTCCGGGCAAGTGCCAGTTTCTGTCCTGCGGGTTACTGAGCTCTGGCAAAGGCTGCCGGCATCCCTCCCCGAGGGTCCTCACTGCTGCCCAGCAGCCTTCTCAGACCTCACAGGCAGGCTACCTCTGTCCTGGACCCAGCCCACAGACAAGCTGGAAGGAACTAGAGATGAAAGGTCTTCCCAAGAGGGGGAGGCTACCAGGTGCCTAAGCATCCAGATCAGAAAAGGGACACGGCTTCACACTTCACCGGTCTTTCCGTGCACGTCCAGCACAGGGCCATCCACAGCCCTCCCACCAAAGCTCCCTCCTCCCTCCCCCGCACACTGCAAGGCGGCTGTGCCAGCCCTGAGCGGTGTCCCTCTCATCTTGTATGTGAGAACACGCAGGCCTGGCATGGTTAAGTAGCTTGCCCAGGACTACACTGGCCAGTGAGGGAAAGAGAAAAGATTAAAAGCCAGGTTTCTCCACCTCAAAGCTGACATTTTTGATTGGACGTCTCTTAGAAAAATAGCCGCTACTCTGCTTCTGCTCCTGTCCCTCCCACTAGCTCCCTGCAGTCTCCACTGCTGAACCGCGGGTCCTGCCTTCTTCACGTCTGACCTGCTGGCCTGAACCACGTCCAGCAGGCCCGGGCCGGACCCCCTCCACTCCCTCTATCTGGGGAGAATCTTACATCGCTGCACGGACAAGTCCCACCCCCATGAAACCCTCACACCAGCTTCTGTGTGAGCAGCATGGCGGCTCCCTGGGCCTGTCTCCCAGGCCTCCGGGCTCTGCCCAGGCCATTCGCTTCACTCCCTCACCTGTCCGCACCCTGCAGACTCTGCTCTCCTTCCTGAGCCCCCAAAGACAACCCAAGCCTCCCTCCAGATCGGCTCAGGACTCAGATGTCCTACGAAATCTCTAGCTGCGCCCCCTCCCACACGGTGCTCCTTGGCCCCAGAGTACCCAGGACACAGAAGAGCTAGTATGTGACCGGGTCAGGTCAGAGGGACGTATCCTCAGCTTTTCAATCTCTTCTGTCCTAGAACCCAAAGTACCTTACTTCCCTATCCTGACCCCTCAAAAACGAGACTAGAAATAACAGTGTACACACAGGTGTGGCAGTAAATGTGTCTACCACTCAGCAGCTGCCAACTGCAGATCATCTGCTGGGCCCTGGGCTTAGCCTAAGAGGTGGCTCGCCTTGACTGAACAGCTCAGTTTGGTAAAGAAGAAAACAGGGAAAGAAAAAGCTAGCACCTTAAATATATAAAAGCTACAGCCTCTGGTGTGCTACACTGTGGCAAGGAACCCAAAGATGGAGGTGACCAGCGCTGCCTGAGGCTGCCCCTTGACCCCAGCCCTGAAAGGAGGTCTGGGAAGGGCAGGCTGCGCGAGGAGCCGGGGCCACAGGGCACCCACAGGGGAAGTGCCCGTCTGTGGACAGCCTCGGGCAGCCCAAGCAGCTGCAAGACAGCTACAGGGATGGAGCAGGGGCGTGTCTACATGTCACAGGACTCCCGGTGAGGTACAAAGACAGGCCGCATGGGAGGGGGACCAAACACACAGAGAGCATTCTGACTCGAAGTGTCGATCCCAATGGGGATGAAAGCTTGAACAAATGTAGTACAACGGCCAGGAAGAAGACAGAAACGGGGTTTACAGAGAGATCGTATAGAATATAAAACAGGACTGGCAACAATTCAGAAGCAGGGCTGGGGAAGGGCCCTCCACTGACAGGAAGGAGCACGCAGGGACATACAGCTTGAGGCCGTGCCCACAGCTCTCACCGGGACACTCTGTAGCCCGTCTCCTCCCAACTAGATGGCTCTTACCTGCAGTAACTGGTCCTGGCCACACTGCACCGCCGCTGCTGGAGGTCCTGGAGGGTCTCCGCCGGGGACCACAAGGCTCCCATACAACCAACTGCTCTGGCTTGCACACCAGTGAGCAGGACTGACTTTGCCACTTTTCACTTTTCTCTGAGTAGACCCTGAGGGTCCTAAAATGAAACAAACCAACAATGCACTGAACATTGCACTTTTAGGTCCCTGCCTGCACAGAGGCCACACTCTGGGGGAGACAGCCTTCCCAGGACCTGTCACTCTGCACAGTCCTGCAACATTAAAATCACCAAACAGGGGTTATCAAAAGGTAAGAGGAGAAGAAACAGGAAAATGGTTAACACATACACCATACATGTCTCCTGGACACACAGCAGTCAGACCCAGCCGCCCGTTCTTACCCTCCGAGTCCAGCAGGTCCAGGCATGCGCTCTCGGGCCACTGAGCAAGCCAATGACTGCCCGCGGCGGAGCCACGGAAAGGGAGAGGGCAGTAAGCAGGCTGCCACAGCCCGCCAACGGGCACCTCGGCGCACGCTAACTGGCTGTCACACCATCCTTCAGGCTATTTCTGCCCAGCTTCCTTTACAAAAATCATCACTTCATTGGTTTCATAAAAACAGACTTAAAAAAATAAAAGGACAAAGGAAAATCTGCTATTCATGTTCTTCTCGCGAATCCTGACTGGACTTCACTACTTGGATATTGGGCTATGTATGACAAGTCACCATGGGGCTTCCAGGGCTGGCGTGCGCTAAGTGCAAATGTGTGTGTTTTTCAGGGAGATACAGACAAGCTTATAATCAAAAGGCAATGGTAAAGGAATACAGGGCACCCTTGGGACCAGGAGGGGTTACTGCCTAGAGCCTGGGGCAGGGTTTGGGTATACTGCAGTCACAATGCAGTCATTGCTCTTGACAAACTGTTTTTATCAATAGTTGGGGAATCTGCCAGTGTCCATCAGGACCCCAGGAACACTCTAGGTTATTACATCCAGAGGGACTTCATACACAGGGCATAGCAGCGATGATGCCCTGAGGAGAAAACAGGTGGGTATAGCAAGAAGGCACCACCACACTAGAGTCCAGAAAGAACAGTGTACAGTAACCAGAACTACATCAGGGGCCACCCAGCAAGAACTGGGACCACGGGAGAGGTGACATTATTATAAAACCCCTACCAAAGCAGAGCACAGACAGGGCCTGGTTCCCTTCCCCCAACTGCCTATCTACCAGCACCCCCACTGCCCAACCCTGGGAAGAGCCTGGGAAGGAGGCGCCAAGGATGGGAAAGTCCAATGGCACAGCTGGGACAGGCCAATCTATTGATAGCAACCCACAGAGAAAGGCTGAACAGAAACTCCCAGAGCAAACAGAGACGCCAGGGCTGGCCCAGGGCGGAGTGCAAAGCCAGGCGCCATCAGGACCACCAGGACCATCAGGTATATCAAGACCACCAGAGCACGTCTGGCAGGAGGTGGGACAGGGAACAGGGAGAGCACGCCTACATGGAGCGAGGGTTCTGCCCACGGGCATGGGACCCAGTTTTGTCAGCTGGGCTCCCAGGGTCAGGGACCTGAAAACACACACAGCACTGCCAATGTCTTCCTTGTTTCGCTCCAACACAAACATTAAATGAATGCACAGAAGGAGATGTGATAAACAAAACATATTTAATTGGATTCGTCACTGGGGCTCCCAGCAGCCCCGGATCAAGGATTTTGAAAGAATCTATGCACGTGACTCAACCACCTACAAGGGCAGCTCCCGTATTGTCCTTCTTTCACAGAGGATGCTGCAGTCAGAGGCTGAACCCACGGCCACTGCAACCAGTAACGCAGCCCGCAGCCCTCACTCCTGACTCCAGAACTGGTGCTCTGAGTCCCCAGACACTGCCGCTTGGCACCGTCACCCTGACCCACGTCATCGAATGCACATGGACAGCTTTTTAGTTGAACAGAGGCTCCTCCTTACAAGAGTGAGAGACCTGCTAAAAAGGGCTTTCTAGCAGGCTGCCAGGTAGACTTACATGCTCAGTCAGTCCCTAGGCAGCAAGGTTGGAGGACCAGAAGGAAACATGGGTGTCTACAGGAGACAAGAGGGCCAGGATGCGCACAAGAGACCACAGGCAGGCATACGGCTAACAGAAACAAGTTCAGTGGCGGCTCCGCCAGCAGACAGACCTGTCTGAGCAAGACTGTGAGAACCCTTGTCATCGCTCATGGTACAGGTACAGGACAGCTCAATTCACAGCCTTTCAGGAACAGGAGTCATAATTCTTCACTAGAACAACAGGAAGGTCACTGCCACCAAACTGCTACCTTGGTTCACGAGATTTCCAATTATGCCAGCCTTCAAAACTACGACTTGAGTTCAGGGACAGAAACAAACCCTGGGCCCAAGGAACAATTCCAGAGAGGACTGCGGTGTTGCCCATGAGTGTGCTGCAAGAGGCTCACTTTACGGGTAGCTTTCCAAGGCTTTCCCTGACCTGAAGGACTCTAACCTGGGCAGGTGGAGCTCAGCACGGAGAACTACTGTGACAGGTGGAACAAATTCAGCCCTCGTGTAAAACAAAGACCAGAGCAGAGGCCCCCAACTCACGTCAGCAAAAGGCCAAAGGCCACCGTCCTTCCCCATCACCTTCTGCCCCAGGGAGCCTAAATGAGGTCCACAGGATATGAAAAGCCCCCTCTACACCACCAGGCAGTGTTTCTCCAAATGTAGCCAAGGCTCCCCCCATCCAGACTCACCCAGGGCTTCACTATCCATTGGGCTTTCAAGTTCAGTGTCCATATGAAGGTTACTAGAATCCTCTTCTACAGAAAAGTCACAACTGCTTCCTGTACCGGCCTAGTTAGCTGAGCAAGCAGCACCTCCCCAGCCCACTCAGTGTGGTCCTCTGCTGTCAAGGCAGCCACAGGAAGAAGCGCCTTGGGACTCACATGCCCAAAGATTTTTGTTTTCACGTGAAAATTAATTTCAGGGCTCAATTCAACCCGATTCTTCATTCCAACATGCCAGCAGCGCAGACTGACCAGTAGCACCGAGCACAGCAGCATCACCTCACCATCTGCCCATGTTCGTGTCTGACAAGCTGACCTGTGTTCAAGGCAGGAACCACAGAGCTGCCTAGACCCATATTGCCAGGCCCTGGCCTGCTTCCTCCAGCTCTCCCCTCACCCTCTCCTAGGAAGGAAAATTGAATCCAGGCCAAACATCTTAGCTGACAGGTGCCCCACTACAACTTAAGAAACCTCCACAGGACCCTGGCCAGTTGGCTCAGTGGTAGAGCGTTAGCCCAGTGTGTAGAAGTCCTGGGTTTGATTCCCAGCCAGGACACACAGGAGAAGAGCCCATCTGCTTCTCCACCCCTTCCCCTCTCCTTTCTCTCTGTTTCTCCCTCTCCTGCAGCCAAGGCTCCACTGGAACAAAGTTGGCCCAGGTGCTGAGGATGGCTGCATAGCCTCTGCCTCAGGCTCTAGAATGGCTCCAGCCGCAGCATAGCAACGCCCCAGATGGGCAGAGCATCGCCCCCTAGTGGGCTTGTTGGGTGGATCCCGGTCGGGCATATGCAGAAGTCTGTCTCTCTGCCTCCTGGCTTCTAACTTCAGAAAAATACAAAAGAAACCTCCACCGGTGCTCCATCCAGGGACCACTGCTGCTCTATTTCTCACATTTAAATGGGGAGGGGCATTGATATTCACTTTTAAATTACATAATTACTGTACACTTAATACAAAAAATAAAAGTGATTGAAAAATCCACAAACTTGTCAGAAAAACAACACTATCCACACATTAATATGTTCTACCACTTGTTTCTACACACAAACAGACACAAACCTATCAACATACCCAGCCTTTGGTCCCTTCCCTAAAAGGCCATCACTCATTTGCCAATAATTGGAGCCACCTTTACAGTGTGGTTTCAGGTTTGTTGCGGTGTGTGTCACTGGTGTCCTGGCCTGCCTACAGGGTACCAGCACCCCGTTTTGATGTAGCTTGTGAGATGTTTTAGCAAGCACAGTGCTAATCTTCTAGGATAGTTTTTCCATGTTCCTTACACAACTACTCTGAAACCTCTCAGGAACTTCTAATGGAAAGGCATTAAAATACTGCGGGAAGTTAGCATGTCTGCAGTGGCTTCTCTCTGGAAACTCACATCTCCCAGCAACTTTCAGCTGGCTCCACCTTCAAGACAGGCCCAGAATTTACCCACCTCTACCCTCTGCTCAGACCCACTCCCATCTCAGCTACTTTCATTTCTTGCCTGAGGGCCACAAGACACCTCTACCTGCTCTGCTCTCCTCTGCCCTTTTTTTCAGAAGAGCAACTGGAATAATCCTTTTTAAAAATGTCATTTTTCTAATCATGCCTTTAATGTTTCCCCATCTGATTGAGTGAAAAGTCAAGTTCTGCCTGACCTGTGGTGGCGCAGTGGATAAAGCATCGACCTGGAAATGCTGAGGTCGCCGGATCGAAACCCTGGGCTTGCCTGGTCAAGGCACATATGGGAGTTGATGCTTCCAGCTCCTCCCCCTTCTCTCTCTCTGTCTCTCTCCCTCTCTGTCTCTCTCCTCTCTAAAAATGAATAAAATTTAAAAAATAGTTAAAAAAAAAAAAAAAGAAGAGTAAGTTCTGACAAAGACCTCAAGGGCTACACAGCTCTGCCACCAAAGGCCTCTCCACCAACAGCCCCTCCAGCCTCAGGTGCCCCCAGGGTCCTTCACCCACAGCTGTCCAAGCTCTCCCCCCCCCCCCCCATCTTTTGCACGGCACTTTCTCTGTGAGGCCTCTACCTTTTTAATTTTTAAAAAAATTATCTAATGATTTTTAGAGATGGGGGGGGGACATTCGTTGTTCCACTTAGTTGCAGTCACTGATTTCCATGTGGCCCAACTGGGGATCAAACCCACAACGCTGGCATTTTGGGACAACGCTCATCCTGAATTAGCTAACCGACTAGGGCTGGCCCCCAACTTTTTAAAACCGGAAACCATCAGACCCCTTTCCTTGTTTTGTTCACATTCACCATCTGATGACTGTTTCTGTTGTTTATCAGAAGCTCCCGCCCGCCCACGCACTGGAACGCAAGCAGTGGTAGTGTGTTGTTCCGGGCACAGGGAACTGTCGGAAGGAAGGAGTCACCGTGCTCTTTCCAGGTCCTTTCACACTCCTCCAGTCAGACCCGCACACTTGTGACACTTCCTCTTGGAAATTTTGCAACTTTCGTTGCTATTGTGAGGTGTTTTCTCCATTGTATTTCCTAATTAGCTATTGTTACCACACAGAAACTCCAGATGGTTATACATTTATAATTGGACACTTAAATATCTTTTAAGTTTTATTCATCCTTCAGTTGCTTCTTTTGGATTTTTCAGTAAACAACCAAATCATACCTAAATCTACTCCCTATAGCTACTTTATTTTTCTTTCTTGCTTTATTTCAATAGCAAGACTCTCTAGAACAAAATAATACCAAGGGTAATAATAGTAAAAAAATTAATTCTTGTGTGCATGTAGAATGCCTCTGGTAACGCACCATTCAGTTGGCTCTGTTTGGGCTATGGAATCTTTATTACATTCTATTTCCATCAGTAATGGGTATCAATTTTTAAGATAAAAACAGACTGTTGAGAAAAAGTTCTTCACCAACCTACTGTGATAAACCAAGTGACATTAAACCATCTTGAAGCTATGGAACTGAACCCTACTGATCAGAATATTAAATGTATGCCAGACCCTGTGTTTAAGAACATTCCATCCATTTTCATAAATCATCAACCTACAGTTTTCCTTTTGGGGGGTATCCTTGCCAGGACTCGGCATTCAGATTCTGGGGAGCCTCCCGTTTCCCACAAAGCTAGAGCAACAGCTCTCCCACATGTCCCCTGGGTTGGTGGATGCTGCAGAACCAACGGGCAAGCATGAGGCTCTGGGATAGCAACCTCTTCCACATCTGTTGACCATTTCTGAGTAATGATGATTTGTTTCCCTGAACAATATGCATTTTGTTGTAAACATTCCAATTTCTTTTAAGAGTTTACATGATACTTATTTTCCATTGAATCTGTGAAAAAAAATTTTTTCTTGGTAAAACTGCTTAGAGGTAGAAACTTATAAGCTAGGTGCTGTATTCACATAAAGATGTTTTGTTTGGCTCACACAGAATGAGTTTGTTTTTTTGTCTATTTCCAAAGTGAGAAGCAGGGGGGAGGCAGACAGACAGACTCCTGTATGCGCCCAACCAGGACCCACCTGGCGGCACGCCCAGATTTTTAAAAATCTGAACAGGTTGTCACACTCAAGATCAAAATCCAGATTTCTGATTCTTCTTAGATTTGTTCTTTTCCCATCTTGACATGAGTTTTATTTCACTTAGCTTTCTTTCTCTTATTTAATAGGAAGGTATCCACAGCATAAACTGCACCTTGCGTCAGCCATGTCCCTTACCTTTCATCCTTGACAGCAGAAGTAGCTGAGATTCCAAGTGCTTATAAGCACTTGACCTACATTATCTCACTTCACCACAAGAATCCAATAGAGCTGCTACCGTTACCATTTTACAAAGAAAACTGAAGCACAGAGAAACTGCTTACCCAGATTCCAAACTTATAACCACGTGGCTATCCATTTCTTCTATTAACTATTTGTAATTAACTTTTATTTCATCTTTTATTCAAGAGTTTGGTAGGTTATCTATTGTTTTCCAAGTAATTTTTACTTCCGATTTTACCACATTATGGTAAAAGACATATAGTCTCAGGATGCGGTATTTTTTCCTAAAGACTTAGTAATGCTTTTCCTGATGGCCAAATTTGTTCAGTTTAATTTCCATTAATATTCCATGGTCATGGAGTAGGATCTATTGAGTCAACTTTATTACTCATTGTAAACATCTTCTGTGTATTTTTCTGCAAATGAGTTAAGTTAACCACTGTGGATATTGCTAGGTTTTTACCCAATTCTAGATCAGTTTTTACTTCCTAATGTTTGATATTGTAAGCCTTCACATACATATTCATATAAATGGTCACAAGTCTTAAGAGTTCTGATTATATGTGAACATCAACCCAAAACAGAAAAAATCTTCTCTGCCCCAAGTGTTCTTCTGTAAATTGAATGCTTTTAATACTAGTCGTAGAAATCACTGCTTTGTAATTTTTGCTTGTTTTTCTTCTTTTCTTAATTTTAACTTTCCTCAATATCTGTCTAGAATGTGCCTCCTCCAGACAACATGTAGTTGGGATTTTGCTCTCAGGCAAGTCACATTCATTTACAGTAAAAGCGAATGAGTGTGACTCCCCTGATACCTTTGTTTGTTGTTTACTATCTTGATCAGTAAGTACTGTATTTTCTTCCCTTTCCCCTGCCCTGGAGAGCAGAAAAATAGACATTTGTTATAGTTCTGAAATTGGTTACGATTTTTTTAAAGCTTATTTTGCTAACTATTCACTTCAAGAATAAAAGTTTCTCTTATTTTTTACACTGAAAAACTATTGTTGGTTTATTTTAAGAGAGAGACGTCAATACTAAAGACAAAGAAAGTGGTAATTGGCTCTGGCCAGTTTGTGCAGCAATAGAGTGTCAGCATGGCATATGGAAGTCCTGGGCTCAATTCCTGGTCAGGGAACACAGGAGAAGTGACCAGCTGCTTCTCCAGCCCTCCCCCAATCTCCCCTCTTCCTCTCCCGCAGCTGTGGCTCAAATGGTTCGAGTAAATTGGCCTTGTGCGCTGAGGATGGCTCCATGGCCTCACCTCAGGCACTAAAATAGCTCAGTTGCTGAGCAACAGAGCAGAAGCCCCAGATAGGCAGAGCATCACCTGGTAGGGAGCTCGCCAGGTAAATATTGGTCAGAACACATGTGGAAGCCTTTCTCTCTGCCTCCCTGCCTCCACTTAATAAAAAAGAAAAAAAAATATTTCTTATACTCAACAGCAACCCTAGGAAGGGTCTTAGATTTTAGACCCTATAACTCATTTTTCAAATCATTCAGATCATACATTTTCTAAGAATCGGCATGTGTTTTGGACTTTACTGCACTGACAATATGAAATCCAATCTCTGTTTAAATTACTTAACTCATTAATAGCCCTATTGCCCTGCAACCTCACTCTTCTTGGACTTACACCACAATCCCTTCATCACAGTCCCAAAACCTAGAAAGCTTCAAAACCTACCTTTGCCCTGCCCTAAAATTGGTGACAAAACTAATTTTCCAGTAACACCTGGCCTGAACTCGAAGCTAGTCTTTTTTTTTAAAGCTATTTAGTATTAGTTGATCCCACTTAAGTGAATTAATTTCAATGAAATGTGCCAATGCAGTAACTAGGCATGTTAACAAATATAGAACATACGCACCATATTCCATTCTAAAATGTGAAATAATTCTGTATTCAAACATAGCTAGGGTGGTTTAGTATAGTCTATTGGTACATAATGTAATAAATCACTTCTCAGCACCCTCTGCTGAGAGCCTTGATGCAATTATACCTTGGTAGCAGGGAGCAACGAGCACACCCTCAGCCCAGACCTGTTTCTGGTGTCACTTTCCAATAAGAGGGACAGGCTCGCCTGACCAGGTGGTGGCGCAGCGGATAGAGCGTCGGCCTGGGATGCAGAGAACCCAGGTTTGAGACCCCGAGGTTACCAGCTTTAGTGCGGGCTCATTTGGTTTGAGCAAAGCTCACCAGCTTGAGCCCAAGGTCGCTGGCTTGAGCAAGGGGTTACTCGGTCTGCTGTAGCCCCCCAGTCAAGGCACATATGACAAAGTAATCAGTGAACAACTAAGGTGCCACAATGAAGAATTGATGCTTCTCATCTCTCCCTTTCTGTCTGTCTGTCCCTCTCTCTGTTGGTAGTGCCTAACAATGAAGTGTCTTCCCAAAACAACAGCATGAGAGCACGTCAAAAGACACAAGAATACAATCAAAATACCTGATGGCCAAAGCTGGAACAATTTGGGCTGCAAAATAAATACTGATAATAATATAATATTGATTATAATAACCTGTTCTTCCAGTGCAGTCTGCCAAAAAATTTCATGCTGGTTCACAAAAGAAGTCAACCACCCTGATGTTTAGTCACTGGGTCTAAAATCTTCATACAACATCGGGGGGTTAACTCTTTCGCAGACTGCCACGAAATATCTGGTGGACCAACACCAGTCCACAAACTGGTCAGTGGTTTTCAAAGGATAAAATAAGTATCTTTGCATCCTAATTTAACTGAATAAATAAATGGGAGAGAAGGAACAATTCTTCATTAGAGAAGAACTCTAATTAATAAATGTGTAAGAAATGAAGGAAACAGAAAATCACCTTAATATCACAGTAATAATACCGCTGGCAAATCCGCCCTTGAGTGCTGAATCAGTGAAGCTGAGGGTAAAACAAGATACCAGCAGTGTGTAAGAATGACCCGCAGGTCCTTGTAATGTCCTTCCTGGTGTAGGTGTTTGCTGTTTGTTTACCCAGGAGCCCTGATGAAAGGCTGGAGAGCACGACTCAGGTGAAGTCTCTGGTTGGCAATACCCTGCGTCACGTTAACACACAGTGGGAGAAAGCAATCCTGTCCACAACTCCAGGGAAAGGCCCACGGGGCACTTCACTCCAGGAAGCCTCCTGCACCCTGCCTTACACCCCAATTTCCCTGGCTGGCCGCCTTCTGTATCCTTTCACCAGATAAACCATAGCCATGAGTTCTGAGTCCTTCTAGAAAATTACTGAACTGAGAACAGTCTTTTGGCCTGACCAGGCAGGGGCGCAGTGGATAGAGCTTCGGACTGGGACGCAGAGGAACTGGGTTCGAGTTCCCAAGGCTGCCAGCCTGAGCACAGGCTCACTGGCTTGAGCCCAAAGGTTGCTGGCTTGAAGCCCAAGGACACTGGCTTGAGCCCAAGGTTGCTGGTTAGAGCAAGGGGTCACTCGTTCTGCCGTAGCCCCCTGGTCAAAGCTTATGAGAAAGGCCTGACCTGTGGTGGCGCAGTGGATAAAGCGTTGACCTGGAAATGCTGAGGTCGCCAGTTCGAAACCCTGGGCTTGCCTGGTCAAGGCACATATGGGAGTTGATGCTTCCAGCTCCTCCCCCCTTCTCTCTCTCTCTCTCTCTCCTCTCTCTCCCTCTCTCTCTCCTCTCTAAAAATTAATAAATAAAAAACAAACAAACAACAACAAAAGATCTCTTTAAAAAAAAAAAAAAAGCTTATGAGAGCAATCAATGAACAACTAAAGTGCCACAACGAATAACTGACGCTTCTCATCTCTCTCCCTTCCTGCTTGTCTGTCCCTCTCTCTGTGTCTCTCTCTTGTTTAAAAGAGAAAAGAGTAGTCTTTTGAAAACCATCAAACTTGCAGCTGGTTGTAAAAAGTGAGGGTTATCTTACAGACCCTTAACAGATGCTCACATCTCAAAGTATCTACCTCAAAATAAATATTTACTAATTACAAAGGGAAAAAGAGTAACTTCACAATGGGAAAATCTGTCAGATAATACCTTAACCCAATGATCAAGGTTAGCATCACCTGTAATAATAATATATTGATACCTCGATATGATGCAACGAGGATACCTCACTTTGGCTCCAAAAGGCTCATTACTTCAGTCGAGTCAAGGAAAAGCATCAGACAGGCCCAAACAGGTGAATATTCCAGACTAAGACACCCGCATTCTTCACAGGCATCATAAAAGGCAAGGAAGGGTTGAGGGACAGACAAAGACAGGAAGAGACTAAAGAGTCATGACAACCAAATGCAATGTGAGATCCTGGAACAGAAAAGACACTACTGGGAAACTGGTCAAATCCAAATAAAGCCTGCAGTCCACGTAACAGAACAGCAGTGGCAGCCGGGATCATGAGCTAGGCAAATGAGCCATGATTGTGGGAGATGCAACTGGGTAGAGAACACCACAAATGGAGGACACAAACAGGTGACACTGTGTATGCAATCTGCCAAAGAACGCATTTTTCTGCAACCCTAAAATTCCAAAAAACAAAATGGTGGTGGGAGGGGGGTACCGTTAGCCCCAAGGGGTTTTGGGGTTTTTTTGTGTGTTTTTCTGAAGTTGGAAACGGGGAGGCAGTCAGACAGACTCCCGCATGCGCCCGACCAGGATCCACCCGGCATGCCCACCAGGGGGTGATGCTCTGCCCATCTGGGGCATCGCTCTGTTGCAACCAGAGCCATTCTAGCGCCTGAGGCAGAGGCCACAGAGCCATCCTCAGCGCCCGGGCCAACTTTGCTCCAGTGGAGCCTTGGCTGCAGGAGGGGAAGAGAGAGACAGAGAGGAAGAAGAGGGGGAGGGGTGGAGAAGCAGATGGGCGCTTCTCCTGTGTGCCCTGGCTGGGAATCGAACCTGGGACTCCTGCACGCCAGGCCGACACTCTACCATTGAGCCAACCGGCCAAGGCCTAGCCCCAAGGGTTTTAGAAAAAGGACTGTGAGCCTATATTTACAGTCCCCTCTCTCTTGGCCAGTTAAACTAAAGCAAGATGGCTTTCCAAGGTTGGTATGTGGGTGGCAAAATTAGAGCCTTTGCACTTACAAGAAAATTCTTCTACTGCCTTCACATATGAAGGCAGAATACTTGCCAGATTCCAGTTTTCTATTTCCCATCAAAGTCTATATAAAATGTGTAATCAATGCATGTATACGTGTGAGGAGATAATGCAGGGTGTAGATGATCTTATACTGAGTGGGACACTTGAAATCATGTCAACACAGTAAGTTAAAAGTTAAAACTAAATAAATAAATAAAAATCAACAGTAAAAAAAAGCATGTATATGGCCCTGGCCGGTTGGCTCAGTGGTAGAGCGTCGGCGTGCAGGGGTCCCAGGTTCAATTCCTGGCCAGGGCACACAGGAGAAGCACCCATCTGCTTCTCCACCCCTCCCCCTCCCTCTCCTTCCTCTCTGTCTCTCTCTTCCCCTCCCGCAGCGAGGCTCCATTGGAGCAAAGATGGCCCAGGTGCTGGGGATGGCTCCTTGGCCTCTGCCCCAGGCGCTAGAGTGGCTCTGGTCGCGATAGAGTGACGCCCCGGAGGGGCAGACCATCGCCCCCTGGTGGGTGTGCCAGGTGGATCCCGGTCGGGCACATGCGGGAGTCTGACTGTCTCTCCTCGTTTCCAGCTTCGGAAAAATACAAAAAAAAAAAAAAAAAAAAAAAAAAAAAAAAGCATGTATAAAAAACACTTTGGCCCTGGCCGGTTGGCTCAGTGGTAGAGCGTCGGCCTGGCGTGCGGGGGACCCAGGTTCGATTCCTGGCCAGGGCACATAGGAGAAGCGCCCATTTGCTTCTCCACCCCTACCCCTCCTTCCTCTCTGTCTCTCTCTTCCCCTCCCGCAGCCAAGGCTCCATTGGAGCAAAGATGGCCCGGGCGCTGGGGATGGTTCCTTGGCCGCTGCCCCAGGTGCTAGAGTGGCTCTGGTCGTGGCAGAGCGACGCCCCGGAGGGCCAGAGCATCGCCCCCTGGTGGGCAGAGCGTCGCCCCTGGTGGGCGTGCCGGGTGGATCCCGGTCGGGCGCATGCGGGAGTCTGTCTGACTGTCTCTCCCCGTTTCCAGCTTCAGAAAAATACAAAAAAAAAACCAAAAAAACAAAAAAAAAAACACTTTGACCACTCTTGGAAGATGGTAAGAAACCTGCTCATTATTTTTAAAACTGATGAACAGAAAGATTCAGGCATTTATCCTGACTTTCCTGTATGAACTATATCAGGGCAAAAAAAATTGATGAGAAGTTGCTCTTTCCAGTAGTAGTCTAGCTAATTAACAAGAAAGGAACGACAGAACCTCTCTGATCAACACAGGATAGACCGCCAAAAGTCAGGGCACCCCCACCTTACTGCTCCCCCCAAAAACCAAACGTCAATCAGATCAAACCTATAGGTCTAATTACTAATTTATAGGAAACGTAATAGACAGAAACCTGTTAAGCTACACCACAGAGATACAATCAGCAACGCCCACACTGCCAGATTCTTCAACAAACACGCAGGAGACATCTGGAAGGAGAAACCTATCCTATCATGTAAATGAAACGTAGAAACATGTCAACTCATAGAAATATATGAGCCTTATTTGGATTCTGACCCAAGCAGTTATAAAAAGCATTTATGGGGCCTGACCGGCGGTGGCACAATGAATAGAGAACAGCCTGGGATGCTGAGGACCCAGGTTCGAAACCATGAGCTGCTGGTTTGAGTGCAGGCTCATCCAGTTTGAGTGAGGGGTCCTACACATGACCCCAAGGTCGCTGGCTTGAGTCCAAGGGTCAATGGCTCAGCTGGAGCTCCTGGTCAAGGCACATATGAGAAAGCAATCAGTGAACAACTAAGATGCTACAACTATGAGTTGATGCTTCTCATCTCTATTTAGCTAAAAAAAAAAAAAAATGGGATTTAAGACAATTAAAATTTGAACACTTACTAAATATAAAGAAAATAGTGTTGATATGTAACGAGGCAATATGATTAATATGTAGCTATGTTTTTATAGTGTTGATATTTTTTAAGATGCTACAATATTCTAAAAAACAGTAATAAAAATATAAAATCCCATCTATAGATGCTACTCCAAAGCAACGGAATGTATGTACCATGTATTATACACCTGAATGTTTGTAGTGACTTTTTTTCCTTCAAGGTGAGGTTAACAGGTTAAATAAAGACATTTGGTTTTCTTCATCAACTCTGCCTAATATGTGCTGATTCTTTCATTCTATATATCACCCCCACCATACTTTATCATCTCTGAAAGTCCCATTTGGGTACTTCGTGAACTATGGAGGTAACACTTCCTCAGTCACAATGAGCACTGAGATGTACAACACTTCTTACAGGGCAAATATTTGCTTTAAGAAAACTGATCAGCAGAAAATAGGAAGTTGTCATTTTAAAGAAAAAGTCCTACGTTGTTAAGAACAGAAAGATATAAAAATACATTGCTAATCCTATATACTCACTGATATTTTTAAAATATATTTTAGATATAAAAGTATAAAAGGCAAAAGAAACATACAAAATAATAATATTAAAAATAATTCACTGTTCCCTTCACAAAAGATTTCATCATGGTTCCCTTTAAGCACTGTGTCTACCATTCTATTTTCAGGATGGACAGATGGAAGGATGCATAAGGCCACAAAACGGCAGGTTTTGTTGGGTCCACTTAGTGTTTTTAAAAATTCAAAAAAGTGCCCTGGCCGGTTGGCTCAGTGGTAGAGCGTCGGCCTGGCGTGCAGAAGTCCCGGGTTCGATTCCTGGCCAGGGTCCACAAGAGAAGCGCCCATCTGCTTCTCCACCCCTCCCCCTCTCCTTCCTCTGTCTCTCTCTTCCCCTCCTGCAGCCAAGGCTCCATTGGAGCAAAGTTTGCCCGGGCACTGAGGATGGCTCTGTGGCCTCTGCCTCAGGCGCTAGAATGGCTCTGATTGCGGCAGAGCGATGCCCCAAGATGGGCAGAGCATCGCCCCCTGGTGGGCATGCCGGGTGGATCCTGGTCGGGTGCATGCGGAGTCTGTCTGACTGCCTCCCCATTTCCAGCTTCAGAAAAATACAAACAAAACAAAACAAAACAAAAATTCAAAAAAAGTTGCTGACATTTTAAAATTAGAGGCTTTCAACATAACTCTCAACTGGGTACCCATAAAGCGTCATGCCAACCAGAGGCTGGCTCTAGGGACAGTGGCAGCCTGTCCTCAGGGTCTCCCAAAAACAAGTGCATGGGCTGGGAGCAGCAGCACCAGATCTCCACCTCTACTTTCCTGACACCTGGTCTGCTTTGCTCGTTACCTCCCTGCCTACCAGGTAACAGGCACTGAAGTCTGCAACCACCGCCTTTCACCTGCCTACCAGACAACAGACACCGAAGTCTGCAAGCACCGCCTTTCACTCAGCTTTTCTTGAGTAAATAAAACATGTCCACACTGATGCCAGGAATTTTCCTGGTAACTTATTTTTTCTTAAATTCACATAAAACTAAGGAGTTGCTGAAAGGGCATTCTGAACAGAAAAGTAACACAGAGAACACAGGAACACCCATCTTGTTTGTCTTCTGTCCCTCATTAGCCCAAGGTCACTGTCGGAACCCTCCCAGCACTGCAGTACACACAGCCTCACCTGCGTTGTTCCCCGTTCCTTTCTGCTTTTTTTCCTTGGCTAGTTGAATGGCTCGGGAATCAGTTCTTGCTGAGCCCCCACTTTCCTGAGATCAAAGAAAAGTGTGTCAGTCACTGACCCAAACAGCAATGGGAGGCTAGCAAGGGAACACTGACACGTAACAAGTCTGCTTCCTGACCAGAGTGAAGTGCAGAGCTCTGAGAATGCTCTGTCCAGTTACAGTGGTAGCTGAATGAAATCAGAAGTGGAATATCCATCATTTTATTAACCAGAGAAGCAAAGTTTATTCCTCCAAAGTCTAAAACATTGAAACATTTTATACAGAAACTAAGTTACATTAAAAAATAAATTACATACTTCTCTGCTGTCTGAAACAAATAACCAGCTTCCCTCAGACTCAGGCTTATTCACTGCAGCACATCCCAACGTTTCCACACACGCCAGAACACCCACAGGGCAAACTGGGGAGTCCTGCTTCGTATACCCACTGCGGGGGCCGCGCTGGCGGCAGGCACTCAACTCACGTCTTACAGACCAAAACCATATTGGTTATGAATTCAGGAAGTCTACTGAGGGATCCAAGAAGTATTTAAACAGAACTTCAACTGTTGTAAATTTGTGAACGTTTTATAAGACAAATAGTTTAATACTTATCACTACAAAAGCAGAAAGAACCACCCTAAACAAGGCATACCTGGAGCCCATTCACCCCCCTCCCCCATCTGTGCTCAGAGAATCGAGGCAGCACAATGTCACATAGCGAGCAAGAAAATGAACAAGGGGCAGGATCAAGGTCATGGTGGCTCCACTGGCCTCCACCCACAGTAAGGCCTCTGCGATGATGCAGTTGGAGCAGAGAACTGCTGTTTCCCTAGGCACTGACTGCCCACAAATCTCTAAGCCTTGGCCATCTCTCCTCCAGGCCAAGGCACCCGCACACCTGGCAGCTGCTGCAGCCGCCGAAGCAGGTTAGCACATGCGGTGATGGGCCCACAACAAACGAGACACCAGAAGCCTGACAGAGACGGAGCTTCTCTCGGTCTCAAAGACATAAAAGTTGGCTCCGTGGCAGATGAGTTACCTCAGTCCTCAAAACTGATCCTAGTTCAAAGGACTAAACATTTTTTAAAAATTGTGGTAAAATAAGATTTAACACTTTTAACAATATCACCATCAAATTTAACTTGTGCCATAAAGAAAAAACCTATCTGATATCTTTCCCATGTGAGCCTGAGGAAAGTCATACTACCCCAAAATCTTTAAATTATTTTTAAGTTAAATTATATTAAATGTATAACTGACATAAATATAAATTATATTAACTGTTGAGTATCAAAATTGGATAACTACTCATAACCCTCCAAAAACAAATGTTCACAAACTACTCCCTTCACCCCCTTAATTCTACTATTTAAAAAAAAAATGTTTTGCACGATTTTAAAGTTTCCATTAAAACTGTAAAGACAGGTGACATCACAATTCCTCTTCCTCAGGTTATTATAAGTCTAAGGGCTTGTTATTAAGTGAAAAGCAAAAAGGCAGAGTATTTCAACATTATGAAACACTCCCATTTTTTTTTTAAGAAAAGAAACACTATCACACAATCACAGATCTAGCCAATCCCCCTCATTTTAAAAAAGAGAATTTAAGGCTCAGACAAGTTAAGTAATTTGCTCAAGGTCATAAAAACCAGTCAGTTCAGACTCAGGACCAGAATTCAGATTTCCAAACTTGTCGTCCAGGGCTCCAAGCCTCTCTGCACAGAGTAAGAAATGTCTGCACATAAGAGATTCACCTAGAACACCCTCAAACTGAGTATAAGAGAAGTGACCTATGTGGCAGTGACTAAATAGAGCACTTCATACCAAATAGAAGCTGCCCGGCCCTGCACTGAGCCCTTCGTCTTTCTGAGGCCTGTGCTCTTCCGGGGGGCTGGAGAACACAGGTGGGGACAGCTCTCTGCTTCCTTCTTCCTGCCTGGCGGCTCCGGAGCCAGGAGGCGAGTCTGGTTCCACTTTGATTGAAGTCAGCAGTCCCGGGACGCTGGTATTTCCCAAGGGGGCGCTCGAAGAGGTCAGTGTGGTGGTGTCCGCTGCTAAACTGCTGCTGGATGTCCGAGCCTGTGGGTCCTGGCTCAAGGTCTTCACAGGCAGAGCTACCAGACAGCCTAATGCTCCTGCACTTACAGTCTGCACATCATCCATACTGAAACTGCTTTGCTGAAGAACTGTGGCTGCTGTCCCAAGAACAAGAGGGCTGTCCGGGCTTGAAGGAACGTCACTGTGAGTCACCAAGACCAGTGGGTCCATTGGCCCCAAGGTACTACTATTGGGGAGGCTCCCTCTGAGAGAGGAGCTCACAGAATTCACATCAATAGTCAGGATTCCAGAGGTCAGCGCCTCATCTGAGGCCCCAGCTGCACCGGTGCCATCAGCAGGTGCGTCAGAGAAGAGCGCCGCCAGGTCTAGGTTGTTGAGCTCGCTCTGGCCTGGGCTGCCAAGCTCACTGCCGAGCGCAAGAGAACTCGGAGCTCCGAGCGGAGGGAAGAGATCTGGGGGAAAAAGGAATACTCCAGTTACATCATGCCCTTTGAAGACTAAAAAGTTTTATTTGTACTCAAGATGTCCGGTGACCCAGAGGCAACATCTACTGCCTTCTTCCTGACACTGCTGCCTGGCAGGTCAAAAGCGGCCACACGGAACCATGGCAGCATGATGACATGTCAGGAATTTCACATGTGTTGTCCCAAGTCCTCGAGCTGACAAGGATTTCTCCAGATGAAGGAAATGACTCAAGCATCTAAATCATGTTTTCTAAAGTCCCGTTAATTAGTAACAGGACTTGAATCTTCCTGGCATCAAATCCTGTGCTCTTTCTGCTATACCACAATAGCTACCCACAAGAAGACTGAAACTCCACGGCACACCAATCTTCAGAGTCAGACACGAGGTGAACTCTGGTTCTGAGGGTATTTTTGGAATTGGCTCGTATCAGCTCATGTCTCATCATACTCTATGCCTCACTCCACAACTAACCGCCACTGCACAACACACGGGAGTCATCTGGGGGAATCAGCGGAAAGACTGGCCTGTGGCCTCAGCTCTAGAGCCGCAGAGACCTGAGATCACGGCCCCTGGCTCTCTAGAGATGGACTCTCCTCACCTGCCACCACTCTGTTCCCAGCCCATCACACACTCCCGTCGTCCCCGCTAGGACCACTTTGAGGGTGGAGTCTGACCGTCTTTCTCTCAGCACCAGCCACAGTGCCTGGCCCTCAAGCAGCATTTAATAAGACCAAAACCAATTCTAGTAGATCTCTCTTCATTCAGTCTTACTTACTGGTCCCAATACTCTTTAATTATTTGATTATATGTTATCCAATTAACTCACTTAAATAATCATAACACCCTCAGGGGAATAATGAACATTAGCATAATTTTTAAAAACTTCAATGAATATTCATCAAGTTGGGGGTTTATACACAAATATACCCAATCATGCCAAAGCCAGGGCCAAACAAGGACCTGATGCTACTCTTTCTTAGGAAATTCCTCCCTGCAGTTTCTAGACTGTGCTAAGGCCCAGCAAGAGGGAAAGGCTTTCAGCTCCCAGGTCTCTTCCCACACCAACCATCTGCTACAGTTAGCCCCCGAGTTACAAACAGCCAACTTACATAGAACTCGTACTTAAGAACAGAGAACCACAAGGACTACTGGTAATTAACTGCAGCTGGACATCAGTGAAAAATGGTATCATAGAGTTACTCGATTCCTATGGCGAAGAACTAACCAATGAAGACCTTATGGAACAAGAGCAGATGACAGCAATTAGGAAAGAAAACAGGGACCTAGAAACTCCAGAAACGAGTCAGCTGATGCTTTTCATCTCATTGAAGCGGGAATGGCAAAGTTAGAGGAGCAGGATCCTGACACAGAGAGGCTCACCAGAGTTTACCGAACAGTTACTGAGGGTCTGAGATGCTACTGGGCCCTTTATGATGGGACAAAGGAAAGCTCTGCACAAACCTCCCTGATGCTGCTTCAAGAAACTGCCTCCAGCAGCAGAGTCAGACCGACTCTCTATCACCAGTCCCACCCTCTCCAACAAGCCCATCATCTTCTGCAGCACCCAAGACTGTTTAAGGCTGTGTTTGAAAATGTTTAAGTATTTATAGTATATGCACAGAAAAGTAAAAATAAATACTACAATATATTAAGACAACATCTGTTTAAGTTGCATTTAATAGGTAAATGTACCTGTTCCAACTTACGTACAAATTCAACTAAAGAGCAAACCTAGAGAACCTCTCTCATCTGTAACCCAGGGACTACGTGTAATCCCAAACCAGTACATAGTTTCTGGTTGTGGACACCATGTCAAGAATGCTTATTACATTTCTCATGCAAACCTATGAAAGAATCTATTTTAGAATCCCCTAAATTTAAAAATAACCAAATTTGGAATATATCTTCTTTAGTTTTCATATTACTTCAAAGTTTAAAAATAGGATCAGTATATTATTGCTACTTCATTAAGTATCTCTTAGTACCAATGAAACATCTTAAAAAAAAATGGTGGTGATTCTTTGGAGAAATTAAAATGAAAACTGTCACTTTGGTTTTTTTGTTTTTGTTTTTTTTTACAGAGAGAGTCAGAGAGAGGGATAGATAGGGACAGACAGGAACAGAGTGATGAGAAGCATCAATCATCAGTTTTTCGTTGCGACACCTTAGTTGTTCATTGATTGCTTTCTCATATGTGCCTTGACCGCGGGCTACAGCAGACCAAGTAACCCCATGCTCAAGCCAGCGACCTTGGGTCCAAACTGGTGAGCTTTTGCTCAAACCGGATGAGTCCGCGCTCAAGCTGGCGACCTCGGGGTCTCAAACCTGGGTCCTCCGCATCCCAGTCCGACACTCTATCTCCATTGTGCCACCACCTGGTCAGGCAAAAACTGTCACTTTATTAAAACTTCCCAAAAATTCCACTGACAATCTTAAGGATCCAGCACCCTATGAAAAAATTAATAATAATCTTAATGCAAAATAGATTTCAAAAAAAAAAAAAATCATAAAGGCCCTGGCCGGTTGGCTCAGTGGTAGAGCGTCGGCCTGGCGTGCAGAAGTCCCGGGTTCGATTCCCGGCCAGGGCACACAGGAGAAGCGCCCATCTGCTTCTCTACCCCTCCCCCCCTCCTTCCTCTCTGTCTCTCTCTTCCCCTCCTGCAGCCAAGGCTCCATTGGAGCAAAGATGGCCCGGGAGCTGGGGATGGCTCCTTGGCCTCTGCCCCAGGCGCTAGAGTGGCTCTGGTCGCAACAGAGCTACGCCCCGGAGGGGCAGAGCGTCGCCCCCTGGTGGGCGTGCCAGGTGGATCCCAGTCGGGTGCCTGCGGGAGTCTGTCTGACTGTCTCTCCCCGTTTCCAGCTTCGGAAAAATACAAAAAAAAAAAAAAAAAAGATTTCAATTTGCTCATAAATTTCCTTTTTAGCACTTTACTAATTCCGAAGATATTTACTGGAGACTTGCTATGTGCAAAAGCCAATATTCAAAAATCATTAAATAAACAATAGAGCATCTAGCATAAAATTACAATGATGACCTAGCTCCAGCCCTTCCTTGCCTACACACCTCGGGCAAATTCTCGTTTCCACCTCAGCTTCTCTGTCAGTGACACAGTGGTGAGGACCCCCCATCCCAGGACCACCTATGAGGAGGAACTCAAACAGCTAATCCCGGGACTGCAGAGCCCCTGGCAAAGTCAGTCCACAATATATGGATATTTCTAAGCAGCTATTTCTCATGAGGCGAGCACTGGCCTATCTATCCCTAACATGTGGCAGGGAAGAACGACAAACAAGTTAAGTCAACGTCACATCATAAATATGAAGCCTGAAAAAAAATAAAAATAAAAAGAAATCAATAGGGAGCCTGGAAAAGAGGCACTGTGGAGGCACCTGAGAGGCCCTCACACCTGAGAATAAGTGGGGGCACTGCTGACTTGGGAATGAGCCGGGCTAGGAAAGGGGAAGGAGCAGAAAGACCAGGCACACACGGCCTCACAGACCAGCTCAGAGACGGGCGAGGCAGGTTAAGTTTTAGAAACAGAGGCAGGAACCTGATCAATCACTGAATGCCAGTGTAAGAAACTTGACTGGCCTCTGTGAACTGTGGTGACAGCCTCTAACATGAATCCTCAAGACACCTAGTGTCAGGGACAGACTTGTTAAATACAAAGATGAATAGCAATTACTGTTTTAGCCAAAGGAGGAAAGAAGAGACACATTAAACAGGACCAGAAGCCAGAGGAAGGGCACACTCACTCACTGAAACAACTCCCATCAAGCTCTGCTCTAGGCACTTTAACAGAACGTTTCATTCTGAGAACCAAGTTCCATAGCTGAAAGATGGATGCCTGGCCTGAGGTGGCGGAGAGGATAAAACATTGACCTAGAACGCTGAGGTCACCAGTTCGAGACCCTGGGCTTGCCTGGTCAAGGCACATACAACAATCAGTGAACAATCAGAGTAAAACAACTACAAGGTGATACTTCTTGCTATACCCCACTTCTCTCTCATCTCTATAAAATCAATAAATAAAATCTTTAACAAGAAAAGAAAAAAGGCCCTGGCCAGTTGGTACCAGGCATGTGGAAGTCCCTGATTCGATTTCCAGTCAGAGCACACAGGAGAAGCACCCATCTGCTTCTCCACCTCTCTCTCTACCCCCCCCTCCCCCAGCCATGGCTCAAGCAATTTGGCCTGTGGGCGCTGAGATGGCTCCATGGCCTCCAACTCAGGCGCTGAAATAGCCAGACTGAGCAACGCCCCAGATGGGCAGAGCATCACCCCCTAGTGGGCATGCCAGGTGGATCCCAGTAGGGCTGCATGCAGGAGTCTGTCTCTGCCTCCCCACCTCTCACTAAATTTAAAAAAAAAAGAAAACAGATGGGACCACCAAGGCTAGCAGACCTGTGCCCTGCCCAGGACAGACGGGAAGTGGGTGCGCCCTAAGGCTGGTGCTACCTGCTACACAGTTGGCAAGGAGCAGGGCCTGGTTAGCAACAAACTCAGGTAACTCTATAGCTGGCTAGGATTTCACCAGCCAGGACCTGCCAGGCGCAGCCACCTGACCACACCCAGACAGCAGGGTGACATGAGTGCTCAAGGGGATGCAGCTCCCTGGCCTCCTCCCAGGCCCCTCAACATAGTGACCGTAGGTCTGTGTATGCAGCCTCAAGAGGCAGAATTCTCAGTTCCATGCCACCAGGTGGCCAAAGGAACAAGTCCTCATGTGTCCAGACCCCTGCTCTAGAGAACGCCTGTGGTTCCCTCTGTGCTCATGCCTCTGCTCCCATCCCTGCCCTGAAGTAACTCTGTTCTCGTCTTCAAGGACTTTCTTCAGCAGCAGGACGGAGAAGAGGAGAGAGAAGGACATGCTCAGAAAGAACCTAAGAACTTAGCAAGAAGAGCGGAATTAGAAATGGTGGAGGAGCAGGCTCAGAGCTGAGGACAGAGGTCACAGAAGATACAGATTTAGGAGACACATGCTAGGAAAAGCCACCAAAGTAGAAGACTGAATGTTCTTCGAGGTAAGCACTTCAGACAAGGAGAGATTAGGGAAGCAGAGGCAAGAGTGGCCGGAGAGTCCAAACGGGGCCCCAGGCTTAGCAGCCATGCTCCCTGGGCTGGTAAGACATTACTGCCCCCAATTCCCCTAACCTAGGACTCGGCCGATTTCTGAAAGGAGCTAAGAAAGCAATGGCCCACTTCTGCTTCTCTGACACAGGCCGAGCTGGGTCATAACCGAGCAGACCTGGGCGCCGGCTGTGCTGCCTGACCACATGCGCCTTCATGCTGTGCTTGGAGCTGAAGAGCCTATTACAGCTGGAGACCGGGCAGCGGCTTTTTGGAGCACCCACGTCCTGCAGGTGTTTCTTGGAGTGAATGTAGAGACTGCTACGAGCGGAGAACCTGGCACAGCACCCTGGAACAAAAGGAATGATGAGTGTTAAACCTGTGAATTACCAAGGAACAATGCTGCCATTTCCTCATCTCATCAGTCATGAGACAACGCATGTCCATGCTTCAGCCACTGGCGAGAGACATACACTGAAGACTCCCTGGAGCAGCATCATAAGGAATTAAATTTGAAAGCAAACTGTTTTAAAAGGGGATTTGAAGTCCCACATCATTTGAGCAGAAGATGTGTGACCTTGGACAAATTAACTGTGAGCCTGTTTCTTCACCCAGGGCTGCTGGAAAGATTAAGTTATATTAAGTAGTAAAAGTTAAATGTTTAATTGCTAAAACTTTATACTAATCATCTCTACTAAGCTAATACACTATACTATGAAAACAACCATAATCCTATAATATTCACAGTTAGAAACTATCTCAGCAGATCAGCAAGGCCAATTCCTCTCATTTTACCACTGGAAACTGATACTCAGAGGGACCAAGCAAATGGCCCAAGTTGGGGGCCTGAGCGGAGCCTGGAGCTGGTACTGTCTTGTTGACTATTCAGCAAGACATTAAGAACACAGACCCACATGCAGGTTAGAGAGAAAACACAGCTTCAAAAATATAGCCACCTTTCTTCATGCCCTGATTGTCCAATGTTGGAACTCAGCACCATGGGGACAGAAGAGGAAGTGGCAGTCTTGGCGACTGTGACCTGGAGGGACAGGTAAACAACCAGCTGCATAATAAAGAGCAGTATGAAACCACCTCCAGTGCCATGATGTGTGCTGGAAGCTGAGGAAACCGCACAGCTCCTGAGGATGAGGAAAGTTTCAGGAGGCAGACAGCACACGAAGGGACTGGGCCTCAACAATGCCAGCTGCAGCAGCGTGAAGGGCATCCGGCGGAGGAGCTGCACAGTAAGGCATGGGCACTGTGAGGGGTAGCTGGACAAGGTGGGCAGAGCCTGCTCTGCAGCTGGCAGGACTGGATCCTAACTCGCTCAGCACCCTACTAGTGTGTGGCCTTACTTATCCTTTTGGAATCTCCCTTCTCTTCTGTCAGTAGGAATGGCACCAACCTCCCAGCGGCTATGGAAACAACAGGAGCCAACACCAACCCACAGCGCCCTCACACAGTGCACAGCAAAGTGGAAAGGAGCACGTGACACTGTGGGAACTCGCGAGGCGGTGAGGTGGGCTGCTGGAGTCCAGAGCGAGGAGGAGGACTATTTTAGGAAAAGAGGCTAAGATAGGATATGACCAGACAAGGAAGGATTTCGGCTGCCTCTGAGAGGAGTTTTGAACTTATTTCATTTTCACACAAAGCTTCAAACTTGTTTCCCAGTCCAGCTCATGAAAGAACATTTGGCAAACACAACAGAGAAGAGGTGCTGCAGGCTCGCGCCCAGGCCCTGTCTATGGTGCCTACTGTGCTCCCTCCGGTGGTTCAGGGAAACACCGTCTGCCGTGTTCCCGACCCCTTCCTAGCTGGGAGCCCACAGCACAGACTTCTGGAGGGAGCTCGCAGAGCAGGGTGCTGAATCTACTTCTCATCACACTGCTTTCCCTAGGACAGAGGTCAACCACAGTGAGGCCGTCTGCTACACTCTTGCCAGCAGTGAATTTTTATTTCCTTTGATAACCAGAAGTATGACAGATTTTTCATGTGTTAACAGCTCTCTTTCCTAATTTCACCATTATCTATTAAGACTTGTGTCAGTTCTTTACAAATCAGATATACTAATAAATATCAACCCACCTTTATACCAAACAACCGCACCCAGGTGCCACTTGAGTCCCTGTGACAGCTCCCCGCCAAGCCCCGAACTCCACAGGCATCTGCTCAGCTTGCATCATCTGCACAGTGACCACACAAGGATCTACCAAGCCTGACCCCTGTGAGATGCTCTGGGACAGAGACGCCAGCACCTGTGCCCTGGAGAAGCTCCCACTCTGTTACACAATGTCCTCAGTCTCGCACCTGTCCTCCTTCAAACATGCTTACTACTGATGGCCCTCCATCCTCTCCCTCCTCCTGTTTCCATGGAGGACAGACAGTTTTTATCCTAGACCAGCTACAAAAAAAATGGTACAGTCACCCAGACTCAAGAATTATCAATACTTACCAAAAATGAAAGCAGGCTCTGGGACCCCTCCCCCAAGTTCCTGCCTTCACTGTCACTCCCTAAAAGCACTATCAACCAGCCACTGCCCGTCACCCTCTCTCCATTATCTGCAACCACTTCTAGAAAAGAACGGCGCAAGCATCTCCAGCCTCATCTCAGCTCAGCTCTCAGGGCCCAGGGCTCTGCCTCAGCTACTCCACTGAACCTCACACCTCACACAGTAAGCAGGGAGACCTGGGGAGCCTGCCTGCCAGAGTCCCTGCACATCCGCACCAGCCCACCACACCTCAGCACTCGGCACTCAAACACCCTCCTCTTGGCCTCAGGTCCAGCAACTCTATCACTGCTGATACTCCTTCTCGGGCTCCTCCCAGGGCCCCCTTCTTCTTTACCACCTGAATCTGAGGCAGTCCCAGGGTTTTGTCCTAGGCCTTCTTTTGTTAACAGTCACTGCAACAACCGCAGGTGACCTTTTCTGACAGTTTATATGTGCCTTAACTAAATTCATTAACTAATCAAACCCTCACAACTCTAGGAGGTTTTATTACCACTTTACAGATGAAGAGAAGAGGCAACGAAAGCTTGAGCTGCTTGTCCAAGGTCACAGAGCTACTTACGGGAAGACCCGGGATTTGGCTCTAGGCAGTGTGACCCTAGCAGTAACTCTCAATTACTGCACTGCTTCTCTCTGATTTAGAGTTTACCCTGACAATGCAGGGGTTAGGTGGGCTTGACTTCCTGCCCAGTCGAAAACCCGTGCATATTCCCAACCACAGAAATGACCCTTGGACAACATGGGTTTGAATTATGCTGGCCAACTGAACTGCAGTTCACTGAAAAAACAACTGCATGTAAGTGGGCTCGCGTAGCTCAGACCCATGGCATTCAAGGGTTAACTGTACACTGTTCCTTGAGAATTACATCCATTTCCACGGTTTAAATGATTACTGGTGTGTTGTCTGCCTCACACCAGCCTACTACTCACCAAGCCACAGCAATACAGAGCCCTGCCCTCTGAACACCTGAACCTGCAAAGCCCACGGGTACCTCAAGTGCAGCATGACCAATGCGAACTCCTCTTCCTCTAACCACCTGCCCTGTGTCTCCCTCTGAACTGAGATGCTGACTCCAACATCTTTCACAACCCCCATCTTCCAAATCCCTCAGCAAGCACTGTTAACTCTAACTCCTCTCTCTTCCATCTATGCCTTCTCTCCCTTCCTGTCCCCAAATCCCAGTCCAGGGTCGTCTCCCCAGGAATCCAGAGCAAGCCTCAACTCAGTATGACCCCATCCCTCCCCTGCCCTAAGCACTCAAGAGCTGCTAATCTGGCAGCACTGGGAGACCCCACACTGGCCTCCTGCCACCCCCACCCCAGGTGCTAGCTCCTCCTCCCTCTTCAGCTCCAAGCCCCAGGAACAGTCTGGGTGACCACCTCTGTGCCCACCGCACCCTCAGGTTACCTGTCATACCCCAAGTAAGCTCTGATGAAGAAAACACTGTCTTGGTTACACCATCTGTATTGTACTGATTACCTTGTAGGACTTATCCTCAGCTACAAATGAGTCTTTATTAACTCCGTTTCCAGATAAACCAGATAAAGAAACTGAAGTCTAGAGAAGTTTGCCCGAGGTCACTCAGGGAAGGGCAGAGCCAGGACCGGAGTTCACGGCCATACTGACCAGGCAGGCCACCCCCCAGGGCCTCTGCAGCGCCAGAATGAGGTCTGCACAGCCGAGCCACACAGCAGACTTTCGGTGAATGAATCATACTTTCAGATTTTAGAGGAAAAAAATCTCAACACCATCTTAAGAAAGCCAGCCTCGCTTTACTGCTATGTGATCGCAGTGGGAAGAACGTTCACTGACTGAGTCCAGGATGTGTGCCAGAGACCAGAACTGGCATTTTCCATGTTATTTCACCTAATCCTCACAACCACCAAATCAAACAGGTAACTAATTAGTCACGTATCTAGTGAGTGCACTGCAGGGCCAAGAGTCAAACCAGGTCTGATTCTGAAGTCTGTTCCTCCCAAAATACTGCTCCCAAAATACAGCAATAAACTACAAAATATTTAATGCTATAACACACTCATCTTGTCTATAAGCAACCAAAACTTACCTTTAAATAGCTAAAAATTACTACATCAATGCGGATGTGGTGCTAGTTTATAGCTCAAAGTAACACATTAAAACGTACCTTCCACAGGACACTCGAACGGCTTTGTGCCCAGGTGGGTGATGCTGTGGCCTTTCAGATGCTCCGCCCGCGTGAATGACTTCCCACAGCCCTCCACGGGGCAGGTGAACCTCCGGTCATCATCATGTTTCCTGCCAGAACAGAAAATCATGACACCGATTACTCAACACAACCTGGAGGCACCTCCAAACCCTCTGCATTTAAAAAAAATAATCTGTATATTTCAGGAAATCTTAACTGTGTCTCCAGCTTAAAGGGCAGATGTACAGTTTAACCACCCGGTATCTGCAAATTCTACTTCAATGACACAGTGGACTCCAGACACAGAACAGTCAGTGCTGTTCAATCTAGAAACAGCTGAGTCCCAATGCACTGATAACGCTACTCCCACTGTTTAGGAATCCGGACAGTAAGCAAGCTTTCAAACCCACAGAGGGCAACGAGCAGTGTGCACAGAAAACCCACTGCAATGCTAGGACTTTCTAAAGCCCCCACAAAAACACTGTCTGTTCCTGAGGAACATTTTTTAAGTTAAATCCCTCAAAACCCAGCTGTGCAACCATGGACGAAGCACTCAACTCTTGAGTCTCAATGCCAAACAGGAAGAATAAGAACAGCAGGCTTGTTGTCAAGAGTCAGTAAGATGCACACACACTGAGCATCACCTTCTGGAGGCTCAGCCCTCCACGGCTGTCACCACCGTGGAAAGTCTGTATTGACATAAGGAAAGTTTATTCCACATGTTAACTTTCTTGAAAATACTGAATTGTATATAAAGGGTATCAATTAAAAAAAATTTTTTAGAGCTGTTCCTGTATGTGCCCTGACCAGGAATCAAACCAGCAACCTGCATGTCCAGACAATACACCACCCAACCAAGTATCCGGCCAGGGCTCAATTAAACTTAAAAACAAGTATATATCCAAAATAATGACTTCAGATGATCAAATTCTCAACTGTTTTTTTCTTATAGCTTTCTAAATTTTCCAAATTACCTACATTTGGCTTTTCTATTTTTTTATTTATTTATTTTTTGTATTTTTCTGAAGCTGGAAACGGGGAGAGACAGTCAGACAGACTCCCGCGTGCGCCCGACCGGGATCCACCCAGCACGCCCACCAGGGGCGACGCTCTGCCCACCAGGGGGCGATGCTCTGCCCCTCCGGGGCGTCGCTCTGTTGCGACCAGAGCCACTTTAGCGCCTGGGGCAGAGGCCAAGGAGCCATCCCCAGCGCCCGGGCCATTTTTGCTCCAATGGAGCCTCGGCTGCAGGAGGGGAAGAGAGAGGCAGAGAGGAAGGAGAGGGGGAGGGGTGGAGAAGCAGATGGGCGCTTCTCCTGTGTGCCCTGGCCGGGAATCGAACCCCGGACTTCTGCACACCAGGCCAACACTCTACCACTGAGCCAACCGGCCGGGGCCCATTTGGCTTTTCTTATAGCTTAAAAAAATCTACAGACATTTTATCCAGAGGCTTGTTACTAAGAAACCATTCATTTCCAAAACTTATATTATAATTCAACCAATTTGTAGATTACCTTTTGTGTCTCAGGAGTTTAGACATGCTGGTAAAGGTCCAGCCACAACTGTCAGAGTCACAAATAAAAGGTCTTTCACCTTAGAAGAGAAAAAATTACACCACATCATTATAAATGTGAGCTACTATAAATCTTGGGTCCCAGTGACACCGCAGTCTCTAGCTCATTACCTGTATGACTCCTTAGGTGAATTTTCAGGCGGCAGGCTTTGTCATACTGTTTGTTGCAGCCAGGAAAGGAGCAGGAAAAGAGCTCCTGCTCTCTGAAGTGGGCACGGTTATGAGAAAACAGGGCACTCACCGTGATGAAGGTCTTCTCACAGCCTGAACAGAGAAAACACAAACCTGCTCACTGGTGTGGCAAAAATCACAGAACTCAGCTGCCCTAGCCACCGCCCACACTGCTGGCACTGAGGAGGACAAGGGAGAAAATGAGTCCGAAGCACCTCTGCAAAGATACGACCACTGACATTTGTAATAGCTACAGCAAGGGTGGCTAAGGGCAGCCAACTGTCACATGCAAGTCACCTGTTTTAATGTGACTAAGAAAGGACCTGATCAAGGGAAAGTCTTCAATCACAGACATCTGCTCCCACTTCTGTGGCACAAATCTTGCATACATTTTGTGAACTCAAATGTCAATGCTGCAGGTGTGAGACCCAAGAAAATACAATGAGAGAAATTAGATACTAAGGAACAAGATGTTCTCTGTTAGTGTTGAGGTTGGAAGGACCACAGACCATCATAACAGCCAAGACTTTTTAATCTCTTGGGGTAATGCTCCATCCTCTACATCAGGGGGAGTCAACCTTTTTATACCTACCGCCCACTTTTGTATCTGTTAGTAGTAAAATTTTCTAACCGCCCATCAGTTCCACAGTAATGGTGATTTATAAAGTAGGGAAGTAACTTTATAAAATTTATAAAGCAGAGTTACAGCAAGTTAAAGCATATGATAATAATTACTTACCAAGTACTTTATGTCAGATTTTCACTAAGTTTGGCAGAATAAATCTTTATAAAACAACTTACTATAGTTAAATCTATCTTTTTATTTATATTATACTTTGGTTGCTCTGCTACCGCCCACCATGAAAGCTGGAGCGCCCCCTAGTGGGCGGTAGGGACCAGGTTGACTACCGCTGCTCTACATCATAAAAGTCCTCCCTGACATCCTCAGCAACTGGTAGCCCCCACCTCTGCCACCTTGCTTCTCTTTTTCCTTTTGCCCATTTCATCAGGGCTCCCTGCTCTGTCAAAGGTTACTAGGGTCATCTTCAATCACATTGTCTTTTCATCACCTCCATCTTCAGCCCCCAGTTGAGCCACCAGCTAAAGGAGCAATTCCCAGACTTTCCACCAATAGTTCTCTTTTGACAAAAACATTCAGAGCTCAAATAGGGTGGAAAATAGCCGGATGTAAGAAGCTTATCAGGTATCTTCATTGCAGCTCTTCCCAAAACCTTTAACATGCTACCACAATGCCTGTAAACTACCCAACAGATAAAAATGCACAACACCACTTAAAAATATTGGCCCAAGGAACCCTGTTCTTCTTGGCAACAATGAACTGGGAAAATCAACCTCTTTGCCATAAATCCACTCCATGCCCCAACCCCCCATTTCCCTGCTTGGGGCTTTGGTGTGGTGATACACTTGGCCAGGTAAATCTGAGCATGCTGAATCTCTGTCTACATGAGGACAATCCACCACCACCACTCCTCCTCCGCAACCCAGCCCTTTGACTTTGCCTCTGCACCTGGAGTCGCCTCGCCATTCCCACTGCCACTGTCTAGATCAGTCCTCCGGACACTCATATCTGGAACATTTCTGGGGGCTTCACTAATTCCTCTCCTGCTTTTACACATCTTGAACACGGACACGCCACTGATCATCTAGCACAAAACCCGTAGGAAGACCTCATGCCCTAATGCTGGCTGGGTCCCTGATTTTCCTACTGTTATACTCAGAAACATGCTTTCTGTGCATTTTACTTAAAGCAATCTTAAAATCACTGTCAAGAGTCCCAGAGTGTATGACTGAAAAAGGTTTCCAATCAGTGGCTTAGAGCCATGTTCTCCATGAAAGAGAGCACACAAAACAATTCACAGCATGTGGGAAGAAAACACTAGAACCTGTTTGTATTTTTCACTTCATTCTTTCAAAACCCTAGACTTGAGTATATTTTACAACATATACATTAGGAGAGCACTGACTGTATATAAGATGCCAACGCACACGTAAGGCTCGTGCTCGGGGCACGCTTGCCTTTTTGTTTTCAAGAACCGGCTATGGGAGGTCCTTTACCTTCTGCTTGGCCCCCTGCAGCCCACACTCCTGCCTCGGATCTGCAGGTTTACCCACCACAATGCCTCCTACCCTACTTCTCCAAGCCAACTCCTTCCCAGGGAGGGTCTTCTCTAACTCCCTGGAGGCACTGTCTCTCACCTAAAACCCTCCTATCCTGGTAAAGAGTTCGCTGGGCTGAAGTCTTTTTCCCCACTGCTGCAGATCATCTCTGTGGAGAAAGAACACGACTGGATTTTCTTCCACAATGCTCGGCCTCATTTGCTTCATCAGTAAAATGAGGATAATTTTAGGAACTTCATAAAACTGTGAAATCCACAGAAAAGTATCCAAAGACACAAAATCTGTCCTACCCCATTTTAAGCTTTTACATCTGGCCACTCATCTGTTTTCCTTCTGCCCCGAGTGTGTGCCCCATACTATCCGAGGAGTGAATATTTCTAAATGATAAGGCCAAAGAAAATAAAGCCTCTCATAGCAAGTCTCTGGGAAAATACATTCTTTTCTTTCTTTCATTAACCAGAAGCAACTTCAGAGAGATCTGCGGCCTCCGCTGTGGGTAAGGACAGCTGTGATCACCTCCACTCCCTCGGTGTAGAAACCCCACAGCATTGCAGGGTTCAGGTACCCAGGGAAAACACAAACCCCAAACACCGGAGCCCTTCCGTTCCCGCCCCTCATGCTCGGCCCACCGAGTTTAAACCCTGCCCAACCCAGCAGCCGGAGGCAGGGCGCCACCGACCCACCCTGAGCTACCGATTTTGGGCCGGGGGCCCGGAAGCCTCACCCCCCCGCAGCCTGCCCGCAGCCCCTGGGTTACCGGGAAAATCACACTTGTAGGGCCGCTCGGGCTCAAAGTGGCTGCGCTGGTGGGAGCTGAGCTTGGCCTGCGTGGGGAAGCGCTCCGCGCACACCTCGCACTTGAACAAGTTCTCCTGCTCGTGGCCCTTCATGTGCGCTTTGAGGTTGTACACGGTGGTGAACTTCTTGCCGCAGCCATCCACCGGGCAGCCGAAAGGCCGCAGCTTGTCGTGCGACTGCAGGTGCCGCTTGAGCTTATAGGAGGTGGTGAAGGCCCAGCCGCAGCCGTCCAGGGGGCACTTGAAGGGCCGCCGGCTCTGGCTGCTGCCGTGCGTCAGCAGGTGCACCTTCAGCTGGTGCTTCTTAGCGAAGGACAGCGCGCAATGCGGCTCCGGGCACCGGTAGCCGAGCGCGCCAGGGCCCGGGGGCCCGCGGCGGCCCTCGGCCGGGCTCGCGGCCTCCTCGCCGGGCTGCGCGGGTGGGACCCGGGGCGGCGGGCCGGGAGGCGGCGGCGGCTGCGCGGCGGCCAGCGTGAAGACGCCGTGGTCGAAGCGCACGAGCAAGTCCTGGCTGCTGATGGTCACGGTGTCCGCGAGGGCAGCGCCGGGCCCGGGGGCGGCGGCCGCGCCGCGGGAGCTCTGCTCCGGGCGGCTGGCTGGAGTCGCGCCGGCGCCGGACACAGCCTCCCGTGGCCCGGAGGCCTCGGCCGCGGCGCCGCGCGGCACTTCCAGCAGCACCACGAAGGAGTCGCCGCCGTCCTCGAAGGGCGGCGGGTTCGGCTCGGGGCCCGCCGCTGCCGCCGCTGCCGCCGCCGCCGCCGCCCGGGCCTCCCCTCGCCGCGGCCCCGACCCGCCATCTTCGGGATTCCGCACCAGCAGGAGGCGGCGTCGCGCGGGGCCCGGGCTTGGCGGCGGCCCCGGACCTCGGCGAAGTGGGCCGGGACCGCCGTCGCCGCTTTGCTGGGCTCCGCGCGGGGTGGGAGCGCCAAGCAGTGCCGGGAGATCCATCTTGGACCCAGCTGCGGCGTCGAAGCCGCGGATCCGAGGAAGCTCCCTCGGCCCCGCCCAGGCGTGCGCGACGCCGTGCGGCCGCCGCGGCAAGTCGGCGCCAAAGGGCGGCTCGGAGCGCGGCCCAGAGCTGCGCGTGCGCGAGCGCGTGCGTGCGCGCCGCGGGGCGGGGCGTGTGATGACCGGGCCGCGTGACGAGGGGCACGCCCACTCCGCCCCCGGCTACCTGGGCAGACTCCCGGGCTCGGAGTTGTGGTTTGTTTCTGCGCCGGTGGACCGGGTAGCCCGTCTTACAGCAATCCTCTTTCGTCCCGGTAGTGGGGGTGGTAACTAGCCGCCAGCCTTCTCACCCAGTGGTGAGGAAACAGGCCCGGAGGGCCCGGGACTGCGCAGCCGGGAATGGAGAGGCGCTGTTGGAACGCGTAGTTCCTGACGTCTGGCTTGAACACCTTTCTGGGGAAGCTCAGCCGGCTGCGAGCTGCTGCAGACCGTGCCTGCAGAGGCCTTCCCGACGCCCGCCTCCCGGCCTCCACCTGCAGCTCCCTTTCCTGATGAAGCTCACAGCCCCACTTCTGGCCTTGCCTCGCCTGCACGCGCGCCTTGTCTGGAATCCTGCGTGCTGCGCGCAGCCGCCCCAACCCCAGCCCGGCGTCACAGTGACACCACCCTCGTCTGTGATCTCCCAGAAATGCAGATCTAATTATGCCCTTCCCCGTACTCCCCATTCCTCTGATGGCCCTGTTGGTATGCCCCTGAATACACGCCTCTTCGTTGTCACTGTACTCTTTCAGAGCCCGCATCTTTTTTCCAGTTTCTCCAATAGGCCAAGCTACTCCCAGCCCCAGAGACCATGCCAGTGTTTGAATCCTCGGGGAAGTTTTAGCTGGCCTTCTGATTCCGTACACTCTTACCCAAGCCCTCGTTCTCCACCTCCCCCTTTGTTTCTTTTTAGAACTCTGAATTGCAAACACTTTTGTTTGTCCCTGTCTCTGATTATCCATTGTCTGTGTTTCCTCTAGAACAGGGGTAGTCAACCTTTCTATACCTACCACCTACTTTTGTATCTCTGTTAGTAGTAAAATTTTCTAACCGCCCACCGATTCCACAGTAATGCTGATTTATAAAGTAGAGAAGTAACTTTATAAAATTTATAAAGCAGTTACAGCAAGTTAAAGCATATAATAATAATTACCAAGTACTTTATGTTGGATTTTCGCTTAAGTTTGGCAGAATAAATCTTTATAAAATAACTTACTATAGTTAAATCTATCTTTTTATTTATACTTTGGTTGCTCTGCTACCACCCACCATGAGAGCTGGAACGCCCACTAGTGGGCGGTAGGGACCAGGTTGACTACCACTGCTCTAGAATGTAGACACCTTAAGGACAGGAACTGTGTTAATCCAGTTCACATCTATATGCCCAGAGGCTAGCAGTGAAGACACTCAGAAAATACAATACAAATATTGATCGACTTATGACCTATGCAACTTACTACCACTCGACTTTACAACCACAATCTCTAGCCACGACTGCTCTGTGTCTGGCAGCACAAGCATTGCCCAGCTGGACGTACGACAGCGTGGACCAGCTTCCGGCAGCACTACCATCTCCGCATGCACCATTTCAACTGTTATCCCAGACTCGGTACAGCAATTTGTGTTTTGTGTCCTGGATATTTTTCGTCAAACCCCTCCCAAGATGTCTACCAAGAGGAAATTGTCTTTGCAAATATTAAACCAGTTGTACTGGTAATGCAGTGTTTTACTTAAACCTGATGAATGTAAAAATAAGAAACAAAATGGTGTAGAGATGATACAAATGGCATAAAATGAACAAAGAAAATTATGATATATAACAATAAAGAAAAAATTATGATAAAATATGACTTAAAGTTATTTTTATAACATCATTTCACAGTACTGTACATATAGTCTACTCAACTTATGACCAAATCGTGTTATGACCGGTCTGTCAGAACCAATCGTGGTTGTAAGTCGAGAACTAGCTGTAACTATTGCCTGGCCTGTGTTAGTACAGTGGATAAAGTGTAGACCTGAAATGCTGAGCTGGGGGGTTCAAAACCCTAGACTTGCCTGACCAGGCGGTGGCACAGTGGATAAAGCGTCGGACTGGGATGCAGAGGACCCAGGTTTGAGACCCCGAGGTCGCCAGCTTGAGCGCAGGCTTATCTGGTTTGAGCAAAAGCCCACCAGCTTGAACCCAAGGTTGCTGGCTCTAGCAGGGGTTTACTCAGTCTGCTGAAGGCCCATGGTTAAGGCACATATGAGAAAGCAATCAATGAACAACTAAGGTGTTGCAACACGCAATGAAAAACTAATGATTGATGCTTCTCATCTCTCTTCGTTCCTGTCTGTCCCTGTCTATCCCTCTCTCTGACTCACTCTCTGTCTCTGTAAAAAATAAATAAATTTAAAAAAAAAACAAAAAACCCTAGACTTGCCTGGTCAAGGCACATAAGCGAGGTGATACTTCCTGTTCCTCCTCCCTTCTCCCTCTCTCTCTCTCTTCTCTCTAAAATGAATAAAGTCTTTTGAAAAATTGAAAAAAATTAAATAAATGAATGCTTTAGTATGAAAAGTACTTTTAAAATAATGTGTATCAATAATATTGAAAAGAATAGGAAACATCTTTATATGTATATATATATATAAATTTTTGACAAAAATTTATTTTTCCAAAACCATTCAAAGGAGGAAAGAATAATTTTTTAAACAAATGCTACTGGGACAACTGGATATCCACATGTGAAAAAAATGTATTTAGATCTCCTACCTCATACCATACACAAAAAGTAATTCAAAATGGATCAGAGACTTAAATGTAAAAGCTATAACTGTTAGGAAAAAAATGTAAGTATAAATCTGTGTGATCTTAGATTAGGGAATGGTTTCTCTTTTTATTTTATTTTATTTTATTTTTTTGAGACAGAGGGAGTCAGAGAGAGGGATAGATAGGGACAGACAGACGGGAATGAAGAGAGATGAGAAGCATCAATCATTAGTTTTTTGTTGCGTGTTGCAACACCTTAGTTGTTCACTGATTGCTTTCTCATATGTGCCTTGACCGTGGGCCTTTAGCAGACCAAGTAACCCCTTGCTCGAGCCAGTGACCTTGGGCTCAAGCTGGTGAGCTTTTGCTCAAACCAGATGAGCCCATGCTCAAGCTGGCGACCTCGGGGTCTCGAACCTGGGTCTTCCGCATCCCAGTCCAATGCTCTATCCACTGCACCACCACCTGGTCAGGCGGGAATGGTTTCTTAGGAAACCCAAAGTACAAGCAATGAAAGAAACAAATTAGGCTTCATCAAAATTAAAGACTCCTAGGCCCTGGCCGGTTGGCTCAGTGGTAGAGCGTCGGCCTAGCGTGCGGAGGACCCGGGTTCGATTCCCGGCCAGGGCACACAGGAGAAGCGCCCATTTGCTTCTTCACCCCTCCGTCGCGCTTTCCTCTCTGTCTCTCTCTTCCCCTCCCGCAGCCACGGCTCCATTGGAGCAAAGATGGCCCGGGCGCTGGGGTTGGCTCCTTGGCCTCTGCCCCAGGCGCTAGAGTGGCTCTGGTCGCAACATGGCGACGCCCCGGATGGGCAGAGCATCGCCCCATGGTGGGCGTGCCGGGTGGATCCCGGTCAGGCGCATGCGGGAGTCTGTCTGACTGTCTCTCCCTGTTTCCAGCTTCAGAAAAATGAAAAAAAAAAAAATTAAAGACTCCTTTGGTTCAAAGAACACCAACAAGAAAATGAAAAGGCAATCCACAGAATGGGAAAGAAATTTTCAAATCACATCTGATAAGGTTGTAATGTCCAGAATAGATTTTTAAACTCTTACAACTCAACAACAAAAAGACAACCCAATTTGAAAATAGACAAAAGATTTGAATAGACAGTTCTCCACATAAAGAATACAAATGGCCAATAAGCACATGAAAAAATGCTCAAAAACATAGATCATTAGGAAGAATGTAAATGAAAACCACAATGAGATATACCCCTTCACACCTACTAAAATAGCTATAATTTTTTTAAGTGGAAAAGAACAAGTGTTGGTGAGGAGGTAGATAAGTTGGAACCCTCATACATTTTTGGTGGGAATATGAAATAGTGAAGCCATTGTGTAAAAAAGCTTGGCAGATCCTCAAACAAATAACTATAGAATTTCCACATGACCCAGCAATTCTACTTCTAAGCATATACCCAAGAGAAATGAAAATACATCCACACAAAAACTTGTATGTGAATATGCACAGCAGCATTATTCAAAATGCTCCACAATAGAATGGAAACAACCAAGTGTCCATCAATGGATGGGTAAATACAATTGTGTGGTCTATCCACACAATGAAATATTCAGCCATAAAAAGAAATGAGTACAGGTGCCGCTACAACACGCATGAACTTGAAAACATACTAAGGCCAGTCATAAAGACCACACACATTTTATGATTTGATTTATATTAAATGTTCAGAATAGATAAATCCATAAAGGCAGAAAATAGTGGTGGCAAGGGGGTGGGGGAGAGGGAGAATTAGGACTGATGCCAATAGCTGCAGAGCTTCTTTTGGGGACGATGGGAATGTTCTGAAATTAGGCAGTGGTGCTGGTACACAATAGAATGACTATGTGAACTTTAAAATGGGACTTCTATTTTCCGTATGTCTCCACTAAAAATATATTGTTAGGAAAAGTCAGTGTAGAACATTATTTAGGAGGATCTGTTTGTATAGGAGGAAAAACTATGTCTGTTTATGTATCGATAGTTACATATCCTTAAAAAGCTTCTAGTACCTGTGACTATGAAGTAGGGAGAAAAAGGGTACTTTCACTTTAAACTTCACTTCCATTGGCACTATTTGATTTTAAGATCATGATTGTTTTTAAGTAATTTTTGTAATGAAACTTTTTTTCCATTATGGAAAACAGTATGGCAGTTCCTCAAAAAATCTAAACCTAGCCTGACCAAGCAGTGGTACAGTGGATAGAGCGTCGGACTAGGATGTGGAGGACCTAGGTTCGAGACCCCAAGGTCGCCAGATTGAGCACGGGTTCATCTGGTTTGAGCAAGGCTTACTAGCTTGAGCCCAAGGTCGCTGGCTTGGGCAAAGAGTCACTCAGTCTGCTGTAGCCCCCTCCCCCCAGTCAAGGCATATATGAGAAATCAATCAATGAACAACTAAGGAGCCACACAAAGAATTGATGTTTCTCATCTCTCTCCCTTCCTGTCTGTCTGTCCCTATTTGTCTCTCTCCCTGACTCTCTCTGTCTCTGCTACAAAACAAAACAAAACGAAAAAACTCTAAACCTAGAATTATCATATGACCCAGCAATTCCACTTCTGGTATATTCTCAAAAAAAATTGAAGGGGGAATAGAACAGATACTTTTACATGTATGCTCATAATAACAGCATTATTCACAATAGCCAAAAGTTGGAAGCAACCCCAGTGTCCGCTGACAGATAAATGGATAAACAAAATGTAGTTTATCCCGTGGTCCTTAAAAGGAAGAAAATGCTGACACGTGGCACACGAATGAACTTTGAGAACATTATGCCCAGTGAAATCAGCCAGTATTTGTTTGCATTTGGGGAGAAATGACCCAGTACCTCTAACAGGCTGAAAAGGCACCACTGTGGACTTAGCATTACCAATTAAGTGGGCAGGATTTCCAATGTGCGTTTCTTTTGGGGGTTTTTCCCCCAAATACCACCAAACAATTATGTTAATTCTGACACTGTTTACCTGGAGATAGAGTTAGATACCACAGGTTAAGGGTTCAGTGCTACAAAGACTCCACCTCCCATCTTCAGACACCAGTTGTGAGTCCAGGTTGTCACCTGTGCTTCTGACTGACAAGTAGTAGATTGGAAGTTCTCATGACTCCCTTCCTCAGGTGTGATTAATTTGGTAGAGCTGCTCACAGAAGTTAGAGGAGCATTTTACTTAATAGATGACCAGTTCATGGTGTGAATTGGCATGAGTAGACCCAGTTGAAAATGGAGTCGGGACAGCTATTCCAGAGGAACTGTTTTGTTCCTTGAAACTGGAATGTTTGAATTTGGCAAAATAACTTTTGTGTGTATTACAAGCTGATGAGTTGGCCCCAAATCCTGGTGACTATGAATGAGGGATGTCCACAATGTCTTGTCCCCAACAGCCCTGCTCAGCTCCTATAGACTCATGCCTATGACTTCTTTTATGGAGTCAATTCATCTTATATTTGGTCTTTTTCCTGCCGCCTTCCATTTTTCCAGCTTTATGGCCTTTTCCAAAGAGCCCTGCCTTCTCATGATGTGCTTGAAGTGGACAGCTTCAGTTTGTCATTCTGCCCCCAGAAATGTTTCAGGATTATTTGCTCTAGGACCCACATTTGTTTATCTTTCTGGAGGTTCAGAGTATCCTTTGAGCTCTCCTCTAAGCAAGTGTTTGTTACTACTCGCTTTGGCTTTTTATTTTTAGGTTTACTATTATAAAGGGACATGACTCAGGAACAGCCAGATGGAAGAGGTGCATAGGGCAAGGCGTGGGGAGGGCAAGTGGCTCACCTGCTCTGAGTCCACCACTCTTCCCAATCTCCACGCGGCCTCCAGCCTGGAAGCTCTCCAAACCTCATCCTTTTGTTTTTTTATGGGGGCTTCCTTACACAGACATGGTTGATTAAATCATTGGCCATTGGCAACTGATCCAAACTCCAGCCTCTTTCCCCACTAACCAGTAGGTGCTTTCCAAAATCACCTTTTAGCCTGACCAGGCAGTGGCACAGTGGATAGAGCATCAGACTGGGATGCGGAGGACCCAGGTTCAAGACTCCAAGGTCGCCAGCTTGAGCATGGACTCATCTGGTTTGAGCAAAGCTCACCAGCTTGGACCCAAGGTCGCTGGCTCGAGCAAGGGTTTGCTCAGTCTGCTGTAGCCCCACGGTCAAGGCACATATGAGAAAGCAGTCAATGAACAACTAAGGTGTCGCAATGTGCAACGAAAAACTAATGATTGATGCTTCTCATCTCTCCATTCCTGTCTGTCTGTCCCTGTCTATCCCTCTCTCTGACTCTCTCTCTGTCTCTGTAAAAAAACAAACAAAAAAGCAAAATCACCTTTTAAACATAAAGTCAGATGTGCTTGAAACGCATTTGTTTTGAATATCAAAACACCTTTATCGCTCTTATCACTTAGGGAATCCCAAGGGTTTTAGAAGCTCTGTACTGGAAAACGGAGGAAGATCAAAAAATCTATTTCTTATATAACATCACAGAGTGAAAGAAAACCTCTATCAAGGATCCCAGTGATGACTCATTTTATCTTAGTTTGAGTGGACCACTTTAAACACGTTTCTGCGTGTGTCTGTGAGGTTGTTTCCAGATGAGATTAGCATTTGAGTGAATGAATTCATAAAACCGGTGACTGTCCTCAAAGTAGGTGGGCATCAGGCAATTGTGGAGGGCCTGAACAGAACAAAAGCCAGAGGAAGGTGGAGCTTGTCCCCTTTTCCTTGCCTTACTGATTAAGCTGTGACATCGCCTCTCATCGTCCCCTATTCTGGAACTCAGATTGACACCATCAGCTTCCCTGACCTGAGGCCTTCAGACTCAGGCTCAATCACACCGATGGCTTTCCTGGGTCTCCAGCTAGCAGATGGCAGATCACGGGGCTGCATAATATATATATCATTTATATCTGAAAGGTGGGAACCACAGAGCGGCACGAAGAACAGGAGGCCAAAATGTGTAACAGTAAAAGTTGATTAAAAACTCCCGGGTGAGAATGGGTGAGGCAGTTGAAGCCGCATCAGCCCAGAGCAGAGAAAAGGCACTTTGTTTTACACTGAAAGGTGGGGAATGCAGAGTTCATCAGCAGGTGGGTTTTCTGTTAACTCACTAGTTTTCAGTTCCTGGACCAGCCTCAGTAACTGTCTTAACTGGCCTGTCTTCAAGTGATTGATAAACACATTTTTCCCACAGGGTTCAGTGATCAGCCGGCTGTCAAACCGATTTCTAACTACAGAATGAGATTGACCTGTCTCTATTTACCTAACAATATCTATCTATCTGTTATATGTATAGCTAGCTAGATCTATTCCCTATTGGTTCTGTTTCTCTGGAGAACCCTAACACAGATACAGATTCAAGTCCCAGCAGAGACCATGCACATGACACATACGTGTAAGAAATCAGCAGCTCATGCCCAAGAACAAACAAACACATTGGGCATTGGAGTACAATAGGGATTGGTAGGAACTTTGGCAAATTGGAAAAAATAAGCCCAGCCCCAAGGGGCCTCCAGCTGTCACTGAGGCAATGAAGACACAGTGTCACCTGATTTATTGATTTCTTCAAGTAAATGCTATCTGAAGTTTTAAGTGAAATCTCCCAATTTATAAAAATTGGTGACAAAGTCAAAAAAATTGTTTTAAGGACAGGCCAAAAAAATGCAGCTGCTGGTCAAGTCCAGCACACAGTCCCTGATGTAGGAATCTACTCTGGAAAGCCAAGGGCAAGAGAACCAAGCCCTCCTGACTGGCCTGGGCTGGCCAGCAAGGAAAGCATCTGGAACCAGGGAGCTCCAGGCTCCCTGGGAGCAGAGATTGCCAGGGAGAGGCCAGAGACATTCAAATCCTCAAATTTTCAAGGCAGCTGATACCGGCACCCATCATAGCCAATTGTTTCTATCTTAATCGTTTTGATAAAAATATTTCTAGGCCCTGGCTGGCTAGCTCAGCGGTAGAGTGTTGGCCCGGCGTGTGGAGGTCCCAGGTTCAATTCCCGGCCAGGGCACACAGGAGAAGTGCCCATCTGCTTCTCCACCCCTCCCCCTCTCCTTCCTCTCTGTCTCTCTCTTCCTCTCCCGCAGCCAAGGCTCCATTGGAGCAAAGTTGGCCCCGGCACTGAGGATGCCTCCATGGCCTCCGCCTCAGGCACTAGAATGGCTCTGGTTGCAATGGCGCAACATCCCAGATGGGCAGAGCATCGCCCCTGGTGGGCATGCTGGGTGGATCCTGGTCGTGCACATGTGGGAGTCTGTCTCTCTGCCTCCCTGCTTCTCACTTCAGAAAAATACAAAAAAAAAAAAATCTAAGTGGACTGCATATCTCTAGTGATAAAAAACTTAGAAAATAAAGCTTAAAGCTTTTCTGAAAGAAAGGTTTTATTGAGCCATATGCTAGCCAGAAAAAGGACCAGGTGCTGGGTGTGCAGTTTAAACCACCAGCAACAGGGCTAGGCAGGGAAAACAACATGTCTATTATCCTGGAACTGATAGGGCTCTTTTAAAGAAGTAAGTTGTTTTTGTTTTTGTTTTTTGTCTGTTTGTTTTGTGGCAGAGACAGAGAACGCCAGAGAGAGGAACAAATAGGAATAGACAGGAAGGGAGAGAGACGAGAAACATCAATTCTTCATTGAGGTTCTTTAGTTGTTCATTGATTGATTTTTCATATGTGCCTTGTGTTAGAATCCATGGGAGTCCGAAAAGACCAGAGTAACAGGCTTTATTTAAAGGAAGAAAGGAACCCTGCCGGGAACTTCTCCCGGGGAGAAGAGCACCGGTTACAGACTATGAGGCAAATTTTATAGCGTTTGGGAGAGCCTGAGGGGGTGCTGAGTCAAAAGTTCTGGTATGCTCCCTTTTATGGTTTTAGGATTTCAACTTTCTGGAATGCTCCTTCTTGGGCGGTTGATCAGCTTTCTGGAACTCTTCTGCCTCAGGGGTGATTATCCAGTAAGTAAGGGTGAGGTCAGGCAGCCAGGTGGGACAAAATAAGGGCAGTTAGAATTTCTAGTAAATTCACCTTGATGGAGGAGAGGGGGCTACAGCAGACCGAGTGACCCCTTGCTCAAGCCAGTGACCTTGGGCTCAAGCTGGTGAGCCTTGCTCAAACCAGATGAGCCAGCGCTCAAGCTGGCGACCTCGGGGTCTCAAACCTGGGTCCTCCACATCCCAGTCCGATGCTCTATCCATTGCGCCACTGCCTGGTCAGGCAAGAAGTTGTTTTGAAAGAATTTACATTGGCTATAGATAAAGGGGCAGAGGGCGAGAATGAAGCAGGGACAGTTCTAAGATAGGTACACAGTACATAAGGAAAAAATATTTACTACTTTTGATTGATTATGGGCAACAGTTCAGAAAGTTCCTGCATAAGCAGGATGCAGTGGTGTCTGGTGGTCAACTGTTTCTTTTTAGATAGCCACATGGAAGTTGATTCAAAGCTCCAGCATACATTCAGAGATATATCAGCCTTTTGTTAGTTGGCTCATAACTATTTTTTTTTTAGATTTATTCATTTTTAGAAAGAGAGAGTAGAGATAAAGAGAGAGAGAGGAGAGGGGGAGGAGCAGGAAGCATCAACTCCCGTATGTGCCTTGACCAAGCAAGCCCAGGGTTTTGAACCAGCAACCTCAGCACTGCAGGTCGATGCTTTATCCACTGCGCCACCACAGGTCAGGCGGCTCAAAACTATTAACTGATGTTGGGCAAATAAGTTTGTAAAATGTGTTTTTTAGGTTTGCTCGCTTATATCTTGCATTGGCCTGGGCGGCGCCCTGTGTATGTAGTCTGTGAAACGCTGCGTGCTTACCGTCAGAGCGGCAGATTGCAAATTGCAGATTACCTTCCTGCTTGGGAGGGGCCCCTGTATTGCTAATGTTTGCTGGAGGAGGGATTTTTCCCCCAGCCTAGGTTTTGCAGGAAGAGAAGGAGTGCAGATGTGAAACTGGAGCTGAGGGGTTTGGGGAGCTCTGCTGAAGCTGGTGGGGGCCTTTGATTCCAGGAAGAACCAGAGAAGATTTTCCAGGTTGTGGAACTGAAGATTTTCTGAGTTGTGGAACCGGAGAATGTGTCAGAGCTTTGGAAGCTCCGAAAGCGGTCATCCTGGCCTATTTGCTCGTCTGCCGGTATGACACTTTAATAAAAACAAAATGGCCCGCCATTTTTTGGCTCCACTGTTTTTTTTACCATCTGCTTAAATGCAATGAGAACCTGCATATCCACTCTTGGGCAGATAAACTATATTATGCTCACTTTGTTAAAGATGACGCTGCCCACGTGGAGGCCATCACTCAGGTGATATTAATGTGTGTTGGGGGCGGGATGTGGGCAGGCAGGATCCTTGTAGCCTGGGGCTTGGTTTTAGGACTAAGCCTTTCCCACCCTTTTGGAAGTGGGGTGTTGAAATCCCATCATACCTCAGATAAGTGACTGTATTAGAGACTTCCCTATTTTGTATATTGAATTAAAGGTTTTGATTGCTGCACTATAAAGTGGTGCAGATCAGGGGCTTGCTCTCCCGGTTCCTGAGATTAGCATTAGAGAGCAGAGAGCAGAGAAAGGCCACATGGAGGAGGCCAGGAGAAGCAGCCAAGATGGCAGAGTGCTGAAGGAAAAGCCAGTTTGTGCAGAGTTTGTGCAGGGAGAAGGAAGGAGATGGGGAACAGAGGTGAATAAGTCTGGTGAGCTAGAAACCTTTGATTCTAGGAAACTCGGATAAGTCAGTAGCTTTGTGAGTGCTGAATGAGTGGGTTTTGGAGCCCAGTGTGTGTTTTTACTTGCACGCCGGGTAGGATTAAGGGTGATGGCCCATCAACTTTTGGCTCCGTTGTTTCTTTACCGACTGTCTGAATCCAATGCAAACCTGCATGGGCCAGGTGTCTGTGATGGTGGCCCTGGCTACTGGCTTCACAGCTATGATGGCAGCAGCTACTGGCCATACAACTGGTTAATCATCCTTGTCTTTCTACCAGCTATAATTTAATTTAGGACATCTCAGAATCTTTCTTATAAATAAGACTAAACTGGGCATACTGGACAGCCATGCTGTATAATCCACTCCACAGCTACTGAGGCTATGGTCAGCTACCTCAACTTCTCATTGAGCCCCATGGTGGCCCCAATCTAGCTGTCAGTCATCCCTTCTCCCTGCTGGCAGCTGCAGCAGGCTGGGGTGCTGTGGCCCGGTGAAGGGGCTTGCTCACTGTTATGGCTTGGTATGGAGCCAAGAAGGGTTCTGAGGCCCCTGCACATGCAAAGAAGCCACCTGAGACCTTGGCCCAAAGCTAACCATCGAGCCTTACCTGTCCTTAATGAGGGGAAGTGCTGGGTGAGAAAAGGAGAGCCTAGTCTTAAAATTGAACATATTTTCTTGGTTCCTCCCTAGAAGTGGGGAATGTTCACACAGCTATATGCACCAGGGTCCTTTCTGATAGAATCAATTGGAGTCTGAAAGACCAGTGTAACAGGCTTTAATGAAAGGAAACCTGCCAGGCTGTCTCGTAAGGGAGAGCAGCCCCGGCTACAGACTTAGGCTGTGTTTTAAGGGCTAGGTTTAGGGAAGTAGGAAGGGCAGCGGGGCATTTGCTGATTGGCTGCTGCTATCACTGGGCACAGGGATGCTTTTCCACTAATTACGGATGTTGGTGGATTTTCAATCTTCAGCAATTTTAACCATCCATGACTTCACCGGACATTCCTTTGCGGTTGGTCACCTGCCGCAAGCCCTGAAATGAAACTCGTGCCGGCAGCGTGAAAGAAATGAAACTAAGGCTTTCCTTGAAGACTTGTTGACAGACGCTGTGATGATTTAGACTCTCTGTGCTTGTAGTGTGGAAGAGAAGCCATGCTGAGATGTGTGGATCCAAAGAATGAGATGGGGCCACAGACTGAGCCTGATAAGCTCAGGTGAGCCTGCACAGTGGCCTTGCTGACTCAGAGATTTAAGGGAACCACACAGGATGGTCTGAAATTAAACCTATCTAACTGGCAGCAGTTCATGGTGGGTGGTCATGTCCCAGGCTGATCATTTCCTCTAACAAAGGTCAATGTGTTGTAAGGTACCAAAAGCTACAGAATTAATATTAATATTTTAGGAAGCTTAAAGAACATTTTATTAATTTGGGCAAGGCATGCAGAAAGATTTTGTAAGTGTGATTTCTATGCTTGTGTGATTAGCATCAAAACCAGGATGGCCGATGGCACTGAATTGTAAATGCAGAGGAGAAGGAGATTTGGATTCTCTGACCTTCCCCCACACCTATAAGAAAGCGAATGAATAGCTAGCCAGGTGCAGGAAGAGAAAAGATTAAATTAAACCTTTTCTTATATTGATGGGCCATTTACAGGCATTTGTCCCCATGGAAACTACCCCTCCCCTCCTGAAAGCATGTAGTTAATGTATATATCTCTGAACAAAGGAATGGAAGGTGAACACTGGCAGATGTGGGAATGTCTTTTGATATGTAGAGTAATATTTTTGTCATTGTGGTGCCTTGTAAGTTTTAATGTATGAGGCTTCTTTTTGTGGTTCCTATAGACAAATGTTGTGAACTTGCTAATGAATTATGTCCCACCCCCCACTTCATCCTTTTCCCAAACCTGTATAGGTGAAAACAAAGTTTATAAGTTTATGCCATGATGTCAGGCTTTTCCCTCGCCCATGTATAATTAAGGGTATATAACCAGCCCCTAGAATATTATAGATACACATGATTTGGGACTGCTGCCCCGTGTAAGATATATGCGGCCGGCATATTTAATAAATTTCCTCCTTCAATAAAACTTTTCCAAATTCATCTAGACTGGGTGTCTCTACATGAACTTGATGAAATGAGGTACGGTGACTTTCAGAATCTGGGGTGCAGTACTTTATAACAAATGCTTACTTTACTCAAGCCTGTCTGTTGTCTTTTTGCATCTACGATAAGGTACCTGATAACCTGATAATGTGTCTTTCCTGCCCACCAACAAGGGCAGGCATCCCTCCACAGCAGGAACCTTCTTTTTTTTTTTCTTCTTTTTCTTTTTTACACAGGGACAGAGAGAGAGAGTCAGAGAGAGGGATAGATAGGGACAGACAGACAAGAATGGAGAGAGATGAGAAGCATCAATCATCAGTTTTTCATTGCAACACCTTAGTTGTTCACTGATTGCTTTCTCATATGTGCCTTGACCGTGGGCCTTCAGCAGACCGAGTAACCCCTTGCTCGAGCCAGCGACCTTGGGTCCAAGCTGGTGAGCTTTGCTCAAGCCAGATGAGCCCACGCTCAAGCTGGCGACCTCGGGGTCTTGAACCTGGGTCCTCTGCATCCCAGTCCAATGCTCTATCCACTGCACCACTGCCTGGTCAAGCAGCAGGAACCTTCTTATTGTTATTATTCTCATGTGACTCATCAACTGTTAACTGTCTTGTTCCTGTCTATATAAAAGAAGTTTCAGCATGTACACTTTTACTTTCTATCTAATCCCAGAGATTTCTCTGCTCTGCTTTCTCCCGCCTCCCTAATCTGTCACCAATCAATGTCATGTGTTGGGGACTGAAAAATAAACAGGGTATTTTGTGGTCTGGATACTAGGGGACAGAGGTGTTGGGCCCAGCCCCCACCTCACCTGCCTGATTGAGTTGCAGAAGGCTGTGCCTGATTCTCGCTCGTCCCACCCATGTTCTCCCGAAGAGACTGGAAGCTAGTTTCTTATTGGCATAAAGTTAGATTGAATGGTATGGTGGGGGTTGTTTTTGAGTTGCCTTGGAAACTTAATTGAATTGCTAATGGACCATGTTTTTCCATGAATAAAGATGGATGTCTTTCCTGGGGAAGCCATGTTGTGGCTCAGGAACAGTAGTGACTGTTGGCAAGCCATGGCGTCCTCCCGAACCCATCAAGTATGTATATATCTTTAAGTTTCTGTCTATCTTTAATTCAATTTCATACCTTTTCCCACTCGAGACCCCGGAATAGACTTGTTGAGGCTGGTTTGAGACAGTCATGTAACCCCTTAATGCCTTCCCCTTTGATTCTGATGAATAAAATTGAGGAGCCCTGAGGAGCCACTGCGCCACCTCCCCCGCAGGTGTTGTAAAGTACCAAAAGCTACAGAATTGATATTAATATTTTAAGAGGCTTAAAGAACATTTTATTAATTTGGGTTAAGGTGCGCAGAGAAATTTTGTGAATAATCTCTGTACTGTGTGATTGGCATAAAACCAGGATGGCCCTGGGCATTGTATTGTAAATGCAAAGGGAAGGAAAACATGGATTCCCTGACATTCCACCACACCTGTGGGGAAAGGGGTGAATGGCTAGCCAGGTGCAGGGAGAGAAAAGCCAAAATAAACCTTTTCTTATAGTAAATGAGCCATTTGCGGGCATTTGTCCCCACGGAAACTACCTCTCCCATATAAATGCATATAGTTAATGTGTGTAACTCTGGACAAAGAGATGGCAGATAAACATTAGAAAATATAGGAATGTCTCTTAATATGTAAAGAGACATCTTTCTATCATTGTGTTGACTTGTAAATTTTGTTTTCTCCAAAATGATGTATGGCTTGCAAATTGAACATGGTCCTATCATGTTAAAGGGCATATGACTATAACCAATAGTGGTAAAGGGCACCTAATTGCAATTTTTGCTTCTATACTTCCCGCTTGCAAAACTATAAAAACTAAGTAGAACAAAGGGCCAGCGTGCTCTCCCTCAGATTTCTGTCGGAGTTGCCGCTGCTTGGCCAAGCTAGACAATAAAGCCTTGGTGTATAATCGACGGATCTTGTTCATGTATCCAATGTTTTGAGTCCCTCCGGATTAAGCTTAACAAAAATAAGTGGTGAAACTGCCATTTTCCAGAGTATTTTCTTAATCTCTTGAGACTTTGTTTCCTGGCAGTTTTAGACAGTTTGAAATGTGGGTCAAATATGTTTGCAAATATGATATATATGTTTGCACGCTTATAGTTTGCATTGAATGTGGGGGACAGGTTGTAAGCAAGGAAGGTCCTTATAACCTAAGGCTTGGTTTTAAGACTAAGCTTTTCCCACCCTTTTAATACTAAGATCTTCTCAACACTAAGCTTTTCCCCACACCCTTGACTGTTGCATGATATGGGGTGGTGCAGTCTTATGAGGAATCTCATTTATGCTTCAGATAAGTGGCTTTGTATCAGAGAATTCCTTATTTGTATATTGGCTTAAAGGTTTTGATTTCTACACTATAAAATGGGGCAGACCGGGGGCTTGCTCTCTCTCGGTTCCTGCTATTAGGATTGCAAGGAGAAGCAGTCAAGATGGCAGAGTGCTGGAGGAGAATCCAGTCTGTGCAGAGTTTGTGCAGAGAGAAGATGGGGAACAGAGGTGAATAAGGCTGGTGGGGCCTTTGATTCTAGGAAACTCAGATGAGTCGATGGCTTTGGAAGCCCTGAATGGAAAGGGAAGTATTTTCCTACCATATGTATTTCTTGCCTGCTGGGTGCAATCTAGGATTAAAGATGATGGCCCACCAGTTCTTGGCTCCGTTGTTTCATTACCATCTGTCCAAATCCAATGCGAACCTGCACAGGCCAGGCGGCCGTGATGGTGGCCATAGATACTGGCCATACAGACTCAAATAAATTCATAAAAAATTCTTACAGGTCTAGAGGTCTTTTTTTTAAGTTGATACATGACTTGAACAGTTGAGGACCAAGGAGTCTGGAGAGGGGTTGGCTGATGCTGGATGGCAGCACCATGAGCTGCCAAGATCCCAGGCACCTGTGTCTTTCCACACGCCTTCTTCCTATGCCTCTGCTGACCTCATGGTCACAGCATGGCTGCTGTGCTTCCAGCATCACACCTGAGATTTTAGCAGGAAGAAGGGGCCAAGGCAAAAACCAATCCAGCCACATCTGTACATTTTGATCAGAAAAACAACAGCTGCCCCAGAAGTCCGACGCAGCAGGTTCCGCCTCATCTCATGGCCGGTGATCGCTATTGCTCCTACTTGCAAGGAAGGCTGGGAAATCAACTCTTTTACTGGGTATATTGGGGTTTTGTAAGTATGGGAAAAGGGAACATGACCCCCGGGGAGGAGACAAACAGTGTTGAGTGATTGAGGACTCAGAATCCAGCTAGACCCCCTTTCTGCAGACATGAAGGAGGAGGGGTGAAAACTTTTCTATGGCTGCTTAGAGACCTATCCCCTAATCTCTTTCTTAATTCTTTGTTTAATATAAGCCACTTTTAAATCTGTCCTGGGCCCAGCTAGGGGCTTCACGAAGACCAGAATCTAGTAAGAATTAGGTACATGGCCAGAGCTGCCCTGCTTTGCATAGCCAGGTCCTGGGGGTCTCCTGGTGTGAAGAACCAGCAGGCCCAGTGCAGCTAAGGGACCTGCTGTAGGGACAGTGTCTCCCTTGTTTTCTCTAGGACCCTGTGTGTTTACAGGAAAGGGGGCAGGTCCCAGTATCAGTAAGAAGGGTGAAAGAGACGAGGGATAGGGAATTTATCTCTCCACTTAGCTCCTTTTTATAACTTGGGGGTGGGTGGGTAATAAAGCAGAACCACCATCACACCTAAAAAAAAGAGAAGCCCCTGCTTCAAAATGAAGGCCTAGAAAAGCATGGTCACATAATCCCCTTTGCACGTGTCATCTTCATTGAGGCTGGGCTCTGGGGTCTGGCAGGGGTGGGGTGTGCAAGAATCCAGCCTCAGGTCCCACACAGCTCCTATGGGACTTCCGGTCCCACCGGAAGCTCCTGAACAGACTCCTGTCACAAGTGATCGATCACGGACAGCATCCCTGCTCTCTCCTTTTCTTCCCAACAAAGTATCCTTCTCCTTTAGGGCAGAGCACTGTCTGCCCCATCCCACCACGCTGCCTCCACCCTGCCCGTGCCAGCTTTCATAGCTCTCTAGTTAATCCTTTCTTTTCCTATCTTCCTCCCTGGGTCCCTCCAAGCCCAGGACCTGGTCAATATTCCTTTGTCCCCAGAGCCGGGAACATGGAAGCACTTGCATAGCCCAATGAACAGGCTAGCAGATGGAAAGAGAGCTGCATGGGTGGCTGCACGGTGGACAGGAGGCAGCCAAAGTGAGGAAACCCGGCCGTGGGAAAGCCTGCCCCGCTGGAAGGAGAAGGAACAGCGAGAGGCTTAGCAGGGACTTGGTTGATGCACAGTTCAGCCAGTCCTCACAAAAAGCCTACCTCCAAAGCTCCCGGAGTCTACTCTCCAGCAGACTTGAGGATGTAGTTCAGGGGTCCCCAAACTTTTTACACAGGGGGCCAGTTCACTGTCCCTCAGACCATTGGAGAGCCGCCACATACAGTGCTCCTCTCACTGACCGCCAATGAAAGAGGTGCCCCTTCCGGAAGTGCGGTGGGGGGCCGGATAAATGGCCTCAGGGGGCCATAGTTTGGGGATGCCTGATGTAGTTCCTGGCAAGACTCTTACTGCCCTCGCAGGTTCCCAGGGGAGTGACGTGGTCACAGAGAAATGGCTTCGCCTCTCTGGGCCTCAGCTGGCTCATCTGTAGAATGGGGAGAGCAATCGCCCTCCCCCTAGAGTGCAGTGCGGCCAGATGACGCCTGAGTGGACAGCTGCTGACCCGAGAGAGGGAGGGAGGTGTGCGGCTGAAGGGGTGGTGTGGCTGTGAGGGTGAGGACAGGGACCAGGGAGGCAAGGGGACCACGGCAGGCTCCCAGACTCCCTCTCATGGCCACAAGGCCTGCTGGAGCATGTGCTCATCTGCCACCTCATGTGGGAGAGTCACCACCAGGCCCTTGTTCTCCTGCATGGTCTCACGGATGATTTCGTAGGCCTTCCGGTTCCCGGACCAACAGCGGCGCGCCACCTGCCGGCAGGGTGCGAAGAGGGCTATGCAGCAGCCGGCGCCAACATCACCAGGTTCCCAACAAGACATTCCGCACACACTGGGGCTGGGCTCAAACCCCTGGGGGCCCCCTGTGCTGTCAGAGCTCAGTCTGTCCTGGCACCACCCAAGGATCCGACCTCCTCCTCTGCTGGCCCAATGACTATTTACCTGCCTCTCTAATTAATCTAAAACTGGCCATCCTCCCGCCCAGCCTCCCCACTCCACACAGGACACAGGCCAGACATCCAGGAGTCATCTCAGCACCCTCCTCTCTGGTCTCATAGGGTGAACACCCATCTCTGATCTGCTGTAAAATCTCTCTACGTCCGTTCCCTTTCTCCACCTCCGGAGCCAGCGCTCCCTGGATGACGGTCCCAGCACCTCCCCAGCCTCCCTGCCGCCACTCTTGCCCACCCACATCCTCCAGTTCTCCTCTTTCTGCTTCACTGGCTTCAGGATAAAGACTCCGCCCCTCCGCTGGGGGCCCCCGGAGAGTTGGGCCCTCCAAGACCCCCTTTACTTCCACTCTCACGTCCACCCTCTGGGCCACCCAGTGTTAAACTCTCTGGTCTCCGGTGCCCTGCTCCCCATTTTGCTCACGGCTGCACATGCCCTTCCTCATGAGCACCCAACTGCCAGTGTGCTTTTCTGTCCCAGCTGCCCCCTGCTGTGGTCCTAGCGAGGATAGAGACCCCCCCCACACACACACACACACATTCTGAGAACCAACCCTGGATCACAGCAAAGCTAATCATTGCTGCCCAGCCAGAGGCTGTCCTAGCTTAGGCCCTGTGCTCCCTGACTGGCCTCAGATGATGGAACGGTAAGGCTTTAGAAGAAGGCCTCTTCTATCAGCAGTAAGGGTGCTCTCACTGGGAGGGCAGGGTCGGAGGCTGGGAGTCCCCTGTGCGGAGAGAGGCTCAACTGGACGGTAAGGCAAGGAGAAGCAAAGGAGCCTCTAGAAACTGCTCGGGAGCGATGAGGGCCGCTGCCCAGGTGAGACGTGAATGAGAATGAATGGCAGGATGGGCTCCTGACCATTTCTGGGGTAAAAAGGGCAGCACTCTTGACTCAGGTCCACAGTTAGAAGGGACAGAGAGTCACTGATGGGGAGGGAAAGCAGGGGAGAGACAGATCTGGGGTGACTTACTCCATTGGAGACATCCCAACTGAGCATCATCTTCGCCTTCTGCTCAGCCTCCGGGGTCCCATCCAGCAAGAGGCCAAACCCACCGTTGATCACCTCACCCCTGCAAGAGGCAAAGAGTTTCCAGGTCACTTCATTTTTAAAAAATATATTATTATTTAAATTTTTTTTTTCTAAGTGAGAAGTGGGGAGGCAGAGAGACAGACTCCCGCATATGCACTGACCAGTATCCACCTGGCAAGCCCCCTATGGGGCAATGCTCTGCCCATCTGGGGTATTGTTCTGTTGCTCTGCAATGGAGCTATTTTAGTGCCTAAGGTTAGGCCATGGAGCCATCCTCAGAGCCCAGGTCAACGTGCTCCAACCAAGCTATGGCTGTGGGAGCAGAAGGGAGAGAGAGAAGGGGGAGGGGTATGCCCTGACCTGGACTCGAACCCAGGACATCCACATGCCGGGCCAGAGCTCTACCACTGAGCCAACCGGCTAGGGCCCAGGTCACTTCTGACTCTCACAGGACAGACAGAAATACATGCGAGTGTTGAAATGTTCTGGAAGACTTGCTTGAAGATGTGTTGTCGTCGGCGCCTGGGGCCAGAGCCCGTGCCCTCTTGACAGTCTGTGGATGCCTCACGCTTCTGTGTGTCCCGCTCATGCCTCTGTGCTTCACTCCATGGGCCCCGAGCCCCCCTTCAGGATCCACTCACGTGTCACCTCTTGCTTGAAGCCTGACCTCCCGAGGGTGACGTGACCTCCTTCTCCTGTGCTTCTCACAGTGCTTCCTATAAAGGTATGCTTCCTTGGGGGTCTCTTGTATCACTCAACTCAATTGTTATTCCTGATTTTCTCCTTATGCTCCTGTTTTCCTTATCTCTTCTTTTACTTGCTTTAGATGTATTTTGGGGTCCTGATCAGTTGATTTGAAAGCCGAGTTCCTTTATTTCTAACATTTCCTGTTTTCTAGTCATTGCATTTCTTTGAGTTCTGTTTTGACCACCTTCTCTCACAGGTATGATGTGCTCTTGTGTCCATTTGTTTCTTAACAGAGGTCATTTGAATCTTATCTATGATTTTTGTTTGTTTGTTTGTTTTTTGTGATAGAGACAGAGAGAGAGAGGGAGAGAGAGAGAGAGAGAGAGACAGATAGGTACAGGCAGACAAGAAGGGAAAGAGATGAGAAGCATCAATTCTTCATTGCGGCATCTTAGTTGTTCATTGATTGCTTTCTCATATGTGCCTTGATGGGGGTGGGGAGATGGGGAGGGGCTACAGCAGAGCAAGTGACCCCTTGCTCAAGCCAGCGACCTTGGACTCAAGCTAGTGAGCCGTGCTCAAACCAGATGAGCCCGCGCTCAAGCCAGCAACCTCGGGGTTTCCAACCTGGGTCCTCCGCATCCTAGTCCGATACTCTATCCACTGCTCCACCTCCTGTCAGGCTTATGTGAGTATGTTAATACGATTACACTGTTCGCACATTTGCCCTGTGGGTTTTCTCCATTAGCCACGAGGACCCTCTCCTTCCTGTCACCCCCACACCTCCATCCTCACCCTTGACATCATTTCCAATGCCTGCTAGATCCCACTGGAGTTCTGGCTCAGCTGTCTCACTATACTTCACGTGACCCCTTCAGTTACACACACAGGAGACCCCTCAGTCTAGTCATTACCTTCTGGGGTTCTACTGCCAAACACGGATGCCTGGGACTACAGCATATGGCCTTTCAGTACCCAGTGCCAATGAATTTGCTCTTTCTCCTTCCCACACCCAGAAGGGACATTCAGTTTCTCTAGTCTCAGATCCTTCAGAACTGTCAGGCCTGCTTTTCTGCCCAGCCTAGACTCTACTGACAACTTCAATCAGTTCCCCCCAAGAAAGTGGGGAGCATTCTGCCCTAGGAGCCACCAGTGCTCCCGCTCTGGGCACAGACACGGCTCCTGCCTGGCTGGGAGCCCAGTGTTGGTGCCAGCCCACACCTGGCCGGCCCCGGGCCTGTACGCAGACTCCCAGCACGTCTCCCTCAGCCTCTAGGGTGGGATGCTCTGACTAGACTTAAGCTCATAACCATTCACCTGTCAGAGGCTGATGCTGGTTATTAGGGAAGAAAGCAGAAGGCAGCAAAAGTCATCAAGTGAGGTCTCCCATGTGTCCTTCAGCCAAAGAGGTCTTTTTGAGATTAGAACTATGTCTTTCATTTTAGGATCTGGCATGCCCAGAGTGTTAGAGACCAAAGCTGTTCAGCTCTGGGTGTCTTCTGCAAACTTCGCCCATGGGGGAGCCCTGAACATGCTGAGCCTGAGAAAACGGGGTGCTAATGGCAGCATTGCGATCAGTGCAGCATTTGGGGTTACTCAGTGTTGAGACAATGAGCCCTTTAAGAAAAACATAAAAGTAGAACCCTGCATCACACGTAAAGAAAAACAAAATCCATATGTACTAAGAAATATTTAAAGTTACAAGATAAATAAAGAAAGTTTAGGAGAATGTTTCTTTTAAGTCAGGAGTGGGGGAAGTTTTTTTAAAGTGACATTTAAAAAAACAAAGGGCCAGAATAGAAAAGCCACTGGATAAATATGTAAAGCCCTCCTGTGAGAAGAGGGGGCTGTCCAGGTATCCCTTTCCAGAAAGCCCAGCTGTGGTTCACTCACATCCCCCAACAATAATTACATACTTAGGGTCCCACTTGAGGTAGGGACTGAGCAATACCATGGCACCTGCCCATTTTTGCCCAAAGAGACTCCTACAAAGGCTCTTGAGCTCCTGGCCAGCAGCAAGACTGTCAGTCAGGCCCACAGGAAAACTGAGGGCTCCTGGCCCCACTGCCTCACCTCCACCTTTACCAGGAGGTGCTCCCCAAGAACCCTTCTGCACACTCCCAACCTCACCTCAGCATCTGCCTCCCAGAAAACCTAGCTGTACAGATGCTTTAAACAAAGTTCAGAGACAAGTGACACGAACCCAGTACATCCATCGTATTCTAGAACAGATGAAGAATGCTTGCAAATCAATAAGAAAAGGGCACACAACTCAAGAACCAAAACTGCGAGTGAGCAAATCAAATCAAAACAAGAATTTGTTGGCCCTGGCCAGTTGGCTCAGCGGTAGAGCGTTGGCTTAGCGTGCGGAGGACCCCGGTTCGATTCCCGGCCAGGGCACACAGGAGAAGCGCCCATTTGCTTCTCCACCCCTCCTCCGCGCTTTCCTCTCTGTCTCTCTCTTCCCCTCCTGCAGCCAAGGCTCCATTGGAGCAAAAATGGCCCGGGCACTGGGGATGGCTCTGTGGCCTCTGCCTCAGGCGCTAGAATGGCTCTGGACGCAACATGGCGACACCCAGGATGGGCAGAGCATCGCCCCCTGGTGGGCAGAGCATCGCCCCTGGTGGGCATGCCGGGTGGATCCCGGTCGGGCGCATGCGGGAGTCTGTCTGACTGTCTCTCCCTGTTTCCAGCTTAAGAAAAATGAAAAAAAAAAAAACACAACAAAAAAACAAGAATTTGTTACTCCTTGCCCACCAGGCTGGTAAATCCCACGTTATCATCAGTGAGTGATCCCAGTTACTGTGATGAGGTACTGCAAACAGGAATTTTAGATCATGAAATTTGATAGTAGCTATCAAAGTTTAAAATGCCTATGTTTATTGAACCTGTGGTTACAAATGACAGGCACAGGACAGAGGTTAACGTTTGCGGGCAGATGCCACACACCAGGCGCTGTGCTGGCTCCTTTATAAGAGGTTGGAGGTGGATTGGCACATGTGTGCAGGCCAGGTCTCCTGCAACCCCGGGTCACTGTGACATCTGGGCAAGGTTCCCTCCTTATCTTTGGTGGGTGGTACTTCTTCTTCCTTAGATGGGTCTGTAGTGGTGATTAGGTGACCGAGCACGCAAATTTCTTGGAAGAGCTCATGCATATTCTGTACTATATGAGCCTTAGCTATTATTAGCTCATTTAATCTTCACCACTAGTCTACAAAGCAGTGGCCGTTATTATGACCATTTTGTCAATGAGAGACAAAGCTTCAACGCCCAACTTGCGTAGACAAACCCAATTCACAAGCCATGCTGCTACTTATGTTAATTGTGTTCGTCATGTTAATGGTGCCCACAGAGATGCTCCCCGCTGCCCTGGTGATGGGAGGGATGGGGAGGTCTGTGTGTGCAGATGGCAGGAGCCCTCAGTGCTCTGGCTGCTGAGAGTGTACCGCTCGGGCCGGCGGGGACAGCATCGCAGAAGCTGGTTAGAGACGCGGCATCTACCCCCCTCCAGATCTGCCCCATCAGAATCTCCATTTCAACAAGCCCCCCTGGGACTTCTGTGCAAGTTCAAGTTTGAGACGTCCTCTAAGCCAGTGGTTCCCAACCTCTTTTGGGCCACGGACCGGTTTAATGTCAGAAAATATTTTCACAGACCGGCCTTTAGGGTGGGACGGATAAATGTATCACATGACCGAGACAAGCATCAAGAGTGAGTCTTAGCCTGACCTGTGGTGGCGCAGTGGGATAAAGCGTCGACCTGGAACACTGAGGTCGCCGGTTCGAAACCTTGGGCTTGCCTGGTCAAGGCACATATGGGAGTTGATGCTTCCTGCTCTTCCCCCTTCTCTCTCTCTCTGTCTCTCTCTCTCACTCCTCTCCCTCTAAAAAATCAATAAATAAAATATTTAAAAAAAAAAAAAGAGTGAGTCTTAGACGGATATAACAGAGGGAATCTGGTCATTTTTTAAAAATAAAACATCGTTCAGACTTAAATATAAATAAAACAGAAATAATGTAAGTTATTTATTCTTTCTCTGCGGACCGGTACCAAATGGCCCACGGATCGGTACTGGTCCGTGGCCCGGGGGTTGGAAACCACTGCTCTAAGTGGAAAAAATGTCAATATCTGAGCAAAGATGGTTGACTGAGTACATCAATGTATTCCTCAAAGACATGGGCGCTGGGGCCGGATCTAGGAGTGAGTACAGAAGGGACATCAGAAGGTGAGAGAGTGAGCATGAAACACAGGACTGAGAGAAAGGCCCAGAGCTCAGCAGTGAGGCCCTATTCCTCCCGCCTAGTTTGCAGAACTGACCACACCCTCCCTGCACGGGCAAGAGAACCAGGGAGCCCTCTCTAAATGAGCAGTGTTCTTTCTGAAATGAACACTCAGAAAGAGGAGCTCCAAGGAGGCAGGGGCCACGGAAGGAGCGCAAAACAGCACACAGAGGACACTGACCATCGGGCAACATAAAATACAAAAACAGGGACCCAGGAAACAATTCACAAAACTAGAAGCACATCAAGTAATAACAAGGTAAACTTCCGACTTAGAAATATAAATTGCCCTTCAACAAAGAAAAAAAGAAAGCTGGAGTTGGAAGTTGTTTCCTTGTGGAATAGGAATGGCCATGGGACACATTATTGATTTCCCCTGCTGATTGTTGCAGTAAGCTCTGCAGGAGTATCTGATGGATTGAATTATGTATGTGTGAGTCTAATGGATTTCAACATGATTTGAGGTGTTCCCAAAAGAGCCTCCGAGAGCATCCAAGGATACAAGGTGTTGATGCCGGCATCCTGCCGGTTTGGGGTCGCTGTTCGCAGAGCCTGGGAGAAGCCTTGGGGGCGGAGTAACTTGGGAATTTGCATTCCCTGTTCTGGGAGTCCTGACGACAGGGGGTTAGAGGGAGCAGTGTCCTGCCTGAGTTCTGGGCCTGCTGTCCCCTGCCCTGAGGCTCTCCTGCTGTAGACTCTCAGCTATTCTGCTCTGTCCCTTCTTGCCCTCTGTTGTCCCATTGCCATGATGAGTGGATCCTGGGGGGCAACAGGTTTGGGTCTAGGTCCCAGCTCTACCATCAGCTCTGTGGCCTTGGGCAGGTTACTCCTCCTTCAGAGTCACTCTTCACCTCCAGAACCCTCTTAGTAAACCGAGCGCCAGGGCCTGACCTGTGGTGGCGCAGTGGATAAAGCATCCACCTGGAAATGCTGAGGTCGCTGGTTCGAAACCCTGGGCTTGCCTGGTCAAGGCACATATGGGAGTTGATGCTTCCAGCTCCTCCCCCCTGTCTCTCTCTCTCTCCCTCTCTCCTCTCTAAAATGAATAAATAAAATAAAAATAAAAAAAAACAACAACAACAAAAATACCTAGCGCCAAAAAGCCAGGTAACCCATAACCAGTCACCCTTCTGGTCCTGGTTCTCCCCAGCCTTCGTATCAGAAAAGACATGCATTTGGTTACATTTGCCATAAATGAGATCCACCTGACTGAGCTGCAGCTCAACATCCCGGCCAAGCAGGCCCGCTGGAATGCCCTGGGAAGCTCGAGTGCTGACAGACTCGGCTCTGGGGGGCAAGGTCAGGCTTGCTCTTGCCAAAACGGGCTCCGAGGGCAGTTCAGAGCTGGCCAGGCCCAGGGAGCTGGCCTCCCGGAAGCCGCAGTGCCCCCTGCTGCACTGGGTAGCCAGGAATTCAGCTTGTCCTGCGAGCTTCCCTAGGTGACCCCACAGAGGCGGACCTTGTGCAGGTGCCGCTCCTGCAGCATCTTAACCTCTTGGTACCTCAGTTTCCTCATCTGTAAAATGCATTTTTTCTTCTAAGACTGGGTGGATTTAAAAGAGCCTAGAAAAAAAAAAAGTGGGTTTAAAGAGTCTAGAAAGTGCTTGCAATGGGATCCACATGCAATAAGTATTAGTTATTGTTGGGCAGATAAAATATATGTATTGTGCTCACTTTGTTAAAGACGGCGCTGCCCACGTGGAAGCTCGTCGCCCAGGTGATACTAGTTGCTCTTCTTGCTTGGGATGGGCGTGATTGTATTCATGTGTGTTGGGGGAGGGCTTTCTTGCTAAAAGGTTTTAAAAGCAAGAGAGATCACATTGTTCCAGAGAAGAGTGATTATGTTCTAGGAGAAGCCCATGCTGGAGGAGAGCAGAGAAAGGCCACGTGGAGGAGAGGAGAAGCAGCCAAGATGGCAGAGTGCTGAGGGAGAAGCCAGATTGTGCAGAGAGAAGGAGATGGGGACAGAGGTGAATAAGGCTGGTGAGCTAGAAACCTTTGATTCTAGAAAAACTCGGATAAGTCAGTAGCTTTGTGAGCACTGAATGAGTGGGTTTTGGAGCCCAGTGTGTGTTTTTACTTGCCCGCTGGGTGCAAGCTAGGATTAAAGCTAATGGCATACCAGTTCTTGGCTCCACTGACTGTCTGAATCCAATGTGAACCTGCATGGGCCAGGCGGCTGTGATGGTGGCCGTGGCTACTGGCTTTACAGTTATTCATTATACTTATCAGTAGATGTGATATTGCGATTTATAGTAATGTGGACAAAAAAGGGGCTACATGCTGAACCTGACAAGCTCAGGGAAAGCCTACATGGGTGTCCTTACAGACTCTGGGACCTAAAGTAAACACACAGGATGGTCTGAAATGGAAACTTTTTAACTAGAAGCTGTTTATGGTGGGTAGTCATGTCCTAGGGAGTTAATTCTCTATCGGACCAATGTTTGCTTTGAAGCCTGTTTGTTGCCTTTTGCATCTGCAATAATGTATCTGATGACATGCCTTTGGATTGTAGGAGTATCTTTTTCTGCCCCCTGGGGGCAGGCATCCCACCAGAGCAGGAACCAACAAACCCTCTCATTGTTATTATCGTGCTAAGTAACTTAACCTATCTTGTGCCTCCCTATGTAAGAGGTTTTAGTTTCTACATTTTCACTTTTATCCAATCCCAGAGATATCCACCTTTTGCTTTCTCCCGCCTCTCTATCACCAATCAATTTCCTGTAGGCCCCTAGTCTTCCCCTTGGATTCTGATGTGTAAAATAAGTGGTGAAACCGCCATTTTTCAAAGCATTTTCTCAATCCGTTGAGACTTTGCTTCCCGGCAATTGTCCAACAGTTTGGCTCAAATAAACTCATAAAAAATTCTTACAGGTTTGGAGTTTTTTTTAAGTTGATAGTAAGAAATATATATTTGGTCTCCATCCCATTTCTAGCACAGACTTCCTAAAACCCTTTGGAATTCTAAGTGTTGAGAACAATGAAGATGTCTTTTGTTATGTTGATGAGGTGACTTCTGGACCCCTAGCTAAGGATGGGAGTTGGTTGCCTGGGAACCCATCTTGAATAGGGGGTTGGAACTTTCAGTCCCACCCCCAGACCTTCGGGGAAGAGGGCGGGACTGAAAGTTGAATTGATCAAAAATGTCCAGTGATTTCATCAATCATGCCTATGTAATGAAGCCTCTATAAAAACCAGAAAAGATGGGGTTCAGCCACCAGGCTGGGGAGCCAGAACGCTTTCCACATGCCACTGTGTCGGTCTCAAACTCCACAAAGACAGAATCTCTTTTGTTGGGTGTCTTCTTGTCTGACTGTTGATTTGTATCCTCAAATCTCCTTTGTAACAAATTGGTAACATAGTCAACGGTTTCCTGAGTTCTCTGAGTCACTCTAGCAAATTAGTAGAACTCAAAAAGGGGGTCGTGGGAACTTCCAATCCGTAGCAGTTCAGTCAGAAGCTGCCAGCAGCCTGGGCGTGCGGTTTGAAGTGGGGCGAGGTCAGTCCGTGGGACTGAGCCATATCTAGCCACTGGGGTCTGAGGCTCTCCCCAGGCAGGTCGTGTCAGGATTGAGTGGAATTGTAGCGTTGGAGAAGACAGGATTGAGTGGAATTGTAGCGTTGGAGAAGACGGCTGAGTGGTGTGAGGAAGCGTGCACATGTTGCAGGTAGAAGTCTAGTGGACATCTTCATGATGGAGCTGTGACTGTCAGCCAGAATCAGACCCTCCCCCAAAACCCCGATCTCCTAACGCTGCAGACTAGGAAGAGCAGTTGCCAGGGCAGAGCCCTGAGCCAGGGAACCAGGGGAGCCCAGAACTCAGGTGACCCCTGCCTCCCGGCACATCTACCCTGGGAATCTCGGGTGACATGAAAAGACGGCCCTGTGAGAATTCCTGAGAAAATATCTGTGATTGCAAAGTGAAAACTGACATAAAGGGGGCAGTCGTTGTTCTTACAGCTTTCATGTCCTGTGTGACAGGGGAGAGCCCAGAAGGAAAAGTGGTTTGTGGAAGACACTCCCCCCCTACCCCATGCTTCCCACCCAACATTCTGCCTCTCCAGCATCCAGCTCATGGGAGGACACCATCACTCCAGCATCCAGCTCACGGGAGGACACCATCACGGCCCAGCCCTCAGCAGAGGGAGCTTGGGGGAGGCAAGCCTCAGGACCCTCAAGGGGATCCCTGTGCCTTCCACAGGAGCCTGCGCCCCCACCACCCTGTTCTTTGAAACTCTTACCAGCCCACACCCCCGCCATTGTGGAGAGCGACCCAGGTGGCTCCTCGGAAGGCGTCGCCCACGAAGTTCTGCACGGCCATGTCTGTGGAAACAGAGACCACCACCCATTATTCCCTGAATAAGGTGGGCTGAGGCCAGGTCAGGCCAGGCCAGGCTCCCACCAGTGCACAAGTGGGCATCAGTGCTTTCAGGCCTGAAGGACAGCTGACTGTAGAAACAGCAATAATTTATGTTTTCACAGCTGAGAAAAAGCAGGAAAAATTGATAATCCACTTGCTCACTATTATCCTTCCCTATAGGTATGGTCTCTAGCACTGAATGCCAGAAAAAGTGCCCAGAAGCAGAAATAAAACAGAATCAGAAGGAAGGTAATAGTGGTTTTATTTACTTTTATTTTAGTGAGAGGAGGGAGGCAGTCAGACAGACTTCTGCGTACACCCTGACCAGGATCCACCTGGCAAGCCCACTAGGGGGTGATGCTCTGCCCATCTGGGACCCTTGCTCCACTGCAACCAAAGCCATTTTTTTTTGCACCTGAGGTGGAGCGTATGGAGCCATCCTCAGCACCTGAGGCCAACTTGCTCAAGCCAATCAAGCCATAGCTGCAGGAGAGGGAGAGAGTGAGAGAGAGAAGGGAGAGGGGTAGAGAAACAGAGGTCACCTCTTCTGTGTGGTCTGACTGGGAATCAAACCCAGGACCTCCACATGCTGGGTTGACGCTCTACCACTGAGCCCACCAGCCAGGGCCGTAGTAGTGATTTTAGCTTAGATATGTAGAAAGCCAAAAAGCATCACTCCCACCCTTAAAACAAACAAGCAAACAAAAGAATGGGGGTGGGGTACAAAGCACAAATTAATGACTTTTCTTGACCCCATCAGATAACTGAGGTTCCAAGGCAACTAGGTAATTTGAGATCTGCAGAGAGACAGACATTTGCACAAGGAAACATAACCCAACCTCGCTGCCTGACAAAGTGTCTCACCAAGTGCTCAAGGACAAGCACGAGCCCTGGAGCCCTGAGGCCACGGCACACGGATACAGGGGTGTGCACCCTCCGCAGGCTCTTCCTTCAGTGTCTAACCAAGTGCTCAAGGACAAGCACGAGCCCTGGGGCCGCGAGGCACACGGATACAGGGTGTGCACCCTCTGGCAGGCTCTTCCTTCAGAAGCTCTACTGGCCGCTCAAAGAGAAGACCAAGAAAAACACTGAAAATGCGTCTTCTTGGTGCTGCGCTGTGGAGGCTGGGAAGCACCCTGAGCCACGAAATCCAAGAAATGCAGCTGTAGAAGCTGGAAAACACCAGGCAACAGCTTCTCCCCTAGAGTCTCCCCAGATGCCATGGCCGAGCCAGCACCTTGACTTTGGCCTACTAACACTGACTTCAGAACACTGAGGTCGCCGGTTCGAAACCCTGGGCTTGCCTGGTCAAAGCACATATGGGAGTTGATGCTTCCTGCTCCTCCCCCCTTCTCTCTCTCTCTCTCTCTCTCTTTCCCCTCTCTCTAAAAATCAATAAATAAAATATTAAAAAAATAAAAACAAAAAAAAACTGACTTCAGAACTGTAGGAGAACACATTCATGTTGTTTTAAGGCACTAAGTTTGTGGTAATTTATTTCAGTGGTCATAGGATACAAATATTAACTATGTTAATAACAGAGAATTTCAGAGCCAGGAATATTATTTTTTTTAAAAAGAGTGAGAGAGAGAGAGAGAGAGACATTACATAATAATAAAGAGGTCAATTCTCCAAAAGGATATAATGAACTGAAATGAATGTGCACCTAACAAGATATGAATGTGCTTTACAACATCTGAGGCAAATGGGTAGCAGCTGAAAGGAGGAACTGACAAATCCACTAACTGAGTTGGAAACTTCAGCACTTCTCCCTCAATAATTCATAGAATAGGCAGAAAATTAGAAGAGAGGCGACCTGAACAGCATTATCAAACAACCTAACCTAACTGACATTTTAAGAAGAATTCACCAAGTAACAGATGAAGATATGTTTTCAGGTTATCCAAGAGAGACCACATTCTGGGCCATGAAATCCACAACAAATTAAAAAAACAAACGAACAGAAATAACACACAGTAAGTTCTCAGACAACAATGAAATTAAATAAGAAGTTAGTAACAGAAAGAATATCTGAAAAATCCCCCCATACTTGTAAATAACATACTTCTAAATAATCTATGGACCAGAGGAAAAGTCTCAAAGAAAGTTTTTTAATATTTTGAAATGGGTGAAAATGAAAATGCATCATTTAAAAAATTGTAGGATATAGCTAAAGCATGTTTAGAGATAAATTTATAGCATTAAGTACTTATATTAGAAAAGAAAAAGGTCTCAAATCAGTAACCTCAGCTCCTACCTTGAAGAAAGAAGAGCAAATTAAACCCAAAGCAAGTAGAAGAAAAGATATACTGAAGATTGGAGCAAAAATCAATGAAACTGGAAGCAGAAAATCAATTGAAAAAAAATCAAATAAACGAAAAGCTTTTTCTTTGAGAAGAGCTATAAAATTAATAAGTGTCTATCTAGCCAAACTGACCAATAAAAAAGAAAGAAGACACAACTAGCCATTATCAAGAATGACATCACAGGAGAGGATATCACAACTGACCCTATAGACCAGGGGTGTCAACCTTTTTATACCTACCGCCCACTTTTGTATCTGTTAGTAGTAAAATTTTCTAAACACCCACCGGTTCCACAGTAACAGTGATTTATAAACTAGGAAAGTAACTTTACTTTATAAAATTTATAAAGCAGAGTTACAGCAAGTTCAAGCATATAATAATAATTACTTACCAAGTACTTTATGTCAGATTTTTGCTAAGTTTGGCAGAATAAATCTTTATAAAACAACTTACTATAATTAAATCTTTTTATTTATACTTTGGTTGCTCCGTTACCGCCCACCATGAAAGCTGGAACGCCCACTAGTGGGTGGTAGGGACCAGGTTGACTACCACTGCTATAGACATTAAAAAGCTAATAAAGGAATATAACTGTAGGCCCTGGCCGGTTGGCTCAGTGGTAGAGCGTCGGCCTGGCGTGCAGAAGTCCCAGGTTAGATTCCCGGCCAAGGCACACAGGAGAAGCGCTCACCTGCTTCTCTACCCCTCCCCCTCTCCTTCCTCTCTGTCTCTCTCTTCCCCTCCCTCAGTGAGGCTCCATTGGAGCAAGGATGGCCCGGGTGCTGGGGATGGCTCCTTGGCCTCTGCCCCAGGCGCTAGAGTGGCTCTGGTCGCGGCAGAGCGATGCCCTGGAGGGGCAGAGCATCGCCCCCTGGTGGGCGTGCCGGGTGGATCCCGGTTGGGCGCATGCGGGAGTCTGTCTGACTGTCTCTCCCCGTTTCCAGCTTCAGAAAAATACAAAAAAAAAAAAAAAAAAAAAGAATACAACTGTAGTCCTATAAATTTGATAACTTCAATAAAATGGACTTATTCTTTGAAAAAAAAATCTCCTGAATGTCCCCCTCCCTCCCTTGGGATACTGTCCATAACAGAAGGAGCCCTCAGGTGCCAGAAATAAGAAAGCTACCCCAGGAATAGAACTCATCAGCCATTATGAAGATATTGATAATTGTAACAGTTGTAGTAGCACTGGTTATGGGACCCTGATGTAATGCTGGATGTGTATTCATTCAATTCATTCTTCATAACAACAAGCCTTTCAGGTAGGTGCTATTGTTATTTTCATTTTACAGATGAGGACATTGAGGTTCAGAGACTTGAAGTGATGAGGCCAGAAGCACACCCAAGTCTAGGACCCCCAACTGTCCCAGTTTGCCTAGTACTGGCCCAATTAAAACCCAGGGGTCCCATGCCCGGAATATACTCTGTGCTGGGCTGGTCACCCTATCTATGCCAATCCTCTCAAAGGCCAGCACATGTTTTGTAACGTGACTAATTAACTGGATCAATTGATTTTTAAATAAAATCCAAAGCCAACATTAAAAAATTTTCTCTTTAATTGTTTGTCTTCCTCACCTGCACAGAAGGCAGAGCCGTCATAAATGTTGGAGGTCTCCCTAAAGGGACTGTCTGTGCCACTCACATCATGGTGGTCTCGGCTCAGGACCACTGGCGCCTGCAGGGTGCAAAGATATGAGATGTCAGCCAACAGTGTCCACCACACCTGCCTGGCGGAGGGCAGAGTGGGATCAGGCCGTTATTAGAAGCCCTTCAGATACCGCCCCCTGGAAAACAGACCTTTAGCAAGAAAAAGCACAGATGATTTTGACATCTTGCAACTACAGAGGGAGAAACAGCTGTGTTTACCAACTGTGAGCCCCTTGGGCAATTAGTGTATGAGCCTGTGACAGCACTATTGTAAGGATATAAGTGCTCCCCCTCAGGGAGCGACAGAAGAGATCGTGCCCACCGCTGAGAGGTGAGATTGGTTTCCTAATCCCTTCCCCTCCTCTGGGAAAAAACAGGTTTTCCTTTCTTTTTGTTTTTTTCCCCATTCTCTGCCTTCTTTTGGCTTGTCTGTCATTTCAAGCCTCCAGTAAATTGGTGTGGCTCACCGTTTTCCGGCTCCACAGTTCCTTGACTGTTTGCCAGAATTCAATGAGAATCTGCATGGCCGTGACCACCACCAGCCTTACAGCTACTAATAGATTTTGCTTATTTGGACACTTTCTATACACCCAGGGGCCCCAAATTGCTATGTATGTGTTACTTCACTGAGTCTTGTCAACAACCCCATTCACGTAGGCATGACTGTTATCATGCTCATTTTATAGAAAGGAAAACTGAGGCTCAGAGAGGCTAAGAAACTTGTCCAATGTCACAGAGCCAGTAGTAAGTGGGCAGGCTGGGATCTAAGCCCACACACAGCAGACTAGAGTCTGGGCTTTCCCCTCAGGCAGCCTGGCCCCTGAGTCGGTGACACCGTTGAGTGTTGCTTTTCCCCGCCCTCCCCCGTGGGCACGGAAGTTCACGGCTCCCCATGTAGGAGGAGGTAGCCTGCCAAAAGGTAACTCCCTGTGCCCTGAATCAAGAGGATCTCGGCTCCTTTTCTTGACCAGGCCAAGTTTGCTCCCCCCCCCCCACCTCTGCTCTGGAACCACCTGCCCAGGGTATCCTGGCACCTTCTGGGTATCCAGGCCTCAGTTCTGCACCAGGAACTCAGCAGGGCCTGTCCTGACTATCCCACCTAAAGTCATTGCTCACTGTACCTCATGACCCCCATTTTGCCACCTCAACTTATTTTCTTCACAGTGTTTGTCACCGTATAAAATCTCCCTGAATTTAGGTGTGTGTTGATGGTTTCTCTTCATTAGTAAACAGGCTGAGGCAGGGACCCTGCTTTTTTTATTTTTTTTTATTTTATTATTATTATTATTATTTATTTATTTATTGTATTTTTCTGAAGCTGGAAACGGGGAGAGACAGTCAGACAGACTCCCGCATGCGCCCGACCTGGATCCACCCGGCACGCCCACCAGGGGCAAAGCTCTGCCCACCAGGGGGCGATGCTCTGCCCCTCCGGGGCGTCGCTCTGTTGCCACCAGAGCCACTCTAGCGCCTGGGGCAGAGGCCAAGGAGCCATCCCCAGCGCCCGGGCTATCTTTGCTCCAATGGAGCCTTGGCTGCGGGAGGGGAAGAGAGAGACAGAGAGGAAAGGGGGAGGGGGGTGGAGAAGCAAATGGGCGCTTCTCCTATGTGCCCTGGCTGGGAATCGAACCCGGGTCCCCCGCACGCCAGGCCGACGCTCTACCGCTGAGCCAACCGGCCAGGGCCAGGGACCCTGCTTTTTGCCACATCACCCCTCAGTGCTTAGAGCAAGCCTGGCACGGAGAAAGCATTAAATCAATTGATGGATAGATGGAAGGAAGGAAGGAAGGAAGGAAGGAAGGAAGGAAGGAAGGAAGGAAGGAAGGAAGGAAGGAAGGAAGGAAGGAAAGAAGGAGGGAGGGAAGGAAGGGAGGAAGGAAGGAGGGAAGGGAGGGATGGGGGAGGGAGGGGGAGGGAGGAGGGAGGATTAAAACACCTAGATCTTAGCGCCGACCTCTGACCCCAGCCTGGATGGGAGTGTGCTCAGAGGGAGGTTGGTCGGAGCCACGCCAGCCTTCCATGGTTAGTACCAGGGGCTTTCAGGACACGCTGAGCAGTGGTGCTCCGGCAGCACTCACTGAGAGAGGCCCAGTGCCACCCAGAACCCTCCACAGGGACAGCCTTCACTTTCATCAATTCCGATTTCCTTTGCATGTCCAGTCATTAATATTCCTGGTGTTTCTAAACCCAGGGCTGTCACCAGAACTCTGCATGCAAGCCTACAAAACGGAGGGGCAAGAGGCTCCATCAAATGAGTGTGTTCAGGGCTCCGTGTCCTCCAAGATGGGCTGGGCTGACTCAGAGAAAAATACGAAGTTTGTCACAGTTTGAAAAAGATCATTCAGCAAAGAGATATGAAATACTTGTGGGGAAGCCAACTCAATCCTCACACCCATGCTTTGAGGTTAATATGATTCTCCTTTAACAGGAGGGAAACTGAGGCTCCAAGAGGGCACTTAACTTGCCCAAAGTCACACGGGGACCAGCGTCAGAGCCTAGGTTTGCGGACAGACCTCATCACTCCCTGCCTCCAGCTATCGGACCCTCAGCTGACACATTCAGAGAGCATGGGACCCTGGGGCAGAGTGGGCACTGACAGAAGCCACAGGGCGGACCCCACCAGCAGCACAGGAAATGTCACCTTGATCTTCCCACGAGCGATGGCTTGGTTAAAGGCCACAGCAATGGCCACACGGCCCTTCTGGTCTGAGTACAGGATCCTCGCCTGGGAGCCCACCACCTGGGGGGAGAAAGGGAAAAGGAGGCACCTCAGTGACTCGGTGATACTCGGGAGAGACATGGGTGACGTGTCCCACCAGCAGCCAGATGGTAGCCTCCAGGGAGGTCCTGGCGGAGCCTCAAGGTACACAGTAGCCCTAAAGTCTGCGGGCCCGAGGTGAGCCCCCACATCTAGCCCATCAACCCCTCCCGTGGCCATCCACCTGCCTCTGGGACCCTAACTTACTCATTTCCAGGGATATTACCTATTATGAGCATTACCCTGCTCAAGTCCTTCCAGTACTAATAATAACACCACAGTTTTTGATCGGGCCTGGCACAGCTCCAAGAACTTGACCCAGGCACTCACTGGTGAGTTTTATGAGGAAGATGCTATTATCCTCACTGTAGGTTCAATTTTACAGATGAGGACACTGAGGTCCAGAGAGGCTGAGCAGCCTGCCCATGGTCACCCCGCTGGTAGGTGGCACGGCTGAGTAGCTACACACTCAAACGTCACAACGCAGAACCTCTGGGGAGAGAGGGATGGGAACCTGTTCTTTAATGAACACAGTTGTAGTTTGGGATGTTAGACTAAGTTCTGAAGGTGGATGGTGGTGATGGTTGCCCAGTAATGGGCATGTACATAAAGCTGCTGAGTTGTACCTTAAAAATGGTTGAAATGGTAAATTGCATGTTAATGCATACTTTACAAGAATTGAAAACTAGCCTGGCCAGTAGTGGCACAGCAGATAATGCATTGGAACACTGAGGTCGCCTGTTCGAAACCCTGGGCTTTCCTGGTCAGGGCACATACAGGAAGCAGCTATTATGAGTTGATGCTTCCTGATTCCCTCCTCTTTCTCTTTCTCTCTCTCTCTCTCTCTCTCTCTCTCTCTCTTTCTCTCCCTTCTCTATCTAAAAATCAATAAATAAAATCTAAAAAAAAAAAATTGAAAAAAAAACTCGGAACCTGATGTCAGTAGTGCTGAGGCTGAGAAACCCTGGCTTCTCCAAGGAGGGTGCAGGTGTTTCCCTCAGCTGTTTGGCCAGCCTGTCCGGAAACGGAGCCTAGATGGGAGGAGCCTTGTGCCTGGCCAGGGGCCCGGATGCAGAGCTCGGCCTCGGCAGTTTCTTGGATGGTTAGCCTAGTGCCTCTTTCTTCCTTGTGGCTTTCCAGTCAACGCCTTACTTTACTCACACCAGTTACCTTAAATCCTTTTTGGGAAAGCTATACTATAAATAAAACATAAACAGTCCACAGCCTTGGGCATCTCACACTCCGGCTGGTCACAGAGATCTCTGTCTGCACAAAGGTTTTTGTGGCCAAAACATGAGTACAGACCACTGGGTGAGGAAGCAGCGTTCGGATGGATGTCACGGGACCTCAGAAGCACAGGCAAGAGGGCTTTGCTCAAAGCAGGTGAGTTCTCCTCCCGGTTATCTGACCCCAGCTGTGGCCAAAGGCATATGAACCAAACGGCAAGTTTTCATTTTCTCCTGGGTACAGCAAGGCTGCCTGTGCACTGGCTGGTCCCTCTGCCTTCCCTGACTTCCGTGGCCGCTCCCTCAGCCCCCAACGCCAAGCATTTAGACCTGAACTCACAAGTCAGCTGCTCAGAGACACTGTTCTGATCATTACTGCAGAGCAGTCCCCACTTTCCTGCGTCGCATTTGTTTTCACACTCACCCGAGCGCAGTCAGTCACAGAAACGAGGCCAAGGCAGCGCTGGCCCTGTCAGTGCCTCCTGCACCGACAGCCACACCGGGCCCATCCCAAGCATGCCACCACAGCCAGGTGCACGCCCCGTCCCCAGCATCTCCACTGTGCGGACAGCCACACCGGGCCCATCCCAAGCATGCCACCACAGCCAGGTGCACGCCCCGTCCCCAGCATCTCCACTGTATGGATGAGACAGGAGGCTCGGACAGGCTGAGCCACTTGCCCAGTCATACAGCTGAGTGGCCAAGAGGCCCGCCTCTCGGGCTGTCTCTCAAAAGAACCACTTGTAGAGTAACTGGGTAAAGAGTGACTTGACTGTCCCTGGTCACTGTCTAGGCCACCTTTTGAAAGGTCCCCAACTTCTCTGTCCAGCAGCCCCCTGGGTGAGGTAGCTACTGACTCTAGTGGGTCTGCCACCTAAGCAGTCTTACAGGGTGTGCTGGCACCCTCTCAGATCTCACATCTACTGGCCAAGGGGCCAGTGCAGTGGCCTACCCCTGCCCCCCACCAGGCCAAGTCCTCACCAGCTGGTGCTTGGCAGCCTCCCGGATCCAGCGAATATTGTCCACATACTGCTGCTTCACAGCTGGATTCACTGCAGGGAGAGAGAAAGGGAGGAGTGTCACAGGCACCAGGAGCTCCTGACCCATGGTGCGGCACCGACCCTCCCTCTCACAGGATGCTCGACAGCCACCTGTTCTTCACCCATGACTGGAGCCCAGACTCGGGGGCAGGGAGCCTCCCTCCTCAGCGTGCTTGGCCATCTGATTCTGAGAACCAGCAATGCCAATAGTCATGTGAAGTAATGCACAGCAGTGTGCAGCCCGCTGTCTAATTCATTCCTTCCCTCAACAAACATCTACTGACTGCCATTCCAGGCGCAGAAACAGAGACTGCCACCGAGTGTGAAGAAAATAAGAGTGTGGTGCGGTAGTCACTAGCCTGCTGGGTCAGGAATCAGGAGGGCCAAAGTCCTGTCTGAGGAGGTGATGGTCAAACTATGTCCTAAATACTAAGGAGAAACTAGTTACGTGAAGATCTGAGAAAACAACATTTTAGGCAGAGGGAACAGCAAGTGCAAAGGCCCTGAGGTGAGAAGAAGCTTGCCCATACAAGTAAGACAGGCCAGTTGGCTAAAGCTTGGAGGGCGTGCAGAGATGGTTGACAGCCCTGGAGCTCACACGCAGCTCCCACCAGCTCTTGAGAGCAGACTGTTAAATCCTCAGGAATTGTGTGAGTCGGTGGTTAACACAGGCATTGTTGAATTCCAATTAAATTAACTTACACTTTTAAAAAGTGAATTAAAAATTAAAATAATGCTCATAACTCATCATCTTTGGGGGTGTGTGTGTGAGAGAGAGAGAGAGAGAGAGAGAGAGAGAGAGAGGGAGGAAGGGAGAGAGGTGAGAAGCATCAATTCTTCATTGAGGCAGCTTAGTTGTTCATTGATTGCTTTCACATATGAGCCTTGACCAGGGGCTCCAGCTGAGCCAGTGACCATTTGCTCAAGCCAGCAACCATGGGGTCATGTCTATGATCCCTCACTCAAGCCTGAGACTCCTCGCTCAAGCTGGTGAGCTTGTGCTCAAGTTGGCAACCTCAGGGTTTCAAACCTGGGTCCTCAGTGTCCTAGGTCAATGTTCTATCCACTGCACCACTACCTGGTAAGGCATCACTTGTTAATTTACTACCTTTTAGGAGGATCTATGCTCTCGAGGTTTTCTGCCTAGTGGAAACACTGCACTGTTCTAGGTGGAGCCCCATTTGAAACAAGCCACTCTGAGAGTATTTAGACGTTGGCCATGAACAGATGCAACAGCTCAGGGCTTCTCAGGGGCTGGTTATAGAACACCCATCAGCTACCTACTGAGCGCTATACAGTTATTCTAACACCAGGAGGCCTCAGGAGGCCTCTGACCAGGTTCCTGAGAGAAGGCCTCTCTCCTTGCCTGGCTCCTCCCATATCGGTGACCCTCCTCGCCCTCAGCCTGGTTCTCCAGCCCTGGGTCCCTGTTACCCAGGTTCCCTGCACCCTCTGGAGCCAGCTATGGATAGCAGGGTGAAAATGCCCCTGGGCGTTTAAAGCAAGAAGTTAAGGCTGAGCAACCCGCCCAGGAAACCACCTGGACGGAAGGCTACCCTGGACCTGTGGAAAAGCTGCAGAGAAGTGAGGAAGTCTCATACAATAGCTGCCTCTCTTCTTCAAGTGATAAGCGACATGCCGAGTCCACTACACAAGAAGGGACTGTGGTTAAACAACCTCTCATCCACCTGAGAAGGCAGAACCAAGGTTCCGTATTAGAAAAGCCACAGACAGATCGGAGAGGCTCCGATGTGACATTGGTTGAGTGGGCCTGGTCCATGTGGAGGACCGAGGCTCAGAGGGCATAGCAGGCAGCCATGGAGAGAGAGCCAGAAGCACTGCCAACAGGCACACTTGGGAATGGTGCATGCCTCTTCTCCGGGGCCAGGCGGGGGGTGAGGCGGGGCAGCGAGGACTGCCCTGCACTGCCAGGCAGGCAGGCTCTCTGTGGGAGATTCTGGGGGCCGCCCACCCTAGAGCATGTCTAGCCTGACAGCCTTACCTCCGCCAGCAATGGCTTCTTCCAGCACAGATGTGGCCAGCTGATCTGTGACGGCCAGGTCCTGGGGTTCCCCTGATGTGCATACCCAGCGGAAAGGCCCAAAGCCCTGGGAGAAGATATCCCTGCAAGGACAAGATGCCTAGTCATCTTCCCAAGCGGGCTGTATTTCTCTGGCTGGGCCAGGATCACTATGGCCCAAGGAAAGGAGGCTGGCATATGTTCTAGAACCGAGAAGGGGGGAAGGCTGTGTACAAGTTGGGGTCTGTTGGGGGCCACTGTGTATGGACACATGTAGTAAAAGAGAGGGGCGTCAATGTCCAGAATTGTTGCTGGCATCCCCTAAGTCACTAAGTGAACAGGAAGTTTCAGAGGCCCCGCCTCCTCCGGTTCCTCTCTATCCTCTCGGTCCCCCTCTCCCTGTCCAACCTCCTCCCCTTAGCCCCTCCCCTTAGCCCCTCCCCTTAGCCCTTCCTCTTAGCCCCTCCCCTAGCCCCTCCTCTTAGCCCCTCCCCTTAGCCCCTCCTTCCTCCTCCAGTTGAGTCCCTTCGCAGTCCTCCCTCAGTGCCCCTCCCTCGCTCTCCACCCCCTCCCGGAGCCCTTCTTCCCTTCCCTCACCCTCCCATGTCTCCCTCTTCCGCTGCCCCCCTGATCCCTCGGTCCCCTTCTGTCCCCTCAGTGCTTTCCCTCCCTCTAGGTCTCTGATTCCCCTCTCCGAGTTGAAACAGCTCTAGCTGCAGGAGTAGAGAGCTGGGACACAGACAAGCAGAAATTCTGAAAACTGCTGTTATAAACAAACGAACAGTCAGCAAAAACTAAAAACAGTTGGGAGAAATAGTAAATATGGGGACGAGGACAAATTTGCCTTAGGCAAACTGACCTTCCTACGTAAACTTCATGCAGAGGGAGGCATCAGCCTGGGCCCTCCAACACTGCCGGGAGGCCCTCCTGGGCTACCCCCCTGCATCCCTCCCCAGGGAGGCCCCAGAGGCCCCTGGACTGTGGCCTTTGCACAGCGCTCTGGCCCAGCCCCTCTGGCTCTGCCCCGCCCACGTCCACCCCAGGAGATGTTTGCCTTCTCACCTTCCTCCCTCTCTAGCCCTCCCCCGTGTCCCTTAAGGGACACGCCTCCAAACCTCCACCCTCAGCCAGTCTCCCTCTGGGTCCCACTCCTTCCCACTTGTCCTGGGCCACTGGTCTCCCCAGACCTGCCCTACAACACCAGGTGGGCACGAGGGCTTCAGGGGCCAGTAGGTCTTGGCCTCCATGGATCAAGCCATCAGCCGCTCTCTCAGGCGCACGGCCCTGGCCATGGGGTGGACAGCATGTAGGCTCATGGGTATTGAATGTTGGGGGATTCGTCAGGAAGTGACCTTGGCTCCAGGCCCGTTCCGCCTACTTGTCTTTTCTTTGAGGCTTTGTACAAAGTCTCCCATGGTCTCAGTTTCTCTTCACCTGCATTCTGTGGTGAAATCCCACGACCTGGTGTGGCGGCCACTCTGGGGCCTCAGCCCTGGACAGAGGAGGGGCTTTTCTGACCTGAATGTCCAGGACCAGACACTGTGCGGAGCCTCGTCACTTACCCCATGATGTGCTGGACGTACGAGGGGTAGCGGAACTCAGTCCTCTCCGCCCCTTTCTTCTCCACGTCAGCTCCTGTGGACAGAGCACCACACAGAGTCACCCAGAGGGGCGAGGCTGGCAGGCCACACCCCAAGGTCAGGACATCCACCACCGTCCCGATGGAAACTGAGACAGAACCGAGGAAGGATTGCAGAGGTGCTCTCTCCTGAGGGCAAAGGGTTGTGAGTCTCCTTTCAGGGAAAAGAAGAGACAGCAAGTGCAGCCCTGGCGGGCGGAGTAGGCAAGGCAGTGTGTACACATGCCCGTGCGTGCTGCACGCATCTGTGTCCAGATGGGCACCCCAGAGCCCGGGCTCCAGGGAGGGACGGGAGGGGGGCTGGTGCCAGAGAGCGGCTGGGAGGGAGACTTTCCAGTGAATATCTTTTGTACCTTAATCTAAACTATAATCCATGAATGAATCACCTGTTTTACAGAAAGAACTTTCCTTCATAAAAAAGTAAAGCTGCAATTTTTTGCAATGGAGCTCATACCCAAGCATTGTATCACCTCTCTTTATGGCATTTTATATTTCTTTCTTTCTTTCTTTTTTTTTTACAGAGACAGAGAGAGAGTCAGAAAGAAGGATAGATAGGGACAGACAGACAGGAACGGAGAGAGATGAGAAGCATCAATCATCAGTTTTTTGTTGTTACACCTTAGTTGTTCATTGATTGCTTTCTCATATGTGCCTTGACCGTGGGCCTTCAGCAGACCGAGTAACCCCTTGCTCGAGCCAGTGACCTTGGGTCCAAGCTGGTGAGCTTTTGCTCAAACCAGATGAGCCCGTGCTCAAGCTGGCGACCTCAGGGTCTCGAACCTGGATCCTCCACATCCCAGTCCGACGCTCTATCCACTGCACCACTGCCTGGTCAAGGTGGCACTTCACTTTATATTTCTAAGGTAAATGGAGAAACTGAGGACAGAGAGGTCAAGCTGGCAGGGCCAGCTTCCAGAAAACCAGGTAAGGGCACAACAAAGCCTGCATGCCATGGCTCTGCTTCCCCTGGGCACCCACCGGGCCACACTTGCCTGGATGGAAGGGAGTGTGCCCACTGCCAGCCCGGGGGGGAGGGGGCCCCCGAACAAGCCTCCCTTCTCTCACCTGCTCTCTGGGCCTCCAAGAGGAAGGCATTGCCATAGTCCCAAAAGAAGAAGTTCTCCTTGGCCAGTCTGTTGATGGCTGAGATTTGCCTCCTCAGGCTGCAACAGGCCAGTAGTCAGCTGTCAGTTCTGCCCACCAGTGAGACTCTGAAAATCTCTCTGCCCCATCCCTGTCACCTGCCAGCCTCACTCCATGGACCCCAGCTGGCTCTGCTGACTTCCACTCACTCTGACAGAGGGGCAGACAGAGGCTCAGAGAGGGTAAGGGTTTTACCTAAGGCCACTCAGCTGGCCACTGGAGAACCAGGCAGAGGCCGCAGCTGCTCAGTCCAAAAGATCCTTCCAGTGCGCATTCCCCTCTCCCACCCCCGCGTACCCCACACAGCCCTGGGAGCTGCATCACCTTTCCTGGACCAAGCCCTTGAACGTGGCCGGATCCGACGCCATGAGGCTCTGAGCCTCTGCAAAGCCGAGCTGCACAGGGTAATAGCCACCGTTGAACGGGTTGTGGCAGGATGTCTGGTCTGATCCCAGGTCCACCAAGAGCTCCCCTGTCACGTCCAATTCGTGGACCAAGCGCTCCCTGGAGAAGATGTTGGCTCGTCAGTGCGGGATGGCACCTGCCCTGGGCAGGGGCTGGCAGCAGCCGCTGCCTGAGTTTAGCACCCAGCCAGGAGGGGGTTGTAGCATGGTTTCCAGACCACACATCCAGTAGCCAGAGGCCGAGACTGATCCTACATCCATCCCCGCACACCCTTCTCCTGCGAAGAACACCTGAAGGAAGGCTGCTATGAGTTCGGCCCGGGATCCAGGTGGGGAAAGCAGGGAGCAGAGCCTCAAGCCAATACTCAAGCTTTGTGTTCCAGGAGCCCCTGGCCGCTATTGGGACCTTGGCTGGAGAGAGAGGGTCACACGGGGTCCCCAAGGCTACTGATTCTCACCCCTGCACTTACCAGAGATCTACCACATTGCCGTGGTAACCAAGGCTGAGCACTTCTTTTTTTTTCCTTGCTTCCCTAAAGGGCACAAGAACAGAACAGAGAGCCCCATCACAACTGCCCACAGCTGTGCACTCGACCTACACACAGGGTCCACCCAGATGGCTAGACTGCGGAAAACCCGAGAGGCTACCGAGAGTATCGTGCGCAAGTTCAGTGCCTGAGGCTCGTTCTTTGAGAACTCGGGCCATAAGGGAAACGGCAGACTTGAGTGTTCCAGACAGGAGAACTGAGATGACAACGGTGACAACCCTTTCTGAGACAATACTTAGAATTAGGCCTCTAATAACTCTAATAAGGACCTTCCTAGGACTCACTCAAGTTGATCCTTGAATCATAAAAGTCACTAAAGTCAATTCTAAACATTACTTGGAAAAATAAAAGTACAAGAAAATAAAAGTATATTTTGGGGAACAAAGATTTGAATCCATGAAAGCTCGGGCAGATCTGAGAGGCATCAGAAAGCAACAGTAGGTGGGGCGGTGAGGGAGTGCGGCACCCCCTCAAAGACACAGATGGACTGAAGCAGGGGTCCCCAAACTATGGCCCGCGGGCCGCATGCGGCCCCCTGAGGCCATTTATCCGGCCCCCGCCGCATTTCCGGAAGGGGCACCTCTTTCATTGGTGGTCAGTGAGAGGGGCACTATATGTGGCAGCCCTCCAACGGTCTGAGGGACAGTGAGCTGGCCCCCTGTGTAAAAAGTTTGGGGACCCCTGAACTGAAGGCCTTGCTTGGCAGAGATGCCAGCCGGAGCCAGGTGCTCCTCTCTCCCAGGTGTGCAAGGAGCACAAAGCAGTGAGAGGCGCACAGTCCGGAGCAGTGAGGGATGACAGAGAGGGCGGGCTGCATCTCCGCTGAATGGCCGGAACCGGAACCGGAACCACGAGCCCCTGGGAGGACCACGCCCTTCCAACCTGTGTCTTCTGCAGCTTAGGGCGTAGAAATGGGATGAGACAGGCAGCTGAAGGTGGTTTGTTAAACTGATGTGAAATGACTGTGTGTGTGTGTGTGTGTGTGTGTGTGGCTGTAGAGATTAAGGAAATAAGCTGGTCCAAGTTTTTTGTGAGTGACAAGAGGGAGAAGGCAGATGGAAGAGTTATATTTAGAGATGACAAGACCATCAGCGTGGTTGGAAGTGTGGGTGTGAGTGTGTGCGTGCATTCAGATGTGTATATGGGCATGTGTGCAGAATGTACAAGTGTGTGTGTTCAGGGTGTTAACCAGCATCGACAGGCGTAAGAGCCAAATCAGGCAAGAGCCTTTAGCGACACAGTAGGGTTTGGAATTTCTCCTATAATTTTTTTTTAATTTATTCATTTTAGAGAAGAGAGAGAGAGACAGAGACAGAGAGAAAGAAAGAAAGAAAGAAAGAAAGAAAGAAAGAAAGAAAGAAAGAAAGAAAGAAAAGAAAGAAAGGGCCCTGGCCGGTTGGCTCAGTGGTAGAGCATCGGCCTGGAGTCCCAGGTTTGATTCCCGGCCAGAGCACACAGGAGAAGCGCCCATCTGCTTCTCCACCCCTCCCCCTCTCCTTCCTCTCTGTCTCTCTCTTCCCCTCCTGCAGCCGAGGCTCCATTGGAGCAAAGTTGGCCCGGGCGCTGAGGATGGCTCCTTGGCCTCTGCCTCAGGCTCTAGAATGCCTCTGGTTGCAACAGAGCAACGCCCCAGATGGGCAGAGCATCACCCCCGGTGGGCGTGCCAGGTGGATCCCGGTCGGGCGCATGTGAGAGTCTGTCTGACTGCCTCCCCATTTCCAACTTCAGAAAAATACAAAAAAAAAAAAATTAAAAACATGAAAAGAAAGGAAAGAAAGAAAGAAAGAAAGAAAGAAAGAAAGAAAGAAAGAAAGAAAGAAAGAAAGAAAGAAGAAAGAAGAAAGAAAGAGGGGAGGAGCAGGAAACATCAACTCCCACATGTGCCTTAACCAGACAAGTGCAGGGTTTCGAACCGGCGACCTCAGCATTCCAGGTTGATGCTTTATCCACTGCGCCACCACAGGTCAGGCTCTCCTATAATTAATGGAGAGTTAGCTAAAAGTTTCACACAGGGGTGCAACGTGGTCTGACTAGTATTTTAGAAAGATCTATGTCCAATCATATCCTGTCTTAGAAATAGGAATATTTCTCAACTTCCGTGTGTACTTGAACATTTTCACGAGCCCCCTTTGATTAGAACATTGTAGCTGCGGAGAGCCATTGTGACGGCGCATCCTCCCCACACAGGCTCAATTCTGTAAAGCAAATCCGTTCACAGCCTGCTTCCAAAAGGGCATCTTAGCAGCAGCCTCAGGGAAGTCCTCCCTCGTTCCCACTAAGACACCTCAGGAGGGAACGGCTGCTCTGGACACTACGCAGGCCATCTTAGTGCAAGTGGGGAGGAAGATCGACTTATACTGACACTGGTGGAGTCACACTGAAGGAAACCTCCATCTTTCAAAGATTCATGTTTCCCCGATAGTTTCAATGAGCACCTACTATGTGCCAGGCTCTGTGAGGAGCACCGAAGTCACCACAGTGAGAAACACAGGCACATTCTTTGCAAAACTGTGGCTGAGTATTGAGGAAAAACAAGAGGATGATTGAAAAATCTGCTAGAACCACGTGCTTGACCACCAAAGTACTTAAACTTAGGGGTTTCCTACACACCAGCAATAATGACCAGCAAGAAGTAGACATTAGAAGATCCCTTCTGCCTGACCTGTGGTGGTGCAGTGGGTAGAGCATTCGACCTGGAATGCTGAGGTCTCCCGTTCAAAACCCCAGGCCTTGCCCCTTCAAGGCACATACGAAAAGCAGCTACTACGAGTTGATGCTTCCCACTCCTCCCACCCCCTTTTTTTTCTCTCTCTCTCTTTCTCTAAAATCAATAAATAAAATCTTTAAAAAAATTTGATCCTTCCTACTCTACCACCTCTGGGTGGTCATTTAGCGGGGTGGCCATCTGTGGCCAAATGTCAGGCATTGAACAGACCCATGCAGAGCAAGCAAGCCCCTGGGCCCCATGCTGTGGTCTCCCCACTTTTATTTTATTTTATTTTATTTTTTCATTCATTTTAGAGAGGAGAGGGAGAGAGAGAGAGAGAGGAGAGGGAGAGAGAGAGAAGGGGGGGAGGAGCTGGAAGCATCAACTCCCATATGTGCCTTGACCAGGGAAGCCCAGGGTTTCGAACCAGAGACCTCAGCATTTCCAGGTCGACGCTTTATCCACTGCGCCACCACAGGTCAGGCAAGGTCTCCCCATTTTCGATGCTCACTGGTCAAGCTTTGTACCTGAGTCTCCTGACGCACTGGTCCAAACTGTCAGTCACTTCCATCAGCCAACCTTGCTGGTGACGTTTCATGAGGGCTGCTTTATCCACCTGCGATCAGGAAGGGCACAGATCATCCCAGGGTGTCGCCCTCCGCTGGGTTCCATCCTCCCGTGTAGGGCCCCCACTTTCCTAACATAGTGTCAGAGCAGACACCAGAAGCTGCTTGCCAATATCCACTCTCCCTCCTGCCTTCCTTATCAACAGAACCTGTGTAGGGTGGCTCTGTGCTCAGCCTCAGGAGACGAACCGTGTCCAAGCCAACTACAAATATCTTGTCCACTGTCTCCAGCTCCCTGGTGGGTAAGAACATCCATTGGATTCAATACTGACCAGAGTGTTGAGATTGCTTTTTTTTTTTTCTGAAACAGAGTCAGTCACAACTAGTACTTCTCCTTCTCCCTTCTCCCTGCCATTGAATATAGAAGGGATGTCTGGGGCTGGGGCAGCCATTTTGTTCCCACAGGGAAGCCCAAAATAATCTAGAGATATTGGTCTTAACATCACTGAGCTTCTGAACCAATGCCAACGGTGTTGATTACATGAGAAAAATAAAACCATATTTACGTGAGCTGCCATTGCTCGGCTTTCTTTACCTGCAGCCAAAGGGTTCCTAACAAGTACAGCTATGTACGTCACAGGTATAGGAGCAACTAAGTGCACTTCACACTGGTGTATATCGCCAAGGCTTTTCTTAGAGCTGCCCACCTCCTCTGCCTGCTTCCGTTCCTGTCCTTGGCACTGCCAGAGAAAGCTGTGACAGCCCCTGAGAAGCAGCAGCGACCCTGCCCTCTACTGATGGGCAACTCAACTGCTCCCCCCACTTGACTGTGAAATGTTTGAGTTGGGGGAGTCTATCTTCATTTAATTCACAAACATTTATTATCCCTCAGCTATATCCCAGGCATTCTGTGGGGTAACAGAAGTGATGCAGCGACAAGCACGGACCATGTAATATGGTGGGCACTTTGAAGGCAGGAGATAGCAATATATGCTTCCCTGGGAAGCTACCCGGGGAGGCTTTGTGGAGGGGGCAAAGGAGAGGGTGAAAGAAGAGAGGGCTGTGAGTGTGCGTGACTCCAGAAGCAAGGAGAGAGGTGGACGGGGACGAGGACTCAGCTCTCCTGGCCTGCTCACCTCTGCTATCACACCGATGCACCCAACGATGACTGCGGCTTTGGCCTGAGCCCCACTCATTCCGCCCAGTCCAGAGGTGACAAAGACTTTCCCAGCCAGGTCCTGGACGCCCAGGTAGCGACGCCCAGCATTCAGTACGGTGAGCTGTAGGGAGAGGAGTTGGGAGCTCACTGTCCACTCCCAGCATGTCCACCTTCCATCCCCTGAGGCTAGGTGTGACCCCTGTTTCTCACCACTGTGCCGTGGACAATTCCCTGGGGACCGATGTAGCAATAACTGCCTGCTGTCATCTGGCCATACCTGACCACAGAGAAGGCAAGCAGGAGGGTAAGCCCAGTGCCAGCTAACCACTTTAGATGATTAAAAATTCATTTTTAATTACCCCAAAGTGCATTAATACATATTCTTTGAAAACAAAACATTTTAGAAAAGGTACAACCCTCCATTTCTGGTCACCTTTGGCCTCTTAGACCTTTTATAAACAAGTGTCCTTTTTTTTTTTTTTTTTTTTTTTTTTTTTTTTACAGGGACAGAGAGAGTCAGAAAGAGGGATAGATTGGGACAGACAGACAGGAATGGAGAGAGATGAGAAGTATCAATCATCAGATTTTCATTGTGACACCTTAGTTGCTCATTGACTGCTTTCTCATATGTGCCTTGACCGTGGGCCTTCAGCAGACTGAGTAACCCCTTGCTTGAGCCAACGACCTTGGGTCCAAGCTGGTGAGCTTTTTGCTCAAACCAGATGAGACTGCGCTCAAGCTAGCGACCTCGGGGTCTCGAATCTGGGTCCTCCGCATCCCAGTCCGACGCTCTATCCACTGCGCCACTGCCTGGTTAGGCTAAACAAGTGTCCTTTTAAAAACTATAGTACTGTTGGCAAAATCACACTGGGGACTAGTTAGCCATATTGACAAAAGGTGAACAGGGCCCAGCACTTCCACCTTCCAGGTTTATGCTCATGTAAAGCATGTGCACCACTTTTCACACCACCTTGATTTGCAATGCACAAACCCTGAAATAGCTGAGAAGTCCATCACCAGGAGGAAAGAGAAATGACTTGCAGGAATGGAACGCTACACAGAAAGGAGAAAAGACATAGTCATTCTGCGCGTGATCGGCCCAGCGTTGAAGCCAGCCATGAAGGAGTACATTCTGCAGGGTTACGTTCATTCAGTGACCTCCATCTGGGGAATCTGCCTGCTGCAAGGAAGGCTGGGAGCTCTGGGAAGCAGAGACGGCTTGGTCTCCAGCTGGAGGTGCTGGCACAGCGAGGCACGCTCCAGATTAGTGCACTGCGCTGTGTGTAAGTTAGACCTCAGGGAACCCATTCGCAGTGTTGTTTTGCATGCGTAGTGTTAGTTACATAAATGGCCTCATTCTGCAGGCGTTGTTTCTACAGCTTGTTTTCCCCCTAGACACAGGCCTGTGGGGCCCTTTCCACATGAGCGTTTACAGATCCTGCTCGCTCCTTTGTGTGGCTCCAAGTCGATGCAGCGTCAGAAGCTGCAGGTTCTCTCCCCGTTGATCATTGGGATGGCTCCAACTTTGCTACAGGAATAACGGGAATAACCCTGCGGTGAGTCATCTCTTATCTGCCTCCCTAGGTAGACAGCAGGAAGGAGGAGTGCTGGGTTGTCAGATGCCAGCATTAAAAATATTAACAGTTACTGTCAGATTCCAAAGTGACTGCCAAGCAATGCATGGCCATGCCTGTTTGAATTGATGGTATTATTCATAATTATCACACATTTGAATTGATGGCGATGTAATGGGGGAATGACAACATTTTGCTGTTGCCTTAAGTGCACTCTTCTTCTTTTTTTTTTTTTTACAGGGACAGAGAGAGAGTTAGAGAGAGGGACAGATAGGGACAGACAGACAGGAACGAAAAGAGATAAGAAGCATCAATCATCAGTTTTTTGTTGCGACACCTTAGTTGTTCATTGATTGCTTTCTCATATGTGCCTTGACCGTGGGGCTATAGCAGACCGAGTAACCCCTTGCTCGAGCCAGCGACCTTGGGTCCAAGCTGGTGAGCTTTGCTCAAACCAGATGAGCCCATGCTCAAGCTGGTGACCTCAGGGTCTCGAACCTCGGTCTTTCTGCATCCCAGTCCGATGCTCTATCCACTGCGCCACTGCCTGGTCAGGCTACTGCACTCTTCTTCTTCTTTTTTTTTTTAAAGATTTTATTTATTCATTATAGAGAGGGGAGAGAGAGAGAGAGAGAGAGAGAAGGGGGAGGAGCAGAAAGCATCAACTCCCATATGTGCCTTGACCAGGCAAGCCCAGGGTTTTGAACCGGCAACCTCAGCATTTCCAGGTTGACACTTTATCCACTGCGCCACCACAGGTCAGGCTGCACTCTTCTTGAGGTAAGGAGAGCATCAAGGCTTACTGCCACTTGCTTATCTCCCTTATAAATTTTAAGTTGATATCTCTTTTCTATTGGATTCCTGTGGCCAACAATTTCTCCAGCCCTTTTTCTCTTCTGGATCAGGGGTGGATCCTGATTCTCAGATCTGTCTAAATATCAAGCTTATCTCTTAATTAGGCAAGCCATTGGACTACTCAGAACCTTTGTTTACTCTTCCAAAAAGTAGGGATGCAGTACCCTTACCTTGAAAGGTCATATGGCTATTAACACAACATAAGAGAATAGTGTTAATATAATAAACATTCATCTAGGGAGACAGGTGAAGCCACCAACCCCCCCACCCAGTCCCTCCTAGGCTGTGCTCCTTGGTGGGTCTGCCTCCACTCAAACAGAGTGTCACATGCTAAGGGTGTCACCTTCATTATTAAATTAATTATCATACTCTTATTAATATCCCTTCTTTACTGATAGGATCCAAGTTCCAAAGTTATACTAGAACAAAACTGGAAACTGATTTTAAGACCTTCTGACTCGATTCTTTGTGCTTAACTGATCTGCTGCATGCTACTCCCAAGATAACTCTTGGAGGTAAAATTGTGGGGTCAAAGTTCCTTCATTCCAGTCACTAGATGTAGCCCTCCCAGCCACCTCCAGCCTGTTGTACTGACCTAGACCCTACCTACAATCTGAGACTGCCTGTTTCCTCACATTCTCCTTAGCAACTGGGTGTTATCTGTAGTTTCATTTTTGTCATCCCAATAGTGAAAAGACTTTGCTTTAGTTTGTAGTTATCAGATTCTTTATGTAGTACATTTAAACTTTTTCCTACTTCCATTAACAATTTGCAATCTTCTCTTTAGTTAAACTGCCCACAGCAGTCAGGTGCAGCCAGACCAGATCTGACTATAGCTCCACCCTCTCAACTTCCATTCTGTATCTATGAAACAGAAGCACAGTGACTAGCTGGAGGTCACAAGAGGTAGAGGAGCCATCAGTGGACCCCATTCCTCTGACCCTGTGGCTGCCTCCACTGGTACAGCAGAGGTTCTTCAGGCCTCGTAATATTAACAACAGCAAGCATGACTACCAATGACTGACAAAAAAGGAATTGGGTTTCTGAGCTTCAGTTTCTTCGTCTACAAAATATGGTAATAAGAGTATTTATTCTTTTTTTTATATAAATAAATTTTTATTTTAATGGGGTGACATCAGTAAGAGTACTTATTCTAAAGGATTATGTGGAAGACTGAACTTATAAATCCTAAGGAAAATGAGAACATAGCAATCCAAAATCTATGGGACACAGCGAAAACAGACATAAGGAGATTCATTGTTTTGTAGCCTACCTCAAGAAAAAAAGAAAAATCTCAAATAAACAATCTAACTTTTTTTTTTTTTTTCATTTTTCCGAAGCTGGAAACGGGGAGGCAGTCAGACAGACTCCCGCATGTGCCTGACCAGGATCCACCCGGCATGCCCACCAGGGGGCGATGCTTTGCCCCTCTGGGGTGTCACTCTGTTGCGTTCAGAGCCATTTTAATGCCTGAGGCAGAGGCCACAGAGCCATCCCCAGCGCACGGGCCATCTTTGCTCCAATGGAGCCTCGCTATGGGAGGGGAAGAGAGAGACAGAGAGGAAGGAGAGGGGGGAGGGGTGGAGAAGCAAATGGGCACCTCTCCTGTGTGCCCTGGCTGGGAATCGAACCCGGGACTCCTGCACGCCAGGCCGATGCTCTACCGCTGAGCCAACTGGCCAGGGCCACAATCTAACTTTTAAATTCTAAAGGAATTTGAAAAACACAAAGCCCAAAGTGAGTAAAATAAAGGAATAATGAAGATCTGAGCAGAAATAAATGAAACAAAGTCTTAAAAGAAACAATAAAAATTAAGATCAATGAAACCAAGAGCTGGTTCTTTGAGAAGATAAATAAGATTGACAAACCTTTAACCAGACTCATCAAGCAAAAAAGAGAGGAGACCAAAATAAAATAAGAGATGAAAGAGAAGTAACAATTGACACCAAAGAAATACAAAGAATTGTAAGAAAGTATTATGAACTATATGCCACCAAATTGAACAATCTGGACAAAACAGATAAACTTCTAGAAACATACAATCTTTCAAAACTGAATCAGGAAGAATCAGAGAATCTGAATAGACAGGTTATAGCTAGTGAAATTGAAGCAATAATCAAAAAACTCCCAACAAACAAAACTTCCAGACCAGATGGCTTCACTGGTGAATTTTACCAAAAACTCAAAGAGAATTAACACCTATCCTTCTCAAGCTATTCCAAAAAATTCAAGAGGAGGGAAGACTCCCAAGCTCATTTTATGAGGCCAGCATTATATTTATTCCAACATCAGATAAGGACACTACAAAGAAGGAAAATTTATAGGTCAATATCCCTGATGAATATAGATGCTAATATCTTCAACAAAATATTAGCAAACAGAATTCAGCAATACATTAAAGAAGTCAAACACCATGACAAAGTGGGATTTATTCTGGGGATGCAAGGTTGGTACAATATCCATAAATGAATAAACAGATACACCATATAAATCAAATGAAGGACAAAAATCATGTGTTTATATCAATAGGTGCAGAAAAAGCATTTAATAAAATCCAGCACCCATTTTTGTTAAAAAATTCTCAGCAAAGTGAGAATAGAGGGAACATAGCTTAACATTATAAAGGCCATATATGAGAAACCCACAGCCAACATCATACTCAATGGGAAAAAACTACAAGTGTTTTCTTTAAGATCAAAGACAAACCCTAGCTAAGTAACTCAGTGGACAGAGCATCATCCTGGTACACTGAAGTTGTGGGTTTGATCCTTGGTCAGGGTATATACATGAGGCCACCAATGAGTGCACAACTAAATGGAACAACTAAGTAAAACAATGAGTTGATGCCTCTCTATTTCTCTTTCTCTCCCTTTTCCCCTCTTCCCCTTCCCCCGCCTCTCTCCAAATCAATAGCAAAAATTTTTTTTTAAATAAAATCAGAACCAAGACAGAGATGCTAGCTACAACCACTCTTATTCAATATAGTACTGGAAGTCCTAGCACAGCAATCAGACAAGAAGAAGAAATAAAAGTCATCCAGATTGGAAAGAAAGAGGTAAAACTGTCATTATTGATTGATGACATGATATTGTACATAAACTGTCATTATTGATTGATGACATGATATTGTACATAGAAAACCCTAAAGTCTCTGCCAAAAAACTACTAGAGTTAATAAGTGAATTTGGCAAAGTGGCAGGATATAAAATTAATATTCAGAAATCAGTGGAATTTTTATACACCAAAAATGAACTGTCAGAAAGAGAAACTGAGGAAACAATCCCATTTATTATTGCAACAAAACAGTAAAGTACTAGGAATAGATTTAACCAAGGAGGTAAAAAAATTATACTTAGAAAATGATAAGACATTGAAAAAAAATTGAGGAAGATACTAATAAGTGGAAGCATGTACCATGTTCATGGATAGAAAGAATTAACATCATTAAAATGTCCATACTACCCAAAACAATTTATAGATTCAATGCAATTCCTATTCAAATACCAATGGTATATACTTCACAGATCTAGAACAAATATTCCAAAAATTTATATAGAACCAAAAAAGATTCCAGAGCAATCTTGAGAAAAAAGAACAAAGTTGGAGAAATCATGCTACATGATATCAAGTTATACTACAAGGCCACAGTAATCAAAACAACATGATTGGGGTATAAAAACAGGCACATAGTGAAATGGAACAGAATAGAGAGTCTAGAATTCAACCCATACCTACCTGGTCAATTAATATTTGACAAAGGAGGCAAGATTATTCAACAGGGTAAATATATGGTGTTGGAAAAATTGGACAAATACATGCAAAAAAGTAAAATTAGACCATCTTCTTACACCATACACAAGAATAAACTCAAAATGAATTAAATATTTAAATATTAGCTCTGGCTGGATAGCTCAGTTGGTTAGAGCATCGTCCTGAAGCTCAGAGGTTGCTGGTTAGACCGTTGGTCAGGGCACATATACGAACAGATCAGTGTGCCTGTCTTTCTCTCATTCCCTCCCCTCCTCTCTCTAAAATCAATAAAATACACATAAAAATGATTTAAATATTACACTAGAAACCATAAAAATCCTAGAAGAAAACATAGGCAGCAAAACCTTGACTATTTCTTGTAGCAATATTTTTTCTGATACATCTTCTTGGGCAAGAGAAACAAAAAATAAATGAATTGGACCACATCAAACTAAAAACTTTTCTCAGACCAAAGGAAACCATCAACAAAATGAAAAGATAACCTCCTGAATGGGAGAACTTATTTGCCAATACATCTAATAAAGAATTAATATCCAAAATTTATAATAAACTTATAAAATGCAACACCAGAAAAGAAACAGTCCAATTAAAAAATGTGCAGAGGCCCTGGCCGGTTGGCTCAGTGGTAGAGCGTCGGCCTGGCGTGCGGAAGTCCTGGGTTTGATTTCCGTCCAGGGCACACAGGAGAGGCGCCCATCTGCTTCTCCACCCCTCCCGCAGCCGAGGCTCCATTGGAGCATAGTTGGCCTGGGCGCCGGGGATGGCTCTATGGCCTCTGCCTCAGGCGCTAGAGTGGCTCTGGTCGCGACAGAGCGACGCCCCAGAAGGGCAGAGCATTGCCCCCTGGTGGGCGAGCTGGGTGGATCCCGGTCGGGCGCATGCGGGAGTCTGTCTGACTGCCTCCCAGTTTCCAACTTCAGAAAAATACAAAAAAAAAAAAAAAAATGAGCAAAGAACCCAAATTGACACTTTTCTAAAGAGTTAAAGAATACATATATATGGCCAATAGATATATGAAAAGATGCTCAATGTCACTAATCATCAGAAAAATGCACATCAAACCACAATGAGATATTATATGACACCTGTCAGAATGGCTATCATCAATAAATCAACAAACAGCAAATGTTGGCAAGGGTGTAGAAAAAAGGAAACCCTCCTGCACTGCTGGTGGGAGTGCAGATGGTACAGCCACTGTGGAAAGCAGTATGGAGTTTCCTCATAAAATCAAAGATAGAACTGCTTTTTGACCCAGTGATTCCACTTCTTGGAATAGTTCTAAGAATCCTGAAACATTGATTCAAAAAAATATATGCACCCCTATGTTCATTGCCACAGTATTTATAATAGCCAAGATCTGGAAACAGCCCAAGTGCCCATCAGTAGATGAGTAGATAAAAACAATGTGGTACATTTACACAATTGAATACTATGCAACCATAAAAAAGAAGGAAATCTTACCTTTTGAAACAACCGGAGAGCATTTTGCTAAGTAATATAAGCCAGTCAGAGAAAGACAAGTAACATATGATTTTACTCATATGTGGAATCTAATGAACAAAATGAACTAACAAGCAAAATAGAGATAGACTCATAACAGAGAGCAGGCTGACAGCTGTTTGGGGAGTTTCATGAGGGGTGTGGGAGGATTGGGCTAAAAGGACAAAAGAAAATAAGTCATGGACACGGACAGCAGGGTGGTGACTGCCAGGAGAAGGGCAGAGATGGAGGAGAGCAGAGGGGGCTACTGGTGGTGGACGAAGACGGAATTGGAGGTGTGAACACACAATGCAGTGTACGGAGATGCGTTGTAGAATTGGGCACCTGAAACCTGAATAATTATGTTAACCAGTGTCACCTCAATAAGCTCAATTAAAAGATAAATGAATGACTGAATGAATGAATAAAAAGAAAAAACTCTATAAATCCTAGAACAACAAATGGTGGCGACTATTATAATCATATTATAAAGTGTTCACCCATGGCCGAATTAATTGGTTCCCAATATCACAGACTTGATCATATTTACATGGTTATCATCACTCCCAGAGATCCACAAAGGGCATTCATTCATTGTAGTGTTCTTTATAATCCCAAAGAACTGGCAACAACCCAAATCAGGAGGAAAGTGAGCTAAATGAATTATGGTGCCATTGAATACTGCAGGTAAAAAAAGAATAAGTCTGACCCATGTTTCCTGAAATGGAACAGGCTCTAAGCTGTATTGTCAAAGAGGCAAGTGCGGAGCCATCACCACGGTCTCATCATTTATATTTGTAACCACATGCATAAGAACTGTTTTATTTTTTTTTTATTTTTTTTTTATTTTATTTATTAATTTTTAGAGAGGAGAGAGAGAGGGAGAAAGAGAAAGGGGGAGGAGCAGGAAGCATCAACTCCCATATGTGCCTTGACCAGGCAAGCCCGGGGTTTTGAACCGGCGACCTCAGCATTTCCAGGTCGATGCTCTATCCACTGCGCCACCACAGGTCAGGCATAAGAACTGTTTCAAAGGACACAAGGGACACTGTGAATTAGGAAGTCTAGGATGGGAGAGGGATTTCTTTTACATTGTATCTCCTTTTATAATGTCTGAGGGAAAAGTAGTCAACCTGGAGCATGTATTAATTTTACAACAAATGAAATGGTAGTATTCTGCATCTTGATGGGGTTTGCACTTCTCAGGTGCATGCATTTCTTAGAACTCATTAAATGATATACGTAAGATATGTGCATGTCATTACATGTAAATTTTACGTCCCAAACAAACCCCTATGAACAATATTAAATTTCAATCCATAATATTTACAGCTTACTTTGGCATGCATCAAAACTGAATTGGACAGCCTGACCAGGTGGTAGCGCAGTGCATAGAGCGTCGGACTGGGATGTGGAGGACCCAGGTTTGAGACCCCGAGGTTGCCAGCTTGAGCGTGGGCTCATCTGGTTTGAGCAAAAGCTCACCAGCTTGGACCCAAGGTCGCTGGCTTGAGCAAGGGGTTACTCGGTCTGCTGAAGGCCCGCAGTCAAGGCACATATGAGAAAGCAATCAATGAACAACTAAGGTCTCGCAACAAAAAACTAATAATTGATGCTTCTCATCTCTCTCTGTTCCTGTCTGTCTGTCCCTATCTATCCTTCTCTCTGACTCTCTCTCTAAAAAACAAAAACAAAAATACAACAAAAAAAAAACCTGAATTGAACAGATGGATGGGTAAAGGGACAGACAGATTGACAGACACAGGATAAAATGAGTTTAGTAGTATATTAATTATGAAATTTTGGGTATTCACAGTTAATTCTTTCAATTTTCTGTATGTTACAAATTGTTCATAATAAAATGTTGGGAAAATGCAGGATTTAAATTGTATGTCCATTTGCTTATAGTATATAAAAATTGTAGGCATATTCACAAAACTACTAGGGAATATGTAAATATGAAACTGCTACAGTGCTGTGATTGTATTTTTCAAAATTGTATTTAATACTGCTGCCATTGTGTTACAATGCAAGTGGAAATATGTGATATTTAACGGAATGATCAGGTGTCAACTGAAATAGAGACTTACATGGTCACCCCCACAGCAAAGAGCTTCTCATACTCCGCTCTAGAAGAGTAGTTGGGAATGACCTGGAAAAGAGGGACAGGAGCCAATGGGTAGGAAACGATGGGTAGGTGGTGTCAGGGGCACTGGCTCTCCCCGCTGCCCCGGGGCCAGCACCGCGCCCGGCTCCCCAGCACCCACCATCCCGTTGGTGATGACCAGCCGGGGCGCTCCAGGGCTGCTTGGGAAGAGGCCCAGTGGGTGTCCACTGTACATGACCAGGGTCTGCTCCTCTGTCATCCGCGACAAGTAGGACATTGTCAGCCAGAACTGCAGGGGAGAGCAAAGCATGGAGGGGACCCACCATGGGCCCCCGGGCACCACCCAGGCTCCCAGAGCTCCCCAGGCCTCAGCAGTCCTGCCCAGCACTCCACCCCTCCCAGCCTAGCGGCTCCCGGTGCCTCCAGGAACGCCACTCCTTCCTTCAGGACCTTCAGCATCTCCGAATTGTCACCGGTGCTGTGATCTCAGGCAGCAGGCAGGCAGAGAGCTGAGCCCTGAGTCCAGGCCAGAGGACGCGGTTGAGGGAAAGGTCTGGGCACAGGGTCCAGGCCTCATGTTCTGCGTACCTGAGCCCAGTTGCTGAACACCTGTCCATTTCCTCCATAGGTCACAAGTTCCTGGGGAAACTGTAGAAGACACGGTGTCATTTGAGATGGTGGCCTGGAAAGGGCGGGTCCCCTTCCCTGCAGTGGGCTGTATGGGGCAAAGTGGCTGACAGCCCTTTAAGGAGGGGTGGGGCAGGCCCTGGCCGATTGGCTCAGCGGTAGAGTGTCGGCCTGGCGTGCGGGGGACCCAGGTTTGATTCCTGGCCAAAGCACATAGGAGAAGCACCCATTTGCTTCTCCACCCCCCCCTCCTTCCTCTCTGTCTCTCTCTTCCCCTCCCGCAGCCAAGGCTCCATTGGAGCAAAGATGGCCCGGGCGCTGGGGATGGCTCCTTGGCCTCTGCCCCAGGCGCTCGAGTGGCTCTGGTTGCGGCAGAGCGATGCCCCGGAGGGGCAGAGCATCGCCCCCTGGTGGGCAGAGCATCGCCCCTGGAGGGCGTGCCGGGTGGATCCCGGTCGGGCGCATGCGGGAGTCTGTCTGACTGTCTCTCCCCGTTTCCAGCTTCAGAAAAATACAAAAAAAAGAAGAAGGGGTGGGGCAGAGGAAGAAGCCAGAGGGGTTAAGTCCAGGGACAGCAATCTTTGCAGGAACATCGGTCCATCTGTGACTAGGGCAAGGGCTTGGCTTGGGATGAGGGACAGAGCTAGGTCTGGGACTCAGTCTGGGGTCAATGTCAGGGGTCCACCTGTGATCAGGTTTTTGGGGCCAGGGCCACTGCTCAGGAAGCTCTCACTAGGCTGGGTAGTCAAATTCTAGGGCCATATTGCCCTCAGAGATTCACCCGCAGTACTGTCCTTCCTCAAATATGGGGCCTGAGGCACAGACTGGCTCTCCAGGAGGCGGCCCACGACAGGCTCAGGGGGCCAGGCTAACACCCGCAAGTACTGTCCTTCCTCAAATAAGGGGCCTGAGGCACAGACTGGCTCTCCAGGAGGCGGCCCACGACAGGCTCAGGGGGCCAGGCTAACACCTGCAAGTACTGTCCTTCCTCAAATAAGGGGCCTGAGGCACAGACTGGCTCTCCAGGAGGCCCACGACAGGCACAGGGGGCCAGGCTAACACCCGCAAGTACTGTCCTTCCTCAGATATGGGGCCCGAGGCACAGACTGGCTCTCCAGGAGGCGGCCCACGACAGGCTCAGGGGGCCAGGCTAACACCTGCAAGGCTATCGACACAGTCAGTGTAAAATTCATTCCTGGTTTCAAAGACTTAGTAGGAAAAACTTGTAAAATATCTGAATAATATTTTTACTGATTGCATGTTAAAATATTACAGATATAGCGGGTTAAATAAAATACAGTATTAAATCTGTTTCCTTTTACTTTTTCATGTAGCTATTAAAAAATTTAATAATACACATGTTCCTACTATACCAATGTTGATGTCCTGGTGTTGGTGCTATCTGGGAAACTGTCCTTATTTCTAAACACAAATCTTCAGTGAATTCCACACGGGTCTCACAGCACAGTTCTCAGGGACAGAGCTGGCTCCCGTGCTTCGCTTCCCCTGGCTGTTACCTGGGCCACGGCCGGGTCCAGGTTGTTCATGATCATGTGCATGATGGCCGCTGCAGCTTTTGTCCGGCAGGGGTACTGCTTCAGTGGGTAGGCCCTGCAAGGAGAGTCGAGACACCGGGTGTGACGATGGGAGGGCACCCAGGTGTGGACAGTGAGACCCACTGTCCTGCTGCCGAAGTTGCCTGGGAGCTCTCAGCCGGAACCAAGGTCAACCAGCTCTGGTGCTCACACATGCTTTGCACCCCTCCCCCCCTCCTAGGTCCAGGTCACTCGGCTCCATTCCACCCTGGGCCGCCCTCCCTCCCTTCTCGGCGGGCTCCAACTGGGAGAATGATGACGTTGAAGCAAAGCGTGTATCTACTTTCCAGGAGCCTCTACTCTGGGCGCAGTTTATTCTTTCTTTCACACCGTCTGTGCCCCTGGGCACCAATTCTAGAGCCGGTACCAGGCATCAGGCTCCAACAGGAGAGAGGAAGTGTGGTTCCTGCTTTATTGGGTTCATTACATTCCCTGGAGAGGTCCCACACAAGTCTGGGCTTCTGGCACATCTAAGAGCAAGGATGCGTACTGAGTGTGACCTCTGGGCGGGGCAGTGGCATCTGGGAACTGGGATGGGCAGGTCCCCCTGCCCCACCCCAGACTGCTGCTGTGCAGTGACACCTGGGAACTGTGACAGGCAGAGCCTCCTGCCCCACCCCAGACTGCTGCTGTGCAGTGGCATCTGGGAACTGGGACAGGCAGATCCTGCCCCACCCCAGACTGCTGCCGTGCAGTGACACCTGGGAACTGGGACAGACAGGTCCCCCTGCCCCACCCCAGACTGCTGCTGTGCAGTGACACCTGGGAACTGAGACAGGTACACCCTCCTGCCCCACCCCAGACTGCTGCTGTGCAGTGGCATCTGGGAACTGTGACAGGCAGATCCCCCTGCCCCACCCCAGACTGCTGCTGTGCAGTGGCATCTGGGAACTGTGACAGGCAGAGCCTCCTGCCCCACCCCAGACTGCTGCTGTGCAGTGACATCTGGGAACTGGGACAGGCAGGTCCCCCTGCCCCACCCCAGACTGCTGCTGTGCAGTGACATCTGGGAACTGGGACAGGCAGGTCCCCCTGCCCCACCCCAGACTGCTGCTGTGCAGTGGCATCTGGGAACTGTGACAGGCAGATCCCCCTGCCCCACCCCAGACTGCTGCTGTGCGGTGACATCTGGGAACTGTGACAGGCAGGTCCCCCTGCCCCACCCCAGACTGCTGCTGTGCGGTGACATCTGGGAACTGGGACAGGCAGATCCCCCTGCCCCACCCCAGACTGCTGCTGTGCAGTGACATCTGGGAACTGTGACAGGCAGAGCCCCCTGCCCCACCCCAGACTGCTGCTGTGCGGTGGCATCTGGGAACTGGGACGGGCAGATCCCCCTGCCCCACCCCAGACTGCTGCTGTGCAGTGGCATCTGGGAACTGTGACAGGCAGAGCCTCCTGCCCCACCCCAGACTGCTGCTGTGCAGTGGCATCTGGGAACTGGGACAGGCAGGTCCCCCTGCCCCACCCCAGACTGCTGCTGTGCCGTGACATCTGGGAACTGGGACGGGCAGATCCCCCTGCCCCACCCCAGACTGCTGCTGTGCGGTGACATCTGGGAACTGGGACGGGCAGATCCCCCTGCCCCACCCCAGACTGCTGCTGTGCAACATGGGGCGAAGCCCAGCCACTCAGGTTCGCAGGGTCGCCAGGACTGTGCACAATTCAGCACGATGGCGAGCCTGGGCTATTTGAAGACACTGGCCGAGCCACCCTCTAAATCTCTCCTTACCCTCTGGCAAGACAACAGAACACGGGGTTTAGAAAGGGATTTTGTATACAGTTTGGCTCCAGAATTTGACAGTGGGCCAGAGGAACCCATCTGATTAGGATTGCCCCATCTTCTGACCAGTTTGGGGGGCGTCAGCTGTAGTCTGCAGAGCCCCACAGGTGATAACACTGCCACCTCCTTTCTCTGTGTGAGGGGCATCGACTCAGCACGCTACATCTATGGCCACCTAGTATAGACAGCCAGCCTCAATTTCCCTTCCCTGCTGACTCTGCGGGGCTCCTGACCTCTGGCGTGATCCCTCCGAGGTCTCTCTCTTTCCACTCAGGCTTCCTCTGAAGCTGCACCCGCCAGCACTCACCTCATTTCAAGGCGGGGGCAGAACCGGTACATGTAGATGTGCCCGTACAGTCGCAGCTCCTGGGCAAATTCAGGGGCCAGCAGCTCCTGGACATCCGGGGGGAAGTACCGTAGGGCGTTCCTCAGCGCCAGCTGGAGAAGGAGAGTGGTCAGGGGCAGCAGGGGTGGCGGCTCCAGGCCACGCATCTCACAGCTTCCGTGAAGATCCATCCTACCCCGCCTGGATTTGTCCGTGCCGTTCAGAAACCTGTGGTTCTGCCCAGAGACTGCCGAGTTCTCAGCCTGGGTCCATCTACAACGTCACCTCCTGCATGAAGCCTTCCCAAGAAAAGCTTTGTGTACTGGGGACCAGGCTGCTTAACTCCAGGCAAGGACCAGACGGGGCCCTGCCCTGAGGTTTGTGCCTACATGGGAGACGCGGAATCAAAGGGAGTGAGAAGAGACCTGCCAGGAGCCCACGGGCCCCGCGAACGAGTGCAGAGAAGCACTTGACCCCAGTGCCCAACTGGGCGAATAGCCTGACGTTATACTTGCAGCTCTGGGACTGAGATCCTGCCAGATCCAGGAAGGTCTGGTCCACAATCGAGAGCCAGAAAGAGGAGAAGTCTTCTAAGAGCTCTTGATCCAACTAAGGAAAGGAGCCCAAACTGCCACATTCTCCTCCAACCCTATCGCTCCTCTCTAGACTTCCCTGATGATTTTAGTCTTGCTCCAGGGTCTTCGCACTTACTCATCCAAGGAGCGAGATGAGGAAGGCCTGGTTTAACTGTGTCAAATGCTTTTTTGCAACGTTGTTCAGATAACTAGTAACTCATAAACACAACAAAGTTTTCTATCAAAATTAGCAGGTTTGGGATTGTGTGAGTTAGTAGAAATGACTCAGCTATTATATGAAATGTATTTAAAGACTGTAAGAAATTTAATCTATTCTAAAATGATCTGTTGTGCCATAAATATAAAGGGGGTATATATTTCCCGAATCCTAAATAGAACACAAAATCTATTTGCCTATTTCCCCTGTATAAGATTTTATCACTATTGAATTTTTCATTACTTCATGATTTAGCCTAGACATGTCTTACTATGAATTGTTCTACATCAAGTATAAACTATGTCTTTTTAGCTGCAATTTTGTTTGTACTTAATTTAGGAAAATTGTCTTCTTTTCCACTTTTGTTCAATAACTTTATCCCCTATGTCCAGAGTTACAAAATAGGCATGTAGTAATTATTTCTTGGGTGAAAACATTTAAAAAGAAGCAGCTCTATTTGCTAGCCTGCATTCAATACTCCCAAGTTTCAGATGGGGAGTAGTTTTCAGCATTAAGATGAAAAAAACTGGTGTTCGGACAGATTTTGGGAGTTGCCCAAGGCGTTGCAACAGGCCTGGGCAGGCCTAGGGAATGACCCTAGTTCCCAGGGACCCTGGGAACCTCAGCAGGGCAGGAGGCTCAGTGAGTGCAGGCTGGCGGAGGGATGTTGTCAGCCACCTCCGTACAAGCATAGAACAGTAGGCGCAGCTGAATCTGGGCCTGGCCCTGCTACCTGCTCGCTGTGTGAGCTTGGGCAGGTCATCCCTGTCCCAGTTTCCTCATCTTTCATCACGGTCGACTGGGCAGTGTAGTTGAAAGGATTAAACGAGACAGTTCAGCCTGACCAGGCAGTGGCGCAGTGGATAGAGCGTCGGACTGGGATGCAGAGGACCCAGGTTTAAGACCCCGACGTCGCCAGCTTGAGCGCGGGTTCATCTAGCTTGAGCAAAAAGCTCACCAGCTTGGACCTAAGATCGCTGGCTCGAGCAAGGGGTCACTCGGTCTGCTGAAGGCCTGCGGTCAAGGCACATATAAGAAAGCAATCAATGAACAACTAAGGTGTTGCAAAGAGAAACTGATGATTGATGCTTCTCATCTCTCTCTGTTCCTATCTGTCTGTACCTATCTATCCCTCATCTATCCTTCTCTCTGATGACTCCCTTTCTGTCCCTGTAAAAAAATAATAATAATAATAAAAATAACTGAGACAGTACACACTGCCCAGCATGCAGAGCCAGACCTCTATCCACCTGGTCTTTCAAGACCCAGGCTCTGGGGAGCAGTTCTTGCTTCCTGCCCATGCCCAGCTTTGCAACTCCCTTGTTTTCAGGCTGCAGTTTAATGCCATATGCCACCATGGAGAGCTAGTGGAAGCCCCACATGGGAATTCACACTCAGTGGGGGAGAGGGGGTATTCAGCTGGCATGCCATTCAGGTAATACCAACACAAGTGCTTCTGCTCCCACATCTCAGTGCACACCAGAGGGCACGCTGCCCAGCACAGGGTCGGAGGGACTCCCACGGGCGAGGCTGGGGCCTGCTGATGGATGATGCATGGGACGAGTGGGTTCTCATTAGTGAAACAAGACATATTCAAGACACATAAGTTGGGTAGAATATTCTAGATACCTCTCCACCCCCCACCTTGCCTAACAAGCTCAGTGGTCTTTTTTTCTTAGATCCAAAGGATTAATTCATATAAGCAGAATAATGGACCCGAAAGATGTCCTAGCCTAGTCCTAACCCCTGGAACCTGTGAATATGTTACATTATATGGCAAATGAGACTTTACAAAATAAGATTAAATGCAGGTGTTTGAGATGGGAAAACATCCTGCATTACTCAGGTGGGCCCAGTGTAAACACAAGAGTCCTTGTAAGAAGGAAGCACAGGGTCAGAGTCAGAAACACAGATTTGAGTTTGCTGGGCTGGTGGCTGTGAGGATGGAGGAAGAGGCCAGGGGCCGAGGAACACAGAAGTCCAGGAGGTCCGGATGCTCCAGGAGCTGGAAAAGGCGCAGAAACAGGTTCTCCCCGGGGGCCTCTGGAAGGAACCAGCCTGGCTGCGTTTATTTACTTATTTTTAACTTGATATTTTATAATATATGTAATGCTACTAAAGGTACATTATAAACTTTTAAAACATGTAAACATAAACCAGGACCATCTGATATGTCACATTTGAGCCCCCAGATGAGAGTCACGATACTCAGGAAGAGAGCAAAGGAACAGATATGGTTTCAATATCAGGGTCTTTCCACTAATATTTCTTGCTTTTAGCCCAGTGAAACCCATTTCAGATTTCCGACACCCAGAATCGCAGGATGAGAGATTTGGGCTGTCTTAGCCACTGAGCCTGTGGAGACTGGTTCCAGGAGCCCTAGGAAACTAACAAGATGGAGACAGAACTGTCTCCTGGAAGTTATTTCTGCCAGGACCAAACATTTCCTGCTCGGTGGCTGGTTACCTACGCGGATACCAGCTGCTGACTTTTAGCTCCCAAAACGGTGTGTGTGTGTGTGTGTGTGTGTGTGTGTGTGTGTGTGTGTGTGTGTGTGTGTGAGAGAGAGAGAGAGAGAGAGAGAGAGAGAGAGAATTTGGCCTGTGCCTTCCTTTCATTCTAACCTGGCAGTGATCCTATGGGGCAAACCTCACCCACTTGGAAGGTTTTGACTATTTCTGTACAATGACATCCATAATCCAAATTGGTTCAGCCTTGTTTGAATCAACCCCACCCCTGTACCCCTCTAACCCAGCCCTATTAGGGCCCTTAGCCAGCTCTGGTCTAAACTGGAGCCAGACTTCCTGAGTTCAAACTGTGGCTCAGGCAGGGAGCCTCCCCGGAGAGACTACAGTGCTCCTCCCTTCTAAGCCTCAGTCTGCACCGGAGTGTCTGCTGCAGAGCGCACGCATGCACGCGCGCATGTGTACACACACACACACACACAACACACACCCTGCACACACACCCTGTCCCCCGGAGCTCCCAACCCCTCTCTGCAAACTGCGTGTGCGCTGACGGCATGTACCTCATAGGGCTGTCTTGGGGACTAACTGGACTGGCATACCTAGAGCAGTGTCTGGCACCCCTCCGTGCCATGCCCTGTGCTCACCTACCACACACATGGCCCTCTGCGCTGCCAACTGCTTGCTCCAGACCACCCGCCGCTGTGGGAACTCGGCAGAAACCTCTACACTCTCTGGGAGAGTATTGCTAAGCAGCAGGTCACTTCTCCACCCAGAAATCTTCATAAGCTCCCCATTACTCATCTGATAAAGTCATGAGTCCTCTATAATAAAAAATAAAAAAAAAATGGTGACTCAGGGAGATGAAGTGGTGGAACTTACACTTTTATAATATTTAACTTGCTTATCCCATAAAGTGACTTTTCAAAGGTTATGTCAAAAGTCAAAGAAACATATAAAAATTTAAATAAAAATATAGAAAACGAGCCAAAGGGAAAGTATCAAGGGGCCGCTGCTGAAGCTGCTACTGGGCTTGTAAACTGCCTCGGAAACACCCTCGCGCTTCTCCACGGAGAGATAGCTCCCACAGAGAATACTTCCGGGACTGCATGTGTAGTTTTCCCCCACACCGGCCAAGTAAGTCTCTGACACCACCAGTTGGGTGTCCTACAAGTCAACTCAATCCTAACACTGTTTACCTGACCCCACAGATCCAGGGGTCAAGCCACATGACTGCCCTTCCACACACATTACAGACGCCAACTGCGAGTCCAGGTTGTCACCTTACTTCTCACCAACCAGCCATAAATCGGGATTCCCACGACCCCCTCCAAGGGTGTGATAATTTGCTAGAGTGGCTCACAGAATTCAGGGAAACACCATACTTACTGGTTTGTTAAATAATAAAAGATATGAAAAAGGCTACAGGAGGAAAAACCAGATGGAGAGATAGATACACAGGGCGAGGTCTGGGGCAGGGTTGTGAAGCTTCTGCGCCCTCCCGGAAGCCCCCACTCTTCGGGTTCGACTTCAGCACATGGGTGTGATTAATGATTAATTCATTACCCAACCCCTATCCTCTCTCTGGAGTATGGTGGTACGGCTGAAAATCTCAATCGTTTCAAATCGTGGCTTGGTGTTTCTAGCGACCAGCCCTCATCCAGGAGCCCGCCTAGAGTGACCTCCTTAGAACAAAAGATGCTGCTAGCTCCTATCACCTAGGAAACTTCAACTTATATAGGAGATCTGTGTTAGGAACTGTGGGACTTAAAATCAAATATTAGCAGGAAGGGTGGGGGGGAAGGTAGGTAAAGATAAATGCGGAAGGCTGGCCAACCGCGGCACCCAGACAGGAGAATCTAGCCTCTTCAACAGCTCAAACTCCCCAAATCAAGTCGCCCCTTCTCCAAGGGCTTTGCGGTCTTCAGGACAATAACAACAAACACGGGCAAAGCTGAGGTTGCCCTTGCGCCTCAGCTCCCAGGCCTCTCAGCACAAGATGCCGTGGGAGCTGATTGCCAGCACAGAACCACCAGGTGTCACCTGAGATGTGCCGCTGGTGGAGCCCTTCACGCCCTCTTTGTCAAAGGTCAAGGCATTGGTGGCCAGCAGGGAGTTGACCGAGTGGGAGAAAACAAGAACCTTTGCTTTGACACAGCGGAGCTGGGCCAGATAAGGCAAGCGATGACGATGACGGCTTGGAAAGGGGTGAGAAGAGAGGGGCGGAGCTCCCCGCCCCCACCCTTCCCCAAGGCCCTCTCTTCCCAGCCTCCCTGCAGCTCCCCGCTCCCACCGCTCCGCAGCGCCCCCCAGGGCTCCATTGTCTCCTTTGTGGGGGGCACTTGCAGAAAGTGTAGGGGCCCTCGAAGGGTAGCAGTCTTTGTCCCCGGTGGGGTGCGGGAATTCCTCTCTAAATCTGTGTGCTTAATACGTTCTACTTTCCCCGGACTGTTCCTGAAATTGTTGAGTAATTTTTGAGTCAAGACAGTGGAGGAGAAAATTGTTGATACAACTGTGTATTTCATTTCATCTGGTCACCTCTATTCCCATGTGTTGTAATTGTCTTCATCCCCACCTTACAGAGGAGACAAGCTGGTCCCCAAAGGGTCAGTGACTTACCTGAGGTGCTGGCTGGAGGGACTGTGGGAGATCAAGCAGGGGTGAATGGCCTCCCCGCCACTCTCACTGGTAACACCCCTACCCTCCACCCCTGCTCTAGTGTCTTCGTTAGGGTTCTAGCCGGGAAGCTGCAGACTCATCTGAAGATTTGGGGGGGGGAGAGTGTCCCCCCATAAACGGATACAGGAGTTGACCGACTACCGGTTAGAACATTAAAGTTCTGTCTGAGTCTGGGTCAGGAAGGTGCATGTTCCCCTGCTGTGCTTTGGGGGCACTTGACGCTGACTCCAGTCCTCCTTGGACTTGAGGCATCACAGTACCTCCACTTACTGGCTGGGTGACCTTGAGCTTCAGGGTCCTTGTAAATGGAGACCATAGTACCATACCCAAGGTGGTCATGGGGAGAAAATGAGGGATGTGGGGTGTTACGAAGTCTGGCACACAGCCCCCCCACACACACACACCCTCACGGGGAGCTCCTGGAGACCCTGGCTTCAGCTCCTGCAGACAGAGTAGGAAGTAGGGCATACCCACCCAGACCACCCATAGGGTGGCAAAGAGTCCCAGCAGGAATGGGGCTCAACCTCTTACCTTCTCCTCCGCAGGGCTGAGGCCAGGGGTCCTGACTGGGGCATGTGGCACCCCAGCCCAGCGTCCCTGGTTCTCCGGAAGGGGCCGCAGGGGCAGGCCAGAGCACAGCTCCTGGAGGCTAGACATGTCTGGCCGAGACTGAGGTGGAGGCTGGCTCTATGGGAAGGCCAGGGAGAGACTGGGCAGTCCAGGTCTGGCTGGGAGGGAACCTCCAGCCCCAGAGCCACCTCCTCCAGCCCCTCATTGGGCCGAGGGCCTACAGAAGGAGACATGTGCAGGTTATAGAGTCACTGGCCACTGGGCCGACCAGAGGGGACAGGGGCAGTGTTCTAGGGAGAAGCAGGCTTCGTACACAGGAGAGGGCTAGGTGAGGGTTCATTTGTCCTGTTAGTGGGGCTTGAGTGGGTTGTGATTCTAGGATATGACTTTGGGTGCTAGTATGGCTCTATTGGGGTTTCTATTGGGTTCTCTATTGAACCAGGTACAGAGTGAGGCATGGATGTAGAAAGCAGGCATTGCCCATTATACCCCTTTCCTGGGCCATGTGTGTGTGTGTGTGTGTGTGTGTGTGTGTGTGTGTGTGTTGGGCGGTGACAAACCTTGCAGGAGCCCACCCAGCAGCATGAGTACCCTCCTCTGCTTCTACCTTGGGGCATGCTATTTCACCCCTTCCCAGAGTTCTATGGAGGGCCTGCCTAGAGATGGTCCTCATCCCCAGTTTCATTACTGACTCTGTGAGAAAGGGCCCCTCGCTCCTCCTTAGCCCTGTGCTATGGATGGGAAACTGAGGCCTGGTCTCCCTCACACAGCCAGGAAGTAGCTGCAGTGGAATCCCAGTGGTCCGGGGAAGCTGCACACTGAGGTGTGAGCCACCCAGAGACAAAGGTTCCCAGCAGGAATGGGGCTCAACTTCTTACCTTTTCCTTTGCAGGGCTTGAGGCCAGGGGTCTTGACTGGTGCATGAGGTATCCTAGCCCAACATCCCCAGCTCAGATTCTGACCAGTCCTGTGGCCTTGGGACATGTGCCAGTATACACAAGTGGGTGTTAATTAACCACTCAGGCTGCAGGAGCAAAAATCGATTATGTCACCACCCACCGCAGGGCCTGCACTGGAGAATGGAAAGAGCAGCTAACACCGGCCAAGGACTCACTCTGCTGAGTATACCACTGGAGCCAGTTCACCTCGTCCTCTTACGGCCTGTTGGCTTCACTGTTCCATCGTATGAATGTGGAAACTGGGGTCTGGAGAGGTGACAGGACTTGCCCAAGGCCATACGATTAGTCACAGGTGGAGCTAGGACTTAGACCATTGGAACTCGGAGGTCTGGCTGTAGCCCTTTGCTCAGCTAGTCTCGCTCTGGCCAGAGCAGTGAGTGTGCTGTTCTTGGGGTCCTCACCAGCAGAGAGGCTGCTTCCCGGGGGAAGCAAGCAGAAACACACTTTTGTGTGCTGTCTGTTGGGCAGATAAAATATATTATGCTCACTTTGTTAAAGATGGTGTTGCCCACGTGGAAGCCTGTCGCCCAGGTGATATTAATGTGTGTTGAGGGCAGGCTGTGGGAAGGCAGGATCCTTGTAGCCTGGGGTTTGGTTTTAGGACTAAGCCTTTCCCACCCTTTTTGGGTAAGTGACTTTGTATTGGAGACTTCCCTATTTTGTATATTGGACTAAAGGTTTTGATTACTACACTATAAAATGGGGACAGACCGGGAGCTTGTTCTCTCGGTTCCTGAGATTATTAGCATTAGAGGACAGAGCAGAGAGGAGAGCAGAGAAGGCCACGTGGAGGAGACCAGGAGAAGCAGCCAAGATGGCAGAGTGCTGAAGGAAAAGCCAGTTTGTGCAGAGAGAAGGAAGGAGATGGGGAATAGAGGTGAATAAGTCTGGTGAGCTAGAAACCTTTCATTCTAGGAAACTCAGATAAGTCAGTAGCTTTGTGAGCACTGAATGATTGGGTTTTGGAGCCCAGTGTGTGTTTTTACTTGCCCACTGGGTGCAAGCTAGGAATAAAGATGATGGCCCACCAGTTCTTGGCTCCATTGTTTCCTTACCGACTGTCTGAATTCAATGCGAATCTGCATAGGCCAGGCGGCTGTGATGGTGGCCCTGGATATTGGCCTTACACTGTCCATTATCTATCCACTCACGTGTGTGGACTCGCGGCAGAGATGCAGTGCGGCATCAGCAGCAGAGGTGCCTGGGAAGCGCTGGCTCTCAGTGAGTGCTCTCTGTGATTCGGCAGGGAAGCCAGAATGCTGCTGCCCAAGGAGGGAGTGTATGAGTATATAGAGTAATATCTGCCTGAAGTTGGTCAGATAAGTTTGTAAATATGATATATATGTTTGCTCGCTTTGGGTGTGGGAGACAGGCTGTAAGATGACAAAGTCATTATAGCCTAAGGCTTAGTTTGTTTGTTTGTTTGTTTGTTTGTATTTTTCTGAAGCTGGAAACGGGGAGAGACAGTCAGACAGACTCCCGCATGCGCCCGACTGGGATCCACCCGGCACGCCCACCAGGGGCGATGCTCTGCCCACCAGGGGGCGATGCTCTGCCCCTCCGGGGCGTTGCTCTGCTGCGACCAGAGCCACTCTAGCGCCTGGGGCAGAGGCCAAGGAGCCATCCCCAGCGCCCGGGCCATCTTTGCTCCAATGGAGCCTTGGTTGCGGGAGGGGAAGAGAGAGACAGAGAGGAAGGAGGGGGGGTGGAGAAGCAAATGGGCGCTTCTCCTATGTGCCCTGGCCGGGAATCGAACTCGGGTCCCCCGCACGCCAGGCCGACGCTCTACCGCTGAGCCAACCAGCCAGGGCCAACCTAAGGCTTAGTTTTAAGACTAAGCCTTTCTCTCCCTTCTGATACTAAGGTCTTCTCAAAACTAAGCTTTTCCCCACACCCTTGACTATTGCATGATGTGGGGTGGTGCACTCTTATGAGAAATCCCATTTATGCCTCAGATAAGTATCAGAGACTTCCTTATTTGTATATTGGCTTAAAGGTTTTGATTTCTACACTATAAAATGGGGCAGACCAGGGGTGCTCTCTCTCTCTCTCTTTCTCTCTCTCTCTCTCTCTCTGTTCCTGAAATTAGTATTGCATAGGAGAGGCAGTCAAGATGGCGGAGTGCTGAAGGAGAAGTCAGTTTGTGCAGAGAGAAGGAGATGGGGAACAGGGGTGAATAAGGCTGGTGAGGTAGAAACCTTTGATTCTAGGAATACTCGGATGAGTCAGTGGCTTTGGGAGCCCTGAATGGAAAGGGAAGTGTTTTCCCACTGTGTGTATTTCTCGCCCGCCGGGTGCGAACTAGGATTAAATGTAATGGCCCACCAGTTCTTGAGTCCGCCATTTCTTTACTGTCTGCCTGAATTCAATGAGAACCTGCATGTGAATGGCCACGATGGCGGTGGTGGTGGCCCCTGGCCTTACAACTGGCATAGTTTGCAGCAGGATTTGGAGATTGGTATGAAGACACCACCCTTGAGGAGTGGGGTAGAGTACTGGTTGCTGCTTTGGCTCCCTATGGCTGTCCTTTTAGAGGCCGTGGGCTGCATGTTTTTTACTCAAGAGGAAACCAGGAGTTCTGTGCGAGAAGCTGCCCAAGGTTGAAAGCTTCAGTATGAATTGCAAATAGAATGGCAGAAAAGGCTGGAATTGGAGCGAGCACTGGAGAAGGAATGACGGGCTGGCGAGTTGCAGTTTGCCCTGGAAGCTGAACGTTTGCACCAGCAGTTGTTGGAGAAACAACTGCAGATTCAAGAGCTCAAGTCTCAGCTTCTGGCCAAAAGCCAGCAGCCACAGGAGCCTAAACGGTCACCAAAGGAGCAGCAGCATCCGTGCCGGTGGATTGGCTTTGAGTCAGCGGAAGCAGGCGCTTGCAACTCCCCTTCTGAGGATGAGAAGGCTCAGGCTGAAGCTGCCGTATGCACACTGAGAGCCTGACCAGTGGTCACCAAGAAGGTAAAAACCCAGCAGAAAAGAGTCCCTCGGGGTAGCCACAGCCTCCTGCCCAGATAATGGAACACTCTGTGGTCCAGCCCTATACCCAGGCAGAGCTGATGGAGTTGGGGCACAATTTAGGCAGAAACCTACTGAATCCCTGGTAGTCTGGTTACTATGATTATGGGACATAGGGGACATGATGCTCTCCAGAACAGAGATGGAGAAATTGGCTGCCATTACCACACACTCTTCCTTGAGGTAGTGTCTTCAGAACTGCCATGGCAACCCAGGAGACCAGACCCTGTTAGAATGGGTGATGGCTGCCATTCATATGGTCTGACAGAATGCTGGAGAATTGCCAGGGGCAGTGAGTCGGTGGCAGTGCTACAATGAGTTAGTAAAGGTCCTTCGGGAGCTAGGTATGAAAAATGCTGTTTTCAACCTGGGGTTTCATGGGCCAGACGAGGAAGTGTTTATGGTAAAAATGAGGGACTTTATCCTTGCTAGCGCCCCGTCAGCCCTTTTTGGGTCACTTGTGGCTATTTTGGGCCCCTATGTGGGGCAGCCCATCAATGCAGTTACACAGATGGTAGCAGATTTGGGAGAGCTGGAGGCCGCTCGGGATCATAGAGCAGTGAGGGCTGCTGCCTATGTCGCCCCCCCAACTAACAAGGGAAAAGGGCCTATAAAGGTTACCCGAACACAGATGCAGGAAGATTTGATTGCGCTGGAGCAGATAAGGGGAAATTGGATGGCCAGTCTAATAAAATTCTTTTGGAGCTTTGGCGGCAGCTTAAACCAGAACAGAGAAGTTCCAGCCACTGAGACAAAAGGCCCCAGCAGCTACCAATAAAACGTTTGGTGCACAGGCAGCTCGGTTACAAGATTATATGATAGAGATGGCCGAGGGAGAGGAGAACCCCCACGACCCACTGTACCAGTTTGAATAGGAAAAGGGCCGAGGGACCTGTATAACAGGGATGGGCGGGACTGGAAGCCACACGTGGAACCGGCTATCCACTGGTCCCCTTTCAATGTACAATGGGTGTTGGCCTTGGTGGATACAGGTGAGAATGTTCCCTCCTCTATGGGAACCCAGAGAGGTTTGCTGGGACCCCAGTGGCTATTGACGGTTATGGGGGCCAAACTGTTCAAGTGAAGCCAATAACTATTCCACTGGGAATATGAAAACTGCCACCTAAGATAGAGGTGTATTATTCCTTGAGCGCTGTGAAGCCAGTGCCCATGGCCCCTATCACAACCGCTAGGTCCATGAAGGTTTGGATTGGATTCGAACAGTTGGTAAAGAAACAACGGAGCCAAAAACTGATGGGCCATCATCTTTAATCCTAGCTTGTACCGGGCGGGCAAGTAAAAACACACACTGGGCTCCAAAACCCAATCACATTCAGTGCTCACAAAGCTACTGACTTAATCCGAGTTTCCTAGAATCAAAGGTTTCTAGCTCACCAGACTTATTCACCTCTGTTCCCCATCTCCTTCCTTATCCCTGCACAAACTCTGCACAAACTGGCTTCTCACTCAACACTTCGCCATCTTGGCTGCTTCTCCTGGCCTCCTCCACATGGCCTTTCTCTGCTCTCCTCTCTGCTCTCTCCTATCTAATGCTAATCTCAGGAACTAAGAGAGCAAGCTCCTAATCTGTCCCTATTTTATAGTGTAGAAATCCAAACCTTTAATCCAATATACAAAATAGGGAAGTCTCTGATACAAAGTCACTTATCTGGGGCATGATGGGATTGTACCACCCCACATCAAAAAGGGTAGGAACGGCTTAGTCTTAAAAGCAAGCCCCAGGCTACAAGGATCCTGTTTGCCTACAGCTCGCCCCCAACACACATTAATATCACCTGGGTGATGGCTTCCATGTGGGCAGCACCATCTTTAACAAAATGAGCATAATATGTATATATTTTATCTACTGAACAATTGTCAATGTACTAAATGCCGCTGAATTGTACACTTTAAAAAGACTACTTTTGTTATGTGAATATCACCTTAATTAAAAAAAAAACCTCTGGTGTTTTTAAAGTTTGATTCTTGGATAAACCAAATAAATAAAATGTTAGAACTAGTGTAAGGCCAGGAGCCGCCATCGTGGCCATTCACATGCAGGTTCCCATTGGATTCGGACAGACGGTAAAGAAATGGCAGAGTCGGAGGATGGTGGGCCATTCTATTTACTGGTGTCTCACCAAGACAGGCAAACCACAAAAGAAGACAAGGGAAAAGCAGAAAACCAGCTTTTCCCATGAAGGGCAAGGGATCAGGGAAGCTCCTGCAATCATGATAGCAGGAACTGTGTGAGCAAGCTCCTGGTCTGTCCCACTTTATAGTGTAGAAAACCAAAAACCCTCAATCCAATATACAAATAAGGAAGTCTCTGATACAAAGTCACTTATCTGAGGCATAATTGGATTCCTCATGAGAGTGCACCACCCAGATCATACAATCAGTCAAGGGTGTGGGGAAAAGCTTAATCTTAAAACCAAACCTCAGGCTACAACGACCTGGCCTGCTTATAGCCTGTCCCCCACACCCAATATAAATCACAAGCGAGCAAACATATGTATCATATTTACAAACTTATTTGACCAACAACTAGTAAGGATTAAAGAAAGACAGGCAGGTGCTGCGAGCCAAGCCCAGGCAGCCAGGACCCCAGGCTCCTCCAGTCCACCCCCAGTGAACTCCTGTGAAGGGAGCTGTAAAGCCAGTAGCCACAGCCACCATCACAGCAGCCTGGCCCATGCAGGTTCGCATTGGATTCGGACAGTCGGTAAAGAGACAACAGAGCCAAAAACTGGTGGGCCATCACCTTTAATCCTAGCTTGCACCGGCGGGCAAGTAAAAAACACACACTGGGCTCCAAAACCCACTCACATTCAGTGCTCACAAAGCTACTGACTTATCCGAGTTTCCTAGAATCAAAGGTTTCTAGCTCACCAGACTTATTCACCTCTGTTCCCCATCTCCTTCCTTCTCCATGCACAAACTCTGCACAAACTGGCTTCTCACTCAACACTCCGCCATCTTGGCTGCTTCTCCTGGCCTCCTCCACATGGCAGCTCTCTGCTCTCTCCTCTAAAGATAATCTCAGGAACTAAGAGAGTAAGCTCCTGTTCTGCCCCATTTTATAGTGTAGCTTCATAACCTTTAATCCAATATACAAAGTCACTTCTCTGAGGCATGATTGGATTGTACCGCCCTACATCAAAAAGGGTGGGAAAGGCTTAATCCCAAAACTAAGCCCCAGGCTACAAAGATCCTGCCTGCCCACAGCCTGCCCCCAACACACATTAACATCACCTGGGCAACGGCCTCCATGTGGGCAGCGCCATATTTAACAAAGTGAGCATAATATATTTTATCTGCCCAACAGGAGCCCTCAGGGAAAACCAGGTGGCCAGCCTCCAGATGACCAGTCCCAGCTGCCCTTCAGGTGCAGCAGCATAAGACCCCTCGTGAAAAGCACCCAACTGATTCCCTTCCTTAACTTCTGACCCACAAAATTGTGAAGATAATGTAAACGGTTGTTTAAAGCTGCTAAAATTTAGGGCAGTTTGTTACTTAGTGACAGCAACCCAATCACCTCCTCGGGGTCCTCACAAGGGCCGTTACTCTACTTAGAAAGCTCCTCCTCCTCCCTGTCCTCACATTTGCTTGGCCCTCCTCCCCAATTCACACCTCTGCTCAAAGTCACTTCCTCCCTGAGGCTTGCAGACTACGTCCCTGTGTGTGCCACATGCACACATCCCATCCCTTTATTCTGCGTTCTTTCCTCCACAGCATCATTTGCCACCTGCCATAATTCTACCTACTTATTCCTGTTTTCTCTGCCTTTCCCACCTATAATTAAAACTCCCATCAGGGAGGAGAGCGTATGTGCCTTGTTCTCACCACTGGAGCCTTAGCACAAAGCCAGTATTCAGTGTGTGTTGAATGAATAAGTGCATGAATGCACTGGAGCCCCTGTGAGAGGACAGAGGCTGCAGCGGGCATCCTCTCAGGCACTGGGCTGAGCTACTAAGGCACTGGGCTGCCGGCGGGGCATATTCACCATCCCACCCCAAGACCCCAATATTGGGGCTTTACCACCGGTTTCAACGGATTTTTCTGTACAGGAATGGGCAAAGATGTTCTCAACTTTGACCACCAGGTGGCGGGCCAGGAGACAGAGACTCCTGTTCTATGGATCTGGAGTGGCTGGGGCTTACAGAGAATGCTGCTTTGTGGGGAGGCTCAGCAATGCAGGTGTATATTAGATTGGGGCCTGCAGGGAGCGCGAATGACCTGGAACCCTGGATCCTGGGTCCAGAGCAGCAGCAGCCCTCACCGTGGCCTGCTCTCTGTCCAAGTCACCTGTAAAGGCATAATAAAGAGCTTCCAGTTTTATCTGAGAGCTAGGTTTCCCACTGCTCTGCTATTTGAGACCTATCATCACCGTTTGGAATTATATCTTTAAGCCAAAAGAACTATTATTTACTTAATATGCTTCCTTAAATAGACCTTTAAAACTTAAATGTAGGCCTGATCTGTGGTGGCGCAGTGGATAATGTCTCAACCTGGAATGCTGAGGTTGCCGGTTCAAAACCCTAGGCTTGCCTGGTCAAGGCACATATGGGAGTTGAAGCTTCCTGCTCCTCCCTTCTCTCTTTCTCTCTCTCTCTCTCTCCTCTAAAATGAATAAGTAAATAAAAATAATTAAAACTTAAATGTAGCCTGACCAGGCAGTGGCACAGTGGAGAGAGCAACTGACTGGGATGCAGAGGACCAGGGTTTGAAAGCCCGACAGTGGATAGAGTGTCTGCCTGGGACACAGAGGACCCAGGTTCGAGAAACCGAGGTTGCCAGCTTGAGCGCAGGCTCATCTGGTTTGAGCAAGGCTCACCAGCTTGAGCCCAAGGTCGCTGGCTCGAGCAAGGGGTCACTCGGTCTGCTGTAGCCCCTCCCCCCATCAAGGCACATATGAGAAAGCAATCAATGAACAACTAAGGTGTCGCAACAAAGAATTGATGCTTATCCCTCTCCCTTCTCATCTGTCTCTGTCCCTCTCTCTGTCTCTGTCACACACACATACACACACAAAACCAAACACTTCACCCCAAAAAACTTAAATGTAGTAGGAATTTTTATTATCACCACTGTAACTTGCCAGAAACAGGCTTGTAAAGCCAGAAGCCAAGGCCAGGGCAACCATCAGAGCCGCCAGTCCCATGCAGGTTCGCATTGGATTCGGACAGTCGGTAAAGAAACAACGGAGCCACAAACTGGTGGGCCATAGTCTTTAATTCTAGCTTGCACCCGGCAGGCAAGTAAAAACACACACTGGGCTCCAAAACCCAGTCACATTCAGTGCTCACAAAGCCACTGACTTATCCGAGTTTCCTAGAATCAAAGGTTTCTAGCTCACCAGCTTTATTCTCCTCAGTTCCCCATGTCCTTTCTTATCCCAGATACAAACTCCACACAAACTGGCATCTCACTCAGCACTCCGCCATCTTGGCTGCTTCTCCTGGCCTCCTCCAAGTGGCCTTTCTCTGCTCTCCTCTGCTCTCTCTTCTAATGATAATCTCAGGAACCAAGAGCGCAAGCTCCCGCTCCGTCCCCATTTTATAGTGTAGAAATCCAAACCCTTAATCTAATATACAAAATAGGGAAGTCTCTAATACAAAGTCACTTTTTGAGGCATGATTGGATTGTACCACCGCACATCAAAACGGGTGGGAAAGGCTTAATCCCAAACCAAGCCCCAGGCTACAAGGATTCTCAACACACATTAATATCACCTGGGTGACGGCCTCACATGGGCAGCGTTAACTTTAACAAAGTGAGCATAATACATTTTATCCGCCCAACAAGGCTGTAACTATAAAGTCAACAACACTAATGAAGGAGGAGAAGCCAGAAGAATGCAGAAGAGGGGGGCCTGCAATGTCTGGGGTCTTACGCTCCAGCCCGTGACCTCAGTGTTCAGGACCGAGGGAACAAGGGCAGACAGAGAAGTTTGAAAAATAACAAACCACAGCTGTGGACCTTGCTTGTTATCAGTTCCTTGAAATGAACTTGCAGCTCCAGCAAGAAGAATGAGTGATAGGATTATCAAGGACAGACCCTCTGGCCACCTGTCCCCTTCCCCTCCCTAAGATATGAAAGTCCTGTAGGTCTGCAAACAAAGAAATCATAGAAATCAGGCATTTGTCACGTGACAGCTAAAGCTGTAAAGGTGTACAAGATGTAAGAACTCTAGTTTCGGAAGCGCGTGTTTTGTTGCCTCTTTGGGGGTCACGCTGCTCTGCCGGCTAAATAAATCCTACCTCCTTCATCAAGTTGTCTGGACATTTTTGTCCTCTTTTGATTTGTCCTGCAATACTAAGATTTAATACTTAGATGGCACTCACTAATGTCCTGTACCTCATTTAGTCCTTGCAAGACTATTGGATGTGTCCTGGTATTAGCCTTATCGAACAGTGACCTGGAGCACAGAGAGGTTAGGCTGATTTCCTGATTTCACGCAACCAGTAGGTGAGTAAGTGACACCAGCAGGGTTTGCAATCACCAGACTTTTAAAGAGTCGTTAAAAAACTGGACTCACCCTGGCCGGTTGGCTCAGTGGTAGAGCGTCGGCCTGGCGTGCAGGAGTCCCGGGTTCGATTCCCGGCCAGGGCACACAGGAGACGCGCCCATCTGCTTCTCTACCCCTCCCCCTCTCCTTACTCTCCGTCTTTCTCTTCCCCTCCCACAGCCAAGGCTCCATTGGAGCAAAGTTGGCCCGGGCGCTGAGGATGGCTCTGTGGCCTCTGCCTCAGGCACTAGAATGGCTCTGGTTGCAATAGAGCGATGTCCCAGATGGGCAGAGCATCGTCCCCTGGTAGGCGTGCCAGGTGGATCCCGGTTGGGCACATGCGGGAGTCTGTCTGACTGCCTCCCCGTTTCCAACTTCAGAAAAATACAGAGAAAAAATAAAATTGGACTCTACTTGTTGGTCAAATAAGTTTGTAAATATTATATGATATATAGGTTTGCTCACTTATAGTTTGCATTGGGTGTGGGAGACAGGCTGTAAGCAGGCAGGGTCGTTATACCCTAAGGCTTAGTTTTAAGACTAACTAAGGCTTTCCCACCCTAAGTGACTTTGTATCAGAGACTTCTTTGTTTGTATATTGAATTAAAGGTTTTGATTTCTACACTATAAAATGGAGCAGACCAGGAGCTTCCTCTCTCTGGTTCCTGAGATTAGCATTAGAGGAGAGAGCAGAGAAAGGCCACATGGAGGAGAGGAGAAGCAGCCAAGATGGCGGAGTGCTGAAGGAGAAGCCAGTTTGTGCAGAGAGAAGGAGATGGGGAACAGAGGTGAATAAGGCTGGGTAGGTAGAAAACTTTGATTCTAGGAAACTCGGATAAGTCAGTGGCTTTGGGAGCCCTGAATGGAAAGGAAAGTGTTTTCCCACTGTGTATATTTCTTGCCCACCAGGTGCAAGCTAGGATAATGATGATGGCCCACCAGTTCTTGGCTCCGTTGCTTCATTACTGACTGTCCGAATCCAATGCGAACCTGCATGAGCCAGGCGGCTGTGATGGTGGCCGCGGCTACTGGCTGTATACTACTGTAGGAGCTTTGCCCACACACTCAACTGCTAAGTGTTGGCTCAGTGCACATGCACACACCTGTACAGCACCAGCGGCGCCCTCTGGTCCCCTGCTGGCCTGCCCTCTGGGCAGCAAGACCCTGGGGTCAGTCCTGGTCTCCTCACCCCACAGGGCAACTGGATGGGTTTATCTTCCTAAGGTCAGACTTCACTCGCATCTCCTCACTCAGCGAATTCTGAGTGTTCACCTGGAGTCTGAAACAGTTGTGGATGACCAGTGGGGCACAGTAGTCCTGATGCCCATGCAGGACGTGAACTGAGACCTTTACCTCTCTTCCCGGAGTCTGGCTGGGACCTGCATGAGCCACACAGGTCAGGCAAGATCGGGAGACACCTGTGGAAAACAGACTCCACGGTGGTCTTGGGGGAAGGGAGGGACGCTCTCAGACCTCATCCCAAGGATGAGAGCTCCTGGGGAGTCTTGTACAGCCCCCGGCTTGCACAGCACAGGGAAGGGGCGACAGAGCTCCCTCTATCTAGCCTCCACCCTTTGCACTCCGGACAGCTGCCCTGCTTGATCGTTTGTGTGGGCGGGGAGGGGCGTTGAGACTGGACTCGGCCCACAGACCCGCCCTTACCCACCTCTCCAGTCCCCAGAGGCCAGCGCTGCGTCCCTGCTGCCACGTGAGAAGGCCCTGGCACCCCCTCTCTGCGCGCCTTGGTACGGCCGGCGGGCCGGTGGGGGCGGGCTTGGGCCAGCACCGCCACCCGCAGGACACCGGGACTGCAGTGCCCGGGCCGGCACAGGATGGGGAGGCGCTGCTGGCAGCGAATCTTGGCGGCATCGAGTCTGAGTGCTGCGCTCCTGCTCCTGGGAGTCGCAACCCGCGCCCTGCTGCCGGGTGAGTGCCAGCCGGGCCGGGGCCGCCCCATTGCGGCCAGACCCTTGGACAGAGCAGGGGCACCTGCTGCCTGCTCCTGAGCTAGGGGTAGGGCTAAGGGTAGGGGTAGGAGTAGGGGTAGCGGTCGGGTAGGGGTAGGGATGGGCCCAGAAAGTCTCTAGATGTCCGCCTGTGCCCTGCTACCCCCAAGGTCTTGCTCCCTTCAGGAGCAGGTCTCCCAACGCCGGGGAGGGGAGACTGTTTGGCTTCACGGCCAGTGCCTGGCGACTCGGGTCAGTGGTGTGTGGCGGAGCGCGTTTGGCCCACCTGGAAAGACAAGCTTCCTTTACCTCACCCCATCCTCTTAGCGCTGGAAGCCCACGCCGGGTGAGCCGTACACGCGTGGGAGAAAGCTTGATGCCCCTGCGTTCCCAGGGTGGTCCCTCTGTGCATCAGCGCTGCTGCCTGGAGCACCCTGCTCCACCCTCAGAGTCACATTGACAGGGACTTGGGGCTCCTCTGCATCTACTTCATGGTCTGGTTGGGGAAACCGAGGCAGCCAGTCAGAACTGCTCCGGGCGAGACGCGTGCTGAGACTCTATTCACATCATCTCCTCAGACCCCCTCACCTGCCCATTTCTCGGAGGAACAGCCAGAGAAGTGGAGGACTGGGGGTGATGGCTAACCCGCTGGCTGCACAGTCTGCCCCGGCTTTGAGGCGCTGAGCCACTGGCTTGGTCTACTGACCCAGTCTCTGTTTGCCTTTTATTTTATTTTATTTTTTTTAAAGATTTTATTTATTCATTATAGAGAGGGGAGGGGGGGAGGAGCAGGAAGCATCAACTCCCATATGTGCCTTGACCAGGCAAGCCCAGGGTTTTGAACCGGCAACCTCAGTGTTTCCAGGTTGACGCTTTATCCACTGCGCCACCACAGGTCAGGCCTGTTTGCCTTTTCTGATGTGCGTGTGTGTGTGTGTGTGTGTGTGTGTGTGTGTGTGTGTGTGCAAGCGCGCGCATGCGTGTGTGCATGTATTTGTGTGTGTGTGCGCGTGTGTGTTTGGGGTGAGGGCTGCACTCTCCTCCTCACCCGGTGTGGGCTCTGTGAACATCCTTGGAGAATACCCTGTGAGAATACTCTCAGAGGGGTCCTAGAGAGTAAGTATTATAAAAACACCCCAGGGCGGGTGGCGACCACTGAGCAGTGGAGTTGGGGTGGCCCAACGATGAGGCTGAAGAGACTGTTTGGGGGCAGCACTTACCCATGGAGGGGCTCATCTGGGTCTAGGGAGGTGTGGGAGAGGGTCATCCCAAAGCCTTCTGTGCTGGGCGCCCTATGCCCTCCCCTCTCAGGACCTCAGTACTCCCCTCTCTAACGTGGGGTGTGCGAGTTCTTTCCTGCGGGGCTTCTGGTGCGCTGAATGAGATAGCACACAGAGAGGTCCTGCCCCTGGACTCTTCCTCATGGCACCGTCATGATGAAGGTGGCACTGTGCTCCCTCCCTCCTGAGGTGAGGGCCTTCTTTTTCCTGCTTACCCTCAAACCTCCCTGACTGCCTCTGGATTGGAGACCTAGGTTTGGAGAAGCCTCCTCAGGGCTCACCAGTCACCCTGCCACTCACACCATTCCCTCCATGTTTAGATACAGCTGGCCAGACCTGGACACCTCCCGAAGCCCACGGGTGGGAGCTGAGGTCATTCTTTCCATCCCCTCCCCTCCCCTCCCCCTCTCCGTGACCTGGCTGGCCATCTGGGGGTAGTGCTCTTGGCTCATGGCCAGTGCTCCTATGTCCTAGCTGAGTGGAGTGTCCCCTGTGGACATGACAGTGTCTGTTCATGCCGTCCTTTATAGACACACCTCTGCCCAGTAACTGGGCTCAGGCTGACACAGTACGGGCTGTAGTGCCAGTGTCTGTCCATGCCGTCATTTATAGACAAACCTCTGCCCAGGAACTGGGCTCGGGCTGGCACAGTACAGGCTGTAGTGCCGGTGTCTGTGGACATGACAGTGTCTGTTCATGCCGTCCTTTATAGACACACCTCTGCCCAGTAACTGGGCTCAGGAAGGCACAGTGGCTCCCAGCTGCCAGGCTCAGCCCTGGTGCTGGTGAGAGAGAGGGTGCCATCGCATCGAAGGCGCCGTGTGTGGGGTGTGTGCCCTGGCAGTATCTGCAGAGGGTGCCTGTTTGGCTGGCTCTCACCTGTGAGGTGAGTGTCTGTGTGGCCTTGTGTCTCCCCCTGGACACATCTCTTTTGCCTGTCCTCCACCCAGGGTTGACAGAAGAAAAAAGCCAAGGTGCTAGTCTCTTTGTTCCTCCTGCCCTCTCCTCCCTCTCCTGGGAGAGCAGGTGTTAGAGAGGATGGCTCACCCCCCCTCCTGCCCTTGCCTAGGCTGTGCCCCCACACTTGGGCTACTCTGCCGTGTGAGTGCCCTTGGCCATAACCCCCTCACCCAGCGGCCGGCCTCACCAGATCTGCTCAGGCAGACACTTCCTGACCCCTGCTCTCACACACCCTGGGCTGGAATGGGCCAGGGCACAGCCCCGCCTGCCTCCCGACGTCCCTCTCTGCTCCTGCTAGATCCTAGACCAGGGGTCCCAAAACACATGCGGCCCCCTGAGGCCATTTATCCGGCCCCGCCGCACTTCCGGAAGGGGCACCTCTTTCATTGGTGGTCAGTGAGAGGAGCACATTGACCATCTCATTAGCCAAAAGCAGGTCCATTGTTCCCATTGAAATACTGGTCAGTTTGTTGATTTAAATTTACTTGTTCTTTATTTTAAATATTGTATTTGTTCCTGTTTTTTACTTTAAAATAAGATATGTGCAGTATGCATAGGGATTTGTTCATAGTTTTTTTTATAGTCCGGCCCTCCAACGGTCTGAGGGACAGTGAACTGGCCCCCTGTGTAAAAAGTTTGGGGACCCCTGTCCTAGACCTTTCTCCGTGGCCTGTTTCCAGCCATCACAGTTTTCAGGGTGACCCTGGACAAGCAGGCATTAATCAAACTAACTGACCCCCACTACCCTGCCGGCTCTTCTCCCTCCCAAGCCAAGAGCTAAAGCCATAAACTCAGAAACCAGTGAGTATCTGCTCATGGAGAACCTTCACGGCCTTGGCAGGCTGGGAGGGCAGACAGCTGGGGGGAAAGGCCTTCTGCCGGCCCACTGTGCTGGAAGTGGACCCCGCTGTCCAGGACCTTTGGGAGTGCCCTCAACAGGGCATTCAGCATCTCTGACTGTGTTCTTGCAGTCGTGGCCCGAGTTGGAAGGGGGTGAAGGCTGTGGTTTGTGGCCTCTTAAAGGGCCAGAAGCCAGGAGCAATCCCAGTATCTCATTTCAGGCAGCCAGGTCTGGCGCTGTCCCTCCTCCAAAGCAGAAAGTGCCACAGTTGGGCATGGGACTCCTGAAAGGCTGCCAGCTCAGGGCTGGGGCTCCTGCTGCCCCTCTGCCAGTGGGGAGGTCTGGGGCAGCTCACCCCAGCACCCCCTCAGCTTCTAAGACCCCACCGGCCCCTCTGCCAGTGGGGAGGTCTGGAGCAGCTCACCCCAGACCCCCTCAGTCCCCAAGACCCCACCGGCCCCTCTGCCAGTGGGGAGGTCTGGGGCAGCTCACCCCAGCACCCCTCAGCCCCCAAGACCCCACCAGCCGCTTGGTCCTCCTGATCCTGGGGGTGGGGAGTCCGTTGGGGGAAGGTTTGACAGCTGCCCACCTTCTGCTGCACCCCACCTTCACCTCCAGGACCCCAGAGGTGGCTCCACTGTCACCCTCGTTGTCGTCTACTCTTTGCAACTGTGCTTCTTCGTAACACTGTTTGTTGACTGCATATTTGCTGGGCACCTGCTTGTGCCAGGCCTCTGTCTAGCACTGGAAACACAACTATAATACCCCTGATCTCATAGAGCTTACGTTTTTTTTGTATTAAAAATGCACATCTCCAGCCTGCATCATCCACCCCTGAGGCACACCTGAAGAGTGCCACCAAGCTGTACACTAGACCCCCACCAGCTGGCCCACAAGGCCCAACGCCACCCCACCCACCCCAGCCCGTCTGACTCTCCCTCCCCTCCCTGGCTTCTCAGGGCTTGAGCACCTTCCCTGATGTTGGAAGTAACGGTGGTTCCGCTGGAGCCTGGCCGGCTTCTGTCCACTGCTGGGAAACCTTGGGGCAGGGGAGGAGAAGGAAGGGTGCAGAATAAGGTTGGAGGGAGGAGAGGACTTGTTCCCAGAGGGGCCGACCACCTCCCTGCAGGCTGTCTCCCTGCTCTCCCCTTCCTCCAGGTCACGCCTGTTCTCTTACAGCCCAGAGCTTCCCGTCTAAGTCCAGGGCTAATGTGTGTTAACAGAGACCTTCCCTCCTGGGGGAGAGTCTCCAGGGGGGATGACCCAGGAACCTCAGGTTGGGACCCCGGCCCCTTTTCCCCAGTCCCCTTCCTCATCCCTCTACCCTCTCTTGATCCCTCTGGTACCATAGCACCTGGAGACATAGTCCATATGGACAACTACAGGCTGAGCACAGGGTCTCAGCTGTCACAGCTCCTCACAGTTCTGCAGTGTTGCGGCCCTCAGTCATCCATCGTTTATAATAAAATACCAATATTTTGGTCCTTTACGGAATAAATTGCAGAAACGCCCAGTGACTACCGGGAGCCAAGGTGCTGGCGCGGAGGAGGTGAATGAGGACCGAGACTGGCTTGGCTCTGGAGCTGAGCAGGGCCCCTTGGACTCAGCAGCAGCACCTCGTTGCAGAGTTAGGGGCAGAGTCAGCCTGTAGGGGCTGTTGCAGGGGGAGCTGGAGGCCTGAGCAGACATCTTGCCTCCAGCTGCTCTGTGTCCACTGCCTTGCACTCAACCACATGCAGAGATCCAGCCCATAGGCTCGCCCTTAATGCCCTTGCTCAGGCCTCCTCCAGTGCCCTACTCTGCACAGCCTCAGTCCTTCCCCAGTCTTGGCCTCTGGCTTCTCACAGGCCAGAGAAGAATCAGAGACTGGGAGCCACCCAGAAGGCAGTGGTTCAGTGAGGACAAGCCAACTCAGACTGATTTAAGCCAGATGTGGCTGCCTTCAGGCATGGATGGATCCAGGGTCTCACACCAGGTCTCCACCTCTGAGTTTGACTTTTCTCTATGGTGGTTTCTCTCTCAGCTCCCACAGCCAAAAAGAGGGTGCTTAGTAACAACTCCAGCCGGGGTCCCAAAGATATGTCTCATTGGCCTGGACTGGGTCACATAATGCTCACTGCTGAGAAAATCGCTGTGACAGAAAGGGATGGGATGCTCTGAATGGTCAGGCCTAGTCACATGCCTATTCCAGCAGGTATGGGAGGAGGACAGCCCATCAGAACCCCGTGGACGGCATGTAAGCAAGTTTGCTCCTGGAGGGAAATGTGTAGGCTTGCAGAAGGCAGGGGACAGGCCACTGGGAGTCTAATCAGTAGATGCTCACCACCCTACTCTCCATTCCCACACACTGCCAGAGGGTTCAGGCCTCGAGACTACTTGAAAAAGGCAGGCTGGCAAGAGGGAGGGCTCACCAGAGTAGGGATTGGTAGGCCCATTTTGCAGAGGAAGAAACTAAGATCAGAAGAAATGAAGTGCTTTGCTCAGCTAGGAAGTGTAGGACCAGAATAAATCCTAGTCTATCCTAAACCCTTATGCTTTCTACTCTACAGGGCCGGGGTATTTGGGTTGGGCTTTTAAGGCTGCATAGGAGTTTGCCAGGTGGGAATATGAAGAAAGAGAATTGTGAACAGAGAGAATGGCACAGGCAAAAATCTGAAGGTGTGAAATAGCCTGATGTGTTAAAGGATGGGTGGTGGGCAGAGCTTAGGATTCATAAGGGAGTGGTGGGGTAGAAGCTGAAAAGGTACTATAAGTTAGAGCCCAGTCATTTCAGCAGTAAGAAGTGTGAACACATTCAAAGGAGAGACTGGGGAAAATCCTGGTGTGTGTGTGTGTGGGGGGGGGCATTTGAATTGAGATCTGAACACAAAGCATATGCCCAGTGTCACGTTTCCTGGATGAACTTCCCAGGTGGAAGGAATAGTTAGTGCAAAGGCCCTGACGTAGGGATGCATCTCATACAGTATGTGCAGTGTGGCTGGTGCTGAGCAAGCGAGCTGGGGAGGGTGGGAGATGCACCCAGGGGGCCCTGGGAAGGAGCTGGAAATGTTGTCTGTCAGTGGGAAGCTATGTAGGTTTTAAGATCACTAAGATGGAGCAAGTGGAAACAGGAAACCAGCCGGGATTCTCCTGGGCATAGTGGTAGGCTTGCCCCGGGCTGGCTGCTGTGGAAGATGCAGAACTGGGACTTCTTGATGGCTCTGGAGGCAGCGCTGATGTGACTAATACTCAAGAATGATCTGATCAGATAGCTATCTATTCCATGCGGAGTTTGAATTTTAAGTATAAGTGGAGGGATCTCTTTTTCTTTCCAGAAAAAAAGAAAGAAAGAAAGAAAGAAAAAGAGGCAGAATCGCTTTTTACTTACAAAGGGATTGAAACATGTTCCTTGGTCAGCCTGATCACCAGAGGAAATGTCCCTGACCTAGGGGCATAGGTCACCCGAGAAGGCCGAGGTCCCCATGGGGGGAGGGCAGACCCGGGCAGGCGGGCCTGGGGTTCCCGCCTCTCTGGTCTTGCAACACTAGCCCAGCTAGAACTCATTAACCAGAAGCCGTGTGTCATAATCTTTGCTTACCAGACTGGGGGTCATCAGTGTTTCCCAAAATGATGAAGCCTCACCCCGTGCAGGACTGTACCCTCCCGCCCAGCGGGACAGCCGAGCCTCTCCTTGGGGTTGAGCGTGCAAAGAGTGTCTCTGCTTTCTCTGTGTGGTGTTCTGCCCACTGGCCTGTGGGTGCTGCGCAAACGGGTCCTGTGCAGGGCAGAGTGGGACTTGAGAGGCAGGATGACACAGCTCGCATGAAGGACACACATGCTGTGTGTGACTGGCATCAAGTCCTGACTCTGGCCTTTTTTCCTTACTGTGAGGCCTCAGGCATGTTTCTCTGCCTTTCTGATCCTCAGTTTTCCCGTCTGCCAGATGGGGATAATAATAGTTCCTACCCAGTAGGAGAAAGCATTAATGTGCATAAATCACTGAGTATACTGCATGGTGCCCACCCAGAATTCTTTGGGCCTGGCTTCCCTAACCAGGCCAAAGCCTGACCTCGCTTGCCGACTGCTGTGCAATCCCAGGAGCCTCTGGCCCACATACAGTGGGCACCACAGGGTGTTGGATGGATCCTCACGTTTGCCCACTGGGCTGGGACCACAGCCTATCCGCAGTCTAGGCTGCCTGGTGACGATGGCCTGGACCCTGTGGGCACAGACCACTGGCTCTCTCCGACTGCGTTATAATGGGGTGCATTCCCCATTGCTTGCCTCCCCTTCACACCCAGCTCGTTTGTCGGAGCTGTTTCAATATCCTGCTGTTATCTCCACGATTCCGCTCTGTTCCTCCCCCTCTCCTCCTAGCTCCTGTCCTCCGTGTCGTTCTCTCTCTGTCTCGGTCTGTCTGTGTCTTTGGCACCCGGGTCCCTCTTCCCTCCCTCCTATTTCCCTCTCCCTCTTCTCTCTCCCCTTCTGTCCATAAACTCCTGCCAATTTTGTTTCTTTGTTCCAAGCAGAAGCCCATGTGCTTTTGCCTGTGGTTGCTCTGGGCTGTCTCTGGCTGGCTTAGGCCCAGGCCCCTCCCTGACCATGAGACTGGGGCCTGCCTAGCCGGCTGTTCCTGGTCTGTCTGCTCCACAGTGTTCTGGGCAAGGGAAGAAAAACAGGCCAGGGGGTGGGAGTGGGGGCCTGGGTGACGATAGCAGAGGTCGGGGGAGGCTTCCAGGTGGCCCTGTTTGGGGCCAGTTCCTACTGGACCCTGGGATCTTCAAAGCGTTCCCTTCTGACTCCCTAGACCCATCGGTCCCTCTCTGTAGCTGGTTGGCTCATCCTGGTGGTCCTGGGCTTCTCTGATCTGTGTGCTGGAGCTGGGCGGGGGTGGCCTTGCCCTGTAATCACTGGCCACAGCTACTCGGGGCCTCTCTCTGGTGTCTGCTTCCTTGTGCCCTCCACCCACTGGCCCTGAGGTTTGGTATGGGACCCAATTTCCTGCAGGCTGTGGTCTGCCCAGGAAATGACAGGCCTTACCCAAGGGCTGGTGTTTCTGGAAGGCTCCGAGCTCTGGAGCTCTGGAGTAAAGATGGACCTAGGTTTCTTCTCTGTTATTTGGGGTTCTTCTTCCCACAACCCCTGGTGGGCAGCAGCCCTTCCTGAATTCCCAGTTGTTGCCCCAGGAGAAACTTGTCACTGGGTGACCTCATGCCAGAGGTAGCTCCTCTTGGACCCTCCACTTTTCCATCTACAAAACGTGAGAAATCTGTGGCACTGTGGGATCAGAAGTTCCCAGTGGCTGCGGCCACACTCGGGTCAGCGGTGGTGGCCAAGGCCTACCAGCCCCTACCCTGGACCTCTGAGGGACTAGCCCAGGCGTGGCCAACATACGGCCCGCGGGCCGGTTCCGGCCAGTGTACTGAGTTTATGCAGCCCGCGATTAAATTGTTAATATTCTCCGCTACTTTAAAACCTCAGCTACTCAGTTGTGGAAGCGTCTTTGATTATTGGAAATCGAGATATTTAAGAAGATAGTGATACACAGAAAAGAATTTTGCTTGTGACTAATCTAGGGTTAACTTTCAATAATTGGTCGAATGGATTCGCTATACTTCTTTATTTAAAAAAAAAATTCCATTATAAAGATTTACAACTTTTGTACTCGTCTGTACTTGATGTGAACTGTTTGATGTTTAGTGGTGATGTGAAACCCACATTCTTTTAGGAGAAGTTGGAATGCACACCCAAGGTCAAACAATTCGTTATTTTTGTGGTCAAGTGTGCTGAATCAAGTGGCATTGTAGCATAGACAATAGCTGCAGTTGATAACTGAAAACGTGTCCAGGCTGTTTGTAAAACGAAATAATTGTTTTATTTGTGTTATAACCCGTTCAAGCTCATTCTATTCATTAAATATTGTTTTGATTGATTGTGATATAGTTTGAATATTTATACGGTATGTAATTATATTTTCATTAAAATAATATTGTATATTAAAATTTTTTTCACTCACATTTATTCATAAACAAATTACATAATAAAATTTTGTTTACTTAAATGAATTGTTTTTATATTTAACACTTTTAAATTTTAATATTTTGTCCAGCCCGTGAAACAAGTTTTCTTTCTAATCTGGCCCAGGAGCAAAAACTGTTGGCCACGCCTGCACTAGCCAATAGCTGCCCTCTCCTGTCAGCTCATTCTTGGATGACAGTGGCATTCCTGGGATATGTCCAGCTGCCACAGAGGTCCCTGGACCTGGGTTTAGAGACAGAAGTTCAAGTTCTGGGACCACTGATGAATTCCAAGACACAGGCCATCCCAGAGGGTCTCACCTCTTTCATGTGCCCTGGGGACACTGGAGTAGAAAGGGGCCCAAGGCTGCCAGAAGTGTGGTCGGGGTCCTGGACAGCAGGCTTCAGGTGCACACTGAGCCTGTTACGGCGCACGCCTTGGTCCGGGCGCACACTGAGCCTGTTACGGCGCACGCCTTGGTCCAGGCGCACACTGAGCCTGTTACGGCGCACGCCTTGGTCCGGGCGCTGTTCTCCTCACAAGCACTGCTCTAGTGCTGCAGCCTCACCTGGGAACTCTAGAAATGCATGTTCTCGGGCCCTGCCCCAGACCTGTTGGGCAGACACTCTGGGTATGGGGCCTAGCAACCTGTGTTTTAACAGGTCCACTGAGACTAAAGTGTTAGAACTACTGCTCATAGTCAGTTTGTAAACAGAGCAGTTCATCAAATTATCCAAGTTTATTTGTTCACCAAAAATTTAAAGAAAACTCTTGAATCTTTTGAATGAATGTATTCTTCTGAGCAGCACTTTAAACTATTTTGTTGAAACCATAGCTCCTGGAAACATTCATTCTTCTTGTGAATATATATTTTTTCTTATATGTTCCCAAATTCTTAAGGATTCCCAAATTCTTATATTTAATATTCTTATGAAGTCAAGAATATATTTTTGAAAGAATATATCAAGATAGCCATTGGATATGTTTAAAATTTTAAATTAGATTCACATTAAATTTTCTTGGATATATTTTTTTATGAGCTATATTTTTATTTTCATTGAAATATAATTCTCATTCCATATAATTTACTATTCCATAAATTTACTATTTTAAAGAGTACAATTCAGTGGTTTTTAGCATATTCAAAGGTTGTGCAATATCACCGTGTAATTCCAGAACGTTAGCCATTATCACTCTCTCCCCATTTCCCAGTTCCCAACCCCCCAGCCCCTGGCAACCACCAATCCACCTGTGTGTCTCTATGAATTTGAATACTCTAGGTATTCACATAACAGGAATAATACAATGTTTTGTCTGTGTGTGTCTGTGTGTGTGTGTGTGTGTATGTGTGTGTGAGTGACTAGTTTATTTCCCTTAGCATAATGCTCTCAGGGTTCATCCATGTGTTCCATCTGTCAGAATTCCCTTCCTTGGCCCTGGCCGGTTGGCTCATCGGTAGAGCGTCGGCCTGGCGTGCGGGGGACCCGGGTTCGATTCCTGACCAGGGCACATAGGAGAAGTGCCCATTTGCTTCTCCACCCCCCCCCCCTCCTTCCTCTCTGTCTCTCTCTTCCCCTCCCGCAGCCAAGGCTCCATTGGAGCAAAGATGGCCCGGGCGCTGGGGATGGCTCCTTGGCCTCTGCCCCAGGCACTAGAGTGGTTCTGGTCACGGCAGAGCTATGCTCCGGAGGGGCAGAGTATCGCCCCCTGGTGGGCAGAGCGTCACCCCTGGTGGGCGTGCCGGGTGGATCCCGGTCGGGTGCATGCGGGAGTCTGTCTGACTGTCTCTCCCAGTTTCCAGCTTCAGAAAAATTAAAAAAAAAAAAAAAAGAATTCTCTTCTTTTTCAAAGGTGAATAATGTTCTACTGTATATATAGACTACATTTTGTTTATCATTCATCAGTTAATGGAAACTTGGGTTGCTTCCACATTTTAGCTATTGTGAGTAATGTTGCAATGAACATGAGTGTACAAATACCTCTTTGCCACCTGCTTTCAATTCTTTGGGGTGTATACCCAAAGGTGGAATTGCTGAATTATGTGGTAATTTTATTCTTGTTGAGAACCCTCTATACTGTTCTCCACAGCAGCTGCATCATTTTACATTCCCAAAAGCAGCGCACAGGAGTTCCAATCTCTACATATCCATGCCAACACATTTTTTGTTATTTTAATAGAAGCCATAATAATGGCTGTCAGGTATCTCTTTATAGTTTTGACTTGTATTTCCATAATTATTAGTGATGTTGAGCATCTTTTCATCTGATTATTAGCCATATATTCTTTGGAAAAATGTGTTTTCAAGTCTTTTGCCCACTTTTGAATGTTTGTTTTTAGATTGCTGAGTTTTAAGAGTTCTCTATATATTATTTACCAGATATACAATTTGCAAATATTTTCTCCTGTTCTGTGGGTTGCCTTTTTACTCCATGAATAGTGTCCTTTGGTTTACAATTTGTGTGTGTGTGTGTGTGTGTGTGTGTGTGTGTGTGTGTGAGACAGAGAGAGACAGTGAGAGGGACAGAAAGGGACAGACAGACAGGAAGGGAAAGAGATGAGAAGCATCAATTCTTCGTTGTGGCACCTTAATTGTTCATTGATTGCTTTCTACTATGTGCTTTGTCCGGGGGGCTACAGCAGAGCGAGTGACCCCTTGCTCAAGCCAGTGACCTTGGGCTCAAGCTGGTGAGACTTGCTCAAACCAAATGAGCCCGTGCTCAAGCCAGCGACCTCGGGGTCTTGAACCTGGGTCCTCTGTTTCCCAGTGCGACACTCTAACTACTGTGCCACTGCCTGGTCAGGCTGGTTTAAAAATTTAAAGTTTTTTCACAAAATACAACTTACCTAGTTTTTCTTTTGCGCCTTTGATGTCATATCCAAGGAATCATTCCCATATCCACTGTCCAAGGTACTTTTAAGAGTTCTATGTTTTTAGGTCTTCCGTTAGGTCATTGATCTATTTTGAGTTTAGGTAAGGGTCCAACTTTATTCTTTTGTATTTGAGTATCCAGTTTTCCCAGCACCATTTGTTGAAAAGATTGTCATTGGCACTGTTGGTCTAGGCACCCTTTCTAAAAATCATATCCATGTGAGCTTTATTTCTGGTCTTTATATTCTATTCCATTGGTGTGTACATCTGTCTTGATGCCAGTATGACACTGTTTGGTTCACTGTAGCCTTGTATTAACTTTTGAAATCAGGAAGCATGAGTTCTCCAATTTTTTTCTTTTTCTTTTTGGCTATTAGGGGTCCCTTGTGATTCTGTATGTATATTAGGATGGGTTTTTCTATTTCTGCACAAAATGTCATTGGCATTTTGATAGAGATTGCATTAAATCTGTAGGTGATTTTGGTATTATTGATGTTTAACAGTACTAAGTCTTTAATCCATGAACATAGAATGTGTTTCCATTTATATCTTCTTTTAATTTCCTTAAAAAGTGTTTTGTAGTTTTCATTTGTCTTTCACATATTTGGTTACATTTATTCCTAATTATTTTTTATGCTATTGTAAATGGAATTGTTTGTAATTTCCTTTTCAGAATTTTTATTGTTAGTACACAGAAATGCAAGTGATTTTTATGTGTTGATTTGTAGCCTCCCAATTTGGTAAACTTATTAGTTCTCACAGATCTTTATTTCTGGAAGCTTTAGGGTTTTCTATATATAAGATCATATAATCTGCAAACAGAGATCATTTTACTACTTCCTTCTAGTTTGAATGCCCTTTATTTATTTTTCTTGCCTAATCACTCTGACTAGAATATTGAATAGAAATGGTGAAAGTGAACATTGTTACCATGTCCCTGATATTAGAAGGAAAGATTTCAATCGTTCACCATTGATTATGGTGTTCATTGTGGGTTTTTCATATATGACTTTTATTCTGTTGAAGAAATTTACTTTTTTTGTGTGGCAGAGACAGAGCGAGAGACCGAGAGAGGGACAGATAGGCACAGACAGACAGGAAAGGAGAGAGATGAGAAGCATCAATTCTTCGTTGTGGCTCCTTAATGTCCTTAGTTGTTCACTGATTGCTTTCACATTTGTGCCTTGACCCCGGGGGCTATAGTCGAGCCAGTGACCCATTGCTCAAGCCAGAGACCTTGGGCTTCAAGCCAGAGACCACGAGGACATGTCTATGATCCCATGCTCAAGTCAGCGACCCTGCACTCAAGCTGGTGAGCCTGCGCTCAAGTCAGATGAGCCCACGTTCAAGCTGGCTGACCTCAGGGTTTCCAACCTGGGTCCTCTGCATCCCAGTTTGACACTCTATCCACTGCACTACTGCCTGGTCAGGCAGAGGAAGTTTACTTCTACTCCTTGTTTTTAAAGTGTTTTTACCATGAAAGTGTGTTGGATTTTGTCAGATGCTTTTTGGCATCACTTGAGTGGTTTTTTCCCCTTATTTCTGTTAATGTGGTGTACTAAATTGGTTGATTTTCTTATGGAAAATCATCTGTGCATCCAAGGAGTAAATCCCACTTGCTTATGATGTATAAACTTTTATATTAAAAATTTATTATTTTTCAGTTAAAATTCATAATATCTTTCAAGTGTATAACATAGTGATTAGACATTTCTACAATTTATGAAGTGATCACCCTGATAGATCTAGTACCCACCAAACTTATTACAATATTATCGACTATATTCCTTATGCTGTAATTTATATCCCCATGGCTATTTTGTAACTACCAATGCATACATTTTAATCTCTTTCTCTTTTCACCCATCACTCTAAGCCCCCTCCCATCTGGCAAACATCAATATGTTCTCTGTATCTATGCATTTGTTCCTGTTTTACTTGTTCATTTATTTTCTTTTTTTAGATTCCATGTGTAAGTAAAATTATCCAGCATTTGTCTTTCTCTGTCTGACTTATTTCACTCAGCACAATACCCTAGAGGTCCATCTATGCTGTTGCATATGGCAAGACTTCATTGTTTTTATTTATGGCTGAGTCATATTCCATTGTACATATGCACCACTTAACCTTTTTCACCAATTTTTAATTTAGAAATTAAATTTAATGGGGTGATCTTGGTCCATTAGACCAGTGGTCCCCAACCTCCAGGCCGTGGACCGGTACCGGTCCGTTGGCCATTTGGTACCAGTTCACAGAGAAAGAATAAATAACTTACATTATTTCTGTTTTATTTATATTTAAGTCTGAACGATGTTTTATTTTTAAAAAATGACCAGATTCCCTCTGTTACATCCGTCTAAGACTCACTCTTGACGCTTGTCTCGTAAGTTTGACAATTATATTTTAAAATACCACAGTTTTTATGCCGGTCGCATAATTTTATTTTGTGCATTTATCCGTCCCACCCTAAATGCCGGTCGGTGAAAATATTTTCTGACATTAAACCAGTCCGTGGCCCAAAAAAGGTTGGGGACCACTGCATTAGAACACATAGGTTTCAGATAAATATCTCTACAGAATTTGAACTGTTGATTGCATGTGTCCTCATCACCCAAAGTCAAATAATTTTTCGTCATCATATATTTGTCCCTCTTTACTCCTCTCCCCCACTTCACTCCCCCTGATAACCACTTCACTTTTATCTATGTCCATGAGTCTCAGTTTTATATCTCAGCTAAGTGTGAAATCATATAGTTTTTAGCATTTTCTGTTAAACTTATTTCACTTAGTATAATGCTCTCAAGGTCCATCCATGTTGTCATAAATGGCAATGTACCACCATTTCTTATGACTGAATAGTATTCCATTGTATAGATGTACCACATCTTCCATTTCCAATCCTCTATCAAGGGACACTTTGGTTGTTTCCATGTCTTGTCCACTGTGAACAATGCTGTGACTTTGCGTACTAATGTTTTTGAGGTTTTTTGGATACTCTGTAGAGGAATTGCTGAGTATCCAAAACATGGGAGTGCATGTGACTTTGCGTACTAATGTTTTTGAGGTTTTTTGGATACTCTGTAGAGGAATTGCTGGGTAATATGGTAGTTCTAGACTTGTTTTTTTGAGGAACTTCCATACTGTCTTCCATAATGGTAGTACCAGTTTGCATTCCCAGTAGCAGTGAATAAGAGTTCCTTTTTCTCCAGAGCCTCTCCAACACTTGTTATTACCTGTCTTGTGAATAACAGCCAATCTAACAGGTGTAAGATGGTATCTCATTGTAGTTTTGATTTGCATTTCTCTAAAAAGCTAGCGACAATGACCATCTTTTCATATATCTATTTGTTGTTGGCATGGCTTCATTAGAGAAGTTTCTGTTCAGGTCCTCTCCGCATTTTTTAATTGGATTCTTTGCTTGTTTGTTGCTGAACTTTGTGAGTTCTTTATATATTTTGGATATTAACCCCTTATCAGAACTGTTGTTTGTGAATATCATCTCCCATTTGATTGGCTGTCTTTTTGTTTTGTTATTGGTTTCTTTTGCTGTGCAGAAGCTTTTGAGTTTAATGTAGACTCGTTCATTTATTTTTGCCTTTAATTCCCTTGCCTTTGGGGTCAAATTAATAAAATGTTCTCTATGGCCAAAGTCCATAAGTTTAGTACCTATGTTTTCTATGTAATTTATTCTTTCAGATCTTATATTTAGGTCTTTGATTCATTTTGAATTGATTTTTCTGCATGGGGACAAATTATAGTCAAGTTTCATTCTTGCATGTGGCTTTCTAATTTTCCCAGCACTTGAAGAGGCTTTCTCTTCTCCATTGTGTGTTTTTGGCTCTTTGGTCAAAGATTGTTTGCTCATATAGATATGTTTTTTTCTGGGTTCTTAATTCTGTTCTCTTGGTCTGTATGTCTGATTTCTGGCCAATACCATGCCGTTTTGATTATCGTGGCTCTATAGTATAATTTAAAGTCAAGTAGTGTGATACCTCCGGTTTCATTATTTTTCCTCAGGATTGCTTTGGCTATTTGGGTTTTTTTAATGGTTCCATACAAACCTGGTGATCTTTTTGTCCTGTTTTCTTAAAAAATGACATTGAGATTTTGATGGGGATTACATTACATTTGTATATTGCTTTGGGTAATATGGCCATTCTATGTTGATTCTTCCAATTCATGAACATGGAATATTGTTCCATTTCATTGTCTTTTTCAATTTCTTTTAATAATGTATTTTAATTTTCAGTATATAGATACTTTACATCCTTTATTAAGTTTGTTCCTATGTATTTTTTTGTTGTTGCAATTATAAAAGGAATTGGGTTTTTTTTAGTTCATTTTTCGAAGTTTCATTGTTGGCATGTAGAAAAGCAATAGGCTTTTGTACATTGATTTTGTATCCTGTGACTTTACTGTATTGGGTTATTGTTTCTAATTGTTTTTTGGTAGTCTTTGGGGGCTTTCTATATCCAGGATCATGTCGTCTGCAAAAAGTGATACCTTTACTTCTTCTTTCCCATTATGGATGCCTTTTATTTCTTTCTCTTGCCTGATCACTCTGGCTAAAACATCCAGAACTATGTTGAATAAGAGTGGAGAGAGTGGGCAACCTTGTTTTGTTCCTGATTTTAGAGGAAAAGCCTTCATTTTTTTCACCATGTAGTATGATATTAGCTAATGTTTTGTCATATATGGCCTTTATTATGTTGAGGTATTTTCCTTCTATTCCAATTTTATTGAGTGTTTTAAACATAAAGGGATGTTGTATCTTATCAAATGCCTTTTCAGCATCTATTAATAGGATATTATTTTTATTCTTTGTTTTGTTGATATAATGTATTATGTTGATTGATTTCCATTCGTTGAACCATCTTTGTGCTCCTGAAATGAATCCCACTTCATTGTGATGTATTATTTTTTTAATGTATTGTTGTATTCAGATTTGCTAGTATTTTGTTGAGGATTTTTGCATTTGTATTCATTAGAGATACTGATTTATAGTTTTCTTTTTTTGGGTGTCCTTGCCAGGTTTTGGTACGAGGTTTATGTTGACCTCATAAAATGTGTTGGGGAGTATTGCTTCTTCTTCAATTTTTAGGAAGACTTTGAGAAGGATGGGTACCAAATCTTCTTTGAACGTTTGGTAGAATTCACTAGTATAGCCATCTGGTCCTGGACTGTTGTTTCTGGGGAGATTTTTGATAGTTGTTTCTATTTCCTCCCTGCTTACAGATCTATTTAGGTTTTCCACTTCTTCATGATTCAATCTAGGAAGACTATTGTTCTAGGAATTTATCCCTTTACTCCAGATTGTTGAATTTGGTGGCATATAATCTTTCAAAATATTCTACTATGATCCTTTGTGTATCTATGATGTGTAAAGTAATTTCTCTTCTTTTATTTCAGATTATGTCTATATGAGTCCTTCCTCTTTTTTCCTTAGTGAGTCTAGCCAGGGGTTTGTCCATTTTATTGATCTTTTCAAAGAACCAGCTCTTTCTTGTATTATTTTTTTCTATAGTTTTTTCATTCTCTATTTCATTTAGTTCTGCTCTAGTTTTTACTGTTTCCTTTCTTCTGCTGACTTTGGGTTGGCTTTCTTCTTCTTTTTCTAGTTTCTTAAGATGTGATGTTAGGTTGTTTACTTAGGATCTCACTTGTTTCTTGATATAAGGCTGTAATGATGTAAACTTTCCTCTTATTACTTTGCTGCATCCCAGAAATTTTGATTTGTTGTACTGTCATTTTCATTTGTCTGTATATATCTTTTGACCTCTGCCTTTATTTTTTCTTTGACCCAGTCATTTTTTAGAAGTATGTTGTTTAATTTCCACATTTTTTGTGGGTTTATTTACTACCTTTTTACAGTTGAATTCTAATTTCAAAGCCTTATGATCAGAAAATATGCTTGGTATAATTTCAACCTTCCTGAATTTGTTGATATTAGTTTTGTGGTCCAGCATATGGTCTATCCTTGAGACTGTTCCATGCACACTGGAGAAGAATGTATAATCTGACATTTTGGAATGAAATGTCCTGTAAATGTCTATTAAGTCCATTTGATCCAGAGTGTTGTTTAAAGCTGATATTTCTTTGATTTTCTTTTTGGATGATCTATCTAAAGCCGTCAATGTTGTGTTGAAATCTCCAAGTATGATTGTGTTTTTGTCTGCTTCTATGTTTAAATAAGTTAGTAGCTGTCTTATATATTTTGGTGCTCCCTGGTTTGGTGCATATATATTAAGAAGTGTTATGTCTTCTTGATACAATGCCCCCTTTATCATTATGAAATGTCCATCTTTGTCTCTGGTTACCTTTGTTGTCTTGAAGTCAGTGTTGTCAGATATGAGTATGGCTACACTTGCTTTCCTTTGGATATTATTTTCTTGGAGAATTGTTTTCCAACCTTTCACTTTGAGTCTACTTTTGTCCTTGCAGCTTAGATGTGTCTCTTGCAGGCAGCATATGATTGTGTTTTGCTGTTTGATCCTATCTGTTACACTGTGCCTCTTTATTGTTGAGTTCAGTCCATTTACATTTAGGTTAATTATTGAGACTTGAGGATTTCCTATAGCTATTTTATGTTTTGTTATCTGGTAGCTCTGTATCTTGTTTGGGTCTTTGATTTTGTGTTTCTGTCAGTTGTTTTTGTTTGGTGGTATTCCATACTTCTTTCCCGTTTCTTCTTTTTCATTTTTTCATAGGTGGTTAACATTTGGTTATTAATAGAAACATGTTCTTATGTACAAGAGTCCTTTGTCTTATGAGTGCTTCTGCACTCCATCCTCCTTTGCTACTGCAGATCCTCTCCTCATTTATGTTATTGGTTATCACAGATTATTCGTGTTTTTATTGTGACCTTGTTGGAACTCTTACTTGTAGTTTTGATTTGTTTTGTTTTTTTCTTTATAGCTGGTCAAATAATTTCCTTGAGTATTTCCCACAGTGAGGATTTTCTAGTGATAAATTCCCTCAGCTTCTGTAGATCTGCAAAAGTTTTTATTTTTCCTTCCTATTTGAAGGATAACTTTGATATAGTATTCTTGGCTGGTAATTCCTCTCTTTCTGTACTTTGAATATTTGGGTCCACTCTCTTCTGGCTTGTAGAGTTTCCTCTGAGAAGTCTGATAATAACCCAATGGGCCTTTCTTCGTATGTTATGTTATTCTTTTCCCTAGCTGCCTTGAGGATTCTTTCTTTCCTTTTTTTTTCTTTTTTTTTTTTTTAACAGAGACAGAGAGAGTCAGAGAGAGGGATAGATAGGGACAGACAGGCAGGAACAGAGGGAGATGAGAAACATCAATCATTAGTTTTTCGTTGCAACACCTTAGTTGTTCATTGATTGCTTTCTCATATGTGCCTTGACCATGGGGCTACAGCAGACCAAGTAACCCCTTGCTCGAGCCAGCAACCTTGGGTCCAAGCTGGTGAGCTTTGCTCAAACCAGATGAGCCCACGCTCAAGCTGGCAACTTCGGGGTCTTGAACCTGGGTCCCCTGCATCCCAGTCCGACGCTCTATCTACTGCGCCACCACCTGGTCAGGCGAGGATTCTTTCTTTACATTTATTTTTTTTTACAGAGACAGAGAGAGTCAGAGAGAAGAAGAAATAGGGACAGACAGGGAGATAGATGAGAAGAATCAATTCTTCGTTGCGGCATCTTAGTTGCTCATTTATTGCTTGTTCATTGATTACTTTCTCATATGTGCCCTGACCGGGAGCTATAGCAGAGCAAGTGACCCTTTGCTCAAGCCAGCGACCTTGGGCTCATGCCAGTGACCTTGGGCTTCAAGCCAACGGCTTTTGGGCTCAAGTCAGCAACCATGGATTCATGTCTCTGATCCCACACTCAAGCCAGCAACCTGGTGCTCAAGCTGGTGAGCCCATGCTCAGGCTGAATGAGCCCACACTCAAGCCAGTGACCTTGAGGTTTCGAACCTGGGTTCTCTGCATCCCAGTCCCACGCTCTATCCACTGCGCCACCACCCAGTCAGGCTACATTGATTTTTGACAATTTTATTATGGTGTACCTTGGAGAAGTTCTGTTTGGATTGAGGTAACTTGGTGTTATTTTTGCTTCTTGGATTCCAGGTTCCATCTCTTTCCATAGGCTTGGGAAATTCTCTTCCATTATTTGTTTAAATAGGATCTGCATTCCCTTCTCCCTCTCTTCTTCTTCTAATATATCTAATCATATATTGTTCTTTTTGATGAAGTCAGACAATTCTTGTAGAGCTCTATCATTTTTTTTAACTCATGAGTCTCTCTCTTAGCATCTCTAGTTGCATGTCTTCATTTTTTTAAAATCCTTTTATTTATTTTTTGTGACACAGACAGAGAGAGAGGTAGATAGGGACAGACAGGAAAGGAGATGAAAAGCATCAATTCTTCATTGTGGTACCTTAGTTGTTCATTGATTTCTTTCTCATATGTGCCTTGATTGGTGGGGGGGAGCTACAGCAGACTGAGTGACCCCTTGCTCAAGCCAGCAACCTTGGGCTCAAGTTAGCGACCTTGGGCTTCAAGCCAGTTGCCTGTCTTTTATGTCATTAATTCTTTCCTCTATCTGGCATGTTTTATTATTTTAACCTGCTAACTCATTTTTCATGTATTGAGTTCTTTATCTCTGTTTTGTTCTTTTAAAAAATATATTTTTTGTTATTTTTATTCATTTTTATTAGAGAGAAGAGAGAGACAGAGAGAACAGGGGGAGAATCAGGAAGCATTAACTCCCATATGTGCCTTAACCAGGCTAGCCTGGGGTTTCAAACCGGCAACCTCAGCATTCCAGGTCAATGCTTTATCCACTGCTCCACTACAGGTCAGGCTGTTTTGTTCTTTTTTAAAGTTTTGAACTCCTTCGTGAAGTACTCATTTTGCTCATGATTTGTTTTTTGAACTTATTAAATTGACTGTTAGTGTTTTCTTGCATCTTATTTAGTATTTTCAGAACTTCAATTTTGAATTCTCTATATTTTAACTCCGAGGTTTCCATGTGATTGAAAATTTTTTACTGTACATTTTACATTTTATTTCTGAACTACATCTCTGTCTTGTGTAGCCATGGTATTCAATTTCTTTTTCATTGATGGCATTTGAAAGTGGTGTTGCTAAGACTGCTAACAAAAAACAACTAAGAAATAAAAAATAAAATGAAAAAATACAATGTAAAAAATTTTAATAATAATGACAAGAAAAACAAAAAAAGACAAAAACAAAAAAAATAAAAAAACGAAACACTGACAAATATAAAAATAAAAATATAAAAAATAAAGAAAATGAAAGTCATAAAAGAAAAAAAAAGAAAAGAAAAAAAAGAAAGAAAAAAGATTTCAGTTTTGAGAGGCTGGTCTGTTTTATTCCAGTAGGTGTCCCTGTATTACAAGTTTTAGCTTGGTAAAATTCCTGGGCTGACCTCCACTGAGACGTTACTGTCATAGTGATGTAGGTGGGGTTGAAGTCACATTGGAGAGTGGGGTGTGTTGTGAAGGCTTTATAGCTTTAGCAATGGTTATTTCAGGTCTCCAGGCATTCCTTCCCACATCTCAACAGACCAGGGGACCAGACACGGAATATCTCTGTTCTTCAGGGGAGAGAATGCTTCTGTTGAGTTAGCTGTGGGGTCTTTCTCTGCCACTCTCCGTACCCTTCAGGGGAAGAAGACAAGATCTGGGAGACTGGGGAGGGCACACTTTGATTTTATCTGTCCCTGCGTTGAGTGCGGGATGCAGTCAAACTGTGGGAACAGTCCATGATCCCTCATTCTGTTGCCACTTTGGTTTAGTATAAATATTTCCTCCCCTGATCCTCAATTTCACTACTCCTCCCAGCAGGAGACCCAGTCACTCCAGGCTTCTCCTCTCTCTGTAGCACTGGCAGAGAAAAACCCATCTCTTTGGGTTTCTCCCCTCTGAAGCCACTGCAGGCAAACCAAGTTGGTCCGTGCCTCTCCTCTCTGAGCAGACCATAAATGTGTTTTATTTTCTTCTCCACTTCTCAACCTTTCCGCCTCTAGCCCATTCAGTGCGATCTTTCAGGCAAGCCTGCAAGCCCAGCTGGGGTTGCTTCGCTGCATTATAGTTGATTTGTTAAAATTTCAAGGGTAGAGATCAGGAGTATCTCTCACACTGCCATTACTCTTACATCATCCATTTGAATATCTTGATTTCCTTCTTAACTCATTGATTATTTAGTAACATGTGTGGAGGAACAGTGTATAAAAAAATATGAATTTGAACTCAATTGAAGATGAACAATGACGCTTACAAAAAATGGCTGCAAGAATGACTGTAATTTACTCAGGGTGGGATGAGACATCCTACTGTAGTTTCCCTGGAAACCAGGAAGGATGCTCTTAACCACTTGGTTGCTGGCCTAGTCAATTATTGCAGAATGTGGTAACCTTTCTTTGTTCCTATGGGCTATGCATAAAGGGCCTTCATGCAATAGCCTTCAGCTAAAATTTTCCCATTAAAAGGTAGGGTCTTGGGCCACCCCTGAAGCTCTAGACAACTCTTCCTCATCATGTGCATAGCAGGTGGCTGACTTTGGAGCCCAGGCTAACACTTCTGGTCTGGTGATGTGTTCCTCCATGGTTTGGTGAGATTTGTACATACTCATAATTCTTTTTCTTAGTCTATTGCTTTAACTAGCTGTAACCCAGGCTGTAACCCAGGCTGATGTTTCTTCATCTGGTGATGTTGTATAGAGCTAGAGTCCAGGCTGATGTTTCTTTGCCTGGTGATGTTGTGTAGCTCATTGTTTCATTGATTTCTTTTTCTTTATTCTACTTTAGGTTAAATAAGTTTAAACCCCTTTTTGATTTTGCCTTGATAATTTTTTATTGTTATTAATCATAATCAATTTCCCCCTAAAATCCATCTGTGAGTACTTGCAACTCTGTACTGCACCTCCTGCACAGCAAAGCATGTTATTTAGCCTCCAAGTGTTTTTCACTTTTCATCTTGTAATTGATTTCTAGTTTTATACCATTGTGATCAGAGAAGATGCCTGATATGATTTCAATATTCTTAAATTTATTGATTTATTTATGGCCTACCAAGATGTCCTGGAAACTTTCCATGTGTGCTTGAAAAGAATGTATATTCTGCTGCTTTGGGGTGAAATATTCTAACAATATCAATTACATCCATTTGGTCTATTTGGTGTGATTTAAGGCTGCTGTTTTCATTGTTGGTTTTTTGTCTGGATGATCTATGTCTACGGGTGTTAAAGTCCTCACTTATGACTATATTACTGTCTATCTCTCCTTATATGTCAGTCAATATTTGTTTTATATATTTAGGTGCTCCTATGTTGAATTGTAAATGTTTACCACGTGTTTTATTCTCTTGTTGGCTTGACCCCTTTACCATTATGAAGTGTCCTTCTCTGTCTCTTGTTATAGTCTTCATTTTAAAGTCTATTTGTCTGATATAAGTTTTGCTATCCCAGCTTTTTTTTTTTGTTTCTTTCCATTCACATAAAATATATTTTTCCTTCTGTTTACTTTCAGCCTGTGTGTGTCAATCTGAAGTGAGCCATTTATGTGCAGCATATGTACGGGTCTTGTTTTCTTACCCATACAGCCCCCCATGTCTTTTGATTGGGGTATTTAATTCATTATGTTTAAACTAATTATTGATAGGAATGTAGTTATTATCATATTCTTATTTATATTTTTGATTCCCTTCTCCTCCTCCTCCTCCTCCTCCTTCTTCAAAAAGTCTCTTAACATTTATTGTTATACTGGTTTATGTCAAGGAACTCCTTTAGCTTTTTCTTGCCTGAGAAGCTCTTTATCTCTCCTTCAATTTCAAATGATAGCCTTGCTGGGTAGAGTAATCTTGATTATAGATCCTTGCTGTTCACCACTTTGAATATTTTGTGCCAATCCCTTCTTGCCTGCAATGTTTCTGTTGATAATTCTCTGTCAATCTTAGAGGAACTCCCCTGTAGGTAACTGTTTTCCTCTTGATGCTTTTAAGATTCTCTCTTTGTCTTTAACCTTTGGCATTTTCATTACCATGTGTCTGTGGCATCCTCTTTCAGTTCATATTATCTGAGATTCTCTGTGCTTTCTGGGTTTGTATGTCTATTTCTTTTACCTAGTTAGGGAAGTTTTTAGTCATTATGTCTTCCAATAGGTTTTCAATACCTTGCTCTTGCTCTTCTCCTTCTGCTACCCCTCTGATGAAATAGTGTTACACTTGATGCTGTTCCAGAAGCACCTCAAACCATCCTCATTTTAAAAAATTTATTTTTTCTGTTTTCTTCTGATTGGGTATTTTCTGCTACCTTATCTTCCAAATTGCTAATTCAATCCTCTGCTTCATCTAAACTATTGTTGATTCCTTCAAAAAAATTTTTTTGTGTGAGAGAAACGGGGGTAGGGGACAGATAGGGACAGACAGGAAGGGAGAGAGATGAGAAGCATTAATTCTTCATTGTGGCTCCTTAGTTGTTCATTGATTGCTTTCTCATATGTGCCTTTACCAGGGGGCTGCAGCTGAGCTTGTGACCCCTTGCTTAAGTCAGCAACCTTGGGCTCAAGCCAGCAACCTTGGGCTTCAAGCCAGCGACCTTTGGGCTCAAGCTTGTGAGCCCAAAGGGGTCATGTCTATGATCCCATGTTTAAGCCAGTGATCCATGCTCAAGCCAGATGAGCCCGTGCTCAAGCCAGCAACCTTGGGGTTTTGAACCTGGGTCATCTGCGTCCCAGTCTGATGCTCTAGCCACTATACTACTGCCTTGTCAGGTGCTTGTTTTTCCTTTCTTTTTAAAATGAGAGGAGGGGAGATAGTGAGACAGAATCAGGCATCCGACCTGACTGGGATTACCTGGCAACCCCCATCTGAGGCCAATGCTAGAATCAACTGAGCTATCCTCCTCACCTGGGCCAAGGCTCAAACCAATCAAACCACTGGCTGTGGGAGGGGAAGAGGGAGAGAGGGGGAAGAAAGAAGGGGATAGAAGCAGATGATTGCTTCTCCTGTGTGCCCTGACTGGGAATTGAGTCTGGGACATCCATAGGCTGGGCTGACACTCAATCCACTGAGCCAGCCGGCCAGGACGTCTGACTTATTATTTCTAATGTTTGTGTTTTTTTTTTTTTTGTATTTTTCTGAAGCTGGAAACAGGGAGAGACAGTCAGACAGACTCCCGCATGCGCCCGCCCGGGATCCACCCGGCATGCCCACCAGGGGCGACGCTCTGCCCACCAGGGGGCGATGCTCTGCCCCTCCGGGCGTCGCTTTGCCATGACCAGAGCCACTCTAGCACCTGGGGCAGAGGCCAAGGAGCCATCCCCAGCGTCCGGGCCATCTTTGCTCCAGTGGAGCCTTGGCTGCGGGAGGGGAAGAGAGAGACAGAGAGGAAGGAGGGGGTGGGGGTGGAGAAGCAAATGGTCGCTTCTCCTATGTGCCCTGGTCGGGAATCGAACCCGGGTCCCCCGCACGCCAGGCTGACGCTCTACCACTGAGCCAACTGGCCAGGGCCTATTTCTAATGTTTTCTATCTCAATTTTTATGACTCCTATCTTTTTGTTGAAGTTCTCACTGAGATTGAGTGTTTTGAACTCTGCATCTGGTAGATAGGTTGTCTCCATTTTATTTAGTTCTTTTTCTGGAGTTTTGTTCTGTCCTTTTATTTGGAACATGTTTCTTTGTCTCCTCATTTTGGCTGCCTCCCTGCGTCTGTTTCTATATACTAGGTAATTCTGCTACATCTCCTGGTCTTGGTAGAGTGGCTTTATGTCGTGGGTGTCCTGTGGGGCCCAGTGGTGCGATCTTCTCAGTCACCTGAGCCACGTGATCCAGGTGTGTTTCTTGAGTGGTTTGTATGTGCCCCCCTGTTGTAGTCAAGCCTTGACTGCTGTTGGCACATCAGTGGGAGGAGTCGACTCTCACGCTAACTTGCTGTGAGGACTGACCTTAGACTATAGCAGTTGAGCTGTTGTGTGGTGTTGACTGCATGGAGCAAGACTCACTTTAGTGGGGCTCTAATGCCTGCTGAATTCCCCTATGGGTGTGTCAATTTTGAAGCTTATTGGGTGGTGCTCTAGTGTGGTCTGAATCCAGACACAAGGTATGTTGGTTCTAGAGCCTTTGGGGAGGGGCTCCCACACATACCAGATCAGCTGCTGCCTGTGTCTGGCAGAGGGCCACCTGGAAGGAGCTACAGAGTAATCTTCAGTTAGTAGTTTCCTGTATTTTGTTTGAAGGTGCCCGGGAAAGGTTATGCTGAAAAATGAGGCTGGCTGCCTCAAGTGTCAGGATTGGAGCTGCTCAGAAAGAGGTATAGGGCTTATCAAAGGCAGCCAATGCTTGTTTTTGATTTGTGGACCTTTGAGAAATTTTAGGAAAGTTTTAAGCACAGTCTGAGGAGAGTTGCTTGTGAGGAAAAGCTGCTAGAAGAGGTAGATGCCTGAGTTGGCTGGGTGGAGTCTTAGAGAATCACTAGGGTGTTGTGAGTGCTGACAGGCAGGTTGATAGAGACTCAGATTTGGGTACAGACTGCTCCTGTAGGTTGGTGGAAGGGGGTTTAGGCCTCAACAGAGAACAATAGTGCCTGCCAGCACCTGCCAGGTGTAGGGGTGAGAGAAGGCCTCAACAAAGTAACAATGGCACCTGCCACATAAAGCTGCCCCTCTAGTTCTCACCTTGAAGCTCCATATGTCTCTGGTGCTTTTCTAACTGCTGTCCCTTCTCTGGAGTTTTAGGGCAAGTGTTTGCTAGTGAGTGGTTCTGTGCTTGGGCTCTTGTAGAGGATGCCTGTGTCTATAGCAGCCCTCTGTCTCACCCAAACAGAGTCCCTACCAGATTTTATGATGACTCTTCTTCCCAGAACTGGTGCTCTAGGCTAAGAGGACTGATGTGGATCTAGGACACCCTCACTTTTCACTGGGGACCTCTGCAGCCAAGATATGCCTCCAGACATCTCTGCCCCCCCACCTGTCTCAATCTGGCTTCCTTTTAAAAATTACTAATTCAGTTTATTTACTTGTTATTAGTCTGTTGAGATTTTGTATTTCTTCTTGAGTCAATTTTAGGAATTTGTGTCTTTCTAGGAATTTTCCAATTCATATAGGTTATGTCATTTACTCTTGTTCATATTATACTTTTTAATTTATTGTGTTTACACAGATTCTAGAGTTGCCCTAAATGCATCCCCCCACCCCATGTATTCCCCTCAACATCTCCCTTGCCCCCCTCTCCATAGCGCCGTCCCCCCTTCCCTTCAGGTTTATCCCATCCTATCATCCCCTTTCCCTCTGTCCTCTTTTCTTCTGGTCCCTTTGATCCCTCCTCTGTCTCAATTCCATTCCTCAGTTCACATTGTTTGTTGGATTCCTCAAATGAGTGAGGTCATATGATATTTTTCTTTTTCTGCCTGGCTTATTTCACTTAACATAATACCTTCCAGGTCCATCCATGTTGTCGCAAAAGGTAAGATTTCCTTCTTTTTCATGGCCCCATAGTATTCCATTGTGTAAATGTACCAAAGCTTTTTAATCCACTCATCCACTGACGGACACTTGGGCTGTTTCCAGATCTTCACTATTGTGAACAATGCTGCCATAAACATGGAGGTGCATTTCCCCTTTTGAAACACTGCTATGGTGTTCTTGGGGTATATTCCTAAAAGTGGGATAGCTGGGTCAAAAGGCAGTTTGATTTTTAATTTTTTGAGGAATCTCCATACTGTTTTCCACAGAGGCTGCACCAGTCTGCATTCCCACCAGCAGTGCAGGAGGGTTCCCTTTTCTCCACATCCTCGCCAGCACTTATTCTGTGTTGTTTTGTTGATGAGCGCCATTCTGACTGGTGTGAGGTGATATCTAATTGTGATTTTAATTTGCATTTCTCTAATGATTAGTGATGTTGAGCATTTTTTCATATGCCTATTGGCCATCTGTATGTCCTCTTTGGAGAAGTGTCTATTCATTTCTTTTGCCCATTTTTTGACTGGATTGTTTATCTTCCTGGTGTTGAGTTTTAGAAGTTCTTTATAAATTTTGGTTATTAACCCCTTATCAGATGTATTGTCAAATATGTTCTCCCATTGTGTAGTATGTCTTTTTATTCTGTTCTATTGTCTTTAGCTGTGCAGAAGCTTTTTAGTTTGATATAGTCCCATTTGTTTATCCTGTCTTTTATTTCACTTCCCCGTGGAGATAAATCAGCAAATATATTGCTGCGAGAGATGTCGGAGAGCTTACTGCCTATGTTTTCTTCTAAGATGCTTATGGTTTAATGGCTTACATTTAAGTCTTTTATCCATTTTTTTATTGTTGTGAATGGTGTAACTTGGTGGTGTAGTTTCATTTTTTTTGCCGGTAGCTGTCCAATTTGCCCAACACCATTTGTTGAAGCATGCTCCATTGTATGCTCTTACCCCCTTTGTCAAATATCAGTTGTCTATAAGGGTGTGGGTTTATTTATTTCTGGGTTGTCTGTTCTTTTCCATTGATATATATGCCTGTTCTTATGCCAGTACCAAGCTGTTTTGAGCACAATGGCCTTGTAGTATAACCTGATTTCAGGAAGTATGATACCTCCCATTTTATTCTTCCTTTTCAAGATTGCTGAGGCTATTTGTTTTCTTTTTTGGTTCCATATAAATTTTTGGAATATGTGTTCTATATCTTTGAAGTATGTCATTGGTATTTTAATTGATATTGCATTAAATTTATAAATTTCTTTGGGTAATATAGACATTTTAATGATGTTTATTCTTCCTAACCATGAGCATGGTATATGCTTCCACTTGTTTGTATCTTCCTTGATTTCTTTTATCAATGTTTTATAATTTTCTGAGTACAAGTCTTTAATCTCCTTGGTTAAATTTACTCCTAGGTACTTTATTTTTTTGGTTGCAATAGTGAAGGGGATTGTTTCCTTAATTTCTCTTTCTGACAGTTCATTGATGGTGTATAAAAATGCCTCTGATTTCTGAGTATTAATTTTATATCCTGCCACTTTGCTGAATTCACGTATCAGGGCTAGTAGTTTTTTGACTGAGACTATAGGGTTTTCTATATACAATATCATATCATCTGCAAATAATGATAGTTTTACTTCTTCTTTTCCAATTTGGATGCCTTTTATTTCTTCTTCTTGTCTGATTGCTGTGGCTAGGACTTCCAGAACTATGTTGAATAAGAGTGGTGAAAGGGGGCACCCCTGCCTTGTTCCTGATCTTAAGGGGATTGCTTTTAATTTTTGCCCATTGAGTATGATGTTGGCTGTGGGTTTGTCATAGATGGCCTTTATCATGTTGAGGTATGTTCCCTGTATTCCCACTTTGCTGAGAGTTTTGATCATGAATGGGTGCTGGATCTTTATCAAATGCTTTTTCTGCATCTATTGAAATTATAATGTGGTTTTTGTCCTTCCTTTTGTTTATGTGATGAATCACATTGATTGATTTGCAAATATTGTACCAGCCTTGCCTCCCCAGAATAAATCCCACTTGATCATGGTGTATGATTTTCTTCATTTATTGCTGGATCCAGTTTGCTAATATTTTGTTGAGGATTTTAGCATCTAAATTCATCAGGAATATTGGCCTATAATTTTCTTTCTTTGTGTTGTCTTTGCCTGGTTTTGGAATCAGAATTATACTCGCCTCATAAAAGAAGCTTGGAAGTCTTCCTTCCTCTTGAATTTTTTGAAATAGCTTGAGAAGGATAGGAGTCAGTTCTTCTTTGAATATTTGGTAGAATTCACTTGTGAAGCCATCAGGCCCAGGGCTTTTGTTTGTTGGGAGTTTTTTGATAACTGTTTCAATCTCATTTGTTGTAATCAGTCTGTTTAGGTTTTCTGATTCCTCCAGATTGATTTTTAAAAGATTATATGTTTCAAGGAATTTGTCCATTTCACCTAGGATGTCTAATTTTTTTTTGGCATACAGTTCTTCATAGTATTTTCTTATAATCCTTTGTATTTCTGATGTGTCAGTTGTTATTTCTCCACTCTCATTTCTAATTTTATTTATTTTAGACCTCTCTCTTTTTTTCTTGATGAGTCTGGTTAAAGGTTCATTGATCTTGTTTACCTTTTCAAAGAACCAGCTCCTGGTTTCATTGATCCTCTGTATTGTTTCTTTAGCCTCTATGTCATTTATTTCTGCTCTGATCTTTATCATTTCCTTCCTTCTACTACCTCTGGCCTTTACTTGCTGTTCTTTTTCTAGTTCTTTTAGATTCAGGATCAAGTTGTTTATTTGAGCTTTTTCTAGCTTCTTTAGGTATGCCTGTAATGCAATGAACTTCCCTCTCAGTACTGCTTTTGCTGTGTCACATAAATTTTGAGTTGTTGTATGCTCATTATCATTAATTTCTAGGAATTTTTTATTTCTTCTTTGATCTCATTATTAACCCATTCGTTACTTAATAACATGCTATTTAGTTTCCATGTGTTTGAGTATTTTTCAGTTTTTCTGTTGTGGTTGATTTCTAGTTTCATGCCATTGTCATCAGAGAAAATGCCTGATACGATTTCAATCTTCTTAAATTTGTTGAGACCACTTTTGTGCCCTAACATATAGTCTGTCCTAGCGAATGTACCATGAGCACTTGAAAAGAATGTATATTCTGCTGCTTTAGGGTGAATAGTTCTGAAGATATCTATTAAATCCAGTTGATCTAGTGTGTTCTTTAAGTCTGCTGTTTCTTTGTTAATTTTCTTTCTTGAGGCTCTATCTAATGATATTAGTGTGGTATTGAAATCCCCAACTATTATAATATTGCTGTTGATCTCACCCTTTATATCCATCAAAGTCTGCTTTATATATTCAGGTGCTCCTATATTAGGTACGTAGATATTTATAATGGTTATATCTTCCTGTTGGATTGCTCTCTTTATTATTATGTAGTGACCTTCTTTATCTCTTACTATAGCCTTTGTTTTAAAGTCCATTTTGGTTGGTATAAGTATTGCTACCCCAGCTTTTTTTCATTTCCATTTGCATGAAATATCTTTTTCCATCCTTTTACCTTCAGTCTATGTGCATCTTTTGTTTTAAGGTGTGTCTCTTATAGACAGCATATGTATGGGTCCTGTTTTCTTATCCATGCAGCTACCCTATGTCTTTCTTTTTTTTTCTTTTTTTCTTTATTCATTTTTAGAGAGGAGAGAGAGAGAGAGAGAGACAGAGAGAGAGAGAAGGGGGCAGGAGCTGGAAGCATCAACTCCCATATGTGCCTTGACCAGGCAAGCCCAGGGTTTCGAACCAGTGACCTCAGCATTTCCAGGTCGACGCGTTATCCACTGCGCCACTACAGGTCAGGCTACCCTATGTCTTTAGATTGGACCATTTAATCCATTTACATTTAAGGTTATTATTGATATGTAGTTGTTTATTGCCATTTTATTCTTTAAAGCTGTATTCCTCTTTTGCTATATTGTTTTCCCCCTTTGACCTATTTAAAACAGCCCCTTAACATTTCTTGCAGCATTGATTTGGTTGTAATAAATTCCTCGAGTTTGGGGGGATTTTTTTTTGTCTGGGAAGCTTTTTATTTCTCCTTCAATTTTAAACAATAGCCTTGCTGGATAAAATAGTCTTGGTTGGAGGCTCTTGTTCTGCATTACTTTGAATATTTCTTGCCATTCCCTTCTGGCCTCAAGTGTTTCTGTTGAGAAGTTGGATGTCATCCTTATGGGGGCTCCTTTGTAGGTGATAGCCTTTTTTTCTCTAGCAGCTTTTAATATTTTCTCTTTATCTCTTAGCTTTGGTATTTTAATTATCATGTGTCTTGGTGTAGATTTCTTTGGGTTTCTCTTTAATGGAGTTCTCTGTGTTTCTTGAACTTGTGTGACTTTTTCCTGCATCAATTTAGGGAAGTTTTCAGCTATGATTTGATTGAAGAAAGTCTCTATCCCTTGTTCTTTTTCTTCTTTTTCATGAACCCTTATGATGCAGATATTATTTTTCTTCATGTTGTCACAGAGCTCTCTTAGAGTTCCCTCAGAATTTTTTGAGTCTCTTTTCTTTTTGCTGCTCTGCTTCTGTGCCTTCGTTTATCTTGTCCTTTAACTTGCTGATTTGATCTTCAGCTTCATCCATCCTGTTTTTAATTCCTTCAACTGTGGTCCTCATTTCTGATAGTGTATTTGTCATTTCTGACTGATTCTTTTTTATTATTTCGATGTCCTTTTTTATATTTACTATTTCTTTATTTAGATTTTTGTTATGTCCATCTATTGTTATTCTAAGATCTTTGAGCATCCTAACAATCATCATTTTAAACTCTGCACCTTGTAATTTGGTTATATCTGTCTCATTCAAGTCCTTTTCTGGGGATTTCTCTTGATTTATTTGAGTTGCATTTCTCTGCCTTCCCATTTTGTCTGTGTATAAGAAGGGTGTGGCCACTGGAGTCCAATGGGTATGGGCTCTGTGTTCCCTAGGTGTGGTATGTCTGCAGGACTACTACCCCTTCTGCTGCTGCCTTGGGCGTTTGGGTATGGGCATTGCCGGCGCCTGCCCTAGCCCGCTGTGGCTGTTGCTGCAGTTTCCAGCTCTCCTCCACAGGAAGGGCTGTGTTCACATGCCCAGGCTCCAAGCCTTGGCTGGCCTCGGCCTTCACCCCACCCCCATGGGTGGGGCTGCTCCTGTGTACTCTTTCGGGGTTGCAAGCCTCAGCACCATGGGGCAGGGCTGCATACTCTTGCTCAGCTGCAGGTCTCTGCCTGTTCCCTGGCTTTCACCCCGCCTTTGCGGGCGGAGCTGTGCACGTGCGTGGCCACAAGCCCCTGCTCCATGTGCCAGGTGGGGCTGCGTGCCCATGCTCAGCTGTGGGTCTCTGTAGTTTCCTGGCTTTCGCCTTTCCCCTGTGGGTGGGAATGCAGGCAGGGCCACTCTTGTTTGCCCTGCCCTGCAGCTGGGCCAGACCACTTTTGTGCATTCCCTTTGCCCCTGCCCAGCGAGACTGAGCTCACACCGGGCCTCAGTCATGGCTGGCCTGGCTTCCGCCCCCACCCACGGGAGTACACTTACATGTCCTGCCACCACCAGCCCTCCCGCAAGCCCTCAGCAGTGTGGGTGGGGGCAATGCAGCTCAGACCCTAGCACTCAATACTATATTCCTGAAGGCTCCCTTCTTCTAAGCAACTCTGCTCTGAGTGCCTCAGGAGAGCTTTTTTGGCTGGTGTCCTGCTTCCTTTTGCTGGTATTGCTAGTTCCAGGGGAAATATTCACTTTAGATTTTGGGGGGTGAGTGAGCCCAGGGTTTAGGGTGGCTGTCCCTCAAAGTGTTTCTCCCTGTACCTCCTAGATTACACTCTCTTCCTGCTACTCCGGTCCTCTCATCTCTCCCCATCCCCCGGGTGAATGGTTGTGAAAGAGGTTTTCTGTGTGGTCCCTTTAAGAAGAATCCTGGGTCTGAGAAATCTGTCTCTTTCTCACAAACAGTATCTTGACTTGTTTTGCAGCTAAATACTGTCCATATACTTCTTCTAGGCTCTGGGGCTGCAGGCTGGGGCTTTGTTCCTGGGGCCCAGGACTCTCCCCTCTCCGCTAAGCTCACTTCTCGCCATAGGAGTCTCTCCAGGCTACCATTTGCTCCTGGGAGCTGGACAGCCCTCTCAGCGTTTCTGCTTTTCCTACCAGTCTCAGTGTGGCTTCTTCAGCATTCCTTGGTTAAAGAGTCCTCTTAGTTTAGTCTAAAGTTGGTTTTTCCAGATGATGGCTCTTAAAATTAAGTTGTAACCCTCTTTGGTTCTGGGAGGTGGAAGTTGGTATGTCCACCTACTCCATCACCATCTTGCTGCCTCCCTCATATTATACTCTTATATTCCCTTCTTATTTTTATAAGGTCTGGTACTAATGTGTCCTCTTTCATTCTTGTTTTTATTAATTTGGGTCTTCATTTATTCTTCTTGGTCAATCTAAAGATTTTCCAATATTGGTGATTTTTGTAAAGATTGTGTTATACTTTATTAGTTTATTAATAAGCATGATCATATATAAGAAAAATATGATCAAGAAGGTCTTGAACCTTTCCTCACCTATATTGATTATAGTCCTAAAAATATCATATATTCATACTACTTGAATATGTTTAAGAAGATAGTCCTTAAAACACATTTTGAGTGAAGAATAAAATTAGCAAGCTGTGTTTTTGATAGTTTTAGGAAGATTGAGGAATTTGTCACTGAAACAGATAGTACTTATGCCCTCAGGGAAATCCAGTCTGAGAGACACCTAAACCTATTACCTACCATGAAGAAGCAAGCACACTGCTAATAAAAGTACAGATTGCTGTAGGAGTCCACAGTGGATGAGATGGAGAACCTGCAGTTAGGTTGTGCTCCCTCAACTACTTCCCAGTTCTCTCTGGACAGACAGGTAGCTAATTGAACCCCCAGGGATCCTTGGTCATGGGGATGGTAGGGGTGGGGCATGAAATGAGGGCAGATTGAGGTAGATGAGGTTGAGTGGTCAGGCCTTTCCCAGAGGGCTATGGGCTTGGTACTACCTTTCCTCTCATCCCTCCTGCCTGCCACCCTTCAACTCTACAGGGTAGAATATGGAAGCAGCATAACATTCTGCCCTGGTCAATTAACACCCTGTCAGTGCTTCTTCACACTCCATCAACTTCCCACCCATCCCAAGGCAGGTGGGACAGGAGGGGAATTGAGTCTCAGAAATGGATTAACAGTGCCCTAGATGAGCTGGCTGAGCCTCCTAGTGCCAAAACCAGTTTGTCTGATGAAGCAATGACACCCCTATTTTTTTATGCTCCACAGAAACTGAAAACGGGGCCCTGGGCTCCATCTGGCTTGGTGGGAAGAGGAGGAGTCCTCTGCAGATGCTCTATGACTTGGACCAGGTAGGTGGACAGACATCCACCCTGGGACTTTGCCCTTTGCTTCCAGACAAAGGAACCCGAGAGCTCCAGTGTAGACCAGTTGTCATGGGTCTGGTACCCGCACTGAGCACAGAAAGTCATCCTCTGCAAATACAGGATCTTTTCAGAGACTATAATTCCTGGGGAGGTGACAAGGGCAAATTTTGGGGGCAAACTGAGCTAGCTGTTGTCTCCCCCTCACCCATCTATCATCTACTGAATAATAATAGACTGGCCCACTCTGCAAGGTACTTTTCTGAGTTATGGATATGAAAGAGAGTGAAACAGATACTTAGCCTACCCTCAGGGAATTGACAGGCCAGTGGGGAGAAACTAAGTGAACCCTCAAATTTAGTACCATCTACAATAGGGAAACAAGAAGGAGCACCCCCTGCCATACCTGTCCTTAAGCAATGGACCAGCTGGATTACTGGGCCATGAACCTCACTTCTGTTGTTGGACCCACCAGGACCACACAGTGCCCCAAACACATACAGTTGTTTCCTACTGAGAGCAATACCCCCTGGCTTACCCCCCCCCCAAACAGCCACACTCAGAGGCACTGATTCAGGCAGCAAGTTTTGAGCACCTACTGTATGCAGACTGCTCAGGAAGCTGGCCACAACAAGATAGGCTGGTTTCCTGCCCTTGTGCAACTGACATTCCAGTGGGGGGAAGATACTATCTGATCACCACTTCCGCTGACCTGTGACTGATTCATGTCTAAAGGGGAAGTATGTGGTACAACGGTCCTAGTCCAGATAAGTGGAGAGAGGCCCTCTCTGAGAAAGGGACGGTGCAGCTGGGACCTGCAGAGGAAGAGCTGGGAAGCAAACAGTAGGGGCAGAGTAGCTGGAAGTGAGAAGAAGAGAGAAGAAGGGGTGCGAGGCAAACCAGGGGTGGGCAACGGCCTGGGGTGGTCTAGTGGGGAGGGCAAAGATAATAGGGAGCCATGGAAGGTTTTAAACCAGGGACAATGATCAAACTGGGTTTGGGAAAGTGGCTTCTCACTGAATCCCCAAGGACTGAACTGAAGGGGCACGTGGAGCTCATCTGGACTATGCCCTTGGGTTACAGGTAGGCAGGCCTTTGTTCAGAGAGGGTGACTGGGTTGCTCTGGGCCACACAGCGAGTCAAGGGCAGGCTAGGCTCTTATAAGGTCCCCAGTTCCACTAGCTCCACAGACTTTTGAGAGGTAGATGGGCTGGCTCAGACCCCTCACATCTTAAGGACCCAGTGACCTTGGGGTGTCAAGACCTGGAAACTTAGCACCTTGCAGCTAGAGAAATACTAGTAAGAAAAACACCCTGGCCAACCAGTGCTAACTGTGTACCAGGCTTTCTAGTTCAATGAACTCAGTCCTCACAGCAACCCTGTAAGGTGTGGCTGTTGTTATCCCTGTTTACAGATGAGGAGACTGAGGCACAGGGAAGCTAAGGACCCTCAGAAGATCGCAGGGGTCACAGAGACTAAAGCCAGGCTAAGGATCCAAGCAACTGAGTGTAGCCAGGCTGGGAAGGATGAAGGTGTTGCTGCTGGATGCAGCTCCATGCCAGCAGATACAGCTCTGGCTTTTGAGTCCTGAGGGACCTGAGCTGGAGCTTCACTACCAGAGAACTATAGACCACTCATTTCCTCTAAGCCTCAGTGTTTTAACCTATAAAATGGAGATAGCATTGACTATGTAGGTATTCAGGGGACTGCAAACAACATAAAAGCCGACTGAGACTACATTAAGCCATTAGAATAGTTTGTGTGTACTTCTCAAGATACTCAGAGAGCAGCATCCCCATGGACAGTGGCAATACTTTGCTCACCAACATCCAGTGGATGTTGGCTTCTGCCACAGCCTTGCTGCCTCATGGTTGTAAGCTGAATGCCAGCCCGGCGCTGATATCTCCTCATGGATTAGCAGAAGGGGAAGGAGTGAGGCAAAGGATTTTCTTCCTTCAGGAGCCCTCACTTTTTCTCCTGAAGGAGTCTTTCCTGGGAGCCACCCAGCAGACTTCCCCTTACATTGCCCCGGCCAGAAACAAACCACATGCCCACCCCTGGACTTGTCCCTTTAATGAAGGTGTAACTCAGGCTGGGTATCTGGCCTAACACAGTTGGGGTCTGCTGGCAAGGGAGCAGGGAGACTCACAGGTGGACAGATGGCCACCATTCCCTGCCACAGGAAACACGCTGGGTCATCTGGAAGCTGAAAGCAGACCTTGGCTGTGGAGCCCCTGGTGACAGTCCTCTTCTGGCACCCACAGGGAGCCAGACTGTGCCTCACAGGGTCAGAATGCAATCCTCCAAGTGCCTTCAGACCCCCTGCAGCCACGGCTGAACCTGGCAGCCACCCCCACAGTGAGACTTTTTAAAAAGTGATATAAGCACTATAGGGCATTCGACATTCCCAAAGAGTGCACAGTGCAGGGCACCTCTCCTTCTCACACTGGTCCCCAGGTACCCGTGGAAGTGCCCAGTTCCCTGTGAGGCCTTCCAGACACATTCTGGGCATGTATATAGCATCATATGCTCTAGCATGTGCTTATGCTCCTTTTCAAAATCTCACAGGTACATTATCCTTCTTCTCTTTAACTTTTCATTTTGAAAAATTCAAACATATGCAGAAGTAGAGAGAATAGTATAATGAACACACACATTTCTATCACCCCGTCTAAACAACAATCAACTCCTGTCCATCTTCACACTCCCAGTCCCCCTCCTACCTGGTATTATTTTGAAGCAAATCCTAGCCTAGTTGATTCTGTGATTATTTCAGCATATATCTAAAAGAGAGTCCCCACAATTCATCCTTTTTTGAAACTGTTTTATTTCCTTCCTTACCCTTTTTAAATCCAAAGTGTGTCATGTTAAGTCCCATTCTTTACTTTAGCTTTTGCTCTTAAAGTATGTTGGATGTCTGTGGGATATCTGTAAAGGCGCATCCACACACGCCCACGCGTGCCCACACAGTCCCCACTCCCTCCCACAGTGTCAGATATTCTCGTGCAGGCACTGCGTGGATAGTCCCACGACTGCAGATGCTGCTTTGGCCTTCTCTGAAATGGAAACATTATGAAGGCTTTTTTCTTAACTGAGATATAACTCACATACCACAAAATTCACCCCCATCTAATTTCAGAACATTTTCATCACTCCAAAAAGAAACCCACTACCCATTAGCAGTCACTCTCCATTTTCTCCACCCCTAGTCCATGATAACCACCAATTTACTTTCTGTCTCTATGAATCTATTCTGGACACGTACCGTATTTCCCCATGTATAAGACGCACCTTTTCCCGAAAAAACTGGGGTCTAATAACTAGGTGTGTCTTACACAGTGGTTGTAGTTTTGTTTTGTTTTTTTTACTTGCATTTGACAGTGATGAGGAGTTGTATGAATGTTATGATGAATAAAACTTGAGTTCAATAACTTTATGTAATACATTCTTTTTCAAATTTCGGGCCCCCAAATTAAGGTGTGTGTCTCATACATGGGAGCATCTTATACATGGGGAAATACGGTATATAAATGGAATCATCCATGTGGCCTTGCAGATCTGGCTTCTTTTATTTAATGTGAACGATGTTTTCAGGGTTTATCCATGTTTTCACATGTATCAGAACTTTGTTCCTTTTTGTGACTGAATAGTATTCCATTGTATGGATTGACCACATAGATACTGTTTATTCACCCAATGGATGGGCATTTGGGTTGTTTCCATTCCTTGGCTATTATGAATAATGGTGCTCTAAACATTTGTGTATAGGTTTGGGTGTAACTTAGGCTTTTAGTTACCTCGGGTACATACTTCGTACCCCGGAGTGGAACTGCTGGCCATTTACCTCTTCTGAGGAGCTATCAAACTGCTTTCCACATCATTCCATTTCACCTTCTCACAAGCAATGAATGAGGGTTCTGGTTTCCCACATCCTTACCAATATTTATCTTATTATCTAAAGGTTTTTCATGCAATATTTAGAAATTAAATACATTTTCTTCTAAGAAATCTTAGACAAAAAAACTACCAAAGAGGGGGGCAGGGGTTTGTCGGGTTAGTCTTGGAGGTGAAGATCCTGTTTAGGGCAGGAAGGACTTGAAGAAACGCAGGTGAATTGCTGGAGGTACTGGCCTGGTTGTTGCTATAGCTGAGCAGGGTAGGTAGGAAGGGCTGCACCCAAGTGTACTGCTCCTAATATTACCTAATTCATAGAGCCGTAAAGGGCATGGCACGGTGCCTGGTACACAACAGTGCTAGATAAATGCTAGATGTTATTGTTTCACAGAGGAACAGGCTTAGAGAGAGCAAGCTTCCTACCAAAGTACTGAGATTAGAATCTGTTGGGGGGAGGACTGGGTGGGTGAAGAAATCAAGACCCAAAGGAACATGCTAATTCATAAATACAGAATTAGCTAGTTTTATTATTAAACAAACAAAAAAAAAATCCTAATAGCCTGCAAGTGGCTGCATTTTCAACTCTATTTATATGGAATTATCACTACCATTCTTATACACTATACTACTTCTAGTAAACAGCAGATATTCAGTTTGCTCCCAAGGTGAGTCTTTTGAAGTCAGACTTCTTTATCAGTCTTACTCTGATCCTGTCATATTCGTTATCAGGACCTTCTCAATCCTGAGTATCCAACAAGTGACTAGTCACATCATTCCACCTGCCTCTGCAGTTAGATTCCTCCCCCCCCCCCCCCCCCCCCCATCCAGATCCAGGCCAAAGGCTTTGGCCCCAAATCATACAGTGATGCGTGGCAGCTCTGGGGCTCTAGGCCAGGTTCCCTACCTGCTGCGGGGCCCTGGCTCACACAGGCTGCTGGCCGCCTACGTCCAGCAGCAGCCCGGACCCCAAACCCTGTCGTCCCCAGGGTCCAAGCTCGGCCCTGGCCGAGGTGCACCGGCAGCGGCGCGATCTGCTGCGCCGCGCCTGCAGCCGCCACACACGCCGGCAGCGCCTGCTGCAGCCGGAGGACCTGCGCCACGTGCTGGTGGACGACACGCACGGCCTGCTCTACTGCTACGTGCCCAAGGTGGCCTGCACCAACTGGAAGCGCGTGCTGCTGGCTCTGAGCCGCCCCGGGGGCGGGGACCCTCAAGCCATCCCGGCTCCCGAGGCGCACGCGCCCGGCCGCCTGCGCTCCCTGGCCGACTTCAGCCCCGCGGAAATCAACCGGCGCCTGCGCGCCTACCTGGCCTTCCTGTTCGTGCGCGAGCCCTTCGAGCGCCTGGCCTCCGCCTACCACAACAAGCTGGCGCGGCCCGCCAGCGCCGTCTTCCAGCGCCGCTACGGCACGCGCATCGTGCGGCGCCTGCGGCCGCGCCCGCGCCCCGACGCGCTGGCCCGCGGCCACGACGTGCGCTTCGCCGAGTTCCTGGCCTACCTGCTGGACCCGCGCACGCGCCGCGAGGAGCCCTTCAACGAGCACTGGGAGCGCGCGCACGCGCTCTGCCACCCGTGTCGCCTGCGCTACGACGTCGTGGGTAAGTTCGAGACCCTGGCAGAGGATGCGGCCTTCGTGCTGGGCCTGGTGGGCGCGCCGGGTCTGCGCTTCCCAGCGCCACCGCCCCGGGCCAAGGCCGCCACCACGCGCGATCTGGCCGCGCGCCTCTTCCAGGACATCAGCCCCTTCTACCAGCAGCGCCTCTTTGACCTCTACAGGATGGACTTCCTGCTCTTCAACTACTCTGCCCCCGCCTACCTGCGGCTGCACTAGCCTGCGGCGCCCCTGCGGGGCCCGGCACACTGCCGAGACTTCACGCTCAGGGGTGGGTGGCCCGAGAGTGGGCATTGCTGACGGGCCCAGGGAACCCCATTCTTACCACCACTGTGTGTGACTGAGCTGATATCACACCTGGCTGGGTTTGGGTGCAGCCCTCTCAGGCATCGTACAGCTGTGCCTGCCACGTGCCCTGTCTGTGGATTGATGCTTGCTTCCTCTAACTACTCTAGCTGGCAGGTGCTTCCCTAGAATCTGTGCGTGGGTGAAGTCGGAGCCATAGCGTTTTAACTTGCAGAGAGGCCATTTTTTGTCAGCTCTGTTCCTGATCCTGGCCATGGTGCAGCAGAGCAGAATGCTGGCTCAAGGCGGCCTACGGTTCCCACCCTACCCACTCTGGCCAAGGAGACGGGCCTCCCCTGCAGGACTGGGGCTGGGGCTGTCCTTGTCCACAGGCATGGCACAGGAGCCAGCTGTGAGCTGCCCTCACTCTGCCTGTCACAGAGCAGGCCACCTGTCCTGTTGCTGGCCCAGCCCTGACCCCAACCTTAGTCCAGCTGGATGCTAGGCTGCCTTTGTGCGCACAGAGCCCAAGGTGCACTATGAAGGCAGGTTTTATTGGACTCATGTTATTGAAATAAATGTGTTTTGTTACTTTCTGACAGTTTGGAGTTTTCCCACTTCATTTTGCCATTTGCTCTGGGGTGTGGGACTGTCTGATCTTGACATCTCACTGAGTCTCTGAGCCTCAGTGTCCCCTGCTGCCACATGGCCTAAGAATGCCAGGTGCTTATGAAAATCAGAAAGGATTGGTGGAGAGCCTGGCTTACCTCCACAGCACAGCACAAGTGTGAGGGGCGACCTGGGGACAGGGGTATGGAGGGAGCGCATCATGTGGGAGGTGCTAAATTGTGGGGTTGTGGGGAAAACAGTCTCAGCCTGGGGAAAATCTAACCTTTCACTCTGCCTGGGCCAGAGATTAAAGCCCAAAGCAGTGCAGTGAAGCCCTGTGCCCTGGGCCACTTTCCACCCGTGTGTGTGTGTGTGTGTGTGTGTGTGTGTGTGTGTTATAGCATGTGTTGGGTGCTTGGCAATGAGGATCCACCCCTCCAGCTTTGGGGAGACAGCCAGCCATGGGGGTCCCTTAGGAGGAACTGAATGTCTCCTTAGTGACTGGTTATATATATGGGGTCCTTTCTCAGTGTCCTTGGCTGATAAATAAAAATACCAGAACTTTGGGAAGAACAGGGCAGGGCATGCTTGAGGTTTTGAAAAACTGAAATCAGAACACAACTCAGAAAGGCAGCTTGGCAGGGATGAGGCCAGACCAGCTGTGGTGCCTCCACACCCTATGGTGGGGACTCATGAATGCCATGCTGAGCTGGGCAGAGACTGGCAGCTTAGCCACCTTCCCACCCCAGACTCTGATAATGCTTACGGTGCTCTCCTTTCTCAGGCTGGTCCTAGTCCCCTTCTTTTCAGGAATCTGCTTGAGGCCTTCAGGATGCCCCCCTCAGAGTTCCCCCATGGTGTGTCTGTAGGTCCTCGAAGTGTGGGTCAGCAGCAGCCAACGTCTGTGGGCCTTTCAGCAGCTGGCCTCTGGCCTCAAATAAAGGCAAGATCCAAGGCTGCTCAAATGGTGTCAGCAAAATAACGCGGGAGTTCAGCGGGTCTCTGTCTCAGGGTGCCGCTTATCCAGTGATGCTATAGGTCTCTTACTAGGATAAAGGTAATGGTAGCTGCAACCAGGTGGTATCTCTTGTCCAGAGAAAGATGGTCAAACTTGGTGGGAAGTCTGCCCCACAGAGCCACTGGGGGGCGCAGGCTGCTTCTCTCCTGTTGCTCTCCCACCCCTTGGACATAGCCCTCTTCCAGGTTGTCTGTGAGAGTAATTCACTTGCTTGGAAGGCTGGTTGACCTCTGACTGCCTGTTTTTTAGGAGGCCGCAACTGTATGCTGATTCATGTTTGTGTAGCCATGCTTGTGGCATGAAGACAACCAAGGGTCTGGTTGGCCACTCTTTAACACCCGGTCGACATGCCCCATGGTGCTCCATGGGCCCCATGAGTTTCTAATGTTTAGGAAATAATTTTGCATAGAGAACACTGTTAAGCCATTCCTTTGTTATCAAACATTTAGGTCATTGCCCATGTCTTTGATCTTGAGGACATTGGGTACATACAAACATTGAACACACATGAGCAAAAATAGTAGTTCCTGACTCTCTCATGTCTGTTTCTTTTTTTTTTTTTTTTCCGACAGAGAGGGACAAAGAGAGGGACAGGTAGGGACAGACAGGAAGGTAGAGAGATGAGAATAATCAAGTCTTTGTTGTGGCCCCTTAGTTGTTCATTGACTGCTTTCTCATATGTGCCTTGACCGGGACTTTCAGCAGAGCGAGTGACTCGTTGCTCAAGCCAGCGACCTTGGGCTTCAAGCCAGCAGCCTTTGGGCTCAAACCAGCGACCGTGGGGTCATGTCTATGATCCCATGCTCAAGCCAGATGAGCTCGCTCTCAAGCTGGCAACCTCAAGGTTTCATACCTGGGTCCTCTGCGTCCCAGTCTGATGCTTTATCCACTGTGCCACCGCCTGGTCAGGCCCTCATGTTCATTCTTTAGAATAAACTCACAGGGATGGAACCATTGAAGACCAGACACATTTTAAGACTCTGGATTCTGGGACAAGTAGGAACTTTTTCTACCCATGGACAACCAGCTTTGCCGCACCTGCTGGAGGAGTCCGGCATGTCTTCCCCATCCTCCACTTCCTGAACCCCAAGTCCTGGCTCAGTGTAGCCCAGAGATGAATCTAAAGTAGTTTCTTTCTATAAGCTCCTCATGGCCACGTGCAGTGGGACGACTTGGAAAAACAGGGTGGTGCCATCTGGTAAAGGTGAACACAACTGCCCTCCGGGGACAACATGCCCAGGAATGGGGCAGGAATGCTCAGAGCAGCAGCATCCACACTAGCAAAATAAAACAACCAAATGTCTAGTGGAAAGAGAATAGACACATCTAGAGTATTATACAGCGAAAATGAAACGATTAAGTGAACAACTATATGCACTATCATGTGACTCTTAGAACTTGCTGTTGAGTGGAAAAGAAAATTGAGTTTAGAATGATACAATCCTATATCACTAAAAAAATGTATTGTTTTGAGATACTGTTTTTAAAATGGTAGGAGAGAGATGTGGTCAGGAGGGGTAGGAGGGAGGCAGGGGACAGATGGGGAAGTATCTCCCAGGCAGGTATGAAGATTGGGCACATGTATCTCTTCATCATTATGCTGGATCATAGAGACATGTTACTGTATTTTGCATGTATCAAGCATGACATAGCTTTAAACATTGGAGGGAGATTCCATGAGACTTCCACAGTCCAGTGGAGCGCAGTCTGACTTCAACCCCAAGTTCTCTGCTTCCTGCAGGCCTGCTGCTGGGAGTTAGACTTCGCCCACAGACAGACCTGCACCGTACCTTAGGGCTGCTCCCCACCTGGGTTCTGCCAGCCTGGACGGAGGGGCCTGGAGCCCCTCGCTGGGCAGTCCTCTGTGCCCTTTTCCTGGGCCCCGGACGTCCCAGGAGCACACAGCAGAACTGACTTCTGCCTCCTGCAGACTGGGAACTACCATCCAGCCCCTCGTCAGGCCCTGGGGGGAGCCTATCAACCCTCACTCCACAAGGGGTCTCATTTCACCCTCTTACTAGAACAACAGGGCTTCTGGCCCACCTTGTTAAATGTGGCCACCTGGTCATCTCCAAGGTGATGACCGTCTCTTCTCTAGCAAGAAGCTAGTTAGTGTCCCTGATGTTATGTACACTCCCTGGGACCCCAAGATGAATTTTTAGCCCCTGTCTTTGTAGAACAGAGAGGGAAGCCCTCCATCTTCAGTGAACAGCCTTCCACACGGTGCTGTTCCTCCACATTCCGAAGGGATTAGACCCGTCTCTGACTTTCCAGTAGGCCATGCGCATGCTTGCTCTACTCCATGCTACTTCTCTTTAAAGGATTTGTAATACACCAAAAATATGGTACTAGGTTCATGTAGTAAAAATTTAGAAAATGGTGTGCCTCCCTCAGGCCTGTCCCCAAGCTCCCAGTCTTCTACCCAAAGATAATGGTTGTTACCTGTTACATACATACATGCGCACACATCCACACACATATATACACATGCAAGCATACACTTACATACCCACACAGACACATGCGCGTAGACAGAGAACACATATAGATGTACACACACCTCTTTCTAATAAACACAAGATGGTAGCATATTATACACACTCTTTTGTGATGCTTGTTAAAAATACCTTCATACACTTCATACGTTGTTCCACATCAGTATTTAAAAAGCAGCTTCTTCATTTTAACAGATGCCTAGTCTTTCAGGATGTAGCTGTGGTATAATAATTTAATAGTCCTCTATAAACAGCTGTTTAAGTGGTTTCTGATCTACTTAATTGAATTTATTGTGGTGACATTGGTTAATAAAATTATATAGGTTTCAGGTGTACAATTCTATAATATATATTCTGTATATTGTATTGTGTGTTCACCACCCCAAGTCAAGTCTCCTGTCATCGCAGGCTAGTGACTCAGCCTCTCTGTGCCTTGATGTTCCGTCTGAAAGGGAACACCATGAGTACTACCTGTTGAGTACTCAGAACAATCCTGGTGCCCTTGAGAGCCTTACGAGGCTAAGAATTGTCCGGGTCATAGCTGGCTTGCCAGGCTCCACAGCACGTAGAAGGTGGTCCGGACAGCTGATGGAGAGCCTCCTCAGGTCAAGACCACTGCCTCGGAAGTGGGAGAGGAGGAGAAGAGAAGAGGAAAGGAAGGAGTGATGTAAAAAAGCAAAATCTCCTTATGCCCTGATGTTGGAAACTTTGTTCACTAGTGCAAACATAGGGAACCTGTGGTAGATTAGGGTCCCTAGAAGCAGGACTGAGACGGGGATCCTCGTCAGGTGATGCTGAGGGAGGACCCTCAGCAGAAGGGCAGCGAGGGACGTGGGGCAGGGCAGGGAGGAATCGGCTGAGGACATGGTCTCACTGGAGACTAGTCCTAGGGGACTTCTGCAGGGAAACTGCCCCCAGAGCTGTTTCTACCCTGACTCAGGGCGGCCTTACGTGCCCCGTGGCAGGACTTCCTGGCCGCTGGAGAGTGGGACCGGTAGGTATCCCTTCCCGGTACGCAGTGAGCTGTCAGCATCTCTCATGGCAGCTGGGCTAGGTTCTCCAGCCTGGTAAAGGGCTCTGGGCAGGGCACCACGCTTGCTATTAACATAAAGTAGAAACAACTACAGAGGGAGATAGCCAGTGAGATGGAGGGAGAGGTCTGGAGAAATGGCCAGTGCTGTCAGGAGACTGCTAGTAGGTTTTAAAGGGAAGTGACAAGGGATATGACAGGTGATATAGCCAGGGTTGTATAGGAACCGGAGTTTCAAGAAGGCTGCCCAAATCCTTTAGTCTAAATTTAGATTTTCTCTGACTTTTCTCTGGGCCAGAGCATCCTGCCAGCTTTCTAAATGGTGGCTTAAAATGAACAGCACCAAAGGGTGTGTATTTGGTGCCATTAGCACCGGCTAGGGCTAAGGACACTGCGAGTTTACCCACAGGATGAGTCCCTCGAGTTCCTATAGTGCCCAGGGCTGTGAAAAGGTAAGCCCTGCAATGGGGACAGGGAGGTGAGAACATCACCTCAGCCTCACTTGATGTGCGGCCCTGGGCAAAACTTGAGTGGCACATGTCTAAAAGGAAGATGGCCCCTAAGCCAGGTGACTGTGTGGAAGAGAGATAAGGGTTTTCCAAGGATCCTTGCATCACATCGGCACAGTGTCATAGATGCTGACAGCATGTGACTTTGCTACAAGAAGTGGCAGACCTGTGGGACCAGGTGGGGAGCTCGATCATCTTTGCTTTTTACACACCTTTCTCCTCCTTTCCAGCCTGATTATCAAGTGCTAAAAAGCCGGACAGGGGCCTCAGTGGCAAGAGCACAGGGGTCAAGGTGAAACCAGGGTGTCAGTCCCAAGATCTGATGAGTTGGGTCTTACAGGCTGTTATAGAAGGTCAATAAGGGCCCAAAGAGAGAAATGACTAGACTTTATATGCATTTTGAAACATATTGCGCTGATGGAAGTGTGGAGAACAAAGTGAGTGGACCAAAAGTATGTACAATAGCCCAGGCAGCTGAGATGGTAATGCCTTGAAATGAGGTGGTGGGGGAGAGTGGAGAAAAGGAGGGATTTGTGAGGTGTTTAGGTGAGAACATGAACACATCATGGTGATTAGAGGCGATGAGGTCAAAGGTGATGCTGGGTTTCTTTCATTGCCACTAGAGGGGGCTGGATAAAGCCTTGGAGGGAAACTATTCATTCTTGATGAGGTTAAGTTTGAGACACCTTGAGACGTCTAAATGGAAATGCCCCTTTACTTAGGCAATTACCTTATTTTTCGCTCGGTAAGACTGCCCCCCGACCGCCCGCCTGCGCGCGCGCCAACGTGGAGAGGAAAATGCCTGTGCATCTTATGGAGCAAATGTTCATTTTTTTTGTAGCTGCAGCGGGGCCCTGAGCTAGTAAACATATGTAGAATGAGCGCCAGCGGGAGCATAATTATAACCGCCAGGGCAGCGTGCGGAACCCGGGCATCTGTTGAGTGATCTGATTTCGGTTTCCACAGTTGCATGCAGCGCAGGAGGGAAGACCAGCGACGTTGTGTGGGCGCATTCATCTGGCATCATGGAGGGCAATGTGAGAGGCGCGCTGCCGTGGCGGAGGGCCGTGCTGCGCTGCAGCTGCTAGAGCTCTGTGTGAGGTGCTGACGTCACTTGTTGCCAGCCTAATAGCATTTCATTGGCTGGCTGGCTGGCAGGTAGGGGAGGGGCCAAGGGTGCTAGAGGGCTTCTGAAAAAATCTGCCCTATTAGTGCTTGACCAGTTTAGAGCACATATTAGGGAAACTACAAAAACAAACAAACAAAAAAAACTTTAAAGAAGTGAGGACTTATCTAGCTGTAATTCCTGGGGTCTTACCAGCCAGTTACAACCTCTCGATGTTTCCATCAACAAACCATTTAAAGTCTTTATGCGAGAAGAGTGGAACAAACGGATGGCTGCTGGTAATCATGATCTGACACCAGCTGGACCAATGAAGAGACCCACTATCACTCAAGTTTGTGAGTGGGTGAAAACATCATGGCAGTCAGTGAAGAATGAGGCGTAAGGTCATTCAAAAAATGAGGCATTAGCAATGCCTTAGATGGCACTGAAGATGGTATCATATATGAAAATAGCAAAGAAAGTGGTTCCAGTGATTGTGAGCAACTGAGCTTCTTAAATTCTGACACTAGCGATGATGAGTTCCTGGGGCTCCCGGACAACTGGAAGAGTATTTGAACATTAAAGTCTCTTCTCATTTGTTAATAACAGTGCTAATGGTTGTTAATACTGCTATTGAGTTTACACTGTGGAAATATTATTGTGGTATATTTTATTAAATATTTTAACACACCATTTGGTTCAGAATATTTTTTTCTTATTTTCCTCCTTAAAACCCTAAGTGCATCTTAAGTAGCGAAAAATATAGTATACAGCTGAGTCTGAAATTCAGATGGGTGAAGTCTGGTCTTAAGATAATAGACTGGGTGTCATTGGTATGCCAATGGTATGGAGAACATAGTCATCTGAACAGAAGAGAGTGTAGAAGGAGAAGATAAGAGGGCATCAGACTACGGTGAGATACTCCCGTAATGATCAAGTAGAGGAAGATGAACCTGAGCACCAGATAGAGGTTTGGAGAGAGAAGACCAAGGGAGTGATGTCGCCTAAGTCAGGGATGGTTATATCTCAAGAGGCATTGGTGTTGCCAGTGGGTAAAACCAGGTGAGGACTTAAGAATAACAGCTGGTTTTATGGCTGTTTGGTCTTATGCAGAGCTGTTTCTATGGAGGAACAGATGCCATATTTTGGGGATTTGAAGAATGAGACGGAGGTAAAGGAGTTAAACCTGAGGTGGTGTGGTCATTTCACCTGTGTCACATGTCCCCGAGCCATTCGCTGTTGTATCCTGCAACCTTGATAAATTAGTTTATTGGCACTGATTTTTTGTGGATTCTTTAGAGTGTTCTACATATAAGATCATATCACCTGTCACATAGAAATAGAGCTAGTTTTATTTCTTCTATTCTAATTTAAATGTCTTTTATTTATTTTTCTTGTCTAAACACTCTCTCTAGAACTTCCAGCACTATGTGGAATAATAGTGGGCAAAACAGATATCTTTATCTTGTTCTTGATCTTAGAAAAAAATATCTTTCAGTCCTTTAGTTTTAGGATGGGGCTATTTGTAGGTTTTTCATATGTGACTTAATCATGATGAGGAGTTGAGTGTTTTATTATGACAGGGTTTTGGATTTAGTCAAGTGCTTTTACTGCAACAATTGAAATGATCATGGATGTCAGAGTAATGGCAGTGTGAGAGGTACACTTGAACAGATTGAATAAATTGAACAGCTGTAACTCAGCAAAGAAACACCAGGTGGGCTCATAGACTTGCCTGAAACGGTCTACGCATCAGTAGACTAAAGGTGGGAAGAGGTGAAAACGGGAGGGTGGAAGATAAGAAGTCCTCATGCTGGGGCTCTGGAGAGGGGAGAAACCCAGAGTGGTTGGGTCTTCTGCTGAGAGAAATGAAGAGATTGGGGGGCATTTGGAGAGATACTGAATCAAAGTGGCGGCCGAGTGTGGGGTCCCTGCCAGTGTTCTCATGGGCTGTGTTGGCAGCCTGCACTCAGGGCAGAGACCCAGAGGTGCATAGTGCAGCGTGCCAGCCTCCCCGATGCGGCCTGTCTCCCCTCATGGGGTATGGAGAGTGGCAGAGACATACTCCGCAGCTAGTTCTGTGGGCCCCTCTTTTCCCTGAAGAACAGCGGTGCTCCACGTTGGGCTCCCTGGTCCGTTCAGATACGGGAAAGAGCGCCCAGAGCCCTGAGATCCCCATTGCTAACGCTGTGAAGGTCTCACAGCATGCCCCACCCACCACATCATCGCAGCTACTAAAGTTTAACAGAGGCCAGCTTGGGGTTTTACAGAGCTAAAGCTTGTAATCCAGCACCACCTACTGGAAAAAAAAATAGAAAAACCTCTTGCAAGTACAATACCACTATTTTCCTGTTTGTTTTATGGGGAATTAAGGTTTCATCTCTATTTTTTTGTTATTCTTTTGGCTTTTGGGTGTTATTTTTTATTTTATTTTATTATTTATAGTTCTTGCTCTTTTTGTTTCTTCTCCTTTTTTTAAATTTTTTATTAATTTTAATTTATTGTGTTACCATGGATTCAAGTGTCCCACTCAATATAATTACCTCACTCCCACCCCCATGTCCCACATTACGCCCCCTTTCCCCTTTCCCCCTAACTCCCTCCCCCATTCTCTTTGGGATTTGCTGTCCTGTTGTCTGTATCTCTGTGTTATGTATATATAATTTCACTAATCCCTTCATCTTCTCTGATCCTATCTCCTCATCCCCCTTCCCTCTGACTGCTGTCCCTCTGCTCCCTGTGACCCAGCCTCTGCCTCTATTCTATTACTCAGTTCACTTGGTTCATTAGATTCCACATATAAGTGAGATCATATGATATTTGTCTTTCTCTACCTGGCTTACTTCACTTAGCATAATAATCTCCAGGTTCATCCATGCCATCACAAAAGGTAAGATTTCCTTCTTCCTCACAGCCACATAGTATTCCATTGTGTATATGCACCACAGCTTTTTAATCCACTCATCCACTGACGGACACTTGGGCTGTTTCCAGATCTTGGCTATTGTAAACAATGCTGCAATAAACATGGGGGTGCATATCTTCTTTTGAATCGGTGATTTGGTATTCTTAGGATATATTCCTAAAAGTGGGATAGCTGGGTCAAAAGGCAGTTCCATTTTTAATTTTTTTAGGAAACTCCATACTGTTTTCCACAGTAGCTGCACAAGTCTGCATTCCCACCAGCAGTGCAGGAGGGTTCCCTTTTCTCCACATCCTCACCAGCACTTGTTTTGTGTTGAGGTGTGAGGTGGTATCTCATTGTGGTTTTAATTTGCATTTCTCTGATGATCAGTGATGTTGAACATTTTTTTCATATGCCTATTGGCCATCTGTATATCCTCTTTGGAAACGTGTCTATTCAGGTCAGTTGCTCACTTTTTAATTGGATTGTTGACTTTACTGGTACTGTATTGAGTTTTAGAAATTCTTTATAAATTTTGGTTATTAACCCCTTATCAGATGTATTGGTGAATATGGTCTCCCATTGTGTGGGTTGTCTTTTTATTTTGTTAATGGTATCTTTTGCTGTGCAAAAGCTTTTTAGTTTCATATAGTCCCATTTGTTTATTTTGTCCTTTATTTCATTTGCCCGTGGAGACAAATCAGCAAAAAAATTTTGCTATGAGAGATATCGGAAAGTTTACTGCCTATGTTTTCTTCCAAGATGTTTATGGTTTTGTGACTTACATTTAAGTCTTTTATCCATTTTGAGTTTATTTTTGTGAAAGATTCCCGAGGGCGGAGTAGTTGCTTTTTCCCAGGCTGATGCAGCACAGAGGAGACATTCTGGCCAAGAAAGATGGCGGCTGCAGTACTGGAGAATGACTCAGCACAGGGGTCCCAGTGGCCGTCCCCCACAGGGTCTCTCTTTGCGCCTCCAAATTACACTCTCCTCACGCAACTCCACTTCTCTCTGCTCTCCCTCCACTGGAGCCCCAGGTAAGTGGCTATGAGTGAGGTTTACTGCACAGGCTCTTTCAGAGCCTGCTTCTCCGAGAGCTCAATCTCTTTCTCGCAGATAGAAACCCAGCTCTTTTCACCACCAAAAGCTGTCTGGGCACCTCTTCTAGGCTCTGGGCCTGGGACTGAACACCCACACCTCTCAGGGCGACTCTCCCCGCAGTGAGAGTCCCCTGGGCCCTCAGCCATCGCTCGCTTTTGGGAGTGGGGCAGCCCTTTCCATGTCTCTGCCTTTCCTACCTGTCTCTGTGTGGCTTCTTTTTTGATCCTTGGTTATAGGCTATTCTTCCTTTAGTCCAAATTTGTTTTTTCAAGATGATGTTCTTAAATTAAGTTGTGATCCAATTTGGTCCTGGGAGGTGGCAGTTGGAATGGCTATTTTGTTGCCATCTTGGAATCTACCCTCTTTTGTTTTTAATTTTTAATTTTTGTTGTTTTTAGTTGATTTCCTACCACCCTTCTCAAATGCTTAAAGGCAGAAAAAAAAACTAATAGCTGTCCTTGGCCAATGGTTCAATGATGGAGTGCCCACCTGGCATGTGGAATACCCAGGTTCAATTCCCATCCCAGTCAGGGCACACAGGAGAAGTGACCATCTGCTTCTATACCCTTCCCCCCTCCCCTTCTCTCTCAATATATTTCTCTCTCTCCCTTCATCATCCATGGCTTGATTGATTCAAGTGCATTGGCTCCAGGCACTAAGGATGGCTCTGGAGTCTCTTTGGCAGGTGTTATAAAGAGCTTGGTTGTAAGAATGGCTCCAGATGGGCAAAGCATTGGCCCCAGATGGGGTTCACTGGGTGGACCCTGGTTGAAGTGCATGCAGAGTCTATTTCTCTATATCCTCTCCTCTCACTTAAATAAAGAAAAAGAAAAAACCAATATCCTGACTACCCAAGGAAGAGATGGAGTCCAGAAAGAAAATGAAAATCTCCAGAAAGCAATGTCAATTACATGGACACCTTGGAATTAAAACAGTATAGAATTCAAAATTGAAGTTCTGAAAATACTCAATGAGAGGGACAGATAGGGACAGACAGGGTCTATTTCTTTTTACTGTTTTCTTATTATTATTATTTAAGATTTTATTTAGCCTGAGCAGCAGTGGCGCAGTAGATAGAGTGTATGACTGAGATGCGGAGGACCCAGGTTTGAAACCCCAAGGTTGCCATTTTGAACATGGGCTCACCAGCTTGAGTGTGGGCTCACCAGCTTGAGCATGGGGTTGCTGGCTTGAGCGTGGAATCATAAACATGACCCCATGGTCGCTGGCTTGACTAAGGTATCACTTGCTCTGCTGTAGCAAACTCCCAGTTAAGGCACAACTAAGGTGCTGCAACAAAGAATTGATGCTTCTCATCTCTCTCCCTTCCTGTCTGTCCCTATCTGTCCCTCTCTCTGTCTCTGTCAATATATATATATATATAATATATATATATTTTATTCATTTTAGAGAGGGGAAGGAGAGAGAGAGAAGGGGGGAGGAGCAGGAAGCATCAACTCCCATATGTGCCTTAACCAGACAAGCCCGGATTTCGAACTGGCGACCTCAGCATTCCAGGTCAACACTTTATCCACTGCGCCACCACAGGTCAGCCTGAGGTTTCTCAAGAGTATCATTTTCCTGCTCCTTGGCATACCTAGTAATTTTTGATTGGGTATTAAACATCATAGTTTTATATTTTCAAGTGTTTATCTTCCTTTAATGAGTGTTGTGCTTTCTTTTGTAGGCAGTGACATCTGGATTATCTTAATCCCTTTAAGGCCTATTTTTAAACTTTGATAGGGTGAGTATACCGCAGAATTGCCTCCTGAGATAGTTCAACACTACTACTAAAGCATGACCCCTTAATGGGGTCTCCACTTAATTCCTGGGGGGTTACTGAGGACGCTCTTGTGCTGGTCAGTTAGAATTTCTCCTCACCTGAGAACTGGGGCCATTGTTCAGCTCTTAGTCCCTATTGTTTTTGCTTGACCTTCTAGAATTTTACTCTGAGGATGTGGGGCTTGAATTCAGCAGACTCAGGGGATCCTGCTGCAGATTTCTGGAGCTCTCTTCTGCATAGTGCCCGCCTGTGTTTCCCCCACAATGTACAACGGCCTCAACCTCCCTGAACTCCAACTTCTATCTCAGTGTAGCAAGGTTGTCAGGATCTGTTTGGGGTGTCCGTGTTAGCAGTGTGAAAATCGCTTCCATACAGAAAGTTAGGGCAGTTGTAGGGAACCGCCTCATTGGTTTCCCTCCTCTCAGGAACTGCAGTTGGGCACTTTCCACTGTTCCACGCCTGAGTGCAGTTCCACGTTTCCTCCAATTTGTTTATGGAGAAAAACTAAGTCTATTACTGTTCTTCCAGCACAGGTAGAAGCATAAGTCTCAATAAATATTGATCTCTTGTAATAAATTTCTAATAGTTCTCCTCGTAACTCCCTTCCTAGACACATTGGATGGTTCTCAATTGGGAAATAAAACCACAATTTGAAAAATTGTACTATTACTCAAAATCCTATAAAGTGTACGAAAGCACATCATACCACAAATTACCAAACACTAGCTCATTCAGACCTAAGTTCTAAGAGAAGACTGCAGTAGCAGGAACTCAATATGGTCATAAATCCCAAATTCTAAAGACCACCAACAAACACTGTTCCAGTAACTAGTTTACAAATTCTGACCAACTGCTGCCCAGACCCACTTACCTACCTCTGCCTAACCCTAGAGCCCTCACTCAATCCTCTAAGTGCCCTTCCTTAACTCCTATTTGATAGGAGACTGTGAAGGTATTGCTCTCTTTTGCTAAGCTGAACAACTTCCCAATCAATCTTTTATGAGCTTTGACAATCATGGGTGCTCCAATAAAGTTCAGAAGCCAAGCCCAAGACCCCAGACTCAGAATGTTCTCAACTAAGGCCCTGTGAGCTTCCCTGCTTAGCATTTCCTTGTCTACATTTCAGTGCTAAGTCTGAGCTCATTTTCCTTTTTGTTGAAACCCCACATCTGCATGAGATTTGTTTTGTCTGAACTAGGATGAAATTTGTACTAATTTAAATTTTCCATGAATATATTATCTATTCCTGTGTAACAAATTACTCCAAAACATAGTAGCTTGAAAAATAAGTACTTATCATCCCAGTTTCTGATGGTCAGGAATCTGGGAGTGGCCTAACTGGACTGTTCTGGCCCACAGTCTCTTAAGAGACTGCAGTCAAGCTGATGGCCAGAAATACTCACTTCCAAGCTCATTTGCATGGGTGTTGTCAGACCTCAGTTTCTTCTTGTTGGCTGGAGACTTCAGTTCATCACCATCTGGGCCTCTTCATGGGCTTCCCAGGAGTCTTCATGATATGGCAGCTGCCTTCTCCCAGAGCAACTGATCCAAGAGAATGCATGGGAATGACCAAAACTTAAGCTGCAGTCTTTTTACGACCTAATCTCACAAGTGACAAACCATCACTTCTGCTGTAAACTACTGGTCACAAAGACCAACCTTGGCACATTATAGGAGGGGGCTACACAAGGATGTGACCACCCATAGTTAGAGAACCCAAACTGGGGCCCAGCACAGAGGCTGCTTATTATAGTGAAGTCTGCCAAAACACTAATTTGTCAACAGGTCCCCCTATCTATCTATTGGCTATAGAGTTGTATCTATAAGAGCTTTCTCTAAATAAAGCCTCTACTCATCTTCATGAAAGGCAAGATACTCTACACCGATATGCTATATGTTGGGAACTTACTAAATGTATTCAGTGGTTATAAGCCTGTGAGGCAGGCAATACTGTCAGTATTTAATAAATAGGAAGAGTTAAGTAACTTATTTTTCCATACATCTTGTAAGTCATGGGACCAGTCATTCACAAGTCTACTATTCTTCAAAGTCTAGGATTTTCCCACAATTCCCTGCTTCCTGTGACCAGTTCTTGGCTCTAACTTGGCACTTTCTAGCTCGATCTCCCATTAACCCCTCCCTCACTTCACAATACCTCCACACTCCACTTTCCATCATACTACATGGATTTTAAGGTTGTTGGGTCTCAGTGTTAGTCCCACAGCTAAAATCCTTTTGCCCCACCTCTATATGATACCAGTCTAGCACATGGCAAATTTCATCAATATTCCATGTGTGCCTGAAGTAAGCAGTCATGTTAAACAGTCTTCCTCATAAGATAGTTAAACTGAGCTTGTTAATTGTGCTATTCAAATCTGTATCTTTATTGATATTTTTGTGTTTGACCTAATAAATTTGTGAGGTATATTAAAATCTCTACTGTAATGGAGGACGTTAATATTTCCTTGTAGATATGTATGGTTCTGTTATCAGATAAATACAAGATTTGTCTTCCAGGGAAAGTAGATAAAGTGTGTGGGGGACAGGGAGGAGGGGAGATGGGTATGAGAGAGCCGGTTACAGACGGGTTTATATCCACGCCTTCTCGCCTGCTTGCCAAGGGGATATAGCTGCCTTTGCCGTGGTCTGTAACCTGCACAGTGGTTACACATTCTTTGCATGTATTATTTCTTCCACCCGCGCCAGTGAGGAGACAGGCAAGCTTCTTTGCTGTATCTTTCTGTGAGCAGAGTGCTTTTCAGTCACGGACTGGGTGAAATTGGGGTGCCAGCTTACACAAAGGTCTCACTAGAAACTTCACCTGGGACAGGCCTGGGCTTAGTTTGACTGTCCTATGCCCAGTGCAGAGCAGACCTCAAGACCTCCATGGTTCCCAGTTCATTTCATTTGGGTTCTGGAATACCCTGCTATGTGTATGCATGTAGTACTTAGCAATACAGGAGCAAACATTTAAAACATTATTTTATCTAGTTTTTAGTTGAATTTGTTGAAAGTAGCATTTACAGATTCTTTCTTTTTTTTTACAGAGACAGAGAAAGAGTCAGATAGGGACAGACAGAAAGGAACGGAGAAAGATGAGAAGCATCAATCATTAGTGTTTTTTTTTTGTTGTTGCGACACCTTAGTTATTCATTGATTGCTTTCCCATATGTGTCCTGACCGTGGGCCTTCAGCAGACCGAGCAACCCCCTGCCCGAGCTAGCGACCTTGTGTCCAAGCTGGTGAGCTCTGCTCAAACCAGATGAGCCTGCGCTCAAGCTGGGGACTTCGGGGTCTCGAACCTGGATCCTCCGCATCCCAATCCGACACTCTATCCACTGCGCCGCCGCTGGTCAGGCTACAGATTCTTTCTAACATTGAAATCCTATTCATCCCTTACAACTCAGTTCAAATACAGCTGCTTCCATTAAACTCTTCATTTACCCCACCCTACGCCACATCCAATAAAAATTAACATCTTCCTGTTTCCATCTGCGCTGTCTCTATCTCAGTTATAGCGGTTACTACACCCTGCCTCACTTTTTTGACAGTTACATTTATATTTTACTCTACCCAATAAAAAAGCAACTCAACAATGGGACTTATGTCAGTTATCCTTGAGTCCCTATCCCCACTCCATTCCCTACTTCCAGAAGGTAGCAAAATGTCCCTTTATTGAAGGAGTTCTATAATTGTTTATTGGCTTCAATTTTTTTTTTCTCTTAAAACATATTGACCATAGAACTATCCAATCCTGTGTCAGTGGGCTAACGGCTAGTGCACTCACTGCTCAGGAGAGTAAGTGCTATCTCCAGGAGCCTTGGGGTGGGCTGCTGTGTGTTATGTTCCCCAAGGACCTTGGACAGGCCTCACACTGCAAGGGCCTTTCAGATGCTGACAGGTATATAAATTCAAGTGAAATCTCCTAGTATCACCCGTTCATTTACTGAACTTGATGATAATTAGATTATACACTAAATCATTTTAAAGTTTTAAATAGAGTTCAACTAATACTGAAAACTTTTTAATATTAGTCTTAAGATCAACATGAAGAAGAAATACGAGTCTCTCTCTGACATGAGATGCCACTCAATCTAAAGACACGAAGAGGAGGAGGACACCAAGGTGGTCGCCATCAGGAACCAGGACAGGGGAGCAGAAGGCAGGTTTTGACAGCGGGGAAAACTGTACTCACAGGAGAACACAGTTAACTGAACTCTACTTAGCGTGTGCGGCTTTCTGTGAATGCCACCCCCCTGCAGCCAGCTACCTGAGGGCATTTCCAGACACCACCTGCCAGCAAGCCACATGCGAATCCCACGCCCACACAATGGAAGCTCACCATTTCATAGTTTCGTAACTGAGAAAGTATTTTCACAGAAACAATAAAGCAAGGAGATAAAAACACTAGCAACTGGAAACGTTAACTTCAACTAGTTAGGTGATGAGAAGGTTTTTCAGAAGGAAGCTCAGTTCTGACTTGGAAGAGTATTGGTCTTAGCTCACTTCACATTGGTTTCGAGCAAAGACGTCAAGGACGCAGTGTGACTGCCTCTTCCAGTCGCTGAGACTGCTGAGCGGACGCCCGCCGCTGCCTGTCTCCTCGTCCGTGTTCTCTCCCGCGCCCCGGTGAGGAAAGCCCTGCACGGGCCCCTGCACCACGGAGCAGTGCCCCGGCCGCAGACCCACGGGGTCTGGGAGCGTCCTCCTCTCTGAAAGAAGGAGGAGCAGACGAGGGAGACTAGGCAGCAGCGGGTCTATCCTCAGCAGCCTTTCTGGGAGAAGTCTAGTCCCGATGACTTTGTGATTTCCAAAGTGGTGAACACCTGTTAAAAAGGAAGAAAAAAATATTTGTATTCAGCCAACAATATTTCAGTATGGCTTTAAGAAAATACACTCTGAATATTATATCTATTTTCCTTTAAAATATGCAAAGTGGTTACTAATACAAGAACTGTCTGACAATGTGCTTCACAATAGTTTTTCAAACTACACCAGTTGAAGTCCACCCATTTTTGTACCTCACCACATGTGGGGTGAATTCCAATGGTGTCATCGAGTAGCTGCTTCGTGAGCCCACACTTCATTGCAGCTGCAAATCCTTGGGTAACCTCCCCGGCACTTGGTCCAAGAATATGAAATCCTATCACCCGATTCTTTAGTACAGAAACAAAACAAAAGGAAGCCCAGTAGGTTAATGGTCTGAATAGGAATCTATTCATTGCAAGTTCATAGTTCAAAATGACAGCACATACTACAGAAAAAGGACCAACATAGAATTCAGCAGAGAACATTACCGTGACACTGAGCCATTGCAGAATGTTAAACAAGCCAACAAATGCACACCCAGAGTAACCTGCACTCGAATTTCCTAGAAACAAGTAATTTATTCACTGCATGAAGTAGCTCATTAATGTATGTGGTAGAAATGTCCTAATTATGCTGAGACAGTGCTAAACAATAGTATTCAAATTTGAATTAAAGTCCAACTCGAATAGTTCTAAGGTAGCGGATTTCACAGTGATTCCTGGCCCCAGAGCAAGCTGCCTGGCTCCCAACACAACTAAGGGAGGAGCGAGGAATAGTTGTGTGGCTTGTCCCGGGAACTGCATGCTGGGAGGAGCGAGGTACAGGTGATGAGCAGGCCACCGAGCCAGGAAGCAAGACCCGTGGTGGGTTTCTGAGGTACACTGTGCTCGGGCTGTCTTCTTGTCAGTGTTTTCTCATCAGATTCTAACCTTTGTTTCGATCTTCAATAGTAAAAATGGGAAACAGACAGAAAGGGCAGCAGAGGGCGTGGGCTGCCAGAAATCTTTGCCTCTTCACATTCTAGAGAACAAACTGGTTGAAAGCAGCCAACTCACACCCATCCACTGGCGGTGCTCAAAGGGAGAGCTCTGGAAGCGGTGTTTCTCAAAGGGCAGTCATGAGCCACAGGGGTCCGGGGGAAAGTGCGACTCCCAGGGCTCCATGGAAGGAGACTGAGTCGGAATCTCTGAGGTGGCACATCGTACATACAGCAACTGGGAAAGGCAGGCATCCAGACAGAGTGAAAACATCTCGTGAAAATCCCCATTTAAAAATGAAAATGAGCCTGACCAGGTAGTGGCACAGCAGATAGAGCAACGGCCTGGGACACTGAAGTTGCTAGTTCAAAACCCCAAGGTCACTGCCTTGAGTGTGGGCTCATCCAGTTTGAGTGCAGGGCCGCCAGCTTGAGTGTGGGATCATAGACATGGCCCCATGAGTCGCTGGCTTGAGCTCAAAGGTTGCTGGCTTGAAATCCAAGGTTGTGGCTTGAGCCCAAGGTTACTGGCTTGAGTGAGGGGTACAGCCTCCCGGTCAAGGTACATATGAAAAAAGTAATCAATGAACAACTAAGGTGCCGCAACTACAAGTTGATGTTTCTCATCTCTCTCCTTGCCTGTCCCTGCCTGTCTGTCCCCTTATTACAACATGCCCCCCTTATTACACCCCCTTTTCTCCTCTCCCCTTGACTCCCTCTCACCCTTCCCTCTGGGATTTGCTGTCCTGTTATCTGTATCTATGTGTAATGTATATATAATTTCACTAATCCCGTCACCTTCTCTGATCTCCCTCTCTCACTAAACAAACAAAAAAACAAATAAGTAATGAAAATGAAGGCAGCTTCTGTGAGACAGAAAACTTCATTCACAATTTTTACCACACAGCTACAGTAAAATACATAGTAGTAGGATGGTCCTCTAGAAACAGAAATTTGGACAGGAGTAAAGAAAGCAACAAGCTCTTTTGAGGACAGTGAGCAAGTGAGCAGGGGCAAATGGGGACGGTGGGGACACTAGTTAATTAATGAGGATGAGCATAGGGAGTGGCAAATGACAGAGATGGGGTTCAAACCGAGGGGTAAACAGACAGGTAAATTCTGCCTCAGGCCCACAGCTACAGTCACAGTCACCAACTCTGTCAACAGGTTAGAAATAACATGAAGACTGACACTCTTGGTTTCAGCAACAGCTCAGTGAAACACCCCTGCTCACATTAGGGTTTCAGTGCATAGTCTCTGCCTGCTCCGTTTAGAAAAGCAGCCATAACTTCATGACAGTAACTGCAGATTACTATGTAAACTTATAGAAATGTCAGGTCTTACTGTTCATAGGTATCCAATTTTATATTTCATCTCCCCAGATAAATGATAAATTCTTAAAAAGGGGGGAACCAAGCACTAACTGTTTTCAATTCTCAATGTTCTTTATAAAACAAGTCCTAAATAAACTGTGTTTTAAACTCCAATAATCAAGGCATCTGTTATCAGTTCCATGCTCACCTCAGTACCAGGGAAGGCAGAAGCCTCCAACAATGGGTTCTTTGCCCACTGATTTTTCTGTAATGAAAGGCTTCATCAGGAATTAATTAACTAGTGTTCACTTTGTAAAAGAATCTCCTTGTAAAGGCTTTTTAAAATTATTTTTTTAAGTTTTTTTATTAAATTTTTAAAATTTATTGTGTTAACATGGATTCAAGTGTCCCACTCAATATAACACCCTCACTCCCCAACAATGTGCCCCCTTTTACACCCCTTTTCCCTTCTCCCCTTGACTCCCTCCCACCCTTCCCTCTGGGATTTGCTGTCCTGTTATCTGTATCTATGTGTTATGTATATATAATTTCACTAATCCCTTCACCTTCTCTGATCCCATCCCCTCATCCCCCTTCCCTCTGGTCCCAGCAACCCCGCCTCTGCCTCTATTTTGTTCCTCAGTTCACTTGGTTCACTAGATTCCACATAAAAGTGAGATCATATGATATTTGTCTTTCTCTGCCTGGCTTACTCCACTTAGAATAATAATCTCCAGCTCCATCCATGTTGTCACAAAAGGTAAGATTTCCTTCTTTTTCACAGCTGTGTAGTATTCCATTGTGTATATGTACCACAGGTTTTTTTTATCCACTCGCTACTGATGGACACTTGGGCTGTTTCCAGATCTTGGCTATTGTAAACAATGCTGCAGTAAACATGGGGGTGCACATCTTCTTTTGATTCAGTGTTTTGGAATTCTTAGGGTATATTCCTAAAAATGGGATAGTTTGATCAAAAGGCAGTTCCACTTTTAATTTTTATTTATTTTTTGACAGAGAGAGAGAGAGTCAGAGAGAGGGACAGATAGGGAAAGACAGGTAGGAACAGAGAGAGATGAGAAGCATCAATTCTTCATTGTGGCACTTTAGTTGTTTATTGATTGCTTTCTCATATGTGCCTTGACCGTGGGGCTACAGCAGACTGAGTAACCCCTTGTTCAAGCCAGTGACCTTGAACTCAAACTGGTGAGCTTTACTCAAACCAGGTGAACCCATGCTCAAGCTGGTGACCTTGAGGTTTCGAACCTGGGTCCTTCGCATCCCAGTCCGACGCTCTATCCACTGCACCACCGCCTGGTCAGGCTTAAATTTTTGAGGAGTTGCCATACTGTTTTCCACAGTGGCTGCACCAGTCTGCATTCCCACCAGAAGTGCAGGAGGGTTCTCTTTTCTCCACATCCTCACCAGCACTTGTGTGTTGATTTGTTAATAAGCACCATTCTGACAGGTATGAGGTAATATCTCATTGTGGTTTTAATTTGCATTTCTCTGATGATTAGCGACGTTGAATACTTTTTCATATGCCTATTGGCCATCTGTATATCCTCTTTGGAGAAGTGTCTATTCAGTTCCTTTGCCCATTTTTTAATTGGTTTGTCCTCCTGGTGTTGAGTTTTAGAAGTTCTTTATAAACCTTGGTTATTAACCCCTTATCAGAAGTGTTAGTGAATCTGTTCTCCCATTGTGTAGGTTGTCTTTTTATTTTGTTCATGGTGTCTTTTGCTTTGCAAAGGCTTTTCAGCTTGATATAGTCCCATTTGTTTATTTTGTCCTTTATTTCACTTGCCTGCGAAGATACATCAGGAAAGATATTGCTAAAAGAGATACTGTAGGGTTTACTGCCTATGTTTTCTTCCAAGATTTTTATGGTTTCTGACTTAAATTTAAGTCTTTTATTCATTTTGAGTTTATTTTTGTGAATGGTGTTAAGTTGGTGGTCTAGTTTCATTTTTGTGCATGTACCTGTCCAATTTTCTCAATACCATTTATTTAAAAGACTGTCTTTTTTTTCTTTTTTTTTTGAAGTGAGAAGTAAGGAGGCAGAGAGACAGACTCCCACATGTGCCCGACCGGGATCCACCCAGCATGCCCACCAGGGAGTGATGCTCTGCTCATCTGGGCCATTGCTCCATTGCAACTGGAGCCAATCTAGCGCCTGAGGCAAAGGCCATGGGGCCATTCTCAGTGCCAGCACCAACTTTGCTCCAGTGGAGCCTTGGCTGTGGAAGGGGAAGAGAGAGATAGAAAGGAGAGGGGCAAGGGTGGAGAAGCAGATGGGCACTTCTCCTGTGTACCCTGGCCAGGAATCGAACCTGGGACTTCCACCTGCCGGGCCAATGCTCTAAGGCTAAGTCAACCAGCCAGGGCCTTGAAGAGACTTTCTTTACTCCATTGTATACTATTGCCTCCTTTGTATCAATCATAAAGGTGTGGGTTTATGTCAGGGTTCTCTGTTCTGTCCCATTGATCTGTATGCCTGTTCTTATGCCAGTACCAAGCTGTTTTGGTTATTATGGCTTTGTTATATAACTTGATATTAGGAAGTGTGATACTTCCCACTTTGTTCTTCATTTTCAAGATTGCTTAGGATATTCGGGTTCTTTCTTGGTTCCATATTAATTTTTGTAATATTTGTTCTAGATTTGTGAAGTGTGCCATTGGTATTTTAATAGGCATGGCACTGAATCTATAGATTGCTTTGGGTAGTATGGACATTTAAATAATGTAATTGTTTCTATCCATGAACACAATATATGCTTCAACTTGTTTGTATCTTCTTTGATTTCTTTTTCAATTCTTATAATTTTTCAAGTACAAGTCTTTTATCTTCTTGGTTAAATTTCTTCCTATGTCCTTTATTTTTCTTTTTGTTGCAATAGTGAAGCAAACTGTTTCCTTAATTTGTCTTTCTGACAGTTTATTGTTGGTGTATAAAAATGCCACTGATTTCTGAATATTAATTTTATATCCTGCCACCCTGCTGAATTCATTTATCAGGTCTAGTAGTTTTTCGGCAGAGACTTTAGGGATTTCTATGTACAGTAACATGTAATCAGCAAATAATGACAATTTGCTTCTTCTTTTCCAATTTGGATGCCTTTTATTTCTTCTTCTTGTCTGATTGCTGTGGCCAGGACTTCCAGAACTATCCTGAATGAGAGTGGTGAAAGGGGGCACCCTTGTCTTGTTTGTAAAGGCTTTTTGACATACATTCACTTTATAAAATGCATACAAACATATATCTTATATTTTATAGTTGATGATCAAATTTTTCACAGATGATCTAGTTCTAAATTGCTGAGTTAGATAAATCTGGGAGGAGACAATTTCAGTGTTAGTTTGAGAAGGTATTGGTAAGCCTTAGTTACAATCTATCATTTGTCCAACCTTTGCAAACACTTTAACTGGGTAAATAATTTGAAGAATTTATGCCTTTTCCTGAAAACTATCTTTTTTTTTCCTTTTTCTTCTTTTTCCAAGTGAAAGGAGGGGAGATAGAGAGACAGACTCTTGCATGCACCCTGACCTGGATCCCTTAGGAACTCCCATCTGGGGCCGATGTTCTGCCCATTTGGGGCCATGCTTGCAACCGAGCTATCCTTAGTGCCTGAGATGGGGGCTCAACCAAGCCATCCTTAGCACCCAGAGCCAATGTGCTCGAACCAATAGAGCCATGGCTGTGGGAGGGGAAGAGTGGAAAAGCAGATGGTCACTTCTACTTTGTGCCCTGGCTGGGAATCAAACCTGCGACATCCACATGCTGGGCTGACACTCTACCACTGAGCCAACTTGCCAGGGCCAAAACCACCTTTAAAGAGACTTTAAACCCCATCTACCAGAATAAAAGCTACACTTTAAAATTATAGCATTTAAGCCTGGCACAGTGGATAAAGCTTTGACCTGGAATGCTGAGGTTGCCGGTTCGAGACCCTGGGCTTGCCTGGTCAAGGCACATATGACAAGCAATCAATTAACAATTAAAGTGAAGCAACTATGAGTGGATACTTCTTGCTCCCATCCCCCTTTCCTCTCTCTGTAAAATCAATAAATAAAATCTTTAAAATTACAGCATTTCAGCTTCCAATCATATTACATACATTGTCGAATTTATTGCAAATTATCTTTGCATAACAAGTATTGTTGTCTCTGCCAGCTACTGTCCACTCAAGAGGCCAGAACAGAGTATGATATACCTGGAAGACAAGAAGAGAGAGAAGGAGGCCAAGATTAACATAGAAAAATCACTCTTTGATGTGCTTTTTCATTATATAAACATGATAATCTCTTCTTAACAGCTTTCAGAAATTTAAAGTTCCATAATCCCAGCTTTATGTATCTGATCAGAGCATCTGGGCAAGAGCTCCTAAAATGCCAGCTGCACAGCATGCTGACCTTTGTTTTGCTCTACCGTTAGTCCAAAAAAACCCCCTATTAACTAAATTTCGATTTTCAAACATTTACAGAGTACTCCTCTCTAAGAGCCATGTGACTCAAAAGGTAAATAAAGACTTAGATCCTGCCTTTGACAAGTTTATAATCTGCCTACAAGGTTCATTTTCAAGCCAAATCTAGGAAAAGCAGAAGAGATGAAACAGTTCAACCCCATTAAAAGATACTAAAAACACGACCTATGCTACTTGGAAGCCATTGCTCCAGCGCCCTGAGGCACACACAGCTCAGGCTCCTCAGACCGGCTCACTCGTCTGAGACCTACAACAAACCACGCGACCCCACCCTGCTTGGCGCAGCACGTTCCTCATGTCATTCCTCCTAGTTGCTCCAGACGCAGGCAATGGATTACTGTTTGGTCCAGGGTAAAAAATGTATTCTAGGCCCTGGCCGGTTGGCTCAGTGGTAGAGCATCGGCCTGGCGTGCAGAAGTCCCGGGTTCGATTCCCGGCCAGGGCACACAGGAGAAGCGCCCATCTGCTTCTCCACCCCTCCCCCTCTCCTTCCTCTCTGTCTCTCTCTTCCCCTCCCGCAGCCGAGGCTCCATTGGAGCAAAGATGGCCCAGGCGCTGGGGATGGCTCTATGGCCTCTGCCTCAGGTGCTAGAATGGCTCTGGTTGCAACAGAGCGACCCCCCAGATGGGCAGAGCATCGCCCCCTGGTGGGCGTGCTGGGTGGATCCCGGTCGGGCGCATGCGGGAGTCTGTCTGACTGCCTCCCCGTTTCCAGCTTCAGAAAAATACAAAAAAAAAAAAAAATGTATTCTAAACTATGGATGGTCGCTCACTTACACTGGTTCAACTTAAGATTTTCTGACTTTATGATGGTGCAAAGTGACATGCTTTCAGTAGAACTGGTGCTTCAAATTTTGAATTTTTCTGTCTTCCTAGGTTAGCAATATGCAGTAAGAATTATCTTGTGCTGCCGGAAGCGACAGCAAGGATGTTGTGCACCTGTGCAGACACTCCCCATTGAACTGGGCTTCGCTGCACTGTGCGCCCCAGGTGCGGCTTGTCCACAGGAAGGCTGCGGCGACCCTGTGCAGAGCAAGTCCATCCTTGCCCATTCTTCCAATAGCCTTTGCTCACTTTGTCACTATGTCACACTTGGGCAATTCTCGCAACATTCTGACCCTTTTCACCGTTATTATATTTGTATGGTGATGCTACTACTGTCATCGTTTTGGAGTACCACGAACCACCCCCAATTATAAAATAGCAAACAACTGATAAATGTGTGTTCTCACTGCTCCACTAGGCGTATGTTGCCCCATCTCTCTCCCTCTCCTTGGGCCTCCCTATTTCCCAAGATACAAAGGCTAACGCACACATGACAGACTACAGTATAGTGGAAACAACTCTTACATGCACCGGAAACCAGAAAATTGTGCGACTCGCTTCGGGGCGGTCCTCTTTATTGCGGCGGTCTGGAACCGAACGCTCAGTGTCTCCGAGGTACACCTGTACTCTAGAAGTTCGTCCTGTCAGGCCATCACAGACCACAGCCATATTTTGGCCCCTTTTAGGAATTACTTTTTTATTATACTGTGCTTTGGCATTATGCCAAAGGACTGCAGCTCTGGATCTAATGAGATCCTATAAAACCCATTATTGTATTTACTAATGAGATATTTTAAGGATATTATTCGGCATATTTCAATGCCCCTTCTCTCTCTTCTAGTCAGGTAGTAAGGAGCTTAGAGTGAAACTCAAGTTTCAGCTTAATCCTAAAGCTAGTCTATAAGACTTTATTGCATTAATTTTGTGAACCAACAAATTAACCTTTCTCTAACATCATCTTCAATTTCTACACTCATTCTCTCCTTACCTTGATTTCCTCACTTTCAAAAATATCATAGATGTCTTTATAATGGGAATTTTAAAAAACACTAACAGTTCAAATTTTCAGTCCTGTCAAATGCAATAAGCAAGGATAGAAAGTAGGTGAGTTGGTCTGCGTGAACCTTAGGAAACCTTAAAGAAATCCCACAAACTGAGGAACTTTTTCCCATAAAGATATTCTTTTAACTATGATATGGCCTTCTACATTCTTCCTGCCTCTCTTTTAATTATCATTAATTTTAAAAAGTTTTGTAACTGTTAAATCTGTAATTGTTATCATCAATTTTCTAATACCCAGGTGAAAATTCACCATTGCCGAAAGGATGGCTCATTATTACCAGAAGTTAATTACAAATACTGATCAATGTCCTCTAAAATGCAAATGTCTCATTGAAAGCAACGCAACCATTTAATATAACATGATCAAGTTTTAATCATACATTTTCCCAACAGCAGAAGTGTAATAAGAGATTCAGTAAGTCATTAGGCCACTTCACTAGGGGGTATCAATACTATGGTTGGAAGAGATTCCCAGCAATAAATGAAGATGTCCCTAAGGGAGAGAACTGGAATTTCAATTCTCTTTTGTTTAAAACATCAAGTAGTAATAATCCTCCAACTGTTTTTTTTTTTTCTCCCTACCCCTCCTATGTTGGATGTGCAGAAAAAAGACACTCAAACCACCCACCAAAATGTAAGAAAATATTTATAAGTCTGCTGTGATTAAAAGGGAGGTGAGAATAAACACATGGAGGGCATTTTTGCCAATTCAAACTGCAGTTGGACCAGGGCTGGGTCTCGGTGAGCACACTGCACACAGCCCATGGCAACCCTGGGACTGTCTATCTTCCCCACCTAGAGTCCCCGGATGGTGTAGGTTCCCAGAGCCGTGCTGGTGCTCCATGAGCCCGGCCACCATCACGCCAGACGACGTGGCTGGATGGCCGACCCAACTCAGACCATTCAAAGATCCTCTGCTATAATTTAGAATTGAGACTGAGAAACACTAAGTCAATCCATTCCTCTTAAGACCAGAACTATCAAATAAACTCAAGAACAAAAGAAAGGCTGTATTTTGGCTGCATGTGTATTCCTGGAGCAAATAAAGTCTATCTGCAGGGACAGAAGAATGAACCGCACACACACAAACATACACATAAACCCCAAGCAGTAAAAGAAAGAGGTGAGATGCTCTTTCTGACCCCTGGTTCTCAGCCCTTCCTATGGCCTTGATACATTCCTGCATTCCCAAAACATCTGACAGTCACCTGCGCTTTCTTGTATAAGCTTACTCAAGTAGGTATTTGCTTCGTATAATTCAAAAGTCCTAATGAATAAATACATTATTATTAGTTTGCAAGAGAGACAGGGTTTTAATTACTTATTTCCTACTTTTCTTAAAATGGGGTGATCTCCTATAATATAACCATTATAATAACTTGTGAAATAACAAAGCAAAAATGACTGAGAAGACAGTTGATTAAAAGATTCTTAAAAAGTAAACAAAACAATCTTACTTCCAGATTCTCTTTTTTATATACTTCAGTAGCTTTCTCTTCAGATAACCCACAGCAGCCATACTCTAGAGGGGTGAACACTGTCGTTGGAACATTAATATAATCGCACTGAAAGATAAACAAATGACATGCTCTTATTTTGTGACACTTTTTTTTTTTACAATAAAAGTCGCTATTACATACATTTATGCAAGGAAAATAAGTGAGTCCAGTTCAGTGTGCCTGATTCTGGCCCCTCACCATGTCAGGGAATTCTAGGTTACACTAAAGGAAACGGGTGAGCCCTTGACTCCAGGGCAGAGACTGGCACTGGCCAGCGGCCGATGGACAGGACTGGCTCTCCCACAGCCCCACCCTCAGACTTCTGGTCTGACAATTACTTAGCGGAGGAGAAGGTGGTGCACTTTGTTGCCCCTCCAGGCACTTCCTAAATTTTTTTCCCCTCCCCAGGATTCTGGACCCTGCTTTCCTAGAACACCTCTACCAGGTGATGAAGAATTTCACTGTTTCACTTGAAGCTTAGACCACCTCTGGCCATGTCATTTAACGGTATCACTGAGATGACGAGCAAAGCAGCCGCTCACTCGTGTGGGACGGAGTGACTGCCTGGGCCACCAAGGGGAGATGGCATGTATGTACTTGGGGCCAGGACTGCATGAGTCCCGTGTTAGGACAGAACCCCGCCAGAGCTGACTGAGACAGCACAGGGGACAGCACAGGAAGTGCAGACTGAGCCGGCAGCTCCGCGCACCTGCCCGGGGGAAAGCAAGCGGTTGCTCTACTGCGTGGAGAAGACAGTGCGTGTGATTGTGTGGACAAGAGCTGGGACATGGCGGTGGAAGCATCATTAAAACTGGGTGTGAAGAGAACGCAGTGGGCCGGGACAGAGAAAGAATGGAGGGTATAACCGGGGACGAAGGTCGCTGTATCTGCCCTTCCACAGCCCCTCAAGGGGTGACACTGCCCAGAGTACCACGTGTCCCTGCCAACAAGTTCGGGGTTGGGAGGTAAGGGGTGACATTTAACCCAACAGAAGGTAATCCAAGCTGGCCAGAAACCTATGCAGGAAAGGTGAGCTGCACCCCATTGTTACTTCTGTGGGAAAAGGAACGAGGAGGAGAGTCTCCTAGATAGTGGTGTGACAGGAGAAACAGTCAGGGTCCAGTCAGGCTAACAGAAGGGCACCTATGAAGCCTTCGTCCATGTGCGAGAGCCACAGAGCAGCTGGGACACCGAGATCCAGCCCTGGTCCACTGCAATGAGGCCCAGCGCAAGCACGGTCCTTGTTCTAAGTCACTGTGCGACTTGACTCAATCATCTGTGTGCTCCTTGTAAGAAACTTCCCCGATTTGCCTCGTTTCAGTGACTGTATTTTACCCAAAAGAAAACCATTTCCAAACACCAGCAGGTACACCTGCTTCACTGAGGTGACTGTGTAGAATGTGCACCAGCCTAGAGTCTTCACCTTCAAATATGCTCGGCCCTGGCCAGCTGGCTCAGTGGTAGAGCACTGGCCCAGTGTGTGGGTGTCCCGGGTTCGATTCCTGCTCAGGGCACACAGGAGAAGCGCTCACATGCTTCTCCACTGCTCCCCTCCTCCTCCCCCTTCTCTCTCTTTCTCCCACAGCCACAGCTGCTTGATTGGTTCTAGTGCATCGGCCTGAGTGCTGAGGATGGCTCCATGAACCTGGACCTCAGGTCTAAAAGTAACTCAGTTGTAAGCACGGACCCAGATGGGCAGAGCACTGGCTTCAGACGGGGGTTGCCAGGTGGATCCCGGGTGGGGTGCATGCGGGAGTCTATCTCCCTGCCTCTCACTGGAAAGAAAAAAAATGCTCTCATCCCATTTTGCGTTTGCTAACCTGCAAATCATGAAGCATTTGTGTTCTTTTTTCCACAATAGCTTGAGAAAATCACATAAACATGTGGACTGCCTAGTTTTCTGACTTCTCCTAGGTAAGGAGGACCAATTGTCCTCCTTTGGGGGGACAGTCCTTCTTTTGTAAGTTCTGTCCTCCCTCAAAAAGTGTCCTCCTACATGTCCTCCTTTTTGATATTGGAAGACTAATCTGTAAATGTCTGTATTCGATCAATGCAGAGTCGATCCATTGTGTGTGATGTGACATATTTGTATTTGACATGACAATTCGTCAAGGATCAATACAGTGCGGTGAGATGTGATTATGAGACGCTGCGCTCTGCACGGGAGACCTTGAGAGAGTGCGTGATATACCGAGTGCATAAATGGCTTTGTGTACTTCTTACTGAAACACAACACGGCACATACGACATTATAGACTCACGATTATATTCAACCATAGACAGGTAAGCACAACTCACGTTTTATTAGTTCATTATCTATTTAATAATTTTCAAATATGTATAATTTTATTTACAAGTATTTTCCCGAAAGTCGAGTTTTAAAGCGGAAATCTAACCTCAAACCATATCTATTAATAACATATTTTGATTAAATAGTTGCATAAAACAGATGTTTTTTAATTAGAAAATGATAAATACACCTGAATATTACTCCAAATAGTGGTTTTGTTTGATATTTAGTTTTACTAAATGAATACTTTTTTCTTACAATTATTAAAAATTAATAGGCATGTAAGCATAATTACAATATAAAATATTACAAATGTTTTTATTATGCATTTATATTATAATGTATTATTATTGCAATGAATAAAATATTTCTTTTATTTATGATATTGTTTAATTTATTTTTGTCCTCTTTTTCATTGTAAAGAAGTCGGTCACCTTATCTTAGGCCATCAAATGCGCATCACTCACTCACTGACCAGCAGCCTATGACATACCCCATGGCTAACAGTGGAAGGCTTCATCCGGAACAGATGCCTCTGTCTCCTGTTTATAGCAATTAAGAAAAACCAACAGGCAATTCCGTAGCTTTCTTGCCTTTCATCTAAAACACTTCCTCCACATCTTACACTATCTCTTCCACTTGTACTTAACTTCATCTTGCCCTACCTGTAGCCTTCTTTTTAGTCCTGTAACTTTAATCTCTGTTTTTGCACATACACGTGTGTACACACACACACACACACACACACACACACACACACACACAGACACCTGTCTTCTAAGCTCTCCACGCCATGGCCACCATGACTAACCCTTAAAGCAGGGGTCCCCAAACTTTTTACACAAGGGGCCAGTTCACTGTCCCTCAGACGGTTGGAGGGCCACCACATACAGTGCTCCTCTCACTGACCACCAATGAAAGAGGTGCCCCTTCTGGAAGTGCAGCGGGGGGGCCGGATAAATGGCCTCAGGGGGCCACATGCGGCCCGCGGGCCGTAGTTTGGGAATGCCTGCCTTAAAGCATTAGGCAACTACTCTAGTTCCATATACCTTGAAATGCTATAGAACTTTGGATGGGATATTCTTCTTTGTATATTTAGCATTCCTGTCCCCATCCATCAATGCCAGCAGTATCATGTCCCCAGCTGACCCTCACCCACCAACACTTCCACATGTGTACAAGGTCTTCATGCACGACCTTGCAAGGCACCTGGGGTGATAAACAGCACACAGCACCCCTTATGAAGAATATATATCCCAAACTTTTCACCTGAACCTAATCATGCAAAGACGATCAGAGAAATTCAGAATGTGAGACATTCTACGAAAATAGCCTGGATTCATAAAAAACCAAAGCCATGAAAAGTAAAATAAGCAAACAGGTAAGTCAAGGCAGAGAGCCAGAGCAGATGAAGAGAGACTCAGGAGTCAGAAGACCCGAATACTGCGTGGATCGGAATGCACGCATACACACTAATGGACAACTGAAGAGCTGGGACCACTACTGCATTGTTGTTGAATTCTCAGCTACAGAAAAGGAATTGTGGTTATGTAGGCGAATTTCCTTGTTCTCAGGAGATAAATACTGAAGTATTTAGGAGCAAAACATCATTGATGTCTGCCACTTATTTCAAATAGCTCAGCAGAAAAAAAAAATGTACATGTATTGTAAATATATACATCTTCAGAAAAGGGGAGAAAGCAAAAATGGCAAAATGTTAACCACTGGGAAATCTGATTGAAAGGGTAATGTGGGTAATTGCTGCTATTCTTCCTGTGGTTTGACATCTTCCTAAATGAAAAGTTGGGGAAATTAAAGATCTTCAACAGTTCTCTACTGCCTAGAGAAGGCCCTATGTATTCTTAACTGTGACATCACAGGTTTCTGATAATCTAGCACCAAATTAATTTCCTAGCCTCATTTCCAATTGTACTCCTCTATCACCAATTGCTCTGCCTGCACATGCCTCAGAATGCTGTAAGCATTGTGGATGAGACAATTCCTGTGTGCAAAAGAACAGCCAGCATGCCTGACACCCACCCAGTAAAACCACCTCCCCAGTCATCTCTGTCCGCCAGCGCCTCTGCACATCCAGTGTCTGACGGAGCAGAGTGTGTCCTCCCTCAGCTGGGGGCTCCCGAGAGGCCGCTCACAGTCCTAGCACAAACCAAACACTGCAAGTTCTGGCCTTTGCTTTGAGTTACCTACTTATCAAAGAGCCCAGGCTTCCTCAATTTCAGATTACTCATCTTCTAAAGCCCATTCCAAATCTTTGATCAAAGGCTATGGAAGGCGGAAGAGGCTGTAGAAATCACCTGACTCACACACACTATCAGCTCTATAGGCGGTAAAATGGGGTGGAGGGAAGTGAAACAACTCCACTTGGTCCCACATTAAGTAGGCCCCAAAGCCAGGGCCAGCATCCTGAGCCACTCTGAGTGACCCTCCTACTCTGTGCCAGTGTGACCCTGTACCTCAAAGGCCTCTTCTGAGCCATTTAGTCAGAACTCACTGCTCCTCCTCTTACTCACAACCTCCATCGAGCTAGTAAGCCCCTGGCACTGGAAACATTCAGCCCTTTGTATATCACACAGCAAATATCCTGTACATAGTGGATATTAAAAAATATTTTTGAAAACCATTACTAAATAATAAGTTGCCTGACTGATGGTAACAATGGATAGAGCATCGACCTGGGATACTGGGGTCGCAGGTTCGAAACTCCGAGGTCACTGGCTTGAGCACAGGTTCACCAACTTGAATGCAGGGTCCCGGCTTGAGCAAGGGGTCACAGGCTCGGCTGGAGCCCCTGGTCAAGGCACATATGGGAAGCAATCAATGAACTGAAGGGACACAAGTATTAAGTTGATGCTTCTCATCTTTCTCCCTTCCTGTCCCTGTCTCTGTCTCTCTCTCAAAAAAACCCACAAAAAACCCCCAAAAAAATCCCACAAAAAAACAAAAACATCAACTGCAAATGATTTATTTGTGAAGAACCCTTTACTTGCAAAACAAGCACATGTTTGTTTTATTTGTATTGATGTTTTAGTCATGATTTTTATTTAGATCATTATTTCAAAAACAACAGTAAGAAACCCACCTTTTCCAAACGACCGCCAAAAAGTCTTCGAGCCAGCAGCTTGCCTGCCTTTATGGCAACAGGAGTGAGCTCAAGTTTACCTTCCAGGACATCCCCAATAGCATAGACATAGGGCACGTTGGTTTGTTCCAGATCGTTTACTGGTAGCTTGCCAGTCCTGTTAGATTTTGAAAGGGAAAAAATATGACCAACTCTGTAAGCTGGAGGACTACCACTATTCCAAGATAACAAAACGCATAGAAAGAGACCTCCAGGAACTCATGCACTCAGGTCATCACGCCCATGAGACCAATGGCTCACACCAGCAACGGCTTCGGCAGCTCCGAAGGAAAACACCCTGCCGGGTGATGCGACCACACTCGTTCGGGACGCTGAGGGTGTTCACAGATTTCCCCTAGACCTGCACTTAGAACTTTGAGATCTTTCTCCTTGCCTGACCAAGGTCGAAATTCACTTCAAACCAGACAGTAGTGGAATACATTTCCACAATTATTTGTTAAAATCATGCATGAGCTCTTTAAGGCACACAATAAAGAGTTACTGACTGACTAATGAAGAAAACTGGTAAGACAGAGCTGGGACAATACTCACTATAAAAAATATATAAAGCATTAAAATTTTGCATCCAAGTAATTAAATGAGAATTTTAAGAGGGGAGCTGTAGAAACATTTCGATGTGTGCATGAATAATGCAGTGATCCCACATGTACATACTTCTCATTGATGTGGACACCAATCTTCTCCAAGCCCATATTCCTTGTACAGGACTCACGACCAATTGCTAACAAAACCTATGTTTAGACAGAGAGCATAAACACAAATGATCAGTATCAGAATAAAAGTGAGAACATCACTATAGATCCCTCAGACATGAAAAGACTAATAACTTTTGTGAACGCCCTATACCAATAAACTTAACAGCTTAGATGAAATAGATTCTTTTAAGTCAAAATGCATTTTTTTTAAATTGTGGTAAAATTCACATAAAACATTAGTTTTGGGTGTACAACATAACGATTTGGTATTTGTATATATTGCAAAATGATCACCACAATAAGTCTAGTTAACATCTGTCACCATACATAGTTACAAATTTTCTCTCATGATGACAGCTTTTAAGATCAACTCTCCCAGCAACTTTCAAATGTACAACACAGTGTTGTTAACTATAGTCTCCATGCTGTACACGACGTCCCTGAAACAGACTTCTTGACAGACACAACTTACCAAACTCACCCCAAATCTAAATAACCCTGCCTTGTGTGCTAAGTTATGTCCCCCCGCCCCAGATTCATATGTTGAAGTCCTGACCCCCAATACCCCAGAATGGACTGGATTAGAAGACAGGACCTTAAAGGAGTAGTTAATGTAAAATGAGGCCGTTAGGGTGGCCCCTAATACAAGATGATCAGTGTCCTCTCTAGAACACACAGCACGAACTGAGGAGCAGTCATGTGAGGACACAGAGAAGACAGCCAACCACCTGCAAGCCCGAGACAGGCCTCGGAAGAGACCGAACCAGCCGACACCTTGGTCTTGGGCTTCTGGCCCCTAGAACTGTGAGAACCTCAATGTACTTTCCCTACGCTGCCTAGTCTGTGCTGTTCTGTTCCCGCAGCCCTAGTCGACCAATTCACCCTGTGTTCATTAAGGAAACTGAATTCACAATTTCCAAATCTTTCATTAATTAACTCCAGACCCTGATGACTTCACTTATAAAGTCTATTAACCAATGTAACTCATCATATTAACAGAATAAAGGAGAAAACAATTTAATCATCCCAATAGATGTGGGAAAAAAAAGCATTTTACAGAACTTAACACCTTTGGGGATTTTAATTAAATCTCAGCACATAAAGAATAAAAGAAAACATGCCACATGAGCAACAAGACGGACAGTCATGAAGACAGAAAAGTGGGGCCTGAGAAAGATGAACAGCTTTTTGACATCTGGACAGATCCCTCTAAGCACTACCCCTAAAAATTCTGTAGAAGTGTGAGACCACTTCTGGAGAAACTCAAGAACGACCTGGCACTCACTGCCACATCTCCCCCCGCCCCCAGTACTGCCACTAACCAGCAGTACCTACACCAGCTGCTGCTGATTCCATCCCGGCCCAAATCTGCTTGCCCAGCTCCAACCATTCCCTATACTACACATTAGTGCCAGACATGATGGCCGTCCACAATCCAGCCATCACATGTCAGAGGTGTCACCAGAAGGGTGAGTTTGAAGAGGACAGGTGGCAGAGTATCCTCAATGTGCTATGGTGGGTGGAGGTGGTCAGATTAGACCCCAAGTTCCTTGTGAACTTGGACCCTTCTCCCTGCAGTAACAATGGCACCACCAACTTGGTACGCAAGCTGGTTAACAAGGATCTCCTGAGCGTGCCCACTAACCACCCCTCCCAGTACCCACTGTGGATCGACCAGCAGTGTCAGTATAGTTGCCCAGAAGTCACTGGAGAATGAGGGTCCCTGCCCCCACTGGGCCCTTTGCCTGTCCTGCCACTCCAGGGTAGCCAGGTCTGATAGACACCAACCCCTTCCTGCAGCTGGCGCACCAATGCATGACCTGCAGGCTACTGCGGCTCCCTGACAAGCACTCGATGACAGCCCTGCTCAACACCTGGGCAGAGAGCACCCGCCAGGCCCGCCTCTCGGCCGCCTGGCCACCGCCGCTGCCGCCTCCCGGCTGCCTGGCCACCGCCACTGCCGCCTCCCGGCTGCCTGGCCACCGCCGCTGCCGTCTCTCGGCTGCCTGGCCACCACCACTGCTGCATCTCGGCTGCCTGGCCACCACCACTGCCGCCTCCCGGCCGCCTGGCCACCACCGCTGCTGCCTCTCGCTGCCTGGCCACCACCGCTGCTGCCTCCCGGCTGCCTGGCCACCACCGCTGCTGCATCCCGGGCTGCCCGCAGCCTCCTCAGGGCTACAGAGGACACACACCTCACATCTGACCTTTCTAGGTGTTGGCTCCCTTAGAGAGCCTGGGATTAGGTTAGCGTTCCTGCTTTTATCTTCTTCCTTGGGAACCTCCCAGACGTTTCCCCACACTGTCCAGGACTGGGGCCGGCAGCTGCAGAGCTGGCTGCATCAGTGGTGGGGGTGAGAGTTTCTCTGGGGAGGCAGACGTACCCCCAGGGCTGCGCTTCTCCACCTGCTGGCCCTTTGGCTCCTGCAGGGCCCATGTCCTTCCTCAGCATCACGGGGAGAAGTCGGGGCCCTGGCAGAGCCCCTTTGTGTGCTAGAAAATACTGTGCCCATTTCAGTAGGGGAGGAGGAAGATCACAGGAAACCTTTAGAACACACAGAATTCTCTGATCACAGTGTTGGGTTCAGAGTGCTCCACTGTTGGCACAAGGGGCATGCCACAGGGCTGCTCCTGGACCCAGGGCTGCCAGCTGCATCTCTGTGGGAAGTCTGGCCTGTGGGTAATTGCGTATCCCACCACCAGCTGAGCCTCATGCCTCATAGCGTTTTCCCTTCAAGGCCTGGGCGTTAGCCCAGCACAGTGAGGGGGCTGGGGAACAGAGGCTCTGGTGGAATTCTGTCCCTGGTACCATGTGAAGCAGTGGGACTCATTCTCTGGTCAGGGTGCCATCTTCTGGACCTGGTGTCCTCAGAGCCACCCCTGGGAGTGAGGACTCCCTGATGGGGCATCGGCTGTCCCTCTGCAGACAAGAGCTTTCCTCTTTTGTATGTGAACAACCATGTCATCTGGGGTTCTTATAATAAATTTATTTTTCCTGTGTTTGCCAGAAAATAGAGAAGTTAAACTTCCTCAACCCACTAAAAGGCATCTGTTAAAACACGTACAGCTTACACCCAAGGAATCACCAAAGACTGAATGCCTGGCCCGCCCCCACAATCAGAGCAAGGTGAGGATGCACACTTACAATTTCTAGTCCACCCTGTACTGGAGGTCTTAGCTAGTGCAAAAAGGCAACAAAAAGAAATAAAAAGCATGTAGACTGAAAAAAAGAAGCCAGACTGGTTTTATATGCAGCCATAAATCTTAAAAACCTATAAGGTTAATACATAAAAATGACTTGTATTTCAATATCTATCAACTAACCACTGAAAATAAAAAATTTTATAACCATTTATAATAGCTTAAAAAACATGAAATATTAAAGATAAATTTAGCAAAATATAGGAAAGACCTCTAAAGCAAAATAATATATTGCTGAGAGAAACTAAAGAATACATAAATAAAGATACAGGCTGCTCATGTACATATTAGAAAAATCAGTATCATTAAGATGTCAGTTCTTCCAAACGGATCTATGTGATCAGTACAATCTTAATTAAAATCCCAGAAGGCTTTTTTAAAAAAAAAAATTGGCAACCTGTTTTTAAAACTTATGTAGCCAGCTCTGGCTGATTGGCTCAATGGTAGAGTATCAGCACAGCATGTGGAAGTCCCAGGTTCAATTCCCAGTCAGGGCACACAGAAGATGCACCCATCTGCTTCTCCACCCCTTCCCTTCTTGCTTCTCTCTCTCTCTCTTCCTCTCCTGCAGCCATGGCTCGATTGGAGCAATTTAGCCCTGAGGGCTGAGGATAGTTCCATGGCCTCTGCCTCAGGCCCTAAGAAGAGCTCAGTTGCTGAGCAATGAAGCAACACCCCAGATGGGCAGAACATCACCCCCTAGTGGGCTTGTGGGGTGGATCCTGGTCAGGGTGCATGTGGGTGTCTGCCTCTGCCTCCCCTCCTCTCACTGAATAAAAAAAATTTATATGGAAATGTAAAGGACCTAAACAAAATCAGAAGACTTATTATACCTGGCCTAAGATTTACTCTAAACCTTCAATAATCAAAACAATGTGGTGCTGGTTAAAGGAGACAAATGGTCAATGGACTAAAGAGTGCAGGAACAGATGGACAGCTAATAGGTCACACAGTTTCAACAAAGGCAACAAAGCAATTTAATGGAGAAAGGGAAGTCTTTTCTTTTTAATCTTTATTTATTGATTTTAGAGAGGGGGAAGAGAGAGAGCAGAGAGAGAAGCGTTGATTTGTTGGTTCACTTATTTATGCATTCCTTGGTTGATTCTTGTAGGAGCCCTGACTGAGGATCAAACTTACAACCTTGGCATATAGGGATGACATTCTAACCATCTGAGCCACCCAGCAAGGGCACGGGAACTCTTCAACAAATGGTACTGGGTACCCATATGGAAAAAAAGAATCTCAATTCCTACCACACACCATAAACAAAACTTAATTCAAGATGGATTACAGACCTAAACTTAAAAGAAAAAACTATAAAGCTTCACAAAGAAAATATAGAATATCTTCACAAAGATTTCTTAGAGCACACAGAAAGCACTAACCAAAAAATATTTGATAAATTGGACTTTATAAAAAAATTTTAAACTATTGTTTACTAAAAGATTTCATAAAAAATTTAAAAAGGCAAGCCCTGGCTGGGTAGCTTAGTTGGCTAGAGCGTTGTCCCCATATGCCAGTGTTGCAAGATTGATCCCCAGTCAGGGCACATATAAGAACCAACCAATGAGCTTGACCAGTGAGGGTGAAGGGGATGGAGTAATGACCTGGGACACTAAGGTCCCAGGTTCAAAACCCTGAGGTCACCGGCTTAAGCACAGGCTCATCTGGCTTGAGTACAGGCTCAGCCAGCTTGAGCACGGGGTCTCCACTTGAGCGTGGGATTATAGACATGACCCCATGGTTGCTGGCTTAAGCCCAAAAGTCACTGGCTTCTGAAGCCCAAGGTCACTGGCTTGGCATGAGCACCTATGAGAAGCACTCAGTGAACAACTAATGTGAGGCAACTATAAATTGATGCTTCCTATTTCTCTCTCTACCTGTCTGTCAGTCTGTCTGTTTCTCTTTCTCTCAAAAAAATAAACAAAGAAAGAAAAAAGAAAAGAATCAACCAATGAATACAGAGATGGGTGGAGTGGCAAGTCAATGTTTCTCTATCTCCCTTCTTCTCTCTAAAAGCAATCAGTAATAATATATAGGCAAGTCACAGATGGGAAGAAAATATTCACAACACATATATTTTTAAAAGGAATATATCTGAATATACACACAACTCCTGCAATTATTTAAATAAAAGTCCAAATAACCCAATAGGCAATGAGCCAAAGACTCAAACAGATACTTCATAAGGGAAAATATCATATATAAATGAACAATAAGACAAAAATATGCTCAACATCACTATATTAGGAAGATGTAAATTAAAACCATAATAAGATACCACTATACATGCATTAGAATGGCTAAAATGAAAAAGCCAACCAACCCCAAATGTTGGTGAGGATATGGAACAACCAAAACTTTCATGTATGGCTGGTAGAAATATAAAATGATATAATCATTTAAAGGTGCTTGGCAGTTTCTCAAAAAGTTGAACATAGAAACTATCCTAGAAGCAAGCAGTTTCACTCTTAGGTATTTACTTACCCATGAGAAGTGAAAATATGTATATGTCCACATAAGGCCTTGTACCAGAAATTTTCATAGGAGTGTAAGTCATAATTAGCCCAAACTGAGAACAGCCTAGGTGTTCATTCAGAAGAAAATGAATAAACTGTGGCATAGTCATGTAACTGTAATTAATACAATTCACCAATAAAAAGAACTACTGAAACACACAGCAAAATAGATAAGTCCTAAAAACATCATTCTGAATAAAAGAAGCCAGATATCAGGAGTCCCTCCAAACGGTTCCATGTCTGTGATGTCTAGAATAGGCAAAACTAGTCTATGGTGACAGAAGCAGAACAGGGTTGCTTGGGGTCAGGAAATGGGGAGGGACACCAGAGCTTCCTAAACACATAGAAATTTTGTTACCTTCAAATGAGTGTGTATTACACAAACATGCATTTGTCAAACTGAATGAACTCTACATTCAAGATCTGTGCATTTGATTACATGTAACTTATACCTCATTACAAAATCAAAAAATTTACAAATTTAGATGTTGTGAACCACTTTATACCCATATATTTGAGAACTTAAATGAAATGAACTAATTCCTAGAGAAATGTAATTAATCCAAAGTAACTCAAGAAAATATATAGAAAGCCTTAAACATCCTTTGATGGTTAAAAAAATAAATCATTGGTCAAATATATATATCCATAGAAAATTTTAGACTCAGATGGTTGTTAGGAGTGAATTCTATCAAACATACAAAAAAAAAATGCTCTAGTACTGCATAAATGTGTCCAGAGAACAGAAAAAGAGAAAACATACTCCAAACTTCTTTCATGAGTTAGAATAACCTTGATACCAAAAACTGAAAAGTTGAATATGTGAAAGGAAATTATAAACCAATATGATTCATGAAAATAATGCAAAAATTCCAAATAAACAAATCCAACAATATATAAATAGGACCTTTACCAAGCTGGGTTTATATCGTATAAAGTATAAAAAGTTGATTGAAGATTAGAATATCAATGTAATTAGAATGAGATACAAACAAGTGGAAGCATATACCGTGTTCATAGATAGGAAGAATTAACATCGTTAAAATGTCCATACTACCAAAGCTCTATAGATTCAATGGAATTCTTATTAAAATACCAATGGCATATTTCACAGATCTAGAACAAATACTCCAAAAGTTTATATAGAACCAAAAAAGAATCCGAATAGCCTCAGCAATCTTGAAAATGAAGAACAAAGCAGGAGGTATCACCCTTCTTGATATCAAGTTATACTGCTAGGCCATTGTAATCAAAACAGCTTGGTATTGGCATAAGAACAGGCATACAGATGAATGGAACAGAACAGAGAACCCAGAAAAAACCCACACCTTTATGGTCGATTGATATTTGACAAAGGAGGTAAGAGTTATCAATGGTATAAAGACAGTCTCTTTAAAAAATGGTGTTGGGAAAATTGGACAGGTACATGCAAAAAAAAAAAAAAAATGAAACTAGACACCAATTTGCACTGCTCACAAAAATAAACTCAAGATGGACAAAAGACTTAAATGTAAGTCGTGAAACTGTAATAGTCTTAGAAGAAAACATAGGCAGTAAACTCTACAATATCTCTTGTAGCAATATTTTTGCCAATATATCTCCATGGGCAAGTGAAATAAAGGATAAAATAAACAAATGGCACCACAGAACATTAACAAAATAAAGACAACCCACACAATGGGAAAACATTCATCAATACATCGAATAAGGGGTTATTAACCAAACTTTATAAAGAACTTCTAAAAACTCAACACCAGAAAGATAAACAATCCAATTAAAAAGTGAGCAAAGGAACTGAATAGACACTTCTCCAAAGAGGACATACAGATGGCCAATAGGCATATTAAAAAATGTTCAACGTCGCTAATCATCAATGAAATGCAAATTAAAACCACAATGAGATACCATCTCACAGCTGTCAGAATGGCGCTCATTAACAAATCAACATACAAGTGCTAGTGAGGGTGTGGAAAAAAGGAAACCCTCCTGCACTGCTGGTGGGAATGCAGACTCGTGCAGCCGCTGTGGAACACAGTATGGCATCTCCTCAAAAAATTAAAAGTGGAACTGCCTTTTGACCCAGCTATCCCACTTTTAGGGATATACCCTCAGAATCCAAAACACCGATTCAAAAGAAGATATGCACCTTCATGTTTACTGCAGCATTGTTTACAATAGCCAAAATCTGGAAATAGCCCAAGTGTCCATCAGTGAACAAGTGGACAAAAAAGCTGTGGTATATTTACACAATGGAATACTATGCAGCTGTGAAAAAGAAAAATATGTTTTTCAACTGCTTGGATGGACCTAGAGATTATTATGTTAAGTGAAATAAGCCAGGCAGAGAAAGACAAATATCATATAATATCACTTATATGTGGAATCTAACGGACACAATAAACTGAGGAACAAAATAGAAACAGAGGCAGAAGGATAGAAACAAGAAACAGAAGAATAGTTGTCAGAGAGAAGGGAAAAGAGGAGATGGGATCAGCGAAGGTGAAGGATTAGCCAAATTATATAGACATAACACATAGATACAGATAACAGGACAGCAAATCCCAGAGGGAAGGAAGAAGGGCGGAGGGGGATAAATGGGGGTGGAATAGGGGGCATGCTGTTGGGGGTTCAGGTTGTCAGATTGAGTGGTACAGTTGAATCTATGTTAACAATAAATTTTAAAGATTAATAAAAATAAAATAAAATGCAACTAAACACATTAACAAATTATAAAGAAAAAAATCTTGACAACAGCTACAAAAGAAACTGTTCCAACTACACTCATACACTTACAACTTTTAAAAAACAAAAATAACACCAAATAACCAAAAACTGTTAGCAAACAGGAAATAGAAAAGAATTCCTTTAACTTAATTAAGACTATCTACAAAAACTACAGAAAACAGTATTATTAAATAATGAAACACTTTTCTTTGATATGGAGAACAAGACAAGAGTGGTCGCTGCAGCCATTTCTGGGTAACACTGCACTGAGGTCTTAGCTAGGGCACTGATGCAAGAAAGAGAAATAATGAGGAAAACAGTAGGAAAGAGGAAACAAAACTGTATTATTCACAAATAGCGTGAACATGTACAAAGAAAATTCAAAATAGTCTAATATATTTTCTAATACATTTCTGACTTAGCTGACTCTCCTACATTATTTTCCTTTTTAACTAAAAAAAATGTATGAGTATATAAAAATAAATGTATACTTTGTGTTAAAGCTATAAATTACAGTTTACAATGGCATCCAAAAATCAGCAATCTAAATTAGAATTGTTGCCATCCAAAATAGTCCATGGACTATTCACAGTTTTTGGATATTTTATATTGTTTGTCTTCTGAAAATAAAAATGGATTTTTTATTATAAAATAGATTTAATGTTTATTGTGAAAATATTCAAATGCATAAATATATAAGCTATCTAATGCCTCCAAACTAAGTACTAATAAGAGTCAGGTGTATTTGCTTCCAGATTTTGTTCTAGTTACACATGCACATGTATTTTACCAGGGTATTCTTCACGTACCATTATCAAATGTCAACAGACCAACTACCCTCCATACCTACTATACTCTTTCAAAGAATCCAAATAAAGTTAAGCCTGGTATAATTTTCCAAAAAGCTGCTTCTGTGCTAATTTATGAGTGTGTTCAACCAATTACTGCTTATAAAATAAAAACTTACTGTGTTATATATTCCTTCAATGGTTTCTGGTCCATCAGTGGATTTAGCCACTACTTTCAGCTTTCCAGGTGAACCTTTCTCCAATTGTTGAACCTAGTAACAATAAAAAATGTAATGATTCTATTTAATGGATACAGAAAATAAATGGACCTTAGAGCATATGCATGTGTGTACATGTGTGTGTAAATGTATGTGTGTGTGTGTGTCTATGTATTTAGGTTTTTGAACTAAGTAGAAACAGATAAAAGAGGGCTGTCACAAGATACATTTTGGACGTAGAACAAAGTTAATTGATTAATTAGAGGTAGCATAAAAAACAGGATGAAGAGATGTTTCCTCATCTCTTATCAGGAGAGACACCTGAGCAGGATATCTATATAAATAAAAATGTAAATGTTCATTTGTTCAAAATCTTAAATCTCTAAAAGTTCTTCATTGATTGCTTTGAAATTTTGACACAATGTTGCACTCAAATACGTGCATGTTTTTATGCTTTTATATACCTACTATTATATAGATGTCACACGTGTGACAGGTAAAAACATGCTTTTTTGAAAAACAGCACCATCTGATGGACGTAAAAGCAACACACGCTATACTAAATATTTTACAATTCCATTTCAATGTTATGGGAGAAATATAAATGGCACATGGCTGAAGATATTTTCTGTTGAATACGCAAGGAAAATTCAAATATGAACATGGATTTCACAGCAGAAATCTACAACAAAGCGTTGATAATGATTGAAGATTTCTGCTTAGAAATCGCGAACAAAGTTCTCAATCAATTGGGAATGCCATCACCGAATCGATCTGCTGCTGCTTCGTTCGATGTAGAATTGCATCGTGAACAAAATTACAACACAGTGATCTCTTGTCATATGTGCAATCAAATATTCCTAAGCTAACGCTTGAGCAAAAAGGCATTTACGATCAAATAATGCAAACTGTCAATAACGGAGTTGGAGAAATCTTCTTAGATGCTCCAGGAGGTACTGGTAAAACGTTCCTAATTAGATTGATTCTGGCAGCAATTCGATCCCAAAATGATACAGCCTTAGCTCTTGCATTGTCCGGAATAGCTACAACATTGTTCCCAGGTGGAAGAACTGCTCATTCCACTTTGAAATTGGCAGTGATCATTCAACTCATTGAAACTCCCACGTGCAACATTTCCAAAGCATCCAGCATGGGAAAAGTATTGCAGAAATGCAAACCTATTGTTTGGGATGAATGCACAATGGTGCACAAAAAATCGTTCAAGGCTCTTGATCAATATTGCAAGATTTGTGTGGAAACATCAGACCATTTGGGAACATATTAATATTGCTTGCAGGAGATTCAGGCAAACATTACCTGTAATTCCTCGATCGACACCAGCAGATGAAATAAATGCTTGCCTGAAATACTCTACTTTGTGGCGACACATAAAGACGTTAAAATTAACTACAAATATGTGTGTCCAGCTGCAAAACGATCGATCAGCTGAGATATTCTCACATCAATTGCTGGAAATTGGGAACAGAAAGGTGACGATTGATATGACCTCAGGACAAATTTCATTGCCTCATAACTTCTGCAATTTAGTGATGTCAAAAAGAAGAATTGGTTGAAAAAGTATTTCCCAATATTAAAACCAATTATAAGAATCATGACTGGCTGAGTGAATGAGCTATTCTTGCGGCCAAGAACATAGATGTCTACGAAATCAACAATATCATTCAAAGCGAGGCAGTCACATACAAGTCTGTCGACACTGTTGTGGAAGCAGATGAAGTGGTTAATTATCCAACAGAATTTTTGAATTCACTTTATCTGCCAGGGATGCCACCGCATGTACTGCAATTGAAAATCAGCGTGCCAATTATCATGTTGTGAAATATCAACCAGCCAAAGCTTTGCAACGGCACACGGCTTGCAGTAAAAAAATTAATGAGCAACGTTGTAGAAGCAACAATCTTGACAGGACCTTTCAAAGGTGAAGATGTCCTCATTCCTTGCATCCTATGATTCCAACGGATATACCATTTCAATTTAAGAGATTGCAGTTCTTTGGCCCTGGCCGGTTGGCTCAGTGGTAGAGTGTGGGCCTGGCGTGCAGAATTCCCGGGTTCGATTCCCGGCCAGGGCACACAGGAGAAGCGCCCATCTGCTTCTCCACCCCTCCCCCTCTCCTTCCTCTCTGTCTCTCTCTCCCCCTCCCGCAGCGAGGCTCCATTGGAGTAAAGATGGCCCGGGCGCTGGGGATGGCTCCTTGGCCTCTGCCCCAGGCGCTGGAGTGGCTCTGGTCGCGACAGAGCCACCCCCCGGAGGGGCAGAGCATCGCCCCCCTGGTGGGCAGAGCGTCACCCCCTGGTGGGCGTGCCAGGTGGATCCTGGTCGGGTGCATGCGGAATACAAAAAAAAAAAAAAAAGAGATTGCAGTTCCCAATTCGGTTGGCGTTTGCAATCACTATCAACAAAGCTCAGGGCCAATCTTTAGAATTGTGCCATTTAGATCTAGAAATGAATTGCTTCTCACATGGACAATTGTATGTTGCGTGTTCTAGAGTCAGCAAACCAGACAATCACTATATCTGCACAGACAATGGAACAACAAATAATACTGTATACCCACAAGCATCGTGAAATTAAACATATTAGAAATGTGTGCTTTCTCTGTTCTTTCCTTTCCATTTATCAGACTGAGCCACAGCAACGTGTGGCCAGGTACAGCTGGTATACTATAAATCTGAGCCACTAACATTAAGATAACAAAATGTGGGCCTAAAGAAGACTGCCCAGGTCAAAAGGGCAGAAAAGTGAAGAGGGACCAGGTGCTGTGATGTTTACAAGTTGAGTACCCATGGGACCACAGGCTGTGGGCCAGCAAAGCAGAGGAGGGAGTGCGTTTCAGACGGACAGAGTCACCAAATGCTGCCAGAGGCCCTGTAAGACAGGACAGAAGATGCAACCACTGGCTTTACAACAGGGAGGTAGACAGAGCCTGACAAGCCGTTCCAAAGGAGTGGCAGGGAAGCAGCTGAGAGTCCCAGGCAGTGGGAGACGTGGTAGGAAATGACAGAAGTTTTCTTGTAAAGGGGAAAAGAAAAATGGGACCCAACCAGAAAGGCAGAGGGTCTTTGTTTAAAGATGAGAGAGCCTGAGGGCATGACAAGAGGGGTGAGGATGCCTCCCACAGCCAAGGAGGAGGAGACAGGGACAGATTAGGGGCCAGTTTAGTAGATTCGGGGTGGGAACGCTATTGTGAAAGCAATGAAATGAAGGAGGGGTAAAATAAAGAGTTAAGGAGAAAGTAAAAAGAAAATAAAAGGAACTCCAAATGTCATTTAGACTCACCATCACAGGTATAAATTTCCTTAGGAATTTAACACCATGTTGTTCCATGTATAAACCCACTTTCTCTGCCATTTCTTGATCAAAGCCACGAAGAAGGACTGAGCGCACCATAACTGTGACATCTAAGCCAACACCAGCAAGAAACCCTGCACACTCCAGAGCCACGTAAGACGCACCGATCACTAACGTTCTGCCAGGGCAATATGGCAGAGAGAAGAGGTCATCACTGAAAAATAAAAATAAAGAATACCTAGGCAATAAAAGTGAAATGAGTTACTTAGGTTTCAATGGTCTTTTGTTGACTGAATTGCAATTTGGGGCATGAGTGAAAAATACTAAAAGAAATATAGAATTTGAGGCCCTGGCTGTTTGGCTCAGCAGTAGAGCACTGGCCCAGCATGTGAAAGTCCTGGGTTTGATTCCAGGTCAGGGCACACAGGAGAAGAGACCATCTGCTTCTCTACCCTTGCCCTATCTTTCTCTCTCTTCTCTATCCACTCTCTCTCTGTCTTCCCCTCTCATAGCCATGGCTCAAAACTATTTGAGCAAGTTGGCCCTGGGCTCTAAGGATGACTCAATGGCCTTGCCTTAGATGCTGAAATAGCTTGGTTGCTGAGCAACGGAGCAATGGAGCAGTGGCCCCAGATAGGCTAGAGGACTTGCTGGGTGGATCTCAGTCCAGGTACATGTGGGAGTCTGTCTCTCTACCTCCCTGCCTCTCACTTAATTTAAATATATATATATATATTATATATATAATTTTGGAGTGTGTAATAGTGTCTCCTGTGGAGTAAGAAATATTAGACTATATTATATTGATAAGAAGAAATATTTTGTTTTGGATAGGTATGTGTTCACCTGAGTAACAGCCCAACAAAAAATGTATATATATATTTTAAGTTAGGAGGGCTGATAGAGAGACAGACTCCCACATGCGCCTTGACCAGGATCCACCCAGCAAACCATGCCTGGGTCCAATGCTTGAACCAACTGAGCTATCCTCAGTGCCTGAGGCCGACACTTGGACCAACCAAGCTATTGGTTGAGAGGTGAAGAGTTAGAGAAGAGGGAGGAGAAGAGAAGATGGTCAGTTTTCATGTGTGCCTTGACCAGGGATCGAACCCAGGATGTCTCCACGCTGGGCCAATGCTTAATCCACTGAGCCAGCCAGCCAGAGAGAAAATGTATTTTTCTTTTTCTTTTTTTTTATTAAGTGAGAGATGGCGAGGCAGAAACAGACTCCCACTTGCACCCCGACCGGGATCCACCTGGCAAGCCCCCTACCAGGTGGCCATGCTCTGCCTATCTGGGTTTGCTGCTCCATTGCTCGGCAACCAAGCTATTTTAGTGCCTGAGGCGAGGCCTTGGAGCCATCCTCAATGCCTAGGGCCAACTTCCTCAAACTGTTTTGAGCCATGGCTATGGGATAGGAAGAGAAAGAGAGAAAGAGAGAGAGAAAGGACAGAGAAGAGAGAGAGAGAAAGGGGAGGAATGGAGAAGCAGATGGTCGCTTCTCCTATGTGCCTTAACCTGGAATCAATCCTGGGACTTCCACATGCCAGGCCAACATTCTATCACTGAGCCAACTGGCCAGGCCAAAATGTATTTCTTAATGTGCATCTGGCAAAAAAAGCTTGAAAGTCATTGTACTATGTTACACATTGTCCTCTTATAAGCATCCAGGAGAGATTCCTACTAACCTCAGTGTTAGGAATAACCACGCTTCTCCCAATCAGCTGCTTCATTATTATTATACCAGACACTAAAACCTAAAGCTAATTGTATTCGCTTCTTCTCTTTGGCCTCTAAGAAGTTTAGAGCCAAATTCCCAGAGCAATTACCTTGAAACATAGAGCATATGTTTAAATATGTAAATCTGACTTTATTATTTATCTAACCTTATTTTCCCTTTGCTCCATTATGTTAATTACATAGCTTCTTGCATTGCATAAAAACCTTTATTCATCAGTTCAAATCTTTGTGAAATAAGACAGGGAATAAACTGAAGACACATGAACATAATACAGTTTACAATTTAAACGGCCTATTTAATCTTACCTAGTAATACAGTGCTCTTTATCTCCTTGGATTCCTAGATACCGTGGCCTTGCACCTGTTGCTATGACAAATTTTGCAGCAGTATAATAAGTTTCCTGTCCTTTTCTATTGGTTGCCTTGAAAAAAGAAAAGTAAACTTCACTTTTCAACCAATACGACAAGGTACCAGACAACATGGACAGATTAGTTACTCCCCTCTATGGAGCTTCCCATCAACAGGAAGAGACATGCAAAAATAATAACGCAGTGTGATAAGCACCCCACAGGAAACGGAAGCCTTGATCAAACAGTAACCAAAGACCATAGTGGAGAAGGAGCCGGGAACTGCAAAGCCAGGCAAGAGCGGTTTCAAAGGGGGCAGCATTTCAAGTGAAGGTGAAAAAACGGAAAAGATTTTAGTGAAATGGAAACCTAAAGAGAGAGAATTCCATAAAAATGCACACAGGAGGCCCTGGCCGGTTGGCTCAGTGGTAGAGCGTCAACCTGGTGTGCAGGAGTCCTGGGTTCGATTCCCGGCCAGGGCACACAGGAGAAGCACCCATTTGCTTCTCCATCCTTCCCCCTCTCCTTCCTCTCTGTCTCTCTCTTCCCCTCCCGCAGCCGAGGCTCCATTGGAGCAAATCTGGCCCAGGCGCTGAGGATGGCTCTGTGGCCTCTGCCTCAGGCGCTAGAGTGGCTCTGGATGCAACAGAGCGACGCCCCAGATGGGCAGAGCATCGCCCCCTGGTGGGCATGCCGGGTGGATCCTGGTTGGGTGCATGCGGGAGTCTGTCTGACTGCCACCCCGTTTCCAACTTCAGAAAAATACAAAAAAAAATGCACACAGGCATTAAAGCAGCTTGTGTCTGGGGAATGGAAGTGGCCAGAGTGACAGGACAGGAGGATATGTGTCAGGAGTGAAATCACACAGAATTATGCCAAGTGTAAAGATCATCCCAAAATTCCAGGCTCTGGAGCATCAGCAAAGGCTGGTAATTTTATTTTCACTTATACAAGTAAATCATTTACATTTAAAACATTCAGAGAGCAATGAAAATGCTCAAACAAGGAGGTAGTTTCAGTGGGACCGAGGGAGAGCAGCCTTGCGACAGGGGCCGCAGCAGACAGACGGTGTGCGCTGCGAGGATGAAGTGGAGGACCGCAGTTTCTTGCGGGCATAACTGGAGAGACCTGGTACTAAATGAGGAAGCCTCAGAAGAGGCAGGTCTAGCTGGAAACAGCCAGCTCGTTCAAACCCCTGCTATAGACCAGCGTGTGACAGTTTGAGAACTAAAACTTGTACTTCTACTATGTTACGTGAATGATGTACCCCATGGATGAGACACACATTTCTTTAAAAAATTTGGGGTCTAAAAACTGGGTGCTTATCTACAGTGGTTGTAGGATTTTTTTTACTTGCATTTGCTATTTTTTCGCGCTTGTTGAGGAGTTGTATGAATTTTACAGTGAATAAAACTTGAGTTCAGTAACTTTATGTAATACATTTTTTTTTCAAATTTTGGGCCCCAAAATTAAGGTGTGTTTTATACATGGGAGCGTCTTATACATGGGAAATGCCGTAATTCAAATTAGCCAGTGTATGGTTCTCTAGAAGTACCTTTAAGTGGACCACCTCCACCTTTCTAGAGACAAGAAACGATTACAAAATAATCTCAAGTCCTGTCAAGACCATTGCAAGTTGTGCTACAGAAGCAGAGTACAAAAATAGACTAGGCATTGAGGATAGTATTTGTTCATCGTTCACAACTCCAATTTAAGGTTTGTGTTCATCAAAATGGCCTATTTTCTTACATATTCATCTCGTAATAAACACTATAAGTTTATAAAATAATTCTCATGTTACTTTTATTAATATTTTTATGAATAATATATATTAAAGTTCTAATTAAACTTTCCTTTTTAAAAAGAAAACTACTAAAATTTTTGCTATTTTTACTGTTTAAACATTTTTTTAAGATGGCAATGAAATCAAAAGGCAAATAACTTTAAGAGTTTTTTAAAGGCAATTCTTTTTTTTTTTTTTTTTTTTGTACTTTTTCTGAAGCTGGAAACGGGGAGAGACAGTCAGACAGACTCCCGCATGTGCCTGACCGGGATCCACCCGGCACGCCCACCAGGGGTGACGCTCTGCCCACCAGGGGGCGATGCTTTGCCCCTCCGAGGCGTCGCTCTGCTGTGACCAGAGCCACTCTAGCGCCTGAGGCAGAGGCCAAGGAGCCATCCCCAGCGCCCGGGCCATCTTTGCTCCAATGGAACCTTGGCTGCGGGAGGGGAAGAGAGACAGAGAGGAAGGAGGGGGTGGGGGTGGAGAAGCAAATGGGCGCTTCTCCTATGTGCCCTGGCCGGGAATCGAACCCAGGTCCCCTGCACGCCAGGCCGACGCTCTACCGCTGAGCCAACTGGCCAGGGCCTAAAGGCAATTCTTTAATTTAGCCAGATATGTGAAGTCCACAAACAGTGGAGGAAAACATGTGCATGCATGGTCGCACATGTTCTACCTGTATTCTTAACAAGTGCAACAAAATGTTAGTTCATGGCAAATACAAGCAGTCGTAAAGGAAAAGCAATGAACAAGACAAAATATGCAAATAGTACCTTTATTTTATGATGTTCGACAAATTCGCCATAGGAATTGACATAGGCCACAGCCTTCTCCCTCAGAGACAGCCTGTAGTTCCAGTTCAGGGAGCCGACATGGTTTTGGATAGCTTCTGTCATGGTCTCCCAGCTGTGCTTCACTGAAATAACCAGGGTGAAGCCATTAAGTGTATCTGACTGTAAGTGGTGAATTATATATAACCACACATGAGCCACATGATAATATTGCTTTAAAAATCAAGAAGTGAGCCTGACCAAGCAGTGGCGCAGTGGATAGAACATCAGACTGGGATGCAGAGGACCCAGGTTCAAGACCCCCGAGGTTGCCAGCTTGAGCACGGGTTCATCTGGTTTGAGCAAAGCTCACCAGCTTGGACCCAAGGTTTCTGGCTTGAGCAAGGGGTTACTCGGTCTGCTGTAGCCCCACGGTCAAGGCACATATGAGAAAGCAATCAATGAACAACTAAGGTGTCGCAACGGAAAACTGATGATTGATGCTTCTCATCTCTCTCTGTTCCTGTCTGTCTGTCCCTATCTATCCCTCTCTCTGACTCTCTCTGTCTCTGTAAAAAAATAAAAAAATAAAAAAAATCAAGAAATCAGTAGAAGATAATTGGCAACTTAAACATTTTTGATACAGTTATGGTTTATCTTCCTTTTTTATATTTCAAAACATAGGCAAAAAAGCATAGTTCTGAAAAGAAAAAAAAAATCCATGGAGGATAGAATGGGGGAAACTAGCTCTCCTCTGGCCATGCATGCAAAAGCTACGAGGCAGGAAGATCCTTTCTACTTGGGAGCAGCCAAGGCCACTCACACTCTGTGACGGCCTGTTGCACGTGAACTTCCTTCTGCATGTGAATACCAGCAGGTCTCAGGTATGAGCACTGCACATCTGCCTCCCCAGACAGGTCCAGCTACTCCCATTCGGTACACCCGACGATGGTTTTATGATAGCAAATATCCTACATTTCTTTATGATAAATGTGGTTAGTACTCACCATTGCACACCATTTGTATTAAAATCTTTGCCCACTTCCTGTTGAAATTGAGGTGGGAGTTGATGGAATGAGATTTCTCATCATCCCCATATCTTCCTGGTGGCATTGATTTCCTGCATTCATCTTATCTGCTGATGCTGGTTCCCAAAGGAGACACCATCTCTATGCATCACCATGTTTCTAAGACACAGGCAGTTCAGGGCTCCCATCAAACTAGATGAGATCCCCAAAGACAAACCCAGCCAACTCAGGGTTCACCCTCTGATCACAATTGGAGACTCACCCAATTAAGCACTCTCAAGAAAGCCCCACCACTCATCAGGAACATGGGAAATTATGGTGCAAATAAGGGACAGAGGTCACAGTGCAGATGGCTGGCCAGTATACACATTTATGGCTCATAAGTCACATCACATTTTTTAGGATGCCAGTGTATAATAAAGTCAACTAAGATTTTGCAATCTACAGGGTCATTCTGGTGACTACATTACCTGACCCCCACCCCAAGACCTCAGGAGTTTACAACCCAGCAGTGATGAGGCTTTCTACAATGGCACATTCCTCCATACCTAAGATACCTCGGCCTCACTCCCCTAATAGTTGGAAAAGTATTCTTCTAACCCCTAAAAAAAATTTATCTCAGGGACCTAGTCAGTAAAATTCATACTTCATATCCTTGTTTCTGGTTCTTGTTTTAAGAGACATTTTATATTAGAGGTTCCCAAACATGGCTGCATAACAGGACCACTGGGAATCATGTTGAAAATATACAGTCTGGGACCTCAAATCTATGCAGTCAGGAGGGTCTCAGAGCCCATACAGTTAAAAAGCTCCCCCAGGAGATTTTAATATGTCGAGTCCATAGACTTGTATTTCGGAACCACTTGCTCTACTATTTTATTAATCTGTGTAGTCCTGCAACAGTATCAGAACTTTAAATAGTGATGAGAAAAGTCATTCTCCCTAAATTCTCAACGATTAGCTATCCCTCCCATACTTTTCAATACAAACTTTAGAACAATCTGTCAAGTTCTAAAAAGAAAAAATATTTTTGAGTTTTCCTGGACTTACACCATACATAGTTACATAATTATTGACTATACTCCATATGCTGTACTTTTACATCCTCATGACTTTCCTGTACTGCTAATCCCTTCACCTTTTTCACCCAACCACTCCAAACACCCTCATCTCTGGCAACCATCAAAATGTTCACAGTATCTGAGTCTGTTCCCAGTCTGCTTGTTGATTTAGATTGTTTTTTAGACAAACACATGCCACATACATGTGAAATCATATGGCGCAGGTCTCTCTCTGTCTGACTTATCTCTCTCAGCACAATTCCCTCTAGGTCCATCCATGTTGTTGCAGAAGGCAAGATTTCATTCTACCAGCTTTGCTGGGTAGAATGAGTCACATTCATCTGTTGATGGACCCTTAACTTGCCTCCACACATTGGCTATTGTAAATAATTCTGCAATGGGTATGAATGCATATGTCTTTTTGATTTAGTGTTTTGGGTTTCTTCAAATAAATACCAAGAAGTGGAAGTGCTGGGTCCTTCTTTGTCTCTTGTGTTAAACGCCTTTGTTTTAAAGTCTATTTTGTCTGGTATAAGTATATTAGGTGCATAGATATTTATAATAGTTATATCTTCCTGTTGGATTGCTCCCTTTATCATTATGTAGTGGCTTTCTTTATCTCTTACTATAGCCTTTGTTTTAATGTCCGTTTTGTCTGATGTAACTATTGCTACCCCAGCTTTTTTTCCATTTCCATTTGCATGAAATGTTTTTTCCATCCTTTTACCTTCAGTCTATCTGCATCTTTTGTTTTAAGGTGTGTCTCTTGTAGACAGCATATATATGGGTCCTGTTTTCTTCTCCATGCAGCTACCCTATGTCTTTTGATTGGATCATTTAATCCATTTACATTTAAGGTTATTATTGATATGTAGTGGTTTATTGCCGTTTTATTCTTTAAAGCTGTATTCTTCTTTTGCTATATTCTTTTCATACTTTGATCTGTTTACAACAGGCCTCTTAACATTTGCTGCAGCATTGGTTTGTTTGTAATGAATTCCTTGAGCTTTTTTTTGTCTGGGAAGCTTTTTATTTCTCCATCAATTTTAAATGATAGCCTTGCTGGATAAAGTAGTCTTGGTTGTAGGTTCTTGTTCTGCATTACTTTGAATATTTCTTGCCACTCCCTTCTGGCCTCAAGTGTTTCTGTTGAGAAGTCGGATGTCATCCTTATGGGGGCTCCTTTGTAGGTGATAGCCTTTTTTTCCCTAGCAGCTTTTAATATTTTCTCTTTATCACTTAGCTTTGTTATTTTAATTATGATGTGTCTTGGTGTAGGATTCTTTGGGTTTCTCCTCAATAGAGTTCTCTGTGCTTCTTGAACTTGTTAGAGTTTCTTCTGCATTAATTTAGGGAAGTTTTCAACTATGATATGATTGAACAAAGTCTCTATGCCTTGTTCTTTCTCTTCTTCTTCAGGAACCGCTATGATGCGATGTTATTTCTCTTCATGTTGTCACAGAGCTCTCTTAGAGTTTCCTCAGACTTTTTGAGTCTCTTTTCTTTTTTCTTCTCTGCTTTCATGCCTTCATTCAACTTGTCCTCCAACTCATTGATTCGATCCTCAGCTCCATCCATCCTGTTTTTAATTCCTTCCATTGTGGTCTTCATTTTTGATATTGTATTTGTCATCTCAGACTGATTCTTTTTTAATATATCAATATCCTTTTTTATACTTGCTATTTCTTTATTTAGGTGTTCGTAATGACCATCCACTGTTGTTCTAAGATCCCTAAGCATCCTTACAATCATTATTTTGAACTCTGCATCCAGAAGTTTGGTTATTTCCATATCACTCAGTTCATCTCCTGGAGGTTTCTCTTGTGGTTTCATTTGGAATGCACTTCTCTGTCTTCTTATTATTTCTGTGTGTTTGGGTGTATTGTTTGTAGAGCTGGTTGAGTCTAGGCTTGGTGTTGTCTGCCTCCAGTTTTAAATTGTGAGAGAGTCTGGATGGTGTTTTGACATAGGCTGAATCTGTCTATTGGGTGCACTGTCTCTAGGGCCTCCCTGGAGGGTAGGCCAAGCTCAACAGCTACCTGTACCCTGCCCAGGGCCACCAGCATGAGCTCCAAAGCAATATGCAGAGACCTGCTATGCTTGCAGGTGCCAGGGTAGGCCAAGCTGTCACTCAAGTTCAGCTGCTTCTAGTGCTGGGCCTGGGGCCACTTAGTGAGAAGTATAAATATATGGAACACCAAGGCCAAATGCTGCTGGTTGAGTAATTTTAGGAAAATCCAAAGCATGAGCCATGATAGGTCATTTGTATGGAAAAGCCACATGGAAAAGCCACAGGTTGGGTTGAGTCCAAAAACTCAATGGAGCAAGGTCTCAGAGAATCACTAGGGTGCACTGAACTGTGTAGCCTGGTTGATGGAGACTCAAATACAGCGTCCACCTGCTGCCTCTGTGAGGGGAGAGAAGAAACAATGGTACCTGCCCCTCTTCTTCTGCACTTCAATCTGGCAGAAAGCTGCCCCTCCAGCTCTCACCCAATGCCAGACTACTCAGTTCCTCCCTTTATGCCCTTTGTGTTCCAGCACTGAACCTCAGAGTGAGTGAGTCCAAGGAAGTCTGTGCATGGGCCCTTTACAAGGAATGCCTGGGACTTAAGCAGCCCTCCACTGTTCCAAATGATGGTAGTTCTGTAGTTTAGTTGTAATTTTGATGTGGCTGTGGATGGATTTGAATACCGCATATACCCATCTACCATCTTGACTGGATTCCCCCAATATCTTTTCTTATTTATTAAAAATTTTCCCATCTATTTAAAAATTCCTATATTTTCAACAATTATCTCATTTGGATTTAGGTGTGTGTCTTGTAAACAGCATATGAAAGAATTTTGCTCTTTACTCAACCTAGAAATCTGGCTAAAAGATGGCTCTTATAGTCAACATCTTATTTTATTCCATTGTCTTGTTTGTTTTAAGTTATGTTTCATGCCTGGCTAAAGGAGGTTCAGTGGGCAAAGCGTCAACCTGGAATACTGAGGTTGTCAGGCAAAACCCTGGGCTTCCTTGGTCATGGCACATACGAGAAGCAACTACTACGAGTTGATGCTTCCCATTCCTTACTCCCTTTCTCTCTCTCTCTCTAAAAATATCAATAAATAAAATTTTTTTAAAAAAGAATCAACCAATTAATACATAAGTAAGTGGAACAACAAATTGATGCTTCTCTCTCTCCTTTCCTCTCTCTTTAAAAAAAAAAATCATCAATCAATAAATTAAATTATGGTTCATTCTGTTTCTTTGTACATTTTCTCCTTAAACAAATTTCTTTTACTTGAAAGTTCTACATCAATTTCTAATCTGGAGATTATGCATAGATTTTAAATTTATTCAATATATATTTCTCTATCACCATCAAGAATGAAGGTAACTACAACATCAATGCAAACAAGATATGCATCACGCTTTTACTTCTTCCTCTTGCCCTTGAGATTCTGTTGACTTCTCTTGGCCTTACATAGAGCCTATGACTAAAAATTGCTAATCTCCAAATTCCATGTGATGGCTAACTAGGTATATCTTAGTATTGTACCTCAAAATTAACTCTGAAATATTTTATTATGGGGAACTTTGAAGAATCTCAGATTTGATCCAATCAAGGATATTAGAAAGTATTTAGAAATATTAAGTGCTTATAAAGTTTAAGAACTTGACCCTCAGAGAACGCCAAGTGGTGCAAGCAGCCCTGAAAGGGCAGAGCCCCAACAGTAGGAGGCAGTGGGAGTGAGCAGGGCTGCTGTGCAAGAAGTCATCAGCTTGTGGGGAAAGCCTGCTGTCCACACACACCCTTGCCTAGCTGTCCCCTCTGTCCCAGGCTGAGTGTGCATTTCTGTTCTTTATGACCATTTTCCCCACTAAGGAAGCATTCCATGTTTTCTCCCTACTTGGACTTATTATAGAAATAGGCTATTGAACATTTTTAATTTGAAAGAGAGTTCTGAACTACCCTACTACCAGTTCAAACTGTACATACTTCAAATCCTAATTCATTTAGCCTTCCTGCAGCATTTCACTCAAGTGAGTTCTTTTTGAACACTCCCTAAGCCCTTAATCTTGTTTTAAAAATGAATGCCTCCTGGTTTCTATAACACAACTCTCCTGGTTTTCCTCCTTTTCCTCACTCATTTACCTTAGGTATAAACGTACCTTAGGATTCTGTCTCTGTCTTCTATTATTTTCCATCCATATATTCTCCCCAGATCATCTCAGAAATTCTTAAGACTTCAGCTATCACCTACAATGCTATGACTCTAAAACCAATTACAAACCAGCTCTAAATATCTATTTCACTGGGATGCTCTGAAGGAACTTCAAGTGGAATATACACATAAAATAAAATATTCAGGAAGAATTCCTGAAAGCGAAGACTACCCAGAAATTAAACTACCAAGTGGAAAGACTTTTTTTTTATCTAAAAAGAGTTGATACTATAGTTTGACCAAATGCTCTCCACTGACTTGACTCTCTGGACAAATTGTCAGTAGTAAGTATGTCCAGCTGGAATTCATTATGCTGCAAACCTCTTTGTGTTTTCTAGCTCAATGAAAGTATTGCATTTTCATCCAGTCCTTCTTCCTGAATTCCTTCTTCTCCATCATCCTCTACCCTAGCAATGATTTGGATGGCCTTGCAGAAGCACCTGTAACTATCAGAATCATCTATTAAACTTTACGCACACATATAGAGCTACTGAACCAAAATCTCTGGGAAAAGAGACAAGCTGTTTTAATTTCTTAAATAATTCCATCTGGCCCCGACTGGCTAGCTCTCAGTTGGTTAGAACATCATCTCAATATGCGAAAGTGGCGGGTTCAATCACTTGTCATGGCACATACAAAAATCAATCAATGAATGCATAAATAAGTGAAACAGCAAACTGATGTTTCTCTCTCTCTCTACCTCTCACTTCCTCTCTCCCTTTAAAAAAAAATCAATCAATATTAAATGACCTCCATGCTATTCTAATGATTCAAGACCACCATTCCACATCTAAGCTGTCAATTCCATGACTTAAATCCTCTAAAGCCACCTCTCATTCTCTCCAGTCAACATCATGATCTTTGCCCAGGCCTCATCATTTCAACCTCTGGGTTATGCAACAATTCCACACCTCACTTGTCTTTGAACTTGACCCTTCCCCTACCCAACTCCAGCCTTCTAAATTCCTTGGTGTTATCAGACGCACTGTGGGTAATACTTCTCTCCTGCCAAAACTCAACAGCTCTTGCTAACTTTGGGGTAAATTTTAACCTCTCACCATTGCATTTCAGAGCCTTTGTGAGCTGCTTACCTCTCTAATCTCATTTCTCCCAATATCCCTCCTCCCTTATTTATTCCAGCCTATCACAATCCTCCCCTCCCCAATACTCCCAGTTTTCCCCTGTCTCCGTGGTTTGGGTCCAGCTGTTTCCTATCTTAAATGTCCTATTTCCCTATGACCTTCAAAATGAAGCTCAAGGGTCACCTCCCCCCACCTCCAAGCCTCAAGGCTATATTAAGTACCCCTCAAGTTGATGCTTGAAACAGCACCATAAATTATAGTGCACTGAATGCCTTCTCTCCACTTCAAACAGACTGTGTGCTGCTTAAATTTTCCTCATATCTATTGAATATATTCTGAAAGCCACTAAGTGTTTACTGGATTAATTTGTTACCCATTTTTCATTAAATAATGACCTATATAACCACTGAGAAAACAAAATGTTAGCACTATAATGAGCAAAAAAAATTCAAATAATGACCTATGCTCTTCTATTTTCTTTATATTTGAAAGAAATGTGAAAATAGGGATTATCCTCTCTCCCATTCTACTAAGGGTTTGGAATGGCTACAGCTGCAACAATTCCCTCCTAGGTAGTAAGGTCCATGGGAGGTCTGAGTCCTCTGTGCCTGGCTGGCACACAGGAGGCTCTTAAGGACTGTTTATTAAACAGATTTTAAATTCAGCTACTAAAATATAAACAGCACTCATTCTTTCTACTTTTTACCAATCTGTACTGTTCTATACCATTACTACCTACCTGGTTGGTTATACTCCCAGCCAAATTTTCTTGAGTCACTCAGTGCTTGTCCCAAAAGGGCAGCTTGGTGCATCAGTTTCTTAGGAATACAACCTACATTTACACAAGTACCTCCAAGACCTGAGAAAGAAAATAACAATTTTAATGTTCTATGTGTGGTTTTATAAACATGTAGAGTTGGTGTTATGAAAACATGGAAATGACAAATTCGAATAATTGTGGGGTCAACACCACAGGAACACACAAATGACTAAGCCAAACTTTTTGAACCATAGGTCTATGAAAGAGGCCCAAGGATAAGCAAAAATGTGCCCCAAACTTTCATTTGAGCCTGCCCTACAAATGGATCAGACCTGTATTAGATTACTTATGTACTACACCAATGGCCAGAAGCCCAGGTTCCAGCCTTTATTCTTTGTAACTCTGCCTTCTCTGAGCCAACAGCAGGTCCGATGTGAGGTAAATTAGCTTTACTAAGATGAAATTCTTGGCTATAGTTTTTTGAGTAAGTTTGAATTTTTAAAAATTATTTTCATATCTTGTCTGGGTTCTGCCAGAAAACAGATGACAACCCCAAGCTGGGTAACTAAGGAAAATGTAGAGAAATTATTACTGGGGTATGAGTAGGACAAGTGAGGAGGGACAGAATAATAACAACTACTAACAGTGGGCTCATCACCACCCCCACATGAAGGGACAAGCACACTGTGTAGGTGCCACAGATCACAGAGGGGCAGCCATGACAGGGCTGTGGCCTTCCATACGGGGTGGAGCCAGCTTGCAGCAACCAGCAGGGAGGAGCCAGGGGAATAAAGACCCCAACTTCATTGTCCTCCCTCCTTCTGCTTTCCTTCCATTGCCCCAACTGGCCAAGCCCAACCACAACCTGAGGGCAAGGCTACTGACTCATCAGAATTCTGGGACATAGAGCAGGGTAGAGACGATGAAGAATGGATTAGAAGCATAAACAGAAAATACTCAGCACAAAAATCTATGTGTTCTGCTTTAGAGTGAAAAGAACATGAAAAGGTGAGCACTCCAGTCTACAACAAAGTCACAGGGCCGGAAGTGCACTGTGCACTTTATTAAACTGACTTGGAATGGTCACACCCACACACTAATTCAACTGACCATTATGTGGCCATGAAAGTCAGTTATGAACTCAACACAGAAACAAAAAAAAAATGTTGCAGCAATCTTAAATGAGAATGACTGTATACACTAAAACACAACTATGTGACAAGTATTGACGCATGTGTGCAAAAATTATTATGAAAAAAGAATTGAAATACTAAGTCATGGAATTTCTTTTTGCAAAATCTTCCTTAATTATCTTTGTGTTAACTTCCCAAATCAGCTGTTGTTAACCCTGCAATGGTCCTAGGCCACTTATTTCACCCTCACTGAGACCCAGTTTCCTCACCTATGAAACAGGCTAGTTACACCTCCTGAGATTGTTGTGAGGATAACATGATATTAAACAAAGCCAAAAATGTATGTAAAGAGCAGAAAACAATAAAGGAAAAACAGCTTACCCCAGGATGTACCCTGAGGTGATGGGACCACAAAATCTAGCACCATTACTTTCTTTCCCAAAATGGCAGCTTCCTTTAAAAACAAAAAGCCACATATAAAGATCATTTTCCTGACACCCCCCCCCCATTTTTCTATTCTCTAAATAAAAAGGCCCTGTTTGTGTCATAACACGGTCTTTTTCCTTTATTAGACCAGCTATTACAATAAAAGCTTAGACTGTAACATCAAAATTGACTTTTTTTAAGTAGCAAAAGAAATTCTTATTGCAATCATCAGGGAAATTATCTCCCAGGTTGATGTTTTTCATACCTGAGCACATGCAAGGCCACCAGAACCACCACCAATGACAATGAGGTCATAATCAAATGCTGACTCTTCCTGAAGAAGCTTCTGTAATAAACCACTCTGATGTGCCTTTGATTTAATGAAAGGAGAAAATAAGGCATGATTTGTTTCAAAACTGTTTCTTTTTACCTTATATTTAATCAGTATGTTTTTCTTTCATAAAAATCTTAGAAACAATCTATAACTCATGTAAATTGGAATTACAAATATATCTGAGTAGTATTCAAACAGGTCCAACTAGTTAGACCATATGCCAAAGTACTTATTTGTTTGTTATCTCCTGATAGGTAGGCATGTGTCCAATGATTCCTCCCAGGAAGCACAACAAAAATGCTGTGAAATCACAGGACTCCACAGATGTCACATGGCCCACTGAAGGATGGATGCCCATAGAGGCTTTTGGCACATTCTGAAGAGGACGCCTTTGGACTTCTTTGCCCTTAGAGAAAAATCTGTGTCCTAAAGCATCTATCATCCAAGAAAATGCCTTTCCATCTTGAAATAGAGTGAATATCTTCTGCATCTCCAGATTCATCCTCTGTCATCATTTTCTACGTTAGGACTGACAAGGGCAACACTCCTAAAGGTGTTTAGGGACTATAATTACAGTACTTACCATCATGTGAATGGAGTTATAGCTTCTGGGACCAACAAAGCAGACTGTTACTAGATAACCATGCTACTCACAGATTAACATATAGTACAGATAATCTCTTTTTACACCAAGAAAAATATAATTCTTAAATAAAATTTCAAATATAACTATTTTATCTATCATTGATTACTATCATTTGCATACAAACATAAAGAATACAAGAGAGCAGGATTTTAATAAAAGTAACTAACTACTTTTAAGAATCTTATTTAATAAATATCAGCTTTCATCTACCACTATTTAACTGAATGATTCCTGTTTGTTTCTGTATTTTAGGAATCAAAATCAAACACCCAGGGCCTCTGCAAAGTTCCCAGGGTTAGAATCCTTGATAAGAACTCTACTCACCCTAGCCAAGAATGCTAGCTAGCATTGACCACATTTTACTAAACCTTAAAGAGAGAGCAATGCCGTTTCTCTCTCCATAAGGAGGAAGAGACCAAGGCCTCTAGGGTGGCCCACTGGTTGTCTGGTAATCTTACTCAAAGTCTTTTTCTCAGTTGCTGAACTTGGTATTGGTAGAAAAGCTAATTTCGTCAAAGTAATCGAGATTATCCAATAACCACCATATATGCTTTCCATCTTAAAACCTCCAAAAGACTAACAGACTCCTAAAAACCATTTATCCCCTTTGAAATGTTTTTTAAAACAGACCTTGATCAAACACCATTAAAAGACACATAATAAATACCATTATTACCTGGAAAGTTCGGTCACATCCACCCACATGTACTTTATTCACAAAAATATTGGGCACAGTTTTCTGGTTAGTGATCTCTGACAGTACTTCTTGAACACTGGCCCCATCATCTAAAGAATAAAAAATTAAATATATAAAAACAATGAACGGGTTCAAAATCTTTGTGAGTCAAACTGAAGTGTCACAACACTCAAATGCTCCCATGTACAAACCCATGCCAGGTCAATAGATAACGTTATGAAATAATGACTCAAGACAGGGAGATATCCAGGTTTTCAAGAAAAACCTTAGCAAATAAAGAGCAATCTACTGATTCCTTTTAAAATAAATCTTTCTAAATGAGATTCTGATATGGAATTCAATGATTATTCCAGACTAATAAATAAGAATCCTCTTTAAAGAGTAAATATCAAGATGAAAACCTGCTTCAGCAGTAATAACTCAGAAAATATTTCCGACAATTATATTTGAAAACACTTCATGACCATAGTCTAAAATTTGTCCTCTATCCCTAAAAATACAGACCACAACTACCTAGGACTATTTTCTATACTCTTTAGAAAAATCTCAGATTCAAGAACATTTCACATATTAAGGTGAAGTCCTTAAAAGGAGCTGATGAAGTCCCATGGGGTAAACATCAATTCATTTCTGTTCACCACTGCCCCCTGCCCTCGCCTTGTACAACACATGCATGTGTGCAGTATCAATTAATATTAGATTAATGCATGTCTGACAACAATTCAATAGTGTAAACCTGAAAGATTAATGTGCTCTCCCTCACAGATAACACAAGAAGGAAATAGGGCCAGATTCCTTTAATTTATTACAGCTTAACCTATTTTGCTGAAAGTGACCAGATACATCTGAAATGCCTGAAGTGTTTTAAGGTTAGCAGTTTATACATCTTCCTACCACTCCCTCCCCTCAAATACCAAAATATATAAATAAATAAGTCTATTCTAAATTATCTGTCATATAGAGATTCATTTTCTACACGGTTGAATGTAGATGAAATAGCTAACAGATAGCCAAAGAGACAAGAGTGAACTGAACAAATCAAACGGACAGTCAATCTTGTTGACATTTATTGAAACAACAGTATATACTAATCATTCTACTTACCCACTTGATCAAGTTCCAAGATATTACATTCAACTCCCAAAGAAGAAAAGAGTTCTTTAACCTGCAACAAAAATGTACTTAAGTTTTACTCTCCCAAAGATTTGACAGAGTTATGAAATATGGAAATAGCAATAAGGGATGTCCAAAATAAATGTTCTTCAGAAATATGAGCTCTGGCCTATGGTTGTTTTTTTCTTATATTCCCTTCCTCTACACATCTTCAAAGAATAAGAGGCCTACCTATTCTTTTTCTTTTTTTTTCTTTCTTACCATTTGATGCTCGACTTTCAACTCTACAACTCTTGCCCAAATCCCTTTTCTGAACTCAAAACAGACAAAAAATATTTCTTCACCTGAATGTCCCCAAGCACCTCACATGCAACACGCCCAAAATAAAACTCATCTTTTTCCACACACCTTTTCTTCTTTCTGTGTTTCCTTTCAACAGTCACTAAATCATCCCACAAATATTATCCACCAAATACCTACTTTGTAGTCAAGCTGTAACAATAAACAGAGAACAATCCCTACCCTCTAGAAAGGAAAGTAGACAATTGACAATTCGCACTGCTACCATTTACCAGTTGCCTGAACAAGAAACCCCGGGCTTTTCTATTCAAATAAGGAATGGAAGACTAGCAGCACAGGCATCACCCAGCAGCACGTTAGACAGGCAGACTCGGACCCTGGATCAGAACCTGCTTTTGACAACTTGTGAAGCACTGCAAGTTATTTAAGGCCTCCCACTCTTGCAACATCTCCCTACCCTAAACTAACTCCCCATCCATCCATTTAATTACTAAGTCTTATCAATTCTTTTTGTTGAACTAGTTCACCTTTCTAGTTCTCAACAATTGCTATTGTAATTTGAGCAATCTCTCAGTAACATCCTAAGGGTTCTCTCTACATCCAGCTTTGTCCCATCCAGTTCTTTAAATTGCAGTCACAGTGTTTTTGAAAGCCCACTAGTCACCATTACTTATACTCTTTGAGGTCCTCAGTCCTCAAGATAAAGCCCAGAGGTTCCAATTCCAGGACGGAAGCATAGGAGCCTGGCAGATGCACTCCCTAACAAAACATTCACGACTGGTGAATTTATTAAAAACAAAACTCTTAGAGTCTCTGGAAATTGTCTTAGGGGCACACAGCAAATTAAGAATCATGTATTCAAGAAAATCTACTAGATGTAAATAAAAATGAAGAGTCTGAGGCACTTAAGCCACAACCCACACTCTCCCTCCTCTGCCCCAGGTCAGCTTGATGGAAGCTCCACTTTAAGTGAGATTAGGTGCCCTAGTTCTTGAAATCTAGTCACCAGAAAGGGTAGACCACCAGCATCTCTCAATCTCTCCACAGCTCTGAGTGGCCAACGCTACATTCCTGCCAAGTGGGGCCAAAAGTACCCAGTCTACACTCAGAGATCAAAGGCTTTCCCTCAGTCTGAAAATACTGGAGACCTGATCACCCTTGTCTCATCCCAATTCTAGGGTGAGGTTCGAGGCCGAGAGAGGTAAGCAAGAATACAAGAGGCTACTGTCCCACACAGAGCTCTGCTTAAAAAGCAGGGTTGCTATTCCAAGAGAATCAGTCATTGTCCCCACCACCAGCTCTGAAGCAAGGTCTCAGAGATTTTGCTCAGGGAAATAAGTAAACCATAAGATCAGAGAGCTCAGAAGCTATATCCAAAGGAAACGACTCTATTTAAAACTGCAGGAAAGTTCGTCTAGAGGTACTCTTGAAAATAATGGGAATTTCAGTGATAAGCAATGAAGAAGAGGCTGGTAGTTTCATGAGAACAACATGCTAACCCATGAGCCAGTGAATTTACCATAAAAAATATGGAAAGATAAAGCTAAGAATAGTACTTCCAGAGTTAGAATAAATCTCAAACTTGCCACAAAAACTATCTCTGCAAAGGGGCCTATATTTAATTGGACAAGAGTGTAGAACAATTTACACTCCAGGGCATTGTCAAAAACAATAGCACAACCAGTATGAAATTAGTAGCACGTAGCATCTGCATATGATACCAACAGAGACAAAAAATTAACATAGCCAACAAAATCCCTGTCCCCTGTTGTACCAGGGTGACTGTGTACATAGACAAGTCTGCACTCTCTGAGGACTGACATTAAAATCTTCATCTTTGCATGGAAATAAACTTTCCTAAAACAATCCAGCAAACTCTCTATCAAGAAATAAACAAGCAAACAAAATGGAGCCATGGAAAAGGAGGGGCTCAGTATCTAAACTTGCTACAATATATTACCTAATATTTCCAGGTTTCAACAAAAAATTACTAGACATACAAAGAAACAGGTAAGTGGATCCATTCACTGGGGTGAAAAAAGCAGGCAAGAGAAACTATCTCTGAGAGGCCCAAGGAGGTGTCAGACTGAATAGTCAAAGTAGCCATTGTAAATATGTTCAAAGAATTAAAGAAAACTGTTTAAGAGATAGAGGAAGGTATAATGATACTGTCTAATCCAATAGAAAATATCAATATACAGATAGAAATAACCAAATGAAGGGTGACATCAGAAAAATGGCAGCATGAGAGATACCCTTGATTTTTCTCCTTGAAATTTCAACAAACAGAACAGCTATAATAACTCAGTAAAGGAACCCTGGCTAGGCCTGTAGATTTGCCTGAAAAGATCGCACATCAAATCAACTAAAGGTGGGAAGGGTAAAAACAGAGAACAGAGGATAAGAAGCATGCTTAGTGGGGCTCCTGAGAGGAGAGAGGCCCAGAGCACCTAATTTTTTGCCTGCTGGGACTCCAAAAAGGGGAGAAACCAGGAGTGATTGGGTCTTCTTCAGCTGGTAGGAGTGGAGAGATTATGAATCTAAGAGGTGGCAAAGCAAGGGGTCACTGCCAGTGTTCCCATGATATTCTGGCAACCTGCATCCGGGACAGAGACAAAATGCAGCCCCCTGGGCTCCCAGACACTATCTCCCTCCCCTCATGCATACGAAGAGTGGCAGAGACATACCCCACAACTAGTTCTACAGGGTCATTCTTTCCCCTGAAGAACAGAGGAGCTCTGTGTCTCCTGGTTTGTTGATATACAGGAAGGAACACCCAGAGGCCTGAGATCACCATTGCTAAAGCCATAAATTTCATAGCATGCTTCATCCATCATCACAACTACAGCCCCACCTCCATCATCACAACAGCACCTCTCAGTAGAAGTTGGACTGAAGATTTCACAGAGCTAACACTTGTAATCCAGGGCCACCTACTGGAAAATAATAGAATAACCTCTCCTTTTTCTGTTTTTGGGGGTTCTTTGGGGGGGTTTTGTTTGTTTATTGTTGTTTTATTTTTTATTACTGTTTTTTGTTATTTGTGAAAGTTTGAAAAACAGTTAACCAAGCAAATAATACCCAAAGAAAAGCAGATGTATCCATACTTACATCTGACAATACTAACTCCAAGATAACAATGGTAACAAGAAACAAAGATGGACATTTCATAATGATAAGGGGGAAATTATATCAAGAAGACATAACACTTCTTAATATCGTATATATATGTACCAAATCAGTGAGCACCAAAATAAATGACATTAACATCTAAAAATTTAAACAGACAAAAACACAGTAATAGTTGGAGATCTGAACATATCATTTTTAGCTTTACATAGGTCATCCAAACACAAAATCAATAATAATAATTAAAAAATCAGCCCTATGTGACAAACTAGACCAAATGAACATAATAAACATTTACAGAAGATTTCATCCCAGAACATCAGATTTTACATTCTTTCCAAGTGTGCATGGAACAGTTTCAAGGGTAGACCATATATGTTGGGTCAAAAAACTAAAAGGCTCAACAAATTCAAGAATATTAAAATTACACCAAACATATTCCATGACTATAAGTCTCTAAAATTAAAATTCAACTGCAAAAAAGAGGTAAAGAAATCCCAAAAATGTGTAAATTAAACAACATACTTCTAAAAAATGACTGGGTCAAGGAAGAAATAAAAGCAGATTTCAAGTGATATATAAAGACAAATGAGAATTTCAACATAACATATCACACCTCTGGGAAGCAGTGAAAGAAGTATTAAGAGGGAAGTATGTATTATTACAGGCTTATATCAAGAAACAAGAAACAACAGAGATCCCAAGTATATAATCTAATATCACATCTTAAAGAACTAGAAAAAAAAAGAACAAAGCAGAAGAAAGAAAAGCATAAAAACTAGAACAGAACTAAATGAAATAGAGAACAAAAACAACAAGAACAAAACTATAGAAAACATTAATACAACAAAGAGCTGGTTCTTTGAAAACAATCAATAACATTGAGAAACCCCTGGCTAGACAAAAGAAAAAAGAGAAATGGCTCCTATAAACAAAATCAAAGATGAAAGAGAAGTTACCACAAACATCATAGATATGCAAAAGATCACACTAGAATACTATGACAGACTATATGCCACCAAATTCAATAACCTACAAGAAATGGGTAACTACCTAGAATTATATAATTTTCCTGGACTGAATCATAAAGAATTGCCAAACCTAAATAGACTAATCAACATAACAAAATTGAAACAACCATTAAAACAATCCCCAAAAATAGAAGTCCAGGACTAGATGGCTACACTAGTGAATTCTACCAATCACTCAGAGAAAATATGGTAGCTATTCTTCTCAAAGCCTGCCAAAAAAGTGAAGAAGAGGCATTTCTTCCTAACACATTTTATGAGGCCAATGTAATAATCCTGATACCAAAACCTATCAAGAATAACACAAAATAAGAAAACTACAGATCAGTATCTCTAATGAATACATGTGCAAAAATATTAAACAAAATACTAGCAAATCAAATACAACAATACATTAAAAAAATACATCACTATCAAGTAGAATTCATTCCAGGAGCACAATGATTCAACATATGCAAATCAACCAGTATAATATACCAAACCAACAAAACAAAGGACAAAAATCATAAGATTCTATCAATAGATGCAGAAAAGGCACTTGATAAGATACAAAAAAATATATACGACATCATTTATGTTTAAAACACTCAATAAAATGTGTATAGAAGGGAAGTACCTCAGCATAATAAAGACCTTTTATGCTAAGCCATCAGTCAATTTCATACTAAATAGTGAGAAACTATCAGGAACAAGACAAGGATGCCCACTCTCGACACTCTTATTCAATATACTACTAGAAGTCTTAGGCAGAACCATCAGGCATGAGAAAGAAATAAAAGGCATCCATACTGGAAAAGAAGTAAAGGTATCACTTTTTGCAGATGACATGATCCTGTATATAGAAAACCCCAAAGACTCCACTGAAAAACTACTAGAAACAATAAGAAAATACAGTAAGTTGCAGGATACAAAGTCTACTGCCTTTCCTATAGCTAACAATGAAACTTCAGAAAAGAAACTGAGAAAACCATTTCCTTTTACAATTGCAACAAAATGCCTAGAAATAAACTTAATAAAGGATGTGAAGGACCTATACACTGAAAACCACAAAGCATTACTAAAAGAAACCAAAAAAGACACAATAAAATGGAAAAATATTCCATGTTCAAGGATCAGAAGAATCAACATAGTAAAAATGGTCATATTATCCAATGGATGCAATATACCAATTTAATATAAACCTCATTTTTTAAAGAAATAGAACAAGAAAAATCACCAGATTTGTATGGAACCATAAAAAAACTCAAATAGCCAAAGCCATACTGAGAAAAAAGAATGAACTGTAGGTATCACACTATCTGACTTCAAATTATACTACAGAGCCATGATAATCAAAACAGCATGGTATTGGCAGAGAAACACAAATACAGATTAAGTAGAACTAAATCAAGAATCCAAAAATAAAACCACATATATATGGACAAATAATCTTTGACAAAGGAACCAAAAACACACAATGGAAATAAGAAAGCCTCTTCAATAAATGGTACTGGGAAAATTGAAAAAGAATGAAACTTGACTACAGTTTGTCCCCCTGCACAAAAATTAATTCAAAATGGATCAAAGACCTAAGTATAAGATTGGAGACAACAAATTACATAGAAAAAACCATAGATACTAAACTCATGAATCTTGGCCATAGAGAACATTTTATGAATTTGACCCTAAAGGCAAGAGAAGTAAAAGCAAAAAATAAATGAATGGGACTATATCAAACTAAAAAGTTTCTGCACATAGCAAAAGAAAGCAATAACAAAACAAAAAAGCAGCCAAACAAATGAGAGCTGATATTCACAAACAACAGCTCTGAAAAAGGGTTAATACCCAAAATATATAAAGAAATCACAAAGCTCAGCAACAAACAAGCAAACAACCCAAATTCAAAAATGGTGACAGGACCTGAAGAGACACTTCTCCCTAGAAGACATAGAAAAGGCCAGCTGATATATGAAAGGATGTTCATCTTCACTAGCTATTAGAGAAATGCAAATCAAAACTACAATGAGATACCACCTCACACCTGTTAGATTAGCTATTATCAACAAGACGGATAATAACAAGTGTTGGGGAGACTATGGAGAAAAAGGAACCCTCATTCACTGCTGGTGAGAATGTAAACTGGTGAGGTCGTTATGGAAGAAAGTATGCTGGTTCCTTAAAAAATTAAGAATAGAACTACCATATGACACAGCAATCTCTCTACTGGGTAACTACCCTCAAATCTCAGAAACATTGGTACATAAAGAAACATGCACCACCCCCTCCCGCCATGATCATCACAGCATTATTCACAGTGGCCAAGACATGGAAACAACCAAAGAGACCCTTGATAGAGGATTGGATAAAGAAGATGTGGTACATCTATACAATGGAATACTACTCAGCCATAAGAAATGATGACATATTGCCATTTACAACAACATGGATGGATTTTGAGACATTACACTAACTGAAATTAGTAAATCAGAAACAGCTAAAGAGTATATGATTTCACACATAGGTGGGATGTAAAAATGAGACTTATGGACATAGATAATAGTAAACTGGTTACCAGGAGGACAGTAGGGAAGGGAAGTAAAGGGGAAAATATATTGGGAGGGAAACTGATTTGACTTTGGGTGATGGGCACACAACACAATCAACATTTAAAATATTATAGAAATTTTTACCTGAAACCTATGTACTTATTATTGATCAGTGTCACCCCATTAACTTTGATTTCTAAATAAAAAACGTTATTTAACATAAAACAAAACAAAACAACCAAATGGACATTATGTACTTGAAAATTACATAAACTAAAACAGAAAGTCGACTAGTGTGTCTCATCAGTTCATTTGAACTGGCAAAGCAGTCAGCAAACTTGAGGATAAATCAATAGAGGTTATGCAACCTGAGGAGACAGAGAAAAAGGAATGAAAAGAAGAGAGAGTTTCAGAGAAACATAGGACACCATTAAGCACACGAACATGTGCATAGTGTGAATACCAGAAAAAGGAGAAAGAGGCAGAAAAGATGTTTATAAAAATGTCCCAAATTTGATGAAAAACGGCAATCTACATTATCAAAGAAGCTCAACGAGCTCAAAGTAAGATTACTTAATAAAAGCTCTGGAAAGTGAAGACCTACAGCAACCAAGTGTATGCTCAATCGAGAAAATGTTACATCTGAAATGGTAGACGTTTTATGATATTTATAGTCGCCTTTGCCCCACCCACGTCCTGGTACTACATGGCACAGTCAGAGGAAATCAGCAACCCAAGCCCCAGTTCCCTTCCACAAAACAAAGAGCACAGAAACCAAATTTGCAACATTCTTGGCTGTTTAAGAAGTGCCCGAGGGATTGGTGCCTGTGATGTCTAGCTCAGAGTTCAGATAGTCCAAAGTGACTGGGGTGTCAGACTAGCGGAAGCCACGTGAAGCGGTGGGCGTGGCTTGTGAAAACCAAAAGAAAGCTACAAATCGGAACACACTTGGGCCAAGAAATTACAGGAGAGGAATACAAAGCTAAGACTGCAGAGAAGGCAAAGGGAGACTTTAAAAAATTTAAGACACTTTGAAGCAGTCATGTGCACAAAAGAATTGGGCCCATGCATGATTTAGGCCCAGGGAAGACAAATGCCCAAAAAGACCTAAGAAAGTCTTAAGCCTTCACAAGGCATAGATTACTTACATCTTTACCAGCATGAAGCCAGCAAGCAAAGACTAGAAAATCAGCTATTTTGAATCTCCAATAAAAGATCATATGCATACAGAGAAGCGTTGCCCATTCAAAGGAAAAAATGAATCTCCAAAATATCCCTGAATAAATACAGACTCCAGACTTACTAAACAAAGACTTTCTTATACCTTTAATAACTTTTATTTTTCAATTTCAGTAGATGTACAAGATTAGTGATTAGACATATAGAACTTATAAATGATCATCCCAATAAATCTAATTCCCATCTAACACCATAAAATATTGACTATACTCATATACTGTATTTCATATCCTCATGACTTTTCTGTGATCACCAATTTGTACTGCTAATCCCTTCACCTTTTTCACCCAACCACTCCAAACACCCTCGTCTCTGGCAACCATCAAAATGTTCACAGTATCTATGAGTCTGTTCCCAGTCTGCTTGTTTGTTTAGATTGTTTTTTAGACAAACACATGCCACATACATGTGAAATCATATGGCGCAGGTCTATCTCTGTCTGACTTATCTCTCGGCACAATTCCCTCTAGGTCCATCCATGTTGTTGCAGAAGGCAAGATTTCATTCTACCAGCTTTGTGGGGTAGAAGGAGTCACATTCATCCGTTGATGGACCCTTAACTTGCCTCCACACATTGGCTATTGTAAATAATTCTGCAATAAATATGCATATGTCTTTTTGATTTAGTGTTTTGGGTTTCTTCAAATAAATACCAAGATGTGGAAGTGCTGGGTCCTTCTTTGTCTCTTGTGCTAGCCTTTGTTTTAAAGTCTATTTTGTCTGGTATAAGTATTGCTCACCTAGTTTTATTTCTTGTTTTCATTTTCATAAAATGTCTTGTCTATTCCTTTACTTTCAGTCTGTGTGTGACTTTCCATCTTAAATGAGTCTCTTGTAAACAGCATATGCAAGGGCTTTGTTTTGTACAGTGGTCCCTCGTCTATTGTGGATGTTAGGTTCCAGAACTCTCCGCGATAGGTGAAAATCCGCAAAGTAGCGACCTTATATTTATTTTATTATTTATATATATTGTAAGGCTTTATAAACTCTCCTCACACTTTTATAAACCTATTCCACACTGTTATTAACCTTTCCCACACTTATTTTGCTTATTTTACCAGAAAAATAATTAAAATAATAAATATATAAAAATACCTATATACTGCAAAATCCTTGTGATATAGCGGAAAATCTGCGATACAAAATTAAATATATACAATTTAAAAATCCGTGATACACTGAGACCACGAAAAGTAAACTGCGATATGGCGAGGAACAAATGTAATCCATTCAGCCTCCATATGTTTCTGTTTGGAGCATTTAATCCATTTGCAATTAAAGTAGTTGTTCTTGGGATGGTGCACACACAACACAGTACAGAGATGATGTGTTCTAGAATTGTGCACCTGAGACCTGTATAATATTCTTAACTATTGTCACCCCAATAAATTCAATGAAATGATAAAATAGTTAGCTGAATAAGAGAAAAATGAAGTGATTGTTGATAAATATAAATTTATTGCCATCTTATCATTCATATTTTTTACCTTTTTTTCTTAAAGAAGACACTATAATATTTTCTTGTAATACTGGTTTGGTGGTGACAAACCCCTTTAGCTTTTTCTTATCTGGGAAGCTATCTGTCCTTCAATTCCAAATGGTAGCTTTGCTGGCTAAAATAATCTTGGTTATAGGTTCTTGCTTTTCATCACTTTATTTCTTTGCCAATCCCTCTGGCCTGCAAAGTTTCTGTTGGGAAATCAGCTGAAAGACCTATGGGACCTCCCTGGTAGATAACTAACTGCTTTTCTCTTGCTGTGTTTAAGATTCTCTCTTTGTCTTTGACCTCTGTCATTTCTATTATGATGTGCCTTGGTGTGGGCCTCCTTGGGTTCATCTTGTTTGGGACTCTGCGCTTCCCGGACTTCTGTGTTTGCTCTCTTCTCCTCTGCCACCCCCGTGATGCGAATGTTGGTATACCTGAAGTTTTCCCAGAGGCTCCTTAAATTATCTTCATTTTCTTTGGATCTTATTTCCTTTTCTGTTATCATAGGGAGTTTTCTACTTTCTTATCTTCCAAATCTCTGGTTTGATCCTCTGCCTCATCTACTCTACTGGTGCTTCCTTCTAATGTAGTCTTCATTTCTGACTGGTTACTTTTTTATGTTCTCTAGCTCCATTTTTATATTTCCTACATTTATATTGAAATTCTAAGATCCTCTACTCTTTCCCTAGCTCACGGAGCACCCTTATAACCTGGTTTTGAACTTGGCATCTTGCAGCTTGTCTCCATTTTGTTTAGTTCTTTTTCTGAAGTTTTGTTCTGTTCTTGCATTTGGGACATATTTCTTTGTCTCCTCATTTTGGCTGCCTCCCTGTGTTTGTTTCTATGTATTAGTAGAGCTGCTCTGTCTCCTGGGCTTAGTAGAGTGATATTATACAGCAGATGTCCTACAGGGTCCCCTGGCACAGCCTCCCCATTCACGTGAGCTGGGCATTACAAGTGCTCCCCCTCTGTTGGCTGTGTACACCATCCTGTTGTAGTTGAACCTTGATTGCTGTTGGCATCTCAGTGAAAAGTATTTACCCTCAGGCCAATTGGTTGCAAGGACCAGCGGTGAACACTGGTCACATACACCACGGAGGATCAGCTGTGCTGGGTCCAATCCCACAGGGCAGAACTTACTTCAGCAGGACTCTGGTGCCCTGAGAGTGTAACATGTGAAAGAGTCTGGACGGTGTCTTGACATAGGCTGAATCTGTCTGTTGGGTGCGCTGTCTCTAGGGCCTCCCTGGAGGGTAGGCTAAGCTCAACAGCTACCTGTACCCTGCCCAGGGCTGCCAGCATGAGCTCCAAAGTGATCTGCAGAGAGCTGCTATGCTTGCAGGTGCCAGGGTAGGCCAAGCTGTGACTCAAGTTCAGCTGCTTATAGTGCTGGGCTTGGGGCCACTTAGTGAGAAGTATGTGGAACACCAAGGCCAAATGCTGCTGGTTGAGTAATTTTAGGAAAATCCAAAGCATGAGCCATGATAGGTCATTTGTATGGAAAAGCCACAGGTTGGGTTGAGTCCAAAAATTGGATGGAGCAAGGTCTCAGAGAATCACTGGGGTAGAATGAACTGGGTAACCAGGTTGATGGAGACTCAAATATAGCATCCACCTGCTGCCTCTGTGAGGGGAGAGAACAATGGCACCTGCCAGCACTTCAATCTGGCAGAAAGCTGCCCCTCCAGCTCTCGTCCAATGCCAGACTACTCAGTTCCTCCCTTTATGCCCCTTGTATTCCAGCACTGAATCTCAGAGTGAGTGCATCCAAGGAAGTCTGTGCATGGGCCCTTTAAGAGGAATGCCCTGGACTCTAGCAGCCCTCCATTGTTCTGAAAGATGGTTGTTCTACAGTTTAGCTGTAATTTTGATGTGGTTATGGGAGAATGAGAGTAATAACATCTACCTACTCCACCATCTTGACCAGATTACTAGATAAAGACTTTAAAACAACTGTCTAAAATATGTTCAAGGAATAAAACAGACAGAGACAAGACAGCCAGGAATGGAGAGAGATGAGAAGCATTAATTCTTTGTTGCGGCTCCTTTAGTTGTTCATTGACTGCTTTCTCATATGTGCCCTGACTGGGGACTCAAGCCAGCGACCTTGGGCTTCAAGCCAGTGACCTTTGGTCTCAAGCCAGCGACCATGGGGTCATGTCTATGATCCCATGCTCAAGCCAGTGACCATGCGCTCAAGCTGGTGAGCCTGTACTCAAGCCAGATGAGCCTGCACTCAAGCTGGTGACCTCGGGGTGTCAAACCTGGGTTCTCCACATCCTAATCCAATGCTCTATCCACTGCACCACCATCTTGTCAGGCCAGAAAACAATTTAAAATTGTCAAAGTCTTTCCCTAACAATAATTATTTTGAAGGTATATAGATTAAATTCCCCAATCAGAAGACATAGATTGACAGAATGGATAAAAAGACAGGATCCAACATTATGTTGTCTAGAAATGATTCATTTTTGAGCTAAGGACACACATAGGTTGAAAGTGAAAGGGCAGAAAAGTTATTCCATGCAAACAGTAACCAAAAGAGAGTAGGGAGGGCTATACTGATAGAAAAAGACAAAAGAAACTTTCAGTCAAAACTGTTATAGGGGATTAAAAAGAACATTAAATATTTATAAAAGGGCCCATATTCCAGAAGATATAACAATTGTAAAAATATATCTACCAAACATCAGAGCTTCCAATACAGATATCTGACCAAATTGAAGAGAGAAACTGACAGATTACAATTCTAGGAAGGATACTTTTAACACTTCCCTTTCAAAAACAGTAGAACAACCAGATGGAAGATCAATAAGGAACTACAAGCCCAGAAGAACACTACAGACCGACTGGCCTACCAGACATATTACATAACATTCCATCCAACGAAAGCAGAAGACATGTTTTTCTCAAATACACATGGAACAGTCAGTCTCTAGGTTATACCATATGCTAGGCCATAAAAAAGTCTTAATATAACAACTGAAATGATACAAAGTATCTTTTTTGATAATAGCAGAATGAAAGTAGAAATCAATAGCAAAAGAAAAGCTTGAAAATTCACAAATACAGTCATGCACCACTTACCGACAGGGATACATTCTAAGAAATATGTTGTTGTGCAAACATTAGAGTGCATTTACACAAACCTAGATGCTACAGCCTACTACATACACACCAAGGCTCTCTGGTATTCCTGATTGCTCCCAGTGTACAAACCTGTATAGAATGTTATTATACTCAATACTGTAGGCAACTGTAATACAATGTCAGGAATTTATCTAAACATATTTAAACATAGAAAAGGTACAGGAAAAACTCAATATAAAAGATAAAAAATGGTACACCTGTATAGGGCACTTACCATGAATGGAAGTTGCTCTGGGTGAGTCAGTGAGTACTGCTACTGCCCACCATGAAAGCTGAAACGCCCACTAGTGGGTGGTAGGGACTAGGTTGACCAGCACTGCAAAAGTGGGCGGTTTTTATAAAAAGTTTGACGACCCCTGGCTTAAGACATTACTATACACTACTGCAGACTTTATACACACTGTACATGGGCTATACAAAATTTACAAACCACCACAAGATTAAATAAAGCACAAAAGAAAATTATATAATCAAGAGACATGGTAATCATCAGATGTACGAAGCTGCTGCAGGCAGAATACAATATATTGTTTCACACTGAACTTTTTTATGTGTAGAAAGAGTACATTCTAAGCCCTGGCTGGGTTGCTGAGTGGATAAAGCGTCATCCTGGTGCTCCAAGGTTGCAGGCTCGATGCCTAGTCAGGGCATGTACAAGAAGCAATCAATGAGTACACTAAATGGAAGAACTAAGTGGAATGAAAAGACAATGCTTCTCTCTCTCCCTCTCTCCACTTCTCCCCCTTCTTCTATCTTTCTTTCTCTCTTTCCCTTCCTTTCTCTTTCTCAATCAATGGGAAAACTTAAGTACACTCTAAAATAACAAATAATAATGATAAAAAGTATAGTGCAGTGGATACATAAATCTATAATATAGTTGTTTATTAAGTATTATGTACTACACGTAACTGCCTGTGCTATACTCATATTACTGTGCAATAGATTTGTTCATACCAACATAACCACAAAGAATATATCCTCTAGCAAAATCCCAAAACAAATTTTGAAGATATAGAAAATCCCATCCTAAAATTCATATAGAATCTCAACAGAAACCCAATTAGCCAAAAATCTTGAAACAGAAGACAAAGTTGGAAGTCCCATACTTCCGAATTTCAAAACTTGCTACAAAGCTATAGTAAGCAAAACCATGGTAACGGCATAAAGACAGGCAGAGTTCAATAGAAGAAAAGAAAACAGTGCGCCCAGAAGTAAAGCCTTGCATATCAACAAGTTAAATGACTTTTGATAATGGTGCCAAAACCATTCAGTGGGGAAAGAACAGTATTTTCAATAAATGTGCTGAAAAACCTGGATATCCACATGCAAAAGAATGAAGTTGGACCCTTACCTAACACCATATACAATAATTAACTCAAATGGATCAAAGATGTAAAGGTAGGAACTAAGATTCTTAGAACAAAGGCCAAAAGCTTCAAGACATTGGATTTGGCGATGACTTTTTGGATAGGACACCAAAGGCACAAGTAAAAGAAAACATAGACAAATTGGACCTCGTGAAAATTAAAAACTTTTGTGCATCAAAGCAAACTATCAACTGAGGGAAAAGGCCACCCCCAGATTTGAAAAGAATATTTGCAAATCACATATTTGATAAGGATTCATATCTAGAATACATAGAGAATTCCTACAACTCAACAACAAAAAACAACCTAATTAAAAATTGAAAAAGCACTTGAAATGACATTTCTCCAAAGAAGGCATTAGCCATTCACAAATGGCAAATAAAGACATGAAAAGAGTCTCAACATCACTACCCTTCAAGGAAATGCAAATCAAAACCACAGATACACCTCTTCATACCCATTTAGAATGACTATTATCAAAACAAACATTATGCTTACCAAAATACGCCTTTCATGCGTGATTCCACTTACATGTGGCAACTAGAGTAGTCATATTCATAGAGACAGAAAATAGAATGGTGGTTTCCAGGGGCAAGAGGAGGGGAAAGGGGGAAATATTGTTTAATGGATTCAGAGTTTCAGTTGGGAAAGATGAAAAAAGTTCTGTGGATAGATGATGGTGATGGTTGCAAAATAACGTAAATGTGCTAATGCTACTGAACTTTAAAAATGGCTAAAACAGCACAACAGCTGACCAATGGATGCACACATTTTTAAACCAGATGTATGAATCAGAATTGGCTTATAATTAATGTGGGTTTTTTTAAAAATTGGGGCAATTTCTTCACTGTTTAGTTTGGGCCCTTATTTCCTAACTTCCTGACTAGTCTAGCTGTCTCCACGTGGGGTCTAGTTTTCACACTACTGCTAGATTTCAAATCACAGGTCAGACCCTTTCATTCCTCTTCTCAAAAGTCTGAGACGACTTTTCTTTGCTCGCATCTGTAAGTCCACACCTACCAGCATTGAAGACCTCTTCTATAGGACTTTGAAACTAAACTTTCAGCCATTTACTCTCCTGATTTCCTTTCATATATCCTAAGTTCAACCCCGTTATCTTCATTGCATCACCACCTCTCTTTGCTAGATGCTGTTCCTTACCTATAGATGTCTAATTTCTCTCTCATGGATCAGTTTATATATCATTTCCTTAAATTTTTCCATCCCTCGACAGAAGCTAGTGCTTTTGTCTCTCATTCCCACTGCACTTGTTTTCCACAGGTACCTTGTTTGGAACCTGAAAGCTGGCTGATTACAGCTCAGAGTTCTGAGAAGGCAAGACCATGGTTTATTCATTATTGTGTTCCCGCAACACTAAGCGCATAGTAACACTAGTTAAATGACATCAAGGAATTCAAACCTATTTAACTCTAATCAAGCAAGGGCACGTGTGAAATATGGTGTTCAATTTTGGGTGATAAATTTAAGAGGTTTATGGTCAAACTGCCTCACAAGAGAATTACTGAAGGGTCATGTGTTAAAGATAGATAATATAGACACATAAGAAAGTGGGCTGCTTGGCCAGGCAAGAAAAACACTCAAGAAAAATACTAAAAGATCTGTCATCCACATAGAAGCAGGATTCTTAATTCTACACATTGGAGCAACATCTCCAAAAGAGTAAATGTTTCAAGGAGACAGATTTTGGCTCAATCTAAACAAGAAATTCTAATAATAAGAGAGCCATTCAATTCTATAATGTGACTCAAAGTAGTAGCTACAATACTGGAAGTGTTGACATGAACAAATTGAAAAACATCTGTCCTAAGATTTTCTGCATTGGCAAAGATTTGACTAGAATGACCTCAAACCATTTATTCTTTCAACCTTCATGGCCTGCCCCAGCCCACATTATAGGCCCCAGTGATACAGCAGTGAACAGGCAGTTCTGACCTTTTGCTCACCTGCTTTTTTGTATTTTTCTGAAGTGAGAAGCGGGGAGGCAGAGAGACCAACTCCCGCATGTGCCTGACTGGGATCCACCCATGATGCCCACTAGAGAGTGATGCTCTGCCCACCTGGGGCGTTGCTCCATTGCAACCAGAGCCATTTTAGTGCTTGAGGTGGAGGCCATGGAGCCGTCCTCAGCGCCCAGGCCAACTTTGCTCCAATGGAGCCTTGGCTGTGGGAGGGGAAGAGAGAGATAGAGAGAAAGGAGAGGGGGAAGGGTGGAGAAGCAGATGGGCGCTTCTCCTGTGTGCCCTGGCTGGAAATCAAACCTAGGACTTCTGCACACCAGGCTGACACTCTACCACTGAGCAAGCCAGCCAGGGACTCTTTTGGCCCTGACACTTTTATAAGCTCCAAAGGACAACTTAAAAACTAGAGATAGAACACAGAGCCTGGAAAAAGACCAATGAATACGTGGAAGCATTCAAATTAGCTTGGAAAGCATGAACTCTCCAATAAAGGAATTGGGACAACTAAGTCATAAAGAAAAAAATGAACTGGACCCCTATTCACTTCAGCATCAAGTCCAGGTAAAATAAAGTGAATGTGAAAAGGACACTCCTAATTTTTCAAGAACTAAAACAGGTTATCTTTATGACCTGAATGTAGAAAGAGATTTCTTAAACAAGACACAAAAAGCACAAACCACGAAAGAAAAAGAATCATGATTGAACTACATTAAACTTGCAAACTTCAGTTAACCAAAAGATCCCATAAAGAGTGTGAAAAGAGGCCCTGGCCGCTGGCTCAGTAGTAGAGCGTCGGCCTGGTGTGCAGGAGTCCTGGGTTTGATTCCTGGCCAGGGCACACAGGAGAAGCACCCATCTGCTTCTCCACCCCTCCCCCTCTCCTTACTCTCTGTCTCTCTCTTCCCCTCCCGCAGCCAAGGCTCTATTGGAGCAAAAGTTGGCCTGGGCGCTGAGGTTGGCTCCATGGCCTCTGCCTCAGGCGCTAGAGTGGCTCTGGTCGCAACAGAGCAACGCCCCAGATGGACAGAGCATTGCTCCCTGGTGGGCATGCCAGGTGAATCCTGGTCGGGCGCATGCGGGAGTCTGTCTGACTGCCTCCCCTTTTCTAACTTCAGAAAAATACAAAAAAAAAAAAGAAAAAAAGAGCATGAAAAGAAAAAATAGATTGGGGCCTGGCCTGTGTTGGCACAGTGTCTCGAGTGTTGACCTGGCATGCTGAGGTCGCTGATTCGAAACCCTGGGCCTTTCAAGTCAAGGCACATACAACAAGCAAACAACAACTAAAGTGAAGCAACTATGAGTTTATACTTCTCGCTCCCTTCCCCTCTCTGTAAAAATCAATAAATAAAATCTTTTAAAAAATGAATAATAAAAAAAAAAGAAAAAACAAGATCTGGGAGATTTTGCAACACACATAAACAATATTCAAAATATATAAAGAATACCTATAAATCAGTACAAAAATAAGACAACGTAATAGAGAAAAAAAGCAAAAGGCCTGAAAGTTTCACAGAAACTCAAGTGATCCATAAACTCATGAAAAGATATTCAATTTTATCAGAAAATGTAAAATTAAAGCCACAATGAAATACCATTTCATAATTGCCAGAATGGCAATAGTTAAATATATCAACTGTTGGCAAGGACACGAAGCAAAGAAGAACTGTTAACCACTGCCAGTGGGAAAGGAAACTGGCATAACCACTTGGAAAAAATCTGGCATCACTTCCTTAAGGTAAAAATCATGCATCCTCTGTGGCTCGGAAATTTCAGTAAGTCTTACACATGCTCTGAGAGATAATGTACAAGAATAGGCATAGCTGTATTACTTTCAAGAACAAAATACTAGAAACTGCAGAATCAATAAACTGTGTAATGACTTTATTAGGGAATGTTAGCCACGAAAATTAAAAGCTACAGAAACTAACACGTATAAATCTGTAAAAATAACTGTTGAGGAAAAAAAAATTGCAAAAGAATACATATGATTCTACTTAGATGAAGTACCAAAACAGAACAAAAGAAACAAAATGTTTTTGGGATTATATGTTTATTTGGTAAAACTGCAAATAAAAGCAAGAAATTTTGGATACTGGTTCCCTCTGAAGGGAGAGAGGAGAATGTAATCATGGAGAAACACTCAAGTAGGCTTCCAGAGTACTATTTTGTTTCTTTATTCTTTAAGATTTAAATATATGATATGCATGCTTTATGAAACTTATATAAGGCAACGTAAACTTGAAAATAAATTTGAAAAAGCACAACCTATAATTACACGAACCTACGCAACAGTTTCTGCTTTTGCATATCTTATTTCAACTTTCAGATAATGTGAAGTATATTTAAAAATTTTTAAAAGTCCCTACCATTCCGATGTGTTCATTTTCCAAAGGTTTCATTTCTAAGTGGGTTATTTTAAAAGTAAGAACTAATCTGTCTATAAAAATGCTGGATTCACAGTTAGCCCCCAAAGCTAAGGTAGTGGGAAATACAGATGAAATTACCCATCGCCTCGTATCACACCTTTCCTCACATTCAGTTTACAAACTGTGGAAACCAGGGCTCCGCAGAGTCCCCGTAACCTGGTCAAGGTCACGCAGTTAGGAAGTAAGTTGGATCTGACTCCAGCTGTAGTCTGCTACTCCCCAGTCCTGGCCTCTCCTTATCAGGCCAAACGTTTTTAGACGTATCTTTTACTGTTCCGGATGAACACTTGATAAACAAGCCAACATCAGGCTAACAACCAGGAGGGAGAGGACGAGCGGTTAACCCCACCAGGCTGCGGTCCCAAAAGAAGTCTGTGGAGTCTAGCTGGTCGCGGTCGCGGAGGGGTGGAGTGGGGGGAGTGCTCGCCTCTCCCACGGAGCCAAAAGAGCCGAGCACAAAGGTCCGGGTCCAACCCCTGGCGGGTTCGCTCAGTTCGTTAAAGCGTCGTCCCCGGTACGCCGGGGCTGCGGTTCCATCCCCAGGTCAAGGCACACACAACAAGCAAACAAGGACGGCGTGAATAACCAAATCTTTCTTTTCTCTTTTGTTTTCTTTCTTTTCTGTCCTTCCCTTCCTTTTCCTTCTTCTTCCTTCCTTCTTTTCTCTCTCTTCCCCCCCTTCTCTCCCTCCCTCCCTCCCTCTCTCTCTCCCCTCTTCCTCTGTCTCTAAAATCAATCAATAAATAAATTCAAATACTATTAACAACAACAACAACAACAACAAAGATCCTGGTCTTGGCTTCGTGTAACCATCCCGGAAAACCGGTCCCGAGTCCCGGTCCGCCGAGAAGGAAGTCGCTGGGCCTGGCGATGTGTGTCCGAGGGAAGAACAGGCATCGCCTGGCCGGAGGTCCGGGGCACAGAGGGAGGACCACCCGAGCTCCGGAAGCCCCGGCGTCCCCCAGGCTCTCCCAGGCGGCCCCCTCCGCCCCGCGTACCCGCGTGCTGTGCGGACAGTAGCTCTTGCTGAAGATCATCACCCGGTTGCCCTCGATGAGGCCCAGGAGACGGCGCCGTAGCTCATCGCGGGCCTCGGAAGACGGACGACTGGTCCCGGGGGACAACAGGCGGGCCCGGCGCCCCGGCAGCGCCGACATGGGCACGCCGTGGACGCCGCCCCGGCGGCGGTTGGGGACCGCGCCCCCCTTCCCCGACCCCGGGGACGAGGGTGGCGGCGGTGGCGGCGGCTGCGCCAGGGCTTCGATGTCGCTCCAGGATAGGCTGGGCCTGGCCTGTTCTGAAAGACCGGTACGCAGGCGGCCGCGCTGGGACCAGGTAGGAAGGAGCAACTAACTGCAAAAACCGCCACAAATCCCGAGGAGCGTCACTCGCGCTGCCCAGGCGCCGCCCCCGGCACCGCCCCCAGACCCGCCCCCAGCACCGCCCTGCCCCAGCACCGCCCCCAGCCCCGCCCTAGCACCGCCCTGCCCCAGCACCGCCCCCAGCCCCGCCCCAGCACCGCCCTGCCCCGGCACCGCCCCCAGCCCCCAGCCCCGCCCCTACCCCCGCCCCGCCCCGCCCCGGCGGCGCCTGGCGAACTGGGCCACTGTGCAGGCGTCTTCTATCCTTACACAAAGGGTGGGTGCAAAGCTGAATGTCCGCACGTATCCCTGCCCGGTGTGAGCATCCCAGGACGGCTCAGTCCCCGTGATGCCCTCTGTGGAGGACTTTTTACACCTTGTAATCTCCACCAGCCTCCATAAGCCACCTTAAAAATGTATATTCTTCAATGAGGATAAATGTCTGAATGTTATGGAAATTGTGAATAAATAAAGTCATCTTCAGGAAAATAGATATTAAAAAAAAAATATTTTCCCCAAACTAAATAAAAAAAACTACGTTCCCTATCACAATGCAGTTTTATTTATTTTCAATTTTTTTTAAGTAAGAAACAGACAGACAGATGGGCAGATACACAGGAAGGAAGAGAGATGAGAAGCATTAACTCATAGTGAGGGCACCTTAATTTTTCACTGATTGCTTTCTCACATGTGCCTGGAAAGGGATGATCCGCCCTCTCCGAGACTACTCCAGCCAAGCCAGTGACCCCTTGCTCAAACCAGTGACCTTGAGCTCAAACTAGTGACCAAGGGGTCATATCTATGATCCCACGCTCAAGCTGACCACACTGCACTCAAGCTGCTGAACCTGCATTCAAGTCGAATGAACCCACACTTGGTGACCTCAGGGTTTTGAACCTATGTCCTCAGTGTCCCAGGCTGTAGCTCTATTCACTGCGCCACCACCTGGTCAGGCACAACGCAGTTCTGAAATGAGCTTCCTAGGTTGCTGCCTCTTAGCCCCTACCTAATACATAGAATTTTGGAGGCCCCTCTAACAAAGGGACCCTGAAATAATCTGTGCCTACAGGAATCCTGTACCCAATATTTGGGTGGGTAGGTAGGTGGAGGACTTCAGGGTTAAAATGGTCACCATGACTTACAGATCCCTGCGCTGCAACGAATGAATGAAACCCCACTAAAAAGAGGGGCTCAACCACAGGACAAGCCTGGTGCCTCTCAGATGTCATTTCTAGACATGCTCCCTCTGTCTGGATCCATGCCTCAGGTAGGTCAAACCCATTCCTGCCTTAGGGTCTTTGCATTTTCTGCTTCCTCAGCCAAGGATGTTCCCACTCCTGCAAGAAACCTATAGAGAGACCCGCATTGTGAGGAACTGCTTTTGCCTTTGTTAGTGCCTTTGTTTTTTCTTGCAATTCGTTTTTCGCTTTTTTCTGTTCTTTAAGTTGTAAGTTTAATTCATTTATCTCTTCATTGTTTTTAAATAAATATTAATTTAACAAAAGTATATAATATATGCTCTCTACTTTTCTGCAAAAAAGAAAAATCAAGCAATGCATAAAAGTAGAAATGATAAAACTAAATATAATCATCACCCCAAATTCTAGTAAAAAAATTTTTAATATATCATGACCATCGTTCTAGCTATCTCTATAAACATTTAAACATAGGAGGACATACTCTTTTAATATATGATCATGCTAATTTTAAAGTAAAATGTAAATTAAATTTTAAGAAAATAAACTAAACTGTAACTGTAGGAATTACTCATTCGGGCTTTTTTTTTTCTTCCAGTTTCTCAAAGACCTTTTTAAAGAAAAATGATTATAAACAATGAAATTGAGGTAATTAATTTTTAAATTTTATTTTTCTTTCTTTCTTTCTTTTTTTGTGTGTGTGTTTATTTTCTTGATTTTAAAGATGGAAAGGGAGAGAACAGGAGAGAAACAGGAACGTCTGTCCTGCTGGGTAGGGGCTAAGAGGCAGTGCCCTGACTGGAGTTGAACTGGCCACCTCTGAGCTTCTAGATGATGCTCTAACCAACCGAGCTATCCGGCCAGGGCTTTAAATTTATTTGTTTGTTTATTTATTTATTTATTTATTTTTGTATTTTTCTGAAGCTGGAAACGGGGAGAGACAGTCAGACAGACTCCCGCATGCGCCCGACCGGGATCTGCCCGGCTCGCCCACCAGGGGGCGATGCTCTGCCCTCCGGGGGGTTGCTCTGCCGCAACCAGAGCCACTCTAGCGCCTGGGGCAGAGGCCAAGGAGCCATCCCCAGCGCCTGGGCCATCTTTGCTCCAATGGAGCCTTGGCTGCGGGAGGGGAAGAGAGAGACAGAGAGGAAGGGGGGGGGGTGGAGAAGCAAATGGGCGCTTCTCCTATGTGCCCTGGCTGGGAATCGAACCCGGGTCCCGGCACGCCAGGCCGTAAATTTATTTTTTAATTACAAATTACACTTAATATTATTTTGTATTAGGTTCAGGAGTATTGCATAGTGTTTAGACAATCATATACTTTACAAAGTGCTCCCCCAAAATTTCAAGTACCCATCTAGAACCATACATAGTTATTACAATATTACGGATTGTATTCCCTATGCTGTACTTTACACCCCTGTGACTATTCTGTAACTACCAATTTGTGCTTCTAATCAACTCACCCTTTACACCCAGTCCCCCAATTGTCCTATCCTTTGACAACCATCTGTCTGCATTTATGAATATGTTTCTATTTTGTTTGTTTATTTATCTTGTTCTTTAGTTTCCACATATAAATGAAATCATACTATTTGTCTTTCTCTGACTTATTTCATTGGCATTGAGGTGATTCATTTTTATCAAATTTCAACTTTCAATTATATATTTTTACTTCATTGTAAGAAAAATGAGGAAATTAGAACACACACTTTCTTCTATCTCTTCTCCTAACTCATGAATGTTTACATTGTTAGGTTTATAACATTTGCATTCTGTATCCACTAAACCCCTCACAATTTATGTGGACCCTGAGAAAAAAAGATACCTACTAAGAAGGACTCCTGGTTGCTAACTGGACTCAAATTCCAAAACAGAGTGGAGCAGCCATTTCTAAACAGGTGCCTCTCATGTAAACCACACTTCCGAGAGAAGCCTGCACTAAGCCGCCTGCTGCCTAGACTGAACTGCATGCCTGAACTTATTCCTGCCATCCAAGGAGTTCTTGGTATCCTATTTCAATCAATGGGGCTGAGGCTCCCCCATCCAATCAGAGGTGCCCAACCAGAGTGTCTTCATTCTGACCAATCCCAAACTTCAAGGATTTGAAGTCTTCATTTGCATGAAACCAGACCAATCAGGGATTAGGGGCAGGGACTTCTACTTCTGTCTATATAAGTGAGATAACCTCTAGCTCATGTTTCTTTTTGGAAGAGTGAACGTTGTGTTTCCCTGGCTGGAACTGAAACGCCAAAGATGAAACCCCATCTTGGCGCAGCAGGCAGAGTGGAGCAGTTTAGCACAGACCAGCACACCCCGAGTGGACTGGAGTGGGTGGAGTAGACCAGAGCAGAGTGGTGCTGCCTCACCCTAGGGCCTCCTTGCCATTGAGCTGCCTCACAGCTGTGCTGTCTCATAATTGGACTGTAATATTATTCAATGTTCTCTCAGCCCTGCTGTTTGCTCTGAATAAAGTTTCCTTCTTCAATGTCCCTTGGTGTTGTTGATGCCAACAATCATCTGTTGATACATTTTTAAGGGGATATTTAAGTGGATTTGACAGCCAACAATAATCTTTTTGCCATGTCTTTTTTATTCCTGAACTTTAGAATTGTAACCACTTCTTCATTGTCTAATTTGAATTATCTGAATATATTTTTCCGAAAGTATCACAGTTGTCATCTGCCTGAGTTTTTCGTTCTTGAGTATGTCCATCTGTTACATACATACGTGAGCAACTCAGCTAGCTTTAAAATTCCTGGATCATACTTTCTTTCCCTCTGAATTTGGTAGATTTGGCTTCCTATCTACTTAAAGGGAAGACAGATGAGGACAATTCTGAGAATAACAGTTTCCTTCTTGCATCATGTATTGTTTATTACTGCAGAACAAATTACTCCAAAACTGGGCTGAAAAGAACAAATACTTATTATCTCACAGTTTCTGTGGGTCAGAAATCTGGGAACAGATTGGCTGGATGATTCTGGCTCAGAGTCTCTATAGGTTGTGATTAAGCTATCCACTGGGACTGAAGAATTTTATTCCAGCCTCACTCACATTGTTGTTGACAGTATTCAGTCCTCACCACATGTGCCTCTATATAGGTTTCTTGAGTGTCTAATGACAAGTGACTTTCTCCAGGACGAGTGATTTAAAAGATAGAGAGAGAGAGCCCACATGCAACCAAGCTGGAAGCCACATTTTCATAACCTTTCAAATTCACAAGGCATAATAAGCTTTAGTCTAATAATATGTTTAGATAGCTTTAAAGAAGGATATAGAACAGAGTGTTCTGAATACACCATTACTTCATCTTTTGGGGGTTGCCAGCCAACCAGGCACACAGCTTCTGATCCTTACTCATATGGGACATATATAGCTGCTACAGATGACAGACGAAATGCACATGGTAATCTCTTTTTTTTTTTTTTTTTTTTGGTATTTTTCTGAAGTTGGAAATGGGGAGGCAGTCAGACAGACTCCCACATGTGCCTGACCAGGATCCACCGGGCACGCCCACCAGGGGGTTGTGCTCTGCCCATCTGGGGCGTCGCTCCGTTGTGGCCAGAGCCATTCTAGTACCTGAGGTGGAGGCCATGGAGCCGTCCTCAGCACCTGAGTTAACTTTGCTCCAATGGAGCTCTGGCTGTGGGAGGGGAAGAAAGAGACAGAGAGGAAGAAGCCGGGGAAGGGTGGAGAAGCAGATGGGCACTTCTTCTGTGTGCCCTGACTGGGAATCAAACCCGGACATCCACATGCCAGGCTGACACTCTACTGTTGAGCCAACTGGCCTGGGATCACATGGGTAATCTTAACTCAACAGCTGTCACCTCAATTTCTCACCATTTAAAAAATATTATTCTGATCATCTTAGCACAGGCTGGATGCCAAATCCCGCAGTCCTAGTATAGGATCACATCACAAAGTTTGCTGTGATTTAGTCGTCATCACTTTCTCTCCCATCCTTACCTCTGGTAGTTTCCTCAGCCAGAGGCGGGGTCATTGAAAGGAAAAATAACAGATTTCTCCTTTAGCTGCCTCACTTCATGGGTACTTTTTGTTCTACACTGCATCCTGCTCACGCCCTTACATATTGGATCCATCAAAGCTTCACCGGATGGGCCTTTCAGAACCATGACACCATTGTTAAGAAAATCTGTATTTAAAAAAAAGCACTTCTAAGAACCAAGCCATTGTCAGCGCAGTTGCTAACAGGATGGATCAGCTCACTTTTCAAACCCAGACCAGCAGCAAGATGGTGCAGACCATACTTCAGATGAGTGAGATTACCACTTCATCTAAAGCCCTCTTCACCCAGCCATTGTCTACCCATAAGATCTTCAGATTCCTACTTGTTGGTTATAACATTTCTAAGTTCTTAATCAGTATCTTGTTCTAAGGGCAGATGAGCCACTAGAGTTTGTTGAAAAGTCTGACAACAGTGGTGGAAGAATGTATCTCACAAACTTGCATAAGGCTCTAAAACGCTTAGCCACAATCGCTCTGAAGTCTGTCGTACAGGAGAGATTGGAGTCTTGCTGTGCCAGAATATTTCATCTAGTTTTGCAAAAATTCTATTATATTATGGCCAAAATTTGGTTTCTCTGATTTTTACTTTTTGAAATTTGTTAAGAGTCTCATCACGGTGTGACAACAATGAATTTTTGCCAATGTTCCTTGACCGTTAGAAAAGAATACGCATTTTCAGTAGGCTGTGATTGTATATTTCACATCACAATATCCTAATTTATTTTTGTTGTCAGTTCACAAGAAAGTAGGTGAAAAGCTCCCACTATGACTGTGGGTTTGTCAGTTATTCAATCCATTTGTCAATATAAGTTTTGGACATGTGGTTGGCTCCCCAGGATCTGCCTCATATCTTCTATATTGTGTCTCTTCCAAGTGTTGGGGACATAATGGATGGCATACCATGGATGGGTCATGATAATCTGAGATAACTGAAGAATGCCTTCCCTCTTGCTTCAGTTTTTTATTTCAGAATTTATGGATAAGCCAAGTCTAAGCCAACAACTACCTGCCATTTCCCTGGCTACACAGATCAGTTCAGCCACGATCACATGACTTAAGTTGGTCATCTGTAGCCCAGGATTTGTGTGTGTCTGTGCGTGTGTAGTTAAAGGGAGAGTTATTCTTCGGACTACGTGACAATGAGGAAATGTTCGTCTGCAGATACTGCTAATGGCCATCCTCTATCATGAGGAGAGACTGCTTTAGGTGAAATAAATGCTCTGAAAGCAAGGATGAGACAAAGGAGGAAATGGGGTCTTTGGGAGCCATTCAGGACCAAACCTCACCTTAAAGCTTTCTTATCTGAACTGTTGTGGTCAAGTGAATTTCCTTCATTATTTAAGCCAGTTTGAGCTGTGCTTTCTGTTTTTAGCCATGAAAAGCACCCTAACAAATTAAAATAGTTTAAGGTTATGATGCTAAATACAGAAAAATTAATGACTTGTAATTTCTTTATGGATTATATCTTTTTTGGTGACAGAGACAGAGAGAGGGACAGATAGGGACAGACAGACAGGAAAGGAGAGAGATGAGAAGCATTGTCTTCATTGTGGCCCCTTAGTTGTTCATTGATTGCTTTCTCATACTGCTTACAAAAATTAGGGGATATTTCAAAATGAATATGAAGCAATAAAAAAAGAAGCATTTGATTTTTTTTATTATTAAATAAGAACATCAGAAAAGGAAATGACAAGACAAAGAAAATTGATTATGCAAATGAGGTGCAAAACCAACTTTTATTTCATTGATGAAAATGCACTATACAAAAGGCTGAAAGTACTGGAGTAGCTGCACGTTCCCTGATCCCCTAATTTTTGTGAGCAGTATATATGCCTTGACCCAGGGGCTACAGCAGAGCAGGTGACCCCTTGGTTAAGCCAGCAACCTTGAGCTCAAGCCAGCAACCTTGGGTTTCAAGCCTGCGACCTTTGGGCTCAAGCCAGCGACCTCAGGGTTTCTAACCTGGGTCCTCTGTGTTCCAGACCAGTGCTCTATCCACCGTGTCACTGCCTGGTCAGGCTAGGGGTTATATCTTTTATCATAAAATATCCTTCTTTGTCCTAGTTAACTCTTTAGTTCTTAAATTCTATTCTTTTCCAAATATCACTGTGACCAAATCTACTTTCTTTTGTTGATATTTGTATACATATTATTTTTCATACTTTTATTTTCAAGATATACTTATCTTTTTCTTCTATATATTATCTATTAAGATAAAATATAGCTTACTTAATCACCTCTTATCCTTTGTAAGTTCTTAACTAATTGAAGACAGATGCAAAAAATCAGATGGTAGAGCCAAGAAGATATTTCAGCAGAAAGTAGATGAGTGGTTATCTTGGGCTGGGCAGTGAAGGAGAAAATAGGGCAGCATGGGGAGTGATAGCTCAAGGTTACAGGATATTTATTTTTTGAGTGAAGAAAATCTAAAATTAATTGTGGTAATAGATACACAACTCTGTAAATTTAATAAAAGCCAGTGAATTTACATTTTTAAGTGGGTGAGTTGTATAGTATGTGAATTATCTTAAGTTGTTAAAGAGAAAAGATAATAAATAAAACAAGAAACAATTGGGAAGAAAGAACTCTTAGAAATTTGAAGTATTGTTGCCAAAATGTACTTATATATAAATATACATTATATGAATTATTATATAATTAGGTCATTATATAACTATTACATATAAGTTATATAGATATAAATATTTTATATAATTAATATTATATATAAATATATAATTAATATTGTATAATACACATACGTTTATATCTATAAGAAAATTGCCCACAATATGGCACAGTAAGTTTAAAAGGCAGAAAACGTAAAAGAAAATATTAGCCTGACTGGTGTTGGCGTAGTGGATAGAATGTCGACCTGGGATTCTGAAGCCTTAGGTTCAAAACCCTGAAGTCACCTGCTTAAGTGCAGGCTCATCTGGTTTGAGTGAGGGCTCACCAGTTTGAGCGCTAGGTCATCAGCTTGAGCATGGGCTCATCGACATGATCCCATGGTCACTGGATTGAGCTCAAAGGTGGCTTGAGCCCAAGTTTGTTGGCTTGAGCTTAAGGTAGCTGGCTCAGCTGGAGTGCCTGGGTCAAGGCACGTATGAGAAAACAATCAATGAACAACTAAAGTGTCGCAACTACAAGTTGGTGCTTCTCATTTCTCTCCCTTTCAGTCTTTCTGGCTAAAAAAAAAAGGATTAAAAAATTAAGCCATGATGTTGAAATGTCTGCCTAATAGGAACTTCAAAAATACATGATAGAGTTGAAAGGATAGTGAAATAATAATAGTAATAGGAGCAAGAGAAGACAGTTTCCTGGAACTGAAGCACATGAGTCTTTCGTTCAGAAGGGCTCTCCAAGTGCCCAGCATAATGAATCAAAAACAGGCGTCCCCAAACTACGGCCCACGGGCCACATGCGGCCCCCTGAGGCCATTTATCCAACCCCGCCGCACTTCCGGAAGGGGCACCTCTTTCATTGGTGGTCAGTGAGAGGAGCACTGTATGTGGCAGCCCTCCAACGGTTTGAGGGCCAGTGAACTGTCCCCCTGTGTAAAAAGTTTGGGGACCCCTGATCAAAAAGATCCATGTGACATCAGTGCAGAATTTCAGAATATCAAGAATAATGGAAATATCCCACAAGCTTCCAAAAAGGGTAGGAGCAGAGGAGATGCATTCTGGCATCAGATGCTTCATCACTAACTGTGGGTGTCAGAGAAAAATTCACTATTGCCTCTAAGCTTCTGAGGAACAGTCATCATGCCCCTAGTCATCTAAAACAATCCATTGTTTAAAGGGAGAATAAAGATGTTTTCAGATATGGAAGGACTTAGGTTTACCTTGTGCACGTGTTTCTCAGGAAGTTATTTGAGTCTTTTCTCTAAAGCTAATGAATAGCAGTCCCTGGGTGATAGCCAAACAGCAATCTTGGAGACCAACTGTTTCAAAGAGAAGGAGGAAAATGTCCAAGAGAAAAGTTAAAGACCGTGCAGCAGCCACCACCTCCTCAGGAGAGCAGCCTCCCACCCCTCAGTGAGTAGGTTCATCGAGGCCGAACCCATCCTCAGCTAACTTCTGGTGTTTGTAAAGATTCTTTAGTGGGAGGCTGCCTGCTTTGCTAATACTAAACCCCAGAGGGCAAAGAGTGGGGAAGTAACTCACAGAGACTACCCAGCTGGATGACCTTGAGAAAGTCCAAAGTCAGTTGGCATATCAGTTAGCTGTTGCTGCATAACAAACCGTCCCAGAAATGTAATGGCTTCAAGCAAGAACCATGTAGTCTTGCTCATGTGAGTCTGTGGGCTGGCAGGAAAGTTCTGCTAATCTGGGTTGGGCTCAGCAGGGTTTGTTCATCCATCAGTTGTGAGTCATCTGTATGTCATCCAGGTGGCTTTACTGATCTTGGTTGACCCTTCTAACATGTCTGCAGACTCAATTGGGACAAATAGACTGACTGGCTCAGTTCCAGGTGGTTTCCATCCTACAGCAGGGTAACTCAGAGACCCAAGAGAGAAAGGAAGCATGTAAGACCTCTTTGAGGCCTAAGCCAAGAACCAAAACACCTTCCTTCTGCCACATTCTATTGACCAAAGGGCATCGAAGGGCTAGCTCAGACTCAAGGGGTGGGAAACACATTGCACTTCTTGATAGGAGGAGCTGCGTAGTCACATCACTGATGATGGGAATAGAGGGAGGGGTGAAAAGTCAGGGCTACCTGTGTAATCCATCTACCAGGGGAAGAAAATAAGGGTTTTCAGAAAGTAGTAAAATGGTCTCTCTTTTCCTAGGTGGGCTTTGTTTTCCTTTTTTCTGTGCTTTGGGCATGAATGGATCCAGGTATTCTGTATAGTTCAGACTTCGTTGTGTTTATTTCCCTATATTACACATGGAGAGAAGCCTTTGGACAGACCCAGGGTGGCTCCCCTGGTCTAAGGGACCACCAGAGAGGCATTCAGATCACTCCCGGAACAGAATATTGAAAGGGAGACTCACTCTCCCCTTCCAACACAGGGAGGCAGCAGAGGGTCAGACTGAGGCTCTCAAAGGAAGGAACAATAAGCTCTCCCTTCCCTCCTGGAGTTGATTTTTCCCCGAAACTAGCCATGGAGCTTCTGAGGGTAATGGGAGTGCCAGTTCAGGCAGAAACTTAAAATTATGCGGCTGCTCCTCTGTCTACGAATGGAGACTTTAAGTCACCAAGGACAATTTGTTCTATTAGCTTTTGAGTTTTCTTAAGTTATATAAATGTAAAGCAAATCAGCACTGCTATTTTTTTGAGAAAAGGTATAAATGAACCCTTACTTTCTTTATCTTGGAAATGCCTACCCCCAAAGAGTCCTTTATATACAAAGACATGGAACAGATAGCAATAGATTTGCACAGGGGCCACGGGCCAGCCTGCTAGAAAAAGGAAGGCAAGGACTCCAGGTTCTCTTTTCTTTTTATTTTTATTGGAACCAGACTCTCTTTTAAGGACTGGTGTATGGCCTCAGTGAGGTACAGCAGCAGGAAATTGTGGCTACTGCCCCAGAGGATAATTTTCTGTCTGTCTGCCTTTTGGGTGGCTTCCCCATGCCATCCTAGACACAGGTTTCTACCCAGGGTATGGCCTTTCTGCAGCCGTGCCTTCAAACAGCTGCCCCAACCTCAAGCCCAGGTAGGAGCTGCTGTCTCTGCATAGCTTCCAGGGTACTTGAACAATTTGGGTAACAAATCTCCAAGACTGCAATGTAGAATCTCTGTCAGTGGAAGCAAGTGAGGGATTATAGCAGGACACTGGACAAAAGCTGTGCTACTTGGATGTACTGGCTGAGCTCTGCGTGTTCAAACTGCAGTACTCAGTGCAGTAGGTTTCACGTGCACGCCCTCCGACAGTCCCTGTCTTCCAGTTTCCTGGAATCCCCAAGAGCTAAAGCAGTGGGGTTCCTCCTCTGCCATCAGACCCTAGCTGCTTCTCTGCCTCCGCCACAGCAGGGCCCAGGCCTGGCAACCACAGAGGATTCGGGCCCTGAAGTCAGTGTGTCCCAAGCCCATTCCCACTTCTGGAGGAGTAGCGGGAGCAGGGCTGCGCTCTGTTGGTTGAGTCTGGCAGCCCAGGGCCAGCCGCTAGCTCGTAGGAGGCTCCCCCGCAGGTGTTTGCCTCTGCTGATGCCCTGCACACTCGGGCGACCCTTGACTACCGAGAGGTGGCGAGCACAGGGCATCTGTCCACTCAGTGGCTCTGCTGCTGCAGGGCTTCATTTCCAAGTCAACAGTATAGGTGGCCTGACCCTGATCCACTAAGGGAATGGATTTGAGCACATGGTGAACTCTAAAAGCTGGGACAGAAAACCTGGTGTGAATACAGTGATGAAAAGGAAGTGGAGAGGCACCCTCTCTTAAGGAATGTTCTGGGCCAACTGCTGAAAACCCCATTCTAGGCAGGAATGCATATTGACAGTTTTGAGGAGAGAAAAGTTCTAAAGTTGTTTTTCTGAGGAGGGGAGGATAAGAACCGCTGTCTGCTTTGCAGGTATTGACTCACTGAAACCTCTTAAGAGGCCTCTGATCATCCCTGAGCTACTGTGGTCCTCCCTATTTTATAGAGAAGGAAACTGAGGCCCGTGGAAGCTGTGACTTGTTGGAGCCCGCATATCAGAAAGTGGCAAAGGAGGAGGATACAGAATGGAAGTAAAGAGGAGGCGGGGTGGAAGATGGGGAGACATTGGAGGCTGGCGAGTTAAAGTGATAGGGGACAGGTAGACAAGAAGAGGGATACCTTCTGGAGGCAGTATGGGACCGCTTTCAAAGACCACAACCAGAGGCCACCAACATGGGGTGGCCCCTCTTCCCAGAGGCCTGGGCCAGAGAGGCATCATGACCTCTGGGAGCCAGGCCTAGGACCTGCTGGCCTTTTCCTCTGCAGAGAGCTTGGTAGCACACACTTGTACCAGCCCAGACTACTGTACTTACCAGAGCTTGTAATGCTACATTTGTGAGATTTTCTGAATAATGTCTGGAGCTTCTCCCACAAATGGGAAACTCTGCTAGGGCCAGGGAGCATACCAATTGTCACCACTGTCATCGGTGCAAGCGCACACTGGTGCAGAGCTGACACTCACGAGTAGTAGGAATGAAACGAAACAGCAGCAAGTCAACCATGGCAAGGGGACAGGATGCGGGCTTGGGGGTGTGGTTTGCACAGTCATCCATTTGGTCTCAGCTCCTCCTTCTGTCTCAGACCCCGACTCTCGTCTTGAATGCACATGTGTCATTTCAGCACATAGGAGCTGGAGCGATGTTCATTGGTTGTAGAGAGTGTTCAGAGGAAATGAGGGAATGATGCTGATGATTTCTTTGAGGTTATGTCTTTTCTGTTGAGGTTTTAGCTGTTTACCAGCTGTGAAGTATCTAAGTGCAGCCATCCCACTTCACTAGAGTGGCTGTCTCAGGGATGCGACCAGGAGGTGACAGAGCTGGGTGTGTTCCTGGGATGGGAGGAACCACCCAGGACTCCTTCTCAGAGTCTCTGCTCTTTCTCTTCTCCTCCAGGGACAGGGTAATGGACTCATAAAACTGGAGCCAGCACATTGGCCTTTCTGATTTGACTTCTATTCACCTGCAGGAATCATTTCACCTATAACAATTTATTTATTCCTCAACCTTAGAAGTGTCTGCTGTGTAAAGATGCAAAGTAATAGTTATTGAAGATGCGACTGGTTTCTGCAAGTTCCACTGTTTAATTTGGAGGAATAGTAATTGTTGGTTATTAGAATCTTCATGGGCTTTATTTATATATTTATTTATGTGGCAACATTATTTGTTTCTTGTCCTTAAACTGTGATGAGTGGGAATTTCTTGGGGGGAGGTATGAGTATGCTCCTCTCTACCTTTGACTTTCTTCCTTTTTTAACAGCTACAAGACTTAGTGTCTAAATAAAACCAACCAACAGGAATAAGTACATACTACTGCTTTATGAATCTGACAGATGATTGTAATGGCAACAAACCTGTAGATAGAAAACCTATAAAACACCTCAAAGCTCCTTTCTTTTGTCAAGTTGTGATGAAGGATATGGACTCAGGGAAGAAAACTCAACCAGCCAGGGAATATATGTGAATTTCTTAGGTCAGGCAGATAAGATATTTATAACACACATGAGTCTGAAATTCTAAATTGCAAAGATTTCAAGGCTGGGCTTGAAGGAAGATCTTGGATTTTCTCCATCTACATAGTCTGTAAAATTGGGATTTTCCTGTATTTATTCCAGTCACAACAAAAGACAAAGACCTGATTTTTATAAAAAGCAGAAAGAGAAAGAATTGGGAGTCCAACAAGAGGTATTCCAGGACTCATCCTGTAGGAGTTGGGCTGGGACAGGAAGTTTCATCCATCCCGCCAAGAACATTTGGGCCAACGAAACCCATCCACCTTGGTCCCCCAGTGGCCCATCAAGGTCATCCATGAACACTAAAGAGCATCCACAAGAACCACCTGGGGAAGACTTCCTTACCCACCTGCTACATTCACCTGTGTCCATGCTTATTCTTCACCCAAACTTGGTTTTCCTTTTTGGGCCACTTCTGCATGTTGGATTGGTCAACTCATCTTATTTTCTTGGTTCAACCATTGGCACTTCGGAGGAATTTTCACATTTCCTGGCTTTCTCCTCCTCCTCTCCCTTTCTCCAGGAAGACTCTTCAACCTACCTTTGACTGCCAAGGATCCAACAACTAATTCCCCAATGGGGGCCACCAAACTAACTAATCAAGAAATTACTATTTTGGAGCAGTGCGCAGGGGTGCTGGAGAGGGAAAGAGAACGGAAGGGGGAAGAGAAGAGATATGTAGGCATTAAAGGCTGCCACAATCATCCCAGACACAGCTGACATGAACCCCTTTGGTCAATCTCCATTTTAGCACCAGTGCCACTAACTACTCAGATCTGTTTGCAGATTTGTGAAATGATCTGAGAAGCTAGACAGGATTAATGAAAAAATATCGGTACTGTGTTCTCTAAATAGTAACACTGTAAAAGGGAGTCACCAAATTCCTTCAGCAACAACAAAATATAAATCTGAGGATTCAAATTCAATAGCAAAAAGCAGGGCGGGAATTTTTAATAAGTATAATTAGTGGTCTCAGAGAGATGCATAAGGATATTGCCTTTATAGACAAATAAGACTATGAAAAGCTCAATTGCTAAATTAAGAAAGACAAAAACTCAATAGATGGGCTGAAAAATGGAGTAAATACAGCTGCAGATCAAGTTGGTAATCAAGAAAACCTGAACAATTATCCTAAAAATATGAAGAAATAGAAAGCATGAAATAAAAAGTTAAGGATCAAGGAAGATAGAAAACACTGCAAAAGCCATCAGATGGGAATTCTAGAAAGAGACCATGGAAAGAATGGAAGGAAGAAAAATTTCCAAGAAATAATAGAGGAAATTCTCTCCAAACTGAAAAAAAATGCATGCAGGGCCCCTCAAGAGATCAACATGGAAATAGAGCATTATCTTCAAAATTCTGAGTGGAAATCACTTGGAACCTATAACTAGTTACCAGCCCTAACCACTTACTAAACTATCACTCATTGTGAGGGCAAAATAAAGACATTTTCAGACACGCAGGAAGCCAAATATTTAAGTTTCACACTCTAAAACAAATGAAAACCAAATATTAGATGATGAGCTCTAGCAAGAAGAAAAATGAAGACATGCAAAAAATAATACAATACAAGAAACATTAGTAACCAAATAAAATAATAAGAGCTATTTTAAAGCATAAATAACATTGTAAAAAATTTTAAAGGACAACGTGATGTTACTTGGAAAACTGACAGTTATCCTCAAATACTAAGTATATATATCCATACCCTATGACACAGAAATTCTGTTCCTGTGTATGTATTCAAAAAGAATGTATAGGTATGTAACAAAAAAGATAAGTGTTAGACTGTTATTGCAGTGTTATTTGCAACACCCACAAACTGAGACAAATACAAACATTCACCAACAGTAGCATAGATAACTTGTGATACAGTCATAGAATAGATTACACAACACAAGAAAAGCACCACTGCATTATTCTTCTGTGTGGTTGAGTCTCAGAGGAATTATTTCAAGCAAAACAAGTCAAACACAACAAAATACATACTATTATTTCAAGTATATAAAGTTGAGAAACAGGAAAAACTGATTTATGGTAATGGGAGTCAGCGTTATAATTGACCAGTGAGGGGGGAAATGAGTGGGAGACCCAACATAGTCTTTCGGAGTACTGCTCATGTTGCGTATCTTGCTCTGAGTAGTGTTTGCATGGATATGTTCACCTTGGAAAAAATTCATCAAGCTGTATAAATAAGATTTTGACATACTGATGTATACGTGTTATACATAAATAAAAACTTTATAAATAATCATGAACGAAAATTTGAGAGAAGTGGTAAATGGAACAGAGGGAAGTATTACTGTGTTGTTTGACTTCTTGTGGTGGCATGGCAACTTAACTACAGACAGTGTTTTCTTTTTAATTTTTCTTTAATTTTTATTAATTTTAATTTATTATGTTCACATGGATTCAAGTGTCCCACTGAATATAACTCCCTCATCCCCACCCCTAGGTCCTTTTCTACACTGCCTTTGCCCTCCTACCCTTAACTCCCTCCCCCATCCTTCTAGGATTTACTGTCCTGTTATCTATCTCTCTGTTATCTATCAAAATATATAATTACACTAATCCCTTCACCTTCTCTGATCCCATTCCCTCATCCCCCTTCCCTCTGACTGCTGTCCCTCTGGTCCCTGGGACCCAGCCTCTGCCTCTATTCCATTCCTCAGTTCACTTGGTTCATTAGATTCCACATATATGTGGGATAATATGTATTTTTCTTTCTCTGCCTGGCTTATTTCACTTAGCATAATAATCTCCAGGACCATCCATGCTGTCACAAAAGGTAAGAATTCCTTCTTTTTCATGGCTGCGTAGTATTCCATTGTGATTGTGTACTACCACTTTTTAATCCACTTGTCCACTGACAGACACTTGGGCTGTTTCCAGTTCATGGCTATTATAAACAATGCTGCAATAAATATGGGGGTGCATAACTTCTTCTGAATCAGTGATTTGGTATTCTTAGGATATATTCCTAGTACTGGGATAGCTGGGTCAAAAGGCAGTTCCAGCTTTAATTTTTTGAGGAAACTTCATAATGTTTGCCACAGTGGCTGTAAAAACCTGCATTCCCACTAGCAGTGAAGGAGGGTTCCCTTTTCTCCACACCCTCGCCAGCACTTGTGTGTTGTTTCATTAATGAGCACCATTCTGACAGGTGTGAGGTGGTGTCTCACTGTGGTTTTAATTTGTATTTCTTTGATGATTAGAAACGTTGAACATTTTTTCATATGCCTATTGGCCATCTGAATGTCCTCTTTGGAGAAGTGTCTATTCAGTTCTTTAGTCCATTTTTGAATTGGATTATTTACCATCCTGGTGTTGAGTTTTAAAAGTTCTTTATAAATTCGGGTTATTAACTCCTTATCAGACATATTGGTGAATATGTTCTCCCATTGTGTCGGTTGTCTTTTTATTTTGTTCATGGTGTCCTTTGCTATGCAAAAGCTTTTTAGTTTAATATAGTCTCATTTGTTTATTTTGTCCATCATTTCACTTAACCGTATAGATAAATCAGCAAAAATATTGGTATGAGAGATATCGGAGAGTTTACTGCCTATGTTTTTTTCTAAGATGTTTATGGTTTCACGACTTACATTTAAGTCTTTTATCCATTTTGAGATTACTTTTGTGAATGGTGTAAGTTGGTGGTCTAGTTTAATTTTTTTGCATGTACCTGTCCAATTTTCCCTACACCACTTATTAAAGAGACTGTCTTTACTCTATTGTATGCTCTTACCTCCTTTGTCAAATATCAGTTGACCATAAAGTTGTGGGTTTTCTGGGTTCTCTATTCTGTTCCATTGATCTGTATGTCTGTTCTTATGCCAGTACCAAGCAGTTTTGAGTACAAAATAGCCTTGATGTATAATTTGATATTAGGAAGTGTGATACTTCACACTTTATTCTTCATTTTCAAGATTGTAGAGGCTATTCCTGTTCTTTTTGTTTTTTATATAAATTTTTGGAATATTTGTTCTATATCTTTAAAGTATACCATTGATATTTTAATAGGAATTGTATTAAATTTATAGATTGCCTTGGGTAATATAGATATTTTAATGATGTTTATTCTTCCTATCCATGAACACAGTATATGCTTCCACTTGTTTGTATCTTCCTTGATTTCTTTTATCAATGTTTTCTAATTTTTAGAGTACAGGTCTTTTACCTCCTTGGTTAAATTTACTCCTAAGTACTTTTTTTTATAATAGTGAAGGGGATTGTTTCCTTAATTTTTCTTTCAGACACTTTATTGTTGGTATATAGAAATGTCACTGAATTCTGAATATTAACTTTATATCCTGCCACAATGTCGAATTCATTTATCAGGTCCAATAGTTTTTTGAATGAGACTTTAAAGTTTTCTATGTACAGTATTATGTCATCAGCAAATAATGATAGTTTTACTTCTTCTTTTCCAATTTGGATGCCTTTTATTTCTTTTTCTTGTCTGATTGCTGTGGCTAGGACTTCCAAAACTATGTTGAATAAAAGTGGTAAAAGGGGGCACCCCTGCCTTGTTCTTGATCTTAAGGGGATTGCTTTTCATTTTTTCCCATTGAGTATGATGTTGGCCTTGGGTTTGTCATAGATGACCTTTATCATGTTAGGGTATGTTCCCTGTATTCCTACTTTGCTGAGAGTTTTGATCATAAATGGGTACTGGCTTTTTCAAATGCTTTTTCTTCATCTATTGATATTATCATGTGATTTTTATCCTTCCTTTTGATTATGTGATGAATCACATTGATTGATTTGTGAATATTGTACCAGCCTTGCCTCCCCAGAATAAATCCCACTTGATCATAATGTATTTTTTTTCATGTATTGCTGTGTCTGATTTGCTAATATTTTGTTGAGAATTTTAGCATTTAAGCTCATCAGGGGTATTGGCCTATAGTTTTCTCTCTTTGTAGTATCTTTACCTGGTTTTGGAATGAGGATTATGCTTGCCTCAAAAAAAGAGCTTAGAAATTTTCTCTCCTCTTGAATTCTTTGAAATAGCTTGAGAAGGATAGATGTTAGTTCTTTTTTGAATATTTGGTAAAATTCACTTGTGAAGCCATCTGGTACAGAACTTTTGTTTGCTGGGTGTTTTTGATAACTGTTTCAATTTTATTTGTTGTTATTGGTCTGTTTAGGTTTTCTGATTCTTCCAGATTGAGTTTTGGAAGAATATATGTTTCTAGGAATTTATCTATTTCTTCTAGATAGTCCGATTCTTTGGTATACAGATCTTCATAGTATTTTCTTACAATTCTTGGAATTTTTGCAATGTCAGTTGTTACTTCTCTGTTTTCACATCTAATTTTATTTGAGTTTTCTCTCTTTTTTTCTTGATGTGTCTGGTTAAAGCTTCATCAATCTTGTTTACCTTTTCAAAGAACCAGCTGTTGGTTTCATTGACATTTGTGTTGTTGTTGTTTTTTTTAGCCTCTACATCAATTATTTCAGCTCTGATCTTTATTATTCTTTACTTCTACTTCCTCAGGGCTTTATTTGTTGTTCTTTTTCTAGTTCTCTTAGATGCTTTTTCTTGCTTCTTAAGGTATGCCTGTAATGCTATAAATTTCTGTCTCAGGACTGCTTTTGCTGTGTCCCATAAATTTTGAGTTGTTGTATGTTCGTTTTCATTTGTTTCAAGGAAAGTTTTGATTACTTCTTTGATCTCGTTAACCCATTTGTTATTTAATAACATGCTATTTAGCCTTGAAGTGTTTGAATGTTTTTCAGTTTTTCTATTGTAATTGATTTCTTGTTTCATTCCATTGTGATCAGAAAAGATGCTTGATATGATTTTAATCTTCTTAAATATATTGCAACTCACTTTGTGTCCTAACATGTGGTCTATCCTTGAAAATGTACCATGGGCACTTGAAAAGAATGTATATTCTGCCTGACCTATGGTGGCACAGTGGATAAAGCGTCAACCTGGAAACACTGAGGTTGCCAGTTCAAAACCCTGGCTTGCCTGGTCAAGGCACATATGGAAGTTGATGCTTCTTGCTCCTCCCTCTTCTCTCTCTCTCTCTCTCTCTCTCTCCCCCTCCTCTCTAAAATGAATAAATAAAAAAAAATTAAAAAAAAAAAAAGAATGTATATTCTGCTGCTTTGGGGTAAAAGGTTCTGAAGATATTTATTAAATCCAGTTGATCAAGTGTGTCATTTAAGGCCTCTGTTTCGTTGTTAATTTTCTGTCTAGAGGATCTATCCATTGATGTTAGTGGGGTATTGAAATCCCCTACTATTATAGTATTGCTGTTCATCTTGCCCTTTATATCTATCAAAATCTGCTTTATATATTTAAGTGCTTCTATATTAGGCACATAGATATTTATAATGGTTATATCCCCCTGTTGGATTACTCCCTTTATTATTATGAAGTGACCTTCTTTATCCCTCACTATAGACTTTGTTTTAAAGTCTATTTTGTCAGATATAAGTATTCCTACCCCAGCGACTTTATCATTTCCATTTGTGTGAAATACTTTTTTCCATTCTTTCACTTTCAGTCTATGTGTATCTTTTTTTTTTGAGGTGGCTCTCTTGTAGAGAGCATATGTATGGGTCCTGTTTTCTTATCCACGCAGCTATACTATGTCATTTGATTGGAGCTTTTAATCCATTTACTTTTAAGATTATTATTAATATGTAGTTGTTTATTGCCATTTTATTCTTTAAATCTACAATTCTTTTTTTTTCTTGATTTTTCCCCTTTTCTCTTTTTATAGCAAGCCTGTTAACCTTTCTTGCAGTACTGGTTTGGCTGTAATGAATTCCTTGAGGTTTTTGGTTTTTTTTTTTGTCTGAGAAGCTTTTTATTTCTCCTTCAATTTTAAATGATAGCCTTGTTGGATAAAGAAGTCTTGGTTGTAGGTTCTTGCTTTGCAACATTTTGAATATTTCTTGACAATCCCTCCTGGCCTCAAGTGTTCCTGTTGAGATGTCAGATGTCATCCTTATGGGAACTCCTCTGTAGGTAATTAACTGCTTTTCTCTTGCAGCTTTTAGTATTCTTTGTCTCTTAACTTTGGCACTTTAATCATGATGTGTCCTGGTGTAGACCTATTAGGGTTCCTCCTTAATGGAACTCTCTGTACTTCTTGAAATTGTGTGACTTTTTCTTTCATCAATTTAGGGGAAATTTCAGTTATGATTTCTTCAAACAGGTTCTCTATTCCTTGTTCATTCTCTTCTCCTTCAGGAAACACTATGATGTGGGTGTTGTTTCTCTTCATGTTGTTGCAGAGCTCTCTTTGAGTTTCCTTGGACTTTTTGAGCCTTTCCTTTTTGCCGCTCTGCTTCCATGCTTTTGTTTATATTGTCCTCTAAATCGCTGGTTCAATCTTCTACTTCATTCAGTCTGCTGTTAATTCCTTCTAGTGCAGTCTTCATTTCCAATATTGTATTTGTCATTTCTGACTGGTTCTTTTTTATGATTTTAATGTCCTTTTTGATGCTTGCTATCTCTTCATTTAGGTGCTCATCCTGTCTATCCATTGTTGCCCTAAGATCCTTGAGCATCTTAAAATCTTTGTTTTAAATTCTGCATCTGTTTATTTGATTACTTCAATCTTATTCAGTTCTTTTTCTGGGGATTTCTTTTGTTGATATGTTTGGGTCACATTTCTCTGTCTGCCCATTTTGTATGTGTATTAGGTTGTGTTGTCTGACTTTGAAATTTTTCTGTGGTCTTTATGAAGAAGATGGGCTCATTGGTATTGTCTTCCAGGACACTTGTTTTCCTTGTTCTAGGAATGCTTACTCAGGGTACTATTTTCACTCTTCTTGTATGTGAGTATTCGATGCAGTTGGTCCTTTCATGGCTACAATTATCCCTTTAGGCTGGTTGACTCTAAGGGTCAACCTTGATCATGTGTATTACACACTGTGCAATGTCTGTCCTGTTGGGTGTATTTATTCTCTACAGTGTCTGATGCTTGCTAAACTTCACCTTTGGGGGAGTTGCTTGTGTAGGTAGTTGAGTCTAGGGTTGGTGCTGTCTGCCACCCACTACCAGTGTGTTGACTCTAGTTCTTCTTGGGTTGGCATCAGTTGTTGTTTGTAACCCACTGTGGGCTACCAGCCTGCAGCTACTGCATGTTTTGCTGTTTGTATCTGCGTTTTCTGTGTGTGGGTACTGTGAAAGGGGCCACCCTTTGTCTAAGGATCAGCTTCCTTCTGCTTAGGGAGAGCAGCTCCATAAAAGCTCTAAGCTCTGTAAGATTTTTCTCCACTTTTCAGCTCCTCCTCCACGTCTTGCAGCTCTCTGGTCTTCCCACAGAGTATTTGGTAGTAAGAGTGTAGTGTGGGCTCAGATTGGCCTCACCCAAACAACCCCTCTACAGGTTGCACACTTGGTGGGTTAGGGAAGCTGAGGTTGTAAATACAACTTTTGTGGGACCTCTTACTTCAGGAGTCTGTTAGTCAATAGCTCAGTACAGGGAATTTGGCTCCTTCTCCAGAGCTTGATACCTCAGCCATTGCTGGATACTCAAATTTTATTTATCCCCAAAAAGGTGAGCAGCAGATTTAGAGTGAGTGTGGCTCGCAGTCCCCTCTGCAGCTGATGAGACCCCAATCTCAGGGAGGAAGATGGAGGGAGTTCTCTCCTGAGGCTATCTGTGCCCCTCTGGAAAGGTGGCTAAGCCCTTTGACCAGATCCAACAATATAGTCACAGGAACCTACACATTAAATGTCTATACTCCAAACCTCTCTTCCTTCCCCATAGAATTTAGCCTAGCAGGACAGAATATCCAGTGCCCAGGCTAGCTGACTATGAAGCTCCACTCTATCCAATGCACATGAGCTGCTTTACCGGTGCTAATCACAGAGAGTGTAATTTGCCTCAGCTGGGCCCGGTGTGAGGTGCTTTTCCTTAGGATACCACTCTAGCAAGGGTTTTTAGGTCCTGAACTGATGTTCTTTACAGCTGGATGTGCCAGCCCTGGGCCTCCCTTGTAGGAACCCAACACAATCAGTGGGAGACATTGCCTGTAACTTGCCCTCAGCAACTTTCTTGGAGCTACAAGCAATACAGTGTTTGTTGCTGCCTCTGCTAGGCTCAGGTGTACATGGCAATACCAAGCTGCACTCCTAGGCTGGGTTTTACCCACTTTGGTCCTGGGAGAAAGTCTGATGAAATGGTCAAGTTTTCCTGAGTCCTGCCTCCTTCAGCCTCTGTCTGTTGGCTGCTTATTGGGCTCAGCCACTGAAAAACCTCTGCTGGAGTCTAACGCCTGCAGCAATTCAGGGATTAGGAAGGGTGAGTGGCGTGGCTCTGCCTCTTGTCCCCAGGTTTCATTCTGTCCAGACTTTTCTTATAGACTTCAGTAGGGCATGGCCCCAGAACTCTGGTGGGTGTGGCTTCGGAGACCCAAATGTGTGGTCTTCCTGCTCTTTGAATAGCTTAACTCTGTCTCTCATGAGGTGGAAGCACCAGTCATAGACTCAGGAGAGTGTGGGGGGGAGCTCTGGTCTCTGTACAAGAAAATTGAGTCACTGATGTTCCCTGTGCATCCTGGCCTCTCAGAACAACCTGTTGCTGTCGTGAACCAGCAAAGCTAGTAATTCTAGGTCCTGAGTGGGAACAGCATGGAATTAAGAAAATACACTTAAAGAATTAAAGAATGTGTTCAGTGGGCTCTGTAAAGTGGAGAGCAGAAATAGAGCATGCCCCAAAACTGCATCTTGCTTTATTTATAGGGCAGAGCGGGCCCCATTAGCAAATCAATGAGATCTCTGATCACATTTCCAAGGCAACCCAAGAATTTTTACCAAGTGCAGAAAACCTAAACTATTCAAAACATTTTAATTTTATACAAAACAGATAGGAGAAACTTGCCTCCAGTCTTTCCAGGGGGTATGGGGGTAGGATGAGTACAAACAATTGAGCATCACAGGTAACATGGAGGTGTGGGGAAGAGCTTAGCCTTTTGCAAATTAATCAGGCAAGTGAGGTGGGAGGTTGAGCAGACTGTCAACTTACAGCCAGTTCTCCACACCTCTGTCCCCCCAGAATCTAAACTGCTAAAAACCCTGTTGGCTTTTTGGTCCCCAACATACCCACCTTTTCTATTTTTTAATTTTAATTTATGTGCTGTGATTCATATTCATCTGATTTCCATGTTCCGATTTGACGGCAGACTGGAAAAATATAAAATAGACACAAAATTAAAAGAGCCAATATTAACAGATAACAAAACAAGTGTCTTAATACAATGAAGGGTTTAAAGCCTTTTAGATTATCAAGCAAATTCTTAGCTAATACAGCAGGATCTAAAATAAAATCTTTGCAATTTTGAATGTCCTTAACATATTAATGTAATTTCACCAAGTCCATGTTGACACCATCACTGCTCCACATTATTTGTAAATGTACCCAACCCCATTTCAGTCTGAGAACTGTCCCAAAGAGCAAGAGTCACACACATTCAGAAAGTCCGCATAGCACTGGAACTGTTGTCACATTTCTACACTTTGAAGCTAGAGTCCAAATCCCAATGACCACTGCTTCTATTACATTATGCTTTTTTTTCAAGCTTAATGTCAATAATGAATTTCTGGCAATGATTCAGGTAGACTGGAAAGGCCATCTGCAGCATGTGTGGAGATGGAGCTTCTGTTTCCTTTAACCTGGAGAGATGAAACCAAGGGCCTTTCCCTTGAACTTTGCAGGTGAGGAGGCAGAAAGGAGAGAGAGAGAGAGAGAGAGAGAGAGAGGCTCTAAATTTGGAGTAGGTCCCAGCCTAAAATAGGCATGGGGCATTGAGGTAGGAGGAGAAAAGAGTTTGTAAAGGAGACACGATGTATTAAACAAGGCAGTAGATTCATGGCAAGTGGGGAGGAAAATAAGACCATCAATACACACAACAGAGATCTTTGAGGGATGAGTAAAACCTGAATATTCAGGGTAGGCAGAGTAAGTGGCCCTCATGTGTTTAAGAAATGAGTTTGGCTTACCTGCTACTTGGATGATTACCCTAGACTCATCCATGGTGACATGAGATGGGGCCGATGGCCCTGGGCACCTTCAGTCTTCAGTGGCAAGTCCCAGCAGGCTGGGCAAGGTTAGGTCAGAGGTGGCTGAAGTAGGGCTGGAAGAGACTGAATTCTCCCTTGGAGGAGCAAGGGGGCAGCCTACCTTTCAGTGTTCCTTTTTCCCATGGCCCTGGTGGGGGCCGAGAAGCCAGGCAGGCTTTAGCCCAATGACCTTCCTTTCCACTCTTGAAGCAGGGCCCTGATGGAGTCTTATGAGACCCCTTAGGGGCATTGGAGCCTTTAAGGGCGTATGCCAAGAGCTGGTATTTTGCCTGATCTCTTTGGGCTCTGTCTGCCTTTTCCTGTTCCTCTCGGTCATTATAGACCTTAAAAGCCATGTCAGAAGATTTCACTGAGGGGTTTGAGGATCCTCCTTTGCCTATATAAACTTTTTCCATATATCTGGAGCTGATTGGAAAATGACAGGACAGTGTTATCAGCTGGATCAAATGAAGGAGGGTATAACTTTGCAGGAGAAAGAGGTTTGGAGTGTGCTAAGAGGATTTGATAGATGGAACAGGTTTGACAGAGAAAGGGATGAGAGCATAGTATATACAATTGCTCTTGTGAAGTGAGTTTCTCATCCTGGCTCATGGTATCTCTCACTAAACATTCTGGAACCCAGCCAAGAGCCTCAGGAGACCTAGGAAAAACATACACATATCCTCAGCCCCATAGGAGGACAGGGTCTGGCCCTTGCCGATTCCTGTGAGCAGGTCCCTCCATTTCACTTCAGGGAAGGCTTTCCTTGTAGGATTCCAGAGTCTCAGCTGCTGAATGATCCTGTACATTAGCATTCAAAAAAATGTTTAAGTAAAAAGTGTTATAAAGAAGATTTGCAAGAGTTCCAGGATATGACTCCCCCTTTTTTATTTTTTATAATTGACCTTTAAGTATTTGCTGGGCACACTTTATAATGCCTTGACCCTGAGGATTGTAAGAAAATACCTGTACTTATGTTAATTCCAAAAGTCTGACAAAATATAGTAAATGCTTTTCTAAATAACATCCCATATTCTTCAAAAACATTTCTACCCCATTAATTAACAGGAAATTTAAAGAACACATAAGACTGAAAAAATCCAGTATGACTTTGATTATCTTCCCTTTTTTTTTTAGTTACACCTTTGTTAGGCAAATCCATGCTGCCCCAAGCCATGCAGCTTGCAGCTTGCAGCAGCTTTTTGAGTGAGTCAACAGAGAAAAAAAACAAAACAAAAGTTGTTTAGCGCCCTGGCTGGTTGGCTCAGCGGTAGAGCGTCGGCCTGGCGTGCAGAAGTCCCGGGTTCGATTCCCGGCCAGGGCACAAAGGAGAGGCGCCCATCTGCTTCTCCACCCCTCCCCCTCTCCTTCCTCTCTGTCTCTCTCGTCCCCTCCTGCAGCCGAGGCTCCATTGGAGCAAAGATGGCCCGGGCGCTGGGGATGGCTCCTTGGCCTCTGCCCCAGGCGCTGGAGTGGCTCTGGTCGCAATGAAGCGACGCCCCAGAGGGGCAGAGCATCGCCCCCTGGTGGGCAGAGCGTCGCCCCCTGGTGGGCGTGCCAGGTGGATCCCGGTCGGGCACATGCGGGAGTCTGTCTGTCTCTCCCCGTTTCTAGCTTCAGAAAAATACAAAAAAAAAAAAAAGTTGTTTAGCAATAACAGATGCATCAGCTCAACCAAGTTAGCAAGTCTTTAGAATACACATTCTATTCTATCTAAATTTAAGTGAGGCCCTGGCCAGTTGGCTCAGTGGTAGAGTGTCAGCCTGGTGTGCAGGAGTCCTGGGTTTGATTCCCGGCCAGGGCACACAGGAGAAGTGCCCGTCTGCTTCTCCGCCCCTCCACTCCTTCCTCTCTGTCTCTCTCTTCCCCTCCCACAGCCAAGGCTCCATTGGAGCAAAGTTTTCCCGGGCGCTGAGGATGGCTCTGTGGCCTCTGCCTCAGGCGCTAGAATGGCTCTGGTTGCAGCAGAGCAACGCCGCAGATGGGCAGAGCATCGCCCCCTGGTAGGCATGCCGGGTGGATCCTGGTCAGATGCATGCGGGAGTCTGTCTGACTGCCTCCCCGTTTCCAACTTCAGAAAAAATAAATAAATAAAAATAAATAAATAAATTTAAATGAGCACACCTTACAAGTTCTAATTTTAAAAAAAATGTAGGGATCAAACCACTTTATTAGAGCCAGCATTTTCAATTTTTGCATGCAAGAACTTAATTCAGGCCTTAAAAACAGACACCTTTTAGACAACATTAAACAAAGACTAAACAGAAACAAGAATTAGATGAACCAGACAAACCAGAGAGAAACTCAGGATTTCAGAGCACAACCAGATTAGAAAGATGCCTGCCTGATCTTAGGGCATTTTTTGACAGAGAGAATAAACAACAGCTCAGACTAGTCAAAACTTTCTTGAGAAATATCTCAGGTGGCCACATGAAAATTTTTGATAGCCAGATACACCTGGGGTCCCCTCCAAATTTCCAGGCAAAGAATAGGAAAGACACAAAATGATAATTCAGAGGATTGTAACTAAAACATTAAAGAAAGTTAGACAATAATAAGAAAAACTGTAACTTTCCTAACACCTGAGTCTCCTATCCATTCTCATATTCCAATAGCTGCTGCAACTGGCAGTTCAGACTGACTATACTGAGATTTCTCTACCTCAATTTTAGCTGAGCTGAAAACTTAGTTGATGGGGGTGAGGAAGTCTCCACCGTCCACCACCTTGAATCACCTGCCCTTTGGCAGCACACCCAGATCTACACTCATTTGCTCAATGTCTCCCTCTCTCACAGCACGGGCAGAGGTCCAGAGCATCAGGAGCCAGCCACCCCTGAGGGAGAGGTGGAGACCGACATTCGGGGGAAACAGGGCAACCTCCAGCAAAATGTTCCAAACCCCCAAATTGGAAACAAGATCGATGGGCAAAAGTACTTCCCTGACCTTCCTTCTTTCATTTGTTTTGCCTTTTTTTTTTTTTTTTGTATTTTTCTGAAGCTGGAAATGGGGAGAGACAGTCAGACAGACTCCCGCATGCGCCCAACCGGGATCCACCCAGCACGCCCACCAGGGGCGATGCTCTGCCCACCAGGGGGCGATGCTCTGCCCCTCCAGGGCATTGCTCTGCCACGACGAGAGCCATTCTAGCGCCTGGGGCAGAGGCCAAGGAGCCATCCCCAGTGCCCGGGCCATCTTTGCTCCAATGGAGCCTTGGCTGCGGGAGGGGAAGAGAGAGACAGAGAGGAAGGAGGGGGGGGTGGAGAAGCAAATGGGCACTTCTCCTATGTGCCCTGGCCGGGAATCGAACCCGGTCCCCCGCATGCCAGGCCGACGCTCTACCGCTGAGCCAACCGGCCAGGGCCTGTTTTGCCTTTTATCAAAGTATCCTGGAAGCCTCCCCTTAAGTGCTATGGCAATAGCAAGACCTTTCATATATGAAGTCCCAATACCAGTGCATATTCTGATGTAATCCCCTATATTTTGAGCCTGATCTAAAGTTTGTTGGAGTGGGAATCTCCAAAGGTCTGAGACAAAGATCCTGGGAGCAACCCGATAAGCATAATAAAGAGCAGAGGGCTGTGGAGGCGCAAAGGTTAAGGTGGCCATAGCCGTGACATCTTCACAATATCCTAAGTCATCCTCAGACGCCAAGGTCTTCTCATATTTACATCTCTCTGTTTCTACCTCACTCTGATCAAATAACACCTTCTCCCCAAATAAAAACATTTGTACTAAAAGAAAAAGGTCCTTCAATTTTGACCCTAACTGTTCCATAATTTATTACTCCCAATTATACTCTCCCCCCAAACTCTACTCAAAAATTTTACTTACTGCGTGCACCTGGGGAGTTCCGTCACCTGCCTTTAGTTTAGTTTTCCCTTTCTCAGGAGCCTGTTCAGGTGCCACTTGTCATGAACCAGTGTGACTAGTAATCCCAGGTCCTGAGTGGGAATGGCGCAGAATTAAGAAAATATGCTTAAAGAATTAAAGAATGGTTTCAGGTGGGCTCTGCAAAGCTGATAACAGAAACAGAGAGTGCCCCAAAACTGCATCTTGCTTTATTTATAGGGCAAAGTGGGCCATTAGCAAATCAATGAGATCTTTGATCACATTTCCAAGGCAACCCAAGAATTTTTACCAAGTACAGAAAAACCCCACCATTCATAACATCTTAATTTTACACAAAACAAAAGATAGAAGAAACTTGCCTCCAGTCTTTCCAGGGGGCATGGGGGTAGGATGAGTCCAAGCAATCAAGCATCACAGGTAACATGGAGGTGTGGGGAAGGGCTTAGCCTTTTGCAACTTAATCAGGCAAGTGAGGTGGGGGGTTGGGCAGACTGTCAGCTTACAGCCAGTTCCCCACACCTCTGTCCCCCAAAAATCTAAACTGCAAAAACCCTGTTGGCTTTTTGGTCCCCAACATGTTGCCATGACTGGGGTAGGAGAGACTCCCGAGGGTGGAGCAGGTGCTTTTCCCCAGGCTGATGCCACTCAGGGGGAATTGCTCCACACAAGAAAGAAGGCGACTGCAGTATGGGAGAATGACTCAGCACAGGGATTCTGGTGGCTGTGCCCCACAGTGTCTCCCTGGGCCTCCAACTTTACACTCTTCTCACACAACTTCAGTTCTCTCAGCTCTCCCCTGCTGGATCCCTGAATAAGTGGCTGTGAATGAGGTTTATGCATGGGCCCTTTAAGATAGAGTCTGCCTCCAAGAGCTCTGTCTCTTTCTCCCAGACAGAAACCCAGCTGTTTTCACAGCTAAATGCTGTTCGGCTGCCTCTTCTAGGCTCTGTGACTCTGGACTGGAGCTCCAGGTCTGGGGCTGGGCCTCAGGGCTCAGCTCTCAGGGTGAACCTCCCCACAGTGAGAATCCCTCCGGACCCTCAGGCATCGCTTGTTCCTGGGAGCGAGGCAGTCCTTTCTGCATCTTCACTCTTCCTACCAGTCTCAGTGTGGCTTCTTTGGTGATCCTTGCTTATAGACTCCTCTTAGTTTAGTCCAAATTGGTTTTCCAAGATGATTGTTCTTAAATTCAGTTGTAATTCAATTTGATCCTGAGAGGTGGCAGATGGAATGTCCACCTACTCCGTCGCCATCTTTGTTTTCCTCCAGATAGTGTTTTTATTTAATTTATTTTATTTTATTTATTTTTTTGTGTGTGGCAGAGACAGAGAGAGTCAGAGAGAGGGACAGATAGGGACAGACAGATAGGAAGGGAGACAGATGAGAAACATCAATTCTTCGTTGCAGCTCCTTAGTTGTTCATTGATTGATTTCTCATATGTGCCTTGACTGGGGGTGGGGGTGGTGGGGGAGTAGCTACAGCAGACCGAGTGACTCCTTGTTGGAGCCAGTGACCTTGGGCTCAAGCTGGTGAGCCTTGCTCAAACCAGATGAGCCCGTGCTCAAGCTGGTGACCTCAGGGTCTTGAACCTGGGTCCTCCACATCCCAATCTGATGCTCTATCCACTGCGCCACCACCTGGTCAGGCCAGATAGTGTTTTAAAAATGCAACTTGATAGATTTTTAAAAGGTGAAAAATTTTAACAAAGAAAATTCAACTGGTATAACAAAACATTAGAAAATGTGTAAAGATTGGCTTGGTCAAATAGCTCAGTTGGTTGGAGCATCATCCTGGAGCACAGAGGTTGCTGATTAGATTCCCTGGTCAAGGTACATACAATAAGAGATTTAAGTTTCTGTCTCTCTCTCTCTGCCTCTGTCTCTCTCTCTCTCAAAAAAAAAAGGGAGAGGGTAAAAAAAACAAACCCAAGGAAATATACAAGAAACAAAAAAGTAGAACAAACGCTTCCAATAATTTAAGAGATCACAATAGATGTGAGTGGGTTAAACTCATAATTAAAATAAAAAGACTCTAGTTTGATAAAATTACAAACTCTACCTATATGTGTTTTATGTGAAACATTTCTAAAAGAGACGGTCCAGGAAAAAATGTGAATAAATGAACATGCTAATAAAATAAAAAAATATGATAATATTAAATTCAGATGAAATAGAACTCAAAGTCAAAGCATTTAATAAAACAAAGAAAAGAATACGTCATACTGAAAAATGGGAATGACCCATAGAGTAACATTTGTATTTATATTATAACTTCAAATTTCACAGAGCAGAAATATGACAGAATTATATATAAAAACACATTAGGTCCTCAATATCTCAGCGGGCAATTTTGACAAAACTCTCGCAAAAATAAATAAAAAATATTTAAATAAATCAATTAGTGAGATTCATCTAATCTTATATGTACACTCTCTTACACAAATTTCTGCTCAACAGAGATAGTGTATTCTTTTTTATTTTAAAAGATTTTATATATTCTTTTAAAGACAAATGGAATTTCTGAAAATGACTTGTGCAAGGTCATAAAGGAAATAATAAATTCCATAAGGCTGTTATTATTTAGGCCATATTACCTAATTGAAATGCAGTAAAATTAACAAAAACATTTTAATAGCTCTTGAATTAAAATATAAATAAAACTTTATAATGTACAGATTATTTGTGTCTGAACGATAACAGAATCACCATATCACAAAGCCTGTGTTTTTCTGCCAAAGCAACTCTTGAAGGAAAAGGTATGGCTTACATGCATTTATTAGATAACAAAAAAAAAATTGAAGATAAACTTTCAATTCAAAAAATTGTTAAAAACCATTTAAAAATTGCAAAAAGTAGAACGATGGAGTTAACACTAAAGTAGAAATTAATCAAATAAAAACAAAAACAATGCAATTGATCTGTGAAATAGATGTTTCAAAGACAAAAGAAGACAGGTCAGGAAAATAAAGCCATATGCCAATCTTTTTCATAAATATAGATGCAACACTCCTAAATAATATACCATATAGAACAGCGGTTCTCAACCTGCATTTTCCGATGGTGACCCCTGTGTTTTGGTCGTTCGACTCCCACCGGGGTCACGACCCACAGGTTGAGAACCGCTGATATAGAACATAAACCCAACAGGCCATAAAGAGAACAGGGTGTTGCCCAACAAAGTTACTTTCTGTCTAAGACTTATTCTGTATTTGATTCACTCTCAATGTATCTTTCCTCTCTATGTGCCTCTCTCTCTCAATTCCTCTCTCTGTCTCTGTCCCTGTCTCTGTCCCTCCCTCCCAAACACTCCCCCTCCTCACCTCATCTTCCTATCTCCCTTTGCCTTCTTCTATCTCTGCCTGTTCCCACTCCCTCTTCCTCCTACCTCTGTCCCTCATCTTCTCTCTCTCTCTCTCTGTACTTGTGTATTTTTCATCTTTTCTGTATGTATGTCTTCTGAATATGCTTACTTGTGAGTCTCTTGACCTTACATATCAAATCCATCCTTTTTCTTTATAGTTTTACATCTGTTTCTTTCTTTGTGTTCAGATGTTTCTTTCATTTTCCCACTTTTTTTCCTTATTTTTTCTTTTCTATGTCTCTTCCTTAAGTGGTACAAATATCAAAATAAGCAAATGTTATAATTTTATTAAATTAATGTGCTCCTTGATATTAATTTTTAATTAAGATCAACAGACCATGTTAGAGTATTACCTTTAAAATAAAATTGAGTTAATTTTTTTCAATTATCGTTTAAATTCAATATTATGTTGTATTAGTTTCAGGTGTACAGCACAGTGGTCACACAATCATTCCCTTCGCAAAATGCTTCCCCCAATATTCCCAGTACCCAACTGCCACTCTACATATTCACTATATTTCTATGCTCTACTTTATATCCCCATGACTACTTCGTAACTACTAATTTAGACTTCTTTTTTTTTAAATTTTATTTTTTAATGGGACGACATCAATAAATCAGGATACATATATTCAAAGATAACAAGTCCAGGTTATCTTGTCGTTCAATTATGTTGCATACCCATCACCCAAAGTCAGATTGTCCTCTGTCACCTTCTATCTAGTTTTCTTTGTGCCCCTCCCCTTTTCCCTCTCCCTCTCCCCCGTCCCCCTCCCTCCATAACCACCACACTCTTATCAATGTCTCTTAGTTTCACTTTTATGTCCCACCTACGTATGGAATAATGTAGTTCCTGTTTTTTTCTGATTTACTTATTTTGCTTCGTATAATGTTATCAAGATCCCACCATTTTGCTGTAAATGATCCGATGTCATCATTTCTTATGGCTGAGTAGTATTCCATAGTGTATATGTGCTACATCTTCTTTATCCAGTCATCTATTGACGGGCTTTTTGGTTGACTTCTTAATCCAGCGGTTCTCAACCTGTGGGTCGCGACCCCGGCGGGGGTCGAACGACCAAAACACAGGGGTCACCTAAAGCCATTGGAAATACATATTTTATTTAAAAATGTATTGTATAATAAATATGTATTCTCTGATGGCTTTAGGTGACCCCTGTGTTTTGGTCGTTCGACCCCCGCCGGGGTCGCGACCCACAGGTTGAGAACCGCTGTCTTAATCTCTTCACCTTTGTCACAGTCTCTCAACCACTGCCCCCTCTGGCAACCATCAGTTTATCCTCTAAACCTATGAGTCTGTTCCAATTTTGTTTGTTGGCTTCTTCTGTTCTTTAGAGTCCACATAGAAGTGAAATCATATGGTATTTGTCCTTTTCCTACTGATTTATCTCCTTTAGCATAATACCCTCTAGGTCCATTCATGCTATTGCAAATGGTAAAATTTTATTCTCTTATGGTCAAGTAATATTTCATTGTATATTTGTACCCACACTTTTGATCCACTCATCTATTGATGGACATCTGGGTTGCTTTCATATCTTGCCTATTATAAATAACACTGCAATGAACTGAGGGCTGCATATATCCTTTCAAATTAGTCCTTTGGGTTTCCTCATATATATGCCCAGAAGTGTAAATGCTGGGTCATAAAGAAGTTCCATTTTTTAATTTTTTGAGGAATTTCCATACTGTTTTCTTAAACTACATTCCCACCAACAATGCACAAGGGTTGCCTTTTCTCCACAGCCTTGACAACACCTGGTGTTTGTTGATTTTGATGATAGCCATTCTGACAAGTTGAGGTGATATCTCATTCTAGTTTTAATTTGAATGTTTTGGATTACTAGATGCCTGTCTTCGATGTCACAGATTCTTTTCTCTATCTGGCCTGTTCTATTAGCTAAACTTGTAAGCTCATTTTTCAATTTATGTATTCAGTTTTTTACCTCTGTGTTTAAAGTTTCTATCTCCTTGGTGAGGTACTCAGTTTTTTTTTCTTCCTGAGCTCATTAAGTTGCTCATTAGTGTTTCCTTGCCATCTTGTTGAGTATTTTCACAACTTTTTTTTTTTTTTTTGTATTTTTCTGAAGCTGGAAACGGGGAGAGACAGTCAGACAGACTCCCGCATGCCCGACCGGGATCCACCCGGCACGCCCACCAGGGGCAACGCTCTGCCCACCAGGGGGCGATGCTCTGCCCCTCCAGGGCATCGCTCTGCCGCGACCAGAGCCACTCTAGCGCCTGGGGCAGAAGCCAAGGAGCCATCCCCAGCGCCCGGGCCATCTTTTGCTCCAATGGAGCCTTGGCTGCGGGAGGGGAAGAGAGAGACAGAGAGGAAGGAAGGGGGGTGTGGAGAAGCAAATGGGCGCTTCTACTATGTGCCCTGGCCGGGAATCGAACCCTGGTCCTCCGCACGCCAGGCCGACGCTCTACCGCTGAGCCAACCGGCCAGGGCCTATTTTCACAACTTTAGTTTTGAATTCTCTGTCATTTAACTCCAAGGTTTCCATGTCAGGGGTCGGGAACCTATGGCTCGTGAGCCAGATGTGGCTCTTTTGATGGCTGCATCTGGCTCACAGACAAATCTTTAATAAAAAAAAATAATGTTAAAAATATAAAACATTCTCATGTATTACAATCCATTCACTTTCTACTGCTCATGTTCATGGTTGCGGGTGGCTGGAGCCAATCACAGCTGTCCTCCAGGACAACACCAAATTTTTATTGGATAATGTGTAATGTACACGGGTCGTTGTATGGCTCTCACAGAGTTACATTTTAAAATATGTGGCGTTCATGGCTCTCTCAGCCAAAAAGTTTCCTGACCTCTGTTTCCATGTGATTGAAGTTGCATTCTGGAGATTAAAAAAATTTTTTTTTCTGAACTGCACCTCTTTCTTGAGTAGCCATTGTTATTTATTTATTTTTTCCTGCCTTTAGTCCATTTGGTGCATGGACCTTTCAGGTGATCCTGTGAACCCAGCTTGGGTTTCTTCTTTGAGTTATAACTGTTCACTTTGTTGAAAGCTTAAGGGGAGAAATCAAGAGTATCCCTCCTGCTGCCACCACTCTGATGTCACCCTCTGTGTGTCATTTTTGGAGAAGTGTCTATTCAGGAGGTTCTCAGCCAATTTTTAATTGGAATATTTGTTTTTCTGGTATTGAGTTGTATGACTTTTTTTTTTATAAATTTTGGATATTAACCCCTTATCAGATGTATTATTGGAAAACATCTTCTCTTAATTAAATTGTCTTTTTCATTTTGTTAATAGTTTCCTTTTCTGTTCAGAAACTTTTAAATTTGATTTAGTCCCATTTGTTTTAGTTTTTCCTTTGTTTCCCTAGCTTGAAAAGATATATCAGAAAAATTTTGTGAAGAGAAATGTCAGAAATGTTACTGCTGGCAAAGTAACATTTTTTGCTACTCCAAGATGGCTTCAGAGTAGGTGAACACTTCACTAACCTGCTGCTCTGGGCCCCAAATTGAATTTACAGCTAAATTATAGTACAACCAACCTGAATAACTAACTAAAGGATTTTATAACCAAGGACTGCATAAGAAGCCAAGAGACTGTTAAGAAGGGCAGAGATACAGAAAGGCTTGACCCCATGCACAGGTGTGGGTGTTTCACCACCAGGAGTCCTTCTCTGGAGGAGTGAGGGCTCTCAATCCCAAGCAGGGATCCCTGGCCTAGGTTCCCAGGAAAAGGATCCCACAAAGTAATTGTTGGTGAAAACCAGAGGAGACTGAGTTTGGCTGGGTCACCCAGAAGCCATGTACAAAGAGGAAATCTCTCCCATTGTTACAGTACCAGCGTGGGGTGTGCACTCTCTTGTTACCCCTACTCCCTAATGCTGATATGGCCACTCTGCTGAGCTTGGTCCTGCAGAGGGGTCTTCAGGTTACAACCACAGTCACTTTTGGGACACTCCTTCTTGTGGGAGGCTTGTGAGGGAGACACGAGCTGTAACTGGGCAAAAAGGCTTTGGAAAACGGTCACATGTTTCCCATTTTGAGGGCACAACTGGTGCCTTTCCTCACCCTAACCTGTTGAGCTGCTGTACCCACAGGTGTGGCTGAAGTCCCCACATGCAGGGAGATAGGAGAACAGTGTAGAGTCGGAAATTTCTATGGTTTGGGAAGAGAGCTACTCTACTTGAGCCAACTGGGGAGACTCTAGGGTGTGTGATTTTGGGGAAAGGCTGTGGTAGGGACAAATAACAGGATTCCTGTGCTGATTTGTTCTCTAGTGTTGTGGTTGTCATCTTTCTTGGGTGGAGCACTCCCTTCTATAGGGAATCAGCCTGTGAGAACCAATTGTCCCACTCTCTGGACTCTTTCTTGCCTCACCCTGTAGAGATTAGGCCCTGCTGAAGAGTCAGCAGCCTGGGTTAAAGAATAGAGTTCTAGGCCCTGGCCAGTTTGCTCAGTGGTAGAGCATCGGCCTGGCGTGCAGGAGTCCCGGGTTTGATTCCCGACCAGGGCCCACAGGAGAAGCGCCCATCTGCTTCTCCACCCCTCCCACTCTCCTTTCTCTCTGTCTCTCTCTTCCCCTCCCGCAGCTGAGGCTCCATTGGAGCAAAGTTCACCCGGGCGCTGAGGATGGCTCTGTGGCCTCTGCCTCAGGTGCTAGAATGGCTCTGATTGCGGCAGAGCGACACCCTAGATGGGCAGAGCATCTCCCCCTGGTGGGCATGCCGGGTGGTTCCCAGTCAGGCGCATGCAGGAGTCTAACTGCCTCACCGTTTCCAACTTGGGAAAAAAAAAAAGAAACAGTTATCGAAAAACTCCCAACAAAGAAAAGTCCTGGGCCTGATGGCTTCACAAGTGAATTCTACCAAATATTCAAAGAACTAACTCCTATCCTTCTCAAGCTATTTCAAAAAATTCAAGAGGAAAGAAGACTTCCAAGCTCCTTTTATGAAGCGAGCATAATTCTGATTCCAAAACCAGGCAAAGACAACACAAAGAAAGAAAATTATAGGCCAATATCCCTGATGAATATAGATGCTAAAATCCTCAACAAAATATTAGCAAACTGGATCCAGCAATATATGGAAAAAATCATACACCATGACCAAGTGGGATTTATTCTGAGGAGGCAAGGCTGGTACAATATTCACAAATCAATCAATGTGATTCATCACATAAACAAAAGGAAGGAGAAAAACCACATGATAATTTCAATAGATGCAGAAAAAGCATTTGATAAAATCCAGCACCCATTCATGATCAAAACTCTCAGCAAAGTGGGAATACAGGGAACATACCTCAACATGATAAAGGCCATCTATGACAAATCCACAGCCAACATCATACTCAATGGGCAAAAATTAAAAGCAATCCCCTTAAGATCAGGAACAAGGCAGGGGTGCCCCCTTTCACCACTCTTATTCAACATAGTCCTGGAAGTCCTAGCCACAGCAATCAGACAAGAAGAAGAAATAAAAGGCATTCAAGTTGGAAAAGAAAAAGTAAAACTATCATTATTTGCAGATGATTTGATATTGTATATAGAAAACCCTAAAGTCTCAGTCAAAAAACTACTGGACCTGATAAATGAATTCAGCAAAGTGGCAGGATATAAAATTAATACTCAGAAATCAAAGGCATTTTTATACACCAACAATGAACAGTCAGAAAAAGGAATTAAGGAAACAATCCCCTTTACTATTACAACCAAAAAAATGAAGTACCTAGGAGTAAATTTAACCAAGGAGACTAAAGACGTGTACTCAGAAAATTATAAAACATTGATAAAAGAAATCAAGGAAGATACACACAAGTGGAAGCATATACCATGCTCATGATTAGGAAGAATAAACATCATTAAAATGTCTATATTACCCAAAGCAATCTATAAATTCAATGCAATACCAATTAAAATACCAATGACATACTTCAAAGATATAGATCACATATTCCAAAAATTTATATGGGACCAAAAAAGAACATGAATAGCCTCAGCAATCTTAAAAAAGAAGAATAAAGTGGGAGGTATCACACTTCCTGAAATCAAGTTATACTACAAGGCCATTGTATTCAAATCAGCCTGGTACTGGCATAAGAACAGGCATATAGATCAATGGAACAGAACAGAGAACCCAGAAATAAACCCACAGCTCTATGGACAACTGATATTTGACAAAGGAGGTAAGGGCATACAATGGAGTAAAGACAGCTTCTTTATAAATGGTGTTGGGAAAATTGGACAACTACCTGCAAAAAAATGAAACTAGACCACTAATTTACACCATTCACAAAAATAAACTCAAAATGGATAAAAGACTTAAATGTAAGCCGTGAAATCATAAGCATCTTAGAAGAAAACATAGGCAATAAGCTCTCTGACATCTCTTGCAGCAATATATTTGCTGATTTATCTCCACAGGCAAGTGAAATAAAAGACAGGATAAACAAATGGGATTATATCAAACTAAAAAGCTTTTGCACAGCCAAAGACAATAAGAACAGAATAAAAAGACAAACTACACAATGGGAGAACATATTTGACAATACATCTGATAAGGAGTTAATAACCAAAATTTATGAAGAACTTGTAAATCTTAACACCAGGAAGACAAACAATCCAATCAAAAAATGGGAAAAAGAAATGAATAGACACTTCTCCAAAGAGAACATACAGATAGTCAATAGGCATATGAAAAGTGCTCAACACCACTAATCATTAGAGAAATGCAAATTAAAACCACAATGAGATATCACCTCACACCAGTCAGAATGGTGCTCATCAACAAAACAACACAGAATAAGTGCTGGTGAGGATGTGGAGAAAAGGGAACCCTCCTGCACTGCTGGTGAGAATGCAGACTGGTGCAGCCTCTGTGGAAAACAGTATGGATATTCCTCAAAAAATTGAAAATTGAACTGCCTTTTGACCCAGCCATCCCACTTTTAGGAATACACCCCAAGAACACCATAGAACTGTTCCAAAAGGAGAAATGCACCCTCATGTTTGTGGCAGCATTGTTCACAATAGTGAAGATCTGGAAACAGCCCAAGTGTCCATCAGAGGACAAGTGGATTAAAAAGCTTTGGTACATATATACTATGGAATACTACTCAGCCATAAGAAATGATGACATCGGATCATTTACAATAACATGGATGGAACTTGATAACATTATATGGAGTGAAATAAGTAAATCAGAAAAAACTAAGAACTATATGAATCCATACATAGATGGGACATAAAAATGAGACTCAGAGACATGGACAAGAATGTGATGGTAACAAGGAGTGGGGTGGAGGGGTAGGGAGGGGGCGAGGAAGGAGAAAGGGGTTGGGGGAGGGGAGGGGCACAAAGAAAACCAGATAGAAGGTAACAGGAGACAATTGGACTTTGGGTGAGGGGTATGCAGCACAATCAAATGTCAAAATAATCTGGAGATGTTATCTCTCAACATATGTACCCTGATTTATCAATGTCACTGCATTAAATTTAATAATAATTTTAAAAAATAGAGAAACAAGCCCAAAAGCACAGTGTGTATATATAGAAAAATAGTTTATATGAAAGTTGATTTTTTAAAGTTTTTAATAATAAAATATTCACTGAATCATAAGGGAGGGATTGGCTATCTACATGAAAATAAACCTACATATCATAATCCCATAGCATAATAAAAATAAATTACATCTGATTTTAAAAGGTAAACTAAAAAAAACAATTATATTACAATCTTTGTAGGAGAGACTTTCTTACTAATACGTAAAATCTACAAGCCAAGAAAAGGGCATAAATTAGAGATTTGCACAAAAATATTAATATTAAAACCAGATTGTCAAAATTAACATAAATCAAGTGAAGAGACAAGTGATGGACAAGAAAAAAATAGCTACAAATCTGATAAAGAGGAGTAACAGCCAGAGTGCCTACAGATTAATAAAAAGACCAAAAAACCCCAAGACAAAACAAAGTGAGCAAAGTAGGTAATTAACATATAAAAGAAATATCAATCAACAAATACATGTAAAGATGCTTAATTTTAGATATAATATTCAGGCAGTTGCAATTAAAATTAAAACTTTTTTTTTTTTTTTTTTTTGCTTCTGTCACACTAGTAACACCCAATGCTGGCGAAGGTGTGGGGAAACGAGCACTATCATACACTAGTGGTAGGTAGGAGTATTTATAGAGTGCAACTTAGTAGTGGCCATGGTTTGAACCTACAGTTCCACTTGTAGGAATCTATTCTTCAGAAGCATGTGCACAAATACAAGAGGATTTGTGGCAGCACGGTTTGTATTAGTGTCATGATCCATGAGAAGGGTAAGGAGGAGGGGGGAAGGTTGGTCCCGTGGGTAGAGCAGGGTACAGACCTAGGACACCTGGAGTGTAGTGTGTCCTGCCGCACCAGCTTCATGTGGTGGCTCTTCCTGGCCCTCAGATTATAGCTGTGTGTTCCTGGACAGGTTGGTCCCCTCCTGACCAGGGTTGTTAACTCTAAAGTGGGATCGGTCGCATCAGGTGGTTTGAGGATTGAACTAGACCACGTTCAAACATTCCCCCAACTTCTCCCCCCCCCCCCTTGCTTCTGTCAGAAAGAGTCAGGGAATGATCTGTCAGGTCAGGTAGCCTGGTCTTTGGAGATCAGCGGGCTGAGAGGGCAGCTCAAGCCAGCCACCCTGCATCCTTGCCAGCAAGACTGGAGAAAACCTCGTTGATGCTTTTTACCCTTTGGCATTACTGTCATCATGACAACTACAACTACCATCAATAGTCCAGTAAGAAGCCCACCCTCACTTCTGCTTCAATTCCATCCAAAAAACATGAGATAATCACTAGCTCCTCAGCCTGGTTCACAGGCCTTTCTCCAGCCCCACACTCACCTGGCCCTCCTCGGTGCTCCGCTAGGGGTGAATCCTCGCTACCTTCTAGAGGCCAACAGTCCTGACACCCTTCCTCAGACTCCCTGGGGCCCCAGGTTCCTCCGTACCACTCCTGCTGCTGTGTCTACACGCCCACGGAGCTGTGTCTGCAAGTCCCCCTGCCACTCTGCAAATATAGATCTTCCTGCTGTGTTCCAGACTCTAGCATGCATTGAATATGAGGCTTGATTTTAAGAGTTCTTAACCACGTTTAGGGGATAGACACAGATGCAAACAAGTGCAAAGCTGTGCCATCCATAGGGTTGTTTCTGGGGAGGAGCTTTGGCAGAAATGTCTTGAAGCTTTGTTTGCAATGAAAACACAAGGTTTCTACTTCGGGAGTATTTTGTTTAGCTGAGAAAGGGAGAGAGAGATTACAGGAGGGAGAGCAAAGCTCCCCCGGGCAGCCTCTGGAGTGGCCCCTGCTGTGTGAAGAACTTGGGTTCAGAGCCTTAAATGTAGAGGAGGGGTATTCTCTGTACCCCTCTTCCTGGTCATCGTGCAGGCCACTCAGCGCTCATGGGGCACCCATGGGTGGTCTCTCCCTTCCTTTGCTAATAGATACAAAAAACTGGATAACCATTTTGCTAAGTAGGCAACTAGGACTGAGCTCTCAAAAGAATCATGTCAATTTGTAGCTCTTATTACTGCATAACATTATTTCCTTAAAGTTAGAGTATGCATTTTAACGAATTCATAAAACTCAAACGGTAAGTCTCATGGTGGGATGGGGGGGGGAACAGCACTGCGACTTTGAACTGAGAGGTGGGAGGATCCTGTGTGGGGCTGGGAGCCAGTGGCAGCCCCTCCGAGGCTGGGGTGGAGGCTTTCTCTTCGGGGCTTGGAGCCTGGGCTAGCAGGGGGACACATTTACCAGGGTAGCAGCTTCTCTTTTCTTCCCCCAAAGCCCACACTGCTTGTGAGCCAGCAGTCCCACACCCAGGTGCCAAGCAGGCCTTGCTGCTGGGAAGGTACCAGGCAGGGGCGGCCCCAGAAAGGGCTCCATCTCATGAGTTACTGAGGTCAGGGTTAAATCTTGTCTTTGCCTGCATTCACCCACTCAGTCACTCATTCAGGTGGTCACTCAGTGACTCTCTGAGCGCCTGCTCTGTGCCAGGCCCTGTACTAAAGGCTGGGCATTCAGTGATAAGTGAATGTCTTCCCTGAAGTTCTGTCCTAGGAATTGTGTGTGTATTGTGGGTGGGGTTGTTTGGAGACCAGCCGTAAACAAATATTTAAGCAACAAATGTCTAGAGCAGGGGTCCCCAAACTTTTTACACAGGGGGCCAGTTCACTGTCCCTCAGACTGTTGGAGGGCCGGACTATAAAAAAAAAACTATGAACAAATCCCTATGCACACTGCACATGTCTTATTTATTTATTTTTTTTAATTTAATTTAATTTTTTTTTGTATTTTTCTGAAGCTGGAAACGGGGAGAGACAGTCAGACAGACTCCCGCATGCGCCCGACCGGGATCCACCCGGCACGCCCACCAGGGGCGATGCTCTGCCCATCCTGGGCATCGCTCTGCTGCGACCAGAGCCACTCCAGTGCCTGGGGCAGAGGCCAAGGAGCCATCCCCAGCGCCCGGTCCATCTTTGCTCCAATGGAGCCTTGGCTGCGGGAGGGGAAGAGAGAGACAGGGAGGAAGGAGGGGGGCGGGGTGGAGAAGCAAATGAGCGCCTCTCCTATGTGCCCTGGCCGGGAATCAAACCCGGGTCCCCCGCACACCAGGCCGACGCTCTACCGCTGAGCCAACCGGCCAGGGCCTTGCACAGGTCTTATTTTAAAGTAAAAAAATAAAACGGGAACAAATACAATATTTAAAATAAAGAACAAGTAAATTTAAATCAACAAACTGACCAGTATTTCAATGGGAACTATGCTCCTCTCACTGACCACCAATGAAAGAGGTGCCCCTTCCAGAAGTGCAGCGGGGGCCGGATAAATGGCCTCAGGGGGCCGCATGCGGCCCGCGGGCCGTTGTTTGGGGACCCCTGGTCTAGAGAGTGAATTTTTTTTTCATAAGGAAAGCAAATAAAACACAGTAGTGTGAGGTGCAAAGGGACGGCCTGGCTGGGGAGGTGACATCTGAGCTGAGATGGGTGATGAGGACCAGCTGCCCTGGAGGAACAGAGGGAAGTAATAAGGGGAAGTCTAGTCGGCTAGTCCCTAGTCCGAGGCCTCTGTGGCTCTGGTCCAGGGTCAGCTGCTTGCGTGGTGTGGGTGTGAACTCTGGCAGGGCTCTGGACCGCTCCAGAGCTCCAGTCCCCCACACTGTGCGAGCCGCTGTTGGGCTGCGGTCACCCACACCCAACCTTTGCTGGGTGTGCTGGAGTGCCTTAGGGCTTCAATCGGACACTTCTAGGACGAGGGACAGAGTCTTTAGCTGACACACAGACTAGGAAGCCCAGAGCCTATTGGCATCTGGGTGTGTGTGTGTGTGTGTGTGTGTGTGCGTGCGCGCGCGTGCGTGTAGAAGAAGAATAACTAGAGAGGAAATGATCTCTCAGCCACTCCTGTGAGAGCTCTGTGGCCTACTTGGCTTTGTTGAGCTAACATCTCTCTTTCCTCACTGATGTCCTGGGCCATCTGTTTCCTGATTGTCCCGCTTCCACCCAGCCCTGCTTAGAACGTGGCCAGGGATTGTCCTTCCTGCAGTGCAGCTGCTGGGGTGCAGAGAATCCTGGCTCTGGCAGCCCTCTCCTGCCTTTTCCTGGCTGCCATTCATGGGCTGAACATTTCTATCCAGAGCAGAAGCTGAAGCTGAGAACTCAGAGGAGCAGAAAAGGGAACCGGGGCGGAGGAAGCTGATCCTGACTTCCTGCGAGAGCCACTTGTGCTTTTCAGCAGATTCATCCTCTCTGGAGGCTTGGCTTTGCACCAGGAGCTGCCTGGATTTCAGGAGAGCAGGTGGGGAGACGAGCATGGGCCGGGAACAATGAAGGAGCAGCTTCGTTGTCTAGGTCTCTCCATCTCCATGGCGTGCGCGCGCGCGCACACACACACACACACACACACACACACACACACACACTCAGAGTGATGCACAGCGCAACACACACCCTGTGCAGCACCCATGGACCACACACAGAGCAGCCCGGCAACAGTCCAGTGCTAGGTTCTCAAATGAGGGGCTTGAAGAGGCTTTCATAAAGGGACTATTATCCTCGGTGTGGGCAGGGCTGGTTTTCTTAGGGCACTAGCCAGGAAATGATCCTGCTGGTCTGCGGTAGTCTTGGCCATCCCACTCCTTTTGTCAGGGCCTAGCGTGTGTGTGTCTGTGTGTGTGTGAGTGTGTGTGTGTGTGTGTGATAACTGACTAGGTGACTCTAAGAGAAGGCTGACGGTTGCTTCTGGGAAAGATTTCTTTGTGCTGAGAAAGGGAGCGAGCCCTTTGTGCGCCCCTGTTCTTTCTGCTCAGCCAACTGTGCTGGGCGGTTGCGATGCTTGGAGCTGACATCTGACACCATGAGGGGAGATGTCACAAACATGCTGAGGAGAAATATGGGAAGAGTCTGATCTTCAGTGAACCCAGACAGTCACCACTAAGTCTGACACATGAGAAGCACAGGCAGGCAGGCAGACCACAAAGAGATAAGAGGAGGGCGCCACCAAGCATCACATGTCAAATTACTGCATGAAATTCTATCCAAGACATGCCAAGAGTGTTACATTAATGGGTTTCCCTTCTTGTGGAAACATGAGGCTGGAGAAGGGAGGTTCCCCTGACTAAAAATGTCTTCTAGGAGTCAGACAGTGAAGAGGGTAAGTGTGGCTGCTGTGGATCCCCCACAGTTCAGATGGCAGTGCAGATTAAGTAGTGATCTCTGCTTTTTGAACAGGTTGTATTTTAAGGATGGGCCTCAATATTTTATCTTATTATTTTATATTTTTCTGAAGTGAGAAGTGGGGAGGCAGACAGATAGACTCCTGCACGCGCCCGACTGGGATCCAGCCAGCATGCCCACTAGGTGGTGATGCTCAGCTCATCTGGGCCGTTACTCCGATGTGACTGGAGTCATTCTAGCGCCTGAGGCAGAGGCCATGGAGCCATCCTCAGCACCTAGGCTAACTTTGCTCCAATGGAGCCTTGGCTGTGGGAGAGGAAGAGAGAGAGAGAAAGGAGAGGGGAAAGGGTAGAGAAGCAGATGGACGCTTCTCCTCCATGCCCTGGCTGGGAATCGAACCTGGGATTTCCATACACAAGGCCAACGCACTACCGCTGAGCCAACTGGCCAGGGCTAGGCCTCAATATTAACCATCTCTGGGACTACTCCAAAGATCGCTCTCCACTCTGGGGTGAAAGACAGCTTTCTAAAGCTCAGTTTGGACCAGACCCCTCCCTAGCTCCCAAATCAAGAGTTCTCTACTGTCTGCTATCTCAAGGGTAAAACTACATACTTAGCATCCAAAGCCTCCAACCTCATCATCCAACTAAATTCTGCTGAGTTTTCCCTCATGACACTCCACTGTACTAGTTAGTACTCTGGGACCTTACACATTCTTCTCTAGGTCCACCATTGGTTTTAAACAATACAGTTAATCCAAAAATGAATTTGGTGAGGTCCATTTAGTTCGATTTGAGCCAGACCCAAACACTTTTGCATAAAACTAGCTGATTTAATTCAAAAACACTAATGACTGAGTCTAATCTTCTATTGAATATTACACAGAGGTAGTGAAAGTGTTCTATCAACTATCACAGAACAAAATCTATTCATCTGCCACTTTATTCCAGAATCTCTTTCCCCAAACTTTCTCTTCCTATCTGCTTTTGTCTTTTTTCCTTCCCTCACTCCAAACCCCACTCTCCTTCAACAGAGATGGCTCTGCTCCTACCCGCCCCCCTTCATCTTTCAAAATCAGCTCGCAACCTACTTAACAAAATAAAAAAAGTCTCAATGGCTGGCCTGAACAGTCTGATCAGTACAAATGCCTTCGAATTCAGCTTCTTCTCATTCTTCAGACCTATAGGGAGTAGATACAAGGGCCTCAAATCATAGCCATTCTACAGATAAGGAGCCTGAAGTTCAGAAAGGGGAAGGTTCACAGAAAGCTAGGAAATGCTCCCACCACCACAGAGACGCTGCACCCTCATTTCCTCCCCCCAGCGACTCCTGGCCAGTGAGTTCACCCAATCCTCTCTAGCACGGGGGTCGGGAACCTTTTTGGCTGAGAGAGCCATGAACGCCACATATTTTAAAATGTAATTCCGTGAGAGCCATGCAATATGTTTAACACTAAATACAAGTAAATGTGAGCATTTTATGTAAGACCAACACCTTTAAAGTACAATAAGTCTCTGAATTCTTTTTAATAACGTTGTTATGCTGTTGCTAACCAGTGATGAATAAAGTACTTCTTACCATTAATGCGACTTCTGGTGCTGCATGGTTTTGCTGATGGCTTTGTAGTCTAGTTGATACATGGTGAGGTTAAGCTTCATGCAGGCATTGAGACTTCCAACCATTAAACGTGATCGTAGGTTGGTCTTAACATTCTTTAGATGTGAAAAAGACTGCTCTCATGCATACATAGAGCCAAACATTGTCAGTACAGCAATACTCACATGCTACAGTGTGTGGTATGTGACAGGAAGCACGTTCCAAGTTTTGACAATCAGCTGGTCCGCGGGTTGAAGTTTTTTTATTTTTCCCCACTTGTGTTTGCTCACCAACTTCGCTTGCTGTCGTGCAAGTCTTTCCAAATCTTCATTCAGTGACTTCATTCACCCACATGTCTGAGGCCTTCAGGTCAGCAGCTTGTAGCTCAAAATCTCTGACAGAGACACCAGGGATGTAACTCAGGTCCACTGCACACTCGTGTGCATGGGTGATGAACTTAAAAAGACGAGTGCACTCATGAAATTCTCCAAAGCGCACTTTGAATGACTGCAAGAGATTAGATGTGAAGCCCATTAGCTGCTGGAGATCAAGATGTTGAGCAGGCTCACTTGCTGTGCGTGCATCTTTAAACTCCCCCAGTTTTTCAAAGTGTAGTAAACGACCTGTTTCAATGTCGGTGATGAAGAATTCCAGCTTGTTTTCAAATGCAAACACTGAAGGAATAAGACTGTATTTCCAACGCCTTGCATTTTCACATTGAGCTGGTTCAGATGTTCAGTCATGTCCACAAGATAGTAGAACTTCAGGAGCCACTCAGTGTTAGCTAACTCAGGATGCTCGACGTTTTTCATTTCAAGAAAAGTCCAGATTTTGCTCAGACAGGCCGAGAAATGGCTGAGCACCTTCCCTCTTGACAACCAATGCACATTGCTGTGCAGAAGCAGACCAAGATAATTATTCCCAACTTCATCCAGCAGTGTTTTAATCTGGCAATCATTTAAAGCTCAGGCAACAATAAAGTTGACCACCTGAATGACCCGTGACATCACCTCACCAAGCTGCTCACCACACATCTGAGCACAAAGCGCCTCCTGATGTAGGATGCAGTGAAAACTTAGGATGAGTCTCTTTTCATGTTCACGAAGAAGCGCTACGAATCCTCTGTTTTCCCCACCATGCACGGAGTACCATCAGTACACACTGAAATAAGTTTATCTATCGGGAGATATTTTTCTTTAGTGAACTCAGTGAAAGACTTGAATAAATCCTCCCCTCTTGTTGTCTCTTTCATAGGCAAAACAGCAAGACTTTCCTGACGTAGTGTGTCACCAACAGCATACCTTGCAATCACGCTAAACTGAGATAAATGGCTTAGGTCTGTTGACTCATCCAAAGCGAGAGAAAAGAATGGTGCTGCATTTATGTCCTTCACTTGTGTTGCCTCAATTTGATTTGCCATCATGATGGTACGATCGTGAACAGTTCTTGCCAACAGAAGCATGTCTTTTATTCGTTTGATTATCTTGTCTTTATCTGAAAAGTCGTCAAAAAGTTCATTGGCAACATCAAGCATGAATGTTTTGGCATACTCCCCATCTGTGAATGGCTTTCTGTTTTTATAATTGCTCAAGCACCAGCAAAGCTAGCCGAATTCCAGTCACCTTGTTGGGTCCAAACATGGAGTTGCTGCTGACTAGCTTGCACTCTGCACAGTAGCTCTTGACATGCTTTCTTCCTGCTGTCCCCCGCTGGATATTTCAATGCAAATGTAGTATGGCGTGTGTCGAAGTGCTGCTTTATATTTGATCGTTTCATCGATGCAGTTTTATCATTGCATGTTAGACACACTGCAGAACCTGCTCTCTCCACAAAGGCAAATTCCTCTGTCCATTCCTGCTGAAAAGTATGATACTCCTCATCTTTTTTTCTTTTAGCCATCTTCTTCGTGAAAGGGTTTCTGCAGTTAGCTAGCTGACTACTTGATTAAAAGGAGGGAAGTTTACTTCCTGACCTCACAATGACCCGTGTACATTACGCATTATCCAATAAAAATTTGGTGTTGTCCCGGAGGACAGCTGTGATTGGCTCCAGCCACCCACAACCATGAACATGAGTGGTGGGAAATGAATGGATTGTAATACATGAGAATGTTTTATATTTTTAACATTATTGTTATTTTTATTAAAGATTTGTCTGTGAGCCAGATGCAGCCATCAAAAGAGCCACATCTGGCTTGCGAGCCATAGGTTCCCAACCCCTGCTCTAGGAAGTGCCTCTTGCCAGCCGGCATGCTAGCGACCTTTACTCCACCTCTCTTCTGATCGTAGCTCCATACTTTACCAGCGGTTTGTAAATCTTGACCCAGTGCACAGTGAACTGGAAAAAGTAAGGGCAAGTGAAGAACAGCAAAAACAATGTGCTTTCAAAGTTACATGCATGCCAGCATTGCTGAGTGACAATGTTAGGACCCAGGAAACACCTTCTTCTTTTAAGCATCATTTTTTTCCTGGAGACCACCCTTTCCAAGTTCATCATCATTCTGCTTCAATGTGGAGTGTTGCTCTCTAGGCTTCCTGCACTGCCTAAGGTTTCCCTTTGTAGCTTTCATTTCTTTTTAAAAATCATTTATTTATTTATTTAGAAGAAGGGAGCGAGATGAGAAACATCAACTCATAGTTGTGCAACTTTTTTTTTAGTTGTTAATTGATTGCTTCTCATATGTGCCTTGACTATGAGGGACTAAAGCTGAGCCAGTGACCCTTTGCTCAAGCCAGCAACTTTGCGCTCAAGCCAGTGACTTTGGGCTTCAAGCCAGTGACCTTTGGGTTCAAGCCCAGTGACCTTGGGGTCATGTCAATGATCCTGTGCTCAAGCCAGCAACCCTGCACTCAAGCTGGTGACCTCAGGGGGGAAACACCTTCTTAAGGAGGAAGATCCATGGAACATCATTATTGTATGGCAGAAGATGTGTGCGCTAATATCATGACACTAGATGGGCATTTTTGTCTCAATGTGATATTTCGGCATCTGAAATTTTTCCGTTATTACCAATATATTTTTCTTATATCGTGCTTTTCAGAAAACAAGAAGGGATTTATGACTTTTTTATTCATAAATTGTGTGTGATTTTTCTACTGCTTAGACATCAGTTTCCTATTTCCTTTTATTCAGTGAAGACAGCGCTTTCCAATCCTTGCGTTGGGTGGGACCATGTTAACTGAACAGCCAGAGGAATGAGAATGGAAGGCAGGGGTCACTGAAGCAGGGAAAAGCTGCAGGTCAGGCCTCTTGTCTCTGAGACCCACTCTTGCCCTGCTGAGTGCCTGAGAAAGCCGCATGTTCCCGATGGTGCAGTTAAAGCACAGGGGAGCCCCTGGCAGTCAGGATTGCCAAGACCTGTCCACTCACACTTCTCCTGAGTGAGAAACACATTGTGGCATTAACCCACCAAAAATATTTTAAACTTTTACATATCATAAAATATTTAGACATTAAGTGATCTCTTGATGAGTCTTAATAAATGTATCTATTATGTAGCCACTACCCCAAGATTTATTTTCTTGTCAATTTCCACACTTTATATCTCAGACCACAGTGTTTTGTAGTTTTCAGGATAAAAGTCTTGGACTTTTTTGGTTAAATTTACTTGTAAGCGTTCTAGTCTTTCTGATGTTATTGTAAGTGAAATTGTTTTCTGAATTCATTTTTGGATTATTCACTGTGAGAGTATAGAAATAGAACAGATTTTTGTATATTGATCATATATCCCACAAACTTGCTGAACTAGCTTATTAGCTCGTGTGTGTGTGTGTGTGTGTGTGTGTATGTATGAATTCCTTAGGATGTAAGAAAATATACAAGACAATATAATCTGCAGATAGAGATTGTTTTACTTCTTCCTTTCCAATCTGAATGACTTTTATTTCATTTTCTTATACAGTTGCCTTGGCTACAGTTTCCAGTGCAATGTTGAATAGAAGTGGCCAAAGCAGACATTCTTGTCTTTTTCTTCATCTTCTGGGGAAGCTTCCTTTTGGCTTTTAACATGGATAAAGGAATTTATTTTATTATTTTTTACTTTACTAGCCCTTTTCTTCTTGTCTGCTTATGGAGAACTCAATTTAGGCCCTGGCTGGTTGGCTTAGTGGATAGAGCACCCGTCCACAGATGTCTGGGGCTCAATCCCTGATCAGGGCACACATGAGAAGCGACCGTCTGCTTCTTTCCTCCATCCTTTCCCCCTTCTCTCGCTCTTCCCCTCCTGCAGCCAGTGGCTTGACGGGTTCAAGCATCAGCCCAGGCCCTGAGGATAGCTTTGTTGATTCGAGCATCAGCCTCAGATGGTGGTTGTGGAGTGGATCCTGGTCGGGACGCATGTGGTCGGGACAGACAGATAAAGTCTGTCTCTCTATTTTCCCTTCTCTCACTTAAAAAAAAAAAAAAAAGAGAACCCAGTTTAAGAGACCCTACCTCACACAATTCACTCTTCAACCCACCTTCTATACTGGTTACTGAAGTGTTATTTACAAAAACAAAATCTTTCAATAATAGTAGCTATCCCTGAATAAATTCACTACGTGCCCCATTCTGGGCAAGCACTTCATGTAATGTCAGCACCATTCTTGTATCTTTCAGAAAACTGAGATACCAAGATATTCACTAACTTGCCCAGGGGCAAAAGTCTCGAAAGAAGGATAGCTGAGGCTTGTGCCCTCTTCACACTGCCACACCTCACTGGTCTCTTTAGCTTTGGGCTGTTCTGCAGGTACCACTGCTCAAGAACCTCCTCGGCCAGAGCTAGATCACATGGTTACTTCCAGCTGCAAGGGACAAGGAAGTCTGGTGAGGGAAATAGTTTTTTTCCCCAAGTGCAGAATTTTGTTTCTTTCCTCCTTATTCTGAAAGTTTTCAAAACCACAGAAACAGTAGAAAAAAAATAATAAAATGGACTACAGTATACATTTCACCTAGATCCGTCTATCATTGGCAATTTTTTCTGCACCATTTGAGTGCAAGTTGCAGACACTTATGACACTCCATGCATCTCCCAAGAACAAGAAAATTAATGTTTGCTCAATAACATCTAGGCCACTATTCTGTATATAAAACTTTCCCCATTGTCCCAAGTACCTTTTTATAGCTTTGTTATTGCTGTTGTCATTTTAATCCAGTACCTAATAAAATTCGCTGTTGCATTTCATTGTTAAGCTTCTTTTATCTTTTATAAACTACCTTTTGTTTGTTTTGTTTTTCACGACAAGGACCTTTGGAAGAGTCCTGGGCAGTTTTTTGGCGGGATGTTTTACATTCTGGATTTGTCTGTTTCCTCATGATGAGATTCAACTCTCACATTTTTTAGAATAATCCACAGGAGATGTGCGTGTTCCTTATTGTATTACATCAGGAGCAACATCATGACAGGTGTCCTATTGTTTGTGATGTTAAATTTGACCATTTGGTTAAGTCAGGGGTCCCCAAACTTTTTTTTTTTTTTTCTGAAGCTGGAAACGGGGAGAGACAGTCAGACAGACTCCCGCATGCGCCTGACTGGGATCCACCCTGCACGCCCACCAGGGGGCGACACTCTGCCCACCAGGGAGCAATGCTCTGTCCCTCCGGGGGGCCGCTCTGCTGTGACCAGAGCCACTCTAGTGCCTGAAGCAGAGGCCAAGGAGTCATCCCCAGCGCCCAGGCCATCTTTGCTCCAATGGAGCCTCGCTGCATGAGGGGAAGAGAGAGACAGAGAGGAAGGAGAGGGGGAGGGGTGGAGAAGCAGATGGGCGCTTCTCCTGTGTGCCCTGGCCGGGAATCGAACCCGGGACTTCTGTACGCCAGGCCGATGCTCTACCACTGAGCCAACCGGCCAGGGCGTCCCCAAACTTTTTACACAGGGGGCCAGTTCACTGTCCCTCAGACCGTTGGAGGGCCGGACTATAAAAAAAACTATGAACAAATCCCTATGCACTCTGCACATATCTTATTTTAAAGTAAAAAAACAAAACAGGAACAAATACAATATTTAAAATAAAGAACAAGTAAATTTAAATGAACAAACTGACCAGTATTTCAATGGGAACTATGCTCCTCTCAGTGACCACCAATGAAAGAGGTGCCCCTTCCGGAAGTGCGATGGGGGCTGGATAAATGGCCTCAGGGGGCCACATGCGGCCCAGAGGCTGTAGTTTGGGGACCCCTGGGTTAAGGTAGTGACTTCCAGGTCTCTTCACTGCAGTCTAGTTTTCCCTTTGTTATCATTAAGTAATCTGTGGTGAGACTTGGAGGTTAGGTGAATATTCTGTTCCCTAATCACATTTCACATAATGGCTTTAGTATCTAATGATGATTTTTGCCTGATTCAGTTAACTCACTGAAGGTTGCAAATTAGAAAATATTAAATCTCACATTGATTTGCTGGTATTCTTTTGTAAAGAAGACTTTCCCCAATTTTTCCATTTTCTCTCTTTCTCCTTATCCACATTGACCACTGTACGAAAAACAGTAAATGTTATAATCTTACATTGTCAAAATGTTATAATGTTCAAATTGTCCCAAGTTTGGCCAGTGGAAGTTTAAGAGGAAAATTTTCAAACCACGCACACTGCTGCACCAAAGGAAATTAGGATTCTGTTGTAAGAAAGGAGTAAATGGTTACTGGCCAGCAACTAGTGGGCCTGTCACCCTTTACTCCCTCCAGCCTCTGTTTCCTGGGCTGTAAAATGGGGTAATAACTCTCAGGATGGTTTTCAGGACTAAATTAATTGGTTATGGGTTGATTGCATGAAAAGCGTGTGTGCATGTCTCATAGATCCTGCCATAGAGAATGTCCAAAAATAAAATCCCCATCCCTGGCTAGTTGGCTCAGTGGTAGATTGTTGGCCTGGTGTGTGGATGTCCTTGGTTTGATTCCAGGTCAGGGCACACAGGAGAAGTGACCATCTACTTCTTCATCCCTTCCCCTTTCACTTCTTTTTTTTTCTCTCTCTCTTTTCCTGCAGCCATAGCTCTATTGGAGCAAGTTCACCCCGTACGCTGAGAATGGCCTCTGCCTCAGGCTCTAAGAAGAGCTAGGGTGCTGAGCAATGGAGCAGTGCCCCAGATGGGCAGAGCATCACCCCCTAGTGGGCTTGTAGGGGCACATGTGAGGGACTGTCTCTCTGCCTCCCTTCCTCTCATTGAATAATAAAAAAAATTCCCTTCCCATCCTTCTTTATGCCACTGCTTTTAAGTCCTACTTTGTGTTTAGGCCACTTTATCTTCACCTGTTTGCAACTCAGTTTTCTTTTCTGTCAAACAGGGACACAGAACTTATTGGGTTATCAGAGGTTTAGCTATGCTGCTGTCAGTGTAACCCCCACTCAGTCTTGTGGAATTCCAATTCTCTCCCAGGATTTTGCAGATGGTGTGGGAGGGAAAGGCCATGCTGTCTCATGGTCACTTGCGGCTCTGACTCTTGTTTTGCTGAATTAGTTGCGTGTTAATTATTTTGTCATCTGGCCAGAAGTGAAATCTATCTCTTCCTTCAAGTTTTACAACCCCTCTTCACAATCATAGAGCTGTCTGAGTGTTCAGGATGCCTTGAAAAATATGGGGAGTATGTAGTGGGTGCTGAAAATGCCCCACCCAGATTTTTTACTGGCTGGTGAGGCCATTCCCTAGCTCCTGTGGGTGTTGGCAACAGATGCCCTCTTCACTGGGGAATTGTCCTGGGCTACTAATGACTGATATGGGGGAGATAGGCTGGTTCTCTTGCCAGTGAGATTATTTCTGGCCATTATTTGTGCTCCAGAGCACCTTGTGGAACCAAGCTGAAGTCAGTCTCCAGCTTTGACCACATCTTTACTTAACTTTCCTGTATCCTCACTTCCTTTTTCTTGAGGTACTCCCCCAATAAACTATTTGCCCCAGAATTCCCTACTCAGGCTCCGCTTATAGGGAAGACATGGAAGATACAAGGGATGAAGGGAGATTTGCAAATCAAAGTATTTTGAATAAAACTAGCACACGTCCTAGTTCATAAACATCCTTTGGCTACCCCACATCCATCTGGAATGTTCACTGGCTCCTTCACCCAAGCTCTTCTCATGTCAGAGCACTTCCCCAGGTCCAGGCTCCAAATTCAACTCCAGGCCCATTTTAGCAAATCAAAGCCATTCAGCAATTCAGATGAATAAGAGTGTGCTTCATTCATGGCTGCTGTGGTTGTGAATAGCAATCATTTGTGTTCCTCTTTCACACATAGGATCCTGTGTGAGAAGCAAACTGCACACAATACATGGTATGTATGCTTTTTGGATAATATCTCCTATCAGGCGTCCCCAAACTGCGGCCCCCTGAGGCCATTTATCCGCCCCCCCACCCCCACCCCACCCCCTGCCGCACTTCCGTAAGGGGCACCTCTTTCATTGGTGGTCAGTGAAAGGAGCACTGTATGCGGCAGCCCTCCAATGGTCTGAGGGACAGTGAACTGGCCCCCCCAGTGTAAAAAGTTTGGGGACCCCTGTATGCTTAGCATCATTCACTGCCCTCCTAAGAATAAAACTCTGACCTTCTACTATAAGATCCTAAATGGTTTGACCTCCTTGCCTCTGGGTCTCCACAGCTTGCTTCTCACTTTCCATTCATGACCCTCTTTCTTTCTTGAATGTGATGAGATCTCTCCTAATTCAGGGCCTTTACACTGGTTGGTCCTCAGCAAAGTTCTTTCCACAGCTTCTCCCGGCTAACTCCTCTTAGACTTTAGGTCTCAATTCAAATGCTCCTTCTTCAAGAAGTTGCCCTGGCCTCTCAAATTAAAGGAGGCCCCTCCTATTCATTTCTTTCATGGTATGTGTCACAGTGTTTAGCGAATTTACGTGCTTTCTTGTCTTTTCATTTGTTTCCTTCATTATATCTAAACAGTAGGAATGCAGGACACAACTGTCTTGTTAGTCGTATTCCCCGCGGCTATGTCAATCAAGGCTTACTCACCCTTCAACATCAGTTTGCAGAATGAACCAAGCCAAGAACCATATCAAGTTCACCTTCACATGCTCGGCTGAGCTCCCTCGGTGGTCTCCTGGACTCAGAACATCACCCTGGGCTCTGCTTTAAGGATGACCTTAAAAAGCAAGCACTGTCTATCCCTCCGCTGCTTCTCAGCCTGCCTCGGAGATCCTCTGAGCGTAGGAACCTCTGCTTCACTTTCAACGCGTTTCCCACGACTGGGGGACCACGCCTCCCGGAGCTCCCTGGTTACAGAACCGCTGGTGGGGACCACAGGACTACAATTCCCACAATAGCTCGCAGGCTCTATGTCACATGATTGGCTGAGCCTCCGACAGCGTCCAATAAAATGTGGTGTTGTTGGCTTGTGCCACGGCAGGCCGAGTCCCGGAAGCGACAGTTTGGCGTCTGCCTGGTTGCTCCGGAGTTGAGTCGCGTGCCGGCCTGCCTGCACGCCTCCTGCTATGGGGGGCACCGAGAGCAGCGAGGGTCGCAGGGTGTCCTTAGGAAAGGACGAGGAGGAGCGGGTCCGGGTGCTACAGGGTGTCCGGGTGAGCGGGCCGCCGGCGGGTGCGACGAGCGAGCGCGGCCGGGGCAGGGCGGGCGTGAGGGCGCCTGAGGATGCGGAGGATGGGCCAGCCCTTCGGGGAGGTGCGGGCGTGTGGCGGGTGGCACCCCTCGCTAGCGGAGCACGCCTGCTCTGCGGAGGAGAGCATCTCTTCCTCCTCCCACTTTCCTGAGGAAGGTGAGGCTCAGGAAATGCCCGGGGTGCCCCGTGCAGGGCCAGGGCTCCTTCGGGCTCCACCACTCCCCTGGCATCGGGGGAGGATGAGTGGAGAGCGAGAGAGGTGGCGAGGCCCTACTCAGCCCCGGGGGCCTAATTGTTACAGACCTCAGCTGGTGCCACCACGTAGCCACTGCGTGCGTCTTGTTAGTAAACAGGAGATGCTTCCAGTCCTGGACCACACAACGGCCCCCTTCCTAGCTAGAGGCTCTCGGCTTCTCAGCCCTGTCACATCGTAAACCTTCCCCTTAACACTCTAAGCAAGGGTTTTAATGAATGCCTAGAACAGGGGTCCCCAAACTTTTTACACAGGGGGCCAGTTCACTGACTTTCAGACCTTCGGAGGGCCGGACTATATAAAAAAACTATGAACAAATCCCTATGCACACTGCACATATCTTATTTTAAAGTAAAAAAACAAAATGGGAATAAATACAATATTTAAAATAAAGAACAAGTAAATTTAAATTGACAAACTGACCAGTATTTCAGTGGGAACTATGCTCCTTTCACTGATCAATGAAAGAGGTGCCCCTTCCGGAAGTGTGGCGGGGGCTGGATAAATGGCCTCAGGGGGCCGCATGCGGCCCGCGGGCGTAGTTTGAGGACCCCTGGCCTAGAACATTTAAGGTGAAAAGGAATGACACAACCTTGTTTTACAAAGCCATATTGCGGACCTCTCTGTCCAAATCGCATGCCAGTTCCCTCACCAATCCCCCTCGCCCCCCAATTAATTCACTAGCCTTAGCACCTCGTCCCAGCAGATGTCAGCTTGCTGCAAGCACAGGACCTCTGCATTTACTATTTTCTCCTCCCCAGTTATTCCCCCCTTTTAGCTAGTAAAAACCAGTGCATATGTTACTAAAATTATATATCCTCTAATTCTGTTGTAATAATGATTGTATTGGCAAACACCTAAATGTTTTACTGATTGAATTTCATAAGCAACAATATAGGATAATAAAAACATTCTAATTTCATTTGAAACAATGTAAAACACCAATGCAATCTGTCTTGCTGAGAAAACGGGAGGTTTTAAGATTCTAAATCTAGATTTTGATTTTGGAATTAATCCTTTGTTTTCATTGTTTCCCCACAAATCAGTTATAATTGAGTACAGTCATATAGCAACCATAATTCAGTTGATGCTGAAGTCTTTGTCAAAGTTTGTCCTTTCCTCCTTTTTTTCAGAAGCCACCTTCTGGTTGGTTCCATCAATACCAAGGGTTCTTGTATGATGATTGCTGGGTAATGTTTGCCTAGTAGTTCAACTTCCACTTGTCCTACCTTACTTAGCTCTGTAGGGCTGTATGCAAAAGTCAGACTCTTCTGGATGCTGTAACTATAGCTTCCAGATGGTCCTGTTGCCAACCACCTTGCCATCTTATTTATTTTTTATTTATTCATTTTTTTAAGGAGGAGAGAGAGAGGGATAGAGAGAGACAGAGAGAGAGAAGGGGGGAGGAGCTGGAAGCATCAACTCCCATATGTGCCTTGACCAGGCAAGCCCAGGGTTTCGAACCGGCGACCTCAGCATTTCCAGGTCGACGCTTTATCCACTGCGCCACCACAGGTCAGGCCATCTTGCCATCTTATCAGATGCTTTCATTGTCCTTCAGATCATCATCATCCCTTGCCAAGGTGAGGCAGGTCAGTCTGTTTCAGTCCCTTGGCTTTAATGTGTTCAGTGCTTGCTCTCCTGTGAAGTCCCACTGGCTACATCACAGGCCTGGTTAACACTTCCTTTGCAGCCCCGATCCCCTGACCACTTAATCTAAAGTACCTTCCCACCCACCTTGTCACACATCTATTTTTTTCATAATGCTCATCGTTATTTGAAATTTCTATTAATGACTTACTTGTTTGATATGTTTCCCAGTACAGTGTAAGCTCCTTGAGGCCAAGGCTCCTCTCTGATTTTAGACCTTTCCTCTCAGAACCTAGAAATAAAAGCAGCTCATATTTGAATGTTAAGTGGGGGCATGGGATGCCCTTTATAGCTATCCTTTCATTTAATTTCTAACAGCCCTGTGAGAGATGTAGAATTCTGTTTGTCTAAAGACAACTGAGGCCCTGAGAGATGAACTTATCCAGGGTCACCTAGGTCAGTGGTCCCCAACCTTTTTTGGGCCACGGACCGGTTTAATGTCAGAAAATATTTTCACAGACCGGCCTTTAGGGTGGGACGGATAAATGTATCACGTGACCGAGACAAGCGTCAAGAGTGAGTCTTAGACGGATGTAACAGAGGGGATCTGGTCATTTTAAAAAAATAAAACATCATTCAGACTTAAATAGAAATAAAACGGAAATCATGTAAGTTATTTATTCTTTCTCTGCGGACTGGTACCAAATGGCCCACGGACCGGTACCGGTCCGTGGCCCAGGGTTTGGGGACCACTGCCCTTGGTGACAAGCGGTAGAGCTGGGTTGAAAGGAGACAGCTTGGGCCCGTTCACTGAATACTGTATTTCCTTCCACACTTGTGTCTGGCAGATAGTGAGTGCTTTGTAAATGCCGAGTGATTAAACGAACAAACCCAGTAAAACAGAGATCAAAATTTAAATGGAATGCACAGAGCTGGGTGTGGTTGAATTAGTTTAATAAGGGAGGTGGATCAGAAAAAGACATCAAGAGGCCCAACTTCTGGGCGGATGCTCATTAGCTGTGTGATATTGAGTGAACAACATCATTTGAGTCTCAATCACCACATTAAAAAAAAAAGTGTGTGAGTGTTAATTCCAGGTGCTGCCTATGATAAGATGAATGTGTGCTGAAGGGTTTAGAGAACACACAGTGTTTTTAGTGGTAGAGTGGGGGCCTCCACTGTTTGCCCGGCATTATACTTAGCACATCTGCTGCCTGTTAGGTGCCATCTAATCTTGACCTGACTTGTGGCAAAGACAAAATGAGGAGGAGATGGCAGGTGTTGGGAGGTTGAGAGGCAGGAGCCTGAACTGAAATTTAGAGCTATACCCTTGGCTTAGTTTGGGTGTTCTCCCACCTTTGTGATTTGGTATCCAATTTTGGGGAATGTTGGAAAATTAGATTAGTGGGAGTCTTCTGAGGTTCAGGGGAGTCCCTTTAGGATAATGGAGGAACATAATCTATTTTGAGTATTATATTAGACAGGCACATTTCATTTCTAGTTCTGTGTGTGTTTGTGTGTGTGTGTGTGTGTTTAACAATTCTGCAAAGTAAAAATCCTCTTTAAAGATGGAGGATCAGGCTTAGACACATTAAGGAATTTATCGAAGATGTTACCTCAGTATCTTCTAGGACTTAAATACAAAAAATGTTTTGGGTGCAAAAAGCAGCCTTTTCTCACTACTCCAGCTCCCTCCCCGCCACTGATATGAAAAACCACAAGAAAATTCTGTGACAAAGCCTTCACCTGTACTGATAGGTTGCTAGTGACTCACTTAGTTCTCAGTTCTCCCAGAGGTTGTTAAAATGAGAGGGAGCTTTGGTGACTGGTTGACTGCTGGACAAACTCATTAGAGAGAATAAATGACTTGTCCTGAGGCACACTGTGGGGTGCATGGCTCCATGCAATGGCAGCCCCTTCCTCCCTCCCTCTTGTCCTCTCTCCCCCTTTCTACCTCTCTCTCCTTCCTTCTCCCTCTCCCTCCCTCTCCCTGCTTCTTCCTCCCTCTCCCTTCCTTCCTCTCCTTCCTTCTCCCTCCCCCTCCCTCTCCCTCTCCTTCCTTCTCCCTCCTCCTCCCTCTCCCTCTCTCCCTCCCTCTCTCTCCCTCTCCCTCCCTCTCCCTCCCTCTCTCTCTCCCTCCCCCTCCCTCTCCTTCCTTCTCCCTCCTCCTCCCTCTCCTTCCTTTTCCCTCCTCCTCCCTCTCCTTCCTTCTCCCTCCTCCTCCCTCTCCTTCTCTCTCTCCCTCTCCCTCCCTCTCTCTCTCCCTCCCCCTTCCTCTCCCTCCCTCTCCCTCTCCCTCTCCCTCTCCCTCCCTCTCCCTCCCTCTCCCTCTCCCTCTCCCTCTCCCTCTCCCTCTCCCTCTCCCTCTCCCTCTCCCTCTCCCTCCCTCTCTCTCTCCCTCCCCCTCCCTCTCCCTCCCTCTCCCTCTCCCTCCCTTCCTCTCCCTCCCTCTCCCTCCCCCTCCCTCTCCCTCCCTCTCCCTCCCCCTACCTCCCCCTCCCTCTCCCTCTCCCTCTCCCTCTCCCTCTCCCTCTCCCTCCCTCTTCCTCCCTCTCTCTCTCCCCCTCTCTCTCCCTTCTACTTATGTTCCTGGTGATCAGAGAAAAGGAGGTGAGGGCAATGAAGTGTTTTAGTATAGTTATAGTAACTTTTTTGTTCTCAAAATTACTTGAGGGTTGGGGAGTCCACTTTGTCTTTAAGCAGGTGAGTAAGAATCAGTAGTAAAGATCATTGGATGAACAAAGTAATTTAATAGAAGGTAGATACCGAAGAAGAATATCTGCCGCAGCTCCTTCAGTGAGTGTCAAATATTCATGAAGACCATTTGCGTTTAATAAGCTGAGCCTGGTCCTGGAAAGCACTCTATTTAGTTCTCTTAAAATGAAATGTTAGGACCTTGCAAGTGTGTGTACTTATTTGCATACATTTACATATTGAGTTCAAGCCCTATTTTCTTGGAAGGTAAAAAACCTAATACAAAGTGTTGCAATTCTATTCAGTTCCAGTTTTCAGAGCAAGCATGTATGAAATACAGATTTCATTTCAAGCAGAATGTAACCTCATCCTCCAGTAGGAGGAGGCACACACGTGGCTACAGTGTCCTGCATGCGTCTGCTTTGCCTTTACTCGCCCCTGTGTGCAGCCATCTCTGGGGATTCACCTGAACCTGGTCGCTCCTCAACATCCAGACGCCTCCCTGTCTTCAGCGTTTTCTTTTCCAGCCACCAGGCAGTCCTTCCCTAGTCACTTCCCCAGCCTGCTGCTTCAGGAATGTCCCCAGACTCCTTGCACCCTCCTGGATCCATCACCTTTGTCATTTGTTAAATGATAAACCTGGGAGGTGAGTCTGGCCCATGCTGAGGGGAGGATCAAGGAGGATGCAGTAAGACACAAGAAACGGTTCCCACATGTGCCAGGACCAGAGGAGCCACCTGCTGAGCACTGCACCCGCAGCGCCCATTCACCCGTCACCTCAGAGAAGTGGTGACTGGGAATATGCCACTCGCCAGGCTCTGGGCCTGGCTTGCAGAGACCATAACGGACAGAGCATAGGGCATAAGGTCTCCGCCTTCATGAAGACCTCAGGCCAGTAGGTAGAGAGGACAAACCAAAAGGAAGAAATACAGGCAAAGGAATAAAAGAACTGCGAGTGCTATGAAGGAAACATAGAGGGTGCACAGAGTAGTGGGGCCACCTGTTGGAGGTGAGCTGGCCAGCTAGTGCTGCTCGGGGCGGTGACTGAGGGGCCTGCGCCAGCCAGCAGTGCACATACGTCCTCTCTGCTGAGTGTGTTAAGGGCACCCTCTCAGCTGCTCCCCATGCTTACCTTGTGAGGAATTATCATCCCTGTCTCAGAGCCAAGGAGACAGGTTCAGGGAGGTGAAGGAACGAAAAGTCACAGCAAGTTAGTGGTAGAGCTGGAAGCCCACGCGTTCCAACTGCGAAGCTCACGAGCCTGGCGGCCACAGCGCGGGCACTTTGGAGGAAATGGCTGGGGGATGAGGCCAGACAGGTAACGCTGAGTGCAGACAGGGCTGTTTACCTGGCCCCCGGGGGGCCACACTGGTTTCTCATTGGGAGTGGAGCTTTGCAAAGATTGTATCTGATGATGGTGATTTTCTTTTTCTTGTTTTAAACAGCTTTATTGAGATGTATTTTATGTATAAAAGTCACCCATCTCAATAATTTTTTAGCAAATTTACAAAGTTGAGTATTATCACAGTTGGATTTTAGAACATTCACAAGACCTAAAAAGATTCATTGTACCCATATGCAGTCACTCCACACCCCCACTTCCAGCCTCGGGTCACCCTATTACTTCTGTCTCCGCACAATTACTTTTCCTGGACATTTTATAAATGCACTCCTATATCTTTTATGTCTGCTTTCTTTCACTTAGCACAAAGTTTCTGGTGTTGGTCCACTGATGTTCTAGCATGTATCAGAATGGTAGTTCCTTTTTATTGCTGAATAGTAACTCATTGTATGGCTGTATACAATACTGCACTTTGTTTATCCCGTCGCCAGATGGTGCACATTTGAACTGTTTCTAGTTTTGGACTATTGTGAACAATACTGCTTTGGACATTTGTGTGCAAGTGTTTTGGTGGACATGTTTTCATTTCTCTTGGGTAGATACCTAAGAGTAGAATTGCTGGGATGTTCTGTGTAAGAATTTGGTGAGTTGTTAGATTAACTTTTTAAGAAACTCAGACTTTTCTACAATGACCGTACCATTTTACATCATTCCCACCGGCAGTATATGAGGGTTCCAATTTCTCTGTATCCTTAGCAGAACTTGTTCTAGTTTGTTGTTTTAATTATAGCAATTTTGGTGGATGTGAAAGGGTGTCTTGTTATGGTTTGACTTTGCATTTCTCTAGTAACTATTATAATTATGTTGAGAATCTTTTCATGTGCATATTTGCTATCTATGTATTCTCTTTGCTGAAGTGTGTATTCACATCTTTTGTTCATTGGGTTGTCTTTTTATTATTGAGTTACAGGATTTCTTTATGTTGGGTATCAGTTCTTGATCATATTAAGATTTATAAATATTTTTTCTCAATATGTGGCTTGTCTTTTCATTTTCTTTTTTTTAAGAGAGAGAGAGAGAGAGGAAGGGAGAGAGAGGGTGAGAAGCATCAACTTGGAGTTGCTTTCATTTTAGTTGTGCTTTGATTGTTTCTGCTCTGTGCCTTGACTGGGGTAGGGGCTTTGGCCATATCAATTTTCCCTTGTTTAAGCCAGAAACCTTGGGCTTTTCATACCAGCAACCTTTTGGGCTCAAGCTGGCAAGATTTGGGATTCTGTGGTCAATTCCCCCGCTCAAGCTGAGGAGCCTATGCTCAGAGCTGGCAAACTTGGGGCTCCGAACCAGCAACCCCAGCATTCTGGGTCAACAACACTTTATCCACTGTGCCACCACCAGTCAGACATCTTTTCATTTTCTTAACAGTGTCTTTGAAGTTTATCAAATTTATTTTTTAATCAATTGCACTTTTGGTGTCATATCTCGCAAATCGTTGCCTAACCTAAAGTTACGGAAACTTGCTGCTTTGTTTTCTTCCAAGAGTTTTATAGTTTTGGCTTTTATATGTAGGTCTATAATCCTTTTTGAATTCACTTTGTGTATCATTATGAGGTAAGGCTCTAAGTCAGAGGTTGGCAAAATTTATTTGTAAATGACCATGTAAATATTTTGCCTCTGCTGACTCGAAGGTGTTTATCATTACTACTCCGCTCTGCCATTGTGGGGTGAAAGCCACCATAGGCATATGTAAATGATGGGTGTGGTTAGGTTCTATTAAAACTTTACTTACAAAATCAAGTTTTTTTGGTTGAATTTGGCTCTAGCACTGGCATTTGTTGAACCCTGATCTAAATCCATCTATTTGCATAAGTTACCTATTTTTTTCAAACTCCGTTTGTTGAAAAGCCTGTTCTCTGCCCATTGAATTACGTTGAGACTTTTGTGAACATAAGTTGACCATAAACATAGGGGTTTATTTCTTGACTCACAATTCTGTTGAGAATTCCATGTATACTGTATACATCGATCTTTATGCCAGTACCCCACTGCCATGTTTACTGTGGCATTGTAGTAAGCTTCAAAAGTGAGAAGTATAAGGTGTCAAATTTTGTCCCTTTTTTCAACATTATTTTGGCTGTTCTATGTCCTTTGTACATTTTAGGGTTTGTCAACTTCTATATAAAAAAACCAAAACCCTTTCGGGATTTTAATGGTGTTTGTGTTGAATCTATAGATTACTTTGAGAGACTTAATCATTTTAAAATATGGGGTCCTTCAATCAGTTACTATGAAATCTCTCTTCATTTATTCAGTCTTCTAAAATTTTTCTTAGCAATGTTTTGTACTTTCAGTATACAAGTCTTGCATTACTTTTCTTAAATTTATTCCTAGGTATTTTATTCCTTTTGATGTTGTTATAAATGGAATTGTTTCCTTCATTTCATTTTTGGATTTATTGCTGGTACATAGAAATACATTTGATTTTTGTACATATTAATCTTGTATCCTGCAGCTTTGCTGAACTCATTTATTCTAGTAGGTTTATTTTGATTCCTTAGGATTTAGGTAGGGTCATACTGTCTCCAAATAAAGACAGTTTTATTTCTTCCTTTCTAATTTGGATGCCCCCTTTTTTTTTCTTGTCTTATTGCATTGGCTAGAACCTCTGATACAAAAGCGAGTGTCTTTGCTCCTCTACTTAGAAAACATTCAGTCTTTCACCATTAAGTATGTTAGCTGTAGGTTTTTTTGTAGTTGCCCTTTATCAGATTGATGATTTTGTCCTTTAATATTCTCAGACACTCTTTCCTCTCTGTCCTTAGATCCTGCTTTTCTTTTGTAAGCTGTTGGAAGGCAAAGACTGTCTTATTTATTACAGTTTATCTCCTTCGTTCATGCATGTTGGCTTGCATGCTTGGATTAATGAATTGATGACCTTTCTTTTCCCTAAGCTGGTGATCTGGTGGCAGCTGTGCATGAGAATCCTACTCTTCTACTTGCAATTTCAAGGCTTTAATGCAAACTTGTTCCGTTTGTATGCAGCAGACTTCCGTTTCCAACTTGCTGTTGTCTAATGATAAGCTTCTTGAATGTCTCAGCATGAATGTTGATGCTCCTTATCATATTGTTTTACATTACATCTTTCTTTCTTTTTTTTTTTTGTATTTTTCTGAAGTTGGAAACAGGGAGGCAGTCAGACAGACTCCCGCATGCACCTGACTGGGATCCCCCTGGCATGTCCACCAGGGGAGCGATGCTCTGCCCATCTGGGCTGTTGCTCTGTTGCAACCAGAGCCATTCTAGCGCCTGAGGTGGAGGCCATGGAGCCATCCTCAGTGCCCAGGCCAACTTTGCTCCAATGAAGCCTTGGCTGCAGGAGGGAAAGAGAGAGACAGAGAGAAAGGAGAGGGGGAGGGGTGGAGAAGCAGATGGGCGCTTCTCCTGTGTGCCCTGGCCGGGAATCAAACCCGGGACTTCCACACAGCGGGCCTATACTCTACCACTGAGCCAACCAGCCAGGGCCTACATTACATCATCTTAATTGACAGTTTAGAGGCAGTGTGGTGACACTCACCTCTCATGTTCAAGATGGCTGTACCCTGCAGCTCCTTCATCTACCTGTTAGCTGGGTTCCTTGAAGGGGTTGGATCACAAGTCCTCTCCATTCCTCCCCAGATTTTTTGCTCTACCTGGCTGAGTGCTGTTGATGAGGCCACAACAGGAAATGCCAGCTTGGAAAGCCAAGAAATGGATGGCCAAGTTCTCTAGAGCTATCCAGTGAGTGGAGTCTGTGGCTCTGAATGTCAAGTCTAGCAAACATTGCTCAAGTGCACACCGTGTGCCAGTCGTGGGGCTAGGAGCAATCCCAGGTGTTACCCTCTTTGGTGCTCCCAAACAGCAATCCTTTGACACGTGGTGAGGTATCAGAAATGAAGTGGAGCTAAATGTAGGGAAGCAGAGCACTTCCGGTGCCTCCACCTGTCCCTCTTCAGCTGCTGAGGAGCGGAGAATCTTCTCAAAGACAAGGCAGTGCGAGGCCTGGGTGCCTGCACATAGACTTCCCCTTAGCGCTCTCCGTTTATCTTGCTCACATGTGTGAGGATAGTAAATGCTGGCTGCACAACCATGCTGTACTTTAGGGGCGGATTTAGCAAATTTCAAGGGTTGATTTGAATATCCTGTAAGTTTTCCTTTATAGTGCTCCAGTAACTGGTAACAAAATTTAAACAGAACAAGAGTTGAGTTGATTTTCATCATCTTACCTTCTGATTTCAGCGTATAACCCTTCAGTGAGATGGAATTCCACTGTGAGACTCCTTAACTACTGCACTGTAGTGTTGAAGATCTTCTGTGTAAAAGGTTAATCTATGAAGTGCTGTAAGGAGAGCTGTAAACTCTTCCTAAGTTCATCTTGGGTCAGTCCCCTCAGTTAGGAGGTAAAAATACTACTTTGGAAGTGTCTTTGTTCTGTAGATAGCAGGTGCTGCCTTTTCAGCTCACAGGGGGAGGTCACTGCATGTCCTCCTGCAGCAGCAGCTCCGGTTTCCAGGACCAACCCTGCCGCCTGGGCTGCTCCCTGTGGCTGGTGGAAGGCTGCAGAATGTTCCCTTGTTCAGTCCTCTCTCCCTGTGCGCACTGTCCCTGGCTGCTGTCTCTCATCCTCATTCATGAGCTGGTGGGTTCTGCATTCTATAGGTGCAACGCAGAGCTGTCCTGTGTGCCGTTGGCCGTGACCCTCGTCGTGTTCCACGGGTGCTGTGACTCACTCCTTCCAGGGGAACTCACCTGTGTCCGCTTCTCTGCCCCTAGAATCACTCTGTTTGCTAGGTGGTCAGTGGCTCCATCCAGACCCCCATCCGGGAGGTGGACCCCACCTTCCTTTTGTTTTCTCTATAGTTAATGACACATCTTGAGTTCTTCCTTCCTGCTGTTTCTGCCCTCTTTATCCTTTGTTTATTCCCCTCCCCCTTTATCTTTCTGTGGATCGCAGTTTATGTCCGTTCTGTCTTCCCCTTGGCCATTTAATAATATTTTTTTCTCCTAATAGGCTTGCTTCTCACAAGTCTGCTGGTGCTAGCGGGTAATTTTTTTAAAGGTAAATTTTACTTTTGAACATGTTTCAGGTAAATGGTAATAAAGTTCAGAGAGTTCAGAAAGAAGGCACACAGGGAAAAGAACATCTCTCTTCCACCTTGCCAGTCCTGCTCTCCAAGCCAACCGGTTACCAGCTTGTGTCAGTGATTGTTCAGAGTTTAAAGCCAATTGTGTTCCTCCCTTCCTTCCCATTCTTTTTTTTTTTTTTAAATTTTATTTATTCATTTTAGAGAGGAGAGAGAAAGGGAGACAGAGAGGGAGAGAGAGAGGAGAGAGAGACAGAGAGAGAAGGGGGGAGGAGCTAGAAGCATCAACTCCCATATGTGCCTTGACCAGGCAAGCCCAGGGTTTCGAACCGGCGACCTCAGCATTTCCAGGTCGACGCTTTATCCACTGCGCCACCACAGGTCAGGCTTCCTTCCCATTCTTACAAGCTTCCCGTTACCTCCAGGTCAAAGGCAGATTCCCAGCCTGGCTTGCGAGGCCCTCTGTGAGCTGGTGCCACTTCCTGGCTCTTACTACACACCCTGGCAGGGAGGACACTTGCTCCTGGTGTACTGTAAGCCAGTGTTTTTCATCCATCCGGACACTAGTCTGGGAAAGAGTTAACCATCCTGAAGTTTATAGACCTGATGATCTTCATCAGATTTTTTATGCTCAGGGTGATATCTGTCTTAGCAGTCCCTGAAATAATTCTCCCATGTTCACTGGTCCCCAAGTGGGAAAAGGTTGAGAATCACACTACTCTAAGCTGTTTTATGCTTGTGTCTGTGCTTCTGTTTTCACTCTGCAGTACTTTCTCTCCCTTTGACTGGATAAATTCCTGTTCATCCTTTGGACCAGTTCTAGTGGTACCTTCTGAAGGATGCCTTCTGTGAAATTACTGCCTTACCTTTCAGCGGTCCCCGTCCTGGCCTGCAGACTCTGTCACCTCCTGGTGCTCATTGCCGTGGGTGGCGACACCCTCTTCCTCACTTACTCCTTTGCTGCCACAGGAGCACAGGTGCCCCTTTCTCCCTGTCCCCAGCGCCTAGTCCAGAGCCAGGCTCAAGGCAGCAAAATACTTGTTGGATAGAATTTTAAGCCACTGGTTGAGTTTCTTTGCCCCAAATCATGAGTTCAGAAACTTTGTGGTGTCAATTGATTTGAATTAATTGCGAACAATTAAAAAATTGGAGGCTTTTCATAATTTTAATAGTTAGCTTTTTTGAAAAAAGTAATTGAAAGTCTGGTCCACATTCCGATGGGTGACTTTCTCAGAGTAAGAGGTACTTGCCTTCTTTGGGGTGGGGAGCATGCGCTGTTACCTCTGTCCTCACCACCTTGTATTGCCCCCCCCCACTCCAGGCCCATTTTATTCATTATTCTTACCTGCCTGAGCCCTGCGACCTTTTGTGCTATTTGTGTTTGCCACACTCAGTGTAGGAGGTCTCCCAGGGCTCTTGGTCTGCAGCTACAGGATGTGACTGTATGGTGAGCAGCTCGCAGATCTAATTCCACCTCACTGAAACCCGAAGGACTAATGAACAAAATCTCCAAGGCAGCAAGCTTAGGCAAGGAGAGGAAGCTCTTCCAGATCATAGGACTGGGCAGAACCTCTACGAGGAGGGGGGTGTCCAGGCACTGGGAGCCACTGGCAGACCTGACTCCCTGCACACTCATTTTTCTGGAAACTTCCCTGGATGCTCAGCCTGACTGGAAGAGCCCTGAGACCTGCTGGGAGAGAGCAGTGAGCTGTGCTCTATCTCCTGTCACCCAGTGGGTCCTCGGAAAATGGTTCCCCGAGTGGCCATGGGTGTGGCCGTGCAATCCTAGCTCACTGCTGACTCAGCGCAGAGCCTTGGGCAGACTGCTTCTCTGTGCCACACCTTCTCCACTCGGGCATGCGGAGGACACCTCTCCTGCCCATGGGGAGCTGATGCATTAGTTCACACAAACAATAATGCTTAAGAAACTACCTCCACATTGTTACTTATCAAATGTGTCTAGATGAGAAACATTTTAAGAATAAAAATTGCAAAGTTTCATACTGACGTTTTCCTAATTTAAGTAGGCTGTGTTATGAGTACATACGTGTTCCCCCTTCCACTCCCTATCCTGGGGCTTAATAAAGCACCATCAACTGGGAAGTGTGACTTGTACATATTTTTATTTGTCTTGCATTGGCCCTTCTATAAACATTGTTACTTATCACCTCAGAATGGCTCTGTGTCACTGCCTGCCTTCACTTGCACAAGTATCACTGTTAACAGTTTCCCAGCTTTGAATGGCAGTCTTGGCCTCAGCTAGACTTCCTGTAATCTTGGGTGAATTGTTTCACTTCCCTGACTATAACTTCATCTGTAAAATGGGAATGCACTTAGCCTGGGGCCTGTCATATGCGGCATGCTCAACTAATAGTAGGTAATGGTGGGTTTTATCATTATCTTTAAATAGGAACCCCTGTCCTCACTTGAGTGTTGAGTGACTCTACTGCAGCTGTGAGCTTTGCTGCCCCCTTCAGGAGTTTGGGGACTTCACATCCCCTTAGTACTTTGATGCCAGGGATCCCCTATTTCTTTCTCTACATGCAGCCTCTTGCAGCTTTCTGTGTGATCTGTCTGTTTGCCTGTGGAACAGAGATGCTTGAATGGATTTAGACCCCACACCTACACAAGAACACTTCTTGGCTTGATGTTGACACCCCATCTCCAGTTAGCTAGATGTGTGTTGCTGTCATCTTTCCATCACTTAGTCATTTAAGACTTTTTCTTTTTGCAAGATGCATCTTATTTTTAAATGCTTCCTGTTTATAATTTCTTATGAATCCTTTCAGGCTTTTTCAAGCCTCTATTTAAAAGCATACTCTTTCCCTTTTTGTAGAACACATGAGGTGTGGGGAAAACTTTGGCTGTGTGAGGCTTGCTCGCGGCTTTACCGGCTGCAAGCACTTTGCCTGATTGGTGCGTGGGCGCATGGCACTGCCACGTGTACACGGTCTATGTAAGGCTGTGGGTGCTTTCCCTCAGTGGTGATTCTCACACATCGCTCTCTGGCCACTGTAAAGGGCAGTTTTCCCTGCTCCCTTGCCCTTCGATTTGCGAGCCTCCAATAAATGAGTATGGCCTGACGCTTTCCGGCTCTGCGGTTCCTCTACCATCTGCCTGAATAAAATGGGAACCTACCTGGCCTCAGCCACCAGCATTACATCTAGTGTAGTTGGCAGGATTTGGAGCAGATTGGTGTGGAGCGCCAACATCCTTGAAGGGTGGGGTAGAGGAGTGGTTGTTGTCCTCCAGCATTTGGTTCCCCGTGGCTGTCCTTTGGGGGCTGTGGGCTAGATGTTTTCTTACAGCCCTGTGAGAAGAAACCAAGTGCTCTGTGAGAGGCTGCCCGAGGTTGAGAGCTCCAAGGTGAGTTGCAGACTGAGTGGCAACAATGGCATGAGCTTGAATGGTCACTGGAGAAAGAGCTGCAGATTTGAGAACCGAAGGTCAGGCTTCAGGCTGAGAACCAGTGATGGTGTGAACTGGAGCGAGTGCTGGAGAGGGAGGCCAACTGGGTTTAAGAGCTGCAGTGTGAGACGCAAGCTGAGCATCAACAACACCTGGTACTGGAACAGTCTCTGGAGAAGGAATTGCGGGTTTGGGAGTTGCAATTTGCCCTGGAAGCCGAACGTTGAGCAACAGCTGTTGGAGAAACAACTGCAGGTTCAGGAGCTTGAGTCTCAGCTTCAGGCTGAGGGCTGGCAGTCGCAGGAGCCAAAGTGGGTGCAGAAGTAATTGAGCTGCATTCATGCCAGCGAAGTGGCTCTGAGTCAGTGGGAGCAGGTGTTTCCAACTCCTCCACTTCTGAGGAGGGTCAAGCTGCAACTGCCATCTGCAGACTCAGGGCCTGGCCCATGGTTGCCAAGAAGGTAAAGACCTAGCAGCCAAGAGTTCCTTAGGGACAGGCACACCCCCATCCCCAGGTAGTGGAGCACTCTGTGGTCCGGCCCTACATGCAGGCAGAGCTGGTGGAGTTGGGGTGCAATTCAGGCAGAAACCCAATGAGCCCCTGGCAGCCTGGTTGCTACAGTTGTGGGACATAGGGGTTGGATGGCATCATGCTCTCCAGAACAGAGATGGAGAAATTGGCTGCTATTACCACACACAACTCCTTGAGCCAGCATCTTCAGAACTGCCGTGACAACCCAGGAAACCATACCCTATTATAATGGATGATGGCAGGTATTCATATGGTCTGGCAGAGTGCTAGACTTGCTAGGGGCAGTGAGTCAGTGGCAGTGCTATAGTGAACTGCCCCGGATCCTTTGGAAACTAGGTATGAAGAAGGCTTTAACCCATGGCCCTGTGGGCCAGACAAGGATGTGTTTACAGCTGGAATGTGGGAGCTTACCCTCTGCAGTGCCCCATCAGCCCTTTTTGGGTTACTAGTGGTTATTCTGGGCCCCTATGTGGGACAGCCCATCAATGTGTTTATGCAGATGGTCGCAGATTTGGGGGAGCTGTCGGCAGCACAGAGTCACCAAGCTGTGAGGGCTACTGCTCGTGCTGCTCCCGACAAGCAAGAGAAATGGGCCTGAGAAAGTTACCCAAACACAGGTGTGGGTAGATCTGATTGCGGCTGGAGCAGATGGGGGAAATTGGATGGCAAGCCTAATAAGGTTCTTTTGGTGCTTTGCAGCAGCTTAAAGCAGGACAGAGGTTCCAGCCACTGAGACGAACGTTGCCAGCAGCTAACAATAAAACCATTGGTGCATGGGCAGCATGGTTACAAGATTATATGATGGAGACAACTGAGGGAGAGGAGGACCCCCCCAAGACCCTGCTGTTTCAGTTTGAATAGGGGGAAGGCCAAGGGACCCGTCTAATAGGGATGGGCAGGGACCAGAGGCCACACATGGAACTGGCTATCCACTGGTCCCTTTCTAATGTACAAAGGGTATTGGCCTTGGTGGATACAGGTGCAGAATATTCCCTTCTTTATGGGACCCTAGTGGCCATTGATGGGTATGGGGGCCAAGCTGTTCAAGTGAAGTCAATAACTATTCCATTGGGGATAGGAAGACTGCCTCCTAAGCCATGTAAGGTATATGTATCCCTTATTCTTGAATATATTTTGGGTGTAGAGGTCTTACCAGGAATGTGGTTGGAAACTATAGCCAGGGAGTTAGTTCTGCCTGCAAGTCCGGGTCATGAAGGCAGTGTTGCGGGGACATGCAGCACATTCCCCCTTGCAATTACCCATTTCCCGGTGTTTGACTAGTGTGAAGCAGTACTGCCTGCCAGGCAGCTATGAAGAAGTCACTGGGATAGTCCTAAAACTAGAAAAGGTGGGGATCATCTGGCTGGCACACAGCCCTTACACTCCCTAGTATGGCCTGTGTGCAAACCAGATGGAACTTGGTGAATGACAGTGGATTACAGAAAACTTAATAAAGTTGTTTCCCCTTTGCATGCTGCTGTTCCCTCAATAGCTAACTTGATGGATCAGTTAAGCATTGGTTCTCAAAGTGTGCGCCAGGGTGCACCAGCCCTAGAAGATTTTCAGGTGCACCCTATGGTATTCCAGAGAAATATGTGCCTGTTGGGGACCAAAAAACCAACAGGGTTTTTGGAGTTTAGATTTTTGGGGGATATAGGTGTGGGGAATTGACTGTAAGCTGAAAGTCTGCCCCACCCCCCACCTCACTTGCCTGATTAAATTGCAAAAGGCTGTTAAGCTGTGGTGCTGGATTGTTTACACTACCCCCCATGCTCCCAGGAAATACTGGAGGCAAGTTTCTTCTATCCTTTGTTTGGTGTCAAATTAAGATGTTCTGTATGGTGGGGGTTTTGGACTGATGATTAAACATAAGGAATTGTCTCTTGAAGCCTTTTGGATTTCTATAAAACAGCGGTTCTCAACCTGTGGGTCGCGACCCTGGCTGGGTCGCCTAAAGCCATCGGAAAATACATAATGTATATCAGGTATTTACATTCTGAATCATAACTGTAGCAAAATTACAGTTATGAAGTAGCCACCAAAATTATTTTTTGGTTTGGGGTCACCGCAACATGAGGAACTGTATTGCGGGGTCACGGCATTAGAAAGGTTGAGAACCACTGCTATAAAAGAAGAATATGTGGCAATATCTAAAAAAACTTTGAACATTTTACTACAATTTTCAACATTCTATTTATGTGAATTAGGATTTTCTATCCTCAACACAATAAAGAGTAAAAAGAGAGAAATTCTTAAATGTATTGACAAGGAAATGAGACTTGGCCTTTCAAATATATGCCCAAACATTGAAGAAATTGCTAGGACACATCAGGCTCATGTTTCTCATAAACACAAGAATGAAAAAACTTAACACATTCGCGCCAGGACCTGCTGAATTTACTAAATCTTACTAAGAATGTATCTATATATATAAAAAGATAACTTTTTATCATTTTTTAATTTTTTAACCCTTCTTTTTTACAAATTCTAAAAAGCAGAACAAAAAATGTAAGATAAAAATGTTTTTAAATGTCAGAATAAATTCAATTTTGTCGTATTTATTTTGTTTAATTACCATAAAGGCATGCTTGGACTTTATATTTTTTCTTTAATATTTGGCTTAATTATTATATTTCTCAGAAATTTGTATATAGTGCACCTACAATTATTTGTAGGATTTTAAATGTGCCCCAACTTCAAAAAGTTTGAGAACCACTGGGTTAAGCCATGAGTTGGAGACATACCACTTTGTGGAAGATTGAGCTAATGGCTTTTCTCTATTGATTTAGCTGCGTAGAGTCAAAACCAATGTGCCTTCACTTGGGAAGGGCAGCAGTGTACCTCCACAGTATTACCACGGGCTATGTGCATAGCCCCACCTTGTGTCATGGGCTGGTGGCTGCTGACCTGGCTAAGTGGAAACAGCCAGAGGCAGTTTGTATGTATCATATCAATGACATTATGCTACCTAGTGACTCTCTTCCAGAACTGGAACAAGCAGTCCCTACCCTGCTATCCCATATGAAAGCATATGGCTGGGTGGTCAATGAGGGCAAATTACAAGGACCTGGGTTATCTGTTAGTTCTTGGGAGTTGTCTGGTTGGGTAAGACAAAGGTTATCCGTGACGCAGTTATAGATAAGATGCAAGCATACCCTGTGCCCACTACAGTAAAGCAATTACAGGAATTCCTAGGTCTGTTGGGGTACTGGCGAGCATTCATACCCCATTTAGCTCAGTTACTGCGTCCTTTATATCATCTTACTCGGAAGGGTGTTCACTGGGATTGGACTGAGCAGACACAAGGTGCATTTGCAGCAGCTAAGAGAGCTGTCAAGGTGGCACAGGCCTTGAATATATTGGATCCTGCCAGCCCCTGTGAGTCTGATGTCTATGTAACTCCTGAGGGGTTTGGATGGGGCTTGTGGCAACGGACAGAGCACCTATGACAACCTACATGGGTTTTGGCAATTGTGGAAAGGTGCTGAAGTTTGTTACTCATTAGTGGAGAAGCAGTTGGCAGCTGTGTATATGCCCTCCTAGCCACTGAGAGTATTAGGACCACAACTCCAGTTACAGTCAAGACCACATACTCTATTGCAGGGTGAGAGATTGGGCAACCAAACCTCGTAGTGGTTCAGCCCAAACCTCCACCTTGGTGAAGTGGGGTGCCTACCTGTAACAATGCTGTGCTCTTAGCACCAGCCCATTGAGAGCAGAACTGCAGGAAGTCTTGGGTCCAGTCACCTATGCGACCTTAGAGTCAGGTGCAGCTGGGGATCAGGAGGCAGAACCTGAAGTCAGTCCCTACCAGGAGGGGCGGGTGCCCATCCCTGAGGATGCCTGCTATACTGATGGTTCTAGCAGGGACCAACCTGCCAAATGGATGGCTATAGCCTTCCATCTGGCCACTGAGACTATTTGGATGGACACAGGTACAGGCCAAAGCAACCAATGGGTGGAATTAAGAGCCATATGACTCGCCCGTAATGAACCTTCACCTCTGGTGACCTGTACTGACAGCTGGGCTATCATGGACTGACCCTTTGGATTGCTACTTGGCACATTAACCAGTGGATGGTAATGCACCATCTACTATGGAGTCAGGCCATGTGGCAGGACTTATTGGAACTAGGACATTAGAAACAGGTGACAGTATACCGTGTCACAGGGCATGCCCCTCTAGCCCATCCTGGGAATGATGAGGCAGACATTTTGGTGAGGGTGCGATGGTTTGGAGACTGTGCCTGCAGGTGATGTGGCGCAGTGGCTCCACCGGCGTCTGCTCCATGTGGGACAAGTGTGGGCTGCTGTGTGGAACTTGCCTGTGTCCTATACAGAGGTACTTGCAGCCTGTGAGCAATGTGCAGTGTGTTCCAAGGAGCCCCCGTGGAGACAGCTGGCATTACCTGGACAGATCCAGAGAGGTCGTGTTCCACTGACACTGTAGCTTGTAGTCATCACTGGACTCTTACCATACAGGTACCAGTATGCAGTCGCACGTGTAGATACTGCCACTGGTCTGCTTGCTGCTTACCCTGCCCGTAACCCTGACCAAAGGGCAGTCATACAGGCTCTGGACCACCTGAGTGCTGCGTATGGGTGGCTGCTGGCCCTTGAAAGTGACAATGGTACCCATTTCACTGGGTTCTGTGGTGAGGCAGTGGGTTCAAGACCTGGGTGTGGACTGGAAATACCACGTCCCCTACCACCCACAGGCTGCTGGTATCGAGTGGTATAATGGACCCGTAAAGCAGGGACTGCAACAGGAGGGGGGCACTAGCTCCCTTACTGGATGGACACCGCTGTGGACAGTACTCTGGATTTTGAATGAGAGACCTTTTTTTTTATTTTTTTTATTAAATTTAATGCAGTGACATTGATAAATCAGGGTACATATGTTGAGAGAAAATATCTCTAGATTATTTTGACATTTAATTGTGCTGTATACCCCTCCCGCAAAGTTAAATTGTCTTCTGTCACCTTCTATCTGGTTTTCTTTGTGCCCCTCCCCTCCCCTAACCCCTCTCTCCTTCTTCACCCCATCCCCCCTCCCCCAACCCCCCGTCCCTGTTGCCATCACATTCTTGTTCATGTCTCTGAGTCTCATTTTTATGTCCCTTCTATGTATGGATTCATCTTAGTTTTTTTTTTTGATTTACTTATTTCACTCCATATAATGTTGTCAAGGTCCATCCATGTTATTGTAAATGATCCGATGTCATCATTTCTTATGGCTGAGTAGTATTCCATAGTATATATGTACCAAAGCTTTTTAATCCACTCGTCCTCTGACGGACACTTGGGCTGTTTCCAGATCTTCGCTATTGTGAACAATGCTGCCACAAACATGCGGGTGCATTTCTCCTTTTCAAGCCGTTCTATGGTGTTCTTGGGGTATATTCCTAAAAGTGGGATAGCTGGGTCAAAAGGTAGTTTGATTTTCAGTTTTTTGAGGAATCTCCATACTGTTTTCCACAGTGGCTGCACCAGTCTGCATTCCCACCAGCAGTGCAGGAGGGTTCCCTTTTCTCCACATCCTCGCCAGCACTTATTCTGTGTTGTTTTGTTGATAAGCGCCATTCTGACTGGTGTGAGGTGATATCTCATTGTGGTTTTAATTTCCATTTCTCTAATGATTGATGTTGAGCATTTTTTCATATGCCTATTGGCCATCTGTATGTCCTCTTTGGAGAAGTGTCTATTCATCTCTTTTGCCCATTTTTGGATTGGGTTGTTTGTCTTCCTGGTGTTGAGATTTACAAGTTCTTTATAAATTTTGGTTATTAACCCCTTATCAGACGTATTGTCAAATATGTTCTCCCATTGTGTAGTTTGTCTTTTTATTCTGTTCTTGTTGTCTTTAGCTGTGCAAAAGCTTTTTAGTTTGATATAGTCCCATTTGTTTATCCTGTCTTTTATTTCACTTCCCCGTGGAGATAAATCAGCAAATATATTGCTCCGAGAGATGTCCGAGAGCTTACTGCCTATGTTTTCTTCTAAGATGCTTATGGTTTCACGGCCTACATTCAAGTCTTTTATCCATTTTGAGTTTATTTTTGTGAGTGGTGTAAGCTGGTGATCTAGTTTCATTTTTTTGCAGGTAGCTGTCCAATTTTCCCAACACCATTTGTTAAAGAGGCTGTCTTTACTCCATTGTATTTCCTTACCTCCTTTGTCAAATATCAGTTGTCCATAGAACTGTGGGTTTATTTCTGGGTTCTCTGTTCTGTTCCATTGATCTATATGCCTGTTCTTATGCCAGTACCAGGCTATTTTGAGTACAACGGCCTTGTAGTATAACTTGATATCAGGAAGTGTGATACCTCCCACTTTATTCTTCTTTTTTAAGATTGCTGAGGCTATTCATGTTCTCTTTTGGTTCCATATAAATTTTTGGAATATGTGTTCTATATCTTTGAAGTATGTCATTGGTATTTTAATTGGTATTGCATTGAATTTATAGATTGCTTTGGGTAATATAGACATTTTAATGATGTTTATTCTTCCTAACCATGAGCACGGTATATGCTTCCACTTGTTTGTATCTTCCTTGATTTCTTTTATCAATGTTTTGTAATTTTCCGAGTACAAGTCTTTAGTCTCCTTGGTTAAGTTTAGTCCTAGGTACTTTATTTTTTTGGTTGTAATTGTGAAGGGGATTGTTTCCTTAATTTCTCTTTCTGACTGTTCATTGTTGGTGTATAAAAATGCTTCTGATTTCTGAGTATTGATTTTATATCTTGCCACTTTGCTGAATTTATTTATCAGGTCCAGTAGTTTTTTGACTGAGACTTTAGGGTTTTCTATATACAATATCATATCATCTGCAAATAATGATAGTTTTACTTCTTCTTTTCCAATTTGAATGCCTTTTATTTCTTCTTCTTGTCTGATTGCTGTGGCTAGGACTTCAAGGACTATGTTAAATAAGAGTGGTGAAAGGGGGCACCTCTGCCTTGTTCCTGATCTTAAGGGTATTGCTTTTAATTTTTTCCCATTGAGTATGATGTTGGCTGTGGGTTTCTCATAGATGGCTTTTATCATGTTGAGGTATGTTCCCTGTATTCCCACTTTGCTGAGAGTTTTGATCATGAATGGGTGCTGGATTTTATCAAATGCTTTTTCTGCATCTATTGAAATTATCATATGGTTTTTCTCCTTCCTTTTGTTTATGTGATGAATCACATTGATTGATTTACGAATATTGTACCAGCCTTGCCTCCCCAGAATAAATCCCACTTGATCATGATGTATGATTTTATCCATATATTGTTGGATCCGGTTTGCTAATATTTTGTTGAGGATTTTAGCATCTATTTTCATCAGAGATATTGGCCTATAATTTTCTTTCTTTGTGTTGTCTTTGCCTGGTTTTGGAATCAGAATTATGCTCGCCTCATAAAAGGAGCTTGGAAGGCTTCCTTCCTCTTGAATTTTTTGAAATAGTTTGAGAAGGATAGGAGTTAGTTCTTCTTTGAATATTTGGTAGAATTCCGTTGTGAAGCCATCGGGCCCCGGACTTTTCTTTGTTGGGAGTTTTTTGATAACTGTTTCGATCTCATTTGTTGTAATCGGTCTGTTTAGGTTTTCTGATTCTTCCAGATTGATTTTTGGAAGATTGTATGTTTCAAGGAATTTGTCCATTTCATCTAGGTTGTCTAGTTTTTTGGCATACAGTTCTTCATAGTATTTTCTTACAATATTTTGTATTTCTGTTGTGTCAGTTGTTATTTCTCCTCTCTCATTTCTAATTTTATTTATTTGAGTCCTCTCTCTCTTTTTCTTGGTGAGTCTACTTAAAGGTTCATCAATCTTGTTTACCTTTTCAAAGAACCAGCTCCTAGTTTCATTGATCCTCTGTATTGTTTCTTTAGCCTCTATGTCATTTATTTCTGCTCTGATCTTTATTATTTCCTTCCTTCTACTACATTTGGACTTTACTTGCTGTTCTTTTTCTAATTCTTTTAGATGCAGGGTTAAGTTGTTTATTTGAGCTTTTTCTAGCTTCTGAAAGTGTGCCTGTAGTGCTATGAACTTCCCTCTCAGCACTGCTTTCGCTGTGTCCCATAAATTTTGAGTTGTTGTATGCTCATTGTCATTCGTTCCTAGGAATTTTTTAATTTCTTCTTTGATCTCATTCTTAATCCATTCATTATTTAACAACCTGCTATTTAGTTTCCATGTGTTTGAGAATTTTTGAGCTTTTCTGTTGTGATTCATTTCTAGTTTCATGCCGTTGTGATCGGAGAAAGTGCTTGATATGATTTTAGTCTTCTTAAATTTGTTGAGAGCACTTTTGTGCCCTAACATGTGGTCTATCCTAGAGAATGTACCATGAGCACTTGAAAATAATGTATATTCTGCTGCTTTAGGGTGAAAGGTTCTGAAGATATCTATTAAATCAAGTTGATCTAGTGTTTCCAATAAGTCTGCTGTTTATTTGTTCATTTTCTTTCTTGAGGATCTATCTAGTGATGTTAGTGGGGTATTGAAATCCCCTACTATTATAGTATTGCTGTTGATCTCGCCCTTTAAATCCATCAAAGTCTGTTTTATATATTTGGGTGCTCCTATATTAGGTGCATAGATATTTATAATAGTTATATCTTCCTGTTGGATTACTCCCTTTATCATTATGTAGTGGCCTTCTTTATCTCTTACTATATCCTTTGTTTTAAAGTCCAATTTGTCTGATATAAGTATTGCTACCCCAGCTTTTTTTTCATTTCCGTTTGCATGAAACGTTTTTTTCCATCCTTTTACCTTCAATCTATGTGTGTCTTTTGTTCTAAGGTGTGTCTCTTGTAGACAACATATGTATGGGTCCTGTTTTCTTATCCACGCAGCTACCCTAAGTCTTTTGATTGGATCATTTAATCCATTTACATTTAAGGTTATTATTGATATGTAGTTGTTTATTGCCATTTTCTTCTTTAAAGGTGTATTCCTTTTTTTTTTTTGCTGTATTCTTTTCCCACTTTGATCTGTTTACACCAGGCCCCTTAATATTTCCTGCAGCATTGGTTTGGTTGTAATGAATTCCTTGAGTTGTTTTTTGTCTGGGAAGCTTTTTATTTCTCCTTCGATTTTAAACGATAGCCTTGCTGGATAAAGTAGTCTTGGTTGTAGGTTCTTGTTCTGCATTACTTTGAATATTTCTTGCCATTCCCTTCTGGCCTCAAGTGTTTCTGTTGAGAAGTCAGATGTCATCCTTATGGGGGCTCCTTTGTAGGTGATAACTTTTTTTTCTCTTGCAGCTTTTAATATTTTCTCTTTATCGCTTAGCTTTGGTATTTTAATTATGATGTGTCTTGGTGTAGGTTTCTTTGGGTTTCTCTTTAATGGAGTCCTCTGTGCTTCTTGGATTTGTGAGAGTTTCTCTTGGATTAATTTAGGGAAGTTTTCATCTATGATATGATTGAACAAAGTCTCTATCCCTTGTTCTTTTTCTTCTTCTTCAGGAACCCCTATGATGCAGATGTTATTTCTCTTCATGTTGTCATAGAGCTCTCTAAGAGTTTCCTCTGACTTTTTGAGTCTTTTTTCTCTTTTCTTCTCTGCTTTCATGCCTTCATTCCAGTTGTCCTCTAACTCGCTGATTCGATCCTCTGCTCTATCTATCCTGTTTTTAATTCCTTCCATTGTGGTCTTTATTTCTGATATTGTATTTGTCGTCTCCAACTGATTCTTTTTTATACTTGCTATTTCTTTATTTAGGTTTTCAAACTGCCCCTCCATTGTTGTTCTAAGATCCCTAAGCATCCTTACAATCATTATTTTGAACTCCGCATCTGGAAGTTTGATTATTGCCATATCACTCAGTTCATCTCTTGAAGGTGTCTCTTGTGGTTTCATTTGGATTGCACTCCTTTGTCTTCTCATCTTCTTTTTTTGTTTGTTTTATTTGTAGAGTTGGTTGAGTCTAGGCTTGGTGTTGTCTGCCTCCAGTTTTCAGTTGTGTTATTTCTAGGTCTTCTTGGGTTGGTATCAGCCATTATTTGTAATCCACTTTTGGATTTGGGCAGCTTTGAAGTCTTGATTTGTTTGTTTTCTTAACAGGTGATAGTCTTGTTAACTGATCTCAGCAGGGGGCTCCCTTGAAACTGTAACCAGGAATGCTGTGGGTGTAACCTGAGATGCTGATGGTCTCTTCCACCAACTAATCTCACTGGGGGCAGGGATTTTTCTCAGCTTCAGTAGGGGGAGGTGTATCTCAGATCTCCATGGAGACCTGAGTTACTGCCCCTCCTCCCCACTTCTTGTTTTCAGCTGTGTCTTGTTGCGCTGATTGGAGCTGGATAGATGTCGGGAGATCTCTGATCCGGAAACACTTCAGCTCTGTTTTGTGAAAGGTTCAGTCCCTCCCCCAGCTATGGCCGCCTCCAGCACGAATGAGTCAGCTTTTTTATTTCGTTTCTTGCATACCTTAGCCCCTCACAGTCTGTCCCTCTCCTTGTCCTTTCCATTTGGGAGATAAGCTGGTCTTTTCAACCCACCTTGCTCCCTGGTTGCCAGGTAAGTGGCTGTGAGCAGTAGTTTCTGCTCTTTTTCCTCTGTGAAATCCTCTCTGGGCTCTCAGCCTCACCCCCCACTTCCGTTCCTGTAAGCAGAGGAGATTCATGCACTCCTTACCAGGGTTATTGTGGCTTCCTCTTTGCTCCTTGGTTTTTGAGAGCTGTTCTTGCAGTTCAGTGTTGGTTTTTCATGCTGATTTTTCCTAAATTGATTTGTATTCCAGTTTGGTGTTGAGAGCTGGGCGTCTGTGCGTCCGCCTACTCCGCTGCCATCTTGGAGCTCTTGAATGAGAGACCTTGACGGGGAGGGGGGAGCTCCGGTGGAGTCTGCTCCACCAGGCAGCTGCTCCCATCCAATTGTGAGCCAGCAACCCTAAAGGGGTGGAATGTGGGGCAGCTGTGTTAGGCTTGCTTGCAGGCTTACCAGCTGCAAGCCCTTTGGCTGCAGTTGCGTGAGCACGTGGCAGCACCACAGGTGTATGGCCTAGATCAGGCTATGGGGGCTTGCGTTCAGGGGGATTGCGGATGCGAAGATTGCCTGCTCGCCACTGTGAGGGGCCATTCTTGCTGTTTGTTTGCCTGAGAGGTGGTTTCCCTGCCTGTGTGCTTGTCCACCTTTGGGAGACTTTATTAAATGGAATGGCCCAGCTCTTTCTGGCTCCGCAGTTTCTCTATCTACCGTCTGCCCGAATCCAGTGTGAACCTGCCCGGCCTCAGCCACCAGCATTACAGGTGCCTTGTTGGCACCGTGAGGTAAGGGGATGGAAGTGAGCCTCCAGTTAACTCCTTGGGCAACCAGCACCTGGCCGCCTAGACCCGTAAGACAGAAGTGTATTATTCTTTGAGTGCACAGGGAAGCAGCATTATGAAGGGCACCTTTGTAACTTCTTAATGTCAAATAATGAGTTCTCCCATTTTATTACACATAGAACCAGCAGATCCTAGTGTGCAGGCCAATAAGGTTTGGCATGCCCACCCGGATGGCCTCTGGTACCAGCTACTGTGCTGTCTGTGGACAAAGCTCTGGCCTGTATTCTACCAGAAGGGGAAGATTTCCCTCTCTTGGTACTGCTGACCCCTCTTGTTTTGCCCATAGCTTGTGGTTTTGTAGTTCTGTTGCTGTAGTCTGTACTGTTTCTGTTGTGGGATGTACCTCACTCCTCGCACAGGGACCATCACGGAAGATACCTGTCCTGTAGATTATGAGGTGAGCAATCCTAAGAGGGTGGAATGTGGGGAAAATGTCTTTGTCAGGCTTGCTCACGGGTTTACCGCTGCAAGCACTTTGCCTGATGGGTGCGTGGCCATGTGGCAGCGCCACGTGTATGTGGTCCACGTAAGGCTGGGTGCTTTCCCTCATTGGCGATTCTCCCGGATTGCTCTCCCACCACTGTGAGGTGCATTTTCCTGCTCTCCTGCCCTGCAGTTCGCTCGCCTCTCTCTGCGAGCCTCCAATAAATGGGTATGACCTGACACTGCTGGCTTTGCAGTTCCTCTACCATCTGCCCGAATTCAGTGGGAACCTGCCTGGCTTCAACCTACAGCATTTCATGAGGCAGTACTGTATATTCCACTCCATAAATTGCTTTTCACTTGCCCTGTGCGCTGGTCAGCTGCCAGGTGTTCCGGTATTTCACTTCCTTGGTATCTCGCATCCATTCCCTGCCCTCACTCCTGCAATTGCATCTCAGTCCTCTTACTCCTGATGCACATTGTTGTGCCAGACTGTTCTGTACAAGAGGAAGACCTGACGGCGTTCCTGTTCAGAAACCATTGGTGGCTCCTGGTGGACTGCAGAATAAAGTACAGTCTCCATATGAGTTGTCCAGAGCCCTCACAGAGGGCAACCCACCAGCCCTCCACACCTGGTTACCTTCACGGACCTGTGCTGTCAGGCTGAACCTTGGATTCCTCTCTCTCTTTGCCTTCGCTCCCTCCTCCTTTACACTCATCCATTCTTTGTAGTCATCTCCCTCTCTTACTAAATTTATTCTTTAAAATTTGTATTAATTTTAATTTTTTTGTGTTAACATGGATTCAAGTGTCTCACTCAGTATATAACTCACACTCACCCCCCTTGTCCCCCATTATCCCCCTTTGCCCCCTCTCCTCCTAACTCCCTCCCACCTTCCCTTTGGGATTTGCTGTCCTATTATCTGTATCTCTATATTATGTATATATAATTTCACTAATCCCTTCACCTTCTCTGATCCCATCCCTTCCCTCTGAGAGCTGTCTCTCTGCTCCCTGTGACCCTGCCTCTATGTCTATTCTGTTCCTCAGTTCACTGTGTTCATTAGATTCCACATATAAGTGAAATCACATGATATTTGTATTTCTCTGCCTGGCATATTTACTTAGCATAATAATCTCCATCACAAAAGGTAAGATTTCCTTCTTTTCCACGACTGAGTAGTAGTCCATTGTGTGTATGTACCACAGCTTTTTAAGCCACTCGTCCACTGACGGACACTTGGGCTGTTTCCAGATCTTGGCTGTTGTAAACAATGCTGCAATAAACATGGGGGTGTGTATCTTCTTTTGAATCAGTGATTAGGTATTCTTAGGATATATCCCTAAAAGTGGGATAGCTGGCTCCAAAGGCCATTGAGTACAATGGCCATTTTTAATTTTTTGAGGAAACTCCATACTGTTTTCCATAGTAGCTGCACCAGTCTGCATTCCCACCAGCAGTGCAGGAGGGTTTCTTTTTCTCCACATCCTTGCCAGCATTTACTGTGTGTTGATTTGTTAATGATCGCCATTTTGACAGGAGTGAGGTGGTATCTCACTGTTGTTTTAATTTGCATTTCTCTGATGATTAGTGATGTTGAACATTTTTTCATATGCCTATTGGCCATTTGTATGTCCTCTTTGGAGAAATGTCTATTCAGTTCTTTTGCCCATTTTTTAATTGGGTTGTTTACCTTCCTGATGTTGAGTTTTAGAAGTTGTTTATAAATTTTGGTTATTAACCCTTTATCAGACATATTGGCAAATATGTTCTCCCATTGTGTGGGTTGTCTTTTTATTTTGTGCATGGTGTCTTTTGCTGTGCAAAAGCTCAATTTTCAGTTTGATATAGTCCCATTTGTTCATTCAGTCTTTTATTTCACTTGCCCATGGAGAAAAATTAGCAAAAATATTACTACGAGAGATATCGGAGAATTTACTGCTTATGTTTTCTTCCAAGATGTTTACGGTTTAATGACTTACATTTAAGTATTTTATCCATCTTTATTTTATTTTTGTGAATGGTGTAAGTTGGAAGTCTAGTTTCATTTCTTTGCATGTACCTGTCCAATTTTCCAAACCCCATTTATTAAAGAGACTCTTTATTCCATTGTATGCTCTTACCTCCTTTGTCAAATATCAATTGACCATAAAGGCATGGGTTTATTTCTGGGTTCTCTGTTCTGTTCCATTGATCTGTATGCCTGTTCTCATTTTCAAGATTGCTGAAGCTATTTGTGTTCTTTTTTGGTTTCATATAAATTTTTGAAATATTTGTTCTATATCTCAGAAGTATGCCATGGGTATTTTAATAGGAACTGCATTGAATTCATAAATTGCTTTGGGTAATATAGACATTTTCATGATGTTTATTCTTCTTATCCATAAACACGGTATATTCTTGCACTTGTTTGTATCTTCCTTGATTTCCTTTGTCAGTTTTTATAATTTTCCGAGTATGAGTCCTTTACCTCCTTGGTTAAATTTACTCCTAGATACTTTATTTTTTTTTTGTTGCAATAGAGAAGGGGATTGTTTCCTTAACTTCTCTGTCAGATAGCTTATTGATGGTATATAAAAATGCTACTGATGTCACAATATTAATTTTATATCCTGCCACCTTGCCGAATTCATTTATCAGGTCTACTAGTTTTTTGACTGAGACTTTAGGGTTTTCTGTGTACAGTATTATGTCAGCAGAAAATGATAGTTTTACTTCTTCTTTTCCAATTTGGATGCCAAAAATTGTCTTCTTGTCTGATTGCTGTGGCTAGGACTTCCAGAACTATGCTGAGTAAGAGAAGTGAAAGGGGGCACCCCTGCCTTGTTCCTGATCTTAAAGGGAGTGCTTTTAATTTTTGCCCATTGAGTATGATATTGGCTGGGGGTTTGTCATAGATGGCCTTTATCATGTTGAAGTATGTTCCCTATATTCCCACTTTGCTGAGAGTTTTGATCATAAATGGGTGCTGGATTTTATCAAATGCTTTTTTCTGCATCAATTGATATTATCATATGATTTTTATCCTTTTTGTTTATGTGATGAGTCACATTGATTGATTTGCAAATATTGTTCTATCCTTGCTTCCCCAGAATAAATTCCACTTGATCATGATGTATGATTTTTTTAATGTATTGCTGGACCCAGTTTAGTAACATTTTGTTGAGAATTTTAGCATGTAAGTTCATCAGGGATATTGGCCTATAGTTTTCTTTCTTTGTAGTGTCTTTAACTGGTTTTGGAAAAAGGATAATGCTTGCCTTATAAATGAGTTTGGAAATCTTCCCTCATGAATTTTTAAAAATAGCTTGAGAAGGATATGAGTTAGTTCTTCTTTGAATATTTGGTAAAATTTGCCTGTTAAGCCATCTGGTCTAGGACTTTTGTTTGCTGGGAATTTTCTGATAACTTTTCAATTTCATTTGTTGTAAGAGGTCTGTTTAAGTTTTCTGATTTTTCCAGATTGAGTTTTGGAAGATTATATGTTTCTAGGAATTTATCCATTTCGCCTAGGTTGTCCAATTTTTTGGCATACAGATCTTCATAGTATTTTCTTACAATCCTTGGAATTTCTGCGATGTCAGTTGTTACTTCTCCATTTTCACATCTAATTTTATTTATTTGAGTTCCCTCTCTCTTTTTCTTGATGTGTCCGGTTAAAGGTTCATCAATCTTGTTTACCTTTTCAGAAAACCAGCTTTTGGTTTCATTGATCTTCTGTATTGTTTTTTCCACCTCTATGTTATTTATTTCTGTTTTGATCTTTATTATTTACTTCCTTCTACTTCCACTGGGTTTTATTTGTTATTTTTCTAGCTCTCTTAGATGCTGGGTTAAGCTGTTGATTGAGCTTTTTCTTGTTTCTTAAGGTATGCCTGTAATGTTATGAACTTTTCTCTCAGGACTGCTTTAACTGTGTCCCATAAATTTTGAGTTGTATGTTCATTTTCATTTGTTTCAAGGAAATTTTTTATTTCTTTCTTGATCTTGTTGTTAACCCATTTGTTATTTAATAACATGCGTTATTAAATTATTAAAGCCTCACAGTGTTTGAATGTTTTTCAGTTTTTCTATTGTAGTTGATTTCTAGTTTCATGCCATTGTGATTAGAGAAGATGCTTGATATGATTTCCATCTGCTTAAATTTATTGAGACTCGTTTTGTGTCCTAACATGTGGTCTACGCTAGAGAATGTACCGTAAGCACTTGAAAGGAATGTATATTCTGCTGCTTTGGGATGATAGGTTCTGAAGGTATCTATTAAATCCAGTTGAACTTGTGTGTCTTTTATGTTTTCTGTTTCTTTGTTAATTTTTTTCTTGAGGATCTATCCAGTGATGTTAGTGGGGTATTGAAATTCCCTACTATTATATCAATAGTATTGCTGTTGATCTCACCCTTTATGTGTATCAAAGTCTGGTTTATATATTTAGGTGCTCCTATATTAGGTGCATAGATATTTACAATGGTTATATCCTCCTGTTGGATTGCTCCCTTTATTATTATGTAGTGACCTTCTTTATTCCTTATGATAGCCTTTGTTTTAAAGTCTATTTTGTCAGATATAAGTATTGCTACCCCAGCTTCTCTTTCATTTTCATTTCCAGGAACTACTTTTTTCCATCCCTTCACTTTCAGTCTATATGTATCTTTTGTGCTGAGGTGGGTCTCTGGTAGACAGCATATGTATGAGTCCTGTTTTCTTATCTATTCAGCTACCCTATGTCTTTTGATTGGAGCATTTAATCCATTTACATTTAAGGTTATTATTGATATGTAGTTGTTTATTGCCATTTTATTCTTTAAATCTAGTCTTCTTCTCGATTTTTTTCTTTGCTCTTTTAATAGCAGGCCCCTTAATATTTCTTACAGTACTGGTTTGGTTGTAATGAATTCCTTGCGTTTTTTAATTTTTTTGTCTGGAAAGCTTTCAATTTCTCCTTCAATTTTAAATGATAGCCTTGCTGGATAAAGAAGTCTTGGTTGTGGGTTCTTGCTTTGCATTATTTTGAATATTTCTTGCCAATTGCTTCTGGCCTCAAGTGTTTCCTGTTGAGCAGTCAGATGTCATTCTTATGGGGGCTCCTCTAGGTAATTAACTGCTTCTCTTTTGCACCTTTTAGTTTCTTAACTTTTGTTTCTTAACTTTTACAATTTAATTATGATGTGTCTTGCTATTGACCTCCTTGTGTTCCTCTTTAATGGAATTCTCGGTGCTTCTTGAACTTGTGTGACTTTCTTTCATCAATTTAGAGCAGTTTTCAGCTATGATTTCTTTAAACAGGTTCTCTATCCCTTGTTCATTCTCTTCTCCTTCAGGAACCCCTATGATTTGGATGTTCTTTCCCTTTATGTTATAGAGCTCTCTTAGATTTTCCTTAGTCTTTTTGAGCCTCCTTTCTTTTTGCTGCTCTGCTTCTGTGCTTTCGCTTATCTTGTCCTCTAAATTGCTGATTTGATCCTATGCTTAATTCAGCCTGTTGTTGATTCTACTTCTAGTGCAATCTTCATTTCTGATATTGTATTTGTCATTTCTGAGTTGTCTTTTTTTTATGATTTCAAGATCCTTTTTGATACTTGCTATTTCTTTAATTGGGTGCTCATTATGTTCATCCATTGTTGCCCTAAGATCCTTCAGCATCCTAAAAGTCATTATTTTAAACTGTCTCTCATAGTTTGGTTGCTTCCATTTCTTTCACTTCTTTTTCTGGGTATTTTTTTTTGTTGATTCATTTGGGTCACATTTCTCTGTTTGCCCATTTTGTCTGTGTATTAGGTAGTGCCATCTGACTTTTGAATTTTTGTGGTGTATTTATGAAGAGGATGGGCTTGGTGGTACTAACCTTTAGACCTCCTGTTTTCTTTGTTCTGGGAATATTTTTTGAGGGTATTATTTTCCCTCTTGTTTATGTGAGTATTGAATGCTGGTGGTTTGTTCATGGGTATGGTTATCCCTTTAGACTGCCTAGCTCTAAGGGTCAACCTTGATCAAGTGTATTACACAGTGTGAAATGTCTGTCCTGTTGGGTGTATTCATTCTCCACAGTGCCTGATGCCTGCTAGACTCCACCTTTGTGCATGGTGCTTGTGTTGGTAGCTGAGTCTAGGATTGGTGCTGTCTGCCACCCACTACCAGTGTGTTGGCTCTTTTTGGGTTGGCACCACCTGTTGTTTGTAACCTGCTGTGGTTACCTGTCTGTAGCTCCTGCATTTTTTTGCTGTTTGTGCCTGCGTTTTCTGTGCCTGGGTAGTGTGAGAGGGACTATCCTTTGTATAAGGATCAGTGATCTCCTGCTTAGAGATGAAGCAACTTGATAAAAACCCCAAGCTCTATGAGATTTGTCTCCACTTTTCAGCTGCTCCTCCTCCTCTTGCAGCTGCCTGGTCTCCCACAGAGTCTTCTGTGATAGGACTGTAAAGTGGGCTCAGATTGGCTTCACCCAGCCAACTCCTCTACGGATTGCATGCTTGGTGGGTTAGAGCAGCTGAGGCTGTGAATACATCGTTTGTGGGACCCCCTACATCAGGGATCTCTTGGGAAGGACCTCAGTATGGGGAATGTGGCCCTTACTTCTGAGCTTGATCCCTCAGGCACTGCTGGATTCTCAAATTTTATTTCTACCCAAGAAGGTGAGCAGCATGTTGAGACCGAGTGTGGCTGACAGACCTTTCTATAGAAGTTCTTTCTGCTGGTGGGACTCTGGTCTCAGGGAGGAAGACTGAGAGTGTCCTCTTCTGGGTCTGACTGTGCACCCTCCCCCCCAAAGGTGGCTAAGCCCCTCGACCTGATCCAACAATAGACACAGGGACCCACATGTTTAATGTCTTTGCTCCAATCCTCTCTCCCTTCTCCCAGTGGAATCTAGCCCAGCAGGGCAGGATATCCAGCACCCAGGCTGGCTGACTGAAGCTCTACCCCGGGGGTTGGGAACCTATGGCTCGCAAGCCAGATGTGGTTCTTTTGATGGCTGCATCTGGCTTGCAGACAAATCTTTAATAAAAGAAAATAATGTTAAAAATATAAAACATTATCATGTATTACAATCCATTCATTTCCTACTGCTCATGTTCATGGTTGTGGGTGGCTGGAGCCAATCACAGCTGTCTTCTGGGACAACACCAAATTTTTATTGGATAATGCGTAACATACACAGGTCATTGGTATGGCTCTCACAGAATTACATTTTAAGATATGTGGCGTTCATGGCTCTCTCAGCGAAAAAGTTTCCCGACCCCTGCTCTCTACCCAATGCACATGAGCCACTGTGCCAGTGCTGATCAGAGAGAATAGATCTTGCCTCAGCTGGGCCTGGTGTGAGGAGCTTTTCCTTAGGATACCACTTTAGAAGGTGGAGAATGTGGCCCTTACTTCTGAGCTTGATCCCTCAGGCACTGCTGGATTCTCAAACTTTATTTCTTCCCAAGAAGGTGAACAACATGTTGAGACCGAGTGTGGCTGACAGTCCTTTCTACAGAAGCTCTTTCTGCTGGTGGGAGCATCCTGAACTGATGCTCTGTGCACCTGGCTCCTGGATGTGCCAGCCCTGGGTCTCCCTGGCAGAAACCCGGCACAGACCAGTGAGAGACACTGCCCGTGACTGGCCCTCAGCAACCTTCTTGGAGCTACAAGCAATCCACAGTTTGTGGCTGCTTCTTGTGGGCCCAGGTGTACATGGAAATACCAAGCTACACACGTAGGCTGGCTTTTACCCACATTAGGCCTGTGGGAAGGTCTACTTAAAAGGCCAAGTTTCCCTGTGTCCCTCCTCCTGTATCCTCTGTCTGCTGGCTGCTTGTTGGGCTCAGCTGCTGAAAAAACCTCTGCTAGAGTCTAACGCCTACAGCAATTCAGGGATTAGGAAGGGTGGTGGGTGTGGCTCCCGCCTTGGCCCCAGGTGTCAGTCTGTCCAGACGTTTTACAGAGACCTCAGTGTGGTGTGGCCCCAGGAGTCCGGTTGGTGTGTCCTCTGAGACCCAGAGGTGTGGTCTGCCTGCTCTATGGACAGTTTCCACTGAGTTTCCTGTGAGACAGAAGCACCAGTCCTAGAGCCGAGAGCGTGTGGGTGAACATTCTGGTCTCAACACCAGAAAAGCGAGCCGCTGATGCGCCCCTGCTTCCTGGCCTCTTAGAAATACCCATTGCCGTGACTGGGGCAGGAGAGACTCCCCAGGGCAGAGCAACTGCTTTTCCCCAGGCTGATGCCACTGAGAGGATGCCCCGCCCCGGAAAGATGGCGACTGCAGCACTGGAGAGTGACTCAGCACAGGGGTTCCAGTTGCCGTCCTCCCCAGTGTCTCTCCCTGGACCTCCAACTTCACACTCTCCTCACGCAACTCCAGTCCTCTCAGGTCTCCCTCCCCTGGAGCCCCCGTAAGTGGCTGTGAACGAGAGAGTTTCTGTGTGGGCCCTTTAAGGTGGGGCCTGCTTCTTCGAGAGCTCAGTCTCTCTCTCGAAGACAGAAATCCTGCTCTTTTCAATGCCAAATGCCGTCTGGGAGCCTCCTTCAGTCTGTGGCTCCTGGCCTGGGGCTGAGCCCACACCTCTCTCAGGGCGACTTTCCCCGCAGTGAGAGTCCCTCCGGACCCTTGGCCACCACTCGCTCCTGGGAGCGGGGCAGCCCTTTCCGTGTCTCTACCCTTCCTGCCAGTCTCGTGCGGCTTCTTCTGTGATGCTTGGTTAGAGACTCCACTTCGTTTACTCCGAAGTTGGTTTTTCAAGATGATTGTTCTTAAGTCATTATCCAGTTTGGTCCTGAGAGGTCCGCCTACTCTGTCGACATCTTAGAATCTCTTTAAATTAACTTACTGATTTTTGAGAGAGAGGATGGAAGAGAGAGACAGAGAGACAGAAACATAGATCTCTTCATGTTCGTGGCAGGGCTGGGGATTGAACCAGCAACCTTTGTGCATTAGGTTGGTGCTCTGACCAGCCGAGCTGTTTGGCCAGGCTGCAGTCATCTCTAGGCGCAGCTCAGACCATCTCCCTCCCAGCTGGAGCTTAGGCTTCTTCTATTAGGACTCCCGGCACCTTAGTTGAGCGTCTCATACCTGACAGCTTAGCAGCTTGTGTTGTCGGTGTGAGTTCATCTTGCCTATCCTGTTGGACCATAAGCTCTTTTTGGCTGTTATATCTTTACATGCTTCATTGAATTGTGTTGTGGACATGTGCCTTTAGTAAATGTCTGTTCAGTCCATGTACTTAACAAATGTGGAGCATCTCCAGTGTGCTGTGCACTTTCTGTGCGCTGAAGATACAGCAAGAACAAAACAGAATCCCTGCTCCCGTGAAGCTTTTATTCTGGTGGGAGTGATGACAAGCAGGTGATCACATGTGAGTTGCGTGAGGTGGGGAGCGAGTGATCTGAAGTGAAGGAGGGAGAGAAGCATAGGGAGGGAGAGAAAGAGTGAAGGCAGGGTGGTGACATAGGGTCATCAGGGGAATGCAAGAAGTGTTTAGTGTGTCTGAGCCTACTTGTGACTTGATTGTGGTTTCCTGGCTTCTCTCAGCAGTCCTGACTCCTTAGTTGCTTTAGCGTTTGTAGAAATTGTCCCTTCCAGGGGCTCCACCGGCCAGTGTGTGCTGCTTTGCAAGGGCATCTGCCCTGTTCTTGTCATTGGTGTCAGCATCCTTTTGCTCCACAGCAGACCGGATATGGTAAAGGAGCCAGGCAGCCTGGCTTGCACTCTGCTGTGAGCTTCATGGCCTGGACGAGAGCTTTACCCTTCCTGTGTCTTGGTTTCCTTGACTGGGAGGTGGGCGTTGCATTTTGAGGATTGATGAGGTGGTCTCTGAGTACTAAGTGCACCTAACTAGTCTGTTAGGAGGGTGTTCAGGCTTGTAGTTATTCTCAATGATACCAGGTCAGCGGGACAGTGCTCACTCCTGTTCTGGTTCTTGCTTTCGGTGCTGGCTAGCACCCTTCTCCTCTGGCCTTTCAGTTGTGGGGTGGCCACAGGACTTCCTGAAAGACGTCTGTCATTACTAGATAGTACTATTAATAAAGAAACCTCTACCCCCTCTTCGGGAACTTGCCTGTAAAGTCGATGAGGAAAGTGATTGCAGTCATGCAGTGGTGATCATTAGGATGTGGGGTCTGGTTTTTGTTAGGACAGAAGTGTGTGACTTTGTGGCCTGCTGACCTGCAGCCACGGCACTCCTGAGCCAGGGCTGGGGCTGGAGAGGGGAGGGGAGAGTGTCCTTTCATGGGCTCTACGTTGTCACTGAGACCCGTGGAGGTGCCAACAGCCAAGTGCAGCACGGTGGTGGCAGGGAAAGGCGCCTCTTCTTGAATTCCTATGTTATTCCAAGGGCAGCAGATCCAAGCTGGAGGACACTTTACAAACAATGTTCCCAATTTAATTTTGAACAGGTTACGCACACGGAACACTTGGAACAGTGCTCAGTGTCTAGTGTGTGGACCTGTTGTTATTACAGTCGTCCCCTCATCCTCAGTTTTGCTTCCTTAGTTTCAGTTGCCTGCAGTCAGCCGTGGTTCAGAAATATTATATGGAAAATTCCAGAAATAAACAATTCATAAGTTTTTAATTGTGCGATGTTCTGAGTAGGGTGCTGAAATCTCACGCTGTCCTACCCGGGATGTGAATGATTTCTTTCTCCCGTGTATCTACTTGTATGTACAGTACAATAAAATAATTCGAAAGAGACCACATTCACATAACTTTTATTATACTATGTTGTTTAATTGTTCTATTTTATTATTAGTTTTTGTTATTATTTTCTTAACTGTGCTTAATTTATGAATTAAATGTTATTGTGGGTATGTATGTAAAGGAAGAACCAGTATAGACAAGTGTGGAGCAGCTCTGTTAGGCTTGCTCGCTGGGCTACCAGCTGCAAGCGCTTTGCCTGATTGGTGTGTGAGTGTGTGGCTGCGCCCTGTGTATACGGCCTATGTAAGGCTAGGGGTGCTTGCGCTTGAGACAGGGGCCATTCTTGCTGTTTGTGTACCGGAGAAGAGGTTCCCCCCCTGTGTGCACATCCGCTGCTGTGAGACTTTATTAAATGGGAATGGCCCAACACTTTCTGGCTCTGCAGTTTCTCTGCCATCTGCCTGAATCTAATGTGAACCTGCCTGGCCTCGGCCACCGGCATTACAACAAGGTTTGGTAATATCCATGGTTTCAGGCACCAACCGGGGGTCTTGGAAGGTATGGGACCACTACATTATTGATTAGTTCATGTATTTTTACATACCCAGTATGTGCCTGGTCTGGGTTATAATGAGGATTTGTACAGTGCTTTGTAGTTTCCACTTAATAGCTATATTGGTTTTTACTTTGTACTAATTACTTTATGTAGATTGCTTTATTTAGTCCTCACAATAGCTCTACAGTCTTATTTCCATTTCACAGATGAAAAAAACCAACTTAGAGATAAGTCCTTTGTCCAAAGTCATGAAGCTAGTGACCAGCTTAGTTGGGATTCAAACCCAGGCCCCTTTGCCCCCAAAGCTGTATCACAGGGGTCCTCATTTCAGAGGTGAGAGAGGTGATGCTCACGGAAGCTGAAGACATGGGTGAGGGGCACGGCTGAAGCGTAGGTAGTGCTCTGCCGGCCTTGCACTGCCCTGGGCTTGGCCCTCTACCCATCTTCTGTCCGCATAGGGCCGTGTGTGGCTAGCTGTGATGGCACAGTGACCGGCGGACCTCTGGCACTGAGTTCCCAGACTGTGTGGTTCTGGAGCCCTCCATTCTTGTTCTGGTGATACAGTGAGCACTGCCCAGAGGGTATTTATTCTCTCATGACTACTGTGTGTGTATGTATATTTGTTGATTAAAATATTACTTGCTGTGTTTTGTAGCAACATTAAAAAAGATTTCAAATTTCCTACTGCCAACAAGAAGCTTGCCAGTGTTTTCCTTAACTCGTCACTCACCAGGTGGTATGGTTCAGATGATACCACCTGGGCTGGGACCAGGAAATCAGAGCCTTTGATTCACCTGTGTAGCACCCCACCATGCCTGCTCCTGCCCCTGGAACAAATGTGAGCTTCTAGCTGGCGTTTGCCAGGGCGGCCTTTGCCCGCCTCTCTGGCCTGATCATCTGGTCCCGATGTTCTCACACGCTGGCCTTCTGTCGGGCCCTGGGGCGTGCCAGCTTCAGTTCTTCCCGGAGACTTTGCATCGTCTTCTTCTGCTCGGGACCAGATCATCTTCTCCTGGATCTCGAGGTGGAGATGTAGAGGCGGGAGTGTTAAAATTACTGCCATCTCTTTTAAGAGGCCGTTCCCAACCCCGGTGGCTTTCTGCACACACCCTGTCACTGCAATAGTGTATTTTCTTCTTTCCTAGCCCTTATCACTAATATTTGTCACTGATTTTGAAGACACATATTAACATTTCTGAAGTAGGGATGTCATAAAACAGGTGGAATGGTAATTTCATTGGTATTTCTTTGTCTTCGGGTTATATAAAAACGATGGTGTGATTTGTAACTCTTTTATATTGTCTTAGGTTGGGTGAAAATAGGATTTGTCAAAAAATGTTTACTTGTTTTTTGTCTTACTTCCCATTAGAATATAAGCTCCACAGAAACAGGGCCATGTCTCTTCACTGCTGTTCCTCTCACCTGCTGTCACACAGTGGGTGCTTAATAAACAAGTGCTGTCTGAGGGAAGCTGGGCTGGAGTTCCTTTGTCCTTGGCCAGGCCGCTTCCTCCGGTCCCCAGGGTCTCCTTTCTCTGTGTGCTGGCAGCTGTTCTTCCTGGTCAGGTGACCCTTTACAGCGTGAGCATCGCCAAGGTGACTGCCTGTTTCATGCACATCACACCTCACTGATCACCCACACCCCCGTGGGTTGTAGGACCTCTCAGTGCACCTCCCTGCAGATCCGGATCTCAGAGGACCTCAGAGGACCCGGGTGTCAGCGGCTCCTGGGCTATGGGAGGCGATGCCCCTTGTGTGCTTGTAAATGATTAACAGCTGGTTTTTCTCCTAAGAAAAGGCCCTGCTTTTGTAGCATTTGCTGATTTCTGTGGCTTTTTAAGCTAAGTCTGTGATATGATATGTATATATTTGATCTTTAATTTATACTATGCTGTAGAAGAATTATATTTAAATTTAAAAAGTTATCAGGTCTAAAAAAAAGTGTCATGGCCAATTTCAAAGTGGTCATGAAGTCAGCCAGTTTTCTTTTCCTTCCTCTTCTGTTCCAGTGCTGCTGATTCCCTGGGGGAGCACTGTTCTTACCTGGGCACCCGGAAGTGGAGCTGCCGATTGTGGCTTTTGTCTTAAAGTCATCTTTACGTTTCCCCCCAGCTGTGCTTTATGACGCTTTGCACATACTAAGTGCTTAACAAATGTTTACTGAAGGGAATGCTTAAGGGTTTTCATTCTGGATTTATCCTGTTTCGGCTCAGCAAACTGTTTATGGCACCCTCATGCCCATTTCAGTTCTGTTAAATGAATGAAAGTTTCGGTTACCCGGTTTTCATTAGAAGGAAGTCGGGGAAAAGGAGGCTGTGTGGCTCAGAGGACAGTGAGAGGAAGCCCCAGCCCTCGAGGTATTTATGAACCGTTAGGACAAGTCAGCCAGGGTGTGCGCTGCGTCCCTTAGAGGCACGCGTACGTTGCAGTGGGAGCATTCAGGAAGGGCAGAAAGGCTACTTCACTGTGGTGCTATCGGGGAAGATCCCGCAGAGGAAGGGACACTGAGAGGCCCTTAAAGGGAAGGTCAGATTTGGGCAGGTGGAGGCATGCCAGGGGCGGGGGGCTGCTGCTGGTTCTCAGTGGAGGAGCAGCATCATGAATTCAGAGGAGTGAGAAAGGGAGAACTCAGGCTCCACTGAGTGTGGAGTGTGGCAGGGAGTAGCCGGAGATGACACTGCAGAGCCAGCAGGGGACTCCTGTGTTTGGCCTGGTGTCCGGACAGGCTGGCGGGGGGGGGGGGGCACTAACCTGGTAGATGAGAGGTTTGGGGATCACATTATTAGAATTGGTGTTAAGGAACTGGTGTCAGTGGTCAGTCTGGGGCATGGATAAACGGTCGCCTTTATTTTCAGAGGTTTTCATGATATAACTTTTTCCCATCCCTCAATTCTTCCCTTAGCTTTCTGAAAATGTGGTTAACCGCATGAAGGATTCCAGCCAGTCTTCCAAAGCCGGCCCGCTGACTCTTCCTCTCGCTACTCCACCTTCTGCACTTGGCGTTTCTAAGGGCCCGGATGAAGGTATGGCAGGTTGCGTTGACTCTGTGGGAAGCTGGGGTAGAGCGTGAAAGGGACAACAAGCTCTGTTCCTGTCAGAACACCTTTGACAGCTAACGGGGCTCGTTTGTTTCTGGGCGATGTGGACAACTCCTCTCTGATAACTGCTTCTCGGGACAGTGTGGCTTCTACGCATGGCCAGTGCTGTCTGGTATAATGACAGCAGCAAAGGTCAGTCAGGGCTCTGTGACTGGGGCCAAACTGTTGTGCCTTCCTGTTCCAGCTTTTCTATGTGTAAAAATGAGGCAGCAGAGCTTGGTTTGACAACTCCTGTCAGAAGTGGATTCTAAGGATTCCTAAGTGAAGCACAGTCATTAGTGCTGGTGTGGCTCGAAGCACGGTGGGGTTTACGTGGATCAGCACGATTGGGAGGAGTGGGCATCAGCCTTAGCCACTCCAGCCTAGCCCCCAGGTCCTGGCCCTGGCCTGGGCTTCTGGGAGGGCCTTCACCCTGCCTCTTCCAGGAGCCCTTCCTTTTATAGCCACAAAGAAAAGAGGTGTAAGGTACAAAAATATTCAGATATTACAAAGAGAAAAAGTCTTGGGGCAATTGCTGTTCTCCTCAATAAGTATTGTTTCTGAGAATCTGGGTCTTAGGGTAGACAGGGAGTCTGCTCTTATGGCAAAGACAGCGCTGGGTAAGGAGCAGATATGCACAGAACCCGGTAGTTTCTGTATATTATGTGATGTTGCAACACTAGGTGCATGCCCAAAGTCTAAGGTATAAGGTAGCACAGACACCCAGTGACTCACTATTTTAGGGTGGGGCTCCGAGAGGAGGTGACTTTTGAACTGGACTTTGAAAGATAGAGCAGTGGTAGACAGGCAGTTCAGGCATGGTGACCAGCATCAGCAGAGGCCTAGAGGTGGCGCAGCCTGGCCGTTTGGGGCACCTAGAAGCAGTTTGCTGTCTGGAGTACAAAGCAGAAGGCAAGGGAAGGTGTTGGGCTGTGCTCAGAGCCCAGGCCCCAGAGACCTCCACACAGTGGCCAGAGGGTGTGGGCTTCACGCTCATGGCCAGAGTGCCAGCCAGGCCTTCTCCACCGCCCCTTATATTGCCTGCCTCAGGGCTTCCTAAGCTTAGAGCAAATCCTACCTGGATGGGACCCACCCTAAGACCTTTCTGAATATTCTGTTAGTGAAGGGGCTGAATGAGGATCTTAAAACCCACACAAGATGCCCCCCTTTGTTTTCAAAGGGCTGCCCCCAGGATCTCTCTAGCTGACTGATGAGTTGAAGTGGGTCTAACTTAAACCAGGGCACTTTAATAAACTGTATTAACTGGTGAGTGAGAAGTGCTGAAAAAAGCAAAAATTGCCAAAATATTTGACGCACACATCAATTTCAGCTTTGGAAGATAAAAGGAGCATGTGTTTTAGCTTTGGTGAGTTTCACTAGTTTAAGAAGCAAGAATTGTGCCCATTTGTCATTTGGTGTTAGTTGTAATAAAGTATTCTGCTGTTTAGACGATGAGTGTGAGTTTGGGTTTCTGATTGCTGGAGAATAATCAGCATAAATGGACAGTCTTTACTTTTTTTATTTTATTTTTTTTCAGAGACAGAGAGAGGGATAGATAGGGACAGACAGACAGACAGGAAGGGAAAGAGATGAGAAGCATCAATCATCAGTTTTTCGTTGCAACACCTTAGTTATTCATTGATTGCTTTCTCGTATGTTCCTTGACCCGGGGCTTCAGCAGATCGAGTAACCCCTTGCTCAAACCAGCGACCTTGGGTCCAAGCTGGTGAGTTTTTTGCTCAAACCAGATGAGCCCGCACTCAAGCTGGTGACCTCAGGGTCTCGAACCTGGGTCCTTCCTCATCCCAGTCCGATGCTCTATCCACTGCGCCACCGCCTGGTCAGGCAGACTGTCTTTACTTTTACAACCAGTGTTTGCTTTTATTTTAGTGATAGAACATATTAGAAAAATAAGTTAAAATTAAATCCTTATGTTATAGTATATCTCAAAATAAATGTCAGAGGCAACACAAGATTTAAATATAGGAATTGAAGCTATAAAAGCACAATGGTACAGAAAAGTACAGTAAGTAGACTTTCTAAGCATTACATCAAGTGAAGAAATGCTGAATTATGAAGAAAGTAAGTAATGTAAGTATAAGAAATTAGAGACAATTTAGAAAAAATAAATGAAGAGTGAATAATAAACTATGGAAATATGACAGATTATTGGTAGTCTTAATATATAAAGAGTTCTTAAAGATTCTTAATAGAGAATGTACAAAATGGTCATGTACATGTGATGAGATATTCATCTTTGCTGATGGTTAAAGACACATTAAATGATGAGCATTTCCAAGGGGCAGGGAAATAGACTCATACTTGGAAGGTGGGAGTGTGGATTAATGCCACATTCTCTACAATGGATTGCTACATTATTTTTGTAGTGATAAAAAAGAAAATCTGTATCAAAAGCAAAAAATAGGATAAATTGTATCTCAGGAAAGCTGTTGTAAGCAAATAAGTAGGAAGAGGGAACATTAATGTGGAAATAAGAGCTGGTCAGCAGTACACTGTTCTTCATTCTCAGCTGAGGACCTGTGCTGTTACTGTGGAGCATTTCGGTGGGCCCTCCTTGCAGGCTGTAGCGCCGCTGGGCCCATCCTTCCTTAGGGATCTGAAAGTGGCAGTCACAGAATAACTTTTGGAAATGACTCCTTGAAGGGTTGAGTGCTCCAGCCTGTGAGTTAGCATGCTTTAAATCAGTGGTTCTCAACCTTTCTAATGCCGTGCCCCCGCAATACAGTTCCTCATGTTGTGGTGACCCCAAACTAAAAAATAATTTTGGTGGCTATTTCATAACTGTAATTTTGCTACAGTTATGATTCGGAATGTAAATACCTGATATGCATTATGTATGTATTTTCCGATGGCTTTAGGCGACCCCGCTGGGGTCGCGACCCACAGGTTGAGAACCGCTGCTTTAAAAGGTCTTGGGAGTGGAATAGCAAATCCTCACCTACTCTTTCACAAAGCCGGGTTGCTCTAATATTTTGTGAGGTCCTAGGCACTGCTGCTTTAGAAGCCTGTGATGGAGCCACAGAAAAGTGTTGAAATTTGTCTGAGAAGTGGTTTGGGAAGGACGAAGGCTGGGGGAGGGACGAGAACAAAACCTTCAGTGTAACCAAGTGGTGAAGAGTGTAGAATGAATTGGATTTGCTCAGAAATTTCCAAGTGCATGACATCAAAATGTAGGCCTCCTGTAACAAGTTAAAGAACCCAATAATACTAGAGGTGATCCAAGTTAAATGATTTATAAAACACCATTAATAGGGGTGTGTGTCACATTCAGGATTAGAAATTTGTAGAATGGGACCCTAAGGGAAACAGGATTTAAGGAAGCTCCTCTCGTCTTCCCTTCCGCATGTCAAACCCAGACTCCGGGAGCTGTCCTTTCAGCACGAAGCACGAAGCGTGAAGCAGTCCCTCAGCTGTTCCTGGCCTATGTTTAGCAGATGAATGAGATTCCCAGTAATTTTAGAGTGACTAGGGATATATTTGAAACTCTGCACTCAATGGTTCTGCTTGCTGTGAGTCCCATGCAGTAAGAGACTGGTGCAGAACAAGGAGGTGGAAAGCCTTTGGGTCACCCGTTTCCAAACTTGCTGGATGAAGGATTTGTCCTTTGTCCATCCCCTAGGATGTGTTCATATACGGAAGTGCACTCCTGAGCCCCTTTTCTGGATGACCACCATGTCTCCATTTATCCCAGCATGCTACTGACAGGCCTTCTCTTCTTGTCTCTTTGCAGACTCCAAACTGCCCAGGTCTGAGGGTGGTGGTGGTCAGCGGTCTTTGGGGGTGGAGAAGGATCTTCTAAAGAGGTGAGTGTGAGTTCCCACTCACCCCTGGCTCTGCACTCTGGCTGAACACCCTTTCCTCAGTGGGAACCATTACATAGCCTGAGGGTCGTAGGGTTTGTCTTATTTAGATTGCACGACAGCCTTACAGTATAAGTGGTGGTACTGGTCGTAGTTTATATATAGAAGAAGAAACACCAAGGGGGCGTGTAGAAGTTGATTGCTAATGTTCTCAAAAATTCACTTGAAAAAGCCAGGACTGAATAGTTGAGTGTCTAGACCTTCTGTGCCTGTGTGAGTGTGCAGGCATATTTTTAGAGCTAGGAAGGAAAAAGTGGAGACCTCACCATTCTAACTGTAGTTGGTGAGACGGACTTGGCTCCAGGATGTTAGTGACTTCCCATCAGCACAGGCCAAACCCTGGAGAGCTGGCTGACCTGAACTGGGACCCGCTTCCCTCCTGAGGCTGTGGAACAGCGGTTAAGGCAGGGAGGCCCCCCTGGAGTGCAGGCTTGCATCCCGATTTTGCGACATATTGGCAATGTGACCTGGAAAATCACTGCGTTTCTCTTGGCCTTGGAGGAAGACACAACTTGAGTACCTCTTTCATTGGAGTGTTATGATTAAATGTACTAACGCAGAGAAAGCACACACAATGCTCAGCACACAGAGTTCCCTGACTGCTAACTGCATTGTTATTGAGCGATTTCTTCAGCGGTCTTGAGGACACTGGCCTCTATGACGAAGGACCAAGTGAGTTTGTTTAGGGTCTGCAGTGTCAGCCACAGTTAGTTTTCTCCCTCCAGTAGGTCAGCCACGCAGGGCTGTTCCACAGTCGTGGATTAAAATTGACATCCTAAGAATTTCACCTCCTTAGTTCTAAGAGGCCTCTCCAAGAATAACTAAACTGAACCCCTTTTTTAATATTTTTAAACAGTTAAAAATGATCAAGTAATACATACTAATGAAAGACTTAGGAAATATATAAAATGAAAAAATGATCCATAGAGTCATCATTTCAAGACAACTACTGTTAGTATTTTGGAGTGCTTCTTTCAAATGTTTTTTTTTTCTCTAGTTTAGGATTTTTCCATTATATATTATTTTATATTTTACTATTTTTACTTAGTATTATAATTTTTCCCATTTGTTACACCTGCTTTATAAACATTTTTATTGCTGAAAGTAGTTTATTGGCTTTGTTTTTAGATCAACTTATAGACAAATCAAATAATGTATTCTTTTTTTTTGTATTTTTCTGAAGTGAGAAGCAAGGAGGCAGAGAGACAGATTCCTTCATGCTCCTGACCAGGATCCACCTGACATGCCCGCGAGGGGGCAATGCTCTGCCCATCTGAGACATTGCTCCATTGTAACTGGAGCCATTCTAGCACCTGAGGCAGAGGTCATGGAGCCATCCTCAGTGCCTGGGCCAACTTTGCTCCTGTGGAGCCTTGGCTGCAGGAGGGGAAGAGAGAGATAGAGAGTAGAAGGGGAAGGGAGAAGAAGCAGATGGGAGCTTCTATGTGCCCTGGCTGAGAATTGAACCTTGGACTTCCACATGCTGGGCCGATGCTCTACCACTGAGCCAGCCAGCCAGGGCCAATGTATTTTTTAGTGATGATGTAATATACCATTGTGTGATTATACCAGATGTTTTTTGACTTGACCTTGATTGTTGAACATTTCAGTTCGCATTTTTTACACTATAATAAATACTACTACTAAGAGTATCTTAGTAGTAGTAACTTTATTTCTCTCTTTTTAGAATTACTTTATTGGGCAGAAAGCCCAGAAATAGGTCAGAGGTTAGGAACAGAGTCAGAATGAAGTGGTGCCTGTTCAAAACAAAGGACTGATGCTATCGAAAACCGTCACGCTCGTAATGGAGGCAGGACGGTGGGCTGCCCACCCTTCCCACCCACTTTGAAAGTGTGGCTAGTGGGGCTGAAACCCTGCCCCAAGAGCCTCGTTTGGTACAAGGCTGCCTGATTTCTCACTTGATGGTCGCTTTCCTTCTGTTCCTGATCTGTCTTGTCTGGCTGAAAAAGTATTGTTTGCCTTGGGGACTCAGTGATGCCTGACCTCTGAGGGGCCAGGTAGTGATGCCTGACCTTGAGGGGTCAGATCGTGATGCCTGACCTCTGAGGGGTCAGATAGTGTGGGCTTTCACAGTACTGTCTCTGGCTAGCCTCAGTGTTGTACTGACCCACAGACCCCAGGCTCTCGGTCCCCTGAACTGAGCGCACAAACTTTTTCCTGTCTGCTTTCTGCCATCATTACATCTCACCTGCTTCTCCCATGTCTCTCCTGGCCTAGGTATAAACAGGAGCAGGCTCTAGCCCAGGAAGAGCTGTTCCAGGCGGCAATGAGGGACAGGAAGGAAGCCACAAGGCACCGGAGTGCATCCCTGCATCGGGGGGAGGGCAGCGTGGACCAGGAGAACCAGAACGCCGCTCTGCTGGTGAGTGCAGATTTTCCTGAGCTGGCCTTTCATGCTCTCGGAACACAGGGAAGCAAGGTCAGGCCTGCGACCTGATACATCTGAAGCCTGGGACTCAGGCTGCCCTTCTGATGTCCTCCGAGTCACCTTTGTGGCAAGGATGTCTGTTCAGGGACCAGGAACTTGGGTTCTTATACCTCTGGCTCTGGTACTGATATGTTTTGCTACGTGTGGCCTCTGTTTTCAGTCTAGGGACCTCACGTCTATAGTGTAAGGCCTGGGTCATTCACTGGCTAGTCCTGCAATGCTGCAGTGGTATACATGCCAGTTGGCTGTGCAGGGAAAGGGCTGGGGCCTGGACACAGGCAGTGGAGGAGATGCTGAAATTTGTAGAGTTAGGCAGCCTGGGTGTGAATCCGGGCTCCCCACTTGTTAGCATGGGCACCTCCTCTAGTGCCTGCGAGCCTTGGTCAAGGATCAGGATGTTTGCACTCTGTATTGCCCAAGGGGTCAGTGGAGGTGCTGAGTCAGTCACTGTGCAGGGCTTAGTGCTCCTTGGCAGGTAGTGGGTGTGGACTGTTGTTGCTGTTGTTATTAATACACTTACCTGGCAGGAGTCTATTAGTTAGGAATCACTCTGCTCTAAATGCACAGTTGTTCAAAATGTGCAGTAGTCACGTAAGACATGTTGGTTGAACTAGGCCCTCAGGGAAATACAATACAAACAATGTAGGATTCTTTCCATTAGGAAATTTTCAGTCTTGTGGGGAAGACAGACTTAATACCAAAAACTTTGAAAAAAAAAGCCAAATGTGTTATATTAAGTGTGAAATAAAGGTAAAGATAATATGACAGTGGTATCAACTGCTGGTGGAAGAGATGGCATTTGACCTTAGCCATCAGCAGTGTGGAGGAGCCAGGCTGGGTGAGCAGGTGGGCTGAGACAGATAGACATCCAGGAGGTGTTGGGATACTAAGAAGTGTGTGAGGGATGAAGGCCTTGGACACCTTGAGAAATTTACCCACAATGCAGCTCACAGGGACTCTGGAACTGCGGAGGATTCCCACAAGTTCACAGGATGGGGGTGATGTGATTTGACTTATGTTTTGAGAGGCCTGTGGCATCCTGGTGAAGAATAGTTGATGCAGAGAGAAACTGGGGTGAGACAGTTCTAGAGGCTCTCACAGTCAGTCAGGGACAGGAAGATTGTCACCGCTCTGTAGGCAGCCTGACAACCAAGTCAAAGGACCCTGGCTGGTCCTGGGAAGGACGGGTTAGTCAATATGACATGAGCAGAAAGGTTGGCCACCTGGGACTGTCATCCAGCATGGAAAATTGAAGTTCCAGGTGCGGTAACTTTATTCTCACCTGAAATGTGTTATTTATACTGAAAGGGAATTCACAGCTTCCCTTCTCCTGCCCTGGGCCCTGCTTCCTCAGAGCTGTCCCTGAAGGGTAATCAGTACAAATAAATGACCTTCAGTACAGACTGTAGGGTTTTTTTGTTTTTTGTTTTTTGTTTTTAAACAGAGGGTAACTTTCAGTAAAGGAGATACATCTTCACTTGATTCCCACCTCCAAAGCTTCTGAACCGGAGATCCTAGGGAACAGTGAAGCAAGTGACTTTTTTTGTTTTGAAGATGTTTAGTAGCTGCTTTTGTGGACATTCCCATTTTTGACTGTTCAGCATCTATTTCTTCATGCATTTGGTACCTCTGTTTCCTTTTGGGAACTTACTTGTTTCCTGTTGTGTCATGCTGGGATTGCAATTCTAGGGCCCGACTTCCTCTCTGGAAGCTAGCTCTCTTCCCTCCCCTGCCATGGTACAGGCAGGGTCTGGGCACCGGGCCCAGGGGCAGCCAGTCGGAGCCTCTCTCTGGAGGCTTCCATTTCTGAGTGAGCGAGAAGGCCAGGGTGGGAGGCCAGGGTGGGGTTGTTTGTTGTATGGCTGGCCAAGACTCTCATCTTCTGAGCCTGCCTTTGATTTCTGTCTGTTCTTTTGCCTTCCTGAGGATTGGGTCATCCGCTGATAGCCTGCTGCCAACTCTGCTTCCGTCACTTAGCTGAAGGTGGTTTCTGTTGCTTGGTGGTATAGCAGATGCAGAGCCCAGTTTTAAAGGCTGACAACCGCGTTCCATACTCAGAGCAAAAAGAGAAGGGAAGCTAATACCAGGCTCTGCCTGTAAGTTAGTAGGGTCATGAGGTACTCACCTGGATGCTGAGCGAAGGATCCAGAAGTAATGTGGCCATTACTTCCATTTGGGTTGGTGCAATGCCAGTGGCTAAGGCCAGGCAGGTTCACACTGGACTCGGGCAGATTGCAGAGGAACTGAGGAGCCAGAAAGCTTTGGGGCCGTTCCCGTTTATTGGAGGCTCACAGAGATGGATGAGTAAACAGGCAGGGGAAATCTGCTTCTCATGGCAGTAGGTGAATAAACAGCAAAACGGCCCTTTGCAGTGGCGGGCAGACAGTCTGCAGTCCACAGTCCGCCCTGAGGACAAGCACCCATAGCCTTACCCAGACTGTACACATGGCTGTGCCACGTGCTCTTGCACTAATCATGCGAATTGCAGGAGAGCAAGCCTAACACAGCTGTTTTCCCTACATTCTACCTCTTTAGGGTTGCTCGCCTTACAATGATAGGTATCTTCTGTATGGTCCCTGCGCGAGGAGTGAGGTACATTAGATTCACAGAAACAGAACAGACTACAGCAGCCAAATTACAAAGGCATGAGTTATACCAAAAATGACAATTATAAAGGTGCCCTTCACAGTGTCTCCTTGAGCACTCTTCTCACGGAGTTAACTGGAGGCCCACTTCTAGACCCCTACCCCATGGTGCCAATAAGACCACCCGTTGTAGGTGTGGTGCTTGTACAGTCCAGGGTCATGTTTATAAAGTGTCCTCCGTGCGTATTTGCAGCTGTATCAGAGCAGCTGTCTAGTGCAGGAGGGCCTCCCCAGGTGCCAGGCACCCCAGTTGAAGTCTTTCATTCAAAATATGGAGTACTGTCCGCAGTGCCATGTCCATCTGGCAAGGGAGTCAGTGCCCCCCTCTTGTTGCAGTCTCTGCTTCAAGAGTTTGTTACCCTGCTCAGTGATCAGTCCACGATACACAGCTCAGCTGTCTGTTCAAGTCACCGATGGTGAAAGTTTATTACAAGCAACTAGCTCTATAGCTCTTTGATAACGGACCTCAGAACCTTCCCATAAATGCTCTGTTCATTGCCATGAGTCCCATACAATCCCGCAAGCTTACAGGTCCTCGGAGGGTCATTCAAGGCCTGTGCTACCTTGACAGTTTTCTTAGCTGCTGCTGCTGCTGCAAAAAAAAAAAAAAAAGCAGCAACACTTGCTGCACATTAGAAGGGAACCGGTGGATTGCCAATTTCACATGGGACCTCTGGCCCCCCACCCATCCCTGTTGGGCAGGTCCCTCAGCCTTCCTCCTATTCAAACGGGGACAATGTTCTTGGGGATCCTCCTCTTTCTCAGATGTCTCCAATAGGTAATCTTGCAGATGTACAACCCAAACACCAGCCACTTTCTTGGTAGCTGCCAGGGTCACCCATTTCCCCCACTGTTTCAGTAGATGGAACATCTGCTCCAGCTTAAGCTAAAGCTCCAAAACAACTTTGTTAGATTTGCCATCCAGTTTCTCCCTATCTGCCCTAGCTACAATCAAATCTACCCACATCTGTGTTTGGGTAATCTTTACAGTTTCAGCCAGAAGCTCCCACTCAGAAGAGAAGCTGGAAACGCCTGCTACCCCTGACTCAGAGCCACTCCGCTGGCATGAGTGCAACTCCTTCAGTGCGTGCTTCTGCTCTTGTGGCTGCCAGCTCCTGGCCTGAAGCTGGAACTTGAGCTCTTGAACCCACAGTTGGTTCTCTAACAACTCTTACTGCCAGCCTTCTGCTCCTAGGGCAAACTGGATTTTTTGAACCCATAACTCCTTCTCAAGTGACCGTTCTAATTCCAGGTGCCATTGTGTTTAGCTTGCCTTTCACACCGAAGCTCTCAAAAGCAGTTGGCCTCCCTTTCCACACTCATTTCAGTTCAAGCTATTGTTGGTTCTCAGCCTATAGCCTGAACTGAAGTTCTGAAATTTGCAGCTCTTTCTCCAGCGACTGTTCCAGCTCATGGTGCTGTTGTTGCTGCTCAGTCCATAGCTTGTGCTGGAGCTTTTGACCTTGGGCAGCCTCTCTCCTAGAGCTCTTGGTTTCTGTTTGCAGGGCTGTAAAAAACACCCAGCCATGGCCCCCACCAGGACAGTCACGGGGAGCCATATGCTGGAGAACAGCTGCCACTCCTTCAAGGGGAAAGGTGGAAACTGGGGCCGGTCCACTGGGGAGGGGGCGGAGTCTATTTTCAGTCTCCCTTGGCAACTGGCAGGGCAGTGTAAACCCCTGACTAGGTCAGACCTGGGGGGACTTCAGCTGGACAGCCTTATCCTGTACTGAAGAGCTGGCAGGCTGAGCCCCTTGCACCGGAATGGAAGGTGGCTGTGGGGAAGGGGGAAAGCTTCCTGTCAGCTTTTCTTGGCAACTGGCAGGTCGGTATAAACCCCCGACTGGGTCAGACCCGGAGGGACTCCGGCTGGACTGCCTCATGCCGTATGAGATAGCTGAAGGCTAAACCCCTTTCTGGGTCGACGGGTGGGCGCTGGGAAGAGCTGAACCGAAAACACAAGGCTGGTGTGTTCCGAAAGAAAATTTACTTAAAACACCTGGGGGCAGGTGGCCCAAGACAGACTAAAGCTGAGTCAGCCCCAGGGAGGGGCGGAGCAGGGTGTATTTAGGTCAGGGGTCTTGGAAAAAGCGGCTGACGTCGCCACCTCTACAGAGGATTGGGTTGGATGTCGTATGTGGATTGGAGTGAGGCCACCGTTCCTCTGAACTGTTTATCTCCCAGCTTCACTGTAAGAGAACTCTCGGGATGGTTCACAGGTCCCAGTGGGACTGCAGGCAAGCCAGTCTCCCCACCTCCCACAGCTTTGCCCTGGTGGCTGATCTATCAGAAGACGGCATCTCTGGGCCTATGGCTGGGCTTTTTACAAATAACTGTTGTGACTTAAACTCTGCTAATTGTCAGGTTCCTTCCCAATGTAAGCATTCCCTGACATTTCTGCAAAAATAAACTTTTTGCTACATTTCAAAGTGAAGGCCAGGAAACCATTAAGAGAGAATAGCAAGCAAATTAGCCAAAACCTCACAATGGGGGATGAGAATGTTCTGGTTGGAGCCTGAGTGAGAAGTTGGGTGAGGGAAATTTGAGTTTTAAAGGGGCTCTGGATTTAAAGGAAGTTAAACCTAAACCTAACACAAGGGTTTTGGTGGCTCCATACCAACCTGATCTGAAATTGGGTATTGCCCACTACGCCAGATGTAATGCCAGCAGTTGAGGCCAGGCAGGTTCACATTAGATTTGGGCAGATGGTAAAGGAACTGTGGAGCTGGAAAGCTTTGGGACATTCCTGTTCATTGGAGACTTGCAGAAACAGACGAGCAAACAGGCAGGGGATAGCCGCTTCTCATGACAGCAGGTGAGCAAACAGCACAACGGCCCCTCGCAGCGGCAGGAAGGCGGTCTGCAATCTGTCCCAAAGGAAAGCACCCAGTGCCTTACACGGATTGTACCCATGTGGCTGTGCCCTGTGCTCACACACTAATCATGTAGAGTGCAAGCAAGCAAGCCGAACACAGCTGTTTTCCCAATAGTTGGTGTACCTTGGAGGATTTAAAAACAAGGAGAAAGATGGACAGAACAACCTGAACAGAAGCATAGAGAATTTTCTTTCTTCATCTGCATCTTCCAGAGGCAAGGATTGAAGAAGTCTGCTAGGCAGAGCTGGCTACCCACTTGTTCTTGGTGGCTTCTCTGACTAGTGTTTTCAAGCCCCCCACCCTTGAACCTACAGCCTTATCTGCAGGGTATCCTTTTGAGTAAGCTGAGTGCGGTTTGACATTTAATGTACACTTATGCACTGTATCTTTGCTTCTGACTTTTATAATATTGATTTTTTAGTCCCTTCGTGAGGGAATGATTCAGTTCATTATTGGGAAAAGTTCATAAAACTAATGATAAGAAAAGGTAATTTTTATAACCTATTTGTGATGAGGGAAGTGTTATCATTTCCCATATAGTACATCAGTGGTGAACTGTTTTAAATTATATTTATGCCTGATTCTTGCCACTTGCTGATGGGGATGGTGGCCCTGAGTGTCACTGGAGCCTATGTGAGATGTCTTCTCTCTGAATTGGGGGAGGAAGTTTGGTGTCCAATTCAATGTTTTGGAGTCCAAACTATTTTAGAGAGAGAAGTGTTTTTTTGAGGCTGTTTTCTGATGAGAAGAGCTTTAAAAATCCAGTGGATGGAGTAATAAAGGCCTGGCGGTAGCTTTCCTTTAGGGAGAAATTAGAGTTATAACCTTGCCCACTGTGTTCCTGACAGATGTTATTAGGTATTTGTGATCACATTACACCTGACAGAAAGGAAAAACTTTTTTTTTTTTTTGTTTTTGGTGAGCAATTTTATTTGTGTATGTGTGTGTATACAAAAATATATAAAATTTTCTGTGTGCCTGTTACATGTTAAGCACTGGGCTAATTTTGTGATAAATGGAAATAAGTAAGATACAGCTCAGCCCCCTGAAATCTAGCCAAACAGAAGTCCTACAACTAAGGCTACAAAGAAGAAGCTATGTTGAGACCGGTAGGAGGGGCGGAGACTTGTAGCTGGCTGGTCCCACACTCACATGTGGCAGTTAAAAATCTGAAGGGATGGCTTGGCTGCGAAGGTCCCCATGGAGAAGGGAAGGGTCCCAGTCCTATACCAGGTCCCCTCGCCCAGAGTTCCAGTGCTGAGAAGAGACATTCCCCTAACTTTTGTCTGTTAAAACCAACAGGGATGGGACTGAATGAGAGAGAGGGCTGCTGGAGACCTAGGTCTTCTTAAAGGGCCTGTGTACAGACTTACTCAGACCCATTACCTCGGGGCTCTAGTACTGGGGCAGCAGCTTGAAAGGCACCAGGGACACACTGGGAAGAAACCCGAATTGTCTGACATTAGCACAAGAGCTGGAGGGGCAGCTTTCTCCCAGACAGAAGTGCTGGCAGAGGCTGCTGTTCCTTTGCTGAGCCCTCCCCCCACAGAGCTGGCAAGTGGGTACCATGTCTGAGTCTTTATCATCTGGCTAACATTTTTTCCCTGCCCTGGTGACCTGAGACCCTGCCTCACCCAACCTTTGGGTCCATGCAAGCTGTTCCCAAGTGGCTTTTCCATATGAATAACTTGCCTTGACTCATGTTTATGCTCCATACCACTTGCCAGATGGCCCCAGGCCTGGCAGTAGTGGCAGCTGGCCTTGGTTCACAGTTTGGCCTCTCCTGAGCACTTCTGAGCTCACCACAAGTAACAGCCATCTGCAGGTCACTTTGTAGCTCATGCTGGGTGTCCCTGGTCAGGGTACAGGTGGTGTCTGACTTTGGCCTGCACCTTCTGGGAGAACCCAGAACCAGTGCACCCTGTGGGATAGCTTCAGACCACGTTGAGTCACCACCCAACCACCTCCACAAGTGGCACATTCAAGGATCTGACTCAGGTGGGCACCAGAGCTCTGCTGATGTAAGTCGTTTTCTAGGGGGTTGGCCTTTGCACAGCTGATCCTACACAGTGGTTAGAGCCAGTCCTCACAGCTGATTAGCCTGGGGCTAAATCACTGCTATTGAGGTGCCAACTACCACAGGAGGGTATACACAGCCCACATGGGGGGTATAACCTGAAGTTATACCTGCTTGGGTATTGGAAGACTGTGCCACTGGGCCCTACAGAACACCTACTACATATGGCCATTCCTCTAAGCCTTCAGGGCATATCAGTTCTACCTAGTACATAGAAACAAACACAGGTAGGCAGCCAAATGAGGAGATAAAGAAACATCCCAAATGAAAGAACAGAACAAAATTCCAGAAAAAGAACTGAACAAAATGGAGAGCAGAAATCTACCAGATGCAGAGTATAAAACATTAGTTATAAGGATACTCAGTGAACTTAGGGGCAGACTAGAGGAACTTAGAATTTCAACAAAGAGATAGGATATATAAAGACAGAGAAAACAAAACAAAAAGTCAGAAATGAAGCATGCATTAACTGAAATGATAATACATTATAGGAAATCAACAGTGGAGTAGATGAAGCAGAGAATCAAATCAGTGATTTGGAAGGTAATGGAAAACACCCAATCAGAACGGCAAAGAGAATAAAAAATCCAGAAAAATGAGAATAGTATAAGGAGCCTCTGGGAAACTTAAAACGTACCAACATTTGCATCTTTGGGGAGAGTGGATACCAGAAGGAAAAGAGAGAGAGCAAGGAATTGAAAACCTATATGAAAATATTGTATATTGAAGGAAAACTTCCTAACTTGGTGGAGAAAACAGGTGTACAAGTCCAGGAAGCACAGAAAATCTAAAACAAGGTGAACCCAAAGAGGCCCACACCAAGATACATGATAATTAAATTACCAAAGGTTAAAGACAAAGAGTCCTAAAAGCAGCAAGAGAAAAGTAGTTATCTACAAGGGAGCTCCCATAAGACTGTCAGTTGATTTCTCAACCAAAACTTTGCAGGCCAGAAGGGATTGCAAGAATAATACAAAGTGATGAAAAGCAAAGATCTACAACCAAGATTACTTTACCCAGCAAAGCTATCATTTAGAATTGAAGAATGGATAAAGAGCTTCCCAGACAAGAAGAAGCCAAAGGAGTTGATCATCACGAAACCACAGTCCTTTGTCGGCTCCTGGAGGCCTCTGCCCCTGCCGCTTTGCAGATGGTTGGAAGCAAGTACCCACTCTAGCCTTTCCTAGGATGGATAGCAACTCATAGAGCTGACCTTGACAAACAACCAAACAGAGCAGAACAGCAACAAAGAAACCTTTCAGAATGATATCTTGGAGTCGACTAGAAAGCAGTTTATACGACTGCTAGTCAGAGACTTAGAGACTTTGGGTTTAACTTGTGTGGAACGGACAGAGAGTGGGACTTTGGTGACCCAGGCCTAGGGACGTGGATGACTTTGTCCTTATACCTGCTCCAATTTGAGCTAGCTTGAATTCCTATGGAGATCTACTTGTCACCACTTAGATGGCTGGTAAAATCGGGGGAAAAAAAGAGCATGCCATCGATACCCCTTCTTTGTTTCCGTAGGTCTTGCCGAGTCCTTTCTAGATTAGATCAGGGATTGACAAGCTTCCTCTGCAAAGAGCCAATGGTAAATATTTCAGGTTATGGTCTCTGCCACACGTTCTTTGTTGTTTTTATAGCTTTTTTAAAAAAGGAAAAATCATTTTTAGCTCAGAGGCCATACTAACAGAGGTTGTGGGATGGAGCCCACTGGTGGCTGTCATTTGCTGACCCCTGGACTGGATGGGGAAGCTCTGGAGACTTTAACTGTTTAAGTCTCTGAGGAACCGGCTATTTCAGGGAGCTGGCGGCAGAGGTGCTGATGGTCGCCCCAGGTCCTCAGGGAGCTGGCGGCAGAGGTGCTGGTGGTCGCCCCAGGTCCTCAGGGATTGTCATTTCTGTGAGAGGCCTCATAGCATGCTGGGATCTGTCAGCTCCGTGTTCCGACCTGTAAAATGAGGATTTTTCTGGAGACAGCCTGTGAAGAGGTATGCATCTCCACTTTAGCTTCTGATTCTGTTTACACTTGGAATTTTTTTATGGTTTCCATTTTTCTGCTGTAATTTGTTATTTCCAAGTTAATCACCTCTTTCATATTTATTGTAGTTATTCTAAAATCTCTCTCTGTTATTTCAGCATCTGGGTCATCTCTGGTTTTGAGTTAATAGACTATTTCCTCTCTTGATAATGGGTCTGATTTTCCTGCAGCTTTATGTGCCTTGTAACTTTTGATTTGCACTGAACATCATGGGCAGAACAGTAGAGACTGAGGTAGACAGTGTTTGTGCCCAGGAATGCCACTCTTCTTCTCTGACAGGCCATTAGTGTGGGCGGAGCAGTAAATCTGGTCTGTGGTTGAGCAAGGTGTGGGCTCCGCATCGCTTTGGCTTCAGATCCTGTGAGGGTGGAACCAAAACCTTCTGTTTAGCAGGCTTAGAATCTCACTGAAGGTGTGTCTGTGCTCTTCTGCTTTTCCATCCGACTTTTTGGAGGCCTTGCTTGTCTCTCCCAGGGGGCTTCCTTGTACCTCTGCACACAGCTGCTGTGTGGTGCTTGGTGTGTGGCCTGGAGCACCGTGGGCTTCTCTCCAGCTCCTGCCTGGCTCTCGGGGTCAGCAGGCCCTGCGCTCCGGTGCCTCGCGCTGTGCACGGAGGGTGTTCGTTCAGTTCTGCCCCATATCCAAGTCTTTTTTTTTTTTTTGTATTTTTCCGAAGCTGGAAACGGGGAGAGACAGTCAGACAGACTCCCGCATGCGCCCGACCGGGATCCACCTGGCACACCCACCAGGGGGCGATGCTCTGCCCCTCCGGGGCGTCACTCTGCAGCGACCAGAGCCACTCTAGCGCCTGGGGCAGAGGCCAAGGAGCCATCCCCAGTGCCCGGGCCATCTTTGCTCCAATGGAGCCTTGGCTGCGGGAGGGGAAGAGAGAGACAGAGAGGAAGGAGGGGGGGGTGGAGAAGCAAATGGGCGCTTCTCCTATGTGCCCTGGCCGGGAATCGAACCCGGATCCCCCGCACGCCAGGCCGACGCTCTACCGCTGAGCCAACCGGCCAGGGCCTCTCTTTTTTTTTTAATTGATTTTTAGAGGGGGGGAGAGATAGAGAGAGAGAGAGAAAGGGGAGGAGCAGGAAGCATCAACTCCCATATGTGCCTTGACCGGGCAAGCCCAAGGTTTCGAACCAGCAACCTCAGCATTTCCAGGTCGACGCTTTATCCCACTACACCACCACAGGTCAGGCCCCAAATCCAAGTCTTTTAAACAGTATAGTTAAAGAAGGTTCTCATAAAACCGACCAAATGTATTTTACTTTTCCCTTTTAGTATCATCACTTTGGAGCACTCCTTACTTCCCAAGGAAAATGAAAAGGACAAAGTACATGGCTGATTTCACTCCCTTTCTGAGTGTTTAGGCCCATACGGCTTCCAATGTATAGGGTCAGTCCTTCTGCAGGACAGTTGGGTCTCCCAGAGCAGGGTATAAAGGGGCATACCAAGCAGGCTGACTGTCTCTGTGCCCCATTTGCAGCCACATTTGCTCAAAGAGCAAGGGAGTATACATTAATTATTTTAGAGAGGTGGCATAATTAGGAGGGTGACGTAAGGCCTCCTGGGTTCTTGTTTTCTTTATCAAGGTCAAAGTAACCTGGCTTTGGAGAAAAGAAACGTACAAATAGGCTTGTATGAAACCCGGTGCAACTGTTTTATAGCTGATTACACACCAAAAAAAGAACTTTGGTTTTATTTCTCATATATTTTATACAAACTGGGGGTAGAGGGAGGACATAAAAATCAGACATGGCATCCAGTCATAGGCTAAGAGTCTGGCCCCACGTCTAGGCATGGCCCTTAGTGCGGGAGGATGGGACTGTGATGCCTGCCTTCTGGGAGGTTGTGAGGATCGACCCGCAGAACAGGTAACCTATCTGCTGGCACCCAGTGCTCGAGGAAGTGGACACGTTGTTCTGGGATAGTGAGCCAACGGGGCACTACGTCTAAATGCCTGTCACTGGGACACTTTCACTGTGCTATGGTGGCTCCTCTGTGGGTGGGATAGACAGGGTTTCACGTCGTTAACAATGTTATAATTCTTCTCTTCTTCACTTCACTTATGGGCCCAGGACACAGAGTTATGTGAACTGATTGTTAGAACAAACAGCCGTGCAGGCTTCTGACAGCTGTCTGAAAAGAGATGGGGCCTCACAGAAACACCTTTCTTGTGAACAGAGGCCCTGGGGCTTCCCGGGTGTGTGTTATGGGTGTAGGATGAGGGCCCTGCATGGTTTTGCAGCTGCCGACTGTCTTACCTGCTTCACTCTGCTCTTTGTCCATTTCTGCCCAGCTTCTCAACCTGCTGTGCATCAGAACCACCTGGGAATTTGGTAATAAAACATACAACTGGATGTCACTCTGGAAACAACTGGATTAAATACTCTTCTGCTGTGACCCTGTAAATAGTGGGATTTTTTTCCTTTTGTTTTGTTTTTCTGTGTGTGTGTGTGTGTGTGTGTGTGTTAGACAGACAGGAAGGGAGATAGAAAGGCATGTGTTTTTAACAGCTCCCATGTAATGCTGGCACGGCAGGCCTAGAGCTGGCTCCGGGGCTGACAGTGGGAGCCAGTGGCACCAAAAGGGGACTCACGGCCCTTTTGCTGTCTGGACCACTAAAGGGGTGTGAAGTGTTCCCACTGATGCTGTGGCTCTGCGGGCAGGGACTCTGCTGTTTGAAATGTTCACCAGATGACCAGTGGCCCTGGGCCCTGTCCCTGACACAGCTTGCTGACCACCTGGATGTCTTTGTTAGACTTCTCAGCCTCAAAGGAAAGCAGGAGCTCTTGTCTTTGCTGAGGATGCTGGGATAGAGACTTGGCCATCTGTTGTACCATGCCCTGGGAGGGGTCTGGTTGAGCTAAACTCAGCATTTTAGGGGACTGGGCATAAGAAAATGTTGCCAGAGGCTAGGTGGTAATGGCCACGGGACATGGGGGATGCCAGGTGGCACGCATCAGACTTGCAGCAGTCACCTTGCTGTGTGGAGCCCAGACTCTTGGTTTCTTGCGGCCGCAGACCCTGCAGTGGAGGCACGTGGCAGAAACAGAAATGACCCTTCCCGGGCGTGCTGGGCTCACGGGCCTGGAGCATGGGAGGACTGCTGCAGTTCGGTTGCTCCTCTGCTCGTGGGGATGTGGTCCCAGGCAGGCACCGCAGACCTGAGGGTTTCACTCCTGCCTCGGCCCTGAGAAGTCTGTGAAGTTCTTGTTTTTCATTCACTTCATTAAGTGCCTTGTGATGGTGTCCCTGGGGTGAAAAAGTCCTGCCTTTCTGTCCCCTGTTTTATGTCCACCAGGAAGGTGGTGGTCACCCTAGTCCTGAGGAGGAGAAGGATGAGCTAAGAGGAGGGGGTGGGTAAGTAGAATGGGGTTAAGAGGACCCAGGGTTCATCTGGGCAGGGCCACCAGGAGAGCAAGGAGAAGGGGAAGAGTGTCGCCAGCTGTTTGAGTCTTAGGAGAAAGTGGAAACCTCTTGGACTTCTCTTTAAAGAGAGCTGGTACTCTGTGGACTTCTCAGATGGAAACGCAGGGATTTCAGAATCTGAGCCAGTGGCCCTGAGGTGGGAAGGGAGATGGCAGTACTGGGGAGCAGTGCAAGCTGTTTTAGTAAGCTGGAACCCAAGTGGGCGTCACAGCCTGGGCTGCTGGGGATGGCTCAGCCCCTGCCCTCGCCCCTCCCAGTCTGCAGATGCCTTTCACTCCCCCCCAGCTCTGTGCCAGCTCAGGCAGGTGACCTCTGCTGTGTGCTGGAAGAAGCAGGGAATCCTCATTAGCTGCTTACTTTGTTAGGCAAATGGCTGATTGTAGTTCCATTCCTGGTATCTTTGCTTCTAATTAGCAGATTGCATTTCTACCAAAATGTCTGTTAGCACCAGGGATGAGCTAAATAGGCTGACAGCGAGGGCTGAGATCTGGAGAGAACTATGAGAGAAGCTTTTTCTCTTAAGCCTCTTGAGGGACTCAGCTGCTGACCTCAGCCAGGCTCCTTGGCCTCCGTGTGCCTGAGGGGACCCACGGGATCTGAGCTGCAGACTTCCTTGCAGAAACCCACCATCAGAGGGGGGTGACCTGAGCCAGCTGACAGAGGCATCGAGGCAGCAGGTGGCACTTCTTAGTGATTTTGAGAGTTTGGGGCTTTTGTGTTTTGAGTAGGGCTGAATTGAAGGGACACCTGACTTCCGAATTGGGGCCACCCTCCTAGCTGGAGTCGGATGGTGTGTGCTGGCGGTCGTGGCTGGGGGGGGGGGGGGGCAGGCTAGCCACGCAGGGCGGCTGTGGCGCCTGCTCTGGGCCCGTTCTGGTTTTCCTCCCTGGGGTAGTACGGCTCCCCCGGCCCGCCGCTCTTCGTGCCTGTGGGTCAAGGGGGCCGACCCTGCGGCCCTGCAGCTCCTGGCAGCTGGTTCTCCTTCCTCTCCTGCCCGAGAGGAGCTGGCGGTGCTGCTGACTTCTGTGCGTGTCTCCAGGACGTTAGCGGGGTGGGGAGAGGGAGCGTCATGCTTTATTTTGAGTCTGTTTGTGCAGCCTATTCAAGTCGTCTTTGGGGAGCTATGTTTCTGCCCTTTCCGTTTTGTGAAAAATGTTTCAGATTTGTCAGTGAGGCAGCATGTGTTTACCCTTTTGGGTAGATGCCAGTGCTGGCTGCTGGCACTGTTAAGAATTGAAAAGGGATTATTTGGCTGGTGAACACTATTAAGTGGGACAGGAAAAACATCTCAGATTTTTCCTTTTACTTCTGTGTCCACTCAGTGGCTGAGCCAGGTCTCCATATCCGGTGTCTGGGCGCTCCGACCGTTGCTCTCAGGTAGAGCAACATGTGGGCCGTCCGGAGCGGATCTGGCTATATGGCAGCCCAGATGGCTGGGGCTGACACAGTGGGGCTTGTTCATCTTGTGCACACAGAAGCCTGGGGCGGTAGCCCTGTCAGGTGTGGTACTTGGTGTGTCAGGAGGGACCGGGGTCCTCCTCAGTGCAGCTCTGTTCGGGGCTGCGGGATGGAGCTGTGCTTCCACGCTCACATCAGTTTTCTAGTCTGGAAGAAGGAAGGGCCACAAGCCTTTCCTACTGAAGTTGTGTTGTTTTATGTGGGAGAGACACCTTCCCCAGGGACTCTCTTTATTAGAACTGTGTCACAGGACCACATCTGGCTGTGAGAAGACAGTGAGTAATTGCAGTGGGGCACTTGACCCCTGCCCCCAACAGTTAGGGTTCTGTTATTAATGGAGAAAGGACTGGTGCTGGTCAGGTGGCGAGCAGCCCCTTCTGCGGCATGGCAGTGCGCAAGGAGCTCGCTTAGGGACTTGGTAGAGTTGGACTCATTCGCCATGCACTGTCTCCATGACACTGGGCACGTCACTTAACCTCTGTGAGCCCCGTTTCCTCACGTCAATGGCAAACATCTGGAGTTGTTAGGACGCTTCAGTGACATGACATTAATGGGATATCCAGTGTGCTGTTGGTGGATGAGGTAACAGTTCATTCTTTTTTTTTTTTTTTTTTTTTTTTTTATTTTTCTGAAGCGGGAAACGGGGAGAGACAGTCAGACAGACTCCCGCATGCGCCCGACCGGGATCCACCCGGCACGCCCACCATGGGGCGACGCTCTGCCCACCAGGGGGCGATGCTCTGCCCATCCTGGGCGTCGCCATATTGCGACCAGAGCCACTCTAGCGCCTGGGGCAGAGGCCACAGAGCCATCCCCAGTGCCCGGGCCATCTTTGCTCCAATGGAGCCTTGGCTGCGGGAGGGGAAGAGAGAGACAGAGAGGAAAGTGCGGCGGAGGGGTGGAGAAGCAAATGGGCGCTTCTCCTGTGTGCCCTGGCCGGGAATCGAACCCGGGTCCTCCGCACGCTAGGCCGACGCTCTACCACTGAGCCAACCGGCCAGGGCTCATTCTTTTCTTTGCATTATACCAGCTCCCCCAAGATGCAGGGGAAGAGGAACAACACAGGTGACTAATCTGTGTCCAAAGATAGAGAAGGGACTGGTTTCCGCCATGACAGGAAAGGGGCAAGACCGGGGGGGGGGGCGGGTGTGAGGGCTGTTACTGAGTGGGTGTCATTATCAGCGGCATGTGCAGCACACCCCTCTCTGCTCCGCACTCCTCGGCCCTGAAGCAGACCCTCTGCACCCTGCTGGGCACAGTCTCCTGGTTCCCAGGGCGGGAGCTGAGTGGGGGAGCTGGGTGCTGCTCTGTGCTGGCACTGTTCAAGTTCATGTTCTCTGGAGGCCCCGGTTGGAGTTCCTGTGAGTCCTGGGCTCTGGTGAGGCTGAGGGCGGAGCCCACCGGCACACAGTCGTTGTGGAGTCGTGGCCCCCGGCCTGTGGCGGCAGTTCCTCCGTCCTTGCCTTGCTGAGTGCAGCAGAGTTTCTCTGGAGGGTGCTGGTGCTTTGTTCTTCGCTGGGACTGGGAAGGGGGTGCACAGTGGTGCTCTGATGCCCCCGAAGCTAGTCTCCCTGGAGGAGTTCTCAGGAGCTCGTGGCTAGCCCCAAGCCCCACCGCCACTCATACGTCAGCCTCACCCTGGCTGCCTGTTCTGTCTCTGTGCTGGTTGCTCTCTCTCGTACCCTCCCTTAGCACACAGCCCCGTGTGGCTGTTTTCTCTCTCGGTGGGCAGCCGTTCAGGTTTCCCCGGCTCTCTGCCCTGCATGCCCCCCCCCCCTGCTGCGCTCCTGCCCTCCACTCCACCCTCGCTGGCCGCCCTAGTAGGAGTGCTAGTGATAGTGAGTGCGGGCCAGCTGTGCTGAAGAGCCGCTGTTGTTGGGCTGGCCAGGTGTCAGACAATGTGGAACACGGGGCTGTTCTCTAGTTGACTGGTCGGACACGATGTCGCCACCTTATCTTCATGCTGACACACACTGGACATTAATAGGAATACACAGCCAGGGCACATGTGTGGAATTTCAAGCAGCTGTGTGGGCTGGTGCTTTTGATAGCCTATTGTGTGCTTACCCTCTCCTGAAGAGGTTTCTGATGGGAAATGAGTAAGACTGTTAACTCTCAGAAGCTCGAAATATGGCAGGTTCCCTTTATTCCTTTTTCCCTCCTTGATTCTCTGCAGTGCTTCCTGAATCTTTGCTCCTGAGCCCTGCGTTTTGCCACCTCAGGATTTCTTGTTGAAATCACTGCTGCTCGGACAGTGCTCCGCTGTCATGGACAGGAGGGGCCGGCTGGCCTGGGGTCTGTGGGTCTCAAGGTGGCCCGGGGGGATCTTTACCCCAGTCCTGGGTGTCTCGCCCAAGTTTCTTATCCTGGTCCCAGTCCCAGGGTGTTGGTCAAATAAGTTTGTAAATATGATATGTAGGTTTGCTCGCTTACAGTTTGCATTGGGTGTGGGGGACAGGCTGTAAGCAGGCAGGGTTGTTATACTCTAAGGCTTAGTTTTAAGACTAAGCCTTTCCCACCCAAAGTGACTTTGTATCAGAGACTTTCTTGTTTATATATTGGATTAAAGGTTTTGACTTCTACACTATAAAATGGGGCAGACTGGGAGCTTGCGCTCTCTGGTTCCTGAGATTAGCATCAGAGAGAGAGCGGAGAAAGACCATGTGGAGGAGAGGAGAAGCAGCCAAGATGGTAGAGTGCTGAAGGAGAAGCCAGTTTGTGCAGAGTTTGTGCAGAGAGAAGGAGATGGGGAACAGAGGTGAATAAGGCTGGTGAGGTAGAAAACTTTGATTCTAGGAAACTCAGATGAGTCAGTGGCTTTGGGAGCCCTGAATGGAAAGGGAAGTGTTTTCCCACTGTGTGTATTTCTCGCCCGCCAGGTGCAAGCTAGGATTAAATGTTATGGCCCACCAGATCTTGGCTCCATTGATTCATTACCGTCTGTCCGAATCAAATGTGAATGTGCACGGGCCAGGTGGCTGTGATGGTGGCTGTGATGGTGGCTGTGATGGTGGCCATGGCTCCTGGCTGTTCACAGGGGAAGCCCCTTTGTGACTGCACAGGGCTGTGGGACCACTGGCTTCTCTTCTGGGAGTGAAGGCGTTTGAAGCTTTAGAGTCATTTTCTTTTATTACCCCTTCATCTCAACTCCTTATTCCTCCTCAGGAGCTGCTAGTGATGCCTCAGCTTTTCTGGCTGGAGTCTTAGACTCCTCTTCCTCAGTCCCGTGAACCCTTATCTGCACTCTCTTTGTGTTCCCGGGCCCCAGGCACCTCCCTGCCCTGCGGGATGCACTGACAGCCAGTTAGAGCCGCACCTTCTCTCCCTTCCCTCCCTCTCTTGGTTCTCATGTGCTTCCTCCACCCCATTTGGACACACTTAAGCTGTGGGTGACCCCACCACTTGCTATCTCTGCACCTGGACCTAGACTCCTGAGGGCCACAGGATGAAGTTACACACCAGGCTGAAGGATCATAGGTTCTTACCTCCCCCTGCCTCTGGCTCATCCCTCCTGTCACTCCATTCCAGCCGGCCCCTGCGGCATTACCCACTGCGTGCATTCCCTGCCTTGTTTAGCTCCAGCTCGGCCTCCTCTGCCCTTGCCTCGCCACCCTCTCTTCTCCATCTCAGAAGGGGCCGTATCGGCCTGGCTGGAGCCCCCCCTGTCCCCTGGAGCTTGCTCTCTTCCCTTCCCTCTTGCCAGACTCAGCTCCTTCCTGTCTGAAACCAGTGCCCGGGGGCCAGTGTGATATGGTGCCAAGGAACTATGAAACTTAGCATTAGCAAGGCCATTTTAAAGAGCAAAAGTCAGGCCTCTTACCCCCTCCTTTCTGTGAAGAAAGGAAAGAGAAGAATGCAGGAGGAGGGGCTTGCAAGGGCAGCTGGGTCAGCTAAGTCATAATTTAACTACAGAGCAAGGAAGATGGAACTTACCAAGAATCCCTTCACTTCTCTTTTCTTAAAAGCCTTTAGGGTGTAGCAGTGTTCTCCTTTTGATAGATCCTACATATAAACGTTATAACAAGGCAGTAAAATTCAGTGAGCTTGTTAATGAGATCAATGACTTTTGTACCATGTTCCTCCCAAGCCTGGCCAGTGTGTGATTTTGTCTATAAAAAGGGACCTCAGCTGTGTGAGGGGCTGCAGGATTTGGGTTTGCCTTAGCCCCCTGTAGTCACTGGCCAATAAACTTGCAAAGCCAGTAGCCTCGGCCACCATCATAGCCGCCTGGCCCGTGCAGGTTTGCATTTGATTCAAACAGATGGTAATGAAACAACAGAGTCAAGAACTGGTGGGCCATTAGCTTTAATCCTAGCTTGCACCCAGCAGGCAAGAAATACACACAGCGGGAAAACACTTCCCTTTCCATTCAGGGCTCCCAAAGCCACTGACTTATCCGAGTTTCCTATAATCAAAGGTTTGTACCTCACCAGCCTTTATTCCCCTCTGCTCCCCATCTCCTTCTCTCTGCACAAACTCTACACAAACTGGCTTCTCCTTCAGCACTCCACCATCTTGGCTGCTTCCCCTCTCCTCCATGTGGCCTTTCTCTGCTCTCCTCCTGCATGGGCTCCTCTGCCCCATTTTATAGTGTAGAAATCAAAACCTTTAATCCAATATACAAACAAGAAGTCTCTGATACAAAGCCACTTATCTGAGGCATAAATGGGATTCCTTATAAGAGTGCACCACCCCCTATCATGGGGTGTGGGGAAAAGCTTAGTCTTAAAACTAAGCCTTAGGCTGTAACGACCCTGCCTGCTTACAGCCTGTCCCCCAAACCCAATGCAAACTATAAGTGAGCAAACATATGATATATATCATATTTACAAACTTATTTGACCAACATTCCACCCCTTTTGCTTGCTTCACAATCTAAAGCACAGGTATTCCTGCACAAGGAAATTAGGCACATTACACAAATTACAACAACATGACAAATCATACAATTTCAACAATTACAAAGGTACATTTCACCAGTCTCTGAGCACTTTGCCAAAAGTGCAAAATGTCCTCGGCCTTCTTTCTAGCCATGGGAAAAGCTTCCTGGGACAGGGGAAGGGCCTCCAGCAAAGCTGCCCCCCACCCCCATCAGGGTGTTTCACATTGTCCAAAATCCATTAGTCCATCCAGCAAAGGAGCCCAGTGCCCACTCCGGTCACAGTCCAGGAATCAGTCCACGCACATGGGGCCTCAGCCACCCCCCTCATCCCTGCTGTCCTGGCAGGTCTTACACTGTCCCAAAGAGGGGCACGTGGCAATAGCATTCATTATTTCTATTTCTGCTCTGGAGAGCATGATGGCATTCGCCCCTATGTTCCGAAATCGCAGACCTACCAGGGGTGTAGTAGGTACTCCTTGCTGCTGGGCTCTCACCTTCTGGAGATTGCGGATCACAACTCCAGCCCTATTCTCCTCATCCTCCAAAGAGGAACTGAAAACACCAGCTCTTGTCGCCGGGCTTGAGCACCGGGTCGCTGCCACCTTCTGCTCTGCGGGGAGGCCCCAGCCTCAGCTCTGGCCTCCCACCACTGCTGGCTCTCCACAACGTCCAGGGCAATCTGTAACTCACGGACCTGTGATTCCTTCTCCAGCGGCTGCTCCATTTCCAAGCGAATTTCACGAACCACATCGGCCTCCTCCTCCAGTGCTTGCTCCAGCTCCAGGGTTGGCATCTCTTTCTCCCACGTTTGCTCCAGCTCCTTCCACTGCTCGGTTTGCAGGTCCCAGGCAGCCTCTTCCACAGAGCTCAGTTTCCTCATGCATGGCTGTAAAAGTCAGCCAGCCTACGGCCCCCAAAAGGACAGCCATGGGGAACCATAACAGCAGCCAGTCCTCTACTCCACCACTCAAAGGTGGTGGTGGCTCCATACTCATCTGTATCAAATCCTGCCACAGACTATGCCAAATGTAAAGCCAGTAGGCACGGCCATCATCACAGCCGTCTGGCCCGTGCAGGTTCGCATTTGATTTTGACAGACAGTAATGAAACAATGGAGCCAAGAACTGGAGGGCCATTACCTTTAATCCTAGCTTGCACCCGGCAGGCAAGAAATACACACAGTGGGAAAACACTTCCCTTTCCATTCAGGGCTCCCAAAGCCACTGACATATCCGAGTTTCCTAGAATCAAAGGTTTGTTCTTCATCTCCTTCTCTCTGCACAAACTGGCTTCTCCTTCGGCACTTCGCCATCTTGGCTGCTTCTCCTCTCCTCCATGTGGCCTTTCTCTGCTCTTTCCTCCAGCGTGTGCTCCTCTGCCCCATTTTATAGTGTAGAAATCAAAACCTTTAATCCAATATACAAACAAGGAAGTCTCTGATACAAAGCCACTGAATCTGAGACATAAATGGGATTCCTTATAAGAGTGCACCACCCCACATCATAGAACAGTCAAGGGTGTGGGAAAAGCGTAGTCTTAAAACTAAGCCTTAGGCTGTAATGACCCTGCCTGCTTACAGCCTGTCCCCCACACCCAATGCAAACTATAAGTGAGCAAACATATATATCATATTTACAAATTTATTTGACCAACAAAACTCAAAAATTAATTTGGACTTGGTGTCTTTGCTGGTTACTTTACAGCACCAGCAGCTTCTCTGGTTGCAACTTGGATCTTCCCTTTCCTTTATTGCCGTGTTTTGAAATCATAGTGGTTAAAATGATAATCTTGCTTCTCAAACTTATTACAAATTGGCCTTTGCTTCCAATACAGTGTGTCCATAAAGTCATGGTGCACTTTTGACCGGTCACAGGAAAGCAACAAAAGACGATAGAAATGTGAAATCTGCATCAAATAAAAGGAAAACTCTCCCAGTTTCATACCTATTCAGTGCAGTTCCATGTGGGCTCCATTTGTTGCCCTACACACTTCCAAACAATAGTGAAGTTCTTGCCACACACGGGTAAGGACGTCTGGTGTAACAGAGTGAATAACGTCTGTGATTCTCTGTTTTAAGTGATTAATGTTGTTGATACGTTCAATGTACACATGTTGCTTCACGTAACCCCAAAAGTAAAAGTCTAAGGGCATCAGATCTGGGGATCGTGGTGGCCATGGCTTGACAGAACCCCTGCCTGTCCACCGCCGGGGGAATGTTCTATCCAGAAACTCACGAACAATGGTGGCATAGTGTGGAGGAGTGTCGTCCTGTTGAAAGATGACACCTTCTGGAAATTATGGCACTGCATACAATTCCAACATGTCAAGGTAGGACTCTGCTGTCACAGACGGCTCCGCGAAAAAAAATGGGCCTATCACCTTACCATGCATCAGGCCACACCACATGTTCACTTTAGGGGTGTTACGTTTGTACTCAACGTAGGCATGATGAGGATATTCAGCAGCCCATATTCAGACATTATGGTGATGAACATGCCCACAGATATGGAAGGTCGCCTCATCGCTAAACACAATCTTCTGCAAAAATCTTGCATCATTGTTGATCTCATGAAGCATATCTGTAGCAAACGCGCATTGTGTGGGTCTATCTGCTGGTTTGATAGCGTGCAACAGCCGCAATTTGTACCCCGTAAAACAGAGACGTTTCTTTAACACCTTATGAACTGTAGTCTTGCTTAGGTGTAATTGTTGAGCACACACATGCACAGATTTTTTAGGGCTCCTTAGGTAGCTATCCCGTATAGCCTCTACAGACTCATTACTGACTGATGGCCTACCAGAACGGGGTTTCTCCACCAAACTGCCGGTTTCCTTCAACTGCTTATCCCACCGAGAAATGTTATTCCTATGTGGTGGTGCTTTGTTATAAACATGCCGATATTCACGTTGCACTTTAGTCATGGATTCGAATTTAGCAAACCACAGAATACACTGAACTTTCCTCTGTACTGTCCACATCTTGACTGGCATGGCCATGGGCTGCTCCATTGTATACACGGTGTTACATCATCATCTGCTTATGCACACATGCTGCCACATCATCCTACAGAAACTGGGAGGGTTTTCCTTTTATTTGGTGCAGATTTCACATTTCTATCGTCTTTTGTTGCTTTCCTGTGACTAGTCAAAAGTGCACCATGACTTTACGGACACACTGTATACTTTGTTCTCAGGAACCACCACCTTCTTCTTTCCAACAAATCTGACGGCTTTCTTTCCTCACATTTCCTCCATGGTGCATTTGACAGCTATTTTGTGTTTAAACTCTTACTTTTGTCACATATGTGCCTCCCTTTTTGCATGCTTGATCCATTCAGCGCATGTTTACCAAGGGGCACACTGCTGATACACAGAAATGACATGTCCTGGGCTTGTTGGAGCCTGGCCCAGTTGGAGACACACATTAAATAAGTAAATATTCATTCACTTGCAAACTGAAATAAGTATAATGCTGTTAAAGAAGAAGGTACTTAGAGACAGCAGGGACCTAATTTAGATGGAGGTCAGCAAAGGCTTCTCTGAAGAATAGGCATATGAGCTAAGACCTAGAGGAAGAGGGGAATTAAACAAAGAACTGAGCGGAGGACGTGGCAGCCTTAAGGAAGAGCATGGTCACGGGTCTTGGGGCGGGAGGGAGCTCGGGGCACCAGAGGAACTGCAGGCGGTGAGTGTGTGCACAGAGGGGAGGAGCTGATTGTGGAGGGACTTGTAGGCCTGCGGGAGGTTTGGGTCATACTCAGGAAGGAGTCTGTGAAAGATTTCAAGTTCTGGACAGAGTAGCTTAGAGTGGATAAGAACAGAGGTGGGGAGATCAACGAGAAGCTACCCAGAAGCCCTGTGAGGTGTTATGGTGACCGAGACAAAGAACAGGGACTGAGTGGGTGGGGAGAATTGCGCAGAGAAAGAATGGCCGCGCGTGGGTATGTGGGACGAGGAGGAAGAAGGCGTGGTACATGATTCTGGGACTTCTGGCTGGAACCAGATGCCCTTTGCGGACAGGGTGATACCTAGGGGAAGGAGCCATCTCTGCTCTCCTGGCCTCTACCCACTCCCAGCTGGATGTGCTGTCCACACAGAGCATCATTTAGGGCAGAGACTGAGCTTCTGTGACAAAGAGGTCCCCAGATGTATCTATTCCTCTTTCATAAAACAGTCTAGAGGTGGATGGGTAGTTCAGGGCAGGTGGGGACCTTGCCAGCCTCAGCACCTATGAGCTCAAGACTCCAGTTCTCTCAGTTCTGGCTCGTGGAAAAGGGCAGAGGCCAAGCGGGCACACCAGTCATTTAAGGGCAAGAGCAGGATGCCATTTCTGGCCATAGCTTATTGCCAGAAGGCAGTCGTATGGCCCCAGGGAGCTACAGGTTTCTTAGGAAATGTCTAGCTGGATACCTCACTGAAACTCCGTTACTCTGGAGGAAGGAAAGAATGGGTATTGGGGGACGGTTGGAAATCGACCCCATTTGTTGCCTCTGCATTCTCTCTTAAAGCCTCTTTCCATGTCCGCGTTTGGCCAGACCTCTGTTCAGGGCTTGCATTTCTAGGTGCCACATGGACAGACGTGCTTCTCCTGATGCCTTTAGGTACTTCCAGCTAAGACTGTTCAGAGCAGAACCTGCCCTCTTCTGACCATGTGCTTTAGTCAGTTACAAACTATTGTGATAACCGCTCAGTGTTCCACATTCAGCAGTAAAGGGCCCTAGAGAAGGCATGCTGTTGGCTACACCCGTTGACAAGAGGTGGTTCTGCAGAGCAAGGAGGGATGCTGCTGCAGAGGTGAGTTGTCTTTGACTTTTCCTTCCTAGTGGTCGGCTGGCCTATGGCCTCCCACTGAAACCTCAGACAGGTGCCTCTGTTGTTCTGAAGATGATCTCGCAGGATGCTGAATATGGCAAGGCACACGGCTCCTGCCTGACCATCTGTCCACTTTGGACCCTGGCCAGACCTCGCAGAGGGACAGTGTTTTCCAGCATCAGATGGAGTGCAGGAGGAGAAGTCCTCCAGGACTGGGGATTCCCTCTCAGAAGTCGGATCAGGAGGAAGATTGCGGGGCTTGAGCTGGCCTGGCCACTCGTGTCGAAGGCTCAGTGCAGGGTCTGGCCCGGGCTGAACATTGCTGCCTCTGGCGTGTGCAGCCCTGGGTCGGTGTCCCCAGCTCCCTACCAACCCCCCCTGAGTGAGCAGACCCACCCAGCTAAGTGCTACTTCCTTCTGCAGTGAGCGTGAACATCCTGTATTCTAGTCAAAGGCAACCCATTAGCACTGCCCCATCTGTCTCCGTGAACGGAAAGTTCTTCTAACAGGTGGACAGGCAGTTCTCCCATGCTAATGAAGAATCTATGAAATTTCCCCAGGGACTGGGGGCACTGTCAGAGGCTCCGCCGTGCCCTCCTCCATAGGAAAGTGCAGCTGACAGAGGGCAGGTGGTTGGTGCTCCGTGCTGACCCCAGTATGACCTGCTTGACCTCCAGAGGCCCTGGCAGCACGGGAGAGAGATTGTGTAGAGGAGGGCGTTCTTATCTGTTTCACCGTCTGGTTTTCCCTAGGGTCCCCGTCAGGACTGCGGAAAGAGTGTGTGCTTCATCTTCTGTGTGGCCTGCTGTTTCCCCCTGGTCTCTGACAGCCCTGCTTTGAAAGAGTTGCTTCTTCTCCCTAAGAGTTTGCCTGTGTGCCTGGCTTGATTCTTGTCTCTGCTTCCTTAGCTAGACCCTCTAGTCAAAACAGACCAGTTTTTTTGTTTGTTTGTTTGTTTTTTAATTTCAGGGCAGAGAGCTTTTTGTTATGTCCAGCAGCTGGAACTGGAGGCACTGGCATAGCCTGGACTTAAGGGACAGATTGACAGGCATCCAATCTTCCTTTCCAGTTGTGCTTCTTGGCTAAGTCCCTTTATCTCTCCGCCGTTCCTTTTGTTAGGTGGGACGCCAGTTTGGCCTTTCTTCCTAGATTGCCGAAAGGACTTCTTGCGACAGTGTAGGCGAAGTGTTGAGGGAAGTGCCCGGCATGCAGCAGGCCACAGACACGTCCGCGTGGGTGTCACAGCCCTGAAGGGGCTGCACAAGGCCCGCCTGTCTGTGCAACTCTCTGCTGTTTACCTCCCCCCCCCCCCTCCGGCCCCTTACTCTGCCTAATTCGCTCACTGGTGGCCATGTGAAGGATTCTCTCTTCGAAGGACTTCTCATCAGATTTGGGCCCAGATCTTAGGTGAAGGTCGGATCAGAGTTCAGACCCCGTGTGTCTGGGGGGAGGGGTCGACATGCTGCTGTGTATCTGCCGTTCCGTTTCCTGTGCTCACTGCGGACAGGCTTTGGGGCAAGTGATGCTTGTCCTGATTTAGGAATGGTTAGGAAGAAATTGGCCTGCTCCTTCCTCCCTACTCTTCTTCCTTCACTAGTCCCCGGGAACTGTGTGGCAACGATTTTGGTTGTTGCCACAGCCAGAAAGCCACTGTACTTTCTGAATGAGGTCTGAGGCCCTGTTGCCCTGGAGCCACCGCCTGCACTGCACGTTGGGCCCTCTAGGTGGCAGTCCTGGGCCAGCCTTTGGCTGGGAAGACATGAGTTGGGAGAGCAGGCCTCTCTCAGGCAGGGGTGCAGGCCTCTTCCCCTGATGTGCTCCCTTTGAAGGCCTGCTGAGAATGCTCAAAAGGCCCATTATTCTAGGCTGGATCTCCCACTGTCCCCTTCACCTTTTGTTGGGAGACGTAGGGTTTTGCCTTTGTCTGTCCCTGGAGGCCTCTCTTTGTTGTGGCTACCCTAGGAACCGGTGCAGATTACTGGATAAGGCTGCCCAGTGGGGAGGCCTCCTGCCCTCGGCCCCTTCAGCGGGCTGCCGTGCTGGGTGGGGCGTTCCCTTCCGCTCACGTGGCACTCTCTTCTCATCCAGCGCGCTCCTGATGGCTTGGCTTGGGCACTGAAAGTGTAGAGGACAGTGGGGAGCAGATGAGGAGTGAGAAATGTTGGGGCTGGGCTGGGCTGGGCTGGGCAGGTTTGGGCACTCACTCCTCAACCACAGGTTACTTTCTTCCCAGAGCTTTTAGGCCCTATTGCTTCTTCTTGATAAATATCCACTGTTAAGGCCAAATTAAGCGCCGAGTCTGGGGTTTTCTGCAATGGAAGGAAAGAGAGGAAGATTCCTGCTGGAGCTGGGGCCCTCCCCGCCATGTGCCTTTCTTTGGCTCTCTATTGCAAAACAAGCAGATTCTGTCTTCACTGTGGGTGGATGGCCTGCCGTGGTTTTGGCAACCAAGGAGATTTTTCAGGGCCCGGGGAAGGGACATGGAGATATCAACTAACATAGTGGTGACTTTAACTTCCCTTGGCAAGTAGCTGTTGGGTTTGAGGAAGCTGAAGTTGGCGTCCAAACACAGACTTCCTTACTGGTTTCTGGTGAGAAGCCAGGGTCCTGGCAGCAGGGGCCTTGCTGTCCTGCCCTCCTGGGGGTGGAGGACAGGTGTGCGGGACTGTGGCCTATTGCAAACCATCCAGCGACATTCTGGTGCGCTGGCTGCAGCCTGTCCGAATACCCACCTTAGCGCCATGCCTGCTGGAGCTCCGTTTGCAGAGCATCACCCTGCCCCGCCCGGAGTGGGCCCTTAGTAATCCTAGATGCGGAAGCAGCTGCTAGGAGAGCTTGCTCAGTTGTCTCAGATTTGTCAGGCCCTCGGCATTCTTCTCCCAGATAGACATCCGCAGACTCCTGCCTCTCTTTTCTGTTTTCATCTTCTCTCTGCCACCCCTGCCTCTCCCGTCTTTCTGGCCAATCGGCACATGACCCAGAGCCTTTGCGGCTGCCTTTCTGCAGTAGTGGGCAGGAGAAGGCCTGTAGGCGCTTTTCCTTCTGCTCGGGGGCTGTGGCACTCGAGCACGAATCTGCTGGTGGCGCAGACACACATATGCCAAGACCCACTGGAAGTTAGTGACATTTGAGAAGCTCGTTAGGGGCCTCTTTCTTTGAGGGAATAGGGAGGGCAGGGATTGCCTGCCTGGAGCCTTTGCTGGGAAAATACTGCACAGATTCTTAGGTGTAGTGGGGGTCCTATTATTAGAATTACACACGTGCTTCTTTAAAGAGGTCACAGCAGCACTGAAATCCCTGCAGCCTTGGTCTGCAGGTATTTACAGGTAGATAAGAAAGTAACCTATTCCATTAGTCCATAAAGTAGTCTCAACAGATAGAGCTTCAGTTCATCCAGTCATAGTCTGAACTGCCCTAAGAGGGAGGCAGTGAGTGGTAGGAATATCCAAAAATTACTGAAACAATTTGTGTGGCTTAGACATTAGCTTCTCTATCTGTAAAATGGGGACCGTAATACCTACCATACGGGGTTGTCGCAAGGACAGTAAGACAGAGTATAAACATATTCATATCCAGAATACCTTGCTTAGTGCTTTGCTCGCTGGAGGTCCTCAGTCAGCATTCATTCCCTTTTGGAGACGGGCCAGCACCTGACTTCTAGTCAGCACGTCCTTTCCTCCCGCTCCGCTCCTAAGCCAGGTACCCAGCCCGTGGGGAGGGTTCAAACTGCCCTGTGCACATCTGTGCCCGGACACCCCGGAGCATCCCTCTTGGGGAGCCCTTTCTGAGGTCCTGGCTGTTGGCAGGGGAGGGAGCTGGGGCAGGAGCCAGCCTGTCCAGGGACGTTCTCCACAGCAGGCTGCTTCAAGCAGCTCGCTGCCAAAGTGGGAGCGCTGTGTGCTCCCCTAACTGGTTCTCAGGGGAGAGTAATTTTTGCCTGTGTAACTGCTGCTGGGAACCCTGATGTCTCTCTGTTTAGGGACCCACCGCAGAGTTCGTCCTCTGCCTTTTTTAGAAGGATGTGTTTAGGAGCCCCGAAGATGAAGATAAGCACTGTCAGCCTTTGGGCTTCGGAGGCTGTCCCCTGGAACAGCCCCAGGTTCAGAAGCTGAAAGCAGACAAAGGGATGGCCACAAGGAGGAAATGAGGCTGCCTTCAGTCTTCCTGGCTCTGGCGTCTTCCCAGCGGAGGTAATGAGTGGTCAGCTCCTAAAGGCCGGTGGGAAGGGAGACTGCAGAGAGGAGCAGAGCGCCCCCAATGAATGAAGAGGGATGGCCTGAACAGGAGTGAGCCGGCTCTTCCAGTTCCAGGGACAGCAGAGGAAGTGGTGCCAGGCATAAGTGGTACCAGGAGAGAACGTGAGGACAGACAAGGGTTAACAGAAACTAGAGTTGAGTAAAACTCTTCTCTCTCAGCAGGATCTGTCCTGGCTGGCACGCAGCAGAACTGTCTTCAGTAGGAAGGAGATGTTCAATTATAGATTATCAGGGCTGGGAATAGGTTCTGATTTCGTCTCGCTCAGCTCTGTCACTGTGCAGGAGAACTGAAGCCTAGGTGAGTTTAGGTGGCTGTTCTGGGACCTGAGCGAGAGCCCCTGTCTGGAGGTCCCTGGGAATCGGTTCTGAGCTCTGGGTGGGTAGGACTGGCTGGCAGGCACCTCTGAGGGTCTGCTGCACAGCACAGCCTTAGCAAGTGTCTTCCACTCTGTTCTTTGAAATCTTGTAGTTTCACTTGGCTCCCCAGGGATTCTATAATGTATCGGTATTTGAGTCACTGTAGCTCTTTTTTTGGCAGCACCATTATTTAGGCCTGACAGTTAGGCACAACTGGCTCATTAAAGGCAGATATACTTGTGTGGCTTGTAAAAAAAAAAAATAGGACATTCCATTAGTCTAAAAAAAGAATACCACTTATTCCTTTTATTTGTAAACTCAGTATATTAAAATTTGTTGTCATTAAATTTCTGTAATGGGAACAAAGTGTTGTGCCTTCCTGTTGTGAAGTGCTGAGATGTTCAAGGTACCGGCGTGTGTCTGTGTGTGCGCACACCCGTGCTTATGTGTGTAGACTCAGCCACACCTTATGCTTGGCCCTGGGATGGGTGCTTTTGCATATAATTTCTCAGTTATCCTCATGACTAACCTGCTAGGTATGGATAGTCACAACCTGTTTTGCAAATGACTGAGTCTCAGGGAGGTGAACCCAGGTCACAGCAGGTGGCTTCTAGGTATTGATACTGGACGACCAAGTGAAAGTTGCAGCTGCAGACAGGCCAGGCCTGCAGGCTTGTATGGCTGCGGCGGGGTTCTCAGCCGCCCTCTGCCTTCTTCCAGCCCCACCGTGCATTAGAATCTGGGGCAGAGGGAGGTGGAGAGAGGAAATAGAGATTGCAGAGGCCTCTGGGTGATTCTGTCAAATAGGCCCACGATAGAGAATCAATAGTTTTTGTAGAAGGAGAAAGATGGTTATTAAACTACTTCTCCTTACTATCCAAAAGAACTGCTGGGGAAGCCATCAGCATCCCGAGCGAGGCGGCACCTGCTTCACCTCTTCCTCGCTCCTCCTGGATCCGAGGGGTCTCCGCCCTGACCTGTGTGCTGTAGGTCAGTGGGGAAAGAGAATTTGTACCGCACCAGTTTTGGGGAGGATTGAAACTTCTTTGTAAACCGAGGTCTCCCTCCATTCTGTCACGCCCACACCATAGGCTGGAAGGGCGAGAAGGCCTCAGTTTCCTCATCTGTAACAGCCAGCAGCTTCACAGGGGATGGGGACTAAACAGGAGGTCATTCACGTACTTGTTCACACAGCAGGTGAGAGCATGAGAGCAGCATGCCCTGTCCTGGGCGCTGGGGTATGACTTCGACGGAACCGATTCTTTTCCTTTGTGCTTATACTTTAGTTGTGTATATAAGTTCAGGGAGACACACAGTAAAAAAACAATAAATAGGTCCAATGGTAAGTATCATGAAGAAAAATAAGATTTGTTTTAAGAGGAATGGAGAGTGAAATGTAGGAGTGCTTTTTTCTTTTTTACTGAGGTGAAATGTTAACATGTCATTTCACATGAACATTCTAGTGTTAATCCACTGGTGTTTTATACATTGACATTCTTGTGCGACGATCTCCTCTACCTAATGACAAACCATTTCACCCCCTAAAGGGGATATCACCTTTATACAGAAAGGTGACATTTGAGCAGAGACCTGAAAGAAAAGAGAAAGTGAGCCCTGGCCAGATGCTCAGCTGTTTAGAGCATTGTCCCAAAACGTAGAGGTTGCTGGTTCAAGTCCTTATCAAGGCACATACAGGAACAGATTGATGTTCCTGTCTCTCTCTCTTCCTCTCTCTCCAAAATAAATAAACATAAAAAAAAAAGAAATGAGGGAGTGACCCATGAAAATATCTAGGGCAGTACCTTTTCTAGGTGGTCGGAACAGCACGTGGGGCAAAGATCTGCTTTGACAATCCTGAGGACTCACAAGGAGGCCAGAAGGCTGCTCAGTGTGCGTGAGGCGAGCTGTGGGGGGGCGAGGTGAACGGCCGGTGGAGGCCAAGGAGAGCCGTGAGGGGCGGGGCGTCTCGGGTGGACTGGCACGCAGCAGGCCCTTACGAGTGCACGAGTGCACAGCATCCTTTCCGGCCGCCTTCCGGTTCTCGACACACCCTACGTCTTGGTTTAGTCTTAGACTGTTTATCTGCATACGTCTGATACATGTGTTTTGTGTGTCCAGTGTGTATACCTGTGAATTGACTACTGGTGTTACAAATCTCTACCTCTTTCTCCTTCCTGTTTGCTTCTGCTCGGAAAAAGAATCTTTAAAAAAATTAAACATATATTTATGTTTTCCTTGATAAAATTGCAAGTTGAACATGGGGACATTGGCTGCAGACAAAAATGCTCTAAGCTGTCTGGGAAGGTCCATTTAAAATGAGTAACCCAAGGAGCAGGTGGTAGTAGGAAGGGGTAAAAGGGAAGGTGGAAGGCATTACTCCGAAAAGACAACCTAAAGAATCAAAGGTTTCTGCTCTGTGTAAGGCCAGGGCTGCATTCGCCATATGCAGAGTGTAGACTTCTTCACCAAACTGAAGCCAGGGCCGGGAGGTATTTTTAAAAAATCTGAATAGGGAATGCTACTCTTAAACAGATATCTTGGGATAAACATCCTGAGGTGGCACAGGCTAGAAACCTGAGCCAGTTTTTTAATTTCTTCATTTTCTAATTTTATTTTTTTTGTGACAGAGAGGGACAAACAGGGACAGATAGACCAGAAGAGAGAGAGATGAGAAGCATCAATCAATTCTTTGTTGTGGCATCTTAGTTGTTCATTGATTGCTTTCTCATATGGGTCTTGACTGGGGGGCTACAACAGACCGAGTGACCCCTTGTTCAAGCCAGTGACCTTGGGCTCAAGCTTGTGAGCCTTGCTCAAACCAGATGAGCCTGAACTCAAGCTGGTGACTTCAGAGTTTCAAACCTGGGTCCTCCACGTCCCAGTCCGAAGCTCTGTCCACTGTGCTACCACCTGGTCAGGCCTGAGCCAGTTTTAAGTAAAGTTTAAGATCAAACGTTGTACATGTAAATGCCTTCCAGGGCCATGTAGGCCACAGAAGCAGGTGAGAATTGGCAGTGGAAGACAACGGGGAGTGGTAAGGACTGGGGCACTGTGAGGGTCATATAGGGGCTCGACAGGGCAGAGTGCTGTTGACCTGGAGTTATGGGCCTATCCCTGTTCAGCTGGAGATACAGGGTCTTACAGGAATTTTTAAATGTCAGCAGATATTCAGACTTAAAGAAGAGGACAGATTTGGAGAAGAATGAAGAAATTGTGTGGAACAGACAAAGCAAATCTAAAGGCTAAATGGTCCAAACTTCCATTCAGATGAACTTACCCTCACGTCATTTGGGGAATGAAGGTTGTAAGTCAGTATTTGAGCCGGGGTTCGGGACTGCGTGAGCCCTCTGCAAACATTCTGTGGCCCGGTTGATAACAAGTTTGTAATCTGTAAATCAGGCCACACCAGCTGCACTGTGTCTGTGGAGAGCTTTAAAATCTTAATTAAAAGGCTTCAACTAAAGAGGAAAGACACTCCTGTGGAACTGACAGTCTTCCCACGGCCATCAGTGTCCATTGGCAGCTGCTCCCTCCAGTCCCCGCCAGCCTGTAGCTGCTGGCTGTTTTCAGCTCTTCAGTAACCCCATTAACCAAATCCTCTTACTTGTGCCACTCGGCTGGATGTTTAATTATGTAAATATTTTTACAAATCATAGTGGCATTGAACTGCCTCTCACTTCTCAGATCACATCAATGCACGTTACACTGTGTCTTGTTGACCATCCATTCAGTCTGAGAGTAGGCATTGCTGACTCATGTTTAGCAATTGAATGTAATTCTCAAGCCACTACTCAAGTTTGTATTTGAGCAAGGAGGTGGCAGTCTTTCAAGTGTTGGAGGAAGATACATGGGGCCAGCAAGACTGTCCCCTGGCAGGTGCCCTGTAGGAAAAGCTGCTTTTAAACTGCCCATAACCTCCCCTTCTAAGGCCAGTGACTGAAGCTGTTCTTCCAGAAAGTCCTCCCTTCTGTCTAACCTGCGTCACATATGTAATTTAGGCTTATTCCCTTGTGATTGATCTTCAGTAAAGAATAAGTGATGAGTCCCCTTCTTGAGTAGACCTTCACTGTTGTGCTCTTGGTTCCAGTGTCATCTTACATGCTCTGTTGAATGTTCATTCTCTGCTCTCCGCTCACCAACTTGCTTAGAGCTTCCTGTCCTCTCCAGCCCCACACTGTGGACCCTCCAGCATCCCTGCTTTTACCAGTGGCTTGAAGCTCTGATTGTCTACTCACTTACGGAGATTTTTAATCTGGCGGTCAACCTTATTACTACTCTTCTGAGTTGATTCTCTCAGAGGTGCAGTGATGTGTCCTGCCTGCCAAATCCGGGACGTGCCCCAGACCTCACTCTGCCAGTGTTGTCATTGTTGAGTCAGTGAGAGAGAGAGGAACAACCATTTACACACTCATTGCTTAACTCTTGTAAGTGCCCTGACCGAGGACTGGACATATAACCTTGGCACATTGAGGTAATACTCCTACAGCTGAGCAACCCAGCCAGGGCCATCCATTGATTTTTTTTCTTTAAATCTGTTCAATTTGTCACATTCTTTACATTTTAAAGATCATTCTCTTACTGTGGTAAAATATATGTAACATAAGATTTTCTATTTTAACCATTTTTGAGTTCAGTGGCATTAACATTACTCACAGTGTTTTACAACCATCACCACTCTGTAGTTGCAGAACTTGTTCTTCAATCCAGACTGAGACTCTGCACCGTTAAACAGGTGCCCAGCCTCTCTTCCGTCCCTGGCAACTTCCGTGCTACTTTCTGTCTCTATGAATTTGACTCTTCTAGAGACTTCATATTAGTGGAATCATACAGTATTTGTTTTATTTTTGTGGCTGCCTTCTTTCATTTGCATAATGTCTTTTGTTTATCATTTTGTAGCTTTTATCATACTTTCATTCTTTTTAAAAGCTAAATAATATCCTATCATTTGTACAGACCAGATTTTCTTTGTCTTTCATCTGTTGCTGGACGCTGGGTTGCTGTTACCTTTTGGCTATTGTGAATGTTGCTGCCGTGAGCCTGTGTGTGCACATGACTCTTCCACACTCTGCTTTCAGTACTTTTCTGTGTGTAGCCAGAAGTGTAATTGCTGGATTATATGGTTGTTCTATGTTTAATATTTTGAGTAACTGCCATACTGTTTTTCATAGCTGCTGCACCATTTGGCATTCTTACCAGCAATGTATGAGGGTTCTCATTTGTCTACTTCCTTCCCAACAGTTATTCTTTTCTGTTTTATTTCTTTATTTTTTATAGTCAGTTTAGTAGATGACATCTTAGGTAGGCATCTTATTGTGGTCCTAATTTGCATTTCTGTAGTGACTAATGATGATGAGTACCTTTTTAAGTACTTCTTGGGCAACTAAATATCTTTCTTGGAGAAATGTCTCTTTAGATTCTTTGCCCATTTTTTAAAAATTTTATTTATTCATTTTAGAGAGGAGAGAGAAAGGGAGACAGAGAGATAGAGAGAGGGAGAGAGAGAGGAGAGAGAGAGACACAGAGAGAAGGTGGGGAGGAGCTGGAAGCATCAACTCCCATATGTGCCTTGACCAGGCAAGCCCAGGGTTTCGAACCGGCGACCTCAGCATTTCCAGGTGAACCCTTTATCCACTGCGCCACCACAGGTCAGGCTCTTTGCCCATTTTTAAATTGGGTTATTTGTCTTTTCATTATTGGGTTGTAGGAATTCTTTACATGTATTTTGGAGATATATAAGTCCCATATCAGACATTGCAAATATTTCTTTTATTCTGTATGTTGTCTTTTCACTTTCTTGATAATGTCCTCTGGTGCAAAATGTTTTCCATTTTGAAGAAGTCCAGCTTATCTAGTTTTTCTTTAGTTGCTCGTGATTTTAGTGTCATATCTAAGAATCTATCTCCAATTAAAAGGTCATATAGATTTACCTCTATGTTTCCTTCTAAGAATATTGTGGTTTTAGCTTTTATATTTAGGTACTTGATCCATTTAGAGTTAATTTTTTACATGGTCTAAGGTAGGGGTCCATTGTTATTCTTTTGTATGTGGTCATCCAGCTCCATTGGCACCATCTGTTGAAGATACTATTCTTTCCCCATTGAATAGTCTTAGCATCCTTGTCCAAAATTAATTAGCCATACATCTATGGGTTTATTTCTGGACTCTCAATTCTATTCCATTGGTTTATATCTATCCTAATGCCATTATCACACTGTTTTATGTAGCTTTGTAGAAAGTGTCGAGATCCTGATGTGTGAGTCTTTGAACTTCATTCTTCATTTTTTTTTGAAGATTACCATATTTCCCCATGTATAAAATGCACCTTCATTTTGGGGCCCAAAGTTTGAAAAAAGTTGTATTATGTAAAAGTTATTGAACTCAAGTTTTATTCATCATAAAATTCATACAACTCCTCATCACTGTCAAAACTCCAATCTATTAGCTTGTCCTTGTCTGTGTCTGATGACGAATCACTGTCTTCAACAATGAGTGCAAAAACAAGCGTGAAAAAGTGGGAAATGCAAGTAAAAAAATTTACAACCACAATTTGCACCCAGCTTTTAGACCCCAAATTTTTCATAAAGTGCATCTTATACATGGGGAAATACGGTATTTTGGCTGGTCAGCGCCTCCTACAATTCCATTTGAATCTGAAGATCAGTTTTCCCTTTAAGAGGAAAAAGAAGAGATGTTCGAATTTTGATAGGGATTGTTTTGAACCTGTGGATTGTTTTGAGTGGTTTATTAGTTTCCTAAAGCTGTTTTAACAAAGTACCACAAGCAGGGATGGCTTTAAAAAAACCCAGAAAGCAAGGTTTTGTAAAGACCATGCTCTATCTGAAGTATTTAGGAAACAATCTGTTCCATACTTTTCTTACCTTCGGGTGTTTGCTAGAAATACTTGGTGTTTCTTGGCTGGCAACTGCATAGCTTCATTGTTTGCCTTCGTCTTCACACAGCGTTCTTTCCTCTGTGTCTCTGTCCTTACACTTATATTTCCTTCTTGTAAAGACACCCATCATACTGTTTGTAGGACCCACCCGAAGACTTCATTTTAACTAATTACATTTGCAAAGATACTGTTCTCAAGTAAGTCCACATTTTGAAGTTCTGGTAGACATACATTTTAGGAAGATACTATGTTAAACTCAGTATGGTTAGTATTGATATCTTAATATTAATTATTCTTATCCATAAATGGGTGCTTTTCCATTCTTTTGAGGTCTTTTTTAGTTCTCTCAGCAATGTTTTGTAGTTTTCAGTGAACTAGACTTTCATATCCTTGTTAAATTTATTCCTAGGTATTTTCTTGTTTTAGATGCTATTGTAAATGGAATTGTTTCCTTAATTTTGGGGGTATTGTTCATTCCTGGTGTACAAAAATACAACTGATAGTTGAGTGCTGCTCTTAACCCTGCCTTTGCTGAATTCATTTATTAATTCTGGTGGCTTTCTGTGGTGTCTTTGGAATTTCCTATATATAAGGTCATGTCATCTGCAAATTGAGAGTTTTACTTTCTTTTTTTCTATTATGAATCCCTCTTATTTCTTATGCTTTATCTGGCTAGAACTTCCAGTTCAACTCTGACTGACAGTGATAAAAGTGGGAAAACCCTTATCTTTCCTGATCTTAGGTGAAAAGCTTTCAGTCTCACCATTGACTATGGTGTTATCTGTGGGTTTGTTTGTTTTTTTTACATATTGCCTTTATCATGATGAGGAAGTGTCCTTTGATTACTAATTTCATGAGAGTTTTTGTTATGAAAAGGTGTTAGATTTTGTCAAATGCCTTTTCGGCATCAATTGAGATAGTTATATGTTTTCTTCTTTGGTTCTGTTAGTGTGATGTATTATACTGATTACTTTTCTCATATTGAACCAGCATTACATTCCTGGTATAAATACATTTATTTGATCATGGTATGTAATCTTTCTACTATGATATTGGGTTTAGTTTCCTAGGATTTTGTTGAGGTTCTGCCTCTATATTCATCAGGTATATTGGCCTGTAATTTTTCTGTTTTTGTGATGTCTGTTATGGCTTTGCTATCAGGGTTCTGCTGGCTTCACTGAGTTAGGAAGTATTTCCTCCCCTTCAGTTTTTTGGAAGAGTTTGAGGAAGATTGGTGTTAATTCTTCTTTAAACGGATTTGTTAGAATTCACCAGTGAATCCACCATTTCTGGACTTTTTGTTTATTGGAAGTTCTTTAAAATTTTTATTTTAATTTTTTTATTACTGACTCTGTTTCCTTGTGATAGCACCTGGGGAGAGGAAGAGGAGCAATTAATGTGTAATCGTTACAGAGCTTTTCTTTGGGATGATGAAAAAGTTCTGAAAATGAATAGTTGTATAATATTTTGAATGTACTTAATAGCATGAATTGTACACTTAAAACTGGTAAAATGGTAAATTTTATGTTTTGACTGTTTTGATGCAATAAAAAAAATTTAAAAATCTGTTTCTATATAGCTCTGACACCCTCATTATGTTATTGTTTTCACAACTGAGTTTTATATGTTGGGTGCCCTATAATAGACAATTATTTTTTATGCATTTGTCTTTTATATCATGTAGGAAATAAAAAAGTGCAATTACATACCAAAATACAAGAACACTGGCTTTCATATTCACCTATATATTTACCTTTTCTGGAGATCTTTATTTCTTCATACAACTTTAAGATACTCTCTATTGTCCTTCCGTTTCAACCTGAAGGACTCGCTGTAGTAGCATGTCTTTTAGGGCAAGTCTAGTGATGATAAACTAGCTCAGACTTTGTTTATCTAGGAATGTCTTAGTTTCTCCTCCAGTTTTGAAGAAAAGTTTTGCTGGATATAAATTTCTTGGTTGAACTTTTTCTCTTGCTGTTTTAAATGTGTCTTCCCATTGTTTCCTAGCCTCCATGGCAGGGGTCCCCAAACTTTTTACACAGGGGGCCAGTTCACTGTCCCTCAGACCATTGGAGGGCCGCCACATACAGTGCTCCTTTCATTGACCACCAGTGAAAGAGGTGCCCCTTCAGGAAGTGTGTGTGTGTGGGGAGAGGGGCGGATAAATGGCCTCGGGGCTGCATGCGGCCTGCGGGCCGTAGTTTGGGGACGCCTGCTCCATGGTGTCTGATGAGAAATCAGCTATTAGTCTTTGAGAATCCCTTGTACATATCAGGTCACTTCTCTTTTGCTGCTTCCAAGATTCTCTCTTTGTCTACTGCTTCAATAGTTTGATTATAATGTCTTGGTTGGATGTCCTTAACTTTAGTCTACTTGAGGTTTGTTGAGCTGGTTCGATTTGTAGACTTATGTCTTTCATGAAATTTGAGGAGTTTTAGTCATTGTTTCTTTAGATATTCTTTCTGTATATGATAGTGTCCCATAAGCTCTCTAGGCTTTGTTCACTTTTCTTCCTCTTTTCTTTCTGCTCCTCAGACTTAATGCTTTCAATTGGCCTCTCTTCATGTTCACGGATTCTTCTGCTTGTTACACCTGCTATTGAACCCTTCTAGTGAGTTTTCATTTCAGCTACAGAACTTTTGGTTGGTTCTTTTTATAGATTCTATCTCTGTATTGATATTCTAATTTTGCTTGTGTATAATTTTTCTGATTTCCTTTGTTATAGGTCCATGTTTTTCTTTATTTGTTTGAACATATTTAATTAATTTTTATTTAGTAAGTCTGATGTCTGGGCTTTCTCAGGCATTCTTTCTGTCAGTTAATTTTGTTCCTGTGAGTAGTGGGTTATACTGTCCTGTTTCTTTGTGTGCCTTTGATTATTTTTGTTGTTGAATACTGGATATTTGAATATGATAATGTCACAACTCTGGAAATCAGAGTCTTCCTCTTTCCCAGGATTTGCAGTTTTTTAAAAATATTTTTTAAGGCCATAGTAGTCTTATCTGTTTAGCTACTTTTCCAAACTATTCTTGCAAAGATTTTATTTCTTGTTATGTGTATTGGCTGAAATCTCTATTTTAGCTTGTGTTCAGCTAATTTTTTGATATAAATTTACTTTAATGCTGGGGCTTATAAAAAAAACAGGTAAAATAAGAGCACAATAAAATTTGGACACTTTCATAGCCTTTGCAGATTGGCTATGTGCTGGGAAACCCTTTCAGCCGTTAACTAGACTTGTTTTGAACCTAGAGATCAGCCCAAGGTAGAAGGTTGAGAGCTTATCAAGTCTTCTCTGAGCATGTGTCTTTCCCTTGGCCTGTGTGTGGCTCTCTAAATTTTCCTGTATACATGGGTGCTTTTAAATGTCCTGCTGATTCCAAGAATCTCCCATAGTTTTTCTTTCCAGTTCTATTGTCTGTCTGAACTGTCTTTTTCCCTAGCAATGCCTTCCCCCTTTCCAATCAAAGTTCTGAGTTAGGCAAAACGGGGATGTGCCTTGCAAAGTCCTTCAGGCAGCCCTCAGACAGGTTAGAACAAACATACATAATAATTTACTAATAAGACTTGCTCCCTCTAGGACCACATTGGAAACATGGGCTGCCATCACGCAAGAATGACATAGAGCTTTCCTACTCTCAACTTTCCCTCCAACTGTTCTTGATTCAGTGTTTGTATGGTTGCTGTAAACCTTTCACTGTTTTTCAAAGTTCGGATAACGTTGGTACTGGCAGTTTCTGCTTGTTTTTCAATGTTTCTGTGGAAAGATGAGAGCTTGGAGCTGCTCACTTAGCCATTTTCCTCAATTGATGATTCTTGTGTGAGTCTCTATGCTGTTAGTTGCTAAATGGTCATTTTGAATTTTTATAATTTCATTTACATTTATTAGTTGGCATTCTTCTATTGAACAAAAGGAGGTTTATATTCTGTTTCTCCCATTCGTTTATTTAATTAGTATTGGCATGAATTTAGATATTTGAACAGTTTATTATTTTAAATAACTCTAGTGAGGTATAATTTATATAAATGAAGTCCACACACTTTCAGTGTTTAGTTGCAAATGCAACATATAACAATCATGTAACAATTACTCAATCAAGCTATAGAATATGTCCTTCTTCCTTTATTACTGCTTTTATTTTGAAATAATTAAAGCTTTGCAGGAAACTGCAAAGATAGCAGAGAGATGCCCTAGGCACCCTTCGTGGAGTTTCTCCCAAAGGTTACATCTGTCATAACTGCAATACAATAATATCAAAACTGGGAAACTGACATCACTGCAATGTACAGGTATAGTTCTGCATCATTCTATGACATGCACATTCCCGGAACCAGGAGTTTAAGTTCCTTACTAGGCCCCTGGTGACACCACAGTGGTTGGGGAGGGGATCCCTGTTCCTGTTTTCCTAAGTGCTCTCCACTGACACTGCGGGAGGTGGGGAGGTGTCACTACTGCTGATGGTGGCCAAAGGTCTGCCTCTGACCTGTTGTTCTTTGATAGTACCCTAACGGGGAAGGTGGCAGGGCATCCTGTCACAGACTAGTGAAGGTGGACATCCAGGCTACCCAGTGGGGCAATGGCTGCAGGGTTTTTTGTGGTGTTAAGCTGAAGTAACATAGTTAAAAGTTTCTGTTTTGCTCAGCTGCTTCTTTTCTGGTCCTTTGGCTAAAAAAGAAAAAAGCAGGCTTTTCTGTGGTCTTTTTGTCTACTCCATTGACATCCTCTGAAGTCCCAGGATATATGAAGCAAAAAGAAAACTTAGGAAATTCACTGCCATACTGTACATTCTTTGGGTCCCAAGGCCCCTAGACAGACAGACACCTTCATTCTCTTCACCTTTCAGAATCTTCTTTTATGTGTACAATGTCCAGAATTTTAGCTGTATTACTGGAAAGGATAGAAGGAAGTGTATTTACTCCTGCAGTGTCTATTTTTAAGACTCAAATTTTAAAGATTTTGACACATACTGTCAGAATTCTCTCCATTAAAATGGCAATACCCTATACATTCCTACCAACACTGAATGGCAGTGGATGCAGCCAGCACTGCATATATTGGCCTTTTTAATCTTTGTTGCTCTGATAGGCAGAAATTGATGTCTGACTATTAATTTTTGTTTCTTTGCTTTCAAGTTGAGGTTGAATATTTTCATGTTTACTGGCCTGAGTTTTTTCTTTCCCATGAATTACAGCTTCATGTCCTCTGAGAGAGAGAAGATAATTGAAAATGGAAAGAGAGGGGTAAACCACAGCAATTATTTGAACAGAGAGAATTTAAAATCAAGAATCGATAATTGATAACTAGGTTTAAGGGTTAGTTAGGTTTTTAAAAGTGTAAGATAGAATCACTGAGGTGTTATGGAGGTAGCAACCATAGGAAGCAGCTTCTACCTTTAGGGCTGAAGGATCTTAAATCATTTCACACCTACATCAAAATTACAGCAAACTTCAGAACAACCGTCCTTCAGAGCCATCTGAAATCTAGCTGAACAGAAACCTTACAACTAAGGATATAAAGAAGCCAAATCAAGTTTGGAAGGAAGGGTGGAGACACAGATGGGAATGGTCTCACACCACAGGTGGCTGTTAGAAATCAGGAGGGATATCTCAGCTGTAAGTTCCCTCTGAGGAGTGAGGGGTCCCAGCCCCATACCTAGCCCCCCCAGCCCAAGGTTCCAGTGCCACAAAGAGAATTCCCCATAATTTTTGGCTGTAAAAGACAGTGGGGATTGTGGCTGAGTGAGATAGAGGGCAACTGGAGTCCATGGCATTCCACTTAAAGGGCCTGTGCATGGATTTTCTCGGAATCATTCACACTGAGCGCTAGTGCTGGGGCAGCAACTTGAAAGGCATCAGGAGAATAACTGAATTGTTTCACATCAGATCAAGAGCTGTAGTGGCAGCTTTTCCCCAAAGTGCTGGAAGAGGCCGTTGTTTCTTTACTGAGCCCTTCCCCACAGAGCATACAAGGCAGATGCAATAGCTGAGTCTCCATCAACCTGGTGGTTCCCTGAGACCACACTCCACCCAGCCTGAGAGCCCATCCAAGCTCACTCCAGTGGCTTTTCCGAACAAACAGCCTGTTTTGCCTCATGCTTCCTAAAATCTCTCAGGCAAGTAGCATCTGGCCTCAATGTACCCTGTATTTCTTACTGTGTGGCTTCAAGTCCAGCACTAGTGGCAGCTGGCCTTGGTTTACAACTTGCCTTTCCTGGGCACCTCCAACTCTTGTACAAGTAGTAGCCATCTGCGTATCACTTTGTAGTTCATGTTGGGTTGCTCTGGGCTTGACATAGGAGGTGACTGACCTTCACCTGCACCTCCCAGAAGGTCTAAGAGCCTGTGCACCTTGTTGACAGCTTCAGACCATGCTGGAGGACCACCCAGCCACTTCCACAAATGACACACTCAAAGGTCTAACTCACTGGGCACCAGAGCCCCAGTGCAGTAAGTTCTTCTCAGTGGGGTGAGCCCCTACACAGCTGATCCTCCACAGAGGTAGTAGCCAGTCCTCATACCTGATCGCTGTGGGAGTAAGTCTCTCCCATTGATATGCTAACAGAAATCAAGGCTCAATTACAAGAGGAGGAGGGTGCACACAGCTCACATGCAGGAGGGCACCTGCAGTGGCCAGCTTGGATTACTGGGGAGGCTACACCACCGGACCATACAGGACACCTACTTCATAAAACCATTCTACCAAGCCTGGGAAATATAGCAGCTCTACGGAATACATAGAAGCAAACACAGGGAGGCAGCCAAAATGAGGAGACAAAGAAACATGTTCCAAATGAAAGAACAGAACAAAACTCCAGAAAAATAACTAAACAAAATGGAGACCCGCAATCTACTTGAATGTAGACTTCAAAACACCAGTTATAAGGGAGCTCAATAAACTTAGGGGATGAGTAGAAGAATACAGTGGGAACTTCAACAAAAGACAGAAAACATAAAAACAAAGATAGAAAACAAAAAAGAACCAGTCAGAAATGAAGACTACATTATAGGGAATTAACAGTGTAGTAGATGAAGCAGAGGACCCAATCAGATTTGAAAGATAAGGAAGCAGAAAATACCCAGTCAGAATAGGAAAAAATTTAAAAATCCAAAAAGATGAAAATAGTATAGGAGCTTCTGGGATTTCAAGGACACCAACATTTGCATCATGGGAATGCCAAAGGAGAAGAGAGCAAGGAATCAAAAACTGACATGAAAAAATAACAATGGAGAACTTTCCTAACTTGGTAAAGAAAATAAACATACAGTCCATGAAGAGCAGAGAGTCCCAAACAAGATGAATCCAAAAAGGTCCACACTAAGACACATCATAAGGAAAATATAAAAGGTTAAAGTCAAAGAGAGAATCTTAAAAGCAGCAAAAGAAAAGCAGTTAATCTGTAAGAGAGCTCCCTCCCTTAAAACCTTCAGCTGATTTCTTAACAGAAACTTTGCAGGCCAGAAGGGATCGGCAAGAAGTATTCAAAGCAAGTAACTACAACCAAGATTACTCTACCCAGCAAAGTTATCAATTAGAATCAAAGGACAGATAAAGAGCTTTCTAGAAAAGAGAAAGCAAAAGGAGGTTATCATCATGAAACCAGTATTACAAAAAAATGTTAAAGGGTTTTCTTGCAAAAGAAGAAGGGAGAAGAAGAATGAGAAGGAAGGAAGAAGTAGTAGGAAGAAGGAGGAGGAGGGGGGAGGAAGAAAAAAAGGAGGAAGGAAGAGGACAGAAGAAGAAGGAGGAGGAAGAAAAAGGGAGGGGGAGAAGAGGGAAGGAGGAGGAGAAGAATAAGGAAGAAGAAGGAAGAAGGAAGAGGAAAAAAGGAAAGAAGAAGAAATAGAAGATCAAACATATGAATAATAAAATGTCAATAAATACATATAAGGTGTGGTACATATATACGATATATACAATAGAATACTATTCAGCCATAAGAAATGATGACATATTACCATTTATGACAACATGAATGGACCTTGAGAACATTATACTTGGTGAAATACATAAATCAGAAAAAACTAAGAACATATCACACATAGGTGGGATATAAAACTGAGACTCATGGACACAGATAAAAGTGAAGTGGTTACCAGGGTGAGGGGAATGTGGGGGAAGGGAGTAAAGAGGGACAAATATATGGTAACTGAAAATGATTTGTCTTTGGGTGATGGATATATAACATAATCAACAGTTCAAATGCTATAGAAACATTTACCTAAAACCTTTGTATTCTTATTGATCAGTATCACCCTGTTAAATTTAATTTTCTAAATAAAATTTTTAGAAATCCAAAAAAAATACATATCTTTCAGCACTTTAAATGCAAATGGATTAAATGCTGCAACCAAAAGACATACAGTGGCTGAATGAATAATAAAACAACATCTTTACATATACTGTCGACAAGAGACTCACTTAAGATTGAAAGACTCGCACAGGTGGAAAAAGATATTTCATGAAAATGGAAACAAAAAAAAAGCAGGGTTAGCAATATTTATACAAGACTAAATAGACTTTAAAACAAAGGCTATGACAAGAGACAAAGAACAACCCAGCAATTCCACTTCTGGGTATTCATGTGATGAAATCCAAAACCCTAAACTGAAAAACATATACATCCCTATGGTCATTGTAGTGTTGTTTACAATAACCAAGATATGGAAATAGCCTAAGTGTTCATCGATAGATGAATGGATAAAGAAGTGGTGCATATATACAATGGACTATGACTCAGCCATAAAAAAGAATGAAATCTTGCCATTTGCAACAACATGTATTGATGTCGCGGGTATTGTGTTGAGTGAAGTAAGTCAGACAGAGAAAGACAAATGCCATATGATTTTACTTATACGTGAAATCTAAAAAAACAAAATAAACAAACAAATAGAACAGAAATAGACTTATACTGAGAACATTTTGATGGTAGTCAGATGGAAGGGCGTATTGGAGACTGGGTGAAAAAAGTAAAGGGAAATGGGAAAAAGAAGTACAAATTGGTAGTTATAGAATAGTCACAAGGATGTAAAGTATAGCATAAGGAATATAGTCAATAATATTGTGATAACTGTATCGTGTGAGATGTGTAAGAGATTTATCAGGCTGATTGCTTAGTAAGTTACATAATGTCTTATCACTGGGTTGTACACCTGAAACTATTATAATATTATATGTCAACTGTAATTGAAAAAAAAAAATAAAGTAGGAAAAAAGCAGGTAAAAGGAAGTATCCATGGAAACTTAGTTTCACAGAGGGGTACTGCTAGGTTGGGGCTTTTGTCTCCGTGGGAGAGTGTGGGATAAAGTACATTCTTCAGTTTTGGGGAATAACTGGAATCAGCAGCTGTTAGAGGAGGCACTGGCTTTTGGTGAGGGAGCTGGGATGATGCTCCTTAAAACAGGAAGGAATGAGGAAGCACAGAGGAAGAAGGAGCCAGTTTCTTTCTCCTCCTCCATCCTTAACAGTTGCCTTCTAGGGTCTGTCTCCTAATGAAGAGGCTCTCATGCCCACATGTGATTTGCAGGGTCCTAGGCTCATCACCCCAGAGCTCAGTGCGGGAGGGTGCGCTAGGCCCTGAGATGCAGAACTCAGCGACCATCTCAGCCAGCACTCCGCCAATGGCACTGCCTTTGCTGAATATGGCGGGAGATGCAGCTTTGCTGTGCCCACTAGTCTTGATCCTTTAGTTCCTCCCATAGTTGGAGCATGATTTTAGTGTTAATTTTTTTTTTGTACAACATGGTTTTTCATTATATTTTTCCTATGTATACTATATTGTGTGCCATGTGTGTACAGGCATCCCTTGCCATATTGCAGTTCACTTTTTGCGGTCTGACTGTATTGAGGATTTTTAAATTGTATATATCTAATTTTGTATTGCAGACTGTTTGCTATATTGCGGGATTTTGCAGTATATAGGTATTTTTATATGTTTATTATTTTGTGGTAAAATAAGCATTTTCTAGCATAAAAATGAAAACAATATAAAAATATTAAAACATATTAAAAGAATGTTAAATCGAAATAAAATACATAGCATATACAGCAGATGAGTAGACAAAGACTCATACATATGGAAAACGCAGCTATGGCTGCTTCTGCTTGAGCTAGTTTGCCCACGTGAGATCGTACACCGCATGCTGTTGATTGATGGATGAGAGGCAACCAACCAGAGCACTGTGTTCTGTATCCTGGGCTCTGATTGGCTCAGTGACGGTAGCATCAGTCTCCACCGTCTCCCGCATATAGCATGAGTTCAGCATCTTGCCGTGTCCCTTTCACATCGAGGTCTGATCACTGCGCGTAGTGTTGCTCTGCAGCGTTATGTTTTTGTGAAGTTTTCGTAAAAAATTGAATTTATTTTAAGCCCTACCATGTCACCCAAACGTTCTGTGCCTTCTAAGGCTTCTCGCACCAAACCCAAGCGGCAGAGGAAGATGCTTACCATTGCAGGAAAGATAGAACTCTTTGACATGCTAAAGGAAGGGAGAAGCTACGTGGCTGTAGGCCGCCATTATGGATCAATGAATCTTCAGTTCACCACATAAAGAAGGATGAAAAAAATATAACGATGACAGCAGCAGTGTTTTTTTTAACAAGATTGCAGAGGATGGTAACTTCCTGCAATAAGGCCATTGTGAGGATCGAGTCTGCATTGGCCCTGTGGATCAGTGACTGCAGGAAGAATATTCCGCTGTATACCAACACCATCTGCACGAAGGCCAAGAAGCTTTACGAAATTTTTGCTATAAGTGGTGACATTCACGACGGTGATGAGGATGAGGATGACACACAGAAGCAGGACCATTGGATGCTTTTCCCATGGGACTAACCCCATTGAATGCCAGCAAGGGCTGATTTGACAAGTTTCAGAAATGCTTTGGACTTAGGACTCTTTCTCTGCATGGAGAAGTTGCCTTTGCAGATAAAGCCAGAGCTGAGGAGTATGTGAACAACACATTCAAAACCATCATTGAGGAATAAGGCTATAAGCCTGAAGAAGAAGAGGAACTAAGGGTTGAAGAAGAAGAGGAGGTTGGCCTAACACTCGATCGCCTTGCATCCATGGTCAGAATGACCAAAGAACTTCAGCGAGTGGCTCAAGAATGGGACCCCCACATGCTTTGTTCATTGCAGTTCTTAAATACAATCAAGGGTGGCATGTCGGTTTATAAAAACCTTCTTGCCCAGAAGAAAAAGCAGCGCCAGCAACTCCCCATAACTATGTTTCTCACTTGGAAGAAGACACCAGTTACACCTACACCTTTTAACAAAGACAGAAGTTACCGACGAGGGTGAAGATACTGCACCGCCTGATGAAGTGGCGCCTTCAGAAGAGCTGTAATGCTCTTCTTGGCTGTGCAGTACATTCATCTCATCATCATCACCTTCATCATCATCAGTACTGCACAGCTAATTCATCATCATCTTCATCATTCAAGTTATAGTATATTCACTGACGAGTACCCATATAGAATTTTATATGTTGTTAAAATTACGTAGGTTTAAGAGTGTACGAAGTGTTTAAGAGCATAGGAAGTGTTTATAAGGGTGTGGGAAAGGGTAATAACAGTGTGGGAAAGGTTAATAAGAGTGTGGGAAAAGTTAATAAGAGTGTGGGAAAGATTAATAAGAGTGTGGGGAGTGTTTATAAAGGCTTAAAATATATAAATAATAAGATAAATATAAGGTTACTACTTTGCAGATTTTCGCCTATCGTGGGGGATTCTGGAACCTAACCCCTGTGACATATGTATTGTCACATAAAATCGTGTGTAAAAATGTATGTGTGTTTATATGTATATAAATGTAGTTCATAGGGGGCTTAAAGGTGTTTTAAGGGTAATTTTAATTACATCCGAGTGTCCCTTTCCTTTAAAACCTATCTCCTCTTCACTTCCCAATCAGTAAAATGAGACTTCAACTTGTATTCCAGTCAAATCAGAGACTTCCTGTGGCTGGAGCTTGTACACACATATCTTGTCTCATCTTCACCTGTCTCCATTCGTTTATCCTACTTAGATAGATTTTAATTTGTAAGGACTGGACCATAGTGTCTTATTCACAGGGCCTGAGGGCACTTGCTCAATACATTTTTGTTAAATTAATATTGATAACAGCAGCAACAATATTTCTTTGACATATAATTACTCACTTATTTCTCACATCAACTTTGTAAGTAGCTATCATTGCCGTATTACTTCCATTCTGAGGTGAACATCTTTTTCACATTTTAACATCTCTGAAGTTTTATAATTAATGACATCTTCTGATTGATTGTTTTCTTAGTGGTGATAGAATAATAGTTCCTCTTACAGTTCATGGTGTTTTAGATTCAATTAAATTTGGTGTTATTTCCATTTTATAGATCATGGAACTGGGGCACAGAGGTTAAGTGCCTTGCCCCAGGCTACTCTGCTAGAAAGCCTGGCCATTCTCGGGGTTCTACTCTTCTTTCTTGGCTGCGTTCCTCATTGAGCCTCTGCAGAAAATGGCTTCAGCTGTATATCCTCCTATCTCTGTTCCATCCAGCCTCCAAGCCTAGCTCAGACTTGCCCTGCCATGCCAACCTTTCTTTTCCCATGCTGCCTTGCTGGCCAGCTGTCATTTCTTCTTTCCTTTTGAACCCCATAGCATTTGCTTGTCATATCTATTTCACTTGATCATCTGTGTCTTTTATTCAGTGGAGTTTCATTTTCCAAGGTGTCCAGACTCCACATTAGCATATCCTTTAGGAAGGAAGACTGGGTTAGGTTTGGGGTCCGGTGCACTCAGTTTTTTCAACCACATTTAGGCAAATCACTGTTTTTTTAACTCGGCACCAAATCAAATAGTTGGCTTGTGTTTTGTAGCTATGTTGTAGGAAAAATACTGCTCTTCAACACCAAGCTTGCACTTGTGAGTGTAATGAGACACTCACACTCTAAGAGACATAGAGGAATGGAGGTGGACTATGGGAGGCATGTCTTCTGCTGACACAGGCCACCCCACAGCTGAGTCCCCGTTGCGGGGCCCAGCTGGTATGGCCACATGTGGCAGCCCTGCAGCAGGCTCACTGAGCTCCTTCCCAAGATATGTGTTCATTGAGAAGAATAGCGATCTTTCTCCATTTTCCAATGTAAAACTTTTGCTTTTAACATATTTATTGAGGTAAAATTCACATAAGATACAACTCTGTCTTTTAAAGTGCCAGATGCAATGATTTTTAGTATGTTCATAGAGATATGCAAGCATCACAATAAATTTTAGAGCATTTCATCAGCCTGCAAAGAAGCTCTGTCCAATGGCAGCCACTCTCCCCTTTCCACAACCCTCCCGGCCCTGAGTAGCAACTCATTTACTTTGTGTCTGTACGGGTTTGCCTGTGCTGCACATGTCATTGAAGTGGAACCATACATTACTGGTCTTTGTGACTGGATTCTTATTTAGCATAATGTTTTCAAGATTTAGCTATGCCACAGGCATATATCGGAACTTAATTTCTTCTTATTGCTAAATAGCATTCTCTTGTACGGTGATATCACATTTTATGTATACATTAATCAGTTGATGAACATTTGGGTTGTTTCTACTTTTTAGCTATTACAAATAATGAGGCTGTGAACATTATGTACAGGTCCTTCCGTGGTATGTTTTCATTTCCCTTGAGCATATACCTAGGACTGTAATTGCCAGGTCATATGGTAAATCTGTGTTGAACCTTGTGAGAAATGGCCAGATTGTTTTCCCAAGGAGCTCTCAGCACCCTTTCCACATTTCACCAGCAGTGTCTAAGGGCGCTAGTTTCTCCAAATCTTCACCAGTACTTGTTATTATGTTGTTTTGAGTATAGCCATCTTAGTGGGTGTGCGCTGCTATCTGTTTGTGTTGGGTTTTTTTTTTTAGTTTTTATTTATTGAATTTATTAGGGTGACATTGGTTAGTAAAATCATACATGTTTCAAGTACAACTCAATCAGACATTATCTCTACACTTAATTATGACCTCACAACCCAAATTCAAGTCTCCATCTGCATTGATCCCTCTTTTTCCACTTCAGCCACCTCTCCACCTGCTTTCACTCTGGCTGTCACCACACTGTTGTCCTTGTCTGTGTATCATATATTGATATATCTATAGTTTGCTTAATCGCTTCATCTTTTTTTACCTAGTTTCCTAACACCCCTTTGATAGCTGTCAGTTTGTTCTGTGTATCTATGCTTCTGTTTTTATTTTGTTTGTTAAATTTTTCATTGATTAGATTCCACATATAAGTGAGATCATATGGTATTGGTCTTTCTCTGACTGGTTTATTTCACTTAGCATAATAATTTCCATATCCACCCACTCTATCACAAAAGGTAAGATTTTATCCATTTTTACAGCTGAGTAGTATTCCATTGTATATATTTATATATATGTACCACAGCTTTTTATTCACTCATGATGGGCACTTTGGCTGTTTCCAGATCTTGGCTATTATAAATAATACTGCAGTGAACATAGGGGTGCATATTTCCTTTTGTATTTAGGGTTTCTTTATATTCTCAGAAGTAGGATTGCTGGGTCAAAAAGCAGTTTCAACTTTAATTTTTTGAGGTAACTTCATACTGCTTTCCACAGTGGCTGCACCAGTCTGCATTCCCACCAGTGATGCATGAGGGTTACTTTTTCTCCACGTCCTCATCAACACTTATTTGATGATTATTGATAGTGATTCTGACCGGTATAAGGTGCTATCTCATTGTGGTTTTAATTTACATCTCTCTGATGATCAATGATGTTTAGCATTTTTCCGTATGTCTGTTGGTCATCTGAATGGTTTCTTTGGAGAAGTATCTATTCAGATCCTTTTTTTTTAATTGGGTTGTTTGCCTTCTTGGTGTTGAGTTTTATAAGTTATTTATATATTTTGGAAATTAACCCCTTATCAAATTTATCATTGGTGAATATGTTCTCCCATTTAGTGGGTTATCTATTTTTTTGTTGTTAATGGTATCTTTTGCTGTGCAAAAGCTTTTCAGTTTGAAGTAGTTGCATAAGTTTATTTATTTTTTCTTTGTTTTCCTTGCCCAAGGAGATATCGGCAAAAATATTGCTGTGAGAGATGTCTGATATTTCACTGCCTATGTTTTCTTGTATGAAGTACATTTAAGTCTTTTATCCATTTTGAGTCTGTTCTTGTGTTGGGTGTAAGAAGGTGGTTTAATTTCATTTTTTTGCGTGTGCCTGTCCTGATTGTGGTTTTGATTTGCATTAATGATTAATGGTTTTGAGTACTTTTGTATGTGCTTGTCTTCTTTGGAAAAATGTCTATTCAGATTCTTTGCTCAGTTTTAATTGGCAAGTAAATAAATTTTATTACTCAATTGTAGCACAGTATTGTGTATTCTGGGCAGTCATCTTTTCTGAGATATATGACTTATTAAATTCATCTCCCTTCTATGGTTTTCTTACTTACTTGATGGTATCCATTAAAACACAAAAATTCTTAGTTTTTCTGAAGTCCAATTTATCTGTTTTTTTTCTTTGTTCCTTTTGATTTTGATGTCACATCTTAGGTCGTGAATATTTACACATGTTTCTTCTAAGAGTTTTATGGTTTTAGCTCTTATATTTGGGTCCGTAATCAACTTGGAGTTTATTTTCATATATTGTATAAGGAAAGGACCTAACTCCATGCTTCCCAGACAAAAGTCTGGATGTCCAGTTTTCCCAGTATTATTTGTGAAAAGATTATTCTCTCCCCATTGAATTGTTTTGACATTTTATTGAAAAAAAAGATATTTAGGTTTTTTGCTGGAAATGTATATAGTGGTACCTTGATACACGAGCACTTTAAATCACGAATACTTTGAGAGACAAGCAGTCACTCGCAGGATTTTTTGCGTTAAGTCATGAGTGGATATTTGAATCGTGAGCTTCCACCACCCTCCGCTAGATGGCATGCCGCATGTTCTGAAAAGGAGGAAGAAACAAGCTTCCATGGACAGGTTTTGGTTGAAACGGCCTCTAAGTGAAAGCGAAGAGAGTGTAGCGAAAAAGCCAAAAGTCAGTGAAGAAAATGGTGATAATTAAGCAAAGTAAAAAAATAGCAATTAAGTTTAGGGATGAAGTTACATATCATACATAGTGTGTAAGTTAAATTTTGCAATTAAATGTAGCGTTAAGTGTGTAGAGAGTAAGTTATGCTAGCCATAGCACACAAAATGAAAGCCTCCTCCACCAGTCTCCTCCCCCTCCACCAGCATCTTTGCCTGACCTTGATGGTAAATACACTTCATAAACCAGTTTATTTCTTTACATTCTCTCTCATATATATATATATATATATATATATGTATGTGTATATATATATGTTATTTATAAAGTAGTTTTTCTTATTTAAAAGCATATAAAACAAAAAAATTGTGTAGTTTTTGGGGGCCAGAACAGATTAATTACATTCCCATTAATTTAAATGGGGAAATTCTATTTGACACACAAGCAAATTGAATCATGAGCTTGGCCATAAAACAAATTAAACTCGTGTGTCAAGGTACCACTGTAGTTGATTTTGAAATATGTAATTGTGGGTATAAAGTACTTTTGTGTTTTTTCTTTCTTTTTTTTAGGGATAAAGGTGGGTTTATTTTTTGTTATAAAAAAAGTCTTTGGGAATCTTAACAAAGGAAAGGAATATTTCACGCTCAGAACAAACACTGGGATACAAAATTACAAGTGTTTTAACTCTAGTCTTGTCCCCATTTCCTCAGAGAGCAGAGCTAGGAAGGAGACAGTTGAAACAAATAAGCAATTCTGTAAAACAAAGGCTTTAAATCCCTGCAAATATGATTAAAATCTAAACTTCTCTTTTGCTTTTAAAAATGTTTAATATATCAAAAGTCCTGCTTTAGTGACATGCTAGTCCCATCAGAAAATAACCGGAATACCACCTTATCAGTAACATGCTCAAATTGACCAGCCAACTCATATTTTTACAACCCTGTGAGTACGTACACGTGCGTCTTTAAGCCAGAGCCACGGGGCTTGGTGGCTGCTGCTGTAATGTGCTTTCAACCAGTATCCACCCTTCTTAGAACGGTGGGCAGGGCACAGCAAAAACTTTAAGTGGTAGTAAGGGAATAATAGCCCCAAATAGCCAACTTTTGAAGTACAGTACCTCCATCCTCACCCACTCGAAAGGAGATTCTTATTTCTAAACAGACTACTCTCCTCAAATTTGGCTGTCAGTGACCAGAATGGGTTTTATCCTTTAGAAAAAGCACACATCTGTATACCTATTTATATACCCATATATATAAAACATATTATATATATACATATCATGTTGTATATATACACATTATATATGTTATACGTATATGCATATATGTTATATATATATAACTTTTTTGCATTTAAACATAGAAATGCTACTTTGCTTTGTATTATAAATGGAGAAACAAAGAATGAGAAATTTTTCTTTAAGGTAGGGCCATCTATCCCATTCCTTTATGCTGTTTGTCTTTGAGTGAGGGCATTGCCTAGGGTACCTTCCCTAGGCAAGGGAAGCATCACACCAGGGTAAGAGGGCATTTTCCTGCCTGATTCCCACCCTTTCCTCACTCCTAATTCTCATTTGTATAGAAAACTGGTTATAACCTTTTAAGAAATGGAACTTCTCAACAGGAGGGGAAATCTAATCACAAAGTAAGCCCACCAGTTGTCCTACCCCCTTCAGCTACCTCAAAGACAGATGTCCACTCTCCAGATAGCTATTCCTATTGGTAAAACACCTGATTAAATGGAAATAGTGGTTATGTTCCCCCCTGCCCCTCCCACACTAAAGCATTAGGCGGCTTTAGTGATGGGGAAAATGGGTGTGTGTGTCTGTATGTAGAGATAAGAACTTGACTCTATTCTGGCCAAAGAAAGCAAGAGATGCTAACAAGGCATGAGGAGTGAAAAAAGACCTTGATATTTTGCACTTTTAGTTACAGCTGTTATGACAGTTGAGAAGGGGGTGAGAGTGGGAGCAGGATGGAGAATTAGAAGGGGTTTGATGGTTGCAATCCAGTCCCCTTTGTTTTTGCCCTGGTAGGGCTTCTGTCACAGCAAAGGGGTCACAGCTGGCAGAGGCATGACAGTCTTCAAAATAGCCCTTCTTCTGGCCAACAGTCTGGGGAATGTGGATGCTAGCAGTGCGGTTGGCCACATCAGCAGAAAAGTTGCTGATGTTGGAGGTTTCGTGGACTCCAGTTAGGCAATGGGCATTGTTCATAATCTACCTTGGGATGTAGGCTCGGAAAGGACACCGGGGCTACTTACTCCATCTCCTGATAGACTCCTCAGTGCACTTCAGTCCATTTTCCTCTCGCCCGGCCTTGGTGCTGAAGTTGGCGTGGCGGCCTCTACCTGTCTAGTCCCCAGAAATGGGCTTAGATCAAAGGTTGCTGTCACTCAGAAGGCTTCACACACTCGATACAAGCTAAGGGCTATGCTGAAATGAACGTTGTGTTCATTTCTTCACTGGGCAGACCTGACCTTGGCATCTGTCCCTGCTATTTTGATGCCACATACAAGCAGGTCTGGTAGTGAGCCTCCATAATGTCTCTGCCATAGGCTTTGTCTGCTCTCATGCCACAGTAGTAGGGCCTAGAGAAGCCACTGGGAGGCATATTTCTGCTCCATTCTAAAACGGGTGTCCCTTGTAGTCACGGGGCATTGAGTCCTCACACCAGTGTCCCTCGTGGTCACGGGGCATTGAGTCCTCACACCAGTGTCCCTGTGGTCACAAGGCATTGAATCCTCACACCAGTGTCCCTCGTGGTCACGGGGTATTGAGTCCTCACACCAGTGTCCCTGTGGTCACAAGGCATTGAATCCTCACACCAGTGTCCCTCGTGGTCACGGGGTATTGAGTACTCACACCAGTGTCCCTGTGGTCACAAGGCATTGAGTCCTCACACCAGTGTCCCTCGTGGTCACGGGGCATTGAGTCCTCACACCAGTGTCCCTCGTGGTCACGGGGCATTGAGTCCTCACACCAGCGTCCCTCGTGGTCACAGGGCATCGGGTCCTCACACCAGTGTCCCTCGTGGTCACAGGGCATTGAATCCTCACACCAACATCCCTCCTGGTCACGGGGCATCCGGTCCTCACTCTAGCATCCCTCATGGTCATGGGGCATCTGGTCCTCACACCAGCTGTTCCTCATGGTCACAGGGCATTGAGTCCTTTTTAATGGTGTGCACATGTCAAGCTCAAAAGTTTTGGGGTCTAGGTATCAAGAATTTAAGAATGTTTTATTTTTGATGTGTGTACTTTTATATGTAGCTTCTGTTAATGACAAAGAGATAATGATTTTTCATTTTTGCTAGTTACATAGAGTTTTAAAACAAATTTAAGTGAAAAAGTAGAGATAGATTAAAAATACTAAATAAGGTGAGGTGCAGGTATTGCATGAATAACTTTGGAGACATAACTATAAAGTCAGAAAGTACAAAAGGCATACGGTACAAAGTTTCCTCCCCCTATTTCTCTAGCCACCTGGCAGCCTGCCCTGGAGTAAGACTTACTGATTTCTTAAATATTTTTTCACAGGTTCTTGATGCATATACAGAAAAATCTTCCTGTATAATTTTTTACTGCTGATTTACACAAATGATTCCTATTTTTTGGCTGGGTCTCTCTTGCCTTGGAGGGTTGTTCTTGGCCTGGACTGGCCTGTCTAGATTTTCAGTGGCCTCACAGATTGCTTGTGACCCTTGACTGTCCTTATCTATGTTATGTGGTGATGTTTCTGGCTTTAACATATTAGGAAGACATGTGAAAAGGCTGTGCCTTCAGGCAGTGCTAATGTGTGTGAATAAGGACTGCTTTTGGCTGTAAGAAACAGAACATCCATTTGTGAGAGGCTTAACAGCACAAACGAAGCTGTCTTCCTGGACAAGAAGACTGGCTCAGGGAGGCTGAGATGGGGGCTTTCTATAGCTGTTTGGCCTTGTCCTTCCAGTCACGGGGCCTGCGGTCCTCCCACCAGTGTTCCCTGAGGTCACAGGACATGTGGTCCTCCCACCAGCATTCCATGAGGTCACAGGACATGTGGTCCTCCCACCAGCGTTCCCTGAGGTCACGGGGCCTGCGGTCCTCCCACTAGCGTTCCCTGAGGTCATGGGACATGTGGTCCTCCCACCAGCATTCCATGAGGTCACGGGACCTGTGGTCCTCCCACCAGCGTTCCATGAGGTCACGGGGCCTGTGGTCCTCCCACCAGCGTTCCATGAGGTCACGGGGCCTGTGGTCCTCCCACCAGCGTTCCCTGAGGTCATGGGACCTGTGGTCCTCCCACCAGCGTTCCATGAGGTCACGGGGCCTGTGGTCCTCCCACCAGCGTTCCATGAGGTCACGGGGCCTGGGGTCCTCCCACCAGCGTTCCATGAGGTCACGGGGCCTGTGGTCCTCCCACCAGCGTTCCATGAGGTCACGGGGCCTGTGGTCCTCCCACCAGCGTTCCATGAGGTCACGGGGCCTGTGGTCCTCCCACCAGCGTTCCATGAGGTCACGGGGCATGTGGTCCTCCCACCAGCGTTCCATGAGGTCACGGGGCATGTGGTCCTCCCACCAGCGTTCCCTGAGGTCACGGGGCATGTGGTCCTCCCACCAGCGTTCCATGAGGTCACGGGGCATGTGGTCCTCCCACCAGCGTTCCATGAGGTCATGGGGCATGTGGTCCTCCCACCAGCATTCCATGAGGTCACAGGACATGTGGTCCTCCCACCAGCAACCCCCGTGGTCAAGGGGCATTTGATCCTCCTACCAGGATCTCAGAAAGGAAGGGGAGTAGTTATTGTGGGGAAAACAACTGTGTTAGGCTTGCTCACTGGTTTCCTGGCTGCAGGCACTTTGCACAATTAGTGTGTGAGCATGTGGCAGAAAACCACATGTGTCTCTGTGAAAAGGGATGAGTGTCTTCCCTCTGTGGCAATTCTGTCAGATCACTCACCCACTACTGTGAGGTGTGGTTCCCTGATTCCCTCAGTCGCCACCATTTGGGGCAGTTTTCCTGATCCCTTGTCCTCCACTGAGAAAAGAGGTTTATCTTTGCTTATTTGCTAACCTGTCTTCGTGAGTCTCCAACAAATGGGTAATGCTGGACACTTTCCATCTCGGCAGTTCCTCTATTGTCTGCCCAAATTCAGTGTGAACTTCAATGGCCTTAACCACCAGTATTACATCTGGCGTAGTGGGCAAGATCCAGATCAGACTGGTACGGAGTTGCCGACACCCTTGAAGGGTGGGATAGAGGAGTGGCGATTCCCTGTGGCTCTCCGGCTGGGGGCTGGGGGCTGGGTGTTTTTTACAGCCCAGTGAGAAGAAACTGAAAGCCCTGTGCGAGAGGCTGCCTGAGGTTAAAAGCTCCAGGAGAAGCTGCAGACTGAGCACCGACAATGGCGTGACCTGGAAACAGTCACTGGAGAAAGAGCTGCTGATTCAAGAACTGCAGTTCAGGCTACAGGCTGAGGACAAATGATGGCCTGAACTGGAACAAGTGCTGGAGAAAGAGGCTGAACACTTTCGAGAGCTGCAATGTGAGATTTAGGCTGAGCACCAATGTCGCCTGGACTGGAATGGTCACTGAAGAGGAATTGTGGGTTCACGAGCTGCAATTGGCCCTAAAAGTAGAATGTTGGCAGCAGCGGTTGTTAGAGAAACAACTGTGGGTTCAAGAGCTTGAGTGTGAGCCTCAGGCCGAGAGGTGGCAGCTGCAAGCAGCTGCATCTGTGTTGGCAGAGTGACTCTGAGTCAGCAGGAGCCGGCACTCCCAACTCCCCCTCTTCTGAGGAATTCTGGGCTGAAACTGCCCTCCGCAGACTTAGAACCTGGCCAGTGGTCGCCCAGAAGGTAAACACCCACCAGCAGAAAGTGCCTCAGGGGCAGGCACAACCCCTTCTACGGGTAGTGGAGCACGCTGCAGTCCAGCACTACACCCGGGTGGAGCTGATGGAGTAGGGGGTGAAAGGCAGAAACCCACCGAGCCCCTGGCACCTTGGTTGCTGCAGTTGTGGGACATGGGGTGGATGGCATCATGCTCTCCAGAACAGAGGTGGAGAAATTAGCTGCCATTACCATTCATTCCTCCCTGAGGCAGCATTTTCAGAACTGCCATGACACCCAGGAAACCATACCCTATTAGAGTGGGTGATGGCTGCCATTCGTACAGTCTGGCAGAATGCTGGAGACTTGCCAGGGGGCAGTGAGTCAGTGGCAGTCGTATACTGAGCTGCAGCAGTTCCTCCAGGAACTAGGTATGAAGATGCTTTCAACCTGAGGTCCCGTGGGCCAGATGAGGAAGTGTTTACAGCAAGGCTAAGGAACCTTATTCTCTGTAGTGCCCCTCCAGTCCTTTTTGGGTCACTAGTGGCTATTTTGAGCCCCTATGTGGGGCAGCCTGTCAACAGGGTTACACAAATGGTAGATTTGGTGGAACTGGAGACAGCATGAAATCACAAAGCTGTGAGGGCTTCTGACTGTGCTGCTCCACCCCCCACCCCCAACTAACAAGAGAAACGGACCTGTGAAGTGGCTATTTTGAGCCCCTATGTGGGGCAGCCTGTCAACAGGGTTACACAAATGGTAGATTTGGTGGAACTGGAGACAGCATGAAATCACAAAGCTGTGAGGGCTTCTGACTGCTGCTCTACCCCCCACCCCCAACTAACAAGAGAAACGGACCTGTGAAGATTATCTGAACACAGATGGGGTAGATTTGATTGCAGCTGGGGAAGATAGGGAGAAATTAGATGGTGAAGCTAATAAAGTTCATTTGGAGTTTTGGCGACAGCTTAAACCAGAACAGACGTTCCAGCCACTGAGACAAATGATCCCAGCAGCTACCAATAAAACGTGGTTGGTGCTTGGGTGGCACAGTTACAAGATTATATGATGGAGACAGCTGAGGGAGAGGAGGACCACAGGACCTGTTGTTGCAGTTTGAGTAGGGGGAAGGCAGGGGTACCTGTCTAAAAGGGACAGACAGGGACGGGAGGCTTCACATGGAACTGGCAATCCGCTGGTCCCCTTCTAATGTACAATGGGTGTTGGCCTTGATGGACACAGGTGCAGAATGTTCCCTACTTGTGGGAACCCAGAGCAGTTTGCTGGGACCTCAGCGGCCATTGACAGTTATGGGGGCCAAACTGTTCAAGTGAAGCCAATAACTATTCCGTTGGGGATAGGAAGACTGCCTCCTACGCCATATAAGGTGTATGTATCTGCTATTCATGAATATATTTTGGGGGTAGATGGCTTATAAGGACTGTGGTTGAAAACCACAGCTGGGAGTCCCACCTGTGAATCTGGGTCATAAAGGCAGTGTTGTGGGGACGTGCAGCACATTCCCCCTTGCAATTACCTGCTCCACAGTGTGTGACTAGCACAAAGAAGTACCACCCATAAGGCAGCTATGGAGAAATCACAGGGACGACCCTCCAACTAGAAAAGGTGGGAATCATTAGGCTGGTGCACAGCCCTTACAGCTCCCCCATACGGCCTGTGCACAAACTGTACGGAACCTGATGGATGACAGATTACAGGGAACTTAATCAAGTTGTTCCCCTTTTGCACGCTGCTATTCCCTTGAGAGCTAACCGATGGATTCGCTAAGCCATGAGTTGGAGACATACCACTTTATGGCAGATCTGGCTAACGCCTTTTTCTCTATTGATATAGCTGCAGAGAGTCAAGACCAACTTGCCTTCACTTGGGAAGGGTGGCAATGGACCTCTACAGTGTTACCCCAGGGCTACTCGCATAGCTCCACCTGTGTCATGGGCGGGTGGCTGCGACCTGGCCAAGTGGAAACAGCCAGAGGTGGTTCATACGAATCATTATATTGATAATATCATGCTAACCAGTGACTTTCAGAATTGGAGCGAGTAGTCCCTACCCTGCTATATCATATGAAAGCATGTGGCTGGGGTATCAACGAGGGTAAATTAAAGGACCTGGGTTATCTGTTAAGTTCTTGGGGGTTGTCTGGTCAAGTAAGACAAAAGTTATCCCTGATACAGTTATAGATAAGATCCAGGCATTCCCTGTACCCACTACAGTAAAACAATTACAGGAATTCCTAGGTCTGCTGGGGTACTGACGAGCATTCATACCCCATTTGTCTCAGTTACTGCACCCCTTATATCACCTTATTCAGAAGGGGGTTTGCTGGGATTAGACTGAACAGGCACAAGGTGCACTTGCAGCAGCTAAGAGAGCTGTCAAGGCAGCACAGGCCTTGAATGCGTTTGATCCTGCCAGGTCCTATGAGCTTGATATCCATGAAATCTCTGAGAGGTTTGGACAGGGCTTGTGGCAATGGATAGAGCACTTATAGAAATGTGTTGGGTTTTGATCCCAGTTGTGGAAAGGCACTGAAGTCTGTTACTCATTAGTAGAGAAACGGCAGCTGTGTATGCCGCCCTCCTAGCCACTGAGAGTATTATGACCACAACTCCAGTTACAATCAAGACAACATACCCTATTGCAGGATGGGTGACAGATTGGGCAACCAAACTTTGTAGTGGTACAGCCCAAACCTCCACCCTGACTAAGTGGGGTTCAAACTTGCAACAATGCTGTGCTCTTAGCATCAGCCTGTTGAGGGCAGTACTGTAGTAGGAAGTCTTGGGTCCAGTCACCTACGCGACCCTAGAGTCAAGTGCAGCTGGGGCTCAGGAGGCACACCCTGAAGTCAGCACCTACCAGGAGGGTGCACATCCATCCTCAAGGATGACTAGTATACTGATGGTTCTAGCAGGGGCCAACCCACCAAGTGGACGGCCATGGCCTTCCATCCGGCCACTGAGACTATTTGGATGGACACAGGCAAAAGCAACCAATGGGCGGAATTAAGAGCCTTATACCTAGTTGCCCATAATGAACCTTCAACTCTGGTGATTTACACCAACAGCTGGACTATCATGGACTGACCCTTTGGATTGCTACTTGGCACATTAAACAATGGATGGTAAAGCATCGTTTGCTATGGGGTCAGGCCAGGTAGCAGGACTTATGGGAAATAGGACACCAGAAGCAGGTGACAGTATATCATGTCACAGGGCACGCCCCCTAGCCCATCCTGGGAATGATGAGGCAGATACCTTGGTGAGGTGGGATGGTGGGAGACTGCCCCACAGGTGATGTGGTGCAGTGGCTCCACTAGCATCTGCTCCCTGTGGGGCAGAAAACTATGTGGGTCACTGTTAAGGCCCACACATAACGTGGAACTTGCCTGTGTCCTATGCAGAGGTACTTGCAGCTTATGATCAATGTACAGTGTGTTCCAAGGAGAACCCTCTGAGTCAACTGGTGTCACCTGGGCAGATCCAGAGAGGTCGTGTTCCACTGACACAGTGGACCCTTACCAAAGTTGGACGGGTACCAGTATGCAGTCACCTGTGTAGATACTGTCACCGGTCTGCGTGCTGCTTACCTGCCCATAACCCAGACCAGAGGGCAGTCATTCAGGCTCTGCTGCACATGGGCCGCCACTGGTGTCTGAAAGCGACAACAGTACTCATTTCACTGGTTCTATGGGGAGGCAGTGGGCTCAAGACCTGCGGTTGGACTGGAAGTACTATGTCCCCTACCACCCACAGGCTGCTGGTATCATTGAGGGGTATAATGGCCTCTTAAAGCAGGGACTGTGACAAGATGGGGCACCAGCTCCCTAACTGGATGGATATGCCGCCTGTGGATGGTACTTCGGATTTTGAATGAGAGAACTTGACAAGGAGCCCAGCTCAGGTGGAGGCCCTGCTGCACTGGGCAGCTGCTCCCATCCAGCTGCAGATACGCACAAGGACACTGTACTCAAGCTGGGCTTTGGACGGCAGGGCAACGTGTTCCTGTCTGCCCCCACAGCCCTCCTTAAAGGCCAGTAGCCTGAATGGACTTGGCCCTGGACTCTACAGGCCCCCATCTACGATGGGTGGCCTTGTTGGCACCGTGGAGTAAGAGTCTAGAAGTGAGCCTCCAGTTAACTCCTTGGGCAACCAGCACCTGGCCGCCTAAGATAGAGGTGTATTATCCTTGAGTGCTCAGGGGGACAGCATTATGAAGGGCACCTTTGTAATTTCCTTATGGCCAATAATGAGTTCTCCCATTTTATTACACATAGAACCAGCAGATCCTGGTGTGCAGGCCAATAAGTTTGGTATGCCCACCCGGGGTGGCCTCTGGTACCAGCTACTGTGCTGTCTGCGGACAGAACTCTGGCCTGTATTCTACCAGAAGGGAAAGGTTTGCCTCTCTTGGTGCCGCTGATAACTCTCCCTTTTCGCCCACAGCTTATTGAACATTGTAAGCCAGGCCTTGCATGCTCTGGTGGAGGAGACCCAGGAGGTGGCCACCAAACCGGGGACCCCGTCCAAGAATGGTGGGCGTCTTTAGCATCTCGTTGTATAGCTGTGCTTTTGTAGTTCTGTTGCTGTAGTCTGCATGCTTCTGTTTATGTAATGTACCTCACTCCTCGCACAGGGACCATCACAGAACATACCTGTCGCATAGATTGTGAGTCAAACAACCCTAAGAGGGTGGAATGTGGGGAAAACAGTTGTTTTAGGCTTGCTCACTGGTTTCCCGGCTGCAAGCACTTTGCACGATCAGTGCGTGAGCACGTGGCAGAAAACCATGTGCGTCTCTATGAAAAGCTAGGGGTGCTTTCCCTCCGTGCTGCTTCTCTCAGAATTCTCTCCTGCCGCTGCACGGTACTGTTCGCTGATTCCCTCAGCTGCCACTGTGAGAGCCGGTGTTCCTGAACCCTTGCCCTCCACTGGGAAAAGAGGTTTTCCTTTGCTTATTTACTCAGCTGTCTCTGTGAGTCTCCAATAAACGGGCAATGGCTCAACTCCAGCTCCACAGTTCCTTTACCTTCTGCCCGGATTCGATGTGAACGTGCTGGGCCTCCACCACCAGCATTACAGTCATGGATGTGTTTCTGCATTTAGGCAAGACTGTTGTCCTGTGACTTACAGTTATCTCTGTCTGGAGCTAGCCGATGTGACCATTTAGACCAATCACTGCGGTGGAGGCCAAGATGACGTGGTTGGTTTAGGTGTGCCACGGTTTTCCCTGAAGGCTTGCAAAGGGCCTTGCTGTTCCTGAGAGCGGAGGCTTCTGCCTTCCACAAAACTGGCAAATAAGCAGCTTTGTGGGAACGGCCATAGGTGGCCACTGCCCAGCGTCTGCTGCAGGACTTTAGAGGGATGCCAGTGGGCGAGTGAAGACAAACGTTCTTCCTCAGAGAAGTCTTCAGTTAGCACAGCCGTTTCCGAGCTCAGGAACGAGAAGTACTGATTTTGCCTGAGGCACCGGTAGCATGAAGACAGAGATACTTCCTGCCCCAAGTTTTCTGCAACGGAACGAGATCCCTGAGGTTTTCTCCCATTAAAGTTTCTTCCTGGGGACTTACATCCTTTGGGAAAACTCTTTGTTGAAACCAGAAATGTCTCTTCTATTTCCTGGCCCAGGACTGACTTCTTGGAGTCTGTCTGACCAGCTGGTCATCAGCCAAGGGGTCAGAACCCAAGAGTGGATGGGGGCACTGGTGCTGAGGTGGAGCTGGCCTGGCCTGCCTCGGACCCTAACACTGGGGTGCTTGTGCCCAAGCGAGAGCCTGGTCTCCCCAGTCTCGCCCTCCTCTGCCGTTCTGCTGCTCGCCTTCCTGTTCCCTCACTCATCTCCCTTTTCCTGCCTGCTCCTCTCTAGCCTGTAGAGCTGAGAGCTAGAGGCTCAGGCCTTCTCTGTCCTGCAGTGCACAACTGCAGGAAGCCCTGCTGTTTTAATCAGCTTGAAGGGGAGGAGCACCGTTCAGAAGGGGGAGAGCTGGGAGAGGTGGGAGACGTGTCACTGGAATGACAAGCAGATGCAGAAATCCTGTGTGGCTGAGCCTGTAAGGGGAGTTGCAAGGAGAGGCAGGCAGAGCAGGCTGGAAGTTGGTGGTCATACTCGTTTGTGTGTTTAATCCTTCTGTGGCTTTACTAGTGTTCATGAAGCAAGAGGCTCCCAGCAAGGCAGTGAACAAGCCGATGATTAATTACCCTTTTAAATTGTAATTATGTCACTCACCAGAGCCCGTGAACATTAATTCTCAGTTTACAGAGTGAGTAATCGAATAATGAATGGCTGCCTGTTGTTGTGCTCTGTTCTTGCCCTTGTGTTGCTGTAATGCCAGGCCCTCTGTCTCTTCGTGTTTGGATGGTGCCCACTTTCCTGGTGATTTTAGTGCCTGTTCTGGCCTGATAGCAAGCTGTCTGGCATCACTTTTATTGACAATGGTGAGGCCTGGGTGGATGTCACATTCTCTAGAGAGAGAGGAGACCAGCCATTTCTGGCTCCAATCTGATGCTGGTTTTTATTAAGTTCTCTCCCGGCAACAAAGCCTGCACTGGTTAACCTAGGCAAAAGAAAATGAATTTATTGGAAGGCTATCCCAGAGCTCACAGAGGCCGAGGGAGAGCTGGAGAAGCAGGCCTTGAAAGAAGAGAGCTAAAGCTAGGGTCCTGGTGGGGCTCTCGATCTCTGTGGGACATCAAGCAGTGCGTCCCTGCAGGACACGAGGAAGGGACTGAGTTTCTAAGCTGTCACTCATACTGGATTGATTCAGATTCCTGAACCGGTCACAGCCGTGGCCATGGAGGATGCATCACTCTGATCGTGCCCACTTCACCACAAGCAGGAGTGTTTGGTGGGCGCCCTCCATCAGCCCCTCCCCCACGCTGGGTGTTTGCCTCTTCTGTCCCAGAGCGGAGTGTGCCCACTGTGGGGAGGGAGTCCACAGGGGAGGGAATCCACAGGGAGGGAACCCACAGGGAGGGAGCGCCACCTGGGGCCTCAGTGTCAGCAAGGCTCTGCCTTCCTTTCCCGTGGACACCGGTCTACTTTTTCCTTTTTGAATTTGCAGTCTTACTTGCTGGCTTTGGGGTCTAGGAAGTGAGGCTACTCCGATGGGTACTCCTGGGCGTTCCAGTAACCTAATTCTGTGTGTGGCACTGGGAACTCCTGAGCAGACTCATTGTCACTTTCGATGAAGTGTGTAAGAAAACACCTTGTATTTTTAGGAAACTGTGGATGTCCTTATGCTGGTACTTCCTGCTCCTCCAAACAGGTATATATCCTGTTTGGAGTGATTTTTCCAATCACAAAGACACGTGGTGTGGAGCCATGTACACCTTTTAATAAGCTAGCAGGCTGAGTGAGGGGTGCAGGCTGGGGCCACGGTTTGGCATACTGGCCTTCAGAGTAGGTGGGGGGCCCTCTCTGCTACCTGGTAGAATCAAGTACATGATCTTGGCCTCTTTGTTGAGGAACTGAATCAAAAAAGAAAAGTAATTCAGTACTTTTCAGAGAGAGAGAGTAACAGGGCACTTTATGAACAGGGGAATGCTATAGAATGAATGAATGTATCCTCCCTAGTATTCATATGTAGAAACCGAATCTCCAGTGTGATGATATTTGGAGGGTGAAGCCTATGAATGGGATTAGTGCCCTTATAAAAGGGACCCCAGAGCGGTCCCGTGCCCCTTCTGCCATGAGAGAAGAGTGCCATTTAGAACCAGGAAGCGAGCCCTCGCCGGACACCCAGTGTGCTGGTGCCTTGACATTGAACTTCCAAGCCTTCAGATCTATTTGATCTGAGCCTTTGATATTTATTTACTTATTTTAAAAATAAGTTTCTGCTGTTTCTAAGCCACCCATTTTATGATATATAAATATATATTTTAATAGCCTGAAAAGACTAAGACAGTAGCCCAAACAGATTAGGAGTCTAATTGAACTTCTTCAGATCCCCATAGGTTCATTTTTCTCTTGATCTCCCTTGGGAGACACCATGCCTCGTACAGAAAGAGTCTTGAGAGTTGTCTGCAGGTTTTGTGATTGCCGGTGGATATGCTAACCACAGACAGGATAAGAAGCCACTGTACAGCCTCTGGCCTCGTGATTATCTTCTCATCAGTGATTCCTATCTTCATTTGACATCAGAAACAGCTCAACTTGGACCTCCTCTGATTGTTCCGCCCTCAAGATCGTGAACAGTGTTCTCCCTGACCACAGATCCACTGTCGGCTTTGCTTTTCGCTCTCTCTTTCCTCTGGAGCTTTCTCTCTGCTTTCATTGCCTTTTCACAACTTGCCTATTTTTCCAATTCATCATCCTGGGGTCGTTTGTTTTCTTACCCTGGGCAGACTCCAGTCAGCACATCAGGTTTCCCATCTCCCCCCTCTCCCTCATTATAAGTCTGCCCCAGACTGGATAGCTGCTGGAGGAAACTAGGCCCAGCCTCAGCAGCCACACAGTGCAGCAGCACTACTTCCTGAGCTTTTTCACAGCTCTCCCACTCGGGTGCCCTCTGTGGTGACTTATTATAGAGATGCAGTACAGCGCCAGTCTGGGAAGTGCTGGCTCTCAGTGAGTTCTCTCTGTGACTCTGCAGCCTCATGCTGGGCGGACTGCTCCGGAGGCCTGGAATGCTGCCTCCCAAAGACGAGTGTTAAGTCCCAGGAGGGAGGTTAATGAACGTGTAGAGTGTAATATCTGCCTGATGTTACCCTTTAACTTAGAAATGCATTGTTCTTCCTGGTGGTCTATGTGACTACCCATCATATAGTTTTGCTATTAGCCTTCTATAAAATGGGAACCCCAGCCCTGGCCAGTTGGCACAGTGGTAGAGTGTTGGCCCGGCATGTGGAAGTTCCAGATTTGATTCCTGGCCAGGGCACACAGGAAAAGCATTCATCTGCTTCTCCACCCCCCCCCCTCTCCATTCTCTCTCTCTCTCTCTCTCTTACCCTCCCATGGCCAAGGCTCCACTGGAGCAAAGTTGGCTTGGGCGCTGAAGATGGTGCCATGACCTCTGCCTTGCAGAGGCAGAGGTTGCAATGGAGCAACGCCCAGATGGGCAGAGCATCGTCCCCTAGTGGGCTTGCCAAGTGGATCCTGGTCAGATGCATATGGGAGTCTGTCTCTCTGCCTCCCCACTTCTCACTTCAGAAAAATACAAAATAAATAAATAAATAAAATAGGAGGACCCTATTCTAGCAGGTGTGTGGGGTGTGGATTTTATTCTGCCCTTCACCACCAGAGCAGCTGCTGTGCTCATGTAAGTTTCCCCTAGTAAAGCTCTTCTGAATTTGGATAAGGCTTCATGTCAGTTCTTTGGAATCAGTTCTGAATTTATACTGCTGGGGCTTTCCCACAGCACCTTCCTTCTCAGCAAGCAGCTTTGCCTTGCAGCTCACTGAGGAAGAAGGCCGTCTGGTCTGAACTCTTGCCTTCCTCCCTTTCATATTAGCGTCTCTGACTCTCCTCTCAGTGTGGTCCTCCCACTGAGGAAAGGTCTTTTCTGGGACTTGCATCTGCCATTTTCCTTTCTCTTGCTTATTGTTTACATTTTTTCCTCCTTACTCACTCCTTCTTATCTTATTTATTTGCCCAAGATTCCCACAGCACCTTATTATTTTTTAACTTCTGTTGTTGTAGAAACTGCGTCCTTCCATTGTTCTTCAGATTATGCTTATATGTTTTTAAAATTTTATTAATTTTGAAACAATTTTAGGTTCACATAGAAGTTTCAAAACTAGTATAGAGATTCCCACGGGTCCTTCCCAGAGTAACGATGTCTTGCATAACCATAGTGTGGCATTTTTTAACTTCAGCTCTATTGACATTTTGTGCTTGATACTTCTCTGTTGGGAGTGGGATTGCTGTCTTCTACATCAGGGGTCAGGAACCTATAGCTTATGAGCCAGATGTGGCTCTTTTGATGGCTGTATCTGGCTCGCAGACAAATCTTTAATAAAAAAAATAATAATGTTAAAAATATAAAACATTCTCATGTATTACAATCTATTCATTTCCTACCACTCATGTTCATGGTTGCGGGTGGCTAGAGCCAATCACAACTGTCCTCCGGGACAACACCAAATTTTTATTGGATAATGCCTAACATACACGGGTCATTGTGAGGTCAGGAAGTAAACTTCCCTTCTTTTAATCAAGTAGTTAGCTAGCTAATTGCAGAAACCCTTTTGACGAAGAAGATGGCTGAAAGAAAAAAAGATGAGGAGTATCGTACTTTTCAGCAGGAATGGACAGAGGAATTCGCCTTTGTGGAGAGAGCAGGTTCTGCAGTGTGTCTAATATGCAATGATAAAATTGCATCAATGAAACGGTCAAATATAAAGCGGCACTTCGACACACGCCGTACTACATTTGCATCGAAATATCCAGCAAGGGACAGCAGGAAGAAAGCATGTCAAGAGCTACTGTGCAGAGTGCAAGCTAGTCAGCAGCAACTCTCTGTTTCCAGTCACCAACAAGGTGACTGGAATTCGGCTAGCTTTGCTGGTGCTTTAGCAATTGTGAGAAACAGAAAAGCCATTCACAGATGGGGAGTATGCCAAAACATTCATGTTTGATGTTGCCAATGAACTTTTTGATGACTTTTTGGATAAAGACAAGATAATCGAACAAATAAAAGACATGCCTCTGTCAGCAAGAACGGTTCACGATCGTACCATCATGATGGCAAATCAAATTGAGGCAACACAAGTGAAGGACATAAATGCAGCACCATTCTTTTCTCTCGCTTGGATGAGTCAACAGACCTAAGCCATTTATCCCAGTTCAGCGTGATTGCAAGGTATGCTGTCGGTGACACACTATGTGAGGAAAGTCTTGCTGTTTTGCCTATGAAAGAGACAACAAGAGGGGAGGATTTATTCAAGTCTTTCACTGAGTTCGCTAAAGAAAAATATCTACCGAAGGATAAACTTATTTCGGTGTGTACTGATGGTGCTCCGTGCATGGTGGGGAAAAACAGGATTCGTAGCGCTTCTTCGTGAACATGAAAAGAGACCCATCCTAAGTTTTCACTGCATCCTACATCAGGAGGCGCTTTGTGCTCAGATGTGTGGTGAGCAGCTTGGTGAGGTGATGTCGCTGGTCATTTGGGTGGTCAAATTTATTGTTGCCCGAGCTTTAAATGATTGCCAGTTTAAAACACTGCTGGATGAAGTTGGGAATAATTATCCTGGTCTGCTTCTGCACAGCCATGTGCATTGGTTGTCAAGAGGGAAGGTGCTCAGCTGTTTGGCAGCTTGTCTGAGTGAAATGTGGACATTTCTTGAAATGAAAAACATCGAGCATCCTGAGTTAGCTAACATTGAGTGGCTCCTGAAGTTCTACTATCTCATGGACATGACTGAACATCTGAACCAGCTCAATGTGAAAATCAAGGCGTTGGAAATACAGTCTTATCCCTTCAACAAGTAGTGTTTGCTTTTGAAAACAAGCTGGAACTCTTCATCACCGACATGGAAACAGGTTGTTTACTACACTTTGAAAAACTGGGAGAGTTTCAAGATGCATGCATAGCAAGTGACCCTGTTCAACATCTTGATCTCTAGCAGCTAGTGGGCTTCATATCTAATCTTCTGCAGTCATTCAAAGCACACTTTGGAGAATTTTGTGAGCACACTGGTCTTTTTAAGTTAATCACCCATCCACATGAGTGTGCAGTGGACAGCGCCAACCTGAGTTACATCCCTATTGTCTCCATCAGAGATTTTGAGCTACAAGCTGCTGACCTGAAGGCCTCAGACATGTGGGTGAATAAGTTCAAGTCACTGAATGAAGATCTGGAAAGACTTGCACGACAGCAAGCAGAGTTGGCGAGCAAACACAAGAGGGGAGAAATGAAAAAACTTCAACGGGCGGACCACCTGATTGTCAAAACTTGAAATGCGCTTTCTGTCACATACCACACACTGAAGCGTGTGAGTATTGCTGTACTGACAATGTTTGGCTCTATGTATGCATGTGAGCAGTCTTTCTCACATCTAAAGAACATTAAGACCAACCTACGATCATGTTTAATGGATGGAAATCTCAACGCCTGCATGAAGCTTAACCTCACCACGTATCAACTAGACTACAAAGCCATCAGCAAAACCATGCAGCACCAGAAGTCGCATTAATGGTAAGAAGAACTTTATTCATTATTGTTTAGCAACAACATAACAACGTTATTAAAAAGAATTCAGAGACTTACTGTACTTTAAAAGTGTTGGTCTTACATAAAATGCACACATTTACTTGTATTTAGTGTTAAATATATTGTATGGCTCTCATGGAATTACATTTTAAAATATGTGGCGTTCATGGCTCTCTCAGCCAAAAAGGTTCCCAACCCTTGGCTTAGAATGTAGTCCCGATATGCCAAGGTTGTGAGTTTCAAATTGATGTTTCTGTTTCTCTCTCCCCCTCCCCTGCCTTACTCTCTCTCTCTAAAATCAATTAATAAAAATATTTAAAAAGTGTCTGCTTTTAAACTGATCCTGATTGTTGGTGGACTCCAGCTTCTTTCCCATGCTTCCAGTGGCCCTTTGTTTTTCAAACCAGGAGCAATTGTCTGAGTTTATCTCATGCTTTCAATCTACGATTTTTTTCTACCACCAGCTAGAAAAAGTTCGGTGCTTTTCATAGCTCATGTGGTGACATAGGGCCCACTGGATAATCCCGGATAATCTCGTCTCACTCATAGCTTCCAGGGATAGGGTGTAAACATCTTTGGCAGGCCGTTATTCTGCCAGCCACGCGCTGTTGTGATGCAGGGACCACAGCCGGTTGGTACCTACCGCTGCAGTGCAGTAATGCAGCCTCAGCCCTCAGAGGTCATTCATTTTCATGTGCACTCCTTTTCTTTTATTACTATTAATTTTTGGTTAAAATTCTGTCAAATTTTATATATATATTTATCATATATATGCATGTATATGTATAAATACTTGTGCAACCACCACCACAATTAAGGATGCAGACAATTCCATCAACCCCAAAGAAACTTCCTGCCTTCTTCAACCCTAACCTAGCAATCATTTGAGTGTTCTCTGTGACCATAATTTTGTCATTTTGAGAATGTTATGTAAGTGGAATCAGACAGTATGTCATCTTTTGAGATTGGCTTTTATTTTACTTAGTTTAAAGCCCTTGCAATCCATCCAAGTTACTGTGTGCATCCATCATTGGGTCCTTTTTATTGCTGCTTAGTGTCCCTTTATAAGAATAGGTATACCACCTTGCTTACCCTTTTGCCTGTCCCTTTTGGGTTGTCTCCAGTATTTCTTGTTGCAACTAAAGCGGCTCTCTGCGTACATACATGTATAGTTTTTGTGTAAATGTAACTTTCATTTCTACACCATAAATACACAGGAATGGGATCGTTGGGTCATTTGGTAAGTGCATGTTTATAAGATGCTACTGAACTGTTTTCCAAAGTGGCTGTACCACTTTACATTTTTACCAGCAATGAATGAGTGATCTAGTTTCTATATATCCTTGCCACACTTGGAATTGTCAGTATTTAAAATAATTTACAAATATTTAAAATAAGAGTGTCAGTGTCTAAAATAGTAATTAGCTAGTATTCTAATAGATATGTAATGGTATCTTATTGTGGCATTGATTTGCACTTTCCTAATGGCTAACGCTGTTGTGTGTTCTTTTCTATGCTCATTAGCATTTAATACCCACCGAGCCCCATCCATAGTTATTACACTATTATGGACTATATTTCTATGATGGAGCGTCCTGTTCCCCATGACTGTTCTGTAACTATAAATTTGTCCTTCTAAATCCCTTCACCTTTTCCACCCAGCCCCTCAACCCTCCTCTCATCTGGCAGTTGTCAAAATGTCCTCTGTGTCTATGAGTCTGTTTCTGTTCTTGCTTGTATGTTTATTTTGTTTTGTAGATTACACATATAAGTGAAATCATATGGCATTTGTCTTTCTCTGTATGACTTACTTCACTCAGCATAATACCTTCTAGGTCCATCCATGTTGTTGCAGATGGCAAGATTTTATTATTTTTTAAGGCTGAGTCACATTCCATTATATATATATACACCACTTCTTATCCAGTCGTTTATTGATGGGCACTTATGTTGTTTCCATATCATGGCTATTGTAAATAATGCTGCATTGAACATATGAATGTGTATGTCCTTTTGATTTAGTCTTTTGAATTTCTTTGAATGAATACCCAGAGTGGAATTGCTGGGGTTTATTTTGTCTCTTGTTATAGCCTTTGTTTTAAAGTCTATTTTGTTTGGAATAAGTATTGCTTATCTAGCTTTTTTTTTGTTCTTTTATTTTCATTTTCATGAACTATCTTTCTCAATCCTTTTACTTTAAGTTTCTGTGTGTCTTTTCATCTTTTGTGAGTCTCTTGAAGAAAGCATAGAGGGGTGGGCGAAGATAGGTTTACAATTGTTTGTATGAAAAATATATAAGAACAAACTCTATGTTTAGTGTACTCACAACTGTAAACCTACTTTTGCCCACCCTGTATTAAGGGTTTTATTTTATGTGTTTTGATTGTAATATTTAATTTGTTTGCATTTAAAGTAATTATGTATTTATTGCCATTTTATTATTCCTATTTTTTATCTTTTTTTCTCCCTTCTTAAAGAAGACCCTTTAACATTTCTTTTAATACTGGTTTGCTGTTGATGAACTCCTTTAGCTTTTTCTTGTCTGGGAAGCTCTTTACTTCTTTCAATTCTATTGATAAATGATAGCTTTGCTGGGTAGAATAATCTTGGTTCTCCTTGCTTTTTTTTTTTCCCAGAGACAGAGTCAGAGAGAGGGATAGATAGGGACAGATAGACAGAAATAGAGAGAGATGAGAAGCATCAATCATCAGTTTTTTGTTGCGACACCTTTAGTTGTTCATTGATTGCTTTCTCATATGTGCCTTAATTGTGGGCCTTCAGCAGACTGAGTAACCCCTTGCTCAAGCCAGCGACCTTGGGTCCAACCTGGTGAGCTTTTGCTCAAACCAGATGAGCCCACGCTCAAGCTGCTGACCTCGGGGTCTTGCACCTGGGTTGCCCATATCCCAGTCCGACGCTCTATCCACTGCGCCACTGCCTGGTCAGGCTGTCTTTCCTTTTTATCATGTTGAATATTTTGTGCCAATCACTTCTGGCCTGCAAAGTTTCTGTTAACAAATTAGTTGATAATCTTATGAGTGCTCCTTTATAGGTACCTAACTGCTTTTCTCTTGCTGCTTTTAAGATTATTTTTGTCTTTAACCTTTGCCATTTTAATTATGACATGTCTTGGTGTGAGCCACTTTGCATTCATTTTGTTTGGGACTCTCTGTGTTTTCTGGACTTGTATGTCTATTTCTTTCACCAAGTTAAGGAAGTTTCTATCATTTTTTCATGTAGGTTTTTTTTATATTATTAATTTTAATGCAGTGACATTGATAAATCAGGGTACATATGTTCCGAGAAAACATCTCCAGATTATTTTGACCTTTGATTATGCTGCATACCCCTCACCCAAAGTCAAATTGTCTTCTGTCACCTTCTATCTGGTTTGCTTTGTGCCCCTCCCCTACCCACACCCCCTCTCTCTCTTTCCTCGCCCCTTCCCCACCCCCCACCCCACCCCCCGTTACTATCACATTCTTGTCCATGTCTCTGAGTCTCATCTTTATGTCCCATCTATGCATCGGTTCATATAGTTCTTAGTTTTTTCTGATTTACTTATTTCACTCCATATAATGTTATCAAGGTCCATCCATGTTATTGTAAATGATCCAATGTCATCATTCCTTATGGCTGAGTAGTATTCCATAGTATATATGTACCAAAGCTTTTTAATCCACTCGTCCTCTGACGGACACTTGGGCTGTTTCCAGATCTTCGCTATTGTGAACAATGCTGCTATAAACATGGGGGTACATTTCTCCTTCTGGAACTGTTCTATTGTGTTCTAGGGGTATATTCCTAAAAGTGGGATGGCTGGGTCAAAAGTCAATTCGATTTTCAATTTTTTGAGGAATATCCATACTGTTTTCCACAGAGGCTGCACCAGTCTGCATTCCCACCAGCAGTGCAGGAGGGTTCCCTTTTCTCCACATTCTCACCAGCACTTATTCTGTGTTGTTTTGTTGATGAGCGCCATTCTGGCTGGTGTGAGGTGATATCTCATTGTGGTTTTAATTTGCATTTCTCTAATGATTAGTGATGTTGAGCATTTTTTCATATGCCTATTTACCATCTGTATGTCCTCTTTGGAGAAGTGTCTATTCATTTCTTTTGCTCATTTTTTGATTGGATTGTTTGTCTTTTTGGTGTTGAGATTTACAAGTTCTTTATAAATTTTGGTTATTAACCCCTTATCAGATGTACTGTCAAATATGTTCTCCCATTGTGTAGTTTGTCTTTTTATTCTGTTCTTATTGTCTTTGGCTGTGCAAAAGCTTTTTAGTTTGATGTAGTCCCATTTGTTTATCCTGTCTTTTATTTCCCTTGCCCGTGGAGATAAATCAGCAAATATATTGCTGCAAGAGATGTCAGAGAGCTTACTGCCTATGTTTTCTTCTAAGATACTTATGGTTTCACGCCTTACATTTAAGTCTTTTATCCATTTTGAGTTTATTTTTGTGAATGGTGTAAGTTGGTGGTCTAGTTTCATTTTTTTGCAGGTAGCTGTCCAATTTTCCCAACACCATTTGTTGAAGAGGCTGTCTTTACTCCATTGTATGCCCTTACCTCCTTTGTCAAATATCAGTTGTCCATAGAACTGTGGGTTTATTTCTGGGTTCTCCATTCTGTTCCATTGATCTATGTGCCTGTTCTTATGCCAGTACCAGGCTATTTTGAGTACAATGGCCTTGTAGTATAGCTTGATATCAGGAAGTGTGATACCTCCCTCTTTATTCTTCTTTTTTTTAGATTGCTGAGGCTATTCGTGTTCTCTTTTGGTTCCATATAAATTTTTGGAATATGTGATCTATATCTTTAAAGTATGTCATTGGTACTTTAATTGGTATTGCATTGAATTTATAGATCGCTTTGGGTAATATAGACATTTTAATGATGTTTATTCTTCCTAACCATGAGCACGGTATATGCTTCCACTTGTTTGTATCTTCCTTGATTTCTTTTATCAATGTTTTATAATTTTCCGAGTACAAGTCTTTAGTCTCCTTAGTTAAATGTACTCCTAGGTACTTTATTTTTTTGGTTGTAATAGTGAAGGGGATTGTTTCCTTAATTTCTCTTTCTGACTGTTCATTGTTGGTGTATAAAAATACCTCTGATTTTTGAGTATTAATTTTATATCCTGCCACCTTGCTAAATTCATTTATCAGGTCCAGTAATTTTTTGACTGAAACTTTAGGGTTTTTTATATACAATATCATATCATCTGCAAATAATGATAGCTTTACTTCTTTTCCAACTTGAATGCCTTTTATTTCTTCTTCTTGTCTGATTGCTGTGGCTAATACTTCCAGGACTATATTGAATAAGAGTGGTGAAAGGGGGCACCCGTGCCTTGTTTCTGATCTTACGGGGATTGCTTTTAATTTTTGCCCATTGAATATGATCTTGGCTGTGGGTTTGTCATAGATGACTTTTATCATGTTGACGTATGTTTCCTGTATTCTCACTTTGTTGATAGTTTTGGTCATGAATGGGTGCTGGATTTTATCAAATGCTTTATCTGCATCTATTGAAATTATCATATGGTTTTTCTCCTTCCTTTTGTTTATGTGATGAATAACATTGATAGATTTGCGAATATTGTACCAGCCTTGCCTCCCCAGAATAAATCCCACTCGATCATGGTGTATGATTTTTTCCATATATTGTTGGATTCGGTTTGCTAATATTTTGTTGAGGATTTTAGCATCTATATTCATCAGAGATATTGGCCTATAATTTTCTTTCTTTGTGTTGTCTTTGCCTGGTTTTGGAATCAGAATTATGCTCGCCTCATAAAAGGATCTTGGAAGTCTTCCTTCCTCTTGAATTTTTTGAAATAGCTTGAAAAGGATAGGAGTTAGTTCTTCTTTGAATATTTGGTAGAATTCACTTGTGAAGCCATCTGGCCCAGGACTTTTCTTTGTTGGGAGTTTTTTGATAACTGTTTTGATCTCATTTTTCTTATTTGGTGTAATCGGTCTGTTTAGGTTTTCTGATTCTTCCAGATTGATTTTTGAAATATTGTATGTTTCAAGGAATTTGTCCATTTCATCTAGGTTGTCTAGTTTTTTGGCATACAGTTCTTCATAGTATTTTCTTACAATATTTTGTATTTCTGTTGTGTCAGTTGTTATTTCTCCTCTCTCATTTCTAATTTTATTTATTTGAGTCCTCTCTTTTTCTTGGTGATTCTAGTTAAAGGTTCGTCAATCTTGTTTACCTTTTCAAAGAACCAGCTCCCAGTTTCATTGATCCTCTGTATTGTTTCTTTAGCCTCAATGTCATTTATTTCTGCTCTGATCTTTATTATTTCCTTCCTTCTACTGCATTTGGGCTTTAGTTGCTGTTCTTTTTCTAGTTCTTTTAGATGCAGGGTTAAGTTGTTTATTTGAGCTTTTTTTAGCTTCTTAAAGTGTGCCTGTAGTGCTATGAACTTCCCTCTCAGTACTGCTTTTGCTGTGTCCCATAAATTTTGAGTTGTTGTATGCTCATTGTCATTCGTTTCTAGGAATTTTTTAATTTCTTCTTTGATCTCATTCTTAATCCAGTCGTTATTTAACAACCTGCTATTTAGTTTCCATGTGTTTGAGAATTTTTGAGCTTTTCTGTTTGGTTGATATTAGTTTCATTCCATTGTGATCAGAGAAAGTGCTTGATATGATTTCAATCTTCTTAAATTTGTTGAGACCACTTTTGTGCCCTAACATGTGGTCTATCCTAGAGAATGTACCATGAGCACTTGAAAAGAATGTATATTCTGCTGCTTTAGGGTGAAAGGTTCTGAAGATATCTATTAAATCAAGTTGATCTAATGTGTCCTTTAAGTCTGCTGTTTCTTTGTTAATTTTCTTTCTTGAGAATCTATCTAGTGATGTTAGTGGGGGATTAAAATCTCCTACTATTATAGTGTTGCTGTTGATTTCGCTCTTTATATCCATCAAAGTCTGCTTTATATATTTAGGTGCTCCTATATTAGGTGCGTAGATATTTATAATAGTTATATCTGTCTGTTGGATTGCTCCCTTTATCATTCTGTAGTGGCCTTCTTTATCTCTTACCATATTCTTTGTTTTAAAGACCATTTTGTCTGATATAAGTATTGCTACCCCAGCTTTTTTTCCATTTCCATTTGCATGAAATGTTTTTTTTCCATCCTTTTACCTTCAACTTATGTGCATCTTTTGTTTTAAGGTATGTCTGTTGTAGACAGCATATGTATGGGTCCTGTTTTCTTCTCCTTGCGGCTACCCTATGTCTTTTGATTGGATCATTTTATCCATTTATATTTAAGGTTATTATTGACATGTAGTTGTTTATTGACATTTTATTTCTTAAAGCTGTATTCCTCTTTTGCTATATTCTTTTCCCACTTTGATCTGTTTACACCATGCCCCTTAATATTTCCTGCAGCATTGGTTTGGTTGTAATGAATTCCTTGAGGTTTTTTTTGTCTGGGAAGCTTTTTATTTCTCCTTCAATTTTAAATGATAGCCTTGCTGGATAAAGTAGTCTTGGTTGTATGTTCTTGTTCTGCATTACTTTGATTATTTCTTGCCATTCCCTTCTGGCCTCGAGTGTTTCTGTTGAGAAGTCTGATGTCATCTTTATGGGGGCTCCTTTGTAGGTGATAGCCTTTTTTTCTCTAGCATCTTTTAATATTTTCTCTTTATCACTTAGCTTTGGTATTTTAATTATGATGTGTCTTGGTGTAGGTTTCTTTGGGTTTCTCTTTAGTGGAGTTCTCTGTGCTTCTTGTACTTGTGAGTTTCTTCTGTATTAATTTAGGGAAATTTTCAGCTATGATATGATTGAACAAAGTCTCTATCCCTTGTTCTTTCTCTTCTTCTTCAGGAACCGCTATAATGTAGATGTTATTTCTCTTTATGTTGTCACAGAGCTCTCTAAAAGTTTCCTCAGACTTTTTGAGTCTCTTTTCTTTTTTCTTCTCTGCTTTCATGCCTTCATTCCAGTTGTCCTCCAACTTGCTGATTCGATTCTCAGCTCTATCCATCCTGTTTTTAATTCCTTCCATTATGGTCTTAATTTCTGATATTGTATTTGTCATCTCCAACTGATTCTTTTTTAATATTTCAATATTTTTTTATACTTGCTATTTCTTTATTTAGGTGTTCGTGATGACCATCCATTGTTGTTCTAAGATCCCTAAGCATCCTTAAAATCATTATTTTGAACTCCACATCTAGAAGTTTGATTATTTCCGTATCACTCAGTTCATCTCCTGAAGGCTTCTCTTGTGGTTTCATTTGGATTGCACTTTTTTGTCTTCTCATTGTGTCTGTGTATTTGGGTGTTTTCTTTGTAGAGCTAGTTGAGTCTAGGCTTGGTGTTGTCTGCCTCCAGTTTTCTTTTGTGTTGTTTCTAGGTCTTCTTGGGTTGGCATCAGCTATTATTTGTAATCCACTTTCAGATTTGGGCTGCTTTGAAGTCTTGATTTGTTTGTTTTCTTAACAGATGATTGTCTTGTTTGCTGATCTCAGCAGGGGGCTTATTTGAAACTGTATCCAGGAATGCCGTGGGTGTGACCTGAGGCTCTGAAATCCTCTACTGCCAGTTGATCTCTCTGGGGGCGGGTTGCTTTCTCAGCTTCAGTAGGGGGAGGTGTATCTCACATCTCCATGGAGACCTGAGTTTCTGCCCCTCCTCCCCACTTCTTGTTTTCAGCTGTATCTTGTTGTGCTGATTGAAGCTGGAGAGATGGCTGTATCTCTGTGACCTGGAAGTACTTTTGTATTTTGCTTTGTGGAAGGATCAGCCCCTCCCCCAGTTATGGTCGCCTCCAGCACTGAATGAGTCAGCCTTTCAGGTCATCACCTGCATTCCTCTCCCCCTCACCATCCGTCTCTCTCTTTTCTTTTTGGAAGACAAGAGGGCCCTTTCAACACACCTCATTCTCTGGTCACCAGGCAAAGTGGCTGTGAGCAGTATTTACTGCTCTTTTCCTTGGAGTGAGAGCCCAGCCTCACGCCCCCCCCCCCCCGTTCCTGTAAGCAGGGGAGATTCAGGCGCTCCCTACAAGATTTGTTGTGGTTTCTTCTTTGCTCCTTGGTTTTTGAAAGCTGTTCTTGTAGTCCAGATTTGGTTTTTCACACTGATTGTTCATAAATTAGTTTATAATCCAGTTTGGTGGTGTGAGCTGGGAGTCTGTGTGTCTGCCTACTCCGCTGTCATCTTCAGGTCTCTGTCATTTAGGTTTTTAATTTCTCTCTCTCTCTCTCTCTCTCTCTCTCTCTCTCTCTCTCTCTCTCTCTCCTCTTTCTGGCACCTCCATGATGTAAATGTTGGTAAACTTGAAGTTGTACCAGAGGCTCCTTACACTACTCTCATTTAGAATTGAAAGAACTTTTTTTTTTCTTCTTGCTGTTTTTATTGGGTGTTTTCTGCTTCCTTAACTTCCAAATCTCTGATTGGGGTTCTCTGCTTCATCTACTCCACTGTTGATTCCCTATAATGTAGTCTTCATTTCTGACTGGTTCTTTTTTTTTATGTTTTCTATCTTTGTTTTTATGTTTCTTGTCTTTTGTTGAAATTCTCACTGTATTCTTCTACTCATCCCCTAAGTTTATTGAGCACTCTTATAACTGGTGTTTTAAAGTCTACATTCAAGTAGATTGCTGGTCTCCATTTTGTTTAGTTATTTTTCTGCAGTTTTGTTCTCATTTCTTTTTGGAGATATATATATATATATATATATATATATATATATATATATATATATATATAGTCTCCTTATTTTGGCTGCCTCTCTGTGTGTGTTTCTGTGTGTTGGGTAGAGCTGCTACATCTCCTGGATTGGTAGAGTGGTCTTATGAGGCAGGTTTCCTGTGGGGCCTGGTGGTGCAGCCTCGCCAGTCGTCTGGGCTGAGTGCTTCAGGTGCACCTCCACCGCTGTGTGCATCCTCCTGTTGTTCTATAGCCTTGATTTTTGTTATCATGTCAGTGGGAGGGATTCACCCTCAGGCTGATCAGCCGCATGGACTGGCTGTGACCACCATGGAGGATCAGCTTGCTGGGTTGTTCCCACAGAGCTGAACTCACTTCTGCAGGGCTCAGGTACCTGCCAAGTTTACCCCTTGAGTGTCTTGCTTATGGAGGTGATGGGTGGTGCTCCAGCACGGTGTGAAGCTGTCTACTGGGTGTGGTAGATTTTGGGGGCATCTCAGGAGGTGCCAAGGTCAGCTACCTGTGCCCTGCCTGATGCCACCTGGCATGAGCTACAGAGTGAATTGCTGATGGCTGCTATTTGTGCTGGGCTTGGCAGCCCCTGGGAGAGGCCAAACTGTAAACCAAGGCTGGCTGCCCCTAGTGCCAGGCCTAGGGCCACTTAGCAAGAGGGATAGGGTATGCAGAGGGGCAAATGTTGCTTGTTTGAGAGGTTTTAGGAAAGCAGGCAGCATGAGTCAATACAGGCCATTTATATGGAAATGCCACTAGAAAGGGCTTGGGTTGGTTTGCAAGTTGGTTGAGGCGAGGTCTCAGGGAGTCACGAGGCCCAGGTGAACAGCATTAGTTAGGTTGATGGAGACTCATTTATGGCATCTGCCTGCTGGTTCTGTGGGGTTGGGCTCAGCAAAGAACAATGGCCTCTGCCATCGCCTTTATCTGGGAGAAAGCTGCTTTTGCAGTTCTCGCCCAGATGCTAAACAACTCATTTTATTTTCAAGTATCCCTGGTGCCTTTTGAGCTACTGCTCTAGCGCTAGAGCTCAGAGCGAGTGAGTTTGAATAAGTTTATGTGTGGGCCCTTTAAGAGGAACTGCCTGGAACTCTAAGAACCCTCCCTCTCACTCAACCACAATCCCCACTGGTTTTCCCAGCCAGAAGTTATGGGGACTTCTCACCTTTTACTCAGCCACCCAAACCAGACACCCCCCGGTAATGATTACTCTGATCTCTGTATCTATGAGTGCATTCCTATTTTTTGTTTGTGTATTTTGCTTTTTAATTCCACACATGTAAAATCATATAGTATTTGTCTTTCTCTGACTGACTTATTTCATTTAGCTTAATACCCTCAAAGTCCTTCCATGCTGTAGCAAATGGTAAGATTTCATTATTTTTTATGGCCAAGTAGTATTCCATTGTATAAATGTACCACAGCTTTTTTTTTATTTACTCATCTACTAATGAACACCTGGTTTGCTTCCATATCGTGGCTATTGTAAATAACACTGCCGTGAACATAGGAGTGCATATATTCTTTTGAATTCGTGTTTTGGGTTTCTTTGAATATATACCCAAAAGTAGAATTGCTGAGTCATAAGGCAATTCTATTTTTAATTTTTTGATGATTCTCCATACTTATTTCTATAGTGGCATTTCCACCAACAGTGTAGGTGGGTTTCCTTTTCTCCACAGCCTCACCAGCACTTGTTTGTTGATTCAAACAACCAGCTATTGGCTTGGTGCTTTTTCTGTTCTAAATTCACTGATTTCCACACCTATTTTTTCTGCTTTCTTTTAGTTTATATTATCTCTTTCTAGTTCCTTGAAATGATTATTGATGTAAGACAATTCTTTTATTTTAATATAAGTTTTTAATGCTGTCTCAATTATGTTATATCCAAACTTAATGGATCAAAATATTTATTATCTCACAGTTCTTTTGGGTCAGGATCTGGGTGCAGCTTAGCTAGACTATGCATCAGGGTGTCTAATAAGGCTGCAATCAAGTTGATGGCTAGGGCTATAGGCATCTCAAGACTGGAAGAAGAATATTCACTTCCAAGCCCACTCATGCAGAATTCAGTTCCTTGGTGGCTAGTCAGAGGCTGCTCCTAGTTTTTTTGATTTGTGAGCTTCTTCTTTAGGGTAGTTCACAACATGTCACCTTGCTTCAGGAGAGCAAGAAAGAGACTACACAGAAGTATGAATGCTAGTAAAATGTAAATCACCCTTGTATAACCTAATTAAGAAAGTGTCATTTCTCACTGTTGTGTACTCTTCATTAGAAGCAAGTCATGCCATCCAGCCCATCACAAATGCTGTAAATTTTCCCCTGAGCTCTACTTTAGCAGCAATCCAGTGATTTTTTAAAAACTATTGTAAAATATATGTGACAACCATTGTTCTGTAGAGTTTATTGGCATTAAGTACATTAATTATGTTGAGCAAATATCCTCTATTTATTTCTACATCTTTATTCATCATTCCAAAAAAGAAACTCTGTTCTCATTAGATAATAACTTCTCTTTCCCCTGGTGACCTCTATGCTACTTTCTGTCTTATAAATTTGCACATTCTGGGTACCTCATATAAGTGGAAACATACCGTATTTGTCCTTTCCTACCTAACATTTATGATAAATGGGTGTTGAATTTTTTAGAATTGATTTTAATTTATTGTAGTTACATAGATTCAAGTGTCACACTGAATATACCTCCACCCCCTGCACCCGTGTTCCCCTTGACATCCCCCTTCTCCCCCTCCCGCCAACGCTTTTCCCCCTTCCCTCCAGAATTTGCTTTCCCGCTCTCTATAATGCTGTGTTATGGATATATAATTTCACTAATCTCTGTCCCTTCTCTGATCCCATCCTCTCATCACCTTTCCCTCTGGTCCCTTTGAATCTGCCTCTGCCTCTATTCTGCTCCTCAGTTCACATTGTTCATTACGTTCCTCAAATGAGTGAGGTCATACAATATTTTTCTTTCTCTGCCTGGCTTATTTCACTTAGTGTAATAGTTTACAAGTCCGTCCATGTTGTCGCAAAAGGGAAGATTTCCTTCTTTTTCATGGCCCCATAGTATTCCATTGTGTATATGTACAGTGGCTTTTTAATCCACTCGTCCACTGATGGACACTTGGGCTGTTTCCAGTTCTTGCCTATTGTAAACAATGCTGCAGTAAACATGGGGGTGCATTTCTTTTTTTGAATCAGCGATATGATGTTCTCGGGATATATTCCTAAAAGTGGGATGGCTGGGTCAAAAGGCAGTTTCATTTTTAATTTTTTTGAGGACTCTCCATACTGTTTTCCACAGTGGCTGCACCAGTCTGCATTCCCACCAGCAGTGCAGGAGGGTTCTCTTTTCTCCACACCCTCACCAGCACTTATTCTGTGTTTTGTTGATGAGTACCATTCTTACTGGGGTGAGGTGATATCTCATTGTGGTTTTAATTTGCATTTCTCTAATGATTAGTGAGTTGAACATTTTTTCATTTGTCTATTGGCCATTGTATGTCTTTTTGGAGAAGTACCTATTCATTTCTTTTGCCCATTTTTTGATTGGATTGTTTATCTTCCTGGTGTTGAGTTTTAGAAGTTCTTTATAAATTTTGGTTATTAACCCCTTATGAGACATATTGTCAAATATGTTCTCCCATTGTGTGGTTTGTCTTTTTATTCTGTTCATATTGTCTTTAGCTGTATAAAAGCTTTTTAGTTTGATATAGTCCCATTTGTTTATCCTGTCTTTTATTTCACTTGCATGTGGAGATCAATCAGCAAATATATTGCTGCGAGAGATGTTGGTGAGCTTACTTGCCTATGTTTTCTTCTAAGATGATTATGGTTTCACAACTTACATTTAAGTCTTTTATCCATTTTGAGTTTATTTTTGTGAATGGTGTAAGTTGGTGGTCTAGTTTCATTTTTTTGCAAGTAGCTGTCCAGTTTTCCCAACAGCATTTGTTAAGAGACTGTCTTTACTCCACTGTATGCTCTTATCTTCTTTTTCAAATATTATATTAATTGCTCGTAAAGGTATGGGTTTATTTCTGGGTTCTCTGTTCTGTTCCATTGATCTACATGTCTGTTCTTATGCCAATACCAAGCTGTTTTGAGTACAGTGGCCTTGTAGTATAACTTGATATCAGGAAGTGTGATACCTCCCACTTTATTCTTCTTTTTCAAGATTGCTGAGGCTACTCGTGTTCTTTTTGGTTCCATATAAATTTTTGGAATATGTGTTCTATATCTTTGAAGTCAGTCATTGGTATTTTAATTGGTAGTGCATTGAATTTATAAATTGCTTTGGGTAATATAGACATTTTAATGATTTTTTTCTTTCTATCCATGAACACAGTATATGCTTCCACTTGTTTGTATATTCCTTGATTTCTTTTATCAATGTTTTATAATTTTCTGAGTACGTCTTTAATCTTCTTGGTTAAATTTACTCTTAAGTTCTTTATTTTTGTTGTTTGTTGCAATAATGAAAGGGATTGTTTCCTTAATTTCTCTTTTTGACAGTTCATTGTTACCTCTACTTCCTTTTAAAAAATATTTTACTGAATTTATTGGGGTGACATTGGTTAATAAAATAATACAGATTTCAGGTATACAATTCTATAGTACATCATCTGTACATTGCATTGCGTGTTTACTGCCAAAAGTCAAATTTCCCTCCATTGCTGTCTACCCCTCTACCCTTCTGCACCTCCCCATCCCTTTTCCCTCTTGCGATCTCCACACTGTTGTGTTTTTCTCTTTCTTTGCTTAATCTTTTTCTTTGCTTTGTTTTTCTTTTTACCTCGCTCTACCCTCTCACCTCCTTGTAGCAGCTGTCTACCTGTTTTTAACATAATATCTTGTTATCTTCATGGAGAACCTTCATTGCAGTGGTTCTCAAAGTGTGTGCCAGGGCACACTGGTGCGCTCTAGAAGATTTCCTGGTGCGCCCTATGGTATTCCAGAGAAATATGTGCCTGTTGGGGACCAAAAAACCAACAGGGTTTTTGGGAGTTTAGATTTTTGGGGGACAGAGGTGTGGGGAATTGGCTGTAAGTTGACAGTCTGCCCAACCCCCCACCTCACTTGCCTGATTAGGTTGCAAAAGGCTGTTAAGCTGTGGTGCTGGATTGTTTACACTACCCCCCATGTTCCCCAGAAAGACTGGAGGCAAGTTTCTTCTATCCTTTGTTTGGTATAAAGTTAAAATGATATGTGGTGGGGGTTTTCTGCACTCAACACAATTAAGAGTAAAAAGAGAGGAATTCTTCAATGTATTGATGAGGAAATGAGAGTTTGCCTTTCAGATATATGCCCAAACATTGAAGAAATCGCTAGGACACATCAGGCTCTTGTTTCTCATAAATACAAGAATGAAAAAACTAACACATTCGCACTGGGACCTGTTGAATTTACTAAATCTTACTAAGAATGTATCTATATATATAAAAAGATAACTTTTTTGTAGTTTTTTATCTCTTTTTTACAAATTCTAAAAACCATAACTCAAAAATGTAACATAAAAATGTTTTTTAATGTCAGAATAAATTTAATTTTGTCATATTTATTTTGTTTAATTACCATAAAAGCACGCTTGGGCATTATATTTTTTTCTTTAATATTTGACTTAATTATTATAACATGTTTCTCAGAAATTTATATATAGTGCACCTACAATTATTTGTAGGATTTTAAATGTGCCCCAACTTCAAAACGTTTGAGAACCACTGCTTTATTGGGATAACTTATGTGATTTTTCAGAGATCCTCTTACAAAAATTATACTCCTCTGACACCATGTACTGTCTGTAGTAAAGTGAGCTTATGAGGTGGTATGGCTGGCATTGATGTTCTCCAGGGGACACCTTTGTCAGAGTCACACTCCTGGGTCAGGAGTCTGCCCCTTCAATGAATCATGGTGGTAATGTCCAAACCCTGCTGCCTTCTGTTGCCCTGACAGAAAGTTTCTGTGTTGGGTGGACTCTTCTGCATGTGTACATGGAGACCTTGGGTTTGGCCGACTCTGAGCCTAGAGTAGAATGCGCTGCCTTTTCCTCCCCTCCTTAGCTCTCGTTAGTCCTGAGAGGCAGGACGAGGTGGCGGCTTGTAGGGCCAGGAGCCCCAGGGTATGATTTCCAGGGAGGCTCTGGGCAAGCTGCCTTCCCGGGGGCTTTTCTCCGTCCCCTGCCCAGGTCTCAGCGTTTCCCAGAGGCTCTTGTGGACAAGCCACACTGGCCACTGTGCAGCTGGTTGTGGGCAAGTGAAGAGCAGCATCAGCATCGGACCTGTACCCCTGAGTCTCTGGGGGCAGTGGAGAAGAGGAGGCCTCCGAGACCCTCGAGCTGAGGGAAGAGAGATGGCCGTCCACAAGGGTGTGTGGGAGAATTGGTGTGCTTCAGTGGGGAGAGAGAACCTTATGTGTCTGTTTCTTTTGCCATGAATACTAAGGAGAGATGATGAGGATGATAACATGATGGTGATGAGGAGGAGGAGGAAGAGGTGGCTACAAGGGAGGGGAGGGTTGTTGACAGCACAGGAATAAATGGACCTGTGTAAAAATTTCTCACATTTGACATTTTGTTTCCCAGGGAGTTGATGTTTCCCTAAAATACTGAAAACACTGATCTCTGGTTTGAGCTAGGGACTCTCCCAAATGTTTCTGCTTCTGGTCTGTTGTTCCCACTTATTTGTGGTTGAAACTGTGGTGTACCATGGGATTTCAGGGCCTTTGGAGTGCTCACCTAGGACCTCTTTTTGTAAATGTATTCTTTTGAATACAAAAGAGATACATACTTTAAAATGGTAATATGTGTTCATTAAAAACTTTTAAAAATTCCCAGAAGTCTTGAAAACAAAAAATGAAAGCCCTTTTGCCCCCATGCCATGTCCAGGCTGACTGTGGACTCTTGACCACTCCTGTTCCACCAAAGGGTCTGGACCTGGTGTACGGTCAGCGGGTCACACTACCTCCCCCGTCAGTGCTGGGTAGGGACGGCCTTCTGGTGTGGGGTGGCTGCCTTGGGAAGGAAGAGGGAGAAAAAGGACAGGGCAACTTTGTCATCTTTGTCAAGCGAGGATGTTGGGAAAAGAAGAGTAATCTTTCCCTCAATTTTTTTTTTCTTTTCAAGCCTTGTGCTCTGGGCTGCTAATGTGTATTTAATAGGATTTCTCTCTCTCTCTCTTTTTAAATGTCTATAGTTTTTGCTTCGCAGTTTGAAGCACAGACATTATACCGGCGGGGTGGGACGAGGGAAAACCAAATGGTGCGCTGGACGTTCCTCAGGAGCTCAGCTCAGCAGGCCCCCCTGCCTCCGGGGCCAGGGCATGTGAGGGTCCTGAGGGCGAAGACCGTGCCTCCTTTCCTTTTTTTTTTGTATTTTTCTGAAGCTGGAAACGGGGAGAGACAGTCAGACAGACTCCCGCATGCGCCTGACCGGGATCCACCCGGCACGCCCACCAGGGGCGACGCTCTGCCCCTCCGGGGTGTTGCTCCACCGCGACCAGAGCCACTCTAGCGCCTGGGGCAGAGGCCAAGGAGCCATCCCCAGCGCCCGGGCCATCTTTGCTCCAATGGAGCCTCGGCTGCGGGAGGGGAAGAAAGAGACAGAGAGGAAGGGGGGGGGGTGGAGAAGCAAATGGGCGCTTCTCCCATGTGCCCTGGCCGGGAATCGAATCCAGGTACCCCGCACGCCAGGCCGATGCTCAACCGCTGAGCCAACCGGCCAGGGCCGACCATGCCTCCTTTCTGAAGATGAGGGGTTCCAGCGCTCTATGGCAAATATAATTCAACAGTGTTCGCTCATGAGTGGCTTTTCTTCTTTGAACATTTATTTAGAGATGAAGGGGAAATACAGGAGCCTGTCAAAACCTTGTCGTTCTTGAAACCACGCAGAGTGGTTCTGGCGAAGGGCGTGGGCTCTGCTGGGTCTGTGTTGGAGCCTGGTCTTCTTGCTTTCATGATCAGCCCCAATTCGATCTGGGAAATGAAGGTGTGCTTTTCAATGGATACCTTTTGTTCTCTTTTCCCAGCTGAGTTTTCCTTTGTAGCAGGCGACAGTCACAGGGTGTGAATGAATGGTCTCTCTCTCTGCTTCCTAACGAGTGTTGAGGTCTGCTCCTGGCCCCTTACGCCAGCCCGTGTGTTCCCAAAGGCAGGGCTGGGCCGGAGTCACCTTTCTGTCCTCTCAGCGTTCAGCACATGGTCTCCTGGACCTTTGTGGTCAGTGAGGACCACTGACATTCACAGAGAACAGCTGCTCGGTCGCTGCAAACAGGTTTATTTTTTGCAGGAATTCAAGCTGGGCTATGGTCTGCACTACTCTGCATTCAAATGGGCCTCAGTGCCTGACCTGATTTGTTCAGGCAAAAACCATGGTGTTTCTGAGCATCCTGAGTTATTTTGTGCCTTGGACTATTGCTCCAGTATCCTGGGATGTTCCAGTTTCTGCTTTCCCCAGTTCAGTGGGAGAAGTTTCAGGGTTGGCCAAAAAATAAAAATTTATTTAGCCTCCTTTAAGAGGCATTGTTGATCCTCCCACGACTGGCTTCTGCTACACTGCTCCATGAGCTTTGTCTGCCTTACTGTCTCTTGCCCAGTACCTAGAATACAGATTCCTTGAAGGTGGAGTCTCTGAGTCATCTCTGAACTTCCAGCTTTCAGCCAGGAACTTGGTGGGGACTCAAAAAAGAAAAAAGGTGTGGACTGACTCAGGGAATCTAGCGTTTGGCTATGGTGAGCAGATACAGGGACTGTGAGCAGTAAACCACGTTTGCAAGGGAGAAAGGGTACTGGATGTGAACTGAAGGGCGAGGGACTGGGGAGGCCTGACAAACTGCACGGCCTTCATTCTAGCCTGTCTCTATTTCTTTGTGGCCTGCACTTATCTATTGTCATACTATTGATGGGATAAAGCGTGGCCCTGTGGTACTTTAGAAAATGGAAACAAATGAGAAATGACTGTCCAAAGGTGTCTTCATAGCAGGAGCAGGGCTGGGGGATGAGCCAGCTTGTCCTGACTCCTGGATAAGAGATTCCTGCTGTTGGCCACACTCTCCATTCCTGGTGCCTCTTCATGCCCTGCTGGCAGCCACACCCTGAGCTCTGACACCTTTTCCTTTCCTGGGTTAGAGCTTGAGGGAGAAAGTCAGAACGGAACAGCAAACAGAAGACAGTAAGCACGTAGAATCCCACTATCTAGAGAGAAAGAAGACTGATACAATTCTGGGTCATATGCTCTTTTGTTAATGGTCTTTTTTATCTACTGCGCCACTGCCTGGTCAGACATGCTTCTTAAACTCTTTATTCGCATAACTTATCGTGGACCTTTAATGTATTCATGCTGTGATGCTTTAGAATTCTGAACTTTATTTTTGAGTAAAAGTCACGTGATTGAAAATGGAAAACATATAGATGGACAGACAATGAAATGTCTCCTCCCATCCTTTAACCCGCCTACCGCCCAGTCCCCACCCTCCTCCGTAAGGAAGCACTAGTATTTTTCTGGGTTCTTGCAGGTTTTTTAAATGTACATTCAAGCAAAAAATAAAAATTTATTTTATTTTTACCACTTTTACATATATGGTATTCTGTACATAGTACTCGGTACTTTTTCTTTTTGGCTTAACATTATCTTGGAGACCTTAACTGTTTCAATTACTGTACTATAGGTTTATAATATATTTTAATATCTGGTAAGACAAAGCCTGCCCCATTTTATTTCTAAATTTTTCTTATTGTCCTCACACATTTATTTTGTTAAATTTTAGAATTAGTTTTTCAAGGTGAAAAGCCTATATATCATATTTCTCCATTTATAAGACGCATCTTTTTTCCAAAAATTTGGGGTCTAAAATCTGGCTGCGTCTTATACAGTGGTTGTAGATTTTTTTAACTTGCATTTCCCGCTTTTTTTTGCGCTTGTTTTTGCACTCATTGTTGAAGACAGTGATTCGTCATCAAACACAGATGAGAACAAGCTTATGGATGGGAGTTTTAATATTGTGAGGAGTTGTATGAATTTTATGATGAATAAAACTTAAGATCAATATCTTTATGTAATACATTTTTTTTTTCAAATATCGGGCCCCAAAATTAAGATGTGCCTTATACATGGAGCATCCTATACGTGAAGGAATACAGTATTTGCAGTTTCAATTGGGAAAGATTAACATCTTTGTAGTATAGAAGCCCTTAAATCCTATTTTCACAGAATTACTTACATGCAGACCTCTTTTCTCATATTGATTTGCTCATCCATTCACCGGCAGAATGCCTCCTGTGCTTCCTGCGTGCGAGAGGCAAGCTGGACGTGGTTTTGCTCTCCTAAAGCTTCCATGCTGGGGAAGAATGTGAGAAATAACTAGGCAGTTACATCGTGTTTTAAATGTTATGGATAGGAAAGCACAGAGTATACACTGGAGAGAAGATAGAACCCAGAAATGGATCTTTGAGGGTGTGAATTGGGGAGAAAGTTGGAAGGATTATCAGGAGAAAGCCAGAATTCACTGATGTCTGAACAGAGACCTTAAGATTGAGAAGGAGTTAGCCTGTTGGAGATAGAAAAGTGGAGGCAGAGAGACAAATTTCAGGCCAGAGGGAACAGCCTGTACAAAGACCTAAAGATGAGGAAGAAATAGGCCAATTAGAAGGATTAAAAGATGCTCATGATAGCTGGAACATGAAGTGGAAGAGGGGATAGGAAGAAAGGAGGAGGATGGAATCGGACTTTGCAATCCAAATGAAAGCCTTTTTCCAGAGGGCTGTGGGCAGTCATCAGATTGTTTAAGTCCGTGTATTAGTTTCTGAGGTCCGTGTGGCGTAGTACCACAGGCTGGGCGGCTTATAGCAACTGAAATGTATTGTCTCACAGTTCTGGAGGACAGACGTCTGAAACCCTGGTATTGGCACGGTGGAGGTGCCAGGGAAGGGTCAGTTCCAGGTCTTTCTCCTTGCTTCCGGTAGCCTCAGCCATTACTTGGCTTACAGATGGCTGTCCTCTCCCTGTGTCCCTCCACATGGCATTCTCCCTGTGTGCATGTCTGTCTCTAAGCCTCAAAGTTCCTCTTTTTATAAAGACACCAGTCATATTGGATTGAATTCACCCTAATGACCTCATATCAACTTAATTATCTCTGTATTGACCCTATCTCCAAATAAAGTCACTTTCTAAGTTACATATAAAGTTTTGGAGAACATAATTTAGCCCGTAACAGTTGGGGAGTGACAGTGATATGACTTGCATTTTAAACTGACAATACTGGAGGTTGGGTGGGAGGGAAGGGGAGATTTGAGGGCACAGAAACGATGAAACTGGCTGCACTTCAGGGAGAGATACGGGTCAGGCCTGGAGAAATGACAGTGGCCTTGCAGAGGAGGGGATGATTAATGAGAGAGCAAGAAACAGAATTCTAGAACTCAGTGATTATAAGTCTGTGAGAATTGAGGGCACCAGCGTGTCTATTATAAATGACATATTGAACACAACCCTTTACCTTGGCTCCTTAAGCCCAATTAAAATGAGAGTGAGGCCCTGGCTGTTTGGCTCAGCGGTAGAGCATCAGCCGGGCATCTGGATGTCCTGGGTTCAATTCCCGGTCAGGGAACACAGGAGAGGTGATCTTCTATTTCTCCCCACCCCCTCTCCCCTTTCTGTCTCTCTCTCTTCTCCTCATGGAGCCGTGGCTCGATGGATTTGAGCACGTTGGTCCTGGGTGCTGAGGATGGCTCCATTGAGCCTCCACCTCTGGTGCTAAAAACTAGCTTGGTTGCGAGTGGCCCAGATGGGCAGAGCATGGGTTGCCAGGTGGATCCCAGTAAGGGAGTATGTGGGAGTCTGTCTCTGTATCACCCCTCCTTTCACTTAAAAAATAAATGAGAGCGAAAACACTGGGAGAGGAGGACGATGGCAACACAACTGGGATAGCTGGAAAAGAGATCAGTGAACTGTAGGTAACTGGTAAGCAGACCAGAGACAGAAGGAGCTCAAGCCTATAGCATAGAAGCACAGAGAACAGTTGGGCCACATCAGGGAGCCCCAGAGAGCTTCAAAATCAGAGGGGCCAGGCACCTCTGAAAGTGGGGGTAGGGCAGAGAAAGTCTGTGTGAGGAGTCACATTCCTTCCCACCTGTGCAGTATGGTAATTGAACCTCCTTGACACCTGCAGAAGACCCATGGTTTATTCTTCAGGTTATCACTTGTGAGATTAAAGTGGAAGAACCCTGGGGGCGGTCATATCTGCATGACACCAAGAGCATAGGCATAACCCTCCCAGACAAGTGCTGAAACCACTCCTTGATGAGAAGTTGAAGAGCCCAAAGGAAAAGCGGCATAGACACTGAAAGTTGGAAGTTATTCAGGAAGATGTTCTGAACCAGTTCTCTCTTCCAACTGACAAATCGCTCTGTGGAGACAGACCTTGCGACTGTTTGTTATTGCTTCATTCTTAAATACAAGGGGACAACCCCATCAAGATCATTAGACATTTGATAACTTTCTCCGATATGATCAAAATATGAACCAATATAATTAGAAGAGTAAAAATAATCAGCCTCTGTAGTTGCAAACAAACAGAAAAGGGAACACAGGAAACAATGCGTGGGGGTGGTAGGAAACCTTTCCTACAGTTTAAAAACATCCTCAGATTATAGGAAATATTGTATTCATAAAATAAAAAGAGGAGCTGCTAAAAAATAACATTGAGAAAAAGAGAGCTCTTAGAAATTTAACGTATAATACCAGAAATGAAAACTTAAGTTGAAGGGCTAGAAAGAAGAGTTGAGACATTCTCCCAGAAATTAGAACAAAAAGGCAGAGATGGAAACTATGAGAGAAACATTAGAGACTTTGTTTAGGAGGACAAACATCCAAATAAATGCTACCAGAGAGAGAAACCTGAGGAAACTATTAATGAAATGCTTTTAGAAAGTTTTCCGGAACTGAGAAATAAGAGCTTCCATATTTAGAGGTCCCATTAGTTCCCAGCCCATCAGCTTCTGAGAATAGATTTATAACAGGCTACATCTTTGTAATGCTGGTAGCTGAGGCCAGGCAGGTTCACACTGGATTCAGGCAGATGGTAGAGAAATTGCAGAGCCGGAAAGCGTTGGGCCATTCCTGTTTATTAGATTCTTGCAATGGCGGGTGAGCAGATAGGCAGGGGAAAACCTCTCCTCATGGTCGCCAGCAAGTGGTCAGGAGAACATCTCCTCGCGGTGGTGGGCAAGTGATCCGTGCCAAGGGAAAGCACCTGTAGCCTAACATAGGCTACACACGTGTGGCTCTGCCAGGTGCTCATGCGCCAATCGTGCAAAGTGCTAGCGAGCAAGCCTAACACAATAGTCTTCATGAACTTGTAGAACATAAAGCACCAAAACTGATCCTGCAAGTTCCCAGAGAGGAGACATAAGCTATTGCTGCATAACAAATTACTTCGACATGTAGTGGCTTAGAAAAGGGAGGGGCAAACTTTTTCTTAAAGTACGTATTTTAGACGTTGGGCCACAGTCTCCTCAGTTCTGCCACTGCAGCACAAAAGCAGGCAGAGAGCATGCCTAAATGAGTGGTTATGATTGCGTTGTAATAAAACTTTGTTTACAAAAGCACACAGCTATTTCAGGGCTACGGTTTGCCAGCCCTGGCTCAGAACGACATCCTGCGTCACAGTTTCTGTGGTTTACTGGGACCTTCAGCTCTGGGTCTCACCAGGCTGCCATTCGGCATTAGTCAGGACTGAGATCCACCAGGTTTGACCAGGGTGGTCTGCTCCCTCGCTATTCACGTGGCTCTTTGCAGGGCTGTTCTTGTGGCCTTTGCGTCAAGGGCCTCAGTTCCTTGCCACTCGGTTCTCTCTGTAGGCAGCTTGCATCATCAGAGTGAGCAGCCACAGTCTTAACCGTGGAGGTGACATCCCATCACTTTACCATATTCCCTTTGTTAATAACAAGTTGTTAAGTCCAGTCCATGTTCAAGAGGAGAAAATTGCCAGTATGAGAATGCAGACACCAGAGATGGGGATCATTGGGGCCACCTTAGGAGGCTGCTTAACTCAAGATGAAAAGAGAAGAGGTTATGTACAAAGGGTTATCAGTGTTTTTATACAATAGCAACCCTGGAAGCTACAGACAATGGAGCAATGTCTTTACAGTTCCTAAAAGGAATAAACATTTAATTCTAAAGAAAACAAAGTTTTACTAGAAAGGAAGTACAGTTGCTCATCTGTGGATAATATATATTTATGCTATAAACACTAAATAGTAAGCTATGTAAATGTTATGATCAGACCCATTAGGATGACGGGGCAGGGGGAGAGATGCACGTGGAGGTGTGTGTAAAGGGACTAAAGCTTCACCTTTCAGGTGGTGAGTCAGTAGATGGCAGATTTAGAAACATGGAGGCAGATTCTTGAAGAAACAGCTAAAATAATTTGGTTGTCTCTGGGGAAATAGCGACAGGCGAGGCAAACATAGCTAGGCTTTACATATTACTTGATGTTAATGGAAATGAGCTTTAAGAAGAGGAGATCTAAATGCAGCGTGGTGTCCAGGATTGGATTCTGGAGAACAGAAAGACAGTAGTGGGAAAATGTAAACCTCGAATAGTCTCGAGTTTCATTAATAGTAAAGTTAGTTTCTTCATTGAGACAGAAGTATCATAGTAATGTAAGACATTAACGTCAAGGTGAACTGGGTGAGAAGAATGTAGTAACTCTATATTCTCTTTGCAACGTTTTTGTCAATTTAAATTTATTCCAAATTAGAATGATTATTTAAGGAAAAAATAGAGAAAGGCAAGATGCAGAAGGCTGTGTCCATGCTCTCAGGCTCTGAGTGGACGGTGGGCACTTCCTAAGCTGTGGATACATGAAAAGGGGCACTTTGGGTGGGTGGGTAGGGAAAGAGGACAGGCTCAGTTGTACCCACTTCAGGGAAGTCTGTGTATCCAGGTGCATCAACTGTCCTCTAGACAGGCCCCCAGTTAGAGACCGAGGAGTGTGAGCACCAGTCCTTGGGTTACTGACCAGGAGCAGGTAGAATGTATGCATGGAGCATGTGTGAGAGAGAAGAGGAAAGGACTTAGGGTAGAGCTCTGGTGAATACCAAAAACATGAGGAGAAAAAGTACTATTTTTGCAGTTTGAGTTTCATTCCTGATTGTTGTTCTGTGTATTGATTTGCTTATTTTTATGAGGCCAGTTACTGAACTTCTACATATATTTTTTAAGCATGCATGTACGAGAGAGAGAGAGAGAGAGACAGACAGATGAGAAGCATCAGTAAGTTCTTCGTTGTGGCATCTTAATTGTTCATTGATTGCTTTCTTATATGTGCCTTGGAGGGAGGGGGTTTCCAGCCAAGCCAGTGACCCTTTGCTCAAGCCAGCAACCTTCAGCTTCAAACCAACGACCTCTGGGCTCAAGCCAGCAACCATCAAGTCATGTCTATGATCCCACACTCAAGCCAACGACCCCGCGTTCAAGCCAGTGAGCCCGCTTTCAAGCCAGCAACGTCAGGGTTTTGAGCTTAGGTCCTCTACGTCCCAGGCTTATGCTCTAACCGCTGCACCACCACCTGGTCAGGCCTACATGATTCTAATCAAGAGCTAGCAAATTACAAAGACTTTGGAAGCCATGCAGAATTAAGGGTGAAACTGACCTTATATGTAGGTAATAGGGAATGGTATGAACCATGGCAAACTGAAGTATGCCCGCTCTGCCCAGAGCGGGAACTTCAGGTACAACTCCAGCTGTTTGTTGCTAGGCAAGGGCTGTGGGATTTAGAGAAACAACTTTTATTTATAAGTCAGAAATAAAGAGTTTTATGTGAAACTTCCCAATCTTTGAGTGTTGGTGATGAATTATTTGTAATTTTTGCTAACTCGGTAGAACATGTCTGTTGACAAAAGAGTGGCTTGTAGGCCACCTGTTTGTGCCTGTGTTCAAATTCTTTCCTCTGTGTGTGGCCCGGTCTTGTTCTTTCCCAGGCCGCAAACATCTATCTATACATTTAATCTTCAGTACCCCAGCAGACTGGCAACTGAGGTTTTGATGAAGATATTGATAAGTTTGGATCTAGCACATATTCCTACATAGACCTGTTTATTAAATCCCAGTGCCCCAGAAGCACTGGCTTGCTGATGTAGACTGAATGCAATTTGCCAGATATTTAGTTTCTTGCTTAAAGGGACTTTATTTATCTCATGGTTGCCTCTTGCCACCGATGACCATGTCATAGAGTACAGGGTCTGATTTCATGCCAAGGAGACAGCGTGGCTCTAAGGCCTGTGGGCCTATTATTCTAGCTAGAAGATTCAGCTAACCCGCAGGACCTGCTCTTTAGATAACCATGCCAGAGTATCGCACATTTTCCTTTCTGGTATTCGCAAATGAATCTTGTGTTTTTATTTCCACCCATGCTGCTGGTGGCAGCTGGGGAGGAACATAGATTTAGCATTAGAAGGAAAAACTGCAGACCCTCGAGTGAAGTGTATGGACCTGCAGTCTTCCAGTCTTGTATCCTGGAAGTCCTTTGTGCATACAGACGTATCTCTTCCAGTTGTCCCGGCATATTCTCAGTCCCCACGAAGTCTCAGGAACACCGGGTTTCCTGGAATGTATTTTGCCACTTTCCTGAGAGTCCCAGATACAAATCTGGAGATGCAGCTCTCGTTTCCCACCTGCCCTTCGCTGTGTGGCCCGATCAAAAGTCTTTAGTTTACACGTGGCTTTGAATTCGGAGAAGAAAGCATTGTAAGTATTTTTCACATGATCAGTTATCAACCTGCTATTAAAACTTGGCAAGATGATCTTTTTTGGCTTCTTCATATAGCTGAAGAATGTTTTTCTGTTTATGTCTTTTGAGTTGCATCTTATTTCTTGCTTAAACTTTATGATAACTACTTTTTGTGGAAGACTTTCTCTTTTGCCTTTTGATTGGTACCTTGGAATTTTTTAAAAGTAGAGCTGGCATACAATATGGTATCAGTTTTAGCTGTACAATATAGTGATTCGACATTTATCTACATTACATAATCACCACACCAAGTCTAGTAACCAACTGGGGCCTTTGAATTACCATCACTTTGAGGTGTCTTGTCGGAGGCACTGTTGTCTCTGGCTTCTCTTCCTTCATGGGGTCTTGGAACTGAAGATTATATGTACATAATGCTTGCTTTATATTATGAATCTGATTAAGCTCGTAAAATTTCAATTTTGTAAGTATGAACCTTTTTTTTTTTTTTTTAGGAAGTCAGCATGGTGTTGTAGCAAAGTATGAGATTTAGAATTAGAAATTAGATTATATATTTTGTGTGAAATTTCTTACCTACAGAAAGCAGTGGGTCAGTAACTCTTAAAATTTATAAAAGATTTAAAGGTGTGAGTTTTGCCTGTCACTGGCTAAGTGATCTTGGTTGGGCAGGGTTCTCTGAACCTTGGCTTTCTCATGTTGTTGCTAGGGATGCTGTCCCTACCTGTGGACCAGACTGAATTATTATTAAGGATCAAATGAGGTGGTGGGTAAGTCAGTTCAGAATGGATGTCAATAAATTACATTGCTGCTCTTATTTTAAAATATGCTGTGGCAGTTTGCTCTTTGAAGAAAACATAAGAAATATTAATGATCACCATATTTCAATGAGTTTTCCTAAAGGTGCAGATATCATTCTACACTGTAACCTCCAGTGAGAGGAAGGACTGTAAGAGATTAATTCTGGCCACTGCTGAGTGCTTTTACCCATAATAGCTCCTTGAATCGTCACAAACATTCAAGAGAAAGGCCTTAGTTTTGTATCTGTATGAAGACAGGGAGGTCATATTGCCGGGAATGCCTGGCTGGAGAACCCAGCCCTCCAACCTGCACAGGCCAGTCTGGATGTCCACTGATTGTCGTGGCACATGCTGGATCCAGTCCCCACCCTCACCGGCTTGTTTCCTGACCAGTCATGGCTCCAGGCCTTTGAGGCAGTCGTAGAAGCCTGGAGCCAAGAGGGTTTCTGCCCAAAGTGGACCCCAGAGTGAACCTCAAAGTTAATCACAGGATACTAGCTGCAGCTTGAGGGAGCTTCCAGGAAGCTGTTAGTTCTAGATATTTAAAGTTCTTATCCAGATGGGAGGATAAATGGACAAGAGTCCAAATTCACCTTAGTATATGTGGGACATAGGATGGAGTCCCCCAAAGGGATTGTTTCAAATCCAGCATTAGCCTTAGCTAACTTTGCTAGGCTTATTGTATCAAAAATAATGAGGTGTGGCTGCGGCTTTTCCTGATTTTGTATTTCTGGATTGAGGTACAATTTTCAAGAGTAGTTTGTTGGCCTGAAATTATATGTAGTACAAAAGAAATATAGATAGGAAAGATCTCTCTGTTGATGGAGCAGGAGGAGAGACATGGGATTGCTTTAAAAGGATTGGAGGGAGGTCCGTCACCACCTCTCTGCCTTCTGAAGGGACTTTGTCTCTGATGAGCCACAGGCAGGAAGAAGTTTATGAATCTCACCCAAACTTGGGAGACCTCCACTTTGGTCTCCTAAGCCCTTGTCTCAGGGCTGTGTTTTCAGTAAGGCTTTGTTTTATTTTCTGCTTGATCCTTCAATCTTGGTGCCCCCGGCGTCATACCCCGTTTTTAGAGAATAGACCTCTGGGTGATTTCCCACCTTCCCTCGCTTCAGTCGTCTGCCCTGCACTGAAGATTCCTAGCTCTGTGGCGTGTTCACATCGGATTTCTCTTTCTGTCTTCCGAGGCTGCTGCTGTCCCGGTGTTTTCCAAGCAGGTAAACAGTAAGCTAGAGCCTGGCTGGCATTCCCAGCTCCTCCCTCCCTCTTGCCTGGTCACTGCTACCAGTCCTATTCACGTGACCTTGACTTTTCTCTCTTAAAGCAATCCTCTCTCTCCCCATGGCCACTCTTGTAGTCTTGGCCCTCGCTGCTGCTGCGCAGGCTCCTTGCCCTACCTGATAGCTTTGTCAATATCCTTGTTCCCTTGGGCTCCATCCTCCAGCATGCCCCCAGACGATCTCTCAGAAACACATGTCTGACAATGCTACCCCTTTGGTCAAAACCATGCAGGTCTTTCCTTTATGTCTGTGACCAAGTCCCAGCCCTGTTGCTTAGTAGTCAGGGTGCCTAGCTGTGCCCTTGCTGACACCATCCCAGCTTTTCCTCCAGGAAGACACCGGCACCCCTACTAGAGTCACAGGGCTTCTCACCATTTGCAAAAGACTCTGCAATGTCATCCCTCTGGGCTTTGCTTGGAATGTACCTTCTGCTTCAAAGGACCAGGGAAAACACCTCTGCTGACATTAAGCTCAAGTGTGATTCCTCTATTGGCTTTTCTGATTCCTCCTTCTGCTGCTTCTCTTCCCTTCTTCTGCCTCTGTCCCCTCCTCCTCGGAGCACTGTGTGTTACTAAGCCAGCCTCTGTCCCCTCCTCCTCGGAGCACTGTGTGTTACTAAGCCAGCCTCTGTCCCTCCTCCTCGGAGCACTGTGTGTTACTAAGCCAGCCTCTGTCCCCTCCTCCTCGGAGCGCTGTGTGTTACTAAGCCAGCCTCTGTCCCCTCCTCCTCGGAGCACTGTGTGTTACTAAGCCAGCCTCTGTCCCCTCCTCCTCGGCACACTGTGTGTTACTAAGCCAGCCTCTGTCCCCTCCTCCTCGGAGCACTGTGTGTTACTAAGCCAGCCTCTGTCCCTCCTCCTCGGAGCACTGTGTGTTACTAAGCCAGCCTCTGTCCCCTCCTCCTCGGAGCACTGTGTGTTACTAAGCCAGCCTCTGTCCCTCCTCCTCGGAGCACTGTGTGTTACTAAGCCAGCCTCTGTCCCTCCTCCTCGGAGCCCTGTGTGTTACTAAGCCAGCCTCTGTCCCCTCCTCCTCGGCACACTGTGTGTTACTAAGCCAGCCTCTGTCCCCTCCTCCTCGGAGCCCTGTGTGTTACTAAGCCAGCCTCTGTCCCCTCCTCCTCGGAACACTGTGTGTTACTAAGCCAGCCTCTGTCCCTCCTCCTCCTCGGAGCACTGTGTGTTACTAAGCCAGCCTCTGTCCCCTCCTCCTCGGAGCACTGTGTGTTACTAAGCCAGCCTTGTCCCCCTCCTCCTCTGAGCATTGTGTGTTATTAAGGCAACCATCTATTCCTCCTCAGAGTACTGTGTATTTCTAAGGCAACCTTCATCTACTCCTCCTCGCAATACTGTGCGTACAGCATGTACTCAGGACTGTTATTTGTGTCATTTCCTCTACCATAGTGTAGTTTGTGCTTGAGGAGATGTGTCTTGTGCCTGGTTAGAGCCCTGCACGGAGCCAAGCACACAGAGGTTCTGTCATTGGACATGACTGAGGAAACCGCCAACACCCAGGTGAATGTTGAGAAGAGGAGCTATTGCTTGGCTTTGTTGGAGTGCTCACCTAGATTTTTCACAGCTCACATTTTCTTTACTGCGGGTGTGCCCGATCATGGACTTTTTGAGCCAGCCAGCTATCCTTCGTAAAGGGAGCTTGTCTGCCTCTTGGAAGTATATGGCTTCTAGAACCTTGGGATTCCTTGAGATGTTGGGTGCGGGCCTAAGAGACTGGGGCAGAGGCGATTCCCATCAGCTGGTTCTTGACCTCTAGTCCTTTTAATAAACTCAGGGTCAGCGATGGGAGCTGGGAATTTTGCATATCCACTGGGGAAGTTGTTCCTGAAAGGAGTCCTGTTGGGGACTCCTTTTAAGGGTATGGAAGCTCCCATACCTCACACAATCAACTGCCACTCTGCGAGGGGACAGGCCAGTGAGCTCAGGGCTGTGCCTTTGCACAATGGCGTTGCCTGTCCTAATGCCTGGAAGCAGAAGGCAGCAGAGTACTGTAGAAAGAGGAACGCTGTTTGCTGTTTCCTCTACAGTTGAGTACCTGGGGATTTTTCCCAGATAGATTTTTCTCTTGTCCTTTTAAAAAAAAAAATCAATGAAAAGCTTTCCTAATAGATGTCGGAAAGCCAGTTCTAGGGCACTGATAGTCACCAATAAAGAGGCCCTGGCTGTCTCTCCCTGTCCCCTGACTGACTTTCCACACCTGTGTTGTCATCTGGAGAATGCCGAGCGCCTGCAGATCCCTACTTCACGGACACCACCTGGCACATGATCCGACCTGTGGCTCACCAGGCTCCAGGCTCGGTCAACTGCTTCCAGCTTACTGCAGAAAAGTCTTGCTTGCCTGACTGGTGATGGCGCAGTGGACAAAGCATTGACCCAGAACGCTGAGGTTGCCATTTCAAAACTCCAAGGTTGCTGGCTCTGGCTATAAGCTCATTGGCATGGGGTCGCTGGCTTGAGCAGGGAATCATCCACAAGATCCCGAAGCTCACCAGCTTGAGCCCAAAGGGTCGCTGGCGTGAGAAACCCAAGGTCACTGGCTTGAGCAAGGGGACGTTGGCACAGCCCCAGTCAAGGCTTGAATGAGAAGCTCAATGTACAACTGAAGTGAAATCAACTACCAGTTGATGCTTCTTACCTTCTCTTTCTCTTCCTGTTTCTCTCTCTTGCTCCACCCCCAAAAAAGTCTTGCTGTCCTCTCTGTTGAACCCCATGCAGTTCCATCTTCGTGGGTGGCATGTGGAGCTGCATTGAGCCTTCCTCTCCCCTCTTCAGCTGGCGTTCATTCTTCTCTGTGCCCTGTGCTGCCCTGCCTCTGGGGGTGTAGGACTCTGCTGTCAGTCTGGGTGCCCACACCCCATTTCCTATTTGAAATATAGTCTCCCTGGGTCTTGGTTGAATGCCACCAGGGGACCGTAGAATGTGCTAAGGACAGTCCAGGTTGAAATCCTGACTTGGCTGCCATCTAGCTCAGTCTTTGGGCAGTTCACCTCCCTCAGAGCCTCTTCCTATAGAAGGTGGCGTGGTCAGCCTGGTTGTCAGGATGGAGTAAAATGACCTGTAAATCAAAACTTGGCAGTGGGAGGTGTTTATGAATGTCTTTCTCTTCTGTTTCCTTTTATGTAGTTCTTTTTCCTGGTCTTCCTAACTGTAAGGAATCTTCCTCCTGTGAATTCTTAAACATTTCGTAGCTTAATGGTAGAATGTAGAACTTCCCACCTTTATTTTATTTTATTGTTATTTTTTTCTTTTTCAAGTGAGAGGAAGGGAGATAGACAGACTCCCATATGAGCCCTCACTGGGATCCACCCAGCAACCCCATCTGAGGCCGATGCTCTGCCCATCTGGGGCCATGCTTGCAACGCCTGAGGTGGAGGTTCCATGGAGCCATTCTCAGCACCCAGGGCCAATGCACTTGAACCAATTGAGCCATGGCTGGGGGAGGGAAAGACAGACAGAGAGAGAGAGAGAGAGAGAGAGAGAGAGAGAGAGAAGGGAGAGGGGAAGGGGGGAGGGGCAGGGGTGGAGAAGTTGATGGTCGCTTCTCCTGTGTGCCCTGAGAATTGAACCCAGGACATCCACACACCAGGCTGATGCTCTAGCAACCAGCCAGGGCCCCCACCTTTATGTAAATTGGTATAGGTGAGTTTCTCATCTTCCTAATGTGCTTTAGCAGCTGTTGTCTTTGTCTCCCATGAAGCTCCGCCCAGCTCCTCACCAGGTTTCCTGGCTCCATACATACATACTTGCTGAGTGCCTGAGCATTACACTAAGTTCCAAGTCAGTCTACCAGAGGTGACTGGGTGCCCTCGGAGACAGCCAGCCTGCCTTTCATTGTGTTTATTACCTGCCCTGGTTTTGGTTCTATATTAAAATGTGTATTTTAAGAGGAAATAAATGAAAGCATATGCAGTGACAGCCTTTCCATGTGGGCCCTAGTGTTCTCTAATACAGATCACCATGGCAACATGGTAGCCTTCAGATTTCACCAGTTAAGATGAACTCTCCTGCCCACAGATGCTAAGCAGCTTGGTCACCATTACGCAGTGCTCCCTGCAGAGGTCTCTTCCTGAAAGACAGTAGACCTCATTACCAGGAACCCTTCCTTGGTCCCAGGTCGATAGCACCCTGGCCCCTTGCATCCCCTGTGTCTCCCTATTGCCGGACTCCGTTCTCTGTAACAGCCTGGCCCCTGCTGCCCAGGCCTCAAGGCATTGTCAATAGGACTGAGAAAGCCTGCGGTGAGCTGACAGGGATATTGGCCAGTGGCGCTGTGGTGTATATACCTACTATATCTGTTTCCATTCCCACAGGAAGGCCAGGAAAGTCGAAGGTGAAGTTTTAAGGTTGTTTAGCAGGTCAGCTTGAAGCTCCTGGTACAATCTGGGCAGCTTTGTTGTATCTCTCAGCCAGCTCCATCTCCCCTGGCTGGCCCCACCCAGTGCAGTCTGCGGTGGCAGACTCTAGCTTCCCTTTCTGCAAAACTAGTCTGTCCTCTGAGCCCCCCTCTCACTGTGTCATGATGGAAAGGTGAGATTGTAAGCTTCTGGCTTCATACTTTACCCAGGAAAAAACAAATATGAGTGTATATTTTTTTCTGGTAACAGAACACATTGAAGACATGTGCAGGAACAATGGACCTGAATTCTGACAGCCGCTCAGGAAGGCATGCCAGCATTCTTTATGCCCATCAGTCTCAGAATGATGTGTGGCCAGCACCTATTCCTGGGCAGTGTGGCTTCCCTTGCTCATTATCTAATAGCAAAGGGTGCCTCTCCAGCCAGGCTTTTGGATATTTCATGAAGATAGTTTCAGCTTTGGGGAAGTTGGGAAAACTAGAAGGTTCTTAGCAGAGAAAAAGATATGTTTACCCCTTGAGACCCTCCCATAAAAGACTATGCATGTAACAGGCTCAACTGCTCCTGTACCTCAGTCGTGACCCTCGTGAGGCATGGAAGCCAGCTAGCCACCTCTTCCCAGTTTGCAATCCTTGGCCCTCAGCATTTCCCAGCTGATGAGGTCATGAGTGGCCACAGCTGACTGAGGCCTCTTTTGACAGGCGTCTAAATTGACACAGATATGCATATCAGGTTTTGAGTGTGCATATGGGAAAATGGGACCTACTGTAGTGTTCCCAGCCCATTGCCCCCTTCTCAGGGAGCTGCCCTCTTCTCTGCTAGAGGCACTCTTTTCTCATGAGCGTTCTAGCTTCTTCCTTTGGTCAACCTGGCCACAGTGGTTGGTCAAGGTATTTATATATATATATATTATAGATATATATATCTATAATATATATATATATAATTGAAGTATAATGTAAATGCATGGATCTTAAGTCAACAATTCCACACTTTTTTTTTCTTTTTTTCCAAGTGAGAGGAGGAGAGAGACAGACAGACTCCCACGTGTGCCCCGACCAGGATCCACCTGGCAACCCCCATCTTGGGCCAATGCTCTGCCCATCTGGGGCCATACTCCCAACTGAGCTATTTTTAGTGCCTGAGATGGAGGATCCACAGAGCCATCCTAAGTGCCTGGGGCTGATGCTCTGGAATCAGTCAAGCCATGGCTGCAGGAGGGGAAGAGAGAGAGAGAGAGAAAGGGGAGGGGAGGTGGAGACGAAGATGGTTGCTTCCTCTGTGTGCCCTCAGTGGAAATCGAACCTGGGACATCCACATGCTGGGCCCACGCTCTACCACTGAGTGAACCAGCCAGGGCCCAATTCCACACATTTTTAATTTTTATTTTATTTAATCAATTAATTTTAACGGGGTGACATTGATCAATTAGAGTGCATAGATTTAGACAAAACATCTCCATATCATTTTCACATTTGATTATGTTATATACCCATCACCCAAAAACAAATTGTCCTCTGTCACCTTTTATGCCCCTCCCCTGCCCCCACCCCTCTCCTACCCCCTCTCTCTCCTCCCTTCCCCTCCCCCTGGTAACCACTGCACTCTTATCCATGTCCATGAGTCTCAATTTTGTGTCCCACCTATGTATGGAATCATACAGTTCTTAGTTTTTTCTGATTTACTTATTTCACTCAGTATAATGTTACCAAGGTCCATCCATGTTGTCGGAAATGATCCAATGTCATCATTTCTTATGGCTGAGTAGTATTCCATAGTGTATATGTACCACATCTTCTTTATCCAATCCTCTACTGAAGGACTTTTTGGTTGTTTCCATGTCTTGGCCACTGTGAACAATGCTGCAATGAACATGGGGCAGCATGTGTCTTTACATACCCATGTTTTTGAGTTTTGGGGGTATATACCCAGTAGAGGGATTGCTGGGTCATATGGTAGTTCTATTCTTAATTTTTTGAGGAACCACAACACTTTCTTACATAATGGTTGTACTACTTTACATTCCCACCAACAGTAAATGAGGGTTCCTTTTTCTCCACAGCCTCTCCAACACTTAACTGTCTTGTTGATAATAGCTAGTTTAACAGGCGGGAAGTGGTAACTAATTGTAGTTTTTTTGGTTTTTTTTTTTCTCATTGTAGTTTTGATTTGCATTTCTCTGATAGCTAATGAAGATGAGCATCTTTTCATATATCTGTTGGACATTTGTATTTCTTCCTGGTAGAAGTGTCTGTTATGTCCTCTTCCCATTTTTTATTGGACTGTTTGCTTGTTTGTTGTTGAGTTTTGTGAGTTATTTGTATATTTTGGATATTAGGCCCTGATCTGTGCTGTTGTTTGAAAATATCATCTCCCATTTAGTTGGCTGTCTGTTTGTTTTGTTGTCAGTTTCTCTTGCTGTGAAAAAGCTTCTTCATCTGATGTAGTCCCATTCATTTATCTTTGCCTTCACTTCCCTTGTCAAATTCATAAAATGTTCTTTATGGCCAAGGCCCATGAGTTTAGTACCTATGTTTTCTTCTATGTAATTTATTGTTTCAGATCTTATATTTAAGTCTTTGATCCATTTTGAATTAATTTTGGTATAAGGAGACAAACTATAGTCGAGTTTTATTCTTTTGCATGTGGCTTTCCAATTTTCCCAGCACCATTTATTGAAGAGGCTTGCTTTCTTCATTGTGTGTTTTTGGCTCCTTTATCAAAGATGATTTGATCATATATATGTGGTTTTATTTCTGGGCTCTCAATTCTGTTCCATTGGTCTGAGTGTATTTTTCTGCCAATACCATGCTGTTTTGATTATCGTGGCTCTATAATATAATTTGAAGTCAGGTATTGTAATGCCCCCAGCTTTGTTCTTTTTCCTTAGGATTACTTTGTCTGTTGGGGTTTTTTTATACTTCTATATAAACCTGATGATTTTTTGTTCTATTTCTTTAAAAAACGACATTGGAATTTTGATGGGAATTGCATTAAATTTGTATATGGCTTTGGGTAATATGGTCATTTTAACTATATTTATTGTTCCTATCCAAGAACAAGGAATATTTTTTAATTTCATTGTATCTTTTCAGTTTCCCTTAACAAGGCTTTGTAGTTTTCATTATATAGGTCCTTTACATTCTTTGTTATATTTATTCCTAGGTATTTTATTTTTTTGTTGCAACAGTAAAAGGGATTATTTTTTTTAGTTTATTTTCTGAAGTTTCATTGTTGGCATATAGGAGGGCAGTAGACTTCTGTATATTAATTTTTTATCCTGCAACCTTACTGTATTGATTTATTGTTTCTCATAGTCTTTTTGTGGAGTCTTTGGGGGTTTTGATGTATAGGATTATATCATCTGTAAAAAGAGAAACCTTAAATTCTTCTTCCCCAATATGAATGCCTTTTATTTCTTTCTTTTGTCTGATTGCTCTGGCTAGAACTTCCAGCACTATGTTGAATAAGAGTGGAGAGAGTGGGCAACCTTGTCTTGTTCCTGATTTAGAGAAAAAGTTTTCAGTTTTTTGCCATTTAATATGATGTTAGCTGATGGTTTGTCATAAAAGGTCTTTATGATGTTGAGATATTTTCCTTCTATACCCATTTTGTTCAGTGTTTTAAACATAAAATGATGTATTTTATTGAATGCCTTTTCTGCATCTATTGATAGGATCATATGGTTTTTGTTCTTTGTTTTGTTGATATGGTGTATTACATCAACTGTTTGACGTATGTTGAACCATCCTTGTGATTCCGGGATGAATCCCACTTGATCATGATGAATTATTTTTTTAATGTGTTGTTGTATTTGATTTGCTAGTATTTTGTTTAGGATTTTAGCATCTGTATTCATTAGAGATATTGGTCTATAGTTTTCTTTTTCTGTGTTGTCTTTGCCAGGTTTTGGTACAAGGGTTATGTTGGTCTCATAAAATGTGTTTGTAAGTATTGCTTCTTCTTCAATTTTTTGGAAGACTTTGAGTAGAATAGGAACCAAATCTTTGAATGTTTGATAGAACTCACTAGTATAGCCGTCTGGCCCTAGACTTTTATTTTTTGGGAGGTTTTTGACAGTTGTTTCTATTTCATCACTACTTATGGGTCTGTTTAGGCTATCTACTTCTTCATAACTCAGTCTAGGGAGATTGCATTGTTCTAGGAATTTATCCATTTCTTCTAGATTGTTAAATTTGGTAGCATATAGTTTTTCATAGTATTCTAAGGTAATTCTTTGTATATCTATGATATCTGTGATGATTTCTACTCTTTCATTTAGGATTTTGTTTATATGAGTCCTTTCTCTTTTTTCCTTAGTGAGTCTTGCCAAGGGTTTGTCAATTTTGTTGATCTTTTCAAAGAACCAGCTCCTTGTTTTATTGATTTTTCCTATAGATTTTCTGTTCTCTATTTTGTTTATTTCTGCTCTGATTTTTATTATTTCCTTTCTTCTGCTGGTTTGGGGTTGCATTTGTTCTTCTTTTGCTAGTTCCTTATGATGTGATGTTAAGTTGTTACTTGGGCTCTCTCTTGTTTGTTCATATAGGCCTGTAGTGATATGAACTTCCCTCTTATTACTGCTTTTGCTGCATCCCAGAGATTCTGATATGTTGTATTATCTTTTTCGTTTGTCTGTATATATCTTTTGATGTCTGCTTTTATTTCTTCTTTGATTCCCTCAATTTTTAGAAGTATATTGTTTAATTTCCACAGTTTTGTGGTTTTGTTTACTTTTTTTGCAGTTGAAATCTAGTTTCAAACTTTATGGTCAGAGAATAGGCTTAGTATAATTTCAGTCTTTCTGAATTTGTTGACGTTAGTTTTGTGGTCCAACATATGGTCAATTCTTGAGAATGTTCCATGTACATTGGAGAAAAATGTATACTCTGGCGTTTTGGGATGAAATGTCCTATAGATGTCTATCATATCCAATTGTTCTGTTTTTTCATTTAAGGTCAATATTTCTTTATTGATTTTCTGTTTGGATGAGCGATCTAGAACCATCAGCAGTGTATTGAGGTCTCCAAGTATGATTGTATTTTTGTCAGTTTTTATTTTTAAATCAGTTAGTAGATGTCTTATATACTTTGGTGCTCCTTGGTTTGGTGCATATATCATATATTAAGAAGTGTTATGTCTTCTTGATTCACTGTCCCCTTTATCATTATGAAATGACCATCTTTGTCTCTGATTACCTTTGCTGTCTTGTAGTTAGCATTGTTAGATATGAGTATGGCTACACCTGCTTTTCTTTGGATGTTATTTGCTTGGAGAATCATTTTCTAACCATTTAATTTGAATTTGTTTTTATCCTTGTAGCTTAGATGTGTTTCTTGAAGGCAGCATACAGTTGGATTTTCTTTTTTGATCCACCCTGCTACTCTGTGTCTTTTTATTGGTGAGTTCAATTCATTAATGTTTAATGTAATAATTCCATACATTTTTACACAGGTGTACTTACTACCTGGACTAAGATATAGATCATTTCTTGCATCACAGAAGATTCCTTTGGGTTCTTTCCTTATTCGTACTTTCTGAGGATAACCGCCATTTTGACTTCTACATGACGTTTTGGTTTGCCTGTTCTTACAGTTTGTATATGTGGAAGTGAACAGTATGGTATTCTTTCCTTTCTAGCTTCTTCACATCTTTATTATGTCTGTGAGATTTATCCAAATTGTTGTACTGAGGAATCTTTTTCCTTTTCCATTATTATGTAATATTTTGTTGTCTGATTATACCACTGTTTATTGATCTGTTCTATATAATGGACATTTAGGTTATTTCTAGTTTGGGACTATTATGAATAATGGTGTTATGAATATTTTTGTACATGTGTTTTGGTGGACATAAGTATTTGTTTCATTTGAGTATTTTCCCAGAAGTAGAATTACTAAATGGCTTTCTCAAGTGGTTGTATCAATTACATTCCTTTAAATAATGTATGAGAATTCTAGTTACTCCACATCCTCACTATAATTTCTTACTGTCACTTGTTTTAATTTGAACTATTCTGGTAGAGATGCAGTGGTTTTAATTTACATTTCCTGATGATTATGGAGGTCTGTACCCTTTCAAATGTTTATTGGTCATTTTGATATCCTTTCTTTGTGAACTGTCAGTTTTACTCTTTTGCCCATTTTTTGATTGGATTGTCTTTTTCTATCAACTTGTAGGAGTTCTTTGTATATTTGGAATCAAGCCCTTTGGTGAAAATATATAATGCAAATATCTTCTCTCAGTCTGGGGCCTTTCTCTTCACTGTCATAATAATCTCTTTTGTTAAGTCCCATTTGACAAATATTTCTTGTACATTTAGTGCTTTTTATTTCCTATGTAGGACATTTTTGCTCATACTGTGGTCATGAAGATGTTTTCCATTATCTACTATCTTCTTTTAGAAGCACTATAATAAAACAAAATAAAAAAACAAGTGTACAATTCATTGTTTTTAATATAGTTATGGAATTTTGGAATCATCACCACTCTCTAATTTCAGAGGATTTTCATACTATTCCTCAAAACCTCATACTCATTGGCAGTATCCCTCTGTTTCCCCCAACCCCTAGCTTCTGAATATCATTATTCTGTTTTCTATTGAAAACAGTTGAGTACTTTGGGTTTGGAATTATATAACATATGGTCTTTGTGCCTGGCTTTTTAAACTGAACATAATGTTTTCAACGTTCATCTATGTTGTAGCACGTTATCAGTGCTTCATTTCTTTTTTGTGGCTGCATAATATTTCATTATATGGATATGCCATTTTTTTAATCCACTCATCAGTTGACGACATTTGGGTTGCTTCCACTGTCTTTATTATGAGTAATATTTATAAAAACATTCATAAGCAAGTTCTTGTTGAAATATGTTTTCAATCACTTGTATAATTATTACTCATTAGTTATTCACATGTAAGGTAACTCTTAACTTCAACCTTTTGAGGAATGATCAGACTATTTTTGCCAAGTGGTTGTACCATTTTACATTTCTACCAGCAATGTATGAGGGTTCCAGCTTCTCTGCATCATTGTCAACACTTGTTTTTGTCTGTCGTTTTGATTGTAGCTATTCTAGTTTGTGGGGAGTGATACCTTTTTGTGGCTTTGATTTGCATTTCCCTAATGATTAGTGATACTGAGCATCTTTTTATGTGCTTATTTGCCATTTATGTATCTTTTTTGAAGAAATGTCTATTCAAATCCTTTTTCTTTTTAAGTTATTTGCCTTTTTAATTTTTGAGTTATGAGAGTTTTAATATATTCTGAATATAAGTATCATATGAGAGAAATTATTTGCAAATATATTCACCCATTCTATGGATTTCTTTTCACTTTTTTGATGATGTTCTTAACACAAATTTTTATTTTGATGAAGTTCAATTTGTCTATTTTTTTCTTTGGTTACTTGTGCTTCTGGTGTCATATCTAAGAAACCATTGCCAAATTCAATGTCACTAAGATTTATTCCTATGTTTTCTTCTAAGAGTTTTGTAGTTTTAGCTCAGAAATTTAGGTCTTTGTTCCATTTTGAGTTAGTTTTATATACGTTGTGAAGTGGGAATCCAACTTCTCTCTTATGTGTATGGACATCCAGTTGTACCAGCACCATCTGTTGAAAATAAAAGACTGTTCTTTCCCCACTGTTTGAACTTGACATCCTTGTCAAAACCAATTGACTATAAATATAAGAGTTTATTTTTGGACTTTAATTCTACTTCATTAATTTAAATGTCTATCTCTATGTCAGTACCACACTGTTTTTAAAATTTTTTGTTGAATTTATTGGGGTGACATTGGTTAATAAAATTATATAGGTTTTAAGTGTACAATTCTATAAGCTGTCTTAATTACTGAGCTTTGTTGTAAGTTTTGAAATCAAAAAGTGTAAATCCTCCAGTGTTGTTGATTTTCTTGACTATTTTGACTATTTGGGATTCCCTATGATTATATAGAATTTTGGGATGTATTTTTCTATTTTGGTAAAAGAAAAAAGGCAACTGTGATTTTGATAGGGATTGCACTGATACTATACTTTAAATTCTTTAAAAAATCTTTCTCATTGAGGTCTTTGATCCATCATGAATTAAATTTTGTATAAGGTATCGCATAGTGATAATCTACTTATTAAAAAGATCATTCTTTCCTCACTGGATTTCAGGAGTACTTTTGTCATTAATTGTTTGACTATGTATGCAAAAGCTGTTTCTGGGTCTTATTCAGTTCAATTGGTCTGTTTCCTTGTGCCAGTAATGCTTTATTAATTATTGTATTGTTTTTATCATGAATTTAGAATTTTATCAAATATTTTTCTGAATCTATTGACGACCATGTGTTTTTCTTCTTATTTCATCAATGTGGTGAATTATAATTGATTATTTAGTCAAGACTATTGACATGTAATTTACAAACAGTAAAATTGATCCTTGTGTATAATTCTGAGTTTGCATGCTATTGTGGTAGACTCTTCGTGTGTATTATCAATTGCATTGTCATAATGGTGACATGAAGAAGGCATCTTTATAACCTGACTTTAAGTAGGAAAACTGAGACCCAGAGAGATAGCTTGTCATTTATCCAGGATCTTATATCTAGTTAATTAAAAGTGGAGATTCAGAACCATGTCTTCTGACTCCAGAACAGATGTTTGTCACCACATTTTGTTGACAATAGCCATCTACTAGTAAAACCTCTTTCAGGGCAGACTCCAGTTTCCACTCCCACACTGAGGCCGGTTTTTTGCAAAAGCGCTAAAACAAGATCCCGCCAGTGACTATAATGGAGAGGGAAACAGAGTTCTTGGGGGTCCATGAGAAGGGCACCTGGACTTGAGGAATCATGAAGGGCTTCCCAGAAGCAGTGAGACCTGAGACTTGAAGAATAAGTGGAGGTTAATAAGTAAAAGATGTTGGGAAGGAGGAAACAACCTGCAAGAGGAGGCTGTTTGCCAGGAGATGAGAGAAAGAGAGGGCGGATGAGACTTCGGGGTAAGCAGCAACCACAGCATCTTGGGATTTACTCTGTGAATCTTTGGAAGGCTTTTATGCAGGAAAACATATGCTCAGATATGAGCTTTGGTAAGATGACTCTTGCTGCAGTGTGAGGAATTTTACAGAGTGAAGCAAAGCAGCAGGAAGAAAGAGCTGTCTCCACTGCTGTAGTAATCCAGGAGGCAGTTTCTGTGACCCGAGCCGGAACAGTAGATGGGAAATAAATGGGTAATGGCTCCAGAAATATTCAGGAGGAAACACCAGTAGCATTTGTTGAGTGGTTAGAAGGGAGTTGAGAGGTGAAGACAGGAACCTGGAATGAAATATAGTTGCTCTGGTTGAAGTAGCCGTGGAAGGCCTCCCTCACTGCCTCTTCTGCGCTGCGGTGCCTCGGGGTCCCTCCAAGAGCCGTGGTTTGAAAAACAGCCACCTAAATCAGTGGCTTGGTGAGGGGGCTTCATCCTCTTTAAACTTCCGTTGGCTGCGGACACCGAGGACCTTTCTTTCCCCTAGGTTCTAAGATGCCACTCTCCTCTGGGGTCTCTGCACTCCTCAGACTCCTCTGCTGGTCCTCCTCTCCTTCCCACCTTAAACGTTGGGCCCCCAGTCTTACATCCTCAGCCTCTCCTCTTTTCAGTCTTTATGGTTTCCCAGGAGAGGGCTCCTCCCTGGGTTTTAGTTGTCCCTTTAAGCTCCAAGTGCTCCTGAGCTCCAGCCTGCTTAATCAACCCCTGATCGACTTGATGGCACCTATGAGACAATGGCGGGTGGGTCTCTTAAGACAGAAGTTGGCATATTCACTCCTCTTCCCTGACCTCTTTGCTGGAATTGAAAGCCTGTTCATCCTTTACTTTTAAAGCTCCATTAACCGTTTAATATTATGTTTTCTTGCTCAAAGCCCTTTCTTCCCTAACTTTGCACCAACAGCAGTGAACGGCACATAATGGGCCCAATAAATTTTAGTTGAATGACTGTATTCTGTGGCTTCAGTGTGTAGCCCAGTGCCTGACACTTTGGGGGCCCTCAGGAAATGTTAATGCTGATAATAACTTCACCCACCGATGGCCTATCGTGTGCCTCCTTGTACTTGGCTCAAAGATGGAGGGAAGAAAACGGAGCCGCTGCAGAGCATGTTTAAGACTCTGCTCTAGAACCTGGAAACAGAGGGAGGGAACGGAGCCATTGAGCACCTGCTGGATGCTAGGTGTCTATCATCATCACTTCATTGGAATCTCATAGTAAAGCCTTGATGCAGCTGGGACCTCTGTGTTCCACCCGGGAAAGTCGAGGCTCAGATAGGTACATAACTGGCCTGAGATGATACAGCCAGTATGCGAGGCTAGATTTGACCTCACTGTTATATTGTGCCTATCTGCTGAATGAGAGTCTAAATGAACGAGCAGTTAACTATGAGGTCTACCGGAAAGTTCTGTCTGTTTTTGGAATAAAACAAAATACAAATTTTTCTTACTGTTAATAAACTTTATTAAATAATATAATTGCCTTTGTTATTAATAATTTCTTGCCAGCGTGAGGGCAATTTGTATATCCCATTTTTGAAAAATGTTTTATCTTTTGATGCAAAAAATTGAACCAGTGCTTATTTGATACCTTCTTCATTTTTGAATATTTTGCCCTTCAAAAAACTTTGTAAGGACAAAAACAAGTGATAGTCGGAGGGTGCTAAGTCCAGGGAATATGGTGGATGCAACAGACATGCTTCTGTAGCATTTCTTCCTTGTTGAAATTCTTAAAAATTACAGTGGCGTAAATGAACTTTATCAGTAGCCATGGATACACTATGGCTTCACACATAAGACTAACGTGAATCAATTTTGTTTTAGTTAATTTGCTACGTCAGTATGTATACATTAAGTGATAAAAATAGAGAGGCACACATGCACCAAATAAACATGTGCTTACGTGTTGAAACTTGTTGTGATAGAACAGGACAGAACTTTCCGGTAGACCTGATATTTATTTGCCACTCTCCTTAGCTAAACTGTGAGCAGGAAATATGCTTTATACATCAGGGCCCGGCATAGAGTATACACTGAAGAAGTAGTGATGGAAGGAACTGCAAGAAAAGGTGAGGAGAATGCTGAACTAGGAATCAGGTCTGCCTTCCCCTCCTATTCCCTTATCAGTCATTCATTAAATATGTTGCCTCCCTTCTTTCTTTCTCAAGCCTGCTGTTAGAGGGAGAACACCTCTTGCATCCAGCCCCTGATAGATAGGAGGTAATTAGATAAAGCTCTTTGAATACTCAGCACAGAAGTATGTGAACTCAGGGCCTCCTGTCCAGTGTGCCATGCTAAGCTCAGGGCCCCACGCCCCATGGGCAGCAACAGCAGCTACTGAGCAACCAGGATGGACGGGTACTGTGTCTGCTGGCTGGTATGAAGCCACACCAGTTCCCCGGCCACACTGGGAGAAGCTCAAGATACCAGGTCCCTGGGCAGCAACAGCAGCTACTGAGCAACCAGGGTGGACGGGTACTGTGTCTGCTGGCTGGTATGAAGCCACACCAGTTCCCCGGCCACACTGGGAGAAGCTCAAGATACCAGGTCCAGGGGCGAGACGGCTTTCTCCTCCTGTCTTGGGGCTTGGGCTTTCCTTCAGTGGAGAACACGTGGACCTCCAGGAAGGACTGCTGGTTCTCCGTCCCAGAACCTCCTGGTGATCCTTTGCCTCAGGAGGGTTCTTACTGCTGCTGCCTTTCTCCTTGTCATTTCTTGGCCATACCAAGAGCTTTGGGCCTGATCACCTCTCTAGAGGCCTCAGCTCTCGGGTCCCGTCGAGGCTGAGGGAAAGAGACAGGTCTGAGGGTGGGTACAGGTGCCTACACGTTGGCACAGCCTCTGACTGTAGTGCCAGCTTCTGGTGTCTTTCCTCCCCTAGAAGTTGCTTGTCCCTTTCCAGGGGCTGTGGTACTGTTCTCTGTGCACCTGCCATCAGTCCTAACAGGGGGGTGCTGAGCCCCTGGTATCAATTGGGATTCTTTGGTTGGAAACCATAGAAACCAGCTCCATCTAACTTTAATAAAAACGTGTGTTGAAAGGCTACTGGTGAACCCCACAGTTGTGGACAGCTAGAGAACAAGGCCTGTGGAGGGGCCACGCTGGAAAGCAGGGACTCCTGTGTAGCAGTCCCGTCTGTTGGCTGGGACAGGACACTGGTGCCTCTGCTCAGGATCCTTCGGACTGGAGTTACACGGGATCTTTGGCAAGAAGAGGCAGCGCTCTCTTTGGAAGGGGAGTGGAGGTTGGCACTCAGAACCATGCAAGCACCTGTCGGTCCTCTGGCGCAGGCACTGCTGCCCATCCATAGAGGCCCCGTCGGACCTTCCTCAGCGATCACCCCTGTGTCTCCTCGGACTGCCCACACCAGCCTGTGCATCACTCACTCAGGCCCTCTCAGGAACCCAGACAGTGACCACTGTGCTCTCCTTTATTTCTTCATCAGTCTAGCTAGGAATTTATAAATTTTGCTTATTTTTTCTTAAAAATCAACTTTTGACTTGATATTTCTGTTTGCTAATTCATTGATTTCACTTTATTTTTATTTCTTTTACTTGGTTTAACTTAGCTGGGGTTCATTTTTTTGGTTTATTTTTTAGCTTCTTAAAGTGGAACTATAGGTCATAGGCTTGGTATACCTTTTTTTCTTTTTTTGTGCAATTTAAAAAATCTATTTTTTAAAATTTTCATTAATTTTTAATTTATTGTGTTTACATGGATTCAAGTGTCCACTGAATGTAACTCCCCCCCCACGCCTATATCCCTTTTTATACCACCTTGCCCCCTTCCTCCTAACTCCCTCCCCTTTTCCCTCTAGGATTTGCTCTCCTGTTATCTATGTCTCTGTGATATATATATATATATATATATATATATATATAGTTATATATATATATCATAGTTATTTATATATATAGTTATATATATATATATAGTTACGTATATGTAGTTTCACTAATCCCTTCACCTTCTCTGATCCCATCCCCTCATCCCCCTTCCCTCTGACTGCTGTCCCTCTGGTCCCTGTGACCACACCTCTGCCTCTATTCCGTTCCTCAGTTCACTTTGTTCATTAGATTCCACATATATGTGAGATCATATTATATTTTTCTTTCTCTGCCCGGCTTATTTCACTTAGCATAATAATCTCCAGGTCCATCCAGATGTCACAAAAGGTAAGGTTTCCTTCTTTTTCTTGGCCGTGTAGTATTTCATAGTGTATATGTACCACAGCTTTTTAATCCACTTGTCCACTGACTGACACTGGGGCTGTTTACAGATCTTGGCTATTGTAAACAATGCTGCCATAAACATGGGGGTGCATTTCTCCTTTTGAATCAGTGATTTGGTGTTCTTACGATATATTCCTAAAACTGGGATAGCTTGGTCAAAAGGCAGTTCCATTTTTCATATTTTGAGGAATCCCCACAGTTCTTTACTTTCTCTGATCTCCACAGTGGCTGCACAAGTCTACATTCCCACCAGCAGAGCAGGAGAGTTCCCTTTTCTCCACACCCTCGCTAACACTTGTGTGTTGTTTTGTTAATGATCGCCATTCTGACAGGTATGAAGTAGTAACTCATTGTGGTTTTAATTTGCATTTCTCTGATGATTAGTGATGTTGAACATTTTTTAATATGCCTATTGGCCATCTGTATGTCCTCTTTGGAGAAACGTCGATTCAGTTCTTTTGCCCATTTTTTAATTGGATTGTTTACCTTCCTGGTGTTGAGTTTTAGAAGTTCTTTATAAATTTTGGTTATTAACCCCTTATCAGACGTATTGGTGAATATGTTCTCCCATTGTGTGGGTTGTCTTTTTATTTTGTTAATAGTGTCTTTTGCTGTGCAAAAGCATTTTAGGTTGATATAGTCCCATTTGTTCATCCAGTCCTTTATTTCACTTGCCTGTGGAGATAAAAACAGTAAAAATATTGCTACGAGAGATATTGGAGAATGTACTGCCTAGGTTTTCTTCCAAGATGTTTATGGTTCCATGACTTACATTTAAGTCTTTTATCCATTTTGAGTTTATTTTTGTGAATGGTGTAAGTTGGTGGTTTAATTTCACTTTTTTACATGTACCTGTCCTATTTCCCCAACACCATTTATTATTTTTATTTATTTATTTATTTTTTGAAATAGCCATGTTACTGTATATTTATTGGTACACTTTTTTTTTTTTTTTCATTTTTCTGATGCTGGAAACCGGGAGGCAGTCAGACAGACTCCTGCATGCGCCCGACTGGGATCCACCTGGCACGCCCACAAGGGGCGTTGCTCTGCCCATCCGGGGCTTCGCTCTGTTGCATCTAGAGCCATTCTAGTGCCTGAGGAAGAGGCCACAGAGCCATCCCCAGCACCCGGGCCATCTCTGCTCCAATGGAGCCTCGGCTGCGGGAGGGGAAGAGAGAGACAGAGAGGAAGGAGAGGGGGAGGGGTGGAGAAGCAGATGGGCACTTCTCCTGTGTGCCCTGGCCGGGAATTGAACCCGGGACTCCTGCACGCCAGGCCAACGCTCTACCACTGAGCCAACCGGCCAGGGCCCCCAACACCATTTATTAAAGAGACTGTCTTTACTCCATTGTATGCTCATATCTCCTTTGTGAAATATCAATTGTCCATAAAGATGTGGGTTTATATCTGGGTTTTCTGTTCTGTTCCATTGATCTGTATGCCTGTTCTTATGCCAGTACCAAGCAGTTTTGAGTACAATGGCCTTGTAGTATAACTTGATATCAGGAAGTATGATACCTCCCACTTTATTCTCCATTTTCAAGATTGCTGACGCTATTTATGTTCTTTTTTGGTTACATATAAATTATTGGAATATTTGTTCTATATCTTTAAAGTATGCCATTGGTATTTTAATAGGAATTGCTTTGAATTTATAGATTGCTTTGGGTAATATAGACATTTTAATGATGTTTATTCTTTCTATCCATGAACATGGTATATGCTTCCACTTATTTGTATTTTACTGATTTGTTTTATCACTGTTTTATAATTTTCCGTGTACAAGTCCTTTACCTCCTTGGTTAAATTTACTCCTAGGTACTTTATTTTTTTGATGCAATAGTGAAGGGGATTGTTTCCTTAATTTCTTTTTCAGACAGTTTATTCTTGGTGTATAAAAATGCCACTGATTTCTGAATATTAATTTTATATCCAGCCACCTTGTTGAATTCATTTATCAGGTCTAGTAATTTTTTGACTGAGACTTCATGGTTTTTTATGTATAGTATCATGTCATCAGCAAATAATGATAGTTTTACTTTTTCTTTTCCAATTTCAGTACCTTTTATTTCTTCCTCTTGTCTGATTGCTGTGGCTAGGACTTTCAGCATTATGTTGAATAAGAGTGGTAAAGGGGGCATCTCTTCCTTTGTCCTGATCTTAAGGGGATTGCTTTTAATTTTTGCCCATTGAATATGATGTTGGCTGTGGGTTTGTCATAGATGGCTTTATCATGTTGAGGTATGAGCCCTCTATTCCCACTTGCTGAGAGTTTTGATCATAAATGGGTACTGGATTTTATCAAATGCTTTTTCTGCATCTATTGATATTATCATGTGATTTTACTCCTTCCTTTTGTTTATGTGATAAATCACATTGATTGATTTGCAAATATTGTACCATCCTTGCCTCCCCAGAATAAATCTAACTTGATCATGGTGTGTGAATTTTTTCATGTATGGTTGGATCCAGTTTGCTAATATTTTGTTGGAAATTTTAGCATCTATGTTCATCAGGGATATTGGCCTATAGTTTTCTTTCATTGTAGTGTCTTTACCTGATTTTGGAATGAGAATAATGCATGCCTCATAAAAGAAACTTGGAAGTCTTCCCCTTTTCTTGAATTTTTTAAAATAGCTTGAGAAGGATAGGAGTTAGTTCTTCTTTGAATTTTTGGTAAAATTTGCCTGTGAAGCCATCTGGGCCAGGGCTTTTGTTTGTTGGTAGTTTTTTGATAACTGTTTCAATTTCATTTGTTGTAATTGGTCTGTTTAGGTTTTCTGATTCTTCCAGATTGAGTTTTGGAAGATTATATGTTTCTATAAATTTATCCATTTCGCTTAGGTTTTCCAATTTGTTGGCATACAGATCTTATAGTATTTTCTTACAATATTTTGTATTTCTGTGGATTCAGTTGTTACTTCTCCACTTTCATTTCTACTTTTATTTATTTGAGTCCTCTCTCTTTTTCTCTTGATAAGTCTGGTTAAAGGTTCATCAATCTTGTTTACCTTTAAAAAAAACCAGCTCTTGGTTTCATTGATCTTTTGTATTATTTTTTTAGCCTCTATGTCATTTATTTTGATTCTGATCTTTATTATTTCCTTTCTTCTACTTCCTCTGGGCTTTATTTTGTTTTATTTCTAGTTCTTTTAGATGCAGTGTAAGGTTATTTACTGAGCTTTTTCTAGCTTCTTAAGGTATGCCTGTAATGCTATGAACTTCCCTCTCAGGACTGCTTTTGCTGTGTCCCATAAATTTTAAGTTGTTGTATGTTCATTTTCATTTGTTTCAGAGAAATTTGTTATTTCTTCCTTATCTCATTGTTAACCTAGTCATTATATAATAACATGCTATTTATCCTTGAAGCGTTTGAATGTTTTTCAGTTTTTCTATAGTAGTTGATTTCTAGTTTCATGCCATTGTGATTAGAGTAGATACTTGATACAATTGCCATTGTGATTAGAGTAGATACTTGATACAATTTCAATCTTCTTAAATTTATTGAGACTCGTTTTGTATCCTAACATGTGGTCTATTCTAGAGAATGTACCATGAGCACTTGAAAAGAATGTATATTCTGCAGCTTTGGGGTTAAAGGTTCTAAAGGTATCTATTAAATCTGGTTGATCTAGTGTGTTATTTAAAGCTGCTGTTTCTTTGTTAATTTTCTGTCTGGAGGATCTATCCATTGATGTTAGTAGGGTATTAAAATCCCCTACTATTATAGTATTGCTGTTGATCTCACCCTTTATGTCCATCAAAATCTGCTTTATATATTTAAGTGCTCCTATATTAAGCACTTAGATATTTACAATGGTTATATACTCCTGTTGGATAGCTTTCTTTATCATTATGTAGTGACCTTCTTTATCTCTTACTATAACCTTTGTTTCAAAGTCTATTTTGTCAGATATAAGTATTGCTATCTCAGCTTTTCTTTCATTTCCATTTGCATGAAATACTTTTTTCCATACTTTCACTTTGGCCTATGTGTATCTTTTGTTCTGAGGTGGGTCTCTTGTAGACAACATATGTACGGGTCCTGTTTTTTTTTTATTATTAATTTTAATGGGATGACATTGATAAATCAGGGTACGTATGTTCAGAGAAATTATCTCAAGGTTATTTTGACATTTGATTATGTTGCATACCCATCACCCAAAGTCAAATTGTCTTCCATCACCTTCCATCTGGTTTTCTTTGTGCCCCTTCCCTCCCTTCTCCTCTCCCTCCCTTAACCACCACCCTCTTGACCATGTCTCTGAGTCTCATTTTTATTCCCATCTATGGAATCATAAAGTTCTTAGTTTTTTCTGATTTACTTATTTCACTCAATATAATGTTATCAAGGTCCATCCATGTTGTTGTAAATGATCCGATGTCATCATTTCTTATGGCTGAGTAGTATTCCATAGTATATATGTACCAAAGCTTTTTAATCCACTCGTCCACCGACGGACACTTGGGCTGTTTCCAGATCTTGGCTATTGTGAACAATGCTGCCATAAACATGGGGGTGCATTTCTCCTTTTGAAACAGTGCTATGGTGTTCTTGGGGTATATTCCTAAAAGTGGGATAGCTGGGTCAAAAGGCAGTTCGATTTTTAATTTTTTGAGGAATCTCCATACTGTTTTCCACAGTGGCTGCACCAGTCTGCATTCCCACTCATTTTTTTTGATAGAGAAACATTCTTTTTGTCCTGCAGTCGCTGTTCACAAAGAAAGCTTATCATAGCCACTTTTTGGGTTTCTGGCCTCATCATTTCCTGTGTATTTTTCACATGGTATTACTCTCATCACTCTCCCCTTTGCAATCCACTTTTATCACTGAACGAGACTGACCTAGGGAAGAGACAGTTTTGAGTATTAACATCCCTCATTAAAACTCTTCAGTGCCTCTCCATTGACTGGACCCTTTTATCATAGCACTTGGGATCTTTGGGGCTCCGATCGCATCTGCCTCTTCCAGCCCTGTTCCCAGGTGCTCCCCTTACTCCCTATGCTGGTCACGGGCACCTCTGCCCATGCAGGAGCTGGCTCCTATGCTGCATGCTATGTCCCTCGCCTGCTTCTCTTCCACCTAGACTCTCAGTCTTGAGCCAGGAGAACGAACGTTGTTCCGTCGTGAACCTTTATGACCTTTCTAAAGCAGGGTCAGGTGATCTCTCCCCTGCAGATACCTCTGTGATAATACTTTAAGTGCTGTGTTGCAGTTTGCTATTTTTTGGTCTCCCCACCTGAGTGGTGGACTGCAACCTTGTCTGATTGATCTTAGTGCCCCTAGCACCTCATGTAGAGCAGGGCCCAGCAGGACCCATCTCTGTCACCAGAGACCCCTCCAGGGCCACAGGGGCCTGCCCTGGGCTGGTGTGCTGTGTGTCCACTGAGCTGAGAAGCTGATTCGTGTTCAGTAGGTGGACCTTAGACTCATGCTCAGCCTCCATGAGGAATGTGAGACTCTTACCTGTCCTCAGGAAGTGAAAAGTAAGCCATCTTTACTCCCTTACCCCTACCATAGAAAGAAGAAGGTGTTTGGTTTAATGTTTGGAGGGGAACATGCTGTTGACCTTAGGTGAACACGTGGCATGCTTGCTGTGGGCTGGGAAGGACTCACTCTGTGGGTGTTGGTGCTGCCACTGCTTTGGGCCCTTCCCGCAGACATGAGCAGGAAGTATGGTAAATGCTTTGTAAAGGTATATAAAAATATGCAGCTGAAAGAAAGAACTTATGGTTTTTGAGTAGTGGGACAGACAGGCACACAATGACCCAGTTCCCATGGAGGTTTAACCAGGGGTTTAATAGGAAGTACTTAGTCCCCTCCTGTGTGCACATACACACGCATGCCTCCACACACACATGCACAGATGTGCACACACCTGCACACATGCGTTCTGACTCTAAGCAGAGTCAAAATTCTGTGCTCACTTCTAGGACTTGCTAGTTAAGGAGCCACATGAGGGAAGTCAGTTTCCTTCTGGGTTTGGGGTGCACACTCCACATATTATAGCTGATCACCGGCCTCCCTTGGCCCAGGTACAGAAACCTTCTAGCTCTTTCTAGAAATATGATACCTCTTTTAAAGATTGAAGATTCGCCACTATAAAAGACATACATAAACATGATGGAGAATAAATATATAATCTCTGCAAAGGATTCTTGAAGATTACAGCATTACTATTGGTGGCCTAAGTTATAAGTAAGTACAGATTCACTTTAACATACATTTGTTAAGTGTCTACTTATCAGGTACCATGCCAGATGAACACAGGTGACTTGGGGCTTCTCTCAAGAAGCTCCTATATTTGCAGGGGGATCAATAACTATAGATCAATTAGTATAACAATAATTAGAATAATTTTAAAATATACTTAAGTGAAATGGGAGTACAGATGGGAGAAATTGTTCTGTTTGGTTGGAGAGAGAAGGAAAATATATGTCAGTCAGGATTTTGACTGCAGCCATGGAAACCAGCTCTGGGTGTCATGAGCAAAGAGGAGGTTCACAGGAAGGGTCCTGGGGGGCACGCTGGTGGACAGGAGGCTGGAGGGCCAGGTTTAGGGAGTGGCCTGGAAACAAGGGAGCCTCAGGCGGGCCTAGGTTCGGGAGCCCAGCAGTCAGGGTCTCACTGTGCTGTCGCTGTGGTCTCTGCAGGCCTCCATTCTGCATCATGTATTCAGCATTGAGGTTTAGGTTTAGGTTTATGGGATGGTGACTGTCAGAACTCCAGCCAGGTGTCCGCTGCTCACAAGTCCAGGGCAGAGCCAATGCACATATCTGCCCCCACCTAGAAATAGTACAGCTCCTCCCGTTGTTCTCCAAGGTGGCAAGGTGAAACTTTTAGAGCAGGGGTCTCAAACTCGCGGCCCGCCGAACAATTTTGTGCGGCCCGCAGACTAATCCACGAAGTTCAAAATATTTTGGATAAAATTAAGTAAGCCTAGGGGCCTACTTGTATTTTTTATTTCTCTAGCATCCTAGCTAGATATTAGCTTAGTTAACAGCAGTTGTGATGCGAACTACAGTTTCTGGTCGTTTTGTGACACTGAGTAAACTGCATGTACGATTGTGCTTGTTGTACTGATTTTTTTTTGTTTTCAACTGCAGTGAGAAAAGTGTTGCGTAACAGTTGCCTTTTGTAGACCTAGTGCGGCCCGCCGAACGGCTGTGATCTTGCTCTGCGGCCCACATGCTGAGTTGAGTTTGAGACCCCTGTTTTAGAGGAAGGGCTGACTGGGACCTAGACGGTCAAAGAACAACAGAGCATGTGTGTGGGTGGGCCCTTGAAGAATCTGCCAGGCTGGCAGGCAGGGTCTAGAAAAAGAGGCCTTTCTGGCAAGGAACAGTAGGAGCCGAAAGTAAATGCCATGGAAACTGGTGTGTGAGGGAGAGCTGCAGTGTGGAATGGGCAGTACTCTCTAGCTGGTGAGAGTAGGGTTAAGAAAAGTATTATTTAGTGTTGGCCCTGGCCGGTTGGCTCAGTAGTAGAGCATCAGCCCAGCGTGTGGATATCCCAGGTTTGATTCCCAGTCAGGGAACACAGGAGAAGCACCCATCTGCTTCTCCACCTCTCCCCTCCCTCTTTTCTGCGCCTGCAGCCATGGCTCTATTGGAGTGGGTTGGCCTTGAGCACTGAGGATGGGTCCATGGCCTCTGCCTCAGGTGCTAAAGAAAAGTGGTTGCTGAGCAATGGAGCAACGCCCCACGTGGGCAGAGCATTGCCCCCCTAGTGGGCTTGCCAGGTGGATCCAGTGAGGGCACATGTGGGGATCTGTCTCTGTTTCCCCTCCTCTCACTGAATAAAAAAAAAAGGAAGGAAAAAAAAAGTACTATTTAGTTTCTCATGTTTGTTAACCAGAGATAACACAAGCAGGGATTGCTGATGGCCCCACAGAGTCGAAGCAGACCTCTGAGTGGCTCCCAGGACCTTGAAGGCCATCAAGATGACTGCTGCCATCTTCTGCAGCTCAGCTTCTGGGCATTGCCATGCAGGCTGGCCGAGAGCAGCTCATCTGTGTTCCTGATGTCCTCATTTTAGCCCAGGTCATAGGTGCCTGCAGGCAGCTCCTACCTCAGCAGGAGTGCTAGACAGAGCCCCTTGTCTCTCTGGTAGGCATGAATCTTGGCCAGCCTGCCTTCAGAAAACAACTATAGGCTCAGGATAGGACCGGAGCCCCAGGCCGCCTGCTCCCAAGTAGTTGGGACTCCTTCACCTCATGGCGTTCTGGAACTTTCGAACCCATTAGCACACCTGACCTTCAAGTTTGAGGCTCACACGAGGTCAGGGAGGGATTGCTCCGGAAGCAGGTGGGTTTGCGAGAGCCCCGTACTCACCATGGCAACATCTGCTGAGCTCCTGTGTTCCCTCTGACCTGGACCTAGCGTGTAGGTCGACCCTTGTCCTCTGCTAGGAGCCAGATTCAATCACACATCATGTTAAGCAGCATCTCTGGGCTCGGTGTTTGCAGCCGCAGTGAGAAGCAGCAGGCAGCTGAGCGGAATCCCGGCTCCTTTGTTTCCGGCCTGTATATTCTGATACGTGGGGAAGCTCACTCTGCCCCACTCCTGTGTATTTCGAGTGGCACGTTGTTATCTGCCCCGAAAGGCAGCCCCTGCCTCACTCACAGGCAGTGATTGTATTCTCCGTCATTACTTTTTAAAAGGTGTTCAGCTAGAAAATTGCATCCTGGTTCCTCCGTGAAGCTGTCTTCCAGCTGCCTTTGTGCAGCGCGGCTGTCACGACCAGCTGACACTTCGTGGGCCGCGCTGGCGAGCGCCGGTGCAGGGAGATAAGTCAGCGGGCCATCCTCTTGGGCCGCAGCCTTCCAGTGCAGCTTTTATGAACTGGACTTAAAAAGTGAATAAATCCGATCTCACTCTCCTGCTCACAACTCCCCAGCGGCTTCTCGCCGCTCGAGGAAGACGTGCGCATGCCTGGGCGCTCCCTGTCAGGCCTGCTCGTCTGCTGTGTTGTTCGTTCTGTTCTCTGTGCTTGGAAACATGGCACGTTTGCTTCCAGGTAAGGCCCCCCTGCATCTCTGTGGGCCTTCCTTCCTGGCTTTGGGCGGGCAGCTCAGATGTCACCTCTTCAGAGGGCCCTAGTGTGGTCATTTTGTCCTCACCCACCACTCTGGGCTGGCACTCTGCTCTCATAGCCCCTCCTCACCGCTCAACATCTTTGTAGTTTGTGACAATCTGCCCGTCCCCACATTCATCTCAGTATCCCTTCCAGTGACGTGGGCATCTAGACATTCCTGTGACTGACGGACAGGCTGGCTGCATGAGTACAGGGACAGGCGAAGGCCAGAGCAGGGATGCGCAGAGATGCCGAGAGGGGACAGGACATCTGCTAGGAGGACCCGCTGAGACCACGCCCCATTCTCACTGTGGACAGCTGTGGCCAGGAGTGGCCACTGGAGGCAAATTCCTCTCCATAGGGAGCAGCTTTCATTTACGTTTGGTTAATTCCCACCGTGCTAGTTTTTCATATGGAAGCCAAAATGTGTTTTGTATAAAATTATGGTTTTGTAAATGCTGTGATTGACTCAATTGAAAACCAAACCAAACCCAAACCACCTCACAGACCAAACAAAATAATATCCTGTAGTTCATAGGCTTTCCTTTTCTAACTAATTCTTTTACCCATTCAGCAAATATTTAGTGACCCCTCTCCCTGAGTTCAGAGCTTCAGCTATGGAGCTGAAAGTTCTCCGTCCTCAGGGGGTCATGATCCCTGGGAGGAGCAGATAAGCAGTCCAGGGCAGTGCTGAATGACAGCACTGTGACAGAGCGGGGTGCCTGGCCAGCCTGCTTTACCAGAGGAGATGAGCCTGTCACTTGGGGCTTTACATGGTAGAGGTCCCATGTGGTTCATTGTTCTGTGCTGATCTGAGCTTCCTCCTGCCCACCCCCCTCTCTGCCACCCCACCTGAATGGTAAGTTGAATTTCCAACCCTCCTCATTTTTGTGCCCTAGAATTTGATTAGAAACTGCAGAGGTGATACTCTGGCTTCTTAAGATGGTCTTGCTTGGAGAATTATACCAGGTAGGGCTTATTACTCTGTGAGCTGAGGTCCATTACTTCTAAATTTCAGCTCTACCGTGTCCTGATTGTGAGGCTCTGGTGACTTAATTACTCTGTGCCTCATTTTTCTTTTCTTTTGAGTGGGTTTAATAATAGTTCTCTACCCCACCATGCTGTTGTGTAAATTAAAGGAGCACTTAGGTGATTATTTATTAACTGTTAATAAATGGTTGCCGCTGCTTTTATTGACTTGTTTCTGACTGTTTCATGAGCCTGTGCCGATCGTTGTTTCTGTTATAACCACGATTATACTTTTCACCTACTACCTAGGTGTTGCTGAGAGGAAGGAAGGCTTCCGAGGGTGTGGTACTCATTAGATGAAATGTGTGGGCTAACCAGCCCTGAGCATTTCACACGGTCTCCTTCCTTGTGGTCTTATTCCTTTCTTACGTGGGAACAGCAGGCTTCAGTTGCCTCAGAGGCCGTATGTCCTGCAATCCCGGGCACCCAGAGCCTCCATTCCCTGGTCCTGTGGACCTTGGCGCTGTGTCCACATTATGGCTAGGAGTCTCAGCACTGCAGCCTGGGGGTGACGACTGGGAAGGAAGTGTCAGGCACAGACACAGCCTGAAGGAGGAGACCATTTTCATGCAGCTCTCCTGGTAATAGAGGGAAATGGGACTGCAGAGAGAGCTAGAGTATTTCAGCAGATGGTCTTGTACTAGAATGTTTTTTCAAAGTTTTCTATGATATATCAGTGACTGTTAGAAAATGTGCATCAAGGAATGAGGAACAAAAAGTGGCTTTGAGCAGTCCCTCTCCATGGCACATTGTCACATTGTCCTCTCTTTCCTGGCACAAGAGCTGGTTTTAGAAAGTTAGGAAGGTAATCGTAGAGAAGTGGCCCCTCCTGATTTCTGCCTGGACTCCAAGGAGCTGGGACTTGGTCCTGTGGTCAACACTGCTGTATAGCTCTGACCCCCCCCCCCCACTCTCCTGGGCGCTGGCCTGCACAGGACCCATTTGATAGTCACTGAAGGGCAGCACACCTTGTTGCAGCCCCATGAGGAAACCTGGGTCCGTGTCTTGTGGCAAATGATTGTGAGAGCCAGAATCTGCACCGCGTTGTCAGACATCATAGTATACTGTCAGCTTAAAGATGATCATCCCCCCCCCCCCCAGATTAACTTCCTAGTAATGTCATTCATTTTATCCTTCGAGCAAATGTTTCCTGTGCGGCCCTGGGGCTAAGGCAGCAAACACAACCATGCCCCTGGGACTTACAGTCTAGGAGGGGTATAGGCTGGTAAACAGACTAGCAAACACACAGTTTGTCATCTTGGAATGCTTCTCTGTACACACACGTTTATATACCATCTGGCAGCGCTCAGCAGTTTATGTAAGCATACCCGTGTGCTGAGTACCGTGTCAGCTGGGTGACTATGTGTAGCTGTGTCTAGATGACGTGTATATATGAGTACAAGGTGCATTGTGTCATTTTTCTTCACAATCTAGTTGGACATAGTTCCTCATTCAGGCCAGCAGCCTGTGTTTCCCTGACCCCTTCCTTGCATTTAACCAGGCAGTCTACTCCTGTGGGGCCCCCTGCCCACCCCACCACCCTCTGTTCAGATCCTTGCTGACTTCTCTCACCTGGATTATTGCATAGGCCTTCTAACTGGTCCTCCAACACCAAGTCTTTTTTTCCTTAGTATTTTGATACCTTTATTTCAGAATAGTTGGTTTCCTTTGTACTCCTATATATTTTTAAATCTTTGTTGATGTATAATTCATATATCATAAAATCACCTATTTAAAGTATACAATTCAGCCCTGGCCGGTTGGCTCAGTGGTAGAGCGTCGGCCTGGCGTGCGGGAGTCCTGGGTTCGATTCCCGGCCAGGGCATACAGGAGAAGTGCCCATCTGCTTCTCCACCCTTCCCCCTCTCCTTCCTCTCTGTCTCTCTCTTCCCCTCCCGCAGCCAGGGCTCCACTGGAGCAAAGTTTGCCCAGGTGCTGAGGATGGCTCTGTGGCCTCTGCCTCAGGCACTAGAATAGCTCTGATTGTGGCAGAGCGAAGCCCCAAGATGGGCAGAGCATCGCCCCCTTGTGGGCATGCCGGGTGGATCCTGATCGGGCGCATGCGGGAGTCTGTCTGACTGCCTCCCCGTTTCCAGCTTCAGAAAAAAATAAAATAAAATAAAATAAATAAATTAAAGTATACAATTCAGTGGTTTTTAGTATATTTACTGTGTTGTGCAACTATCACTACAATCTAAGCTTATAACATTCTCATCACCCCTAAAAGAAACCCAGTACCCCTTAGTAGTCAGTCCACATTCTCCACTATCTCTAGCCCGTGGGAACCACTAACCTGCTCCTTAATCCCTATGGATGTACCTATTAATATATGGTACATCCATATAATATATGGCCTTTTGTGTCTGACTTCTTTCATTTTAGTATAATATTTTCAAGATCCATCCATACTGTAGCATGTATCAGTACTTCTGTCATTTTTATGCCTGATATATACCATTGTGTGGATATATATCACATTTTTTTAATCCAAATGGAAATTTAGGGAGTGGGTATAGGGGGAGAAGGGGAATGATTGACTGCTAATAGACACAGAGTTTCTTTTCGCGGTGATGAAAATGTTCTGGAAAATAGTGCTGATGGTTATACAACTTAGTGAGTATACTAAAAACCACTGATTTACAGATTTTAAAAAAGTATGTTTTACGGTATGTGAGTGAATTGTATATCAGTAGAACAGTCCAATAACATTTAAAGAAAGAAGTTGTCTGTAATAGTTACTGCAGATAGACATATTGAGGAGGGGACATATAGGTGTAACGAGGGGAAGTAAACACTGATGTGTGCCCACCTGAGAGGGAAGCTGACCTGTAGTACCTCAGCATCTCCGTATCAGTTCAAGGGCAAAGGTGATCTCAGGTCATCTCAAAGTTATATTTATTTGTCTTTGGAATTTGCTTTCTTACATTAAAAACCTGCTATCTGTTATGGTTGTGGATAGGTATATTTTATTTTCTGATTGAGTGTTGAATAGTAACACTTATTATTATCATGATGATCATTCTTGGCTGCCATTTTTAAAAAATTACAGTGTACCAGATACTGTGTTTAATGCCTTATGTGCATAATCTTATTTAACTTCACCACAACCTTATGAGATACAGGTGGTGTTAATCTCGCCATTGTATATATAGACTAGGAAACTGGCACCTAGGGAAGTTCTGACCGGACCAGAGTCACTAGGGAAGTGGCAAATCTTGTATTTAAATCTGGCTTTTTTCTAACTCTAAAGTCTACCTTCTTAACTCACTATTCTATCATCTTTTAAAATTAGAACACATTATTATTAACTTGAAGGGTTGTGTGGAACATAATTTAGACCCATCATGGATCTTACAGGGTCTTTGAGATGTTATTATAACCGTCATTTATCTATAGGCATGACCTCGTGTCTTGTTACTCAAATGGCTTACCTAGGAACTTGTTAGAAATGTGTAATCTTGGGCCCTTCCCAGGTCTATAATTCAGAATCTTTATTTTATCAAAATCTCAGGTGATTTCCAATGTGCTTTGAACATTTGAGAAGCACTGTTATAATACATAATTTTGGAGGCATCCAATTTGATGAATTCACTCAATCAGTGAATTTACATTATCAAAACACAATTCAGGATGGGATGATGTGATCCCAGAATGTTGTGAGGTTGGTGAGCTGGAGTCAGGAAACCTGTGCTCATAGCCCACCATCTGTGTGACCTAGGGCCAGCCACTTAGACTGAATTTACCTTATTCATACATGCAATAAGGAATCTTTTTATTTTTCTTAATTTTTTGTGTGTGTGTGTGTGTGTGACAGAGACAGAGAGAGAGACAGAGGAACAGATAGGGACAGACAGACAGGAAGGGAGAGAGATGATTCGTTTCAGCTCCTTAGTCTCCTTAATTGTTCATTGATTGCTTTGTCATATGTGCTTTGATGGATGGGGGGGCTGCAGCGGGGCAAGTGACCCCTCGCTTAAGCCAGTGACCTTGGGCTTAAGCCAGCGACCTTAGGCTTCAAGCCAGCAACCTTTGGGCTCAAGCCAGTGGCCATGGGGTCATGTCTATGGTCCTGCACTCAAGCCGGATGAGACCATGCCCAAGCCATAGACCTCGGGGTCTCGAACCTGGGTCCTCTGCATCTCAGTCTGATGCTCTGACTACTGCACCACTGCCTGGTCAGGCTATTTTCCTTAATCCTTAAAAATAAAGCATTTAAGGTCATTAACTTACCTCTCAGCTGTGTCACATATCTTTTCAAAATATTTATTTTATTTTATTTTTTACCTGTTTGTTTCTTTATATTTAAAATGCATTATCAACAACAGAGTTAGGGTTTTGCTTTATCATTGATGGGGCAGAATAATTGCTTCCCCCAAAATGTCTACCAGAACCTGTGAATTTGTTCTTTTATATGTAAAAGGGACTTTGCTGATGCGACTAAGTAAGGCTATGTGATGGAGATATTATCCTGTATTGTCCAGGGAGGTCCGGTGTTACTTCAAGGACAAGTGTTACAAGGTCCAGTATCCTTACCAGGGAAAGGGAGACTAGAATATCAGGGAAAGAGAGGTGACGACAGCGGCAGAGGCTTAGGTGTTGTGGGCCATGAGCCCAAAAAGCAGGCAGCCTCTAGAGCAGGGGGAGTCAACCTTCTTATCCCTACCGCCCACTTTTGTATCTGTTAATAGTAAAATTTTCTAACCGCCCACCGGTTCCACAGTAATGGTGATTTATAAAGTAGGGAAGTAACTTTACTTTATAAAATTTATAAAGCAGAGTTACAGCAAGTTAAAGCATGTAATAATAATTACTTACCAAGTACTTTATGTCGGATTTTCGCTAAGTTTGGCAGAATAAATCTTTGTAAAACAACTTACTATAGTTAAATTTATCTTTTTATTTGTACTTTGGTTGCTCCACTACCGCCCACCATGAAAGCTGGAAGGCCTACCTGGGCAGTAGGGACCAGGTTGACTACCACAGCTCTAGATCCTCCTGAAGGGTATAGCCCTGCCAACACTGAGCTTAGGATCTGTTTGAGGCTCCTGAGCTCTACACCCGTAAGAGAATAAAGATGTATTGTTTTAAGTCACTTAAGTTTTTTGGTAATTTCTTACAAAATAGGAAACTAATACGGGGGTAGGGGTTATATTTTTTTATGTTTAATGTCATTATTGATATGACTGGATTTAAATATACCATTTTGACATTTAATTTCTGTTTGTTTCATCTGTTCTTTGTTCCTCTGTTGCTAGTTTCTTAAAGGTTTTTTTGGGGGTGTGAAGAGGAATATTTGTATTTTAGGATTCCATTTTATCTCCTCTATTGACTTTATATTTGTGACCTTTTTTTGTTATTTTTTCAGTGGTTGCTGTAGAAATTACTTTTTAAAAAAAACTTATGAAAGTCTTTGTTCAAAAACTATTCTATTATTTCAGGAATTATTTAAGAGCTTTACAAAAACATCTGCTTGAGATTTTTCTGAGCATCTTAGATATGTTATTGTAGTTAATTATTTTGGAAAATTCTGTTCTTTATCTCCATTCTTTTGCCCTATTTTTCTCTTCTACTAGGACTCCAATTAAATGTATGCTACTTCATTTGATATTATATTGATATATATCTTGGGCACCCTGTTTCGTTTTATTTTTCATGATCTTTGTGTTTTAATTTCAGTGATTTCTAATGACTTATTTTCAAGTACATTGATTCCTTGATCTGTATAATAAATCCATGATTTCATGACATACTGTGCTATAAATTTATTTCTAGCATTTCTTTTTTGTCCTATTTTTATAGTTTTGGGTGTTGTCAGTGAAAATCGTGGTGGAATAAGGACCTCTGAAAAGCATCTCTTTCTTAGAAACCATGAATCTATCTTTCCAGTACTCTGAAAATAAACCAAAGGCTTACAGCAATCTCAGAATATTTGTTCAAAAGAAATGAGTGAATCTCAGTATGAACAGTGAGCTTTGTGGCATTTTAAATTGTCTTATTCCCACCTTCTTCTTCCCAACTAAACAGTAACCTGTGAAACAAACAGTTGCAATTATGGTCAAAACCAGCATCCTGGCCACAATTGGAAAGGGGAAGAAAGGACTGGAGTCACTCAAAGCCCCATTTCTAGAAAGCTGTCAGTATTTTTTTTATCTGTTGGTTCTCTGGAAAAAAACCCCTACTTACAAGGCTATCTTCATTTGTTGTTACTCAGACATCGCCCAGTGCAAGCAACCTTTTCCCAAGAGGCATTTGTCAGAACAATCAGAGGCGATTGTTGAACATCACAGCTGCCTGAGGAGGTGGGTAACAGTGTAGGCAAGCAATAGGATAACCCAAAAACTTAAAAAGAAAAGCTAGACAATGAGGTGCCCATAAGAGGCTTTGAAAAGCTCTGAGATATTCCTGGGAATTTAGAAGGCCATACGTTATGTAGGGCTATGCACAAGGAGATCTCAAAGAGAGTAACACCTAGATGTGTCAAAATCAAACTCTCACAGTCCAGAGTCAAAGAGGGGATCTCGAAAGTAGCAAGAGAAAAAACAATTCATTATGTCAAAGGGACCCTCAATAAGATTAACAGCTGATTTCTCACCGTAAGTAATGGAGGCCATGCAGTGTCCATATCCCCGTGGAAACTCCAGCTCTTCATACATGTCTGTTGTATTTTACTAGATTATTTAACATAGTAATCATAGTTATTTTAAAGTCCCTCTATGTTGATTCTAATGTCTGGACCATTGCTACGTCTGGTTCTATTGAGTATTTTTTTCTTTAGGGTATAGGCCATTACTTTATTATTTTATGTGTGTGTGTATGTGTGTTTTAAAATATTTTTGTTTGAAGGCTCAACCTTCTGTGTAAACAAAACAAAACAGTAGAGACTGCAACTTATATTTATGACCAGAGAAGGATTTTCTTTTGTTTTGTAAGGTTATTAGTATGGGGGATTGGGTCTCTTGTAAGAGGAATATAGTTGGATCTTCTTTATTCTTTTATCCAGTGAGATCATCTTAAGGGTGAGATGAATTGATTCACATTTTATATTAGTTACCTATTGTTAAATAACAAATTACAAAATGCAGTGGTTTAAAATAGCCAGTGTTGATTACTTGATGGTTGCTGTGGGTCTGGGATGTGGGCCTGGCATAGCTGGGGCCTCTGCCCCGTGTCCCTCACAGGCTGCGCTCAGTGTGCTGTGCTCAGCGAGCTGCACTCAGCGTGCTGCACTCCTGGCCTCAGCTGGGGACTCAGCTCTGAGGGAGAGCCGCTTCCACCTGCCCTCACGTGGCAGGGTTTAGTTACCGTGCAGGCATTTCCATCAGTGTGAGCAGCGAGGGAGAGACAGTGAGCAAGACAAAAATCACTGTCTTTGGAGATCAGGAAGAGACATCACTTTTGCCATGTTCTGCACTTCAGAAGTTAGTCACAAGGTGCAGCCCACACTCAAGGGAGCATCACACAAAGGCCTGAGTATCAGGAAACAGTTCACTGTGGTCCATCTTAGAAGCGGTCTGCCACATATTTATTGTAATAACTGAATGTGCTCATTTCTATCATTTTAATTGGTGTTTTCTGTTTACATCCTCTTCTCCTCCTCCCTTCATTTTCCTCCAACCTCCCCCTCTTTCCTTTTATGTACACCCCACCTCATCTTCACTCTAACCCTCCCACTGTCCCCTTCCCTGACTTGCCTTCTGCTCTAGGATCTGTCCCCTTCCCCTTCCTCTCCTCGCCCTCCCTTCTTTTCCTCCTCCATCCTCTTCCTCTGCCAGCCTGCCATACTAGTCTTTTGAAATAGCGAGTCAAGACTGACAGACTCTTCTTTCTTACTTGTTATCTTTGTCTTCCATTGCAACATTCTGGCTGAAATCTCTATGCTACATTTCAATTTGGTAATTGCTTTCTTACTGCCCTCAGCTTAGGGATTCTCCTATCCATTTTTTTTTTTCATTTTGAAGAAATATAAATTTATAACATTTACCTGTTCTTGGGTTGTACTGTTCTAGGCTCATAAATTTTTCTTCTTAAATCAGAAGTTATTCCTTCCATATGTGTGTGTGTGTGTGTGTGTTTTGTTTTTGTTTTTTTTTCAGAGACAGAGAGAGAGTCAGAGAGAGGGATAGACAGACAGGAATGAAGAGAGATGAGAAGCATCAATCATCAGTTTTTCATTGTGACACCTTAGTTGCTTGTTGATTGCTTTCTCATATGTGCCTTGACCACGGGCCTTCAGCAGACTGAGTAACCCCTTGCTCGAGCCAGCGATCTTGGGTCCAAGCTGGTGAGCTTTTGCTCAAACCAGATGAGCACACGCTCAAGCTGGCGACCTCGGGGTCTTGAACCTGGGTCCTTCTGCATCCCAGTCCAACGCTCCATCCACTGCGCCACTGCCCAGTCAGGCCCTTCCATATATATTTTTGAACACTTTAAATATATATTTCAGCCCTGGTCGGTTGGCTCAGTGGTAGAGCGTTGGCCTGGCATGCAGGAGTCCCGGGTTCGATTCCCAGCCAGGGCACACAGGAGAAGCGCCCATCTGCTTTTCCACCCCTCCCCTTCTCCTTTCTCTCTGTCTCTCTCTTCTCCTCCCGCAGCCAAGGCTCCATTGGAGCAAAGTTGGCCCAGGCACTGGGGATGGCTCTATGGCCTCTGCCTCAGGCGCTAGAATGGCTCTGGTTGCAACAGAGCAACGCCCCAGATGGGCAGAGCATCGCCCCCTGGTGGGCATGCTGGGTGAATCCCGGTCAGGTGCATGCGGGAGTTTGACTGCCTCCCTGTTTCCAACTTCAGAAAAATACCCCCCCCAAAAAAATTTTTTTTTCAAAGATTTTATCAATTGGAAATTGGAACACTGGCTGAATATTTGATGATAAATTAATGTTAATTAAAAATTTTTTTTAATTAAATTTATTGAGGTGACATTGCTTCTTAAAATTATACAGGTTTCAGGTGTACAATTCTATAATACATCATCTGTATATTGTATTATGTGCTCACCACCCCAAGTGAAATTCTCCTTCTACCACGATTTATTGCCCTATACCTTTTTCTACCAGCATTAATTTATATGTATTTTTTATGTGTATTGGTGCTGTGGCTCTGTTTAGGAAAATAAAAGTCCTTATCTTTTAGACAAATATATTGAAGTATGTACAGATGAAAGAACGTGCTATAAGAAATATAAGAGTTGGGGGATTGTGGAGAGTAGAGGTGAAACAAGGTTTTGTTTAGTTTACAGTTTTTGAAGCTTAGTGATGGCTATCTGGGATTTATTATACTATTCTCTTGTATTTATTCATTCATTTATTGTTTAAAGGTTTTATTTCTTGATTTTAGAGTGAGAGAGAGAGAGAGAAAGAAGGAGCAAGATTGTAGTTAGTTCACTTTAGTTGTTCATTGATTGCTTCTTCTGTGTGCATTGACTGGGCAAGCCCGGGATTCAAACCAGTGACCTCAGTGTTCCAGGTCGATGCTCTGTTCGCTGTGCCACCACAGGTCAGGTTATTTTGTCTTGTATTTAAATTTTTGCATAATAAAAAGTTTTTTTAAATCCTGTTTATAATGACCCATAAAATAAATTTAATCTGGGGTGAACTCCTATTCTAGTTGCTGGTTTTATTGGTAGTCTTCCTAAGCATTACATTTCTATACGTATTTGGGATTGGTTTGCAGGCTTGTTTTGAGTAGAAAGTTTTGCTATTTGTCTTGTTTTGCTTTGCTTTGTTTTCTTTTTCTTTTCTCCCTGGGTGGCATTTTTGGGGGGTTGCCTACACCTATCCCCAAATGCAAGGCCAGGTTTGACTGTGACCTTCCGAAGCCTGTCTCTGTGGTGGTCCGGATGGTGCTGGGGCTCTGGGACCTGACGCAGGAGTGCTTGGTTTACCTGACAGGCCTGGGCCTGCAGGCTGGACCTCGGTTCGAGCGAACTGAAAATTACACGCTCTGTGGAGGTCATGAGGGATTTTTACATCAGCTTCTTATTCCAGGGGGGCCCTAGGCTCTGTGTGGCAAAGATGCCAGGGACTCGGTAGGTTTCTGCCTGAATTGGCCCACCCCCCTCCAACTGCCTCAGCTCCGCCTGGGTGGAGGGCCGGACCACCGAGGGCTCCCCCACCTGGGGAGGGGCCGTGCCTGCCCCGGAGGCGCTCTTGGCTGCTGGGTCTTTACCTTCTGGGCGACCACTGGCCCGGCTCTGAGTCTGAGGATGGCCGTTTCAGCCCGAAACTTCTCAGAAGAGGAGGAGTTGGAAACCCCTCCCACCAACTCAGAGCCCCTCCACCGCATGAATGCAGCTCCTTCTTCAGTGCCCACTTCAGCTCCTGCGCTGCCAGCTCTTGGCTTGAAGCTGAAGCTCAAGCTCTTGAACCATACTTGTTTCTCTAACAACTGTCACTGCCAGCATCTGCTTTTAGGGCAGTTTGCAGCTCTCAGACCCCGTCAGTCTCCTTTTCCAGGAAGTGGGCAGTCCCTGCCACTGTTGGGACTCAGTCTGCAGCTCGTCCTGGAGCTTTTGACCTCGCTCAGCCTTTTGCACAGAGCTTTCAGTTTTTTCTCGCAGGGCTGTATAAACCACTCAGCCCCCAACCCCCAGCAGGCTCTCCTCTGTCAGGGAACAGCCTCTCCTCTACCAGGGAACAGCCTCTCCTCTGTCAGGGAACAGCCTCTCCTCTATCAGGGAACAGCCTCTCCTCTACCAGGGAACAGCCTCTCCTCTGTCAGGGAACAGCCTCTCCTCTATCAGGGAACAGCCTCTCCTCTACCAGGAACAGCCTCTCCTCTACCAGGGAACAGCCTCTCCTCTACCAGGGAACAGCCTCTCCTCTGTCAGGGAACAGCCTCTCCTCTACCAGGGAACAGCCTCTCCTCTGTCAGGGAACAGCCTCTCCTCTGTCAGAGAACAGCCTCTCCTCTGTCAGGGAACAGCCTCTCCTCTACCAGGGAACAGCCTCTCCTCTATCAGGGAACAGCCTCTCCTCTGTCAGGGAACAGCCTCTCCTCTATCAGGGAACAGCCTCTCCTCTATCAGGGAACAGCCTCTCCTCTGTCAGGGAACAGCCTCTCCTCTACCAGGGAACAGCCTCTCCTCTGTCAGGGAACAGCCTCTCCTCTACCAGGGAACAGCCTCTCCTCTGTCAGGGAACAGCCTCTCCTCTACCAGGGAACAGCCTCTCCTCTGCCAGGGAACAGCCTCTCCTCTATCAGGGAACAGCCTCTCCTCTGTCAGGGAACAGCCTCTCCTCTACCAGGGAACAGCCTCTCCTCTGTCAGGGAACAGCCTCTCCTCTACCAGGGAACAGCCTCTCCTCTGTCAGGGAACAGCCTCTCCTCTACCAGGGAACAGCCTCTTCTCTGTCAGGGAACAGCCTCTCCTCTACCAGGGAACAGCCTCTCCTCTGTCAGGGAACAGCCTCTCCTCTACCAGGGAACAGCCTCTCCTCTATCAGGGAACAGCCTCTCCTCTACCAGGGAACAGCCTCTCCTCTGTCAGGGAACAGCCTCTCCTCTACCAGGGAACAGCCTCTCCTCTGTCAGGGAACAGCCTCTCCTCTACCAGGGAACAGCCTCTCCTCTGTCAGGGAACAGCCTCTCCTCTACCAGGGAACAGCCTCTCCTCTGTCAGGGAACAGCCTCTCCTCTACCAGGGAACAGCCTCTCCTCTACCAGGGAACAGCCTCTCCTCTGTCAGGGAACAGCCTCTCCTCTACCAGGGAACAGCCTCTCCTCTGTCAGGGAACAGCCTCTCCTCTACCAGGGAACAGCCTCTCCTCTGTCAGGGAACAGCCTCTCCTCTACCAGGGAACAGCCTCTCCTCTATCAGGGAACAGCCTCTCCTCTGTCAGGGAACAGCCTCTCCTCTACCAGGGAACAGCCTCTCCTCTGTCAGGGAACAGCCTCTCCTCTACCAGGGAACAGCCTCTCCTCTGTCAGAGAACAGCCTCTCCTCTGTCAGGGAACAGCCTCTCCTCTATCAGGGAACAGCCTCTCCTCTACCAGGGAACAGCCTCTCCTCTATCAGGGAACAGCCTCTCCTCTGTCAGGGAACAGCCTCTCCTCTACCAGGGAACAGCCTCTCCTCTACCAGGGAACAGCCTCTCCTCTATCAGGGAACAGCCTCTCCTCTACCAGGGAACAGCCTCTCCTCTATCAGGGAACAGCCTCTCCTCTGTCAGGGAACAGCCTCTCCTCTACCAGGGAACAGCCTCTCCTCTGTCAGGGAACAGCCTCTCCTCTGTCAGAGAACAGCCTCTCCTCTGTCAGGGAACAGCCTCTCCTCTACCAGGGAACAGCCTCTCCTCTGTCAGGGAACAGCCTCTCCTCTACCAGGAACAGCCTCTCCTCTGTCAGGGAACAGCCTCTCCTCTACCAGGGAACAGCCTCTCCTCTACCAGGGAACAGCCACTCCTCTATCCTCCCCTTCAAAGGGGTCAGCAGCTCCATACCAATCGGACCCAAATCCTGCTGACTACACCATCTATAACGGCTGAGGCCAGGCAGGTCCATATTGTATTCTGGCAGATGGTGGAGAAACTGCAGAGCCAGAAAGTGTCGGGTCATTCCTGTTTAATAGATTCTTGCAGTGGTGGATGAGCACACAGGCAGGGAAAACTGCTCTCATGTCAGCAGGCACACGAACAGCAGAAGGGCCTCACAGTGGCGGGAAGGCAGTCCGCAGCCCGCCCAGAGGGCAAGCCTGTAGCCTTACACAGACTCTGCACACATGGCTGTGCCCTGTGCTCACACACCAGTCATGCAGAGTGCAAGCGAGCAAGCCTGACACAGCTGTTTTCCCAATACTGTCTCTGCTGGTTTCGGCCTCACCTCGTGCTTTGCATTTCTGTTTTGTTGGGCATTTTATTTTGTGTTTGAGTTTGAACCTGGCCATGTCTTTTTGATCTTGTGCTCTTAGTTTTTATTGGCCCATGCTGTATGTTTGAAGCAGAGTGGACACATGAGAGTATGAACTCATTGTGCTCTCTTAACTGTAGGAAGTCCTTAACTAAATCACTAAAGAGTTCTTTCAAGTCCCCATTCAAAAACTGTAATGTTCTGAGTAGATCTTCATAAAGGTGATATTTTTTTCTTTGTATTGGAGACAACATACTTTATTTGGTATTTTTCCCCAGAAGACTGGAAAATACTCTTAGAGAAAACAGCAACCCGCTACCCCACAAGTTATTCTGTCTGCCGTCTCCCAACCCATGTCCCTCTTTAAAATGTTCTGATTTATCTGCTCACACATTTGTCTCTCCCACTGGGACCTAAGCCCCATGGGAGCAGAAATGTTCTCTTTTTTCTTTTGTGTCCCTAGTTCCTTTACAATAGTGTCTATCACATGGTGGGCCCACAATAATCACTGAATCAGTCACTGAAGCCTGACTTCATGGTCATAATGAGAGATGCCCGCTGCATGGCCTTCCGTGAGTGCTGGGAAGCAGATATCGGACTGCAACAGCCATGTAGAGTGACTAGTGTTGTCTGATGCCCACCTTCATTCATCAGAATCGAGTCATGGAGTGCCTGCTCTGGGCCAGGCACTGACTTCCAGGTGTTTTTGTATCTGATTAATTTTCTATAGCCCTTTTCCATGTTACCGCCTGTCCACTGTCAGTCACTGGATTTCATTACAAGTCTTAGAGATGAACAGAGTGAGTAGGTAGTGCTGATTAGGGGGTGGAGTGAAGCCAGGCGCCTGGCCGGCTCACTGTAATGAAGGCCAGGGCTTCAGGTATGAACTAGAGCCAGGCCAGGCCCTTCCTCTTGTAGAGCTTCCATCCCAGTGGGTCAGACAGACGCAGGCTCTCGAAACAGTGCATCACTTAATAACGGCGTAGCTGTGTGGGAATCGCTGTGGGTACCGAGGCCTCTTGTCCCCTCAGTGCACGTTCTCCTGTGGAGCAGTCTCTGGCTGAGGAAGCCGCAGTGATTGGGGAGCTCTGCCCGGAGCCTTAGCTCTGCACCCTCTTCCCGATGTCGGTGTCCCGGCTGGCCCAGGCCCAGGCCCGTTGGCTGAGCGTTCCTGGAGCCTCTGCCCCGAGGACGCACCCTGACATGCCGGTAGATGGTGCAGGGGCATGTGGGCATGTGGGCATGTGGGAGAGCCTGTCTGCTGCACCACTGGTCCCTAACGAATAGCCACAGAAGAGCCTCAAAGCAATTTTTGTTTTCAGATGTCATCTTCCTGCTTGGCTGGGACTGTTGGCCAGAAAACGGCAGGTCCAGGGCCCTGAGAGGTCTCGCCAGGGCCAGCTGCGATGGCACCAGGGATGGTTAGCTGTTAGTGCTGGCTGAGGGGCCAGAGCAGACTGGCTGTGCGCGCATTCCCGGGACATGCCTCAGCACCGTGCTTTGAAAAACCCTGCAAGAAATCCCCAGCATTCATCTCACTGTTTGTATTTAGCTTTTTGAAGTGTTGGCATTCCATAGGCATTCCAGAAGCCTTCTTGGCATTTTTAGATATTGTACAGCTGCCTCAGGAGCCAAGTTACTACTCTTCTCTATTCTCCAGGTAAGGAGAAAAATACACAAGAAAAGGCTAGCAGCTCATTCAAGCGTACGGGCCACTCAGTGGTCTAGCTGGCGTTAGAACTTGACTCTTGGGTGGTCAGTCTGTTGCCAGCCCCTGCTGGCCGGGAGATTTCCTGAAGGCAGTGTGGTTCTCTAACCCCAAGCTTTTCTTCAGGCTGCTGTGTGGTCAGCTTCTCATTACCAGCCCTCCCTCCCACTCCGATGCCCACTGGGGCTTCAGAAAGGTTTAATGCCAAGGAGAGTAGCAATGCCAGGGAAATTGGCTTGCAGAATATTAGTTCTTGTCCCTGAATAGTTAAACCCATGCGCTCATACCATAGTGTTTTTGGAAGGGAGAAGCCCAGAACTCAGAGCCACACTAACTTGGGTTCATGGTCCACTTCAGCTGTTGACTGGCTTTGTGCTCTTGTGGTTATGAGAATTAAGTGACACAGGAGCATAGAATGGTGTCTGAGCACACTTGACCCTGCACAGGGGGCAAATGGAAAGCAGATGGCATTATTTCTACTACAAACACCAAGTTTGTCTGCCAGAGTGCTTAGACCCCACTTTGCCATGATGTTGGTGACCCCTGGTGGTGGCCGGCAGTGACCATGCCCCTTTCTGGGGGGTGTTCTTTAACCGCTACACAGTCCAGTGGAGTCCCACTTCAGGTTTATATGTTTGTTATACCTGAGTAAGCGGGGAACTTGGTGGAATTAGGCAATTGTTTGAGGTCACTCAGCTAGTTAAGGGTGAGGGGGGTTCAGCCCCACGTCTGCTGGTTCCATGTGGCTTGTCCTGGTCACCCAAGCCCCTCAGCCTAACTGTGACCGTGAGGGAGGGTCCTCGGCTGTGTGCACTAGCACTTCTGTTTGTCCCCCTACAGTGGATGAGAGAGCAGGTGTGCCCCAGCTCCAGGATTCTGGGGTCCCCCAGGTTCCCCAACCCCTGAGGCAGGGAGTGTGCCTCACCAGAAGAAGGGCATTTGGGCACCTGCCTCTGACAACTTAGAAAGTGCATCCGTGGCATGGTGAGGGGCCAGGTGTAGCAGTTCTCTGGCCCGGCCCTGTGTCTGCTGAGATCCAGACCCCAGCTGTGAGCTTGGGGTCACTTAGCCCCTCTGTTTCTCCCTCTACCCTAGGGGATCATAACAGTCTACCTACCTTTTAGAGAAACTGGAAGGACCAATGGAAGGGTCCATGGAGGCACTTGGACAGTACCTGGCACAGACACTAGTTAGCATTCGGAAATGGTACTGCTTGTCATCTGCGAGATGGTTCTAGCAATGGCCTACCTTGTAGTTTCGCGGTGAAATTTAAACACAGCTAGATTTCAGTTTGTCACAGCTGTTGTTCTCCTTGTTAATGTTACTGTGAGCCGAGGTCACCGTCAGTTTCTCCTTGCAGCCCCAGCCGAGCCGCTCTGGTTAACCTGGGCTTTGTTCTCTTCCCACCAGGCCAGGGAGCTGGAGAACCAAGAGGCAGAGCTGAGACGCCACAGCACCTTCTGTACAGAACAGCTGGAGCACATCGAGAGGAAGGTGAGGCGGGGGCTGAGCTGCCTCCTTTGGGGCCAGGTTAGAGGAAGAGGGGGGCGGACAGGCCTCGGTGCCCATTCGCCCCAATAGCCAGTCACCCTGCAGACATGCCCTCCTGCATGCCACAGCGAGCCACAGCCCAACCTTTCAACAAGTGGCAATCAGAGATCTTTTTGTTGAATGCGGCTGGCTCATTACAGTTCCATTTTAGAAAAAAATCATCTCACCACAGGGCGGTGCTGAGAACCAGCATACCTTTCTTGCTTTAGTTAAGCTGCATTGAGTAAAAATAATAATAGCATCAAGTCTTGCTATACAAATATATTGAAGTTGTATTATTGATTTTCTTCCAAGAGTTGGGGAGATCAAAGTGCAGTACAGCTACACTGCTTTTCTAAGGACGAACGAGCCTTTGAAGTGCATGTGATTCAAAGACATTGTCATCATTCCTTTTTTTAAAAGCCTGCAACAGTTCTTGAAAATTCATTTGGTAACTTGCTTACTTTGGGGGGGTGGGGTGTTCATTTGTTGATCATGACATATTTTTTCAAAGAAATGATTTAAAGTGTGGGAAGGGATGGTTGGGAGGGTAAAGAAATGGTTCTTTCACCTGCGAGGGACAGCATGCCCAGCAACCAGAGCCGTCAGCTGTGGCAGGCAGATCTTTGAGGATTGTTTGTCACGATTTGGAGCTTTGAAATTGACGGTTTGCTGAGGGGCTTGGTTTTCACAGGGTTTTTCTCCCGTGGCACACCACACTAGAAGCCTGGCAGAATCACGTGCTTCTGCGTTTCTAGGCAGTGGGACGTGAGGGAGCTTCCGCCCTGCATCGTGGACACCCCCACCTGCCCACCGTCCGTGGGTGTTTAAGGGACCCCCAGAATAGCAATGTGAACACAGAGTGTTGATAGTGGCAGCCTGTGGTTCCGAGGGTTGGCAGGGCGCCCCAAGCTGCGTACGGCGGTGGCCCCTGAGCAAGAACGCACTTTGTGGAACAGCCTCACACCCAGGTCTGACGGTAGCTGTAATGACAAGGATGGTGATTTGAAATCCTGAAAAAGGGTAAGAAAAAAAAAATTCCACCAACCATATCTCTAATTATCACAGTTGCCCATATGTTCATAAGCACTTTTTTGTTGTTGTTATGCATACAATTTTATAGTCGCCTACTGTGCTTCTTCTGCATTTTTCTCTTTGGTCTGGCTCCTAGAAGCATGTGTTTGTTTGGGACGGAAGGCAAGTAGCCTCACAACACTTTTCCTTCCCTAAAATCTGTTTTGGTCGGCACCTTGCTCTCGACTACAGTTCTCTCCAAAGCCAGTCCTCAGCTTTCCTGGAGGAGAGGCAAGTCTCCTGGAGGACTTTTCCTTCTTTCTCATCTGGCCTCCCTCCTCATTGTGAAGTCCACGCTCCTTCTGTATGCAGATGGAGGCTTTTATTTTTTAATGAGGTTTTCCTACCTGGTTGTAAACAGTTATTGACTGAGTCCAGAAGGAGGTGCAGAAACGTGGTCTCCTTTCTGACTCTTAAGCACTAGCGTTGTGCTAGGGATACTGCAAAGAAGGAAAGTGCGTGCCTCTCACATCTCAGGAACTGGAGGTTGGTGGGGGAACCAGGGAATGGAGGGGGCTGGGAGAAGGGGATCAAGGAGGCACAGTCAAAAGCTTAATTGTATCGGTTTTGAAAAAAAGTTTTCCATTTTCTTTATGGATAATTTTATTCCCTTAATGGCTCGGGAGGATGAAAACGCAGCATCCAACAATCTCTTTTATTAACTGTTGCTTTTATGTAATCTGCTTTCATTTGTTGAATACTCTCAGACCTTGACATTTCAGTTTCTGCACACACAGTGCCAGGGCCTTCCAATCATCAACCTACTTTTCTTTTCTTCTCTTTTTTTTTTTTTCCAGTTCCTTTTAAGTTTAGAATTTGATGGTGGAAACCTGTGCAGGGAGAGATGCGGAATAGTTGTTGAATCACCCTCAGCCACCCTAGAGTATTGGATGAGAGGAGGTTGGGCGTGGGCAGAGGCCTGGGCTCCTGGAGGCCTCCGGGTGTGCTGACAGGCCTCTTGGAGGACCCGTGCTGCCCTTCTTGCTGTGGGGTAATGGCCTGGAGTGCTAGGCCACTGTGCCTGGCCCGTGGGGAAAGCGTGCACAGAATCCAGACTCATTTTCTTTTCTTTTTTAATTTTGAAATTCAATTTAATGGAGTCACATTGGTCAATAAGAGTACATAGTTGTCAGGTAAACATTTCTATAGCATTTGAACTTTTGAGTATGTTGTGTGTTCCTCACCCAAAGTCAAATCATTTTCTATTCTTCCCTCCTCCCCCCTCCCCCCTGGTAACCACCTCCCTCTTAGCTCTGTCCATGCGTCTCAGTTTCATAGCCCCCCTATTTGTAATATATATTTGCCAGGCTCGTTTTCAGGAGGGAGGAGACTTGTTGACCGTTCTGTACTGCAGTGTTTATTCCCTGGATGACTATTCTTGAGTCCAGAAACCTTATTCTGTAGTGCTCTTATGCTTTATAATCTTTCTGAGTCATTGTCCTCACACCCAGACTGCAGGATCTAAGGGAGGAGTGTTTTCCATCTCACTGCAGAGAGCAGTGGGTTGCTGGTGGTGCCTCGCGGTGGTCCCGGGGCACCTGGGAGCACATCCTGGTGCTCACACAGCTGAGACCCAGCGGGCAGCAGGCTGGTGGTGCCTCGCGGTGGTCCCGGGGCACCTGGGAGCACACCCTGGTGCTCACACAGCTGAGACCCAGCGGGCAGCAGGCTGGTGGTGCCTCGCGGTGGTCCCGGGGCACCTGGGAGCACACCCTGGTGCTCACACAGCTGAGACCCAGCGGGCAGCAGGCTGGCGGTGCCTCGCGGTGGTCCCGGGGCACCTGGGAGCACACCCTGGTGCTCACACAGCTGAGACCCAGCGGGCAGCAGGCTGACGGTGCCTCGCGGTGGTCCCGGGGCACCTGGGAGCACATCCTGGTGCTCACACAGCTGAGACCCAGCGGGCAGCAGGCTGGCGGTGCCTCGCGGTGGTCCCGGGGCGCTGGGAGCACACCCTGGTGCTCACACAGCTGAGACCCAGCGGGCAGCAGGCTGACGGTGCCTCGCGGTGGTCCCGGGGCACCTGGGAGCACACCCTGGTGCTCACACAGCTGAGACCCAGCGGGCAGTAGGCTGGCAGTGCCTCGCGGTGCTCCCGGGGCACCTGGGAGCACACCCTGGTGCTCGCACAGCTGAGACCCAGCGGGCAGCAGGTTGGCGATGGACCTGGGCCTTTGTGCCGCTCTGTGTTGTCGCAGTCTGCCACCACTGTGCCCTCTCATGTCTCAGTTTCTTCATCCGTCAAATGGAGACGCTGCTGCTTTCTTCCGGGGAGCTGGTGGGGGCGCTGGACAAGGGCCCGTCTGCAGAACTGCTGGTGTGTGTGACAGCTTCACTCCCCGGGGCGCAGCAGATTGGGGATTCTGTTTCAAGTCCTGGTGCCTCAGGTTTGGCTTCAATGTTTGATGCGGGCATGTGCACATGCGGACGTGTGCTGAGGTGGGCTTCTCTCACAGGATGGCCCACTCTGTAGGATGGGCTTTCCTCAGGTGACTGCCACGGAGCCCCTTCAGCGTACAGGGTAGACAAGGGCTCTGTGACAATCAGCGTGGGGACCGTGTGCTGCTCACAGCTGGGTATTTCTCACATGCTGGGAGTGAGGGAGCAAGGCCATTTTCATTGCCACACGTGGGTGTACAGCCCAGGAGGGCATAGCTCTCTACTACTCATGAACCTCTGCCATCTTCACTGGTCTCCCAGAACCCTTACTCAGCTGAGCGGCCACTTTTGTGATTTCCTGTAAGGAAAAAAGCAAGTAGGGGTGAGCTCCCCCCACCACACCTGGACTCAGCTGTCCCGGGGCTGAGCGTGACTTGTGCCACTTCAGAACCAGCATGTTTACTGTCTCCTAGCGAAACCCTTGGTACTGAGTGGCTCTGAGCTAGACCCTGGCAGCTGCTGAGCTGACCGCTTATCTGCCTTCCACCGTGGGGTCAAGTAGGATGAGGAGATGAGAGCCCTCTGAAGTCCCACAGACCTCCACCCTAATTCTGCCTCAATAATTTGACAGCTGAAGCAATTGTTTAAACTCTATAGCTTCAGTTTCCTTATCTTTGAAATGGAATTTTTTTTAATAATTTTATTTTTTTAATGGGGCAACTTCAATAAATCAGGATACATATATTCAAAGATAACAAGTCCAGGTTATCTTGTTGTTCAATTATGTTGCATACCCATCACCCAAAGTCAGATTGTCCTCTGTCACCTTCTATCTAGTTTTCTTTGTGCCCCTCCCCCTCCTCTCTCCCTCTCCCCCCTCCCCCCGAAACCACCACACTCTTACCAATGTCTCTTAGTTTCACTTTTATGTCCCACCTACGTATGGAATAATGCAGTTCCTGTTTTTTTCTGATTTACTTACTTCACTTCGTATAATGTTATCAAGATCCCACCATTTTGCTGTAAATGATCCGATGTCATCATTTCTTATGGCTGAGTAGTATTCCATAGTGATATGTGCCACATCTTCTTTATCCAGTCGTCTGTTGACGGGCTTTTTGGTTGTGAAATGGAAATTTTAAGACCAGCCTACCAGTTGTTTTGGGAATGAGGAGTCATTTCTACAGGTACCTGAGACAGAGGTATACTAGTTCTCTCATGTTATTTCCACTCCTTTCCCCTTATTTATAAATGCTTAGCCATTTATTAAGTCCACATTTATTTAATTCTGCTAAATGCCCAGAGACAGTTCAGACAGTTGCGGTTCCTGCTTCACGGAGTTGAAAGTCCAGTTTGTAAAGGCGGGAAGTGTTGAAGAAGGTTAGGACCCCTGAAGGGTGGATGCCCGAGAGCCAGCTGCATGGCCAGAGGACGTTCCGCTGTATAACAGTAGTCTCGTTTCCCAAACTCAGCGCTTGCCAAGTGGAGAGGGCATGTTGGGGTCTATTTTCAAAGACTGAGGCAGGGAGAAAGGAAACTCAGAAATGTAAGTGTTCTTTCTGGGTTTGGGGCTCCCCCCCACCCCCCGCTGGACATATCTCTCACTTCTCTCCCTTCGGTACGCCCGCCAGCCCAGCGTGTTGACATGGGAGGAGTCAGTCCTTCCTCCTGGCTTTGCCTTTGCTTCTGCTCTGGCTTTTTCTGTGGAACGACTGTCATGTGATCCCGCCAAGCCTGCAGCCTTCTCGGTGACAGCACTAAGCAGCTCCCTGCCTGCTGTCTCTGAGGGTGTCAGAGCCTGTCTGGAGAACGGCAGCTGCTCTCGGCTTCAGAGAAGAGGAGTTCAGTACAGGGAATTCCACTTCACAAGGAAAGATGGGCCGTTGGTCAGACACATGTGAAAAGGCCCAGCCTCACAGACATGGAGCTGTGGTCACGCCCCACGGCTGCACAGTCTCAGTGGAAAGGCTGCAGGAACGGCGCTCCAAGTGCTGGAAGCCTGTGGTTTAACCCACACTCTCAAACTCTGCTGACGGTGTAAACGGGCCCCTGAACACTGTTAGGCAGTGTCTGTTGAGGCAGAATGATGGCATGCCCTCTGACCTGGCCCTGCACCCACAGAGCGCCTCTGGCCTCACCACGAGAAACGCTGTGGGGTGGTCACAGCATCACTGCATCATTCATCACAGCCCCAAGCTGTCAACACTGGGACAGTCATCATGCTGGAGGCCGACAGAGGACAAGGACAAGCAAGTTTCAGCCCCAGGTGGCGATGTGGGAAACTCACCCACAGAGCACTGGGCACCCAGGCCAGAGGACAGCATGTGCACAGTGGACGGGCCCATTTCCACGATGCAGCAGACGGATCTGTGGTGTCGGCAAGGAGGGTAGTATTACCTTCTGAGGACAGTGACCACAGGAATGTGCAGGGGGCTTGAAGGGTGTGGCGAGCTTCCCTTTCTTGGCCTGCGTGCCAGTTATGCAGGTGTCTTCAGTGGTGGAATTCCTCATGTGCTTAGAGGATCTTCGACCTTTCTGCCAGTATGTCACACTTAATAAAAAGTGGGAGACAGCTGAGGAAGGCAGGCCTGTCCTCAGGCACCCACAGAATCACCCGCCATTCCCTCTCCGGCAAACCCCTAGGCCATGTCCCCGTCGTGTGTTCTAGCACTTGCCACAGCGTCTCGTGACTCCTGGCATCCGTGGTCTCCTTGCTTTCCGGACAGTGAGGGTCTGGGAGCTCAGAGTTCTCGCTGGCCTGACTCGTCAGGCTAATTCGTCACCCAGCGCTGGGGAGGCGCTGTCTGGAGTAGAATAGGCGCTCAGTCGATGTTTGCAGGATCAGTGAAGGAAGAGTGTGTGTGTGCACAAGCAGAAAGCGGAAGTGGGCCTCTGGGGAGAAACTGGTGGAGCTCTTGACGAAAAGGCTTGTGGTAGCAGCTGTGTGTGGAGAGTGAGCAGGACGTGGAGAGGCGGGGCTTCTGGGTGGACACCTCAGCCACGGTGGTCAACGTGATAGTTAGCAGTGGTTGGTGAAGCTGTAAAGCTGGGTTGGAGTCAATGTGAGGGACCTTGGATGACTGGGTGACACGTGGGCCTCCCTTCAGGATGATGTTGGGAGTTCTTGGGGGCTCTCAGCTGGAGAGAGATTGGAGCTGGGATATCCAGACGGTGATCAAGAGAGAGGAAAGTTCAAGCAAGCCATGACAACACTGAGTAAGGTCACCGGTTTCATTCTAAACATGCACGTACCTGGTGTAGATGACCCCAGTGACTGAGACATGGCAGACATAGGGCTCTGTGTCCTACAGTCTGACAGTCGCCACAGTTTTTATGAGCATGTGCTGTGTGCCAGGCTTTTTTATGTAACTTATCACGTATCTTGCTATAGCTCTGCAAGGTGGATTACGTTCCACATTTCACAAAGGGAGAAGCTGGGTAAAGTCAGAGCTCCAGCGTTCACATCACACTCCTCCCCAGACCACGCGCCCCTCACGTCAGCTTGCGGGAATGGAGCTGGCAGCGCCTGGCTGCAGGCTGAGAGGACTGGGACCGAGAAGAGGCCTCCTGACCACTCTGAAATACGTGTAACATCGAAGGAGGACGGCAGTGGGGACTGAAGCTGGGTGACGTGCAGGGTTATCTGGGTCTGCAAACAAGGAGAGAACATTGTAGTTTCGGAGGGAATCACTTGGGCCCACTTATGGCAGGAGGACAATTCATAATGTCTCTCTGAAAGGGATGCGGTAGAAGCCGTTTCCAAGGGCGGCTGGCGTGCACGCGGTGAGATGGGCCAGTTCTGGGAGAAGCGTTCTCAGAGGAGTAGCCCTCTGTCCCGGGAGGTGGCGTGGACTCCAGTTGTGTGGTGAGTGAGCGGTGTGTGTTGTTGGAAGAACTGCTGACAGCCAACTGTTCTCATAACCTGAAGACATAACCCCTGAGTGTGGGGAGGCTTGGCTTGCTTTGTGTTGGGCCCAAAGTCAGTACCAGAGACTCAGAGAAGTGCTTGCCATTTATGATGCAAAACTGAGACAAAGCAAGTATTCCCAAAGTGGCATGCCAGCAGAGAGAGGCTGCAAGAGCAGTGGGAATTCAGAAGAGGGAACAGATACAGTGATCTGAAAACAGCACAGCAAGAAATGGGCCCTAGTGGGGAGTAGCCTACCTCCCCGACCATCACAGGAGCCGTCCTGGTCCTGCTGAGCTGGTGGAAAGGTCAGTCCAGAACTTCTTCACCACGTAAGGCAAAGAATACTTGCACACCAGTTACCCCCCAGTACCATTTTTGGTAATGGACCCAGCATAAAAATGACTATTTTGTGTGTTCTCAATAGTGTATGGAAGTGATAAGTGAAAGAGCACATTGCTAAGAGGTATAGAACAGTTTTTCTTAGCAAAGACGGGCTATTTATCCTGTGCCAGCAGGACCCAGGGCCTTTGATGAACAGGGACAGTGAGAGAGCGGGAAACAGACACTGGGAACACTGCTCTAATCTGCATGGTAGCTGCCATCACTTTCACCAGCCAGCTATACAGTGTAACTGCCATTGCCCTCACTGTCCCCGGGCGTCATACAACTAGTTTATAGTATAACCAGGATTCTACTTCCTTGCTGTTCTGTCAATTAGTCTTTTTTTACTATACGATAATTACAGGCACTTGAGTTAGATACTTTTATATCTTGGCTTCCACCACCCCCACCTCTACCTCTGCAACCATCACCTCACCCCTACCCCCCAACTCCTCCACTGCCACCTCCACCATCGCCTCCATCACCATTACCTCCACGACCACCTTCACCACCCTCACCTCCAGCATCACTGTCACCTCCACCATCACCTCCATCGTCATTACCTTCACAGCCACCTTCACCACCCTCACCTCCAACACCACTGCCACCTCCCCCATCACCTCCATCATCATTACCTCCACAGCCACCTTTACCACCCTCACCTCCAGCACCACTGCCACCTCCCGCATCGCCTCCATCGTCATTACCTCCACAGCCACCTTCACCACCCTCACCTCCAGCACCACTGCCACCTCCATCATAGCCTCCATCATCATTACCTCCACAGCCACCTTCACCACCCTCACCTCCAGCACCACTGCCACCTCCCCCATCGCCTCCATCGTCATTACCTCCACGACCACCTTCACCACCCTCACCTCCAGCACCACTGCCACCTCCCCCATCGCCTCCATCGTCATTACCTCCACAGCCACCTTCACCACCCTCACCTCCAGCACCACTGCCACCTCCCCCATCGCCTCCATCGTCATTACCTCCACGACCACCTTCACCACCCTCACCTCCAGCACCACTGCCACCTCCCCCATCGCCTCCATCGTCATTACCTCCACAGCCACCTTCACCACCCTCACCTCCAACACCACTGCCACCTCCCCCATCGCCTCCATCGTCATTACCTCCACGACCACCTTCACCACCCTCACCTCCAGCACCACTGCCACCTCCCCCATCGCCTCCATCGTCATTACCTCCATGACCACCTTCACCACCCTCACCTCCAGCACCACTGCCACCTCCCCCATCGCCTCCATCGTCATTACCTCCATGACCACCTTTACCACCCTCACCTCCAGCATCACCGCCACCTCCCCCATCGCCTCCACCATCATTACCTCCATGACCACCTTCACCACCCTCACCTCCAGCACCACTGCCACCTCCCCCATCGCCTCCATCGTCATTACCTCCACAGCCACCTTCACCTCCCTCACCTCCAGCACCACCGCCACCTCCCCCATCGCCTCCATCGTCATTACCTCCACGACCACCTTCACCACCCTCACCTCCAGCACCACCGCCACCTCCCCCATCGCCTCCATCGTCATTACCTCCACGACCACCTTCACCACCCTCACCTCCAGCACCACCGCCACCTCCCCCATCGCCTCCATCGTCATTACCTCCACGACCACCTTCACCACCCTCACCTCCAGCACCACCGCCACCTCCCCCATCGCCTCCATTGTCATTACCTCCACGACCACCTTCACCACCCTCACCTCCAGCACCACCGCCACCTCCCCTATCGCCTCCATCGTCATTACCTCCACAGCCACCTTCTCCTCCCTCACCTCCAGTAGTACCACTGCCACCTCCCCCATCGCCTCCATCGTCATTACCTCCATGACCACCTTCACCACCCTCACCTCCAGCATCACCGCCACCTCCCCCATCGCCTCCATCGTCATTACCTACATGACCACCTTCTCCTCCCTCACCTCCAGCACCACCACCACCACCACCTCCCCCATCGCCTCCATCATCATTACCTCCACAGCCACCTTCACCACCCTCACCTCCAGCACCACCGCCACCTCCCCCATCGCCTCCATCATCATTACCTCCACAGCCACCTTTACCACCCTCACCTCCAGCACCACTGCCACCTCCACCATCGCCTCCATCGTCATTACCTCCACAGCCACCTTCACCACCCTCACCTCCAGCACCACCGCCACCTCCCCCATCGCCTCCATCGTCATTACCTCCACGACCACCTTCACCACCCTCACCTCCAGCACCACCGCCACCTCCCCCATCGCCTCCATCGTCATTACCTCCACGACCACCTTCACCACCCTCACCTCCAGCACCACTGCCACCTCCCCCATCGCCTCCATCGTCATTACCTACATGACCACCTTCTCCTCCCTCACCTCCAGCACCACCACCACCACCACCTCCCCCATCGCCTCCATCATCATTACCTCCACAGCCACCTTCACCACCCTCACCTCCAGCACCACCGCCACCTCCCCCATCGCCTCCATCGTCATTACCTACACAGCCACCTTCACCACCCTCACCTCCAGCACCACTGCCACCTCCCCCATCGCCTCCACCATCATTACCTCCATGACCACCTTCACCACCCTCACCTCCAGCACCACCACCACCTCCCCCATCGCCTCCATCATCATTACCTCCACAGCCACCTTCTCCTCCCTCACCTCCAGTAGTACCACTGCCACCTCCCCCATCGCCTCCATCGTCATTACCTCCATGACCACCTTTACCACCCTCACCTCCAGCATCACCGCCACCTCCCCCATCACCTCCACCATCATTACCTCCATGACCACCTTCACCACCCTCACCTCCAGCACCACTGCCACCTCCCCCATCGCCTCCATCGTCATTACCTCCACAGCCACCTTCACCTCCCTCACTTCCAGCACCACCGCCACCTCCCCCATCGCCTCCATCGTCATTACCTCCACGACCACCTTCACCACCCTCACCTCCAGCACCACCGCCACCTCCCCCATCGCCTCCATCGTCATTACCTTCACGACCACCTTCACCACCCTCACCTCCAGCACCACCTCCACCTCCCCCATCGCCTCCATCGTCATTACCTCCACGACCACCTTCACCACCCTCACCTCCAGCACCACCGCCACCTCCCCCATCGCCTCCATCGTCATTACCTCCACAGCCACCTTCTCCTCCCTCACCTCCAGTAGTACCACTGCCACCTCCCCCATCGCCTCCATCGTCATTACCTCCACGACCACCTTCACCACCCTCACCTCCAGCACCACCGCCACCTCCCCCATCGCCTCCATCGTCATTACCTACATGACCACCTTCTCCTCCCTCACCTCCAGCACCACCGCCACCTCCCCCATCGCCTCCATCATCATTACCTCCACAGCCACCTTCACCACCCTCACCTCCAGCACCACCGCCACCTCCCCCATCGCCTCCATCGTCATTACCTCCACGACCACCTTCACCACCCTCACCTCCAGCACCACCACCACCTCCCCCATCGCCTCCATCGTCATTACCTCCACGACCACCTTCACCACCCTCACCTCCAGCACCACTGCCACCTCCCCCATCGCCTCCATCGTCATTACCTACATGACCACCTTCTCCTCCCTCACCTCCAGCACCACCACCACCACCATCTCCCCCATCGCCTCCATCATCATTACCTCCACAGCCACCTTCACCACCCTCACCTCCAGCACCACCGCCACCTCCCCCATCGCCTCCATCATCATTACCTCCACAGCCACCTTCACCACCCTCACCTCCAGCACCACTGCCACCTCCCCCATCGCCTCCATCGTCATTACCTCCACAGCCACCTTCACCACCCTCACCTCCAGCATCACTGCCACCTCCACCATCGCCTCCATCGTCATTACCTCCACAGCCACCTTCACCACCCTCACCTCCAGCACCACTGCCACCTCCACCATCGCCTCCATCATCATTACCTCCACAGCCACCTTCACCACCCTCACCTCCAGCACCACTGCCACCTCCCCCATCACTACCACCTCTATTTCTACCACCTCTGCTACCTTTACCTCCACTAGCACAGTCATCTTCACTGTCATCTCCATTACATCAATCTTTACCTCTACCCCCACCATCTCTACCACTCTCGCCTCTACCACCATGTCCACCATCACCATCACATTCACCACCTTCATCACTTTCACTTCCGTCTCTTCCCACCTCACCTTCCCTGACTCTACTTTGTGTATTGCTTCTGGCATGCTTCTAAAAATCTGTTCTTTATTTCAGCCTCATCTCGTACTTTGAAAAAATCCTCTAGTTTATCTCAAGTAGCCTTTGAAGTAAGGAGAGAGTAGAGACTACAGTCCTGTTGCACATTTGGAGAAGCTGTGGCTTTGCTGGGCCTGTGGCCAGGCTTTTCTGGGATAGAGATCTGGAAAAAAACCCCACTGAGCTGCTGGCCCACCTCCCCTTTGATCCGCACAGTGCCTGAGTGATGTCACTTAGGTTTTATTGCATTGGGGGTGGGAAGTAGGGAAGGAGTGTCTACCGTGAACGGAAATGCAGACACGCAGGTTAAGGGGAGGTAGAAGGATTCACAGCCATTACACTTCAGAGCTAAGACCTAGTTCTTTCTAAATCCACATGTATAAAATTGGAATGATAGTAGTTCCTATCTTGTAGGGTAGTTTCAGTTGTGAGAATTCAGCGGGTAAAATGTTGCTAACAAACTCTCCCTCTCTGTCTCCAAAGCTGGTTTTCTTGGTTCTGAGTGGCTGACATTTGCTGAGTGTTCTCCGCTTGCAAAGCACTGGCTAAAGGAGTCCCTCCTTTGACCTTCACAAGAACCCAGTGATCTGGGTGATAAAAGGACAACTGCCTTTGTTTGAGTCCTTACTGTGAAAGTGCCAGGTGTGTTCTAGACTCATGATATATACTAATTCATTACATCCTCAAAACAGTCTTACAAGGTGAGAACTATTGTTAGTCCCACTTTACAGTTAAAGAAACAGGCTTTGAAGTAGGCAGCAGTTGCCACATGAATGATTTGGGGTCATTGGGAACAGATGGAATTTACTCAGAGCAGAATATGACAATAGTAACATGAATCTCCCTGTTCCTATCTTCATACTTAACGACTTGCCACATTTTCTCCTATCTATTCTCTTCTCCTTCTTTGTTCTGTACTAAAGTACTTTATAGAAAATTTCAGTGACATGACTTTTTCCCCTACAGACTTTGTGCGTCTTTTCAAAGGATGTATTGGACATTTTCTTACATAAATACAGTATTGTTTCTTGATTCAGAGAATTAACATTGATTCCCCTAGTATTCTCAAAAATACCTTTTTTCAGTGTTTTTGTCTATTTTTTATTTGTTTCTGGAATAAGTCAAGCGCTACCAGTAGCACTACATTGCCCCTGGTTCCCAGGCTGCCAGGGCTCTCGGCCCCTAGAACTGACCCTACCCCCTATTTCAGACCCACAAGTTGTTGCAAAAACTCTTCAGGTTCTCACTGCCCTTTTTCTCCTTCACTCCCCTGACCCCAGTCCAGAAAAGTGAGGTGAAGGCTGTGGGGAGAGCCAGCCACGTGCTGTGTCGGGAGGGACGTTTTCACGCCAGGCCAGGGCCAGGTCTCGCTGGCGAGCTGGCTGGTCACAGCTGCGGATTCATGCCAGTCCCTCTGTTACTGGTGTGAGGGCCCTCGTTATCATAGGCTCGATCTCTTGAAGGGGTCTCTGCACCACACCTGGCAGCGGCCACACTAACATGCAGTGCTTTCTGCCGCAGGGGCACTACTGGTTTTCCTCCAGCACAGTAAGTCCCCTAGATAGGTACTTACAGGTTGAAGAGCCCAAAGTGTCTGTCCCGTGTATGCAGTCTATCACGTATCCTGCTGGAAAAGGCCCTCTTACTCTATGTCTTTCCCTATCCTCTCCTTCTCAGCTCTTCTCTTCCCCGCCTGGAACACCTCAGCTTTTGTTTTTGTTTGGTTTTGAGAGAGCAAGAAAGACTTAGGAAGGGAAAGAGCTGAGAAGCATCAACTCATAGTTGCAGCACATTAGTTGTTTGATTGCTTCTCGTACATTCCTTGACTGGGGCGCTCCAGCCCAGCCAGTGACCCCTTGCTCAAGTCAGCGAACTTGGGCTTCGAGCCAGAGACTTTTGGACTCAAGTCAGCACCATGGGGTCATGTCTATGATCCCACGCTCAAGCTGGCGACCCTGTACTCAAGCTGGCAAGCCTGCTTTCAAGCCAGATGGGCCTGCACTCAAGTCGACATCCTCAGGGTTTTAACCTGGGACCTCAGTGTCCTAGGTCAGTGCTCTGTCCACACTGCGCCACCACTGGTCAGGCTGGGTCAGCTCAGTTTGACCCAGTGAATTCCCTTGGGCTCTTCCTTCCCCATCCCCTCGGCCACAGTGGTGGTGAGATGCTAAGAGGGAATCCAGAATTACCCTTTGGCTTCTCTGCAGGTGCTCTGCCCCCCGACTGCACTGGCAACCAAGACCCGTCGACGGCATTGTGCTCAAGGCTCTTGCTCTTCCTTTGTCCTCCCTCCACAATGGCAGCGCCTTGCTAATCTCTCTTGAATGGTAGCCGTCACCTCACCACTGTTGTTCTTTTGGCCAGACCCTCCTCCTGTGACTTGGCATCAACTTGTGTATTGTTTTTATAAATTTTTATTAATTTTTAATTTATTGTGTTTACATGGATCACTGAATATAGCTCCCTCACCCCCCAGGCATCCACTTGTTGCAGGACAACTCTCTGGAGCTCACCAGCAGCTCCCTGCTGCTCTCAGGAGAAAGCGGGACTTCTCAGCCTTGCCCTACCTTTGTTTTCTACCCCTCCCCAGTTACACCTGGCATGCTGTCCCGCCTCCGGCCTCTCCCAGGATGCTAGAATCACCTGGAGGCCTTCTCTGAGCACTTCCTGCTGCCCCCTCTGCACAGGCTCCACATACCTTACCTGCTGTTTTGTGCCAGAGTGAGTGCAGTACCGGCCGTCGGGACAGATGACAGACAGCACTGACAGCAGAGCAGCTAGCCACAGCATGGGACCGGGGGCATGCAGTGGATGAAGGGGATTCACTGCGTGGTGTTCGGTGCCAGCCGAGGAAGCCAGGACCCCTGCCCTGAAAACGCTGCCTCGGCAACCAGCATAGTGAGAATTACCCAGCAGACTGCTTAGACCTTAACTAGTCATGGGGCAGCATTGCCTTTTTAAAAATTGCTTATATTGCCTGACCGGGCGGTGGCGCAGTGGATAGAACATCAGACTGTGATGCGGAGGACCCAGGTTCGAGACCCCGAGGATGCCGGCTTGAGCGCGGACTCATCCGGTTTGAGCAAAGCTCACCAGCTTGGACCCAAGGTCGCTGGCTCGAGCAAGGGGTTACTCGGTCTGCTGAAGGCCCGCGGTCAAGGCACATATGAGAAAGCAATCAATGAACAACTAAGGTGTCACAACGAAAAACTGATGATTGATGCTTCTCATCTCTCCCTATCTGTGTGTCCCTATCTATTCCTCTCTCTGTCTCTGTTAAAAAATAAATATCATAAATAAATAAATAAAAATTGCTTATATTTAATTCTTAAGTGACACATGTTCACAGTAGGAAAAACAGAAATTGCAATAAGCCCAAGGAATAAAATGAAATTTACCAAATCAGTCCCCAACCTGGAGTGGTAACCATTGCTGACACCTTTGTGAATACTGCCCAGACCTGATTCTGGTGTGGTGACATTGGTCATGGTATAGTCCTTGTAAAAACAGATTATACCCGTCCATGTCATTTGGTAACCTTTTCTTTCTCTTTTTATTTTTAATTAAACTTTTTTAAATTTATTGTTTTTTATTTATTTCTTCTCTTCTAAGTGAGAGGAGGGGAGATAGAGAGACAGACTCCCACATGTGAACACACCAAGATCCACTTGGCAATCCCTGTCTGGGGCCAATGCTCTGTCTATCTGGGGTCATGCTCCTAACTGAGCTATTTTTAGCACCTGAGCTGGAAGCTCCACAGAGCCATGCTCAGCACCCAGGCGACTGCGCTCTAATTAATCAAGCCATGGCTGTGGGAGGGGAAAAGAGAGAGGGAGGAGGGGGAGAGGTGGAGAAGCAGGTGGTTGCTTCTGCTGTGTGCCTTGACTGGGAATTGAACCCAGCACATTTATACTCTAGGCGAATGCTCTACCACTGAGACAATGAGCTCGGAACAATTTAGAGTGATAACGTGGTTTCAAGTCTCCCATTCAATACAACACCCAGAGCCCCCTGCCTTGTGCCCCCATCTCCCCTTCCCCTCTGGGACTTGTTGCCCTGTTATCTATATCTATATATTATGTATATATAATTTGGCTAAACCCTTCACCTTCTTTGATCCTGTCACCTCTTCCCCCTTCTCTCTGACAGCTGTCCTTCTGTTTTTTTGTGACCCTGCTTCTGTTTATATTTTGTTCCTCAGTTTATTGTGTCTGTTAGATTCCACATATAAGTGAGATCATATGATGTTTGTCTTTCTCTGCCTGGCTTATTTCACTTAGCATAATAATCGCCAGGTCCATCTAAGCTGTTGCAAAACATATGATTTCCTTTTTCATAGCCGCATAGTATTCTATTATGTAAATATACCACTGCTTTTTAATCCATTTGTCCATTGTTGGACACTTGGGCTGTTTCCAGATCTTGGCTATTGTAAACAATGCTGCCATAAACATGGGGGTGCATTTCTTCTTTTGAATCAGTGTTTTGGGATTCTTAAATATATTCCTAAAAGTAGCATAGTGGAGTCAAAAGACAGTTCCATATTTAATTTTTTGAGGAAACGCCATACTGTTTTCCAGAGTGTCTGTATTCCCACGAGCAATACAAGCGGGTTCCCTTTTCTCCACATCCTCGCCAGCACTTGTTCTGTGTTGATTTGTTAATGAGCACCACTCTTGACAGGTGTGAGGTGGTATCTCATTGTGTTTTTTTTTTTTTGTTTTTTTTTTTTTTTGCATTTTTCTGAAGCTGGAAACAGGGAGAGACAGTCAGATAGACTCCCACATGCGCCCGACCGGGATCCACCCAGCACGCCCACCATGGGGCGACGCTCTGCCCACCAGGGGGCGATGCTCTGCCCATCCTGGGCGTCGCCATGTTGCGACCCTCCTGGGTGTCGCCATGTTGCGACCAGAGCCACTCTAGCTCCTGGGGCAGAGGCCACAGAGCCATCCCCAGCGCCCGGGCCATCTTTGCTCCAATGGAGCCTTGGCTGCGGGAGGGGAAGAGAGAGACAGAGAGGAAGGCGCGGCGGAGAGGTGGAGAAGCAAATGGGCGCTTCTCCTATGTGCCCTGGCCGGGAATCGAACCCGGGTCCTCCGCACGCTAGGCCGACGCTCTACCGCTGAGCCAACCGGCCAGGGCTCATTGTGGTTTTAATTTGCATTTTTCTGATTATTAGTGCCACTGAACATTTTTTATATGCCTGTTGACCATCTGTATGTCCTCTTTGGGGAAGTGTCTCTTCAGTTCTTTTGCCCATTTTTTAATTGGATTGTTTACCTTCCTGGTGTTGAGTTTTAGAAGTTATTTATAAATTTTGGTTATTAACCCTTTGTCAGAGGTATCAGTGAATATATTCTCCCATTGAGTGCATTGTCTTTTTATTTTGTTAATGGTGTCTTTTGCTGTGCAAAAGCTCAATTTTCATTTTGATATAGTCCCATTTGTTCATCCTGTCCTTTATTTCACTTGCCCGTGGAGAAAAATCAGCAAAAATACTGCTACAAGAGATATCGGAGAATTTACTGCCTATGTTTTCTTTCAAGATGTTTATGCTTTCATGACTTACATTTAAGTCTTTTATCCATTTTTAGTTTATTTTTGTGAATGGTGTAAGTTGGTGGTCTAGTTTTATTTTTTATTTTTTTGCATGTACCTGTCCAATTTTCCCAACACCATTTATTAAAAAGACTGTCTTTACTTCACTGTATGCTCTTACCTCCTTTGTCAAATATCAATTGACCATAAAGGTATGAGTTTATTTCTGTGTTCTCTGTTCTGTTCCACTGATCTGGATACCTGTTTTTATGCCAGTACCAAGCTGTTTTGAGTACAATGGCCTTGTAGTATAACTTGATATCAGAAAGTGTGATACCTCCCACTTTATACTTTATTTTCAAAATTGCTGAAGCTATTTGTGTTCTTTTTTGGTTCCATATAAATTTTGGAATATTTGTTCTATATCTTTGAAGTATGCCATTGGTATTTTAATAGGAATTACATTGAATTTATAGATTGCTTTGGGTAATATAGACATTTTAATGATGTTTATTCTTCCTATCCATGACCACAGTATATGCTTCCACTTGTTTGTATCTTCCTTGATTTCTTTTTCAATGTCTTATAATTTTCCGAGTACAAGTCTTTTACCTCCTTGGTTAAATTTATTCCTAGGTACTTTATTAATTTTTTTGGGGGGGGGATCCAATAGTGAAGGGGATTGTTTCCTTAATTTCTCTTTCAGATAGTTTATTGTTGGTGTATAAAAATGTAAATGATTTCTGAATATTAATTTTATATCCTGCCACCTTGCCAAATTCATTTATCAAGTCTGTTAGTTTTCTGACTGAGACTTTGGGTTTTCTATGTACAGTATCATGTCATCAGCAAATAATGATGGTTTTACTTCTTCTTTTCCAATTTGGATGCCTTTTATTTCTTTTTCTTGTTTGATTGCTGTGGCTAGGACTTCCAGAACTATGTTGAATAAGAGTGGTGAAAGGGGGCATACCTGTCTTGTTCCTGATCTTAAGGGCATTGTTTTTAATTTTTTCCCTTTGAGTATGATGTTGGTGGTGGGTTTGTCATAGATGCCTTTATCATGTTGAGGTATGTTTCCTGTATTCTCACTTTGCTGAGAGTTTGATCATAAATGGGTACTGGATTTTATCAAATGCTTTTTCTGCATCCATTGATATAATCATGTGATTTTTATCCTTCCTTTTGTTTATGTGATGAATCACATTGAATGATTTGCAAATATTGTTACTAGCCTTGCCGCCCTGGAACAAATCCTACTTGATCATGATATATGATTTTTGTAATGTATTGCTGGATGCAGTTTGCTAATATTTTGTTGAAAATTTTAGCATCCATGTTCATCAGGGATACTGGCCTATAGTTTTCTTTCTTTGTAGTGTCCTTACCTGGTTTTTGAATAAAGATATGTTTGCCTTATAAAAGGAGCTTGGAGGTCTTCCCTCCTTTTGAATTTTTTGAAATAGCTTGAGAAGGATAAGTGTTAGTTCTTCTTTGAATATTTGGTGAAATTCACCTGTGAAGCCATCTGGCCCAGGGCTTTTGTTTCTCGGGAGTTTTTTGATAACTGTTTCGATCTCATTTGTTGTAATCAGTCTGTTTAGGTTTTCTGATTCTTCCAGATTGAGTCTTGGAAGATTGTATGTTTCTAGGAATTTATCCATTTTACCTAGGTTGTCCAATTTGTTGGCATATAGATCTTCATAGTATTTTATTACAATTTTTTGTATTTCTCTGGTTTCAGTTGTTACTTCTCCACTTTCATTTCTAATTTTATTTATTTGAGTTCTCTCTCTTTTTTTCATGATGAGTCTCGTTAAAGGTTTGTTAATCTTGTTTACCTTTTCAAAGAACCAGTTCTTGGTTTTTTTGATCTTTTGTATTTTTTTTTAAGCCTCTATGACATTTATTTCTGCTCTGATCTTTATTATTTTCTTCCTTTTACTTTCTCTGGGCTTTATTTGTTGTTCTTTTTCTACTTGTTGTAGATGCAGGGTTAAGTTGTTTATTTGAACTTTTTCTTGCTTTCTTAAGGTATACCTGTAATGCTGTGAACTTCTCTCTCAGGACTGTTTTTGTTGTGTCCCATAAATTTTGAGTTGTTGTATGTTTATTTTCATTTGTTTTAAGGACATTTTTTTCCTTCCTAGATCTCGTTGTTAACCTATTAATTATTTAATAACATACTATTTAGCCACCAAGTATTTGAATGTTTTTCAGTTTTTCTATTGTAGTTGATTTATAATTTCATGCTATTGTGATCAGAGAGATGTGTGATATGATTTCAGTCTTCTTAAATTTATTAAGACTTGTTTTGTATCCTAACATGTGATCTCTCCTAGAAAATGTACCATGAGGACTTGAAAAGAATGTATATGTTCTGCTGCTTTGGGGTGAAAGGTTCTGAAGATATCAATTAAATCCAGCTGATCTAGTGTGTCATTTAAGGCTGCTGTTTGTTGATTTTCTGTCTGGAGGATCTATCCATTGATGTCAGTGGGGTATTAAAATCCCCTACTATTATAGTATTGCTGTGGATCTCTCCTTCTATGTCCATCAAAATCTGCTTTATATACTTAGGTGCTGCTATACATGTTCCTCTTTCTCTATTTCTTCTTCTTAAAGCAGGTCCTTTAACATTTTTTGCAATTCTGGTTTGGTGGTTATAAATTCCTTTAGCTATTTTTTTTTTTTGACTGGGAAACTCTTTGTTTTACCTTCAATTGTAAGTGACAGTCTTCCTGGAGATAGTAGTTTTAGTTGTAGGTCCTTGCTTTTCATCACGTTAAATAGTTCTCCCAGGTGGATCGAATCCCCACTGTTTTTTACCATAAGAAGCTGTGCAGGCTCCTTCTCTGTCTCTGTCGCTCTGGGTTGGGGATCCCTGCATGTGGTCTAGATTCCATGCTCCTTAGGGGAGGGAGTTTTGCAACCATGATATCTCTCTGGCTTCTCAACTACTGCACCTGGGTGTGGGAACTAGCCCTTTCCATGTCTTCACCCTTCTTACCAGTCTCTATGTGGCTTCTTCTGTAAAGTTTTGGTTATAATATCTCAGTTTAGTTAGCCTTCAGTTGGTTATCCATGTTGACTGCACGATAATTTGGCTGTGAATCTTGTTTGGGGTCAGGAGCAAGTGAGTGTAGCTACCACGTACTCTGCAGCCATCTTGGAATCCTCTTGGGATTTTTTGATTACTGCTTCAATTTTAGTTCTAATCTGTCTATTTAGATTCTCTGATTTTTACTGATTCAGTTTTGGAAGATTATATGTTTCTAGGAATTTATCCATTTCATCAGACTGTTGGCATAAAGTTGTTTGTAATGCCTTCTTACAATCCTTTGTGGTTTTTCTTGGTGTCAGTTGTTCTCCTCTTTCATTTTTCATTTTATTCATTTGGGTCCTCTCCCTGGTTTTTTTTGTTTACTTATTTGTTTGTTTTGGGGTTTTTTGGGTAGTTGTTTTGTGAGAGAGAGTCAGACAGACAGGAAGGGAAAAAGATGAGAAGCATCAACTTCCAGTTGTGGCACTTTAGTTGTTCACTAATTGCTTTTCATATGAGCCCTGACTGGGGGAGAGAGGCACTCAAGCTGAGTCACTGACTCCTTACTCAAGCTAGCGACCTTGAGCTCAAGAAAGCAACCATGGGTCATGTCTATGATCCCATGCTCAAGCCGGTGACTATACGCTCAAGCTTGTGAGCCTACACTCAAGCTGGATGAGCCTGTGCGCAATCAAGCCAGTTGAGACTGAACTCAAGCCAGTGACGACAGGGGTTTCGAATCTGAGACCTCAGCATTCCAGGTCAACACTCTGTCCACTGTGCCACCATCAGTCAGGTTGTTTTTCTTGATGAATCTGGTTAAATCTTTGTCGGTCTTGTTTATCTTTTCAATGAACCAGCTCTTGGTTTCATAGATCTTTTGTATTGTTTTTTAGATCCTATTTTGTCTATTTCTATTCTGATCTTTATTATTTCCTTTACTCACTTTGGGCTTTGTTTGTTATTCTTTTCAAGTTTATTTAAGTGTAAAGAGAGTTTGTTTATATGAGATTTTTGTTTCTTGAGATAAGCCTGTAATGCTATGAATTTTCCCAGTAGAACTGCTTTTGCTGTGCCCCATCCATTTTGGGCTGTTGTGTTCTCATTTTCATTTGTTTCAAGTTATCTTTTGATTTCTTCCTTGATCTCACTGTAACTCATTTATTGTTTTGTGACATGTTATTTAGCCTCCATGCCTTTGTGTGTTTTTCATTTCTTGTGATTGATTTCTAGTTTCATACCATTATGTTTAGAGAAGGTGCTTGATATAATTTTAATTTTCTTAAATTTATTGATACTTGTTTTGTGTCCTAACATGTGGTCTATCCTAGAAAATGTTCTATGTGCACTTGAATATATATCCTACTGTTCTGGAGTGAAATGTTCTGATCTAGTGTGTCATATAAGGCTGCCAAACACTTGATTTTCTATCTGGAAGATTTATCCATTGTTATCAATGGGGTGTTAAAAACCCCTACTATGATTGTATTACTGTTGTTTCCTCCTTATGCAAAATTTGCTTTACATATTTAGGTGTCCCTATGTTGGGTGAAAGAATGTTTACAAGGGTTATATTCTCTTGTTGAATTGCTTCCTTTATTAGTATGTAGTATCCCTTTTTGTCTCTGACAATACCCCTTTTTTTTAAAGTCTTTTTTGTCAGATATTAGTATTACTACCCCAGCTTTTTACTTTTCATTTGCATGAAATCTTTTTTCAACTCTTTACTTTTAGTCTGTGTGACTCTTTAATTCTGTGATGGGTCTCTTATAGACAGCATATGTATAGGTCTTGATATCCATTCAACTACCCTATGTATGTTTGGAGTATTTAAGCCATTTAATTTAAAGCCATTATTGATAGGTATGTATTTATTGCCATTTTATTTTTTAAATTATGTTCCTCTGTTTTATTCTTCTCCTCCTCTCACTTTCCCTCCCCCATTCCCCCTATTCCTTCTTTCATGACCATTAACATTTCTTTGATTGATTTTAATGTTTTAATATTGATTTTATGGTAACAAACTTCTTTAGCTTTTCTTGTCTGGGAATCTTTACTTCTCCTTCAATTTTAAATGACAGTCTTGCTGGGTAATATTGTCTTGGTTGTAATTTCTTGCTCTTCATCGCTTTGAACATTTCATATCAATCCCTTCTTGCCTGGTATTTCTGTTGAGAAATCAGCTGACAGTATTATAGGAACTCCCTTGTAGGTAACTGACTGTCTTCCTTTTGTGGTTTTTAAGAGTCTCTTTATCTTTAACCTTTGCCATTTTAATTATGTGACTTAGTGTGGGACTCTTCGGGTCCACCTTATTTGGGAGACTTTATGTGCCTCCTGGACTTGTGTGTCTTTTTCCTTCACCAGGTTAGGGAAATTTTCAGTCATTATTTTTTTCAAATAAGTTCTGGATCCCTTGTTCTCTCTCTCTTCTCCTGGTACCATTATGATACAGATGTTGTTATTTTTTATGTTGTCCCAGAGGTTCCTTGAACTATTATAATTTTTCAAAATTTTTTTTTATTTTTGCTTCTCTGGTTGGATGTCTATTTTTCTACCTTGTCTTACAAATCACTGATTTAGTCTTCTGGTTCATCCTACCTACTTTTATTTTTTCTAGTGTATTCTTCATTTCACATACTGTATTTTTCATTTCTGACTAGTTCCATTTTATGCTTTCTATGTCCTTCTTCATGCTGTTGAGCATCTTTATAACTATTATTTTCAACTCTATATCTGATAAATTACTTGCTTCTATTTTATTTAGCTTTTTTTTCTTCTGGAGATTTCTTATGTTCTTTCATTTGGGGCCTGTTTCTTTGTCTCCCTATTTTGGCTTTCTCTCTCTCTTTTTTTTAAAAGATTTTATTTAGTTTAGAGAGGAGAGAGATAGAGAGAAGGGAGAGAGAAGAGGGGAGGAGCGGGAAGCATCAACTCCCATATGTGCCTTGACCAGGCAAGTACAGGGTTTCGAACTGGTGACCTCAGGGTTCCAGGTCGATGCTTTATCCACTGCGCCACCACAGGCCAGGCTGGCTTTCTCCTTGTGTTTGTTTCTATGTATTATGTATATCTGCTATGACTTCCAGTCTTCCTGGGGTAGCCTTATATAGTTGGTGTCTGGCAGGGTCCAGTGGTGCCGTCTTCATGATAACTTGAGCTGGTTACTCCAGGAATGTCCCATGTATGGATTATGTGGGCCCTCCTGTTGTAATCAGTATTGATTGCTGTAATGCTGGTGGTCACGGCCAGGCAGGTTCACACTGAATTCAGGCAGATGGTAGAGGAACTGTGGAGCCAGAAAGCGCCGGGCCATTCCTGTTATTGGAGGCTCGCAGAGATGGGCGAGCAAGTAAACAAAGGAAAACTGCTTTTTGCAGTGGAGGACAAGGGATCAGGAAAACTACCACTCACGGTAGTGGCTGAGGGAGTCAGGGAACCACACCTCACAGTGGTGGGAGAGCGATCTGGGGGAACTGCCCCTGAGGGAAAGCAGTCATAGGTTTTCATAGAGACACACACGTGGCTTTCTGCCCTGTGCTCACGCACTAATCATGCAAAGTGCTTTCAGCCAGGAAACCAGGGAGCTAGCCTAACACAGTTGTTTTTTTCACGATTGCTGTTTGACATGCTCGTGCGTGGGGTCAACCTGCAGGGTGGCTGACTAACTGTGAGGCTCAACCCCAACCATTGCCGTGAGCTGCTGACCACACAAAGCAGAATTTGCCTAAGCAGGGTTTGGTACCTGCTGAGATCTCTCTGTGTGTGTGCCGTTTGTGAAGCTTATTGGATCCTTTTCTGATGTTGTCTGAATCTGGCCACTGGGCATGTTGGTTCTGTGCCTCTTGGGAGAGGCTCTGGTGCAGGCCAGTATCATATGCTGCCTGTAACTGCCCTTGGCAACCTGTTTGGAGTTACAAGCAATCCACAGTTTGTGGCTGCCCCTGCTGGGCCTTAGTATGAGCAGGAAGAATCAAACTGCTCACCAAGGTTGACTTTCACCAGGTGTGAGCCTGGGGGCAGGACAGCCAGGTCCCAGCACACCCTGAGATCTGCCTCTGCCTTCCGGCTGCCCGTTAGCCTCAGTCTCTGAAAGAGCCTCTTGCTGGACTCCTCAACGGGATGTAGGCTCTGCAGGGTCTGGCAAGAGGGAGTCCAGGGGGTGTGGCTGTTGCTTTCCTCCCAACAGATGCCACACAGAGGGCAGTGCTTTATCCAGGAAAGACGGCATCTTTAGTATGGGGGAATGACTCAGTACAGGGATTCTGGCAGCTGTCCTTTCAGCTCTCTCCCCAGAGTCATAAATCTCAGACTGTCCTCAAGTGACTATAGTCCACTCCACCCTACCTCCACTGGAGCCCAGGGTGAGTGGTTGTGAATGAAATTTTGTGTGTTGGCCCTTTAAGAGGGCACTTTGTCTCTAATGGACTCCCAGCTCTTTCTGCTGGACAAAAACCCTGCCGATTTTCACAGCCAGAGATTATGTGGGCACCTTTTCCTGGCTGGTGCTCTGGGCTAGAGTGCCCAGCTTGGGGTTCAAGCCCCACACTTCTTAAGGGGAACCCTGGCAGCTGAAATAACCATCTGGAACCTCAGCTGCCTCCGCGGGAGCAGGCGAACCCTTTCTGCATCTCTGCCCTTCGTGCCATTCTCGATGTGACTTCTGTGAATTTTGGACTATAAGACTTCTCTTCAGTTAGTGTTCAGTTGGTTATTCAGGATAATTGTTCTATAATTTAGTTGTAATTCCAGTTTGGTTCTGGGAGGAGGCGAGTGTAACCGTTCATTGCTTTCTGAAACCCTGTTAGCCACAGGAACCTTTTTCAGACGCACCGTCTGAAGGGCCTCTGACCTGCTGCAGGGGTTGCGCTGCTGTCTCTTCACCTGGTGGTGGTTTAGCCACTGACTGGACTAATTTCCCCACAGGTTGGACAAGCATGGGATTTAGATCTATCCCTGGGTCTGCCTCCTTACCTGAGTTATGACTGTGTGACGTTAGGCAAATTACTTCACTTTTCTGAGCCTAGACTCTGTGTTCTTCAGGCAATAGTAACAACAGCCTAATTGGACTAATGACCGAATGATATGTCCATATTCCTGTCATCATGTATATGCCTTTGATTCTTCCTCCTGAGGGGGTCCATCCCTTTAGTGGACAACTACAGTTGTTTTCTATACTGAGGTTAGCTCAGGTGTCCTGCATGTACTTATGACTTGCTGCTTCAACTTTCACCACGGGCAGGAAAAGCTATCCCAGATCCCCACAGGACAAGCCCATGCCGGTGCGTCAGAGAGGTGACTTCCTCCTCTTCCCAACTCACCCCACGCCCTTCCCAGTTAAACCTTATCTCCGGTTCTCACAGGCATTCTTCACAGGAAGTAATCTGACCATTCTTCCTTTGGTAGAGTTAGTTTGTCCTTGTCCCGCAGGGCGCTGGACTGAGGCCAGCCAGCAGGTTTGATTGGATGGGGCAGGGCAGGGCAATGCTGTCACCCCTGCTGGTCCTGTGGGACGCTTCTCCCTGGCAGGGCTCCTGAGCTGCCATCGGCTGCATTTAGGTCCTTGGTTGAATGTCTGTACTTGCCCAGAAGCATTTCCCTCTTGTCTGCAGGCATGTGGCCCAAGCACAGAACCTTAGTCAGGTTCCTTTCACTTTTATCTAATTGGAATGGACAGGGCTATTCAGTCTTTCAAGATATCTTTGGATTCTGACTCTGTTACCCATCCAGTGCATTTGGTCTCCCTCTGAGCTTCATGTCACCTGCACATTTGATCCCGTGCTGTGTCTCCCTCCTCCAGTCATCAGTAAAGATGTTGAGAAGGAAAGAAGATGCCACATTCTATGGTCCAGCCATTTTGTCCTCACTCTCAAGCCTCCAAGAACGGGAGCAGCACTCCAGCCCCCTTCCACTCCTTGGTCCACCCAGAGAGACCCGCTGTTCCATGTCACACTCACTCCAGGCAATGTGCTCCTCACTCTGGGAGGTGTCTCCGTCCCTCTGAGAAGTGTCCCCATCACTCTGGGTGATGTTCACCATGGGCGCTAGGTGGTGTCCCCATCACTCCAGGCAGTGTGCTCCCCACTCTAGGACGTGTCTCCGTCCCTCTGAGAAGTGTCCCCATCACTCTGGGTGATGTTCGCCATGGGCGCTAGATGGTGTCCCCATCACTCCAGGCAGTGTGCTCCTCACTCTGGGAGGTGTCTCCGTCCCTCTGAGAAGTGTCCCCATCACTCTGGGTGATGTTCGCCATGGGCGCTAGGTGGTGTCCCCATCACTCCAGGCAGTGTGCTCCCCACTCTAGGAGGTGTCTCCGTCCCTCTGAGAAGTGTCCCCATCACTCTGGGTGATGTTCACCATGGGCGCTAGGTGGTGTCCCCATCACTCCAGGCAGTGTGCTCCCCACTCTAGGAGGTGTCTCCATCCCTCTGAGAAGTGTCCCCATCACTCTGGGTGATGTTCACCATGGGCGCTAGATGGTGTCCCCATCACTCCAGGCAGTGTGCTCCCCACTCTAGGAGGTGTCTCCGTCCCTCTGAGAAGTGTCCCCATCACTCTGGGTGATGTTCACCATGGGCGCTAGGTGGTGTCCCCATCACTCCAGGCAGTGTGTCCATCGCTGTAGGAGGTGTCTCCGTCCCTCTGAGAAGTGTCCCCATCACTCTGGGTGATGTTCACCATGGGCGCTAGGTGGTGTCCCCATCACTCCAGGCAGTGTGCTCCTCACTCTGGGAGGTGTCTCCGTCCCTCTGAGAAGTGTCCCCATCACTCTGGGTGATGTTCGCCATGGGCGCTGGGTGGTGTCCCCATCACTCCAGGCAGTGTGTCCATCGCTGTAGGAGGTGTCTCCGTCCCTCTGAGAAGTGTCCCCATCACTCTGGGTGATGTTCACCATGGGCGCTAGGTGGTGTCCCCATCACTCCAGGCAGTGTGTCCATTGCTGTAGGTGGTGTCCCTGTCATTCTAGGCATTGACCCCCCCCCCATCAATTTATGACAGAAGTGAGGAGGTAGTTCTGCTGTTTTCTGTCTGCCTATGCTGCCTCCAGTGGCTGGCGCTCTGTTTCTAAGTGTATATTTAGACTGTAGAATTATGTCAGGAATCCGAGTCTGGGTCACCAACAGTAGTTTTCAAATATGCCTTTTCTCCTTTGCTAAATTGGACATTGTCTTGTCTCGGGCATCTTCCCGTTTTCTCGTTCTGAAGATTGCCAGCAATGAGCCAGTCTGTTCCGTAGGTAATTCAGAGCTGAGATGGGACTCGTCTGGGGCAGCAGCTTTGAATCCATTAGTGTGACTGGGGGTTCTTTCTCAGCGTCGCCCCAGCCCTGCGTTTCAGTCCCCTCGTATCAGTGTTTGACTTGCCCTCTTCAGTAGGAAGACTGTGCTCCTTGAGAGAAAATGAGAATTTCATTCTTTCTCTCCATCATCAGTTAACTGAACACCTTTCACCCTAATACAGGCCTAATCCTTCCTTGTTCCTTATCCAATTTTAAAAGCCCTTCTTTCTTGTCCTTAGCGTTTTCCAAACAGCTCAGTGTGCCTGACCCTTTTACCTTACAGGCCTAGGCTACTCCTGAGCGTTCCTGGCTGGTTCTGTGCCCTGCTGCCCTCTGTTAGACGTGCTTCTGTGGACGCTCCTCCGCGGCCCCAGAGGCCCTCCGGGTCAGGGACTCTGAGGAGCTGCACTCCTGTGGACGCTCCTCCGCGGGCCCAGAGGCCCTCCGGGTCAGGGACTCTGAGGAGCTGCACTCCTGTGGACGCTCCTCCGCGGGCCCAGAGGCCCTCCGGGTCAGGGACTCTGAGGAGCTGCACTCCTGTGGACGCTCCTCCGCGGCCCCAGAGGCCCTCCGGGTCAGGGACTCTGAGGAGCTGCACTCCTGTGGACGCTCCTCCGTGGCCCCAGAGGCCCTCCGGGTCAGGGACTCTGAGGAGCTGCACTCCTGTGGACGCTCCTCCGCGGGCCCAGAGGCCCTCCGGGTCAGGGACTCTGAGGAGCTGCACTCGGGGAAGCAGAAGGCGGGACTCACGGCTGCATGTTGGAATTACAGCTCTCCTCCTCCGAAGATCTGCCGTGCACCTGGAGGAGGGCCCACTGCGGTCTTCAGGAGCATTGGGGCTGAGAGCAGCTCGCCTTCCTGTCCTCCTTATTAACATCCTTCATGATTGTATTACTCAGAAACGTGTTTAAAGACTGTTATTATTCTTAGCAGTCTTCTCATCACAGAGCAATGGTTCTGGACAAGGGCACATTTTGCCCTCCAAAGGATATTTTTTTGTTTGTTTATTTTTTTGTTTTGTATTTTTCTGAAGTTGGAAACGGGGAGGCAGTCAGACAGACTCCCGCATGCGCCCAACTGGGATCCACCCAGCACACCCATCAGGGGGCGATGATCTGCCCATCTGGGCCGTTGCTCTGCTGCATCCAGAGCCATTCTAGTGCCGGAGGCAGAGGCCACAGAGCCATCCTCAGTGCCCGGGCCATCTTTGCTCCAATGGAGCCTTGGCTGCGGGAGGGGAAGAGAGAGACAGAGAGGAAGGAGAGGGGGAGGGGTGGAGAAGCAGATGGGCGCTTCTCCTGTGTGCCCTGGCTGGGAATCGAACCTGGGACTCCTGCAGCCAGGCTGACGCTCTACCACTGAGCCAACCGGCCAGGGCCTCCAAAGGACGTTTAGTGATGTCTAGAGACCTCCTGGTTGCCCTTACTGGGGGAAGGTGCTATTGGCTTCTTGTGAATAGTCAGGGGTGTTATTAAACATTTTGCTGTGCCCAGGACAGGCCCACAACAAGGAATTGTCCTGCACACAATGTCAGTAGTGCCACTAACTATGGTCATCATTGCCCCCAATGTGCCTGTTCACAGGTGCAGGTCTCCTCTGAAGAGTCCTGGGACGGTGGGCCCAGGCAGATACTTGAACCAGCACACAGAGGTGGTTCTAACCATGTGAGAAGTTTCCTTTTAGAAGGTTGGGTAAGAGCCTGGAATTCTTTCTTCCCTGTGAGAGCCCGGGCACGCCCACGTTTAGAAGCACCCTCTCCGAAGCTGTGAGGAACTCTGAGGTCAAGTGAGCTTTTCCCCTTCAGTTAACTTAGGACTAGCTCCTTGTTTCTTGGGAGAGCCCAGATTTTCATCCCTGTTTTCTACAACCTCCGGGCCAAGTGAGACAGCCCTCAGATGGGTGACGGGTGAGGACGCTGCCCTGTCACCAGTGCCTCTGTCCCTCACGTGATCAGCTTGAGGCGGAACGGTGCTCATTTCCCACGCAGGCCTAATCTTGCTCCTTCTCTCCTTGGACCTGAAACCAGGCGTGTTTCAGCATGTGTGAGCTCTCAGGTGAGGCATGGAGTTTCTTCACAGGGGAATGCTATGGCTCTACCTTCTGGTCAGGACTGTGGGAGAAGTCGCTCATCCTGGGGCGGCTTTCATTGCCGCTTACTCGGCCACAGCTGGTTATAGGTAGCCACAGTCCTGGGAGTACTTCCGTGTGTCCCCACTGGTTGTTCCCCATCACGCTGAGCAACAGGTCGCAAAGCGTTTCCGGATATTCAGAGACGGGCAGAGGCTGCACAGCCCTGTCATCTTCTCTAGAAGGGACGTTGTGCTGGAGCTGGTCCAGGGCCACAGTGCTGCCAGCTCTCCCTTTGTCACCTGAAGGAGACTGGTGGTCCGCACGTGCATGACAGACGAGGCTGCTGCTTTTCCCCTCTCGCTCCTGAGCCCTCTCCCTGCTTTGCTTCAGCTGTTTGTTGGAGTCCGTTATTCCTGGCGTGCGTCAGCAATATCACCGGCAGTGCTGGCAGAGGGAGAGCTGAGGCGGGGAGTCTGCATTGTCTGTGCCCGGGGCCACCTGCTGTGCACTCATCCCTGTCCTCTTCCAGTGCTATCGACGCAGGTGCAAGATTCCTGGTCTTCTGAGGGCTGGTTCAGGTTGGTCAGCCAGAGGAACTAATCCGTGGGGCCGCGTCTGCTGGAGCGCTGTGATAAGACCTGGTTGTCCACACGTGTACCTTTGCTGCCCTCTGCTCTCCCGGGAAGCCACCACTGCTGAACAGAGAGCTGGTCCCTTACACCAGCTTCTACATAACCACCTGTACCTGCCATTTGTCGAGTGTCTAAGAGGCAGGCACTGCCCCTGAGGCTTTATCTGCCATCACTCAGGTCTTGCAAGGTAGATGTAGTCACTCCCATTGGACAGGTGAGGACTTGGGACCTCAGGAACTAAAATAAGCTTGTGCAAGACCACCAGCCTCATAAGTGGTAGAGGTGGGATTTATACCTGAGGCTGGCCGATATCAGAATCTGTAGCCTGGCCTTCACTATTAAAGCTGTAATGTGTTTACCTTTGTAAAGGGCAGGCAGGTGTGTGCCAGAAATGGAAATCTCCTCAGCCTGCAGAGCAACCATGTTGCCCTGTCTGTTCTGCGTTCAGACTGCGTTCTCTCCAGACTGTCTGATGCCGTGTCCTGTACTTGACGTGCTTGTCTGGGGAGCTCCTAGCTGCTCCAGACTTCCCCTCTCAAGGCAGCCTGAGGTTTGCACGAACGCTTGTATGGTGGTTTAATGTTTACCTAAAGTTTTGTTCCTGCTCTTAGGATCAATGAAAGTTCACAGTAAGGTCTAACCCAGAAGAAGCATTAGGAACAAGACTGGGTCATTGATTCAAGAGAAAAAAGTCACAGAGTCGAGGGTCTGGGGCTTGTGCCTATGCCAGTGGGCCTAACCAGCAGCAGGGGTGTCAAGAGATGTGTGAGGCCACACGTGGAGGCGAGGCCATGAGAGGGCTCACCATTACCTCAGGCTACCATCTTCCCTGGTAGTGTGGAGTGCATGGCCCCCAATTGTCCCCACATTGGAAAATTCAAGGTCTGCCGGTCTCTTCTCTCTCCTTAGCCCTGTATTTCCCACATTCAGTTCATTAGCAAGCTTCTGAGATAGTTAAAAACTGTCTCATCCTCTCATCTGTTACCAGAGGGGAGCAGTCATTCCCAGTGGTCTCCTTGCCTTTAGTAGCATTCCCCACAGTCCAGATTCCTCGTTGCTACAAACTGACTCTGCTGGTCCCATGCTCAAAAAGATGGTCCTCCCCCTCAAGGTCTGAGCTTCAATGGTCTCAGCCACTCAGCCTCTGCCTGCCACCTGCTCACAGTTCACAGAGCCTCACCTCACGCTCTCCTACAGTAGAACTGGCCTGCTCCTGCTTTGGGGTAAACTCAGTGCTCCTTTTTGGGAACTTGTCTGAAATGTACTTCCCCCACCCTCTCCTATACTTCACCTGGTCGCTTTCTAAATACCCTGTAAGACCCAGCTGAGCCATTTCTTGCTCCAGGAAGCCTCTGTGGATCCTCCCTGGCAGAGCTCAGTGTTTCCTAGGCCCCATGTTGGCCACTGCATCTTGATATTGGTCAATCTTTTACCCTAATTTGAACTCTAGGTCAAGAAGTGATTCTTACCTAAGAATCCAGAGCAGGGAAAAAAGGGGGAGGAGAAGGTATTCCGTGGAATAGTTTTCCCCAGCACAGGTCCTGGGGGAGCCAAGGGCCCTGTTGGCCAACCCCACAAGGCAGCAGTGCTTGCATTCTCCCACAGCCACATCGGTATACAACTAAACTGCAGAACAACCAGCATCGGAACCACTGAAATCTAGCTGATGGAAGTCCTGCAGCTAAGGATATAGAGAAGAAGCCACATTGAGACTAGTAGGAGAGGCTGAAACACAGAACAGGCTAGTGCCACACCCCTATGTGGCAGATAAAAATGGGGAGAGATATCTTGGCTGCAGAGATGTCTCTTGGGGAGCGAGGGGTCTCAGCCCCATACCAGGCCCCCCAGCTTAGGGTTCTAATACCAGGAAGAAAAGTCCCCAGAGCTTCAGGGTATAAAAGACAGCGGAGATTGGGGGTGAGTGAGACAGATTGCTGCTGGAGTGCCAAGCGGTTCCTCTGAAGTGGACCATGAACGGACTTACTTGGACTCAACACCTCTGAGCTCCAGCGCTGGGACAGCAGAGTGAAAGGAGCCGGGAACACACAGGAAGGAACTGAGCTGGGGGGCAGCTTTCTCCCAGAGAGAAGTGCTGGCTGAGGCCACTGTTCCTCTTATGAGCCCTCCCCCCACGGAGCCCAGAGACAGGTGCCATATCTCAGTCTCTGTCAACCTGGCTAAGGCTGGTGATCCCCTGAGACTCTGCCCTACTCAACCTGCAGGCCCACCCATGCTGTTTCCTGCAGCTTTCTATATCAATGTCCTGTCTTGGCTTGTGCTTCAGACTTACCTAAAATTTCTCAAACAAGCAGCATCTGGCCTCTGCCTCCACCTCTGTGTACCCCATAATCTCACTAAGTAGCCCTAGGCCCAACACTAGTACAGCCAGCCTAGGCTCGCAACGTGGCCTCTCCTGGGCACTTCCAAGCCTAGCACAAGCAGCAGCTATCTTCAGATTGCTTTGTAGCTCATTCAAGGAGGCCCTGGGTAGAACACAGGAGGTGGCTGACCATGGCCTGCACCTCCCAGGAGGCCCCAGAGCCAGTACACCCAGTTGAGAGATACAGACCATGTCAAAGCACCACCCAGCCACTTCCAAAGTGATACACACAAGGAGAAGACTTAGCTGACACCAGAGTCACACTGAAGTGAGTCCTGCTCTGTGGGATGGGCCCCTAATCCTCCATAGTGGTCCTAGTCAGTCCTCACACTCAGTCAGTCTGGGGATAAAACCCTGCCATTGAGGTGCCAACAGCAATCAAGACTCAACTACAATAGGTGATTGTACAAAGCCCACATAGGTGGGGATATGTGCACCTGCAGTGCCCAGCTCAGGTGAAAGAGGAGGCTGTACCACTGGACCCAACAGGACACCTACTGCATTAAGTAACTCTGCCAAATATCTAATACATAGAAACAAATACAGGTAAGCAGCCAAAAGTGAGGAGACAAAGAAACAGTTCCCAAGTGAAAGAAGAAGAAAAAGAACTAAATGAAATAGAGGCAAGCAAACTAACATATATGCAGAGTTCAAAATACCATTTTTAAGAATGCTCAAGGAACATAGAACTTCAACAAAGAGACAGGAAACATAAAAACGGAGATAAAACCTGACTGGTGGTGCCACAATGGATAGAGAGTGGACCCAGAATGCTGAGGTGCTGGGTTTGAAACCTCGAGGTTGCTGGCTTGAGCATGGGATCAGGGACATGATACCAAGATCACTGACTTGAACCCAGATATTACTGGATTGAAGCCCAGGGTTGCTGCCTTGAGCCCAAGATTGCTGGTGTGAACAAGGGGTCACTGGCTCAGCTTGAGCTCCCCACCTAAGGTATATAGGAGAAACAATCAATGAACAACTAAAGTAAAGCAACTACGTACGAGTTGATCCTTCTCACCTCTCTTCCTTCTCTCTCTCTCTCTCTCTCTCTCTCTCTCAAAATAAAAATGGAGCTATAGAACATAAAAAATAACGAGTCAGAAACGAAAAGTACACTAACTTTGAAATGAAGACTTCATTACAGGAAAGCACCAATAGAGTAGATGAAGCAGAGGGACACATCAGAGATCTGGAAGATAAGAAAGCAAGAAACACCTAATTAGAACAGCAAAAGGAAATTTTAAAAAATGAAGACAGTGTAAGGAGCCTCTGAGACAACTTCAAGTGTACCAACATTCACATCATGGGGGTGCCAGAAGAAGAGAAAGAGTGAGGCTTTGAAGACGGATGTGAAAAAGTAATGATGGAAAACTTCACTAACCTGATGAAGGAAATGGATATACAAGTCCAGGAAGTGCAGAGAGTCCAAACAAGATGAACCAAAAGAGACCCATACCAAGATACATCGTAATTAAAATGGCAAAGGTTAAAGACAATCTTAAAAGCAGCAAGAGAAAAACAGTTGCCTACAAGGGAGCTCCCAAAAGACTGTCAGCTGATTCCTCAACAGAAACTTTGCAGGCCAAAAGGGAGTGGCAAGAAATGTTCAAAGTGATGAAAAACAAACACCTACAACCAAGATTACTCTATCCAGCACAGCTACCATTTAGAATCAAACAACTTATAGAGAACTTCCCAGGTAAGAAAAAGATAAGAGTTCATCATCACCAAACAAGTGTTGCACGAAATGTTAAAAGGTCTTATTTAAGAAGAATAAGAAAAAAAGAGATAAAAATATTAATGATAAAATGGCAATAGTTATGTATCTATCAACCATTGAATCTAAAAACAAACAAGCAGAACGGAAACAGACTCATAGATACAGAGAACAATTTGATGATTGCCAGATGGGAGGGGGGTTGGGGAGGGGGTGAAAAAGGTGAAGGGATTAATAAATACAAACTGTAGTTACAGAATAGTCACAGGATATAAAGTACAGCATAGGGAATATAGTCAATAATGTTCTAATAACTATGTATGGTGTCAGATGTATGTGAGATTTATTGGAATGATCACTTAGTTATATAATGTCTAATCACTGATGTATACACTTGAAACTAATATATATATTGAATGTCAACTGTAATTGAAAAATAAGAAAAGTGATTTTTTTAAAAAGAAAAAGCCTAGCCTGTGGTGGCACAGTGAAATGCTGAGGTCATTGGTTCAAAATCTTGGGCTTGCCCAGTCAAGGCACATATGAGAAACAACTACTATGAGTTGATGCTTCCCACTCCTCTCTCTAAAATCAACTTTAAAAATCTTTTTAAAAAAGTAAAAGAAAAAATCTATATTAGAGCCTTCCCTTGAACATTTTGAACACCAAAGATGATGCAGGGTAAGGGTTGTGAATGAAGTGGTTTCCAGCTTTATAATATTTAATTAAAGACCTCCAGGGCTGCTGGTAAGAGCTCTTGATGGCATCAGACTTTGTGCAGTTTTAAATAAACCAAAATCAGTTTAGAGGTGTTTCAGGGTTCTTTGAATCCTACAATCCCATATTTTAAAGTCAAGTATAAGGAGGCTAGGTTATTTACTCAAGTTAAATGCCTTGTGGAAGGGTTTCTAAAAAAACACTGCTTTAGAATATAAGGAATTTGTACACTGTTACTGATTATCTCTAAGGAATGTCACCATGAAACCTGTAGGATCCCATACTTGGTGCTGTTCTTACAGGAGGAATATAGGTTGTTTCATTGTCTCTTATTAAGATGATCAGACTCACCAGATACTTTGGATATGCTCTTGGTATCTGATAAGGACACTGGCTATCAGTAAAATAAATAGAATATGTGGCATAATCTGCTAGTTTGTTCCTGTTTGCTGGTTATTAGGTGGGGACTTTGGCTGATCTAGAATAATGGCACTCACAGGATACATATTCTGTGCCAGTCACCATGTGGCTCAAATAGCCTGTAACTTCATAGACATTCAATAAATCTTTATTGTGTGACTCATGAGTAAATGAAAAAGGGCTCCTGGACATCCTGGAGGGAAACCTGTCTTTTAGTCAGGTTTACCTCTACTCCAGTACCCAGTGGAAGACATGACTGGCATTGTCTGTGTGTGGGGAAGAAGGAGTGCTAGGAAGTGGGCCTGGTAAGCTCAAATGATATAAAACAGCAGCAGAGTATTTGAGAGTAAAGTGAGTGTGAAGGTTTCTGTGTCTTTTGAGAAGAAACTGAGCAAAATTGCCATGATTCCAAGAATGTTTGCTACACGTGGAAACTGTGTGTGAGGCTAATCTGGAAGATTTGTCTGCTGGAACTGTGACAGTGTTATGTTGTCATTTGGTACTTGTATTTGTGACATTTTGTGAAGTATAAAGGGTGAACATTTTATGTTTTATCAGTAGTGTTTACTGCAAATATCTCACTTCTGTCATGAATATGTGATCTTAAAAACATAAGCAGCCCTTTTGTGGTATTAATTATATCCTATGACCACTTCCTCTTTTCCACCTCAGTGTACGGGAATGTACTTCATTGGAAAATGGAATTTGCCTTACAGAAGTTCATTGTAAAGCAAACTCTAACAGAATGAATTTATTCCATTAAGGTAAACATCTGGTTTTTTTTTTTATTGAGCTTCAGATATGTTTATGATTGAAAAAAGAGTAAGAATTATGTGGAAAGTCACTAAAAAACTGGATCAATAAAGTTTAAAGAGGCAAAGGAGACAAATGGCTTAACAGCTTGAGAAAAATGATCAGAATAGAGGGGACAGGCTCAAATGGCATCAGAACAGCATTGAAGGGGTTTTGATACAAGCAAAATCTGGATCATGAAGATTTGAAGTTGCTGGGCTGTGATTGATCAACTTCTAACTGTGATCCTGAGGCCAATATTGTGCCTTTGCTGAAATGAGGAAAAAGAGATAGAAATGTGTGAATCTCCTGAAACCCAGGTATTTTTTATATATAATTTGACTTTTGAACATGTTAATGTTTTTGCTTATTCAAAAATTAAATCAACAAAGATGGGGTTAAAAAACAATACAAGCAAAAATGAATGAGCTTTGCTATATGTCAGATAAATACCACCCCACACAAAAGGAACAAAATTCATTTAAGTGGACTTCTTTTCTGGGCATGATGGCTAAACCTCTCTCTCCTGCTTATCCCACTAAGTACAACTATGAGGCCTGGAAATAAGTTGGGAGGCAACCATAGGCGAGCTCTTCAAGGTAGGAAAAAGAAAGAAGACTGGCTAGGGACCCTGTGACTGAAAGAACAACACAGCCTGGGGCCTCATGAGTTCCCAGTGACAGAAAGCAGTCAAGTGCCATTATCTCTGGCCCCCAACCCTAGTGGCAAACAACTGCTCAAGTAGGCATATTTTTTTTTCATCTTTTTCTGAAGCTGGAAACAGGGAGAGACAGTCAGACAGACTCCCTCATGTGCCTGACCGGGATCCACCCGGCATGCCCACCATGGGGCAACGCTCTGCCCATCCTGGGTGTGGCCATGTTGCGACCAGAGCCACTCTAGCACCTGAGGCAGAGGCCAAGGAGCCATCCCCAGCGCCCGGACCATCTTTGCTCCAATGGAGCCTCGGCTGCGGGAGGGGAAGAGAGAGACAGAGAGGAAGGTGTGGTGGAGGGGTGGAGAAGCAAATGGGCGCTTCTCCTGTGTGCCCTGGCCGGGAATCGAACCCAGGTCCTCTGCACGCTAGGTCAAGTAGGCATATTGCTCCACCAGACTGGCGAGAGTTCTGCCAACATTACTTAGTAGGCCCAGTGGTATCAAGTGGAAACCCCACTGACAAGTGTCCCCAAGAAGCACTCTTTATTCATGCAGGCCAGAGATGCCCTTCCTTTACCCAGAGACCTCCAAGTGGTTTGACAACACCAACAGGTGATCATGCCACAGGAAGGGGCCCAAAGGGAAGCACTCTTTGTCCAGTCAGTCAGAGACTCCCCTGTGTACCTACAGACTCTGGGTAGCTAGGAAGCCTTGGCCTGGTAATGGCTCTTTGTCCTATGGACCAAAGATTCCTTTCTCTCACCTAGAGCCAACAGCTGGGGACATCTTGCCACAAGTTGCTGTGGCAGTTCTTTGTGGCGTGTAGGTCAGAGACGCCCTTTCCCTACCTGGATACACTCAGGCTTGACGCTGGCAGGAGGGATTTCTCCACAACAGTGGCTGGCAACGAAGCAGTATTTGTCCTGACAGGCAAACCCAACAGAGATCAGCAAGAGCCCCAGTGACCTCAGATGAACCAAGCAGACCCATATAGTGGAGTAAGGACTTTGATTCAAGAAGCTGAGTAAAACCTAGAGAAGATAAATCCAAAGAAACCTACACCCAGACTCATAATAGTGAAACTCCTGAAAACTAAATACAAAAAAATCTTGAACACATCAAAGAAAATCAACATATTATTTATAAGGTTTGAAAGACAGTGGGTTCTAATTTAAAACCATGACAGCAAGAAAGAAATGACATGTTTTTCAGGTGTTGAAAGAAGAAAATATGTTAGCCATGAATTCTATACCCAGCAAAACTATTCTGTACGACTGATGAAGAAATAAGATATTCTCAAATTACAGAAAACTAAGAGAATTTGTTGCTAGCAATCTACCTTAAAAGAATGATTTAAGTTAGTTCTTCAAACAAAAAGGAAATGATATAAGAAACCATCTTGGAACATGAAAAAGAAAGAACAATGAAAAAAACAAAAATATGGATAAGTGGAATAGATTATTCTCATGAGTTTTTAAAATCTCATTTGTTGATTGAAACAAAAAATATAACTTTAGGCCCTGGCCGGTTGGCTCAGCGGTAGAGCGTCGGCCTAGCGTGCGGAGGACCCGGGTTCGATTCCCGGCCAGGGCACATAGGAGAAGCGCCCATTTGCTTCTCCACCCCTCCGCCGCGCTTTCCTCTCTGTCTCTCTCTTCCCCTCCCGCAGCCAAGGCTCCATTGGAGCAAAGATGGCCCGGGCGCTGGGCATGGCTCTGTGGCCTCTGCCTCAGGCGCTAGAGTGGCTCTGGTCGCAATATGGCGACGCCCAGGATGGGCAGAGCATCGCCCCCTGGGGGGCAGAGCACCGCCCCTGGTGGGCGTGCCGGGTGGATCCCGGTCGGGCGCATGCGGGAGTCTGTCTGACTGTCTATCCCCGTTTCCAGCTTCAGAAAAATGAAAAAAAAAAAAAAAAAAAAAAAAAAAAAAAAAAAAAAAAAAAAAAATATAACTTTGTATGATGTGAGGCAAATGTATGTTCAGAAATGCTCAAAGCACCTGCCTGGGCAGTGGCACAGTGGATAGAGTGTCGGACTGGGATGTGGAGGTCCCAGATTCGAGACCCTGAGGTTGCCAGCTTAAGCATGGGCTCATCTGGTTTGAGCAAAGCTCACCAGCTTGGACCCAAGGTCGCTGGCTCGAGGAAGGGTTACTTGGTCTGCTGAAGGCCCGCGGCCAAGGCACATATGAGAAAGCAATCAATGAACAACTAAGGTGTCGCAATGAAAAACTGATGATTGATGCTTCTCATCTCTCTCCATTCCTGCCTGTCTGTCCCTGTCTATCCCTCTCTCTAACTCTCTCTCTGTCCCTGTAAAAAAAAAATGCTCAAAGCAAAGGTTTTAAAAGTGGAGAGAAGAACCTAAATGGATGTAAGGTTTTTATACTTTAAGTGGTAAAACACTGATATCAATAGATTGTGATAAGTTTCATATGTAAATTGTAATATTCAGTGCAACCACTGAGAAGATTATATGAGGCAATGTCTTTAAAAACTCTATTAATAAATCAACATGGAATCTTATGAAATATTTAAATAACTCACAGGAAGGCAAGAAAAGAGAAATGGAGAATGACAGAGGGAACAAAAAGAAAGCATATAATAAACTGGCAGACTTAAGATCTAACATGTTAACAATTACCTTAAAGGTAGATGTTTACATTTACCTATTAAAAGGCAAAGATTGCGAGAGTAGATTAAACACACAACTATGTTGTCTATAAGAAACTCAATTCAAACACCAACAGGATCTAATTGATATATAAAGAATACTCCAACAATAGCAGGATACATATTTTTTTAAGCACCTCTTGAACCCAGATAGACTATATCTTGGGCCGTAAAACAAACCTTAACAAATTTATGATAATTGAAATCAACATATCCAAATATGTGCAGTGTAGCTCAAGAGGGCTGAAAGGGAAATTTATAGCAGCAGTGTTTAACATTAGAGAAGAGGAAGAGTTTCACATTAAATTTAAGTTTTACTTCAAGGAACTAGAACAAAGAAGAGTAAAATTAACCAAAAGCAAGTAGAAGGATGGAAATACTTAAGATAATAAAGAAACCAGTGTAAGTGAAACAAGAAAACAGTAGAGAGAATTAATGAAACAAAATGCTGGTTCTTGGAAAAACTTAATAAATTAATAAACCTCTAGGAAGACTGACAAAGATAGAGAAAAGACATAAATAATCAGTATCAGCCATGAAACTGGTTATATCCCTGAAGAATTTACAGCCCAAAGAAGAGAATAAGGTAATACAAAGATCAACTTTATGCTAAAAACTTTGACAATATAGAAGAAATGGACCAATTTTTTGCAAATCACAAACTACTGACAACCAAGATGAAATCAATAATCTGAATAGTCTTATAACTACTAAAGAAATTAACTTCATGGTTTTAAAACTCCAGAAAAATAAATTCCAGGCCCAAATGATTTCTCTGGAGACTTCTACTAAACAGTTAAAGAAGAATTAAAACCAACTTTACACAATCTTTTCCAGAAAATAGAGCAGGTTAAACTTTCCAACTCGTGCACCCAGGATTACCTTGACAAAGATAGATGAAAACTACAGACCAGTACCTCTCATTAACTTAGACATGAACATCCTCAAAAAAATACTTGCAAACCAAATCCAGCAATATAGGAAAAGAATTATACATAATGTATTTAGACCACATGTATATAAAGTGAGGTTTCTTCCAAGTGTGCAAGGCTGGATCAAGGTTTGAAAATCAACCAATGAATTATACCATAGCAACACGATAAGGAAAAAAAAAATAAGATCATGTTAATTGACACAGAAAAGCACCTGACAAACATCACCAGCCATTTATGATAAAAACTCTTAGAAAATTAGGAAGAGAAGGGAACTGCCTAAACTTTTTAAAGAGCTGGTACCAAAAAACTTGGCGAACATTATATGTAATGATGAAATAATATTGAGTGCTTTCCTCTTAAGATCAGGAAGAAGGCAAGAATATCTTCTCTTGTTACTTTTACTTAACATTGTGCTGGAGTTGAGTTACTGAAATAAGATTAAAAAAAAAAAAAAAGAAATTTAATGCAATTCCCATCAAACTTCCAATGACTTTTTTTAAAGAAATAGAGCAAAAAATCATCAGATTTATATAGAACTATAAAAAACCCCGAATAGCCAAAGCAATCCTAAAGAAAAAGAATGAAGCTGGGGGCATTACAATACCTGACTTCAAACTCTATTATAGGGCCACGACAATCAAAACAGCATGGTATTGGCAGAAAAATAGACACTCAGACCAATGGAACAGAATAGAAAGTCCAGAAATAAAATCACATATATATAGTCAAATAATTTTTGATAAAGGGGCCAACAACACACAATGGAGAAAAGAAAGCCTCTTCAATAAATGGTGCTGGGGAAACTGGAAAGCCACATGCAAAAGAATGAAACTGGACTACAGTTTGTCCCCCTGTACTAAAATTAACTCAAAATGGATCAAAGATCTAAACATAAGACCTGAAACAATTAAGTACATAGAAGAAGACATAGGTACTCAACTCATGGACCTGGGTTTTAAAGAGCATTTTATGAATTTGACTCCACAGGCAAGAGAAGTGAAGGCAAAAATTAATGAATGGGACTACATCAGACTAAGAAGTTTTTGCTCAGCAAGAGAAACTAATAACAAGATAAACAGAAAGCCAACTAAATGGGAAATGATATTTTCAAACAACAGCTCAGATAAGGGCCTAATATCCAAAATATACAAAGAACTCATAAAACTCAATAACAAACAAACAAACAATCCAATAAAAAAATGGGAAGAGGATATGAACAGACACTTCTCCCAGGAAGAAATACAAATGGCCAACAGATATATGAAAAGATGCTCATCTTCTTTAGCTATTAGAGAAATGCAAATCAAAACTACAATGAGATACCACCTCACACCTGTTCGATTAGCTATTATTAGCAAGACAGGTAATAGCAAATGTTGGAAAGGCTGTGGAGAAAAAGGAACCCTCATCCACTGTTGGTGGGAATGTAAAGTAGTACAACCATTATGGAAGAAAGTATGGTGGTTCCTCAAAAAACTTAAAATAGAACTACCTTATGACCCAGCAATCCCTCTCCTGGGTATATACCCCAAAAACTCAGAAACATTGATACGTAAAGACACATGCAGCCCCATGTTTATTGCAGCATTGTTCACAGTGGCCAGGACATGGAAACAACCAAAAAGCCTGTCAATAGATGACTGGATAAAGAAAATGTGGCACATATACACTATGGAATACTACTCAGCCATAAGAAATGATTTACAGCAAAATGGTGGGATCTTGATAACATGATACGAAGTGAAATAAGTAAATCAGAAAAAAACAGGAACTGCATTATTCCATACGTAGGTGGGACATAAAAGTGAAACTAAGAGACATTGATAAGAGTGTGGTGGTTACGGGGGGGGGGGGGAGGGGGGAAAGGGGGAGGGAGAGGGGCACAAAGAAAACTAGATAGAAGGTGACAGAGGACAATCTGACTTTGGGTGATAGGTATGCAACATAATTGAACGACAAGATAACCTGGACTTGTTATCTTTGAATATATGTATACTGATTTATTGATGTCGCCCCATTAAAAAAATAAAATTATAAAAAAAAGAAATTAAAGTCATATGAATTAGAAAGGAAGAAATAAAACTATCCCTATTAGATATGACACAGTCGTCAACATAGAAAATTGTAAGAAATTAAAATAAAAACACCCTCCTAACTTCTTAGTACTAATAAGTGAGTTTAGCAATATCTTAAGATAGGAGCTCAACATAAAAACTCCATTATATTACATATTGACAAATCCAGAAACTTAAACTAACTCCACCAAAAGCATGATCCATAAAAGGAAATATTTATGCAATGGGTCTCATCGAAATTAGAAACCTTGTTCTGTGAAAGACCCTATGAATAGCCTGACTAGGTGGTGGCACAGTGAAGGGAGCGTCAATTTGGGACACTGAGGACCCAGGTTTGAAACCCCTTGGTCACCGGCTAGAACATGGACTCATCTGCTTTGACCACAGGCTCATCAGCTTGAGCACAGGGTTGCTGGCTTGAGGGTGTGGTCCTAGATATGACTCAATGGTCCCTGACTTGAGCCCAAGGTCGCTGGCTCAGCTGGAGCCCCTGATCAAGGCACATATGATAAGCAATCAATGAACAACTAAGGTGCTGCAACTATGAATTGATGCTTCTCATCTCTCTCCCTTCCTGTCTGTCTCTCTCTCACTAAAAAAAAGAAAAGAAAAAAAGATCCTGTGAATAGTATAAAAAGAGAAACCATAGAGTAGGAGAAAATATACTGCTTATAAAAATTAAGGGATATTTTATAGCTTCATATTCATTTTGAAATATCCCCTAATTTTTGTGAGCAGTACATTTGCAAACTGTATATCAAACAAAGGACTAGTATCTAAAACATATAAAGAACTCTTAAAACTCACCAGTGGAAAAAATTAACTAAAACAAGAAATTCAACCAAAAAATTAACCAAGGGGATATACAGATTGCAAACAAACACATGAAATAAACGCATGAAAAGACATTTAACATCATTAACCATTGGAGATATGCAAATTAAGCCTACAATGAGATATGACTACTTACTTAACAGGATAGCTAAAATAAATATAGTGATATACATATACACAATGGAATACTATGGGGCCATGAAAAAGAAAGAAATCTTACCTTTTGCAACAATATGGAGAGACCTGGAAACTATTATGTTAAGTGAAATAAGCCAGGCAGAGAAAGAAAAATACCATATGACCTCACTCATTTGAGGAATCCAAGGAACAATGAGAACTGAGGAACGGAATTGAGACAGAGGAGGGATCAAAGGGACCAGAGGAAAAGAGAACAGAGGGAAAGGGGATGATAGGATGGGATAATCCTGAAGGGAAGGGGGAGGGCGCTGTAAGGAGGGGGGCAAGGGAGATGTTGAGGGGAATGGGGGGAGGGGGGAGGGGGGAGGCATTCGGGGTGACCCTAGAATCTATATAAACACAATTAATTAAATAATTTAAAAAATAGTGACAACTCCAAATGCTGGCAAGGATGTGGAGAAAAGGAGTCCGTCATCCATTGCTAGTGGGAATGTAAAATAGTTCAACTACTCTGGAAATAGTTTGGCAATTTCTTATAAAAGTAAACATGCAATCACTATATAACCCAGCAATTATACTCTGACATTTATCTCAGTGAAGTGAAAACTTACATTCACACAAAATGAATGTTTATATCAGCTTAATTCATGATAACCAAAAACTAGAAACAATCCCAATGTTCTTCAACAGGTGAATCATAATTGTGGTACGTCCATATATAGAATATTACTTGGCAATAAAAAAAGAATGAACTGTTGATACAAAGATGAATCTTAAACAATTCTCCAGGGAATTATGTTGAGTAAAAAAGACCCACTCCAAATGGTTAAAAGTTGTGTGACTTTACTTCTATAACATTCTGGAAATGACAGAATTCCAGAGCTGGAGAACAGATTGTGGTCGCCAGGGGTCAGGGAAGTGGGGACCGGGCAAGAGGGAAGAAAGGGAATGGTTGTAAAAGGGAGCATAGGGACCCTTGTGATAGCACAGCTCGATGTTTGACAATAGTGGCAGTTACATGAATCGATACATGTGATAGGACTGCCTAGAACTAAATATGTACAGACCAGTGCCTGTAAAACTAGATGGGTCGTATCAATGTCAATTCCTGGCTGTGATACTGTCCTAGAGTGATACAAGATGTTACCACTGGAGGAAACTGGGTAAAGAGGACATAAGAGCCTATGTATTATTTCTTATTACTGCCTAGAAATCTGCAATTGTCTCAAAAAACATCTCATTACAAGTGAATCTAGGTAATTTTTGAACTCGTATTCTGTGTATCCTCAGTGGCCTGTATTCTAATGAAGAAAAAATTTAAATTTCCCTTAGTAGGTGTTTTCTGTAATAGAATTGGTATGGCAATTTCAAACTATTTTATTGTTTATAGGACTGGACAAATGAGTGTTGATATTGTGAGGAACTAGAGTTCTTACTAGAGAGAGGACAATGGAGGTAAAAATACTGAATGGGAGAAGGACAGAGCCCTATGGTGTTGGTTTGAAATTAAAGGAATCAATACAAACTCATGGTTTTTAAGAAATATATTTTTCCTAGAGCTGTTCACTGAAAGAACACTAAAAAAATAAAGACAGTAACAGTCAGCACTCCTGTTACTTAGATCTTGATTTCCAGCTACCGTTCCTAATTGAAAAGGGCTCCTTGGAAACTGGTTCCAAGGATGAAGCGGGAAATTGAAAAGATGAACCTAGGACATCTTATTTTGTGAAACAATGAGGAGTTAAAAAAAACAATGTGGATACATGATTCTACATGGGACAGAGGAGCCAACCTGAAAGAGGTCGCACTGGCCATATTTGGAATACCTTATATGAGCAACACAATGAAAAATGACAGAAATGGATTAAGACACACTGAATTTTAAAAAAGAACCTAAGTCATACTGATATAAGAAATACAGAGGCCTGACCAGGTGGTGGCGCAGTGGCTAGAGTGTTGGACTGGGATGCAGAGGACCCAGATTCAAAACCCTGAGATCACCGGCTTGAGCTCGGGCTCACCAGCTTGAGCTCAGGGTTGCTGGTTTGAGCTTGGGATCATATACATGACCCCATGGTTGCTGGCTTGAGCCCACAGGTCGCTGGCTTGAAACCCAAGGTCACTGGCTTGAGCTCAAAGGTCGCTGGCTTGAGCAAGGGGCACCTCGCTCTGCTGTAGCCCCCAGTCAAGGCACATATGAGAAAGCAATCAATGAACAGCTAAGGAGCCACAACGAAGAATTGATGCTTCTCATCTCTCTCCCTTCCTGCCTGTCTGTCCCTATCTGTCCTTCTCTCTGTCTGTCTCTCTGTCTCTGTCACACACACACACACACACACACACACACACACACACACACACACACAAATACAGAGAAACAAAAGAATGGTAAGGAAAGAAAAACTGTCTTTGTCAAAAATGACAACTAGTAAATACAGAATAATAATCACTGTTTTGCCACTATTGTAATAATAATTAATTCAGTCTAAAACTTTTGGGAAATACTGTAGGAAAATCACATGATCTTACAACATCACCTCTCAGATTATTTATTAAGTGTGAAAGAAAAGGATATGGTTGTAGTTATATATTTCTACATAACAAATCACCTGAATACTAGTGGCATCAAATAGCCATTTTATCACAATGTCAGGAATTCAGATAAGGCACAAGAACAGCTTATCTCTGCTATTTCTAATGTCTGGGGAGATGTGAAGGCTGGGGTGACTTGCTGGCTGGGGCTGGAACTATCTAGAATTGTCTTTCACTTACGCATGCAGTCAGTGCTGGCTGTCAGTTGGAACCTAAGCAGGGCTATTGGTCAACATTCACATGTGGTTCTTTGGGCTGTTTTAGGCTTCCTCACAGCATGGCAGCTGGGTCTTAGGAGGGCAAGGTAGAAGTGCAAGGCATTCGACGATCTAGCCTCCTAAGTCACAGGGCATCACTTTTGCCATATGCTGTTGGTTAAAGCAGTCACAAAGTTCCAGCCAGGATTGGGGGAGGGGACACTGACCTCACTGCAGTGTGGGAGAAGTGTCTTGACGCATTACAAACGTGGGAGGGGAGATGATGCTGTGATTGTCTCTAGTAAACATCTGCCATGCAAAGGATAAGTAAGTCTAGTGGTCTTCAGCTTAATTTCATCTCTCCAGTAATGGGACACACAAGCAGGGCGCATTACCTGTGTCATTTCTCTACTATGAATTTAAAACCAAATCTAATCATCAGGACAAAGTCATTCAGATGCAAATTGAGAGACAATATCCAAAACAACTGTCCCGGACTCTTCAAAACTATCAGTATTCTGAAAGGCCAAGGAGAGGTAGGGACGGTTTGGTCTAAAGGAGAATGAAGAGCCATGTCAACCAAATACAATGTGGGATCTTTGAGCCCTCAGTTGGGGGCTATTCTTGGCACAATTGCAAACTATCAAATGTAGATTTTAGATTAGTATTCTATTGAGATAGAAATGTCCTGAGTGCAGGCATTGTTTTGTGTTTGTAGGAGGTTATCAGAATATCCTTATTTTTAGGAGATGCAGCTGGAGTCTTAGGGTGAAGTGTCATGATGACTTCAACTAACTCTCAGAGAGCTCCAGCCCGAGAGAGAGAGAGAGAGAGAGAGAGAGAGAGAGAGAGAAAGAGAGAGAGAGAGCGTGCAAATGTGTAGATGCGGCAGCACCTGAGCCAGTGATGAATCTAGATGAAGCACACGTGGGCATTTATTGTACTAGTCTCCAAGTTGTATAGGTTTGAAATTTTTCAAAATAAAAATATGGGGTGGAGTAAGAGTTTAGGTGGGTACCTAAACTCTCCCCCTAAGTAGCAGGAATAAGATTTCTAGAAGGATGGAAGTAAACAAAAGAATGTTAAAAAAGAAGAGGACGCAAAAGAAGAAACAGCAGCCATCAGCATTGCTACTTAGTCACGAAGACCCTGCCCGCATGTCTAGCTGTGACGCACAGGGAGTCAGAGAGAAAGCCACTGTGGCCCATTGACAGCCCCCTTTCTGGAGAGGAGACAGGGAAAGGCAGCAGTCAGGTTTCACAGTCGCCTGTGTTTTGTAGAGACAAAGGCTAGCAGGGATGGTGTCTGAGAGGGACAGGTTATTGAAGGCGTGTGTGGAGGTGACTGCAGGGCCAGGCTCTCCCTGACTGATACTTGCCCCCGGAGGCTGCGCAGTCAGAGCCTGATCTGGAGTGGTGGCCAGACCACTCAGAAAACTAGATATAAAACACTGTGATCTCACTCAGGATAGAGTAGAAACTACATACACTCGTGAGCTCAGGCTGTCTTAACAAAGGGCCACTGACTAGGTGGCTTCAACAATAGAAATTTACTTACCACAGTTCTGAAGGCTAGAAGTCTAAGGCCAGAGTTCCAGCCAACAGGTACATGGTGAGAGTTCTGTTTGTGGCTTGTAGACAGTCACCTTCCTATGTCCTTAATATGATTAATTTTATGTGTCAACTTATTTGGGCTAAGGGATGCTCACATACTGGTAGAACATTATTCTTGAGTGTGTCTGTGAAGGTGTTTCCCGAAGAGGTTAGCACCTGAGTTGTTGGGTTCCGTAGGGAAGGTGGCCCGCCTCAATGAGGCTTCACATCAGCCAATCCTTTGAAGGCCTGAAGAGAACATCAAGGACCAATTTATTCTCTGCTTGAGCTGAAGGTGTTTCCTGAAGAGGTTAGCACCTGAGTTGTTGGGTTCCGTAGGGAAGGTGGCCCGCCTCAATGAGACTTCACATCAGCCAGTCCTTTGAAGGCCTGAAGAGAACATCAAGGACCAATTTATTCTCTGCTTGAGCTGAGACGTTCGTCTCCTCTTGCCGCTGACACTGGCACTTGCTTCTTCAACCTGAAGACACAGACTGTGTTATATCACCACTTCCCTGGTCCTCCAGCTTGCAGATGGCAGATCAGGGACATGTTGAACAGTTCTTCCCCGCAGGGCTGCACTCCTCGTCTGTACCTCTGCCTCCGCCTTTATCTGTTTCTCTGGAGGACCCTGAACGGTATGCGTGGCTTTTCCTAGGCATGTGCACGCAGACGGTGTTGAGCTCTCTGGTGTCTCTTCTTCCAAGGACACCAATTCTGTTGGATCAGAACTCTCCCCTTATGACCTTATTTAATGTACGTACCTCCAAAAAGGCCCTGTCTCCAAATACAGCAGGACTGGGCGCTGGTTAGGGGTGCTGCATATAAATTTTGGGGGTAGGAGGATGCGGACACATAACACCACACAAAGTTCTCTTGCGGAGATTCTCTAGCCCCCTACTCTGCCTCATACACGATATTTAATCCCAAGGATTTAAATTATAATTGTGTATTATCACCTGCTAGCTTACTATCTGAGAGGATGATACTAAGGAGTCTAGGGGCCGATAAGGATTTAACAGAAGCCTGTTCACATCATTTCGGGGGCAAATTCCAGGCCTAGAGAGAATAGTGCTCTCAGGACGACTAGTAAGGAAAGCCTTAAAACCCGGCAAGAGGCCTATAAAAAATGATGTAATAGATAATTCTCAAGAACAGCCGGGTTTTTTTTAAAGTTTTCAAGTTTTTCTAGTAGAAACTACATACTGAAGGTAGTTAAAAGAAGTCAGGAACAGGAAATAAGGGCAATGATCCCCTATTGCTGATAGATGTGGAGGTGACAGTGTTGGTGTAGCATACAGAGAGCTGGGTTCTCGAGATTCCTAAAGAAGCCCCGGAGGAAATGGGTACAGCAATAATCAGAGCTGTCACAGAAGGAAGTCTGCCTGGGTTGGAGGTACCTACACTGGCAGCACGCGTTTGCACACAGTGGCCTCTTGCAGAGGGTATAGTGTACGGCTGGAAGAAGCCCCAGAGGAATGGGTACAGCAATAATCAGAGCTGTCACAGAAGGAAGTCTGCCTGGGTTGGAGGTACCTACACTGGCAGCACGCGTTTGCACACAGCGGCCTCTTGCAGAGGGCGGAGTGTACGGCTGGAAGAAGCCCCAGAGGAAATGGGTACAGCGATAATCAGAGCTGTCACAGAAGGAAGTCTGCCTGGGTTGGAGGTACCTACACTGGCAGCACGCGTTTGCACACAGCGGCCTCTTGCAGAGGGCGGAGTGTGCAGCTGCCAGCGGCCTTTTCCTCGGTAGGAAGGTGATGGCAGTCAGACCTGTGCATGCAGCCTCCCCACTGTGGGTCCTGTTGGCGCTCTGCAGCTGTCCTGGTAGGTCTAAGCTCACTCTACACAGATACACCGAGTCTGCAGTGTCCCAGCCAGGGAGCATCTGCTGACACCCTTCCCGTGCAACCACCAGCACCCTGCCCCAGGTCCTCATACCACATGAGTCCTGTCTTTCTTGGCACCTTCGAGTTTCCTAGCGTCCCGGGTGGCCTGCCTCTTTCCCTGGCCTCAGGACCCTGCGCTGTTCGCTCCTGAGTGCAGCTTCTGGCCACTCCCTCCCGGCCCTGCGTCCGCTGAGTCCCATGCACGTGACAGACCCAATGGCACTGCTCTTCAATACTGAGCCCTTGTGCATCCTGCCTCCACCCTAGTACTTTTTTTATTTTTTTAAAGAGAGAGGCAGGGAAAGAGCAAGACAGGAACATCAAGCTGCTCCTGTATGTGCCCAGACCGGGAAATCAAACCTGCAACCTCCGTGCTCTGGGATGACGCTCCAACCAACTGAGTATCTGGCCAGGGCTTCATTTTGATTGATTTGTAGAGAGACAGAGGAAGGGAGAGAGGGGAGGGGGATGGGAAGCATTTGTTGTTCCACGCAGTTACACATATTTTGGTTGCCTCCTGTGAGTCCCCTGACCAGGGATCACACCCACAACCTTGTTGTTTTGGGACAATGCTCTTAACCGACTGAGCAAACTGGCTAGGGCCAGTACATTTTTAAACTTCTTGTCTTACTTTCCAAAGAGCTAAGGGCCCCAAATAACTGTTGATTAAATGAGAAGAAAAGAGGCGTTGGCCACAGACTGAAAAATGTGAGTGCATTTGTCTCCGTGGTCAGCAGAGTAATGGTCCCCCAAAATGTCCAGTTTGTAATCCCTGAGACCTGTGACTGTGTTGTGTTATGTGGCAAAGGGGAATTAAATTTGCAGATGGAATAGTTCTGGATTATCTGGGTGGGCCTAGTACTAAAAACAGAAGAGGGGGACAGAAAGGAAGGGTGAAGCGAGGTGTTATAACAAGGACTCACTTGTCAATGTGGGCTCTGAAGATGGAGGAGGAGGAGGCCATGGGCCAAGGAGTACAGGCAGCCTCTGATGTTGGAAGCCACCAGGTTTGGAGCACTGTGTTGCAGCAGCAGTAGAGAACTAATACCGCCGGGCAGGAGGAGCACAGAGGGCTGGCGAGCAGGGAAAGGAACAGAGGGCTGGGAAGCCCGTATGCATGGGTCTCACCCCCACTGAGCGACTGCTGAGAAAACTTCAGATGTGAGGGTAGGGAGAGGGCATGTAGGATGCCCAGTGCGAGGTACAGCTCACTTCAGGCCCAGGGAACAGACAGCTGCCCACATAGTGGGGATGGGCAGTGTGGGAGCCTGCCTGGGAAAGTCCTGAATGGCAGACAGAGGATCTTGACCAAAGGAGACGGACAAAACCAAGCAGTAAGAGTAACTTAGTACGGCTTTAGGATTGCATACAGCAAATATTTCTTACTAATGGGCCTTACTGCTGTTAGCATGAGCAGGGTGAGTTGTCCCAGCACAAGACACAGTGTAGAGGGTTGGCCCACGGGTGACAAGGCTGCCTCAGCCTGGGAGAGATGGGGCAGGTGAGCCTAAGACATCTTGGTTGGAAAATGGGTCCCCTTTTGACATGGACATTGTGAGTCCAGAGTTGGGGGGCTCTGAACTCAAGGGGGGCTCCTCTGGCAGGTTCCAGTTGGCCAGCGTCTGGGGGAGCAGAGGGACCGTCCCCAACTGCCAGTGTCTCTGTTATACTGGGCACAGTGCTATGTCTGCACTTACTGCCTAAAAAGCGCTCGTTTGGTCAAAATAACGGCAAAGGGAGGCTCACTTCTTGGGGGAAGGTGACTTCAGGATTGACGTGGGGATCTGTGGGGATGAAGGAGGGGGGAAGGCCTGGGCGGGTCCTGACACTTGAGGGGTGAGGTGGGGAGTATCTCTCTGCTCAAGGGAAGGCAGACCTGCCGTGCCAAGGATCGGAACTCAGGGCAGACTCCCACGCCTTCTGCTGTTCCTTCCTCGGAGCCTGGAGTGGGGTGAGGGACCCTTTCCCCTTGCCCCCCAGGGGAGCTCAGGGGCACAGGCACCCATTCAGTGGCTCTGGCCGACCTGTCTGACAGAGTGCTGTGCCCTTCCAACCCAGCCCTTAAGCGGCCTGCCCTTGAACTCCCCCTCTGGGCCAGACTGCTGTCAGGGGTAAGTGTTTCACCCGGGGTACCTCAGGGTGCCTCTTGCGGAGAGCCGGGGAATGTCAGTGTCATGAGGTCGGGGAAAGGTGTGCTGGGTGACAGTGGTGCTGACAGCCCACCTGGGACTCTGCTCTGAGACACTCCCTGCCCACTCCTGTCGGCTTGGGTCTCCTGGCCAAGCAGCAGAACGAGGCTGAGGCCCTCGGACTCGGGCACACCAGGCTTCCGTGTCTGCTGCCTCCCAGCCTGAATGACCATGCTGTTGGGCTCCTAGGGACTCACAGGGGTGAGAGGGCCCTGGCTGTCTGGGGCCTGGGTTAGGAAGTGGTTCTGACTCCGGGCGGAGAGCCAGTGCCCCAGTTTCTAACGAAAGTGCCCTGCCTGGGGTGGTAACACACCTGCGGAAGCGCTAGGCGGCCTGGGCAGGGTTACTCACGGCAAAGCTGTGGTTGGTCATGCTAGGAGTTTCTTTCCTTTTATCCGTCTCATCCAGCCTTCTGCTGGGAGCTGCAATCAGGGTGTTGAATCAGATTCAGACCACCTGCTCTGACTGGCACTGAGTCTGCTGGGGGACCTGGTGCATCACTCAGTGACACAGGAAGGTTGAGAAGTGCTCTGAGGAGTCCAGGGGCAGAGGCACCAGACATCCTGGGGCAGTCCAGGAAGTCCTCCTATAGGAGCTGCTGTGCTTGAGGGGCAGCTCATATTTCCCTGTCTGTGCATTTCACACACACCTCTCTCTCATTTATGTATTCAACGGCTTCTATAGGAGCAGATGTTTTATCATGGACTCTTTCTTTGGCAGTGTATAGTGATGTATATTACTTTTTAAAAATCGATGTAGGCCCTGGCTGGTTGGCTCAGTGGTAGAGCGTCGGCCTGGCGTGTGGAAGTCCCGGGTTCGATTCCCGGCCAGGGCACACAGGAGAGGCGCCCATCTGCTTCTCCACCCCTCCCCCTCTCCTTCCTCTCTGTCTCTCTCTTCCCCTCCTGCAGCCAAGACTCCATTGGAGCAAAAGATGGCCCAAGCGCTGGGGATGGCTCCTTGGCCTCTGCCCCAGGCACTAGAGTGGCTCTGATCACGACAGAGGGATGCCCCGGAGGGGCAGAGCATTGCCCCCTGGTGGGTGTGCCGGGTGGATCCTGGCCAGGTGCATGCAGGAGTCTGTCTGACTGCCTCCCCATTTCCAGCTTCAGAAAAACACACACACACAAAAAAATCGATGTAGTATTTTATTCTTTGGATGTACAATTATTTAGCCACTCCCCTACTGCTAATTATTAGTTGTTGTTTTTTATTATTATAAACCATGCTGTAGTAAAAATCCTTTACTGTACATCTCTCTGCACTTATCTATTTCCTTATGACAAGAGATAGGCATTAAACTGCTGACACGCATTGCCCTCTGGACAGACTCCCTGGGCCCCGCCTTCCCCGGAGTCTGTGGAAGGACCTCATCGCACAGTGTATCTCCTGTCCTACTTAGGTTTTGATTAACGTTGAGACAGAGAGTCTGTTCCTCAGTTTATTGGCCATCTGCATGTGGGATGGGCTGCGGAATCTGCAGAGCTTGCTTGGGGAGGATCGGTGGTTGGTACTCGAGCACAGAACAGCCTTGCAGAGAGAGGTGCAGAGGTGTGGACGGGGGCATCTTCTGGAAGGCGACCTTGACCATGACTGAGGGATGCCCAAGGGCGGCAGTGCACATAAGGCTAGACCGAAGGGCCCTGAGTCTGACTTCGGTGATGGACTTCAGTCCTGTGTGGTGTGGGGAGCCCTTGGGGGATTCTGAAGCGCTTTGGCGTTTCTCCTGCCTCTCAGGGGCCGTGTACCTTCAGTGAGGCTGCCGGCCCTGCCCTTCAGCCTCTCTGAGCTCCAAGTCCAGGAGTGAGGCATGCCTGCACGCAGAGCTGTCATCGGGACGGAATCAGAGCCAGCCACAGTGCTGGTCGGGAGCAGTGTGCCATGGAGACCGGTCCTGAACCGGCAGACAGTCCTGGCCCTGCCTCAACTCTCTGATTCATTGTTGCAAGGCTTATACATTAACTTCTTTAATAAATCACTTGTTGGAATTAATAACTATCATGATAGCTGTAATTCCTTTAACGCCTATTATTGCCGTATACACACCAGAAAGTTGTCTTTTTGTTTTTTATCACAGAAATCTGTAAAGAAGCGACGTTCCTCCCATTTTACAAAAGAGCAGTTGAATCTTTCTAAGACAACGTCACATGCCTGGGGTTCCTGGCGAACCGGGGCCGACCTCCCTCTACTGGCCACTGTCTCCTGGGAGCTGTTCCCACTCCTTGTACGGATAGACGGTCCCTGACTCCCAAAGGCTTCTGCTGCGCTTTGTGTTGGCATACGCTCTTGCGGGGACAGACAAGCTTCTGAGTGTTTTTAAATTGATTTTATCTGTAATTCTAAGTCGCTCTTGGAGTCCTTCAGCCCAGTATGCTGGTCATGGCCCTCGGTCACCGTCCTGAGCCCTTGGCTCCTTCCTTCTCTGTGTGAGAATGTGCCCTACACAGCACCACCTGTGGGCTGTGGGTTTACCACCAAGACTCTCATTACTGAAATACTGCTCTTTCCCTACTCTGCATATGTTGGGCTGGCTGTTATTTACAGATATGAAAATAGAACCTTTTAAAAAATACCTCTTTGAAGTCCCCAAACATGAGGCTTATGTTAAAACCTGTGCGGCTTTCCCCAGTGCTTGTGACATTTTCTGTTTGCGTTTGCACAGCTTGGAGAGCAAACTCATACAGATTTATTTTCTCTCCTGCTCTCGTTTATGGAGTCGATGTCCTAGCTCATCGAGGTATTTGGGTTTTTTGGAGGAAGCAAAATACTTATTTGCATCTGTTACTTTTCTTTGTGTCAAGTTTTCATTCTTTGATGGAGAAGAGCAGGCTTGGGCGAGACACAGCTGGGTTTGAACCCTATCTCCTCACTTTGCAGCTTTTGAACCCAGATTTTTGTCTCTGGAATGGTTAGTGTGAACCATATAAAAGCAGTTTGTAGCCATCCTATGGTAGGTATTCATAATAGATGAGTTCCCTGTAGATTAGGCAGCATCCTGCAAAAAAAAAGCAAATATATTCCCAAAGGGTCTTTTGCAACCTTTAGTGAACATTAGCAAGACCTTTTATATACTTAATATTGAATTGAGATAATTAATTTTTGCATAAGGGAGGGAATTACTTTTAACAGGTAACAATTTATATACTAACTACATGTACACTGAGCTACAATATCCCCATAAAGCCATCTACCCACCAACATTTTTTTCTGAGTGGAAAATAATGTTTACTTCAAATAAACTAAAAGACAAAAAGGAGAAAACACACTTGTTATCTAACTGCCATCCTCGAAAACGACTGCTGTTGTGTTTCCTTCCAAATCTTTTTCTCCTTAAATGGCACATATAGAAAAAACGGTTCCTCGCCTTCCAGTAACTTGGTTTGCTCCCCTTTGGCCTGCTAAGCAATACCTCCCGGGACATCAGTCCATCCTGTGAGCCTTCCCACCTCACCTGGTGCCTCCTGGGTCTTACCCATTTTCTGCGCTCTCATGCCCACACAGACCTTCGTGCACTTGTGTGAATTCTCTCTGCTTACGGGACCGGCCAGGAGATGGAACCTCGCAGGACTTCAGTGGTCAGGAAACCGAGTATAAGTGTGTGTGTGTGTGTGTGTGTGTGTATGCACCTGCGCACATGCATGCGTGCTCACATATAGGAATGAAGATCCTCAAAAGGAAGACTATAGACCAGGGGTCCCCAAAATTTTTACACAGGGGGCCAGTTCACTGTCCCTCAGACGTTGGAGGGCCGCCACATACAGTGCTCCTCTCACTGACCACCAATGAAAAAGGTGCCTCTTCTGGAAGTGCGGCGGGGGTCGGATAAATGGCCTCAGGGGGCCACCTGCGGCCCGCGGGCTGTAGTTTGGGGACGCCTGCAGACTATAGGAAGGAAAGAAAAAATGAAAGAAGGAAAAATATGAAGAAGAAGGAAGGAAGGAAGGGAGGAAATAAAGAAAGGAAAGGAAAGGAGGAAGGCAGAGCAATGAAGTATCCAAGTACTCGGTGATGGGCTGACCAGGGACTGACCTCGGTAGGCCCACTGTGCCCTCCTCGCTCTCTTCTGAGTCAGAGGCCAGATGGCCTTGCCTCCATTTACCCGACCTGAGAGGCACTGCCCGGTAGAGCCCCGTGGCCTTGGTGGGCCCCTGTGTCCAGTCACCCAGCTGCTGCGCCATGTGCCCACCAACATTTTGAAACTGTTCTAAAATTAGCAATTGGACTCTATAGTACTTTACACACCATGAAGAAAATTCATCTGTGCGAAGAAAAGGAGAAACAAAAGTAGGTTTGCTGTTTTCACTGAGAATTGACAGTAGGAATTGAACTGTTTCAAATTGTTTTGGTCTGCAAAGATGGTTTCTAAAAGAGGTGGGTGTATAAATGGATGATTAGAAAGTTTGGTCTAGCACAGTGGTTTGCAACCTTATAACACTTGGGGACTGGTGAAAATAGAATTATTTTGGGAACTGCTAAGGCAACAATCACCCTGAGCATAAGCAAAACTTGACTAAGGTCATTGCATCTGTAATCGTCAAACAATATCAGGGTAGTTCATTATTTGCAGACTGGCGTGAAATTTCTGGTGGACTAGTTTGCAGTGCTTGAAAAACACTGGTCTAGCAGATCTTCTCTTCTCTCTTTTTCAACTGTTCTTTGATCAGCGTTGTGACCTTCACCCTGAGATTTCTCTCTACCTCCTTCGAATCCCCGCCTGGCCCCGCTCCCTCCAGCGTCCTCCCCCACCGGCAGGAAGAACTGACAGACCACTTTTGCTAAGGGCTCTAGGATGCACACTGACCTGGACTTCTTTTTTATTTTTTGTTTTGTTTTTCTAATTTTTTATTAGTTTTCATTTATTGTGTTAACATGTATTCAAGTGTCCCACTCAGTATAACTCCCTCACCCCCAACCCTTCTCCCCCATTATCCCTCTTTGCTTCCCTCCCCCTAACTCCCTCCCACCTTCCCTTTAGGATTTGCTGTCCTGTTATCTGTATCTATGTGTTATGTATATATAATTTCACTAATCCCTTCACCTTCTCTGATTCCATCCCCTCATCCCCCTTCCCTCTGACTGCTGTCCCTCTGGTCCCTGTGACCCTGCCTCTGCCTCTATTCTGTTCCTCAGTTCACTGTGTTCATTAGATTCCACATATAAGTGAGATCATATGATATTTGTCTTTCTCTGCCTGGCTTATTTCACCTAGCATAATAATCTCCAGGTCCATCCATGCCATTGCAAAAGGTAAGATTTTCTTCTTTTTCATGGCCCCATGGTATTCCATTGTGTATATGTACCACTGCTTTTTAATCCATTCATCCACTGACTGACATTGGGGCTGTTTCCAGATCGTGGCTATTGTAAACAATGCTGCTATAAACATGGGGGTGCATTTCTTCTTTTGAATCAGTGATTTGGTGTTCTTAAGATATATTCCTAAAAGTGGGATAACTGGGTCAAAAGGCAGTTCCATTTTTAATTTTTTGAGGAAACTCCATACTGTTCTCCACAGTGGCTGCACCAGTCTGCATTCCCACCAGCAGTTCACGAGGGTTCCCTTTTCTCCACACCCTCATCAGCACTTTTTGTGTGTTGATTTGTTAATGAGCGCCATTCTGACAGGTGTGAAGTGGTATCTCATTGTGGTTTTAATTTATATTTCTCTGATGATTGATGATGTTGAACATTTTTTCATATGCCTATTGGCCATCTGTATGTCCTCTTTGGAGAAGTGTCACTTCAGTTGTCTTGCCCATTTTTTTTTTTTGTATTTTTCTGCAGTTGGAAATGGGGAGGCAAACAGACTCCCGCATGCGCCCAACCGGGATCCACCCAGCATGCCCACCAGGGGGCGATGCTCTGCCCATCTGGGGCGTTGCTCTGTTGCAACCAGAGTCATTCTAGCACCTTAGGCAGAGGCCACAGAGCCATCCTCAGCGCCCGGGCAAACTTTTCTCCAATGGAGCCTTGGCTGCGGGAGGGGAAGAGAGAGACAGAAAGGAAGGAGAGGGGGAGGGGTGGAGAAGCAGATGGGCGCTTCTCCTGTGTGCCCTGACCAGGAATCGAACCCGGGACTCCTGCACGCCAGGCCGACGCTCTACCACTGAGCCAACCGGCCAGGGCCTGTCTTGCCCATTTTTAAATTGGATTGTTTACCTTCCTGGTGTTGAGTTTTAGAAGTTCTTTATAAATTTTGGTTATTAACCCCTTATCAGACGTATTGGCGAATATGTTCTCCCACTGTGTGGGTTGCCTTTTTATTTTGTTCATGATGTCTTTTGCTGTGCAAAGCTTTGTAGTTTGATATAGTCCCATTTGTTTATTTTGTCCTTTATTTCACTTGCCTGTGGGGATGAATTGGCAAAAATATTGCTACAAGAGATTTCAGAGAGTTTACTGCCTATGTTTTCTTTCAAGATGTTTATGGTTTCATGATTTAACATTTAAGTCTTTTATCCATTTTTAGTTTATTTTTGTGAATGGTGTAAGTTGGTGGTCTAGTTTCATTTTTTTGCAGGTAGCTGTCCAATTTTCCCAACACCATATATTAAAAAGACTCTTTATTCGCCCTGGCCGGTTGGCTCAGCGGTAGAGCGTCGGCCTAGCGTGCGGAGGACCCGGGTTCGATTCCCGGCCAGGGCACACAGGAGAAGCGCCCATTTGCTTCACCCCCTCCGCCGCACTTTCCTCTCTGTCTCTCTCTTCCCCTCCCGCAGCCAAGGCTCCATTGGAGCAAAGATGGCCCGGGCGCTGGGGATGGCTCTGTGGCCTCTGCCCCAGGCGCTAGAGTGGCTCTGGTCGCAATATGGCGACGCCCAGGATGGGCAGAGCATCGCCCCCTGGTGGGCAGAGCGTCGCCCCATGGTGGGCGTGCCGGGTGGATCCCGGTCGGGCGCATGCGGGAGTCTGTCTGACTGTCTCTCCCCGTTTCCAGCTTCAGAAAAATGAAAAAAAAAAAAAAAAAAAAAAAAAAAAAAGACTCTTTATTCTACTGTATGCTCTTACCTCCTTTGTCAAATATCAATTGACCATAAAGATGTGGGTTTATTTCTGGGTTCTCTGTTCTATTTCATTGATCTATATGCCTGTTCATATGCCAGTAACAAGCTGTTTTGATGACCATGGCCTTGTAGTATAACATGATATCAGAAAGCGTGATACCTCTCACTTTATTTTTCATTTTCAAGATTGCTGAGGTTATTCGTGTTCTTTTTTGGTTCCATATAAATTTTTGGAATATTTGTTGTATATCTTTGAAGTATGGCATTGGTAATTTAATAGGAATTGCATTGAATTTATAGATTGCTTTGGGTAAAAAAGACATTTTAATAATATTTATTCTTCCTATCCATGAACATGGTATATATGCTTCCACTTGTTTGTATCTTCCTTGATTTCTTTTTTCATTGTCTTATAATTTTCTAGTACAAGTCTTTTACCTCTTTAGTTAAATTTACTCCTAGCTACTTTATTTTTTTAATAGTGAAAGGGATTGTTTCCTTAATTTCTCTTTCAGACAGTTTATTGTTGCTGTATAAACATGCGACTGATTTCTGATTATTAATTTTATATCCTGCCACCTTGCCAAATTCATTTATAAAGTCTATTAGTTTTCTGACTGAGACTTTAGGGTTTTCTATGTACAGTATTATGTTATCAGCAAGTAATGATAGTTTTTCTTCTTCTTTTCCAATTTGGATGCCTTTTATTTCTTCTTCTTATCTGATTGCTGTGACTAAGACTTCCAGAACTATGTTGAATAAGAGTGGTGAAATGGGGCACCCTTGCCTTGTTTCTAATCTTAAGGAGATTTCTTTTAATTTTTTCCCATTGAGTATGATGTTGGCTGTGGGTTTGTCATAGATGGCCTTTATTATCTTGAGGTATGTTTCCTGTATTCTCACTTTGCTGAGAGTTTGATCATAAATGGGTGCTGGATTTTATCAAATGCTTTTTCTGCATCTACTGATATAATCATGTGATTTTCCTCCTTCCTTTTGTTTATGTGACCAACCACATTGATTGATTTTTGAATATTGTACCAGCCTTTCCGCCGTGGAAGAAATACCACTTGATCATGATATATGACTTTTTTCATGTATTGCTGGATCCGGTTTGCTAATATTTTGTTGAAAATTTTAGTGCCTGTGTTCATCAGGGATATTGGCCTATGGTTTTCTTTCATTGTAGTGTTTTTACCTGATTTTGGAATGAGGATAATGCTTGCCTCATAAAAGGAACTTGGAAGTATTACCTCCTCTTGAATTTGTTGAAATAGCTTGAGAATAATAGGTGTTAGTTCTTCTTTGAATAATTGGTATAATTCGCCTGTGAGTTCATTGGTTCCAGGACTATTGCTTGTTGAGAGTTTTTTGATAACTGTTTCAATTTCATTTGTTATAATTGGTCTGTTTAGGTTTCTGATTCTTCCAGATTGAGACTTGGAAGATTATATGTTTCTTGGAATTTATCCATTTCACCTAGGTTGTTCAATTTTGGGGCATATAGATCTTTATAGCATTTTATTACAATCCTTTGTATTTCTGCAGTGTCAGTTGTTACTCTCCATTTTTATTTCTAATTTTATTTATTTGTGTCCTGTCTATTTCTTGATGAGTCTGATTAAAGGTTCATCAATCTTGTTTAGCATTACAAAGAACCAGCTGTTGGTTTCATTGATCTTTTGTATTGTTTCTTTAGCCTCCATGTCATTTGTTTCCGCTCTGATAATTATTATTTTCTTCCTTCTACTTCCTTTCATCTTTATTTGTTGTTCTTTTCTTAATTCTTTAGATGCAAGGTGAGGTTGTTTATTTAGCTTTATTTTGCTTCTTAAGGCATGCCTGTAATGCTATGAACTTCCCTCTTAGGACTGCTTTTGCTGTGTCCCATAAATTTTGAGTTGTTGTATGTTCATTTTCCTTTGTTTCAAGGAAATTTTTTATTTCTTTCTTGATCTCATTGTTAATCCATTCATTATTTAATAACATGCTATTTAGCCACCAAGTGTTTGAATGTTTTTTAGTTTTTCTATTGTAGTTGATTTCTAGTTTTATGCCATTGTGATAAGAGAATATGCTTGATATGATATCAGTCTTTTTAAATTTATTGAGACTTGTTTCGTGTCCTAACATGTCTATCCTAGAGAATGTACCATGAGCACTTGAAAAGAATGTATATTCTGTAGCTTTGGGGTAAAAGGTTCTGAAGGTATCTATTAAATCCAGTTGATCTAATGTGTCATTTAAGGCCTCTGTTTCTTTGTTAATTTTCTGTCTGGAGAATCTATCCATTGATGTTAGTGTGGTATTAAAATCCCCTAGTATTATATAGTATTGCTGTGGATCTCTCCCTTTATGTCCATCAAAATCTGCTTTATATATTTAGGTGCTCCTATATTAGATACATAAATATTTACAATGGTTTTATCCTCCTTTGGATTGCTCCCTTTATCATTATGTAGTGATCTTCTTTGTCCCTTATTATAGCTTTTGTTTTAAAGTCTATTTTGTCAGATATAAGTATTGCTTCCCCAACTTTTTTTCATTTCCATTTGCATGAAATACTTTTTTCCCATCTCTTCACTTTCAGTCTATGTGTATCTTTTGTTCTGAGGTGGGTACATATGTAGACAGCATATGTACGGGTCCTGTTTTCTTATCCATGCACCTACCCTGTTTCTTTTGATTGGAGCATTTAATCTGTTTACATTTATGGTTATTATTGATATATATTTATTGCCATTTTACTCTTTAAATCTATAATCTTCTTTTAATATATATATATATATATTGCTCCTTTTATAGCAGGCCCCTTAATATTTCTTGCAGTACTAGTTTGATTGTAATGAATTCGTTGAGTTTTTGTTTTTTATTGTCTAGGAAGCTTTTTATTTCTCTTTCAATTTTAAACAATAGCCTTGCTGGATAAAGAAGTCTTGGTTGTAGATTCTTGTTTTGCATCACTTTGAATATTTCTTGACAATTCCTTCTGGCTTCAAGTGTTTCTGTTGAGAGGTCGGATGTCATCCTTATGGGGGCTCCTCTGTAGGTAATTAACTGCTTTTCTTTTGCAGCTTTTGGTATTCTTTCTTTGTCTCTTAATTGTGGCACCTTAATTATGATGTGTCTTGGTGTAAGCCCCCTTGGGTTCCTCTTTAATGGGACTCTTTGTACTTCTTGAACTTGTGTGACCTTTTTCTTCATCAGTTTAGGAAGTTTTCATCTATGATTTCTTTAAACAGGTTCTGTGTCCCTTGTTCATTCTCTTCTCCTTCAGGAACCCCTATGATGCGGATGTTGTTTCTCTCATGTTGTCATAGAGGTCTCTTAGAGCTTCTTCAGTCTTTTAGAGCCTCTTTTTCTTTATTGCTGCTCTGCTTCTGTGCTTTTGTTTATCTTGTCCTCTAAAACAGTGATTCAATCCTCTGCTTCATCCACCCTGCTGTTGATTCCTTCTAATACAGTCTTCATTTCTGATATTTTATTTGTCATTTCTGTTAGGTTCTTTTTTATGATTTCAATGCCCTTTTTGATGCTTGCTATCTCTTTATTTAGGTGCTCATTATGTCCATCCATTGTTGCTCTTAGGTCCTTGAGCATCCTAAAAATCATTATTTTAAACTCTGCATCTGGTAGTTTGGTTACTTCCATCTCAGTCAGTCCTTTTTCTGGGGATTTCTCTTGTTGATTCATTTGGGTTGCATTTCTCTGTCTGCCCATTTTGTCTGTGCATTATGTAGCACTGTCTGATTTTGAAATTTTTCTGTTGTCTTTATGAGGAAGATGGGCTCAGTGGTACTGACCTCCAGGCCACTTGTGTTCTTTGTTTTAAGAATGCTTCTTGAGGACACTATTTTCTCACTTGTTGTATGTGAGAATTAAATGCATTCTGTCCTTTCAGTTATCCCTTCAGGCTGGCTGGCTCTAAGGGTCAACCTTGATTGTGAGTATTACACACTGTGCAATGTCTGTCCTGTTGGGAGTATTTGTTCTCTATAATGTCTGGTCACTGCTGGACTCCATCTTTGGGTGTGCCACTTGTATAGGTAGCTAAGTCTAGAATTGGTGCTGTCTGCCATCAACTTCTTGTGTTGGCTCTAAGTTTTTTTGGGTTTGCATCAGCTGTTGTTTGTAACCTGCTGTGGGTATCCGTCTGCAGCTACTGCACTTTTTGCAGTTAGTGTATGTGTTTTCTGTGGCTGGGTAGTATGGGGGGGGGGCAACCTGTGTATAAGGATCAGCTTCCTCCTGCTTAGAGATGATAGCAGCTCTGTAAAAGCCTCAAACTCTGTAAGATTTGTCTCCACTTTTCAGCTGCTCCTCCTCCTCTTGCAGCTGCCTGGTCTCCCACAGAGTCTTCTGTAGAAAGACTGTATTATGGGTTTAGACTGGCCTCACCCACCCAACCCCTCTACAGGTGGCACATTCGGTGGATGAGGGCAGCTGAGGTTGTGAGTACAACATTAGTGGGACCCCCTACTTCAGGGTTCTATTGGTCAGGAGTTCTATATGGGAAATGTATCCCCTACCCCAGAGCTTAATCCATCAGGCATGGCTGGATACTCAAATTTTATTTCTCCCCAGCAAGGTGAGCAGCAGGTTTAGACCAAGTGTGGCCGACAGTTTTCTCTGCAGAAGTTCTTTCACCTGGTGAGACCCTGGTCTCAGGGAGGAAGACTGAAAGGGTCCTCTCTTAGAACTTACTGTGTGTGCCCCTTCCGAAGGTGGCTAAGCCTCTCCACCAGATCCAACAATAGACTCACAGGGACCCACATGTTAAATGTCCATGTTCCGAGCCTTTCTCTCTTCCTCCTGTGGAATATAGCCCAGCAGGGCAGGATATTCAGCGCCTAGGCTGGCTGACTGGGAAGCTCCACCCCATCTAATGCACATGAGCCGCTCTGCCGGTGCTGGTCACAGATTGTGGAACTCACTACAGCTGGGCCCGGTGTGAGGCGCTTTGCCTTAGGATACCACTCTAGCAAGGGTTGTTAGGTTCTGAACTGATGCTTTACACAGCTGGAAACCTGGATGTGTCATCCCTGGCCTCCCTGGCAGGAACCCAATGCAGACAAGTGAGAGACACTGCCCGTGACTGGCCCTTGGCAACCTTCTTGGAGCTGCAAGCAATCCTGAGTTTGTTGCTGCCTCTGCTGGGCCCAGGTGTACATGGAAATGCCAAACTGCACAGCTAGGCTGGCTTTTCCCCAGACTGGGCCTGGGGGAAGGTCTGCTTTAAAAGGCCAAGTTTCCCTGAGTCTCACCTCCTGCAGCCTTTGTCTACTGGCTGCTTGTTGGGCTTGGCCACTGAAAAAAAACCTCTGCTAGAGTCTAGAGCCTGTGACAATTCAGGAATTAGGAAAGGTGGTGGGTGTAGCTACACCCCTCGGCCCCAGATGTCAGTCTGTCCAGACTTATTTCACAGACCTCACTCATTAGGGTATAACCCCTGTAGTCCAGTGGGTGTGGCCTTTGAGACCCAGAGGTATGGTCTGCCTGCAGTTTGGACATTTTCTACTGAGTCTCCGATGAGGTGGAAGCACCAGTCCTAAAGTCGGGAGCATGTTGAGGGCGGGGAGAAGCTCTGGTCACCAGAAAACCGAGACACTGATGTGACCCCTGCTCTCAGAAGAACCCGTCGCCATGACTGGGGTAGGAGAGACTCCCGAGGGCGGAGCAGGTGCTTTTCCCCAGGCCGATTCTGCACAGAGGGGACACTGCACCCGAGAAAGATGGCGACTGCATTATTGGAGAATGACTCAGCACAGGGGTTTCGGTGGCTGTCTCCCACAGTGTCTCTCCCTGGACCTCCCAACTTTACACTCTCCTCATGCAACTCTAGTCCTCTCAGTTCTCTCCCGCCGGAGCCTCGGGTAAGTGGCTGTGAAGGAGATTTTCTGTGAGGTCCCTTTAAGACTGTAGCCTGCATCTCCAAGAGCTCCATCCCTCTATAGCAGACAGAAACCCTGCTCTTTTCACTGCCAGATGCTGTCTGGGCGCCTCTTCTAGGCTCTTTGGCTCTAGGCTGGGGCTCCAGGCCTGGGGCTGAGGACCCACTCCTCTCAGGGCGACCCTCCCCACAGTGAGAGTTCCTCCAGACCCTCAACTGCTTCTGGGAACGGGGCAGCTCTTTCCACATCTCTGCCTTTCCTACCAGTCTCGGTGTGGCTTCTTCTGTGATCCTTGCATAGACTCATCTACTTTTAGTCCAAAGTTTGTTTTTCAAGATGATCTTAAAATAAGTTGTAATCCAATTTGGTCCTGGGAGGTGGCAGTTGGAACATCCGCCTACTCTGTCACCATCTTCGAAAACCTGGTCTGGACTTCTTTGAAGAATCAGTACCTCAGTGGAGATAATTTAAAAACACATGTTGCAGAATTATTTGAATCACAGTTTGAAAAATATTTTGAAAATAAATTGTTCAGAACATATTTTTCTGTAAAAGATAAGAACTATTTTAGAGAGTAATATCTATATTTTGTGAAATTTCAGGATAGTGATAGTGATGTGTATCTAAAAAATAAATATACTATTTAAGCCCCGGCAGCACCTCATCTGATGCCAGCAGTTTCTGGAGAGAAAGAGATTTTCTTTGTTTGGGGGCTAGAAGGGAGAGTCACTGCCCATGATTCACACATGAAACGGATGGAAACTGGAATGTCCTCTGTTGCCTTGCCACTGTCACTCTCTTTGGCTGCCCTGCAGTGAGGGGAAGGCACATTGGAGGGACGTGGGACCTAGCAGATGTGGAAAGAGCGTTGCCAGAATGAGATGTGGAAGAGCCCGTGCTGCCCGGGTGTGAAGTCCTGGACTAGAAACCAGGAGGAGAGACAAGCGTGGTACAGAGCTGCAGTCTGAGTGACGCTTGAAAGAAGGCGAGGTCTCAGGAATAAGTGATGAGAGTTAAGAGGGGGAGAGGCTGCCCCATTGCAGTGATGGCTTTAAGGTTGCTCTGTGAATATTACTTAACTGTATCTATTAAAATACCTGAATTGAAACACCATTACCAAGGCTCATTCTGTTTGAAAATAGAAGCTCTTGTACTAATCAACTTTGATAGAAATAGACTGCTCACAAAAATTAGGGGATATTTCAAAATGAATATGAAGCGATAAAAAATAGAGAAGCATTTGATTATTTTTTATTAAACAAGAATATCAGCCTGACCTGTGGTGGCGCAGTGGATAAAGCGTCGACCTGGAAATACTGAGGTTGCCGGTTCGAAACCCTGGGCTTACCTGGTCAAGGCACATATGGGAGTTGATGCTTCCAGCTCCTCCCCCCTGTCTCTCTCTCTCTCTCTCTCTCTCTCCTCTCTAAAATGAATTTTAAAAAAAAGAATATCAGAAAAGCACAGGACAAGTCAAAGAAAGTTGTTCGATTATGCAAGTGAGATGTAAACTCAATTATCGTTATTGAGTAGCAAGTGACATATTGGTGGGGGTGAACAGAAGCATGTCAAACTGGACGAGAGTGCCACACACTGACTGTTCAGTAGGGTGCATGGTCACCTGAGACTGCCAAACACACTGACAGCGATGGGGCATGGACAGGATCAGACTGTCCAGCAGTTCTTGTGGGATCCTCTGCCACTCTTGCTCCAGGGCAACTTCCAGCTCAAGAAGTGTTGTGGGAGGCATTGGATGGTTTGTCAGATGTCTTCCCAATGCATCTTAAGCATGTTCAATGGGATCCAGGTCTGGAGAACATGAAGGCCAGTTCATGCGTTCGATTCCTGCCTCCTGAAGCATGTTGTTGATGAGATGTGCATGGTGAGGCATTGCATTATTGTCCATGAAAAGAAAGTTGTTTCCAACTGCTCCAGCATAGGGTACCACCATAGGGTGCAGGACCTCATCTCTATATCTGACAGCAGTCAGTGACCCGTTTCTGATGACATGGAGGTCGATATGACACCAATGCTGATGCCAGCCCACACCATGATTCCACCACCACTGAAACGGTCCCTTTCTCACATGAAACATGGTTTATCCTGTATTCCTTGTTCATGCCAGATAAGGACATGATGATTGTCAGGCTGAAGAAGGAACCGTGAGTCATCAGAGAAGAGGGCAGTTGACCACTCATCACGGGTCCAATGATGATGCTCATCAGCCCACCTTCTATGGGTTCTACGGTGTTCAGCAGATAACGGAATGCATACCATTGGTCACTGGGCATGCAGTCCAACCTGATAGAGCTGATTTCATATGGTCTGGGTGCATATTCGTCATCTAGTGGCAGCAAGGAGCTGTCCTCGCCTGTTTCTTCTTGCCAATACGGTCAAGTAGCGGACATCTCTTGCTGTTGTGGCAGATGGGTTACTCTGCCCTCTTCGTCTTCATACTGTGCTAGTCTCTTGAAAGTGATTCCACAGTCTGCTAATCAAGCTTTGAGATGTTCCAAGTGCTATTGCCACTGTCATCTGTGTTTGACCAACTTTAAGATATCCTGTGGCTCTTTAGGCATTGTGTTTGGAAAAATCGTGTTGCAGGGGCATTGCAGGGGCTGAGAAATTGCAGGATGTGCACTTTCAAGATCAGAGAATTTGCAGATACTGCAGTACTTTCTGCTTTTTATATAGTGCATTTTCACCAATGAAATAAAAGTTGGTTTCGCATCTCATTTGCATAATCAAATAACTTTCTTGTTTGCTTTTCCGATGTTCTTGTTTAATAAAAAAAAATTAAATGCCTTTTTTTTAATCACTTCATATTCACTTTGAAATATCTCGTAATTTTTGTGAGCTATGTGCCTGAGTAGAAACACCAGCCCTGCCTTGGTTGCTAAAAGGCCGCTCACACTATCACGCTGGACTTCAGAGTGGAGTTCTGGGCAGTCTTTTGGAGAAGCCTGTTAGGTTCTATGCTTGTGTTTAAAAACAGGGAGAACGCCTCCTCCCCATCTAGGTTAGTAGACACACTGTATTATGCTTTGGGACCACTAAGATATTTTGCCTCTTCCAAAGTCTGCCTTTAACCATACCTTAGTAGAATTTTCTAGAATTGAAATGAGCATCCTCGACTCACCTTATGTGGAGTGGAGTGTCACTGGTCAGTCTACAAATGATTTTAATCACATCAGGTCTGTGCCGCCCCGACAGACGACAGACGGGCTGGGTGACCCGAGGCTTAGCAGCTTCCTCCTGTGCAGCCTGGTCCTTCAGGGACACAGGTAAGGTGTGTGTGGTTCTGTTTGCTTTTCAACAGCCCTCGCCACTCCCAAGCAGGTGCAATTTCTCACCTGTCTTAGGAAGCGTGTGTCACTGTACACGTCCTTGACACAGGTGCAAAAGCTCCAGTAGCCACACTGCCCTGCCCGGGGCCCCAGGGGCCGGGGCAGCTCTGCAGTTCACCTGTGCTGAGCAGCCTTTGCGGTACCAGGAGCAGGGCCAGGTGCTGAGGAGAGGGCGTGGGTGGCAGGGGTCAGTAAGGCCCAAGGCCTGCTCTCTAGATCATAGTCTGTGGGGAGAACATCATAGTCTGTGGGTAGAACACGAGCAGATGCTCGCAACGGCAGGTGCTACGGGCAGCCTCAGTCAGCAGGAGGCTGAGTAGCCCTGGGGAGGCCATGTCTGAAACTCTTTCTGAAGGAGGCGGCCTCTGAGCTTGCCTGGAAGATTCAGTGAGTCATGCATGTAGCTATTTAGAAATGACTATTTCCTGGACATGTGATAGACTGAGGGCGGGGGATTGAGAAGACTCCAGTAGGGCTCCTCCCAGGAGCACTGAGTCTTACAGGTGACATGAGGTGAGGTGGGGGATATGAAAAGAACCCAGGAGAGGCATGGGGAGGCATAGCGCTTCTTTCTCCTCAGGGGGTCATGGGAGGAGATGGTACTGGAGCCTCATCTGGAGTCATGCGCTGGCTCTAGCTAGAAGGTAGGTCTGAGGCAGAGGACTTGGTGTTTCAGGCCCGGGGGACACAGGAGAAGGTGTGAGGTAGTGTGACATACATGTTTGAGATAGTGAGCGTGGGGACAAGGGAACAGAAGGCCAGCAGAGGCCCCAAGAATGAGAAAGGTAGGGAGGTGGCTGCAAGCAGCAGGGGTGACCTGGCTAACATAACAAGAAGGAATTTGCTCAAAGACCGACTGGACTCCCAGGAGGGGCGAGAAGATCAGGAGCAAGGCGTGGGCATGTTGGAGGGTGAGGACAGCACGGGCAGGGAGGTGCCAGCGCCGATGGAGGGTGAGGACAGCCGTGGGGAGGGAGGTGCCAGCGCCGATGGAGGGTGAGGACAGCCGTGGGGAGGGGGTGCCAGCCGATGGAGGTAGCAGGCAAGGCGTGGGCGTGTTGGAGGGTGAGGACAGCACGGGCAGGGAGGTGCCAGCGCCGATGGAGGGTGAGGACAGCCGTGGGGAGGGGGGGTGCCAGCGCCGATGGAGGGTGAGGACAGCCGTGGGGAGGGGGTGCCAGCGCCGATGGAGGGTGAGGACAGCCGTGGGGAGGGAGGTGCCAGCCGATGGAGGGTGAGGACAGCCGTGGGGAGGGGGTGCCAGCCGATGGAGGGTGAGGACAGCCGTGGGGAGGGGGTGCCAGCCGATGGAGGGTGAGGACAGCCGTGGGGAGGGGGTGCCAGCCGATGGAGGGTGAGGACAGCCGTGGGGAGGGAGGTGCCAGCCGATGGAGGGTGAGGACAGCCGTGGGGAGGGGGTGCCAGCCGATGGAGGGTGAGGACAGCCGTGGGGAGGGAGGTGCCAGCCGATGGAGGGTGAGGACAGCCGTGGGGAGGGAGGTGCCAGCGCCGATGGAGGGTGAGGACAGCCGTGGGGAGGGGGTGCCAGCCGATGGAGGGTGAGGACAGCCGTGGGGAGGGGGTGCCAGCCGATGGAGGGTGAGGACAGCCGTGGGGAGGGAGGTGCCAGCCGATGGAGGTAGCAGGCAAGGCGTGGGCGTGTTGGAGGGTGAGGACAGCACGGGCAGGGAGGTGCCAGCGCCGATGGAGGGTGAGGACAGCCGTGGGGAGGGAGGTGCCAGCCGATGGAGGTAGCAGGCAAGGCGTGGGCGTGTTGGAGGGTGAGGACAGCCGTGGGGAGGGGGTGCCAGCGGCGATGGAGGTAGCAGCTGCTCCCTGGGGAGGGGGCATCAGCGGCGATGGAGGTAGCAGCTGCTCCCTGGGGAGGGGGCGTCAGCGGCGATGGAGGTAGCGGCTGCTCCCTGGGGAGGGGGCGTCAGCGGCGATGGCGGTAGCGGCTGCTCCCTGGGGAGGGGGCGTCAGCGGCGATGGAGGTAGCGGCTGCTCCCTGGGGAGGGGGCGTCAGCGGCGATGGAGGTAGCGGCTGCTCCCTGGGGAGGGGGCGTCAGCGGCGATGGAGGTAGCGGCTGCTCCCTGGGGAGGGGGTGCCAGCGGCGATGGAGGTAGCAGCTGCTCCCTGGGGAGGGGGTGGCAGCGGCCGTGCCTGGTCACGCAGGCCCTGGTTAAAATCCCCTCAGACCACATCCGATGGGAACGAGTGGTTCTAGGACAGAACTCAAGGGGAGTCAAGATGGAAGTGAGTGCTGGCCAGTCAGAACTCCAGCCTGCCCCCACGGTACTAACTAAGAACACATGGCAAGAGCCCACCCCTGGCCATCTTTTATTTCTTCCTCCACTTTTCCTGCTGCCTGATTTCTGTAGGACCTGCATTTCTTGATGCACTGGGAATAGAGAGCCAGCCCACCTACCTCAGAGAGTGGTTATCGAACTATTTGGTTTGGGACACTTTTACACTCATAAAAACTAGTAAAGGCCCCAAAGAGCTTTTGTTTATATGGGTGATAACTGTCAACATGGACCATATTAAAAGTGGAAACAACAGTTAAAAATAGTTTATTCTTTTTTTAAAATTAATTTTAATGGAGTGACATTGATAAATCAGGGTACATATGTTCAGAGAAAACATCTCTACGTTATTTTGACATTTGATTATGCTGCATTCCCATCACCCAAAGTCCAATTGTCTTCCGTCACCTTCTAACTAGTTTTATGTGTGCCCCTCCCCACTCCGTAACAACCACACTCTTGTCCATGTGTCTGAGTCTCATTTTTATGTCCCACCTCTGCATGGAAACATACAGTTCTTAGTTTTTTCTGATTTACTTATTTCGCTCAGTATTATGTTATCAAGGTCCATCCATGTTGTTGTAAATGATCCAATGTCATTTTTCAAATAGTTTTTTTATTTCTTGCTCAGAAATCTTTCCTAAGTCAGCAAAGGAAATAGACAAACAAGTCTGGGAAACACAGAGAACCCCAAACAAGATGAACCCAAAGAGGCCCATACTAAGACATGTCATAATTAAAATGCAAAAGGTTAAATACGAAGAGAGAATCTTAAAAGCAGCAGGAGGAAAGCAGTTTATTACCTGAAAGGGAGCTCCCAGAAGGCTGTTAGCTGATTTCTCCACAGAAACTTTGCAGGCCAGAAGAGAGTAATATTTAAATGATGAAAAGCAAGGACCTACAACCAAAATTATTCTACCCAGCAAAGCTATCATTTAGAATCAAAGGACAGATGAAGAGCTTCCCAGACAAAGAAAAGCTAAAGGAGTTCATTACGACCACCAAACCAGCATTACATGAAATGTTAAACAGCTTCTTTAAGAAGAAGAAAAGATAAAAACTATGTATGGTGGTTTCTCGAAAAGTCAAGAATTAGAGTTACCATATGACTCAGCAATCCTTCTACTGGGTTTCTACCCCCCCAAAAACTTGAAAACATTGGCAGCATTATTCACAGTGGCCAAGACATGGAAACAACCAAAGTGTCCCTCAATAGGAAATTGGATAAAGAAGATGTGGTGCATATACACAGTGGAATACTACTCAGTCACAGGAAATGATGACATAGCGCCATTTTCGACAACATGGATGGACCTTGAGAACATTATGCTAAGTGATACAAGTAAATCAGAAAAAGCTAAGAACTGTATGATTTCACACATAGGTGGGCTATAAAACTGAGACTCATGGACATAGATCAAACTGAAGTGGTTACGAGGGGAAGTGGGGTGGGGGAGGAGAGTAAAGAGATATACGGTGATGGAAAACAATTTGACTTTGGGTGATGGGCACACAACACAGTCAACAGTTCATTTGCTATAGAAATGTTTACCTGAAACCTCTGTACTCTTATTGATCAGTATCACCCTTATTTTATTATTATTATTATTATTATTATTATTATTAGAGAGGAGAGGGAGAGACAAACAGAGAGAGAGGAGAGACAGAGAGAGAGAAGGGGGTAGGAGCTGGAAGCATCAACTCCCATATGTGCCTTGACCAGGCAAGCCCAGGGTTTCGAACCGGCGACCTCAGCATTTCCAGGTCGACACTTTATCCACTGCGCCACCACAGGTCAGGCCAATATCACCCTTATTAAATTTAAATTCTAAATAAAAGATATGAATAATAAATGGCAATAAATACATATCTATTGATCAACAATTGAATCTAAAAACAAAATAAATGACCCAGCAGAACAGAAACAGACTCATAGGTACAGAGAACATTGTGATGGTTGCCTGTTGGGGGGGGTGGGGGTGTGGGGGGTGGATGAAGAAGGGGAAGGGATTAAGAATACAGATTGGTTGTTACAGAACAGTCATGGGGACGTAAAGCACGCATAGGGAATATAGTCGATACTATAATAACTGTATAATGTCAGATGGGTACAAGATTTATTGGGATGATCACTTAGTAAGTTATATAATTTCTCATCACTGGGTTGTACACCTGAAACTAATACAATAATGTATGTCAGCTGTAATTGAAAAATTTCAAAAAGATTTAAGAGAAAGAAAGTAAAATAGTTTATGCATTTTAAAATAACAGTGATTAACCTATCACATGTTTGTATACATAGCACTTTTAATGAAAAAAAAAATGATTATTTTCCAAAACAAAACATGGCTTAGTGAGGAGTGTGGCATTGTTTTAAAAGTTTGCCAATCTCAATGTCTGGTTTACTAGAAAGACAGCTGGGTTCTCCTGTCTGCCTCTGAGTTGAGTCTGTTGCGACCTATTGTTTGGTTGACGCACATGAGGAGCATGGCCTCCCAGATATTTAGCTGCCGAAGGGGGTCCCTGTGTGCCCCACTGGGCCTCAGGGACCCTGCTCAGATGTAACCATGGGGAAGCTTTTTTAGACCATGGGGTGCTGTTTGCTCCCAAGAGGGGCAGCTACCCCTGAGGGCCTAGGCTGTAATTGTTCTGATCCCCTCTTTTGACTCCTAAAGCATGCTTGGTGGCACATGAGATCTCTCTTACCTCCCTCTCCCTCTCCCTCTCCCTCCCCCTCCCCCTCTCCCTCTCCTTCTCCCTCTCCCCCTCCCCCTCCCCCTCCCTCTTCCTCCCCTTCCCCCTCCCCCTCCCCTTCCCCCTCCCCCTCCCTCCTCCTCCCCTCCCCCTCCCCTCTCCCTCCCCCTCCCCCTCCCCTCTCCCTCTCTCCCCCTCCCCTCCCCCTCCCTCTCCCTCTCCCTCTCCCTCTCCCTCCCCCTCCGCTCTCCCTCTCCCTCCCCTCTCCCTCCCCCTCCCCTCTCCCTCTCCCTCCCTCTCTCCCTCCCCCTCCCCTCTCCCTCCCCTCCCCCTCCCTCCCCCTCCCCCTCCCCTCTCCCCCTCCCTCCCCCTCCCCCTCCCCCTCCCTCCCCCTCCCCCTCCCCCTCCTCCTCCCCTTCCCCCTCCCTTCCTCCCTCCCACTCCCCTCCCCCTCCCTCCCCCTCCCCCTCCCTCCCCACTCCCCCTCCCTCCCACTCCCCTCTCCCTCCCACTCCCCTCTCCCTCCCACTCCCCCTCCCCTCTCCCTCCTCCTCCCCTCCCCTCCCCTCTGCCTCCCCCTCTCCCTCCCCCTCCCCCTCTCCCTCCCCCTCCCCTCTCCCTCTCCCTCCCCCTCACCCTCCCCTCTCCCTCCCCCTCCCCCTCCCCTCTCCCTCTCTCCCCCTCCCCTCTCCCTCCCTCTCTCCCTCCCCCTCTCCCTCTCCCTCCCCCCCTCTGCCTCCCCCTCTCCCTCTCCCTCTCCCTCTCCCTCCCTCTCCCTCTCCCTCTCCCTCCCCCTCACCCTCCCCTCTCCCTCACCCTCCCCCCTCCCCTCTCCCTCTCTCCCCCTCCCCTCTCCCTCCCTTTGCCTCTCCCTCCCCCTCCCTCTCCCCCTCCCTCTGGATGGTTGGGGTTCTGGCCCCACTCCTCCTCTGACATATTATAGCCTGCTGCCTGCTCACTGCATCTCTGTACACCTTTTCCTTCCCCCTGCTCAGCGCGCTTCCCCTGCTGTCCCTCGGGCTCCAGGAGCGGGAAGGCACCTCAGGAGCGCTCAGCCCTTCCTCTTAGGACAGCACCCTGCCCCCGCGTGCAGCCTCCCTCCAGTGGGTGCTGGGTCCTGTGCCCCCTCCCCTGCTGGAAACCACCGCTTCCCTCCCAGCCCTGCCTCCACTCTTCCTCTCAGCCCTGCAGTTTTCTATGGACTGTCATTGGTTGCTCTTCAGCCTAATAGAGCTGGTCTCAGAATTATTCTTGTTTCTGCTAGCATGAGGAAGGTTCATTCTCCCCAACGCTGTATTAGAGCCCCCTGTCTGGTTGGATCTGCTGTGGCTTTGAGGCTTCTACTCACTCCTGGTCCTTATGCTGTGGATTGGCACGGTGACGGGGAAACCATTCCTGGGACAGTCAGCCAGATCCAGCTGTTTCGGATGTTTTAGAATAGCATCCAGGGAGCGTTTGAGATCTTGCTCCCAGGCATTGTCATAATCAGTTTGATTCAAATAAACTCTTATAAAATATTAAAAAAAAAAGAAAAAAGAATTGCACCCAGCAGGCTGCCTTAGTCCCCGGAGAGGGGCTGTGAATAGCTTCTGCCTTGCAGCTTTGCCATAGGATGAGCACACAGGAAGTGCCGATAAATGGTAGCTTTCATTGTTGTTATCATCATGTTTTTCATTCAGGAATCGCTTCTTGTGTGGAGTGCCATTATTTTTATCAGTCATTGCTCGTATTCTAGCAGTGTCCCATTGTCAGAATATCTAAGTCGGTTCCCATACAAGACACTCTAGCTTTCTAGTGCTATCCCTGTGTGAAGGCTCAAGTACATGGCTTCCAGAAAAGTCCGTCAAGGGACCCACAGTCCCAGGGATAGATTACAGCCTGCAACCCGGGCTTTGTAACACCTGGCCTCTCATTTCAGCAGTCTTATGTTCTGAATTGCCAGTGACTCCAGACTCTGACCGAAACACAGGTGATATCCCCGTGGCCCCAGCTTGCCAGGGGCCTCCTGGAAACACTGTGCATCGGGCCACTTGGGACCGGCCATAGTACAGTCCGTGGTGTCCACTCAGCCCAGGCAGCCTGGGAGCTGAATGCGAATCACAAACACAGAGCAACCTGCTCAGAAACTGCTCGTCGCCAACTCAGTATTCATTTTTACTTTCTCCTCTGATGCTGGACTCCAGTTTTATTTGGGGTAGCAAAGACCCTTGCTGACATCTACTGCCCCGCCTCCAGCAGCTGAGGACGGCCTTGTGAGCTTGTTGTGGCCCAGCACACAGGAGTAAGGGATGTGTGTGGCCGCAGAGAAGGCTCCGCTCAGCGGGAGTCCTCCCTCCCGGCCTCTCTGGAGAACTGGACTGTGGGTCTGGTGGAGCTCCAGAACCCCTTTCTCACAGAGGCTCACAGAGGCTGCACTGGCTGCTCACGTGGACAGGGGGAGGGAGCTGGAGATGCTCCCGAGTTCATCAGTGCACAGGGTCAGCCTGCACGTGGCTGCTCCTGGGGGCGGGAAAGGCCTTCCTTGTGGTCAGAGCCGCTGTTATCGTAGGCTTCCTGTCGTCTGGAGCCAAATCTCATCCTAACTGATACAGAGCCCCTTGAAACAGGCCCTGTTATCAAACATCAAAGCCAAGGCACAGTGAAGAATACCCCTGTTACACCTGGTTGTAGTGACCCGTTTCACCACTCCTCACACAGCAGATGCTGCGTTACTCTTTCATACTAAGTGCTGCACCGTAATTAGTGTTGCTGACATCAACAGAGAAATGTCCCTACCATGCCACCCCTCCGCCGCGCTGCATTCTGGGTTCTGAGGAGCTCTGCCTCCTATGTGGGGTAGGGTTTGCTGGACGCCACCAGCTGTGTGGAGGGGGCAGAGACAAGCAGAAAGAGGAAGGTGCCAGTGGGCTCCTAAGGGCTTAGTTGGCGATGCAGCTGTCCCGTCTGGGCAGTGCTGGGAGAGCTTGCCAGCCCTGGCGGGGCCAGAGATGGAGGAGTGAGGCCTGGGGGGCAGTCTCTGAACCCCGGCACTTAGTCCCTGTGGGCTGCTCCATGCAGCTCCGTTTTAGAGGGGTCAAGACAGTCCCGTGGAGAGGTAGAGGTACTCTGGGAAACTGTGTGGGGCTCGGTATTTCATGGACCCGAGGGAGATAGATGGTTGCTAAAATTTAGCAGGGAAGTCATGTGGGCCACTCAGATTTTCCTCCAGGCATAGGAGCCACCCTCCTTGACGGAGTGCACTGCAAAGGACAGTGGAGACAGAAAGAGATCTGCTTTCTCTGTCATCCCAGCAGTTGGACTCCTTCGTGGGCCTGGGCCAGGGCCGACCTCTTTCCCAGGGAGCTCAGGGACGGAGTTGGAGCAGGCGCTGAGTGCATGGACATGACCACGTGGACCAGCTGGGACTTCTGCTCTGGGAAGGAAGCAGACTCGTCAGCCCGTGTCACCGTGCAGAGCCCAGCCACGAGGAGGTCGGAGCGCAGGGCCTGTGGGAGACTGTTAGTTCTGCTCAGTGGCAGGACTTCAGTCTCCTCAGTACCAGGGTCTGGTGGCAGGGGACTAGACTCCACAGTGTGTGAGGGGCTGCCATCCTGGTGGGAGAGAGAGACGGGGAATGAGCACACTCTAGCATGGAGGGGTGCACACCATGGTGGAAGAGAGAGACGGGGAATGAGCACACACTAGCATGGAAGGGTGCACCCCATGGTGGAGGAAATAGAAGCCCGGAGTGTCCGTCTGTGTCTGGCCACAGAGGCTTCTTGAAGGACGTGCTGCCAGAGGCCGCTGTGTGAGAGGTCTCAGGATCGGCTCAGTCCAGGCACAGTGCTCCGGAAGTAATTCTGGTGGGCAGAAGGGGAGAGAGGTCCAGACCAAGGCTGTGAGGGCGCTGAGGGCCATGGGCTCCGGCCGCAGGTTATTCTGGGGCAGGACTGTTGTGTCTGAAAGGTTACTGTGCCAGCCGTCAGGTGTCAGTGAGAAGGGGCGGGGCCAGAGCAGTGGGCCAGCATGCTTTGCCTCCACCCCCTTCAGAGAGGAGGTGCAGCTGGGCCCCGACACTGGTCGCCCCCACTACTGTAGCTGGCTCAGAGGGGTGGCCTGCTTCGGGCCCTGGCAGCTCAGGAACCGTTGCCGTTGCTGTGCCCATGCTTGTCAGTGCTCTTTGTCCATCAGAGTCACCAGCTCCAGCACGAGCGCTCTCCCCGCAGTGGAGCCACATGGCCGCGGCACTCACAGCTACCTGGGGACACAGAGGAGGCTATCGCTGCGCCCGTCACTGCACTCCTTCCCTCTACCTTTCCACCCCCCTCTCCGCAGCTCCTCCAGAGCAGAGGAGCTCCAGGAGCCTCAGAACGGTATTTATAGGAAGGAGCCTGTTGCCACAGCAACCCCAGTGCATGGCCAGTGCCTGGTAGCAGGCTCTGTCTAGGTCCATGAAAGTACTGCAGGGGGAGCGGCTGGCCGGGCCCTGCTCGAGTCCCGGGGTGAGGGGCTGTCTGGCACAGGGGCTGGGTCAGCGCCCTGGGCTGACAGGTCACCAGGCGAGGTGGCACGTGGACCGGCTCTCTGCTGCTTCACCGGCAGCTTGCGTAGCCTGTGCGGAGAGGGCCGGGCGGAGGGACTTTGCAGTGACCCCAGAGGGGTTTTGCTCATTACTGGGGCTTCCCTGGGTCCTCCCCTGTGGGGAGGCGGTTCATCTGCTGCACTTGGAAAGTAGGTGGTTTCTGTGTGCAGAGAGAAGCCCTGCTGCCAGCAGGGACGCAGCTGTGGTCAGCAATCTGGAAGAAGAACACAGCACTGCGCACGGGCTCCGGCCGGACAGTGTCCCAGGCGTGCGCTCACCCGGATCAGCACCAGGGCGGTCAGCTCTGGCTCCCCTCCGTGACTCTCAGGGTCCTGTGGGGCACTGAAGGGCTGTCGTGTCCCACCGGACAGTGCCCCAGGCCTCACCCCAGATCAGCACCAGGGCGGTCAGCTCTGGCTCCCCTCCGTGACCCTCAGGGTCCTGTGGGGCACTGAAGGGCTGTCGTGTCCCACCGGACAGTGTCCCAGGCGTGCGCTCACCCCGGATCAGCACCAGGGCGGTCAGCTCTGGCTCCCCTCCGTGACCCTCAGGGTTCTGTGGGGCACTGAAGGGCTGTCGTGTCCCACCAGACAGTGTCCCAGGCGTGCGCTCACCCCGGATCAGCACCAGAGCGGTCAGCTCTGGCTCCCCTCCGTGAGTCTCAGGGTCCTGTGGGGCACTGAAGGGCTGTCGTGTCCCACCGGACAGTGTCCCAGGCGTGCGCTCACCACGCAGGTGTGTGCTCACCCGGATCAGCACCAGGGCGGTCAGCTCTGACTTCCCTCTGTGACTCTCAGGGTCCTGTGGGGCACTGAAGGGCTGTCGTGTCCCACCTACTACAGGGGCCAGAGCAGTGACTCCGTGAGGTCCCTCCAAGGCAGCAGGGTCCTCCCCCCACCTCTCACAGGGCCGTGCCCTGCGTCTCTGTGACGTGCCAGGCTTCTGATGAAGGGAGTCCACTGGAACAATGCCTCTTCACTCTCAGTGTGAAGGCCAGTGGGCTAGACATTCTGTCAGAACCCTTCTCATTGACATGACAATAAGGTTTTGTGATTACTGTGTAACTGAATAATACCTCTTCAGTGCCTGTGGGTCTGGGAGGCACCTGTGCTTGTGGCAGTGCTCGGGTGCCCCCGAGAAGCCCTGTGGCTCACACGCTGCGTGGGTCCTAGGCCCCGGCTCGGGGCAGCTGTTACGTCTTGCAGCCTGCTTGGTTCCCTGCTTTTCTCATGTGGACCCATGGCCTCTGCTCCGGGACCCCACAGCCCGTCCCTTCCACCTCGGGTTGCCTGCCATCACAGTCTTCTCAGCGCCAGCCTGGGCCAGCTCTGCTCCACCTCTGGGTCCGTTTGCACAGCCCTACATGTATCTGTCAGGACGTGATGGCCATTCTTCAGATGCAGTGTCCTACAGAGACTTCTCTGCCTGCACGGAACCCATGAAAACTGTATAGCCAGTCTGGGGTTCTGATCCGTAGAAGTCATGCATCCCAGGCTCTGACAGTCCAGAACATTCTGCCATAGCCTCCCCAGCAAATGGCCCCTGACCTTGGTCTTTCCCACCGTAGGGTGCTTACAACTTCATAATACAGCTCGTCTCTTTGTTACAGAGCCCTGACAGTGAACTCTCTCTATGTTGGGCAAACTTGGAAATTCCACTCAACAGCCCTGGGTCGCCCGCGGGAGGACAGCTCAGTCCCTGTCCATCGGCAGCCTCTAAGAGTGAAGGTGTCCTTCATGACCCTTCTCCAGACCCCAGCCACGTATTCTTACTTTCACACGAGATGACAGTTCCAGAAACCTCATGATTCTGGTTGCCACCCTCCTCAGGAGACATCATGGTATTTTCCTGAGGCTCCAGCCCTAGGACAGAGCCCCACTCCTCCAGTGTGATGCAAGGTGTCTTCTTCTCCCGACACCGCTGCCTCCCAGTCGTCTGTCTCTTGAGAGAGACCTGCCCTTTCTCAACTAGCTCTTCTTTCCCCCCAAGTCTCTTCAGCTGGTTTGTTTTTAATTGAGTGATCTCCAATCTTTGAATCAAGCGTTTCAGAACCGTCCGGATTCCCGGGTAAAGGAGAGTGTTCTCACTGAGGTGTCTCGTGGCCCTGACTGCTCCCTCGCGTTCCCTGCCTTGTCCGGCCCCGTGGGAGCCGGTGGTGCTTCCCAGTCCTCTGGCCTTGGATGAGGACAGGCGGATACTGAGCATGCCTAATAGGTCCCATTTATCGCTTAGGAGCTGTTACAACGGCCATTGATCCAGTGAGCTCAAGTTCTTTGTTACTGTCACAAAAAGTAAAAGGATACCAGTGTAGTGACAGCAGGGCTGGTTCCAAAGGGGACACTGCCCAGGGAAGGACCTTCCAGACCAGCAGGGGAAAGCTATCTGGGAGCAGACACTGAACTTCCCTGGGGATGGCGGGGGGCAGGTGTCATTTCAGCAAAGGGATCAGACAGTGGCTATCCTGGGCAGTCTGTGCAGCTCTGCTTCTAGGCCTGGGGGGGGAGTCCATCCCAACATGGGTACCGTAAAGCTGTGGGCAAAGCGACCATCTCCTGAGGTGGGTGCACTGATGTCCTGGTGGCTGCCTTACAGAGGAGACGGTGACTGGCAGACAGGGAACCCTGCATGGGACTGACCACTGCCCGAAGTCCTGCCCAGAAGGAACTGATGGTTACTTGGGAGGCTGCTCCTGGAAGGTCCTGAGAGACTAGTGACCAGACAAGGGTCTTTGTTTGGTTTTGAAGATGCATGTTGGCAGGGCTGTACAGCCAGGCAGGAGAGACCCCGCAGCTGTCACTCTAACAAACCTGGAGGCAGGGCCAAGACACACGGAGCCATAGGTGCTTCCTACTCCTTTATTTATTTAATTTAAAAAGCCATGTGTGTACAGGATTACACATGTAAGATAGTGTAAAACTGAACACAGCTTTTCTGCCAGCCCCTTATCCCACTTACCAGAGAGTAGCCACTGTTCACACTGTCTTGTGTATCCTTTCAAAAAATGCTAATGCATACTCAAGCATATTATTTTACCCAAATCGAATCATCATATATTGTTCTACAGTTTGCTTTTCCCACTCTAATAATAAGTCTTGCGTTGCTTTCTCTGTTGGCATATATAAACCTTTCCCATTCTTGTTAACGATTGCATAGCTAAAATCATAGCTTCTCCGAGCTGGAAAGAACCTTCCAATCAATGGGATCTAATTGCCTCGTTTTGCTCGGCTCTGGAGAGGGATGAGGTGACGCTGCAGGGCACAGTGAGTTAGGGAGAGGGAAGGACTCCTCCGAGAGCTTCCTTCCGGCCTAGTCCTGGGGAGGACAGGAATGGCTGCGCCGACCCTGCACTCCACTGTGCCGTTCTCTGTGTCCACCAGTCTGTGCCACTGGCCGCAGGAGGAAGGGCGGGACACCCCACCCCCCGGGCTGGACAGAGGAAGTATGTGCCTCGCACACAGTCAGGTACAGTTCACGAGATGCTGGAGTGGGAAGGTGGGCCAGCAGAAATGTGTATTCAGGAGTCCATGAGATGCCCCCTATCTTCACCAATGGAACAAATCACCCATCGTTCAGATAGCAAAGGGGTTTCCTAGAAGTCTCCAGATCTCGAGTGTGTTCTTCTGTGGTTCTTGTGAGGCACTGAAGCGGAGCCTGGCGGCAGGTGGCTGTGCCTTCTCTTGGCCCCACTATTATTCCTTTGCTATATTTTCTGACCTTACCCCCACTATGGCCTATGGCCACTGGCATCCTACTCCATGTAGACACTGCCACTGTGTGTGGCTGCACAGCTGCCCACACTGAAGACGGCACTTCTTCCCCCTGAAGAGCCTGAGAGCCAGCACCTGTGGGTTAAGGAGCTTTCTGGTTCACAGGGCGCAGGGCAGAGCCAGGAGGGCACGGGGGGGGGGGGGGTTGCTCAGCCAGCCTGTCCCACCCCAGGGGCGTGCCCCCCAGGAGTGCCCCTCACCATGGAGACAGGAGTGACAGACTGGCGAGGGCACGTCTTCGGGGAACATCAATTTTGCATGAAGCTCCAGGGGAAGAGAAGCTATTTTTACGTTAAAGCAAACACTGATACTTTGGAACAGCATGGAAAATTCAAGTTACTTTTTAAGATAAAACAAGCAATTTCAAAGCTGTTTTATCCCTCCTTGCCTCCTGCAACTTGAAGCTGTACGTCCTGTTCCCTGGAGGGCATGTCTTCTCTCTCTGCAGTTCGGGACTTTGCTGAAAAGTGTTTCAGATGGAATAGATTTATTTAAGAAAGTGTCAGTTTATCTTAAGGATGTACACAGCCAGAACCAGGGCGTTAGCGGGGCCCTCGGCTGCTCAGGTGTGTCCCTCTGCTGGGCCACGTGCGGCCCTCCCACAGCGGCATGAGTGCTGTTATTTGCTCGGGCCGCTCACCTCTACCACGGCTTTGGGCTGTCCTCGGCTGGCCCCTAGCCCCCTCGTGACTGCCTCGTGTGCTGCTTCTGCTTTCTTCTTCTCTGCTTATTCCCCAGAAGAAAGCAGGTTTTGACCCAACTCATTTTCTCACCCAGCCCGGCTGAGCATTGCCTGCCCTTCGGTCAGACAAGCTAGAGCGAGAGGTCCAGAGCCAGGTGGTGTCTGGGAGGGCCAGCGGGCCAGCTGAGCCCAGAAGGGGCTGTGGTGTCTGGAAGACAAGCGGGCCAGCTGAGCCCAGAAGGGGCTGTGGTGTCTGGGAGGGCCAGCGGGCCAGCTGAGCCCAGAAGGGGCTATGGTGTCTGGGAGGGCCAGCGGGCCAGCTGAGCCCAGAAGGGGCTGTGGTGTCTGGGAGGGCCAGCGGGCCAGCTGAGCCCAGAAGGGGCTGTGGTGTCTGGAAGACAAGCGGGCCAGCTGAGCCCAGAAGGGGGTGTGAACCAGTCAGTCGGCGATGCTCTGATCCGGCCAGTTTGTGGCGCAGGGAAGAATGGCACATCCTAGAAAGGGAGGCAGTTGGTGAGGGTGCTGGGTGCCGCCTCCCATCCTGATGGGTCCTCTACCACAGGCAGTTTATTTCCTAGTGAGAAGCTCTGGGGCTGTCTTGCTTCCTGAATATCCGTTCAGGTGGATAAGTTTTCCCTATCAGCCATGCCATGGTCTGTGGCTCAGAATGCCACCTCAGGTCATGATCTTAGCAGAAGCGCAGCCCTGATTCAGGGTGGAGAATGGGAGGGAGCCGGAAGAGGAAGGGGGGAGAGCTGTCCTGGGAGGGAGAGCAGCGCTGCACTCACCCTCATCTCCGCCCTGCTGTGCCCAGGGGCCGTCCTCTGTGCTCACCCTCATCTCCCCCTGCTGCTGCGCAGGGGCCGTCCTCTGTGCTCAGCGAGGACAGGCTGGAGGTGCCTGGAGCCTCCACCCCTGCCCCTCGGAGCACAGTGCCCAGGCTGGCGGGGCCCGGGAGCCTCCATCCCTGCCCCTCGGAGCACAGTGCCCAGGCTGGCGGGGCCGGGAGCCTCCACCCCTGCCCCTCGGAGCACAGTGCCCGGGCTGGCGGGGCCGGGAGCCTCCACCCCTGCCCCTCGGAGCACAGTGCCCAGGCGGGGCCGGGAGCCTCCACCCCTGCCCCTCGGAGCACAGTGCCCAGGCTGGCGGGGCCGGGAGCCTCCATCCCTGCCCCTCGGAGCACAGTGCCCAGGCTGGCGGGGCCCGGAGCCTCCACCCCTGCCCCTCGGAGCACAGTGCCCGGGCTGGCGGGGCCGGGAGCCTCCACCCCTGCCCCTCGGAGCACAGTGCCCAGGCTGGCGGGGCCCGGAGCCTCCACCCCTGCCCCTCGGAACACAGTGCCCGGGGAGCTCCTGCACAGGAATGTCCCAGTCAGCAGACAGCGACCCTAACTCTTGTCTTCCTCTCGGCTGGGCACAGTGGGGCTGCTGCAGTGAGCGGGCTGGGAGAGGGGCATCGCCCTGGAACTGGGGCACCCCTGTTACAACAGCAGCCTGCCATTCGACCCGCTTTGGCCCGGTTCCTATTCCTCACTGAACCTTTACAGTGGGGTGCTTCACTCTGATCTCCGATAGTGAAGCTGAGGGCAGTTGATGGTTTGGGGGGGTCAGGCAGACCTGGGTTTAAATGTTGCCTCTACTACTCACTGGCTCTGTGACTTTGGACATTTTTTCATTTGTTTTCTCATCTGTAAAGAAGAGAGGATGTTCCCAGGCATCTCTGCTGATAGAATTTTCTTTTTCTTCTGATGATAGGGTTTGATTAGATCATTACAGTTGACATTCAAAGCCTATGGCCATTCTGACCTTTTACTCTGTCCCTCTAGGGCCTTTGATGTGCTTCGCCTGCAATGTCCTCCCCTCCGTTCCCCCAGCCGGCCTGTGTCTTAGGCTCGGTGTGGTCACTCCCGCAGAAGCCTTCCTGAGCGGGCAGTTCTGCTGTTTCCACAGAGAACTGTGGCCTCGCTGACACTCGGTCTCTGTGTGCGGATAGAGAACATTGATTCTACGTGATAGGGCTTCAGGAAGGATCACATGTGACGTGAGGAGAGCACCCTCCCCCCAGCCTTTCTCTCGAGAATTTTGCTTTGTCAGTGTTGGGCAAACCAATGTGTTTCAGGTGTAAAACAAGTGAGTTCAGTTTGCTCACTTGTATCTTGTATTACATTGGGGCAGCGCCATGTGTTTTAATAGTCTATGGAAGGCCGTGTGCTTGCCCTCAGGGCGGCAGATTGCAAATTGCGGATTGCCCTCCTGCTTGGAAGGGGCCATTGTTTGCTGTTGTTTGCTGGAGAAGGGGAGAGAGAGAGAGAGAGAGGAAGCACTGAGGGATTTGGGAACCCTGAGACTTCAGCCTGGCCTGTTTTGCTCAGGAGTGCTGAGGCTGGTGGGGGCCTGTGAGTCGGGTTGAGTCTGGAATGCTGAGGGGCTTGGGAGCCCTGCCTGTTTGCTCGTCTGCTGTTACGAGACTTTAATAAACGGAATGGCCCACCATCTTCTGGCTCCACAGTTCCTTTACCATCTGCTGGAATCCAGTGGGAACCTGCATCTGCATGACCATGGAGGTGGCCGCTGGCCTTACAGTCAGTTTTGCAGTGATTGTACTAGGGTTCCCACGGGCTCTGTCAGTTATGGGTGGGAGGCCTCAGGCTGTAGGGCCCAGCATGAGATCACCCCAGGCCTGTAGTCGCCAGTCCAGCTCACACTGCCCTTGACTGCCCTTCAGAGGTCTGTCTGGGAGCAGGGCCTCTCTGTTCTTCTCAGCACAACGGAAACTTGAAGCCATGTTACAGTTTGGTTTGTTTGGCTGCTGGCTGCTGTCTCTGGGTTTGTAGTTTTTCCTTAACTGGAAATCCACTGTGAACAGATGTGATCACTTAGTTATGAGCAGCTGAAGTATGCTGGGTGTGTGTAAGGCCAGTGGCCCTGGCCATGCAGGTTCTCTTTGGATTCGGGCAAACGGTAAAGGAACTGTGGAGCCAAAAGGGTGGTGGGCCATTCCATTTATTAGAGTTTTACAACAGCAGACAAGCAAGCAGGCAGGGAAAACCGCTCCCCCCCCCCCCCCCCAGGACCCACAAGCAAAAATGGCCTAGCAAACACCCTTCTCTGGCAAACGATAGCACACAGGGCCCCTCCCAAGCGGGCAGGCACTCCTCCATCTACACTCTGCCGCCCTGCGGGCAAGCCCACAGCCGTCCATAGACTACATACCCGTGGCGCTGCCCTGTGCTCATGCACCAGTCAGGCAGAGTACAAGCAAGCAAGCCTAACACACTTGTAACACACCGTTTGCCCAACAGCGTGCATTCCCAGTCTGACCTCACCACCCCGTCTCGGGCGGGCAGAACCACCATCCCTACTCGCGGGTGAGGCAGACTAGCCGAGAGGCTGCGCACATGCCCTGGGTCACACAGACTGCGAGGGGTGGAGCGACCGCTGCCTGGAGCCCACCCTTCCGCTCCCAGGCAGCGGTTCAGCCCCAAGGGAGCCCCGTTTGCTTAGCTGTGAGGCACTGGAGTGCAGCCTCCTCCTCTGCTTTCTCAGCATCTCCCACCCCGTGGTGCCACCTCCACACTGACCCGTTTGTGCAGTGCCTTCGGGAATTCCTGGAACGTGTCGTCCTTTACCTTGTGTTCAGGTTGCCACCTGTGCAGTGTGTCTCCCCCGCTAGAGCGCCAGGTGCTTGAGGGTAGGGTGGGATCTTAACCATAGGGCTCTGTAAGTTTCTATTTGATGTATTTGTGTAATTATGAGCACAAAAAGAGTCCGTTTATTAGGTGTGGCCCATGTGTACGCCTATGCTCCTCTTCCAAGCTGAGGACAGAAAGGCCTGTCTGGAGATGTATAGCAGACCTCAGCAGAGCTACAGTACATCTGCGCATGCGCGCGCACGCGCCTGCACCAGCGGGGCCTCAGGGCTCCGGAGGCTCCGCCCAGAGGAGGAGGCGGCCCTTCTCACCCGGATGGCTGTCTGCCTTGGTCACCAGGACTGGCCCAGCCACTCGGGGTACGTCCCCCAAGAAGCAGCCCATTTGGAGACAGGGAGATCATTTCACAGCGAGAACGAGCATTCCTTAGAAGTTGGAGTAGCCTTTCACCCCCTTGCTCCAGCCAGGGTTTGCTTTGAGCCCGGGGGCATTGTTCCTGGCAGTGTTGCCATGATCCCAGAAGACCACTTGGAGTTTATGGGCGCTGCGCCAGTCTCAGCTCTCGCTGATATATTGGTATCCTGCCCCGCAGGTGCACTGACTTGCGCTGATGGGCTCGCGTTTGTACCCTGCAGTGCCCGTCCAGCAGGCAGCCTCTGAGGGTGTAGGAGGATCCTGCACACTCAGGCCTAGCTCCTTGCCCAGCCTGACCCATGAGCCTGATAGCTTCTCCCCGGGCTCCAGTGATCGCTCACTGTTTGCAGGAGGGTTGTTTTCCTTTTGTAGAAAGAGACCCCTTCAATGAGGACTCTCTGTTGCAAGTGACAAAAATCACAATCCAAGTACATATATTAGAAAAGAGACAAGGGAGAGCACAGGGAGACATTGGCCACATGAGGAAGAACCCAGAATGGACCTGCGTCAGACTTCTGTGAGGTTGTGAGAGGCCCCACCCAGGTCCACTTCCTCAAGTGGACTCCGTTCTCAGCTCCCACACAGTGACCCCTGGCAGCTCTGGACCCGGTCATCACAGCATCTGCGAGAGAGCCCACTGCCTCGGGAGTGAGCAAACATGGCCCTGGTGGAGCAGTGGGACCCTGACCACCCGGAAGGAGAGCATGTGGGGTCCTGACCCCGTCCCTGCGGCCCAGCTGTTGGACACACACCTTGGCTAAGCGTCAATGACCAACAGTGACTTGAGTAGAGAAGGCCGCAGTGACTCAGAGGAGAGTGAGTAAGGGTGTGTGGCAAAAGCTGCAGCTGTCCACTACAGTGGCTGGCCCCAGGTGGAAATTGAGACCTTTGTGTCCACTAGGATGCTAACATATTCGTGTTGTGGTCACTACCCCGCATCACAACAGATCATAGCAGAACCCACCCAGTGCTCAGAAACAGGACAGCACGATTCCTCTCCTGGTGGGTTCTAGAACCACTTGTTCCTAGCGGATGAAGTTACTTTGCTTCAGATTCTCTTCCTGGTGCCATGACCAACCACAGAGATGGAGGCAGGCTGAGTCTGGTCACGGCGGGCCTGCGTCTGTGACCTAAGAGCAGTGCTCCCGCCTCTACATGCTCACAGTTCTCTCTCACAAGTTTGAGGAAGAAATTCTGAGCCAGAAAGAACTAGAGAAGCAGAAGTCTGGGCACCTTGGGAAGCAGTGCCCACACCACTGGAGGGAGGCTAACCACTGAGAGAAAACCCCCTGGGCTTCCCGAGAAGTGTGAGGTGTGGGTGCAAGGGCGTTGTAGACTGACAGCAGCCACCTGTGAACCCTGCCTCCTCCCGGGGAAGAATGATTTCTAAAGTGTGCACGGATGCGGGCTGGCCTCCCTGGCAAACTGCTCACTAGATTGACAAGGTTATGGCTGGGGAGAGCTCTGCTCACACCTGTGTGGGCTCCTGTGACATTGCCTCTTAAAGAGCTCAGTGTTTCACTCAGCAAATCCTTCTTGGCTCCCTATTGTGAGCACAGTCCCTGTTCTCTACCAGCCCCTGGTCCATGAGGAGGAGAGAAACCGTGAGAGCCTCTGAGACACGCCACCGTCACCTCTCCCTGAACCTCTGCGGTGGCTTCCCAAGTCTTCCCGCTCCTCAGTGCTGCAGGTCCCCACCCCTTCGGTCCCAGCGGCTCTGTGACCCACAGGGACTGCCCTCTGCTGCAGCTCCACCCCTGGCTCCTGTCACAGGGAGGGAAGCCCTGTGCTTCTGCTGCCACCGTGTCCTCCACGTCCTCCCTGCCTCTCCCCACCCCCGTCACCGTCACCGCGCCCACTCCTCCCTCGCCTGTGCCTTTGCTCTTTCCTCACCTTCCGTACCTTCTTCTCTGTTCTTCTTTTCTTTCCTTTTTTTCTGTTTATTTTTTTTCTTTACTTTCTTATCTTTTAGGTTTTTCCCATTTAGTCTCCACTCAGTCTCACCCCTCAGAGGCTTCCCTCGTTGTCCCCTCCGCCCTCCATCACACGTCCTACTTGAGTCCTTTATGTGAGCAGCATACCCTTTTTTTTTTTTTTTAATTTTCTGAAGCTGGAAACAGGGAGGCAGTCAGACAGACTCCTGCATGCGCCCGACCGGGATCCACCCGGCATGCCCACCAGGGGGCGATGCTCTGCCCCTCCGGGGCATCGCTCTGTCGCAATCAGAGCCACTCTAGCGCCTGGGGCAGAGGCCAAGGAGCCATCCCCAGCGCCCGGGCCATCTTTTTGCTCCAATGGAGCCTCAGCTGCGGGAGGGGAAGAGAGAGACAGAGAGGAAGGAGGGGAGGGTGGAGAAGCAGATGGGCGCTTCTCCTGTGTGCCCTGGCCGGGAATCGAACCCGGGACTCCTGCACGCCAGGCCGACGTTCTACCACTGAGCCAACCGGCCAGGGCTAGCAAGCATACCCTTTTATTCTTTGGTCTACTCCACACTGGCCTGTAAGTGCTCAACAGTGACACTGTGCCTATTCTTTCTTTCTTGCTTCAGTGTGACCTTATTCTAACTAATTCTATCTTCAACAACCCTGTTCCAAAATAGGGTTACAATCTGAGGTGAGGTACTGGGGGTTGGGACACAACGTATGATTTTGAGGGCACTACTCAGCTCAGCACAAAGCATCTCTGGATGCTCTGCATTTCGCCACTGTGGTTCTGAGGCCTAAAGCTATGCTAAAGCCTCTATAAGGCTACTCACAGCCCAGACATGAGAAAGTGTTAGGGAGCTATGGCCTCCCCAAGGAACCTACTACTGCCTCTTGTTTTGCCCATGACCCAGTTGTACTCTTTTCTGTGGTGTTTTCCTGTTCCTTCCTGCTCCATTCTGTTCATTTTCGTACTCAGCTAGCTGGCTTTCCCTGTGTTCTCCAGGCTGTGGTCTGGTCCACCCTTGGTCCAGTTAGCAGCAATCCTGAGTAGGCACCGTCTCCAGGAAGAGCAGCCTGGGTGTGCTGGGCCCCTTATGTGGCATGGACAGCACATGTTAAAAATAATGCTATATGCCGTGCCTGGATAGCTCAGCTGGTTAGAGTGTCATCCAGAAGTGCAGAGGTTGCCAGTTTGATCCCGGTCAGGGCACATTCAAGAATAGGTTGATGTTCCTGTCACATGCTCTCCCTCGCCCCCTTCCCCTTTCTCTCTCTCTAAAATTAAAAAATATATTTAAAAACTGCTGTAGCTCCACCAAAAATCTCCAAAGAAGTGAGTTTGGAGTCAGAGCTGATAGGGCTCATTAGAAGACCCTGCAGGGAGACAGAGGGGAAAGTGTTCTAGGCTGGCCCCAGGACTGGCCAGGGCACAACTGAGTGTGCAGGTGTGTGAGTGGCACTCTGCTTCCCGGGGCTTCCATGGGGCGGAGGTGAGCCCAGGAGACTGACAGCATGCCGAGGAGGGCTGAGCCCCTGGGCCAGGACAGTCAGCTTTCCCAGCAGAGGCCAGCAGCTGGGGGACGTCAGCAGAGGGTAGCAAGGTGAAGTTTATCCTGTAGAAGTTAGTGATTCTGTGGGAGAAGTTTGGAGCTACGGAGAAAAGATACAAGGCTCTCATGATTGTCTTTAGAAAAGACAGCGAGGCCCTGGAGCAGGGCCTTTGGGAGGGAGCATGGAGAGGAAGAGGGAGATTCGCTGCATTTCTGAGACAGAACATGAGAGGTCGGTAACTTTAAGAGTAAAGAGTTAGAATAACTGAGTTAGAATAAGAGTGAGAACAAGGAAAAGACAAACAACCAGATTTAAAAATGGGCAAAGGACTTGAATAGACATTTCTCCAAAGAAGGCACACAAGTGGCCAACAGGCACATGAAAAGATGTTCAATGTCATTAGTCATTAGGGAAATGCAAATAAAAACAACAATAAGATATCACTTCCCAGCTATTAGGATGTCTATAATTAAAAGAAAAGAAAATGAATGTTGGTGATGATAGGGAGCCATCGGAACACTTGTGAGTGTTGGTGGGAATGTGAAATAGTTCAGCCAGCGTGGAGAGCAGTTCGGCAGTTCCTCAAAAAGTTAAACACAGACTTACCATGTGATCTGTCATTTCTAGTCACGGGTATTTACTCAGATGAATCGAGAACAGGGACTCAAATGCATGTTCATAGAGGTGGTGGTTGTGCAGTTTTGTGACTGCATTGAACGGTACTGGAAATACTCTCCTGAAAATTGTTAATTTTATGTTGTGTGAATTTTATCTCAATAAATGATTTAAAAACAACAGGAACTGGAAAGCATAAAAGGAGGAAAAAGCACATTAAATGTGCATATATTGAAGACCTGAGGCATTTGGGTACAGTGGGCAATTGGATATGCAGAAAGGGCTTTGGGCTTCACCAATGCTCAGGTTATATTTTAAGGGTCTCACATGAACATTGTTTTCTTTAGGGACATGTAAAATGTAGATTATGAAAGTAACTGGATTTACTGTTAACTGCACTCTGTATAGCATTTGGTATAGGGGCTAATGACATCTTTTTAGGTCAGGTAGCTAAATATTAAGATGATCAAGCTGCTTTGTGATAGGTTTAATTACCACACGAGGAAGATACTAAGAAACAGATAACCATCAACTCAGAGACTTCTCTTCATTTCTATCTCAGTCAATATTTTTCTTAGTGATTTAAAGATATAGAAAGTCCAGTTATCAAACTTACTAATTATCCAAAGCTTGGATAGATAGTAAATGTGTTGAATGACTATCAAAGGCATTTGCATTTGAGACTGCCCTGAGTCCACTTTTCTTTCATTTCTGTGTCAGTGTCTGAATTTTCACTTAGATACCTTCCTTTCCTGTCTATATAGCCCATGCAGTTCTAAGTGAAGTTAACCCAGTGCTATTTCTAATGTGTTCCCCCACTGGCTTAAGTTAATCTTCATATTCTATTCTCCTGGCCTTAGTGGTTGATTCAGGTGACATGAACCAGTACAGGTCCAAAGAACAGAAGAAAAGCTTGGAGACCTTGGAGAACAATGATGTCTTGGGCTTCAGAGAGCATACTGCCTTTTCTTTCTTCACTCATTCACCTTTTCTGTTGGCAAGAGTGCTCTTCCTTCACATATTGGAAGGGTGCTCTGTTGTCCTGCTGGCGTCAACAGGAAGGAGATGGCAGCCGCTGTGCAGCTACAAGGAGAACTGAGCTTAGGATGAAGCTTACCTAAATAAGACAGAATGGGGAGGTGGAAAGCTTTTGGTAACTTTATTTAACCACTTCATTCTTTCTAAAAGTACCACTGGCCTTCATAGTTACATGAGCCAGCAATTCCTTTTAGTTGTTCAGACCACTTTGAGTCTGGTTTTCTACTACTTGCAACCAACAGTGTCCTGACTATCACAGTGATAAGTCAGTTTCCAAAGATCTCATCAGATTATATTCATTACATTTAATGATTGTTAAACTGTTACATTGAAATTTGGTGGAAATAAATGTTGGACTTTTTTACTTGGTTCTGGAAAACTTATTGTACAAGTACATTGTAGTAATCGGAAGAAAAAGGAGCAAATCCCTCCCACTGATGTGCCAACAGCAATAAAGGTTCAACTACAACAGAAGGATGTACACAGCCCACACAGAGGTTGCACCTGGGTGCCCAGCTTGGGTGAATAGGGAGGCTGTGCATCTGGGCCCTACAGAACTCCTACTACGTAAGCATGGAACACACAGCAACTCTACCTTATACATAGAAACAAACACGGGGGCAGCCAGAATGAGGAGACAAAGAAACATGTCCCACATTAAAGAACAGAACTAAATTCCAGAAAAAGAACAAAAAAAAATGGAGACAAGTAATTTACTAGATGCAGAGTTCAAAACACTGGTTATGCCTGACCAGGTGGTGGCACAGTGGATAGAACGTCAGACTGGGATGCGGAGGACCCAGGTTTGAAACCTCAAAGTTGCTGGCTTGAGTGTGGGCTCTTCTGGCTTGAGCACAGGCTCATCAGCTTGAGTGCGGGATCGCTGGCTTGAGCCCAAAAGTCTCTGGCTTCAAGCCCAAAGGTCGCTGGCTTTAAGCCCAATAGTCGCTGGCTTGAAGCCCAAGGTCACTGGCTTGAGCAAGGGGTCACTCACTCTGCTGCAGCCCCCTGGTCAAGGCACATATGAAAAAACAATCAATGAACAACTAAAGAGACTAAGAAGCCTCCACGAAGAATTGATGTTTCTCATCTCTCTCCCTTCCTGTCTACCTGTCCCTGCCTGTTCCTCTCTCTGTCTCTGTCACAAAACAACAACAATAAGAAAAACACTGGTTATAAGGATGCTCAATGAGCATCCTTAGTGAACTTAGAACTTCAACAGCATAAAAAGGACATGGAAACCGTAAATGAGGGCTACACTAATGGAAATGAAGAGTAATTTATAAGAAGTCAACAGTAGAAAAGATGGAACTGAGAATCAGATTAGCAATTTGGAAGATAAGGAAGCAAAAACACCCTATCAGAAACACAAAAAATAAAAAAATTCAAAATAATGAGAGTAGTGTAAGGAGCCTCTGGGACAATTTCAAGAGTACCAACATTTACATCATGGAGGTGCTGGAAGGAGGAGAGAGAGCAAGAAATTAAGAACCCATTTGAAAAAATGGTGATAGAAAACTTCCCTAACCTGGTGAAAGAAATAGACACAGGAGTCCAGGAAGCACAGCGAGTCCCAAACAAGATGAACCCAAAGTGGCCCACACCAAGACACATCACAATTAGAATGCAAAGGGTTAAAGACAAAGAGAGAATCCTAAAAGCAGTTAGTTATCTATAAGGGAGCTCCCATAATACTGTCAGTTGAAGTAAGGTTTGCAGGCCAGAGGTATTGGCAAGAATTATTCACAGTGATGAAAAGCAAGGACCTACAACCAAGATTACTCTACCCAGCAAAGCTATCATTTAGAATCAGAGGACAGATAATAAAGAACTTTCCAGATAAGAAAAAGCTAAAAGAGTTCATCTCACCAAACCAATATTGCATGAAATGTTAAAGAGTCTTGTTTAAGAAGAAGAAGAAAATAAAAAGTATGAAACATAAGGCCCTGGTAAGGTAGGTGGCTCAGCTGGTTAGAGTGTCGTCCCAGTACACCAACCAAGGGTATGGCTTTGATGCCCAGTCAGGGCACATACAAGAAACAACCAATGAATGTACAACTAAAGGGAACAAATTGATGTTTCTCTCTTTCTTTTCTCTCTCTCTCTCTCTCTGTCCCTCCCTACTCTTTCTCTCTCTCTAAAATTAATTAAAAAATTTTAATATGAAAAATAAAATGGCAATAAATACATATATATCAACAATTGAATCTAAAAAACAAACAAGCAGAACGGAAACAGTCTCATAGATGCAGAGGACATTTTGACCTTTGGCAGGTGGGAGAGGGGTTGGGGAGTGAGTGATAAAGGTGAAGGGATTAAAAAGTACAAACTGTAGTTACAGAATAGTCACAGGGAGGTAAAGTACAGCACAGGGAATATAGACAATGATATTATAATAACTATGTATGGTGCCAGATGGGCATGAGGTTTACTGGAATGATCGCTTAGTAAGTTATATAATGTCTAATCACTGGGGTGTACACCTGAAACTAATATAATATTGTATGTGACCTGTAACTGAAACTTAAAATGATTAAATAAAAAAGACTGGAAGTTGGCACTGGTGTTAATCCCTGTGTGATAGGTGGTTAGAAAGACCTGGTTTTAGATGCCCACCTTTTTGCTTACTACCACTATGCGCTTGGCAACAATACATTGTTGTGTGTGTGTGTGTGTGTGTGTGTGTGTGTGTGTATTTGACAGAGACAGAGAGCGAGTCAGAGCATCAATTCTTCGTTGCAGCTCCTTAGTTGTTCATTGTTGAATTCTCGTATGTGCCTGGACTGTGGGGCTACAGCAGAGTGAGTGACCCCTTGCTCAAGCCAGCGACCTTGGCCTCAAGCCAGTGACCACTCACTCAAGCTGGTGAGCCCATATTTAAGCCAGGTGAGCCAGTGAACTCGGGGTTTCGAAGCTGGATGGTCCACGTCCCAGTCCGACGCTCTATCCACTGCACCACCGCCTGGTCAGGCAACAGTACACTGTTTGTGGGATACCCAGCACAAACTAGGCTCAGAGTGGATGCCGATGTAGTTTAGCAACAGCAGAGTGGTCACAATGGTGGCACACTAGCCTCACCCCTAAGAAAGTGTGTGATGGGAGGCCTGGACTGCGGCCCCCTACACAGCGCTTCTTTTCCAAACCCTACTGGTTTCTCTTGAGCGCTCTCGGATTTGTCCTTCCTCTGAGCGTACAGAGCAGGCGATGCCAGCTGAGCCTCAGACTCCGAGTCATCCTAAGTTTCACTTGTCCTGACTGGACCAGCTGAGGTCAGCGACCAGTCTGGTGGGAGGGCATCAGGAGTGATTCAGGTGGCAGCATCACCCTGAGAGCTCATGTGGTCTGGCCATGTTTCTGGGGGAGGGGGGGCGGAGCCTGTGTGAGGGAGGGGCAGTCATCTTCCCAGTTGGGGCATCTTGGACTGATACCCCTTCCATTCTGGAGCATAGATCAACTGCAGCTCTTTCCCAAGAGTGCCTGCAGGGTCTGGGGAGCACTGGAAACCAGGCCGTGGGAGGAAGGGTTGGGTGCTGGTGAGAGAAGACCCAGTGGCATCGTGGTAACTGGTGGGTGAAGCTCTTCTGTAAGATCTCCTGAACGAAACGGTGTAACTGGCCGTCATCATGTGTGAGTGCTGCTACATGGCCAGCGCTCGTAGCCACACTGTCCCCTGCACTGCCCCCTTGTCTTGCAGCACTCCTTTGAGGGAGGCACCAGACCTACTACACAGAACTCTTACTCTCCTCATATGATAGATGAGGGTACCAAGGCACAGGGTACTTAAGTAACTTGCCTAAAGACACGGAGCTAGCAAGTGGCAAAGCCAGGGTTTAATCTCAAGTCCCAAGCTCAGGTTTTCCTGACCTTAGAGCAGTGATTCTCAACCTTAGCTGCACATGAGAATGCGCTGGCACCTGGGCATCGGGTGCCAACCCAGACCAGTCATCAACCTATCCTGGGTGGCCTCAGGCATAACTTCTGAAAGTTTCCTGGTAGTTTTCAACCACAGCGAGGGCTGCTGGCCTGGAGCGTAGACACCACAGCGCAGCTGCCTCAGAAACACAGCAAGAATTTCAGGTATATGGAGCCGCAGGTATAAAACCACAGGGACATACAATCGACTGTGGTGAACCAAGGAAGGCAGGACCCAATTAAGGGCATTCAGTTTTTTGAAAAGTTAATATATTGCTATGCAAACAAAGCCCAGAGGAGGCCTGCCTTCTGCACACCTGTGCTTCTCAAACTTTCCATGCACACAGATCTCCGGGCACACGGCTTCAGAGCAGGTCTGCCCAGAGCCTGGGGCGTTCCTAGTTTCTAACAGCTTGTAGACATGCTGATTCTGCTGGTGCGTGGGCTTTCCTTGGATCAGCAAGGCCCCCAGGCTGCCACACTGTCTGTCTGGCCAGGTGGAGGTATACTCAAGAGGTGGCTTTCCCTCCCCCAGGGAGGACCAGGTTCTAAGCGGCAGGGTATCCAAAGTTGTAGCTGCCTGCCTGGGGGACCTTACCTCTGGTACAAGTCTTCTGAGAGGGACTGAGGGCATGCTTTCGGGAGTGTGTGGCTGGCCTCCGGCACAGAGGGCTGAGTGTCCCAAAGCTGAGAATGGCTGAGTGTGGTGCTCTGCTGGGAGCCTGCCTGTGCAGTTCGTCTGGACGCAGAAGCTCACGGATCAGTGTTTCACGCCTCTGTGACCTAAATGCACAGAGCACCCCCTGGTTCCCTAGCCATGAGCGCCAGCCTCAGAGGTCCCCACACTTTCAGGGCTATCGCTGAGACCTTTACTCTGCTCTTCTTTGTTGCAGAGAATCAGCAATTCACAGCAGCAGGACTCCGTATAATTTACTGGGATCGGACCACCAGTGAGTTGCAGAACTGGAATTAAAATTCATGTCTATTGATTTTTTTATTCCTTTTATCTTCTATTGTGCTGTGAATTTTGTTTTCAAACTATTTATATAGTCATTTTAGCCAAATATGTTTCTGCAAATGCAAAAAAAAACAAAACAAAACAAAATCAAAAGATACTCACCAGCAGCAGCGAGACGTGGCTGTCTGCCCAGCTTCTGTGTTAGAGCAGTTATGTTGCCTCCAGTCAGCCCTCCGTCCCTGCACACCCTGCGTGGAACGACTGCGGTGCTAGATTACCTTGTCTGTCCTGTTTACCGTGAGCACACTGTTGCACTCTCTCCCTGTCTGCCCGCACGTGGCTTCTGTCCGTCTAGGGACGCAGCTCTGAGTTTAGCAGCCGTTTACCACTCTTACTGCAAGCACACTGTTGCACTCTCCCCCTGTCTGCCCGCACGTGGCTTCTGTCCGTCTAGGGACGCAGCTCTGAGTTTAGCAGCCGTTTACCACTCTTACTGCAAGCACACTGTTGCACTCTCCCCCTGTCTGCCCGCACGTGGCTTCTGTCCGTCTAGGGACGCAGCTCTGTGTTTAGCAGCCATTTACCACTCTTACTGCGAGCACACTGTTGCATTCTCCCCCTGTCTGCCCGCACGTGGCTTCTGTCCGTCTAGGGACGCAGCTCTGTGTTTAGCAGCCGTTTACCACTCCGTGCCTGCCTTGCTAAAGCCCACTCCCTGGTCTTATTTTGGTTCCAGGGTTTCCATCCTGATCCGCAGGCCCCAGGTCTGCATTGTGGGAAATTTATCTTCCACATGCCATAGATAGTTCAAAAAAAGTGTTTACACATCTCTTTACTCTTTTTGCCCTTAACTGTCTGTCATACAAGCTTTTCTTGACTAGTCCCTCTCCCCTTCCTTCGTTTTCTCTGGCCCCTCTCGGTACACTCTCACAGTCTTCCCAGCAGATGCTCAGGGGGAGCTAGCCTGTGCCTCTGACTGGCCCCTTCTGCGGCAGGTGCTCAACTCGCGAGGAGCCTGTGACTCTGCCAGCCCTCCGCGGCCTTGACCAAACTCCAGAGGGTGGATCTTCTCACTTAGACACATTCTCAGTGAAAACCAGCGTTCACCAGCCTTGACCAATGCTCCAGAGGGTGGATCTTCTCACTTAGACACATTCTCAGTGAAAACCAGCGTTCACCAGCCTTGACCAATGCTCCAGAGGATGGATCTTCTCACTTAGACACATTCTCAGTGAAAACCAGCGTTCACAGCCTTGACCAAACTCCAGAGGGTGGATCTTCTCACTTAGACACATTCTCAGTGAAAACCAGTGTTCACCAGCCTTGACCAATGCTCCAGAGGGTGGATCTTCTCACTTAGACACGTTCTCAGTGAAAACCAGCGTTCACCAGCCTTGACCAATGCTCCAGAGGGTGGATCTTCTCACTTAGACACGTTCTCAGTGAAAACCAGCGTTCACCAGCCTTGACCAATGCTCCAGAGGGTGGATCTTCTCACTTAGACACATTCTCAGTGAAAAGCAGCGTTCACCAGCCTTGACCAATGCTCCAGAGGGTGGATCTTCTCACTTAGACACATTCTCAATGAAAACCAGCGTTCACCCAGAGGTCCGCTAGCTAACGTTTAACATTCAGTGTAAATCAACAGTTTTTAAAAACCTGTGCAGTTATTACTAATTAACACAGTTTTGCATTTATTTAGTACTTTACAGTGTGCAAAATGTGTGTGTGCACGTGTGTACATACATATACATAGAGGCCAAGGCTCTGTACCTTTCACTCCCCTGTAAGGAGGGTAGTCAACCCCCAGCCCCTCAGCTACTGTAGTGCTAGGAGACTCAGCCCAAACATGGAAGAGGTGTGGCCCAGAAAACCCAGCTCTGCGCCTTAGACTCCTCGGCATGCTTCAGCAGAGAGAGAGAGAGAGAGAGAGAGAGAGAATGAGAGAGAGAGAGAGACAGAGCGCGCCTGCCTTTCCTCTGACTTTTCACAAATGCGAATATTCATATGAGGGTCTCTCTTAAAGCCACATCACAACACTCTAATTAGCAGTTGGCACCTTAGCGAGTAAGGTGACATTCAGAGGGCAGCCAGCCAGGTGAGTTAGGAAATAGGACCTGGAGTAGATGTCCAGGGAAGGAGGGGCACCTGGAGGAGGGAGAAGGGCGTAGCGGGGTCCTGACACAGCCAGGTATGTGCCTCAGTGGGAGGCTGGTTGGAGGAGGCGCGGCCAGGGACTGGAGGCCGCCAGGGAGAGAGTGGTTGGCCGACTTAGGCTGGAGGTAAGGGCAGCAGTGTCGGGGCAGCACCTGGAAGACTGTGGGGAGACAGTCAGAGAGCCGGAGTGAGCTGAGCAGCAGCACCCTCATTTCTTCTTTAAGGATGAACTTGGCTCAGTGGTTCCCAGTCCGGGCGAGGGAACAGGCTCGTGCCTGAGGACAGCAGCGCCCTGTAGGAAAGGCTGCCGAGCAGTGTCTCAGGGAGGGCGCCGAGGGGGGAGTCGTTCGTTGGCCTGGGACATAGGAGAGGACTCGCACTGCCCAGCAGAGGGGGCCTTGTTGTTGAGTCTCAAACCACGACTCAGAGCACGTGGGGAAGAACTGGCAGAGGAGAATACAGAGAACATGAGGGCTTGGAGACAAGTCGTGGCGCGAAGTACAGAGCATATCAGGGCAGTGCCAAAGTCACCTGTTAGAGCCGACAGTCTCGCAGGGAGAGCCCTGGACGCAGCAGTGGGGACTGGCGTGGCGTATGAATGAGGCCGGGTCCCAGTGGGGCTGTCCCGGGGGATGGAGGGAGTATCCTTAGGGCCGTCCCGGGGGAGGGAGGACGGGTCCCATCCCAGTGGGGCCGTTCCGGGGGAAGGAGGGCGGGTCCCAGGGGGGCCGTCCCGGGGGAGGGAGGGGAGGGAGGGCGGGTCCCAGGGGGGCCGTCCCGGGGGAAGGAGGGCGGGTCCCAGGGGGGCCGTCCCGGGGGAGGGAGGACTGGTCTGGTGGGGCCGTCCTGGGGGAGGGAGGGCGGGTCCCGGTGGGGCCGTCCCGGGGGGAGGGAGGATGATCCCAGTGGAGCTGTCCCCGGGGGAGGGAGGGAGTATCCTTAGGGCTGTCCTGGGGGATGGGAGGACGGGTCTGGTGGGGCTGTCCCGGGGGAGGGAGGATGGGTCCGGTGGGGCCGTCCCGGGGGAGGGAGGGCGGGTCCCAGTGGGGCCGTCCTGGGGGATGGAGGGAGTATCCTTAGGGCTGTCCCGGGGGATGGAGGACGGGTCCCAGTGGGGCCGTCCCGGGGGATGGAGGGAGTATCCTTAGGGCTGTCCCGGGGGAGGAAGGGTGGGTCCCAGTGGGGCCGTCCTGGGGGATGGAGGGAGTATCCTTAGGGCTGTCCCGGGGGATGGAGAACAGGTCCCAGTGGGGCCGTCCCGGGGGAGGGAGGGTGGGTCCCGGGGGAGGGAGGGCGGGTCCCGGTGGGGCCGTCCCGGGGGAGGGAGGACGGGTCCCGGTGGGGCCGTCCCGGGGGAGGGCGGGCGGGTCCCGGTGGGGCCGTCCCGGGAGAGGGAGGATGATCCCAGTGGAGCTGTCCCCGGGGGAGGGAGGGAGTATCCTTAGGGCTGTCCTGGGGGATGGGAGGACGGGTCTGGTGGGGCTGTCCCGGGGGAGGGAGGATGGGTCCGGTGGGGCCGTCCCGGGGGAGGGAGGGCGGGTCCCAGTGGGGCCGTCCTGGGGGATGGAGGGAGTATCCTTAGGGCTGTCCCGGGGGAGGGAGGGCGGGTCCCGGTGGGGCCGTCCCGGGGGAGGGAGGGCGGGTCCCGGTGGGGCCGTCCTGGGGGAGGGAGGGCGGGTCCCAGTGGGGCTGTCCTGGGGGAGGGAGGGGGTATCCTTAGGGCTGTCCTGGGGGATGGGAGTCCCTTGGTGTGGCCCTGTGCACTGATGGCTGTAGAAGCGGTCACTGGTGGCCTGAGTAAGGAGAATGTGGAAGGCTGGAACTTCTGTATTAAAGGGATTCCATATGGATTTTGATGAGGGTGGGCCTTGGGGTAAGGGTGAAGACTGTGGTCTGTGTACCCATCAGGGGTAAGTGCCAGAGCAAGTCAGGACAATGGGGACCCCCTTCCACATGACAGCCAAGCAGGGTGTTCCTGGCTAGCTTCCCTTTAAGGCTGTTTTTAGCAGTAGCAAGTGGCTTAAAGAACTGTATAAGGGGAAGGGTGAGGGAGCAGAGAAGGAGTAGTTTTCTAATGAGGTTGGTTGACAGCTTCATGTTTTGGGAAGGGGACGGTGGCAGGAGAAGGGGAACAGGACAAGGACATAGTAGACAGACTCTAACTAAACAGCCAGGAATCAGCCTCTTACACAGTTGACCAAGCTGAATATTCATTCTTTCGCTGAATGTCTAGCTGACTACATGTCTTTAGAGGTATATTTTATGTTATTTGAACTTTTCCCAAAATACCTATATTAATTTCTTTGTGTTTTTATTCTTTTCTAATCAGAGATTCTCCAAATTCTGAACACGTTTGTTTTCCTCCTCTGAAAGCAGCCTTCCTGGAAGGTTTGGGAAGCTGCAAATCCGGACAGTGAGCTCTGCACCTGCCTGAGCGACTGGCCAGGCTCGTGTTGACAGTACTGGTCTGGGGTTCACCTGTCCTTCTCAGGTTCTGGAATGTCCTCGACCCCCACCCTGGGCCTTTCCCTGGCTGCACTGATTTGTGGGAATCACCCAGGGTCCTAGGCTGCACAGTTTAATACCTGTGTGCTTTCCACACGGCCTCTGGTTCGAGAGGGCTGCTGACACAGAGCGAGGCTGGGGCGCCATGTGGGAGATGGGCTGACCTGTCTAGGGTCCTGCCTCTCACCACTGCAGTCCAGCCCTGGTGGGCGCCCCTGGCCTGACCTGGCCTGGTCTTCATCTGGCAGAGGCGCACACATTCCTACACATTCCTACCTTAAAGCATTGCTCTGGGCTTGAAGGCAACCTTGTTCGGAGGTCCTAACTACTGCAGCCCCCTCTCTGCCCGGCCCTAGGTCTGCTCTGAGCTGTGGTTACGCCCTGTGTTTCCAGATGGGCCCACCCACTCTTCAGAGCTTCCCTCACAGGCCTGTGTCCGAACCTGACTCTGTCCTTGGTGCCCACGGAGCAGAGCGCGAGGCATGGAGTGGCAGCAGCAAACCTTACCAGCTGACCGTGTCCTTATGGTGTTTCTGGATCTTTTCCTGTGGTTCTGACCCCGGCTTCCATTTACTCAACAACTTTTTATCGAGGGCCTGTTGAGTGCCAGGCAGTGTTAGAGGCTCTGGGGATCTATCAGCAAGCAAGGCAGGTGAAAAGCCATTTTTCTGTGGAGTTTCTATCCTCGGGGAACCTTCCCTCACTCTTAGCACCCAGGTCTCTCTTCCAGATACGTTCCCTGGTTGATATGCTTTTGAGTGTTAAGTTCTTAAAACGTGCCTTGAGTTTACACTGTGCCAGGCACAGTTCTGAGTATTTTGTGTGCATTATCTCATTAGCATCTATATCACTTCCAACAAAACTGTACGAAGGAGGCTCTATTAATATCCTCCCTTCACAGACGAGAAGCCAAGGGAGCAGACACCGCGTCTGGGTGCCGCCCACGTTCCCTCACTTGTGGGACTAGGTCCCGACTCAGGCCGTCTGACTCCGGGGTCCACACCTATCCTCCCCACCACAGGTGGCCTCACACTTGGTCCTGGCAGTGTTAGAGGCTCTGGGGATATATCATGCTCCTTAGACCTTAATTCTGTCTTCCTGCCGGACAGAAATGTCCCGTGACACCCAGTCCAGGTGTCTGCCTGTCAGGGCTCCAGAGTCCCCAAGTCGCCCCTTTACAGGCTCTCAGAATGAGCCGGGCTGTCGTCCTGTCCAGTCACCTGCACCTGCTCTAAGAAGGGGGCTGGTGGGTTTCGCCGGCCCCCCACTCCTGTGTCGCAGCTCCTCCGTGGGGCTGGTGGGTTTCGCCGGCCCCCCACTCCTGTGTCGCAGCTCCTCCGTGGGGCTGGTGGGTTTCGCCAGCCCCCCACTCCTGTGTCGCAGCTCCTCCGTGGGGCTGGTGCGTTTCGCCGGCCCCCACTCCTGTGTCGCAGCTCCTCCGTGGGGCTGGTGGGTTTCGCCGGCCCCCACTCCTGTGTCGCAGCTCCTCCGTGGGGCTGGTGGGTTTCGCCGGCCCCCACTCCTGTGTCGCAGCTCCTCCGTGGGGCCGGTGGGTTTTGCCGGCCCCCCACTCCTGTGTCGCAGCTCCTCCGTGGGGCTGGTGGGTTTTGCCGGCCCCCCACTCCTGTGTCGCAGCTCCTCCGTGGGGCTGGTGGGTTTCGCCGGCCCCCCACTCCTGTGTCGCAGCTCCTCCGTGGGGCTGGTGGGTTTCGCCGGCCCCCCCACTCCTGTGTCGCAGCTCCTCCGTGGGGCTGGTGGGTTTCGCCGGCCCCCCACTCCTGGGTCGCAGCTCCTCCGTGGGGCTGGTGGGTTTCGCCGGCCCCCCACTCCTGGGTCGCAGCTCCTCCGTGGGGCTGGTGGGTTTCGCCGGCCCCCACTCCTGGGCCGCAGCTCCTCCGTGGGGCTGGTGGGTTTCGCCGGCCCCCACTCCTGTGTCGCAGCTCCTCCGTGGGGCCGGTGGGTTTTGCCGGCCCCCCACTCCTGGGTCGCAGCTCCTCCGTGGGGGCGGCAGTTGTCCTGCCCCCAGTTCTCCTGTCCTCCCCGTCCGAGTCTTCCTACCGCACTTCCCCTCTGATCTTGCAAATCCAGGTCCTTGGAGAAATCAGACATTATGAAATATGAAAAGTGCTTGCGAAGTAATTGAAGAATCACTGCGAATTTTGAAACCTATAGAGAGAACACACCTACTTGCTCACATTATTTAATTGTTAATGGCAGATTTAATTAATGGAAATCAGGTCTCTGATTTTCATCACACATACGGAGTGGCTGGGAGAAGAGGGGGAGGGGTGACCGTTTATAGGGCAGAGGGAAAAGACACCAGAATCGGGAATCACAAGAGTCTGAGGGGAAAGAAAAATTCCCGAGAAGAAGCAGTTCACGATCGTGTGTGTTCATTCACGTGTGCAGAGTCAGTACAATGCATTTCAGAGTGAGTTCCCAGTGACTTGTGAATGGGTGACAGGGCTTCTTATCAGGCGCAGGCGCTGCGGGGACCCAGGTACTCTCCCGGTGCTGCACGCCACCGTCCACACAGCTACCAGAATGTTCTTTCTGAAATGCAAATCGACCCTGCCACTGCCTTGCTTAAAAAATGAAACCTTTGCTCCCCACTCACTGACTATGGGCTGTGTTCCTGGGCTTCAGGCTACAGTTGACACCCCGACCTCCCTCCGGCCCCCCTGGCTCCTTCCCTGGCCCTTCCACCTGGTCTGACTACAGCATCTACTGCGGGGTGTTCCTGCATGCCCTCTTGCTGCCACCTCTGTTTGCAAGACCCCCTCATTACTGACTCGTTTCCGCTTACCCTGTACGTCTCAGTTCATTAACACTGGAGGTACCCTTTGACTCAAGAATCTGACCTTGGAGGATGTACCTTCAGAGATGCTTACTTGAGCACAGAAATGCTCAAGGTGTAGAGGCCACGAGGTGCCTCTCAGCATTGTCTAGAATAGCGGACGAGGGCAGGCGTCCTCCTGTGCGCAGGATGGAACTGCTGACGTGAGCCGTGGATGTCCGGTCCTGCAACAGGATACTGCTCAGCAGGTAAAAGAAATGGTTCAGGTCTGCAAGAAGTAAGTGAAGACTCCCTTCCTGTCGTCTGTCCCTCTCTCCAATTCTCTCTGTCTCTGTCAAAAAAAAGAACAACAAAGATGTAAGTGAAGAAACGAGGAGAAGCACGCCAGACACGGTGCCCGCAGGTGCGCATGCGCAGACAGCCCACCGGGCCCGCGTAGCGGTGAGGGGTGCGGAGGTCCCGGCTGTCAGGGTCTTCCTGGTCACTAATACCTACCCTCTGGCCTTTCTGCTTTTGCCTTTTCAAACCATGTATTGTTTTTTTCAAAAACATTATTTAATGTAAAAAAAAAAAAATCAGGCTTCAGGAAGCTCCTGAGAAGGCAGGTCTGTCACAGCTGCCCTCTCTGGTGCCTGCACGTCACCTGGGGTGACGGCCGAATGTCCGTTCTGATGATGCTGTTGCGCCACCTGCGAGCCCAGTGAGGCCTCAGCACTCCGTGGGCTCCCAGTGTGAATGTTGGTGGCCCCCAGTCCCTCTAGAAGTCTGTCGATGGTGCTGCGGTCCGGGAAACTGCGGAGCGCCCTGCCGCTCCCAGCAGAGGGGTGTGGGTGCTGCTCAGAAGCCGCTGGCAGGCCTGGCGGATACCAGGTCCTGAACACAGGAAGCCACCCAGCACCCAGTGTCTGAGCAGGACCTCCGTGGGCCAGGGGAGCAGCAGTGGGGGACTCCCCAGCGCCCGCTGCTCCTGGGCTCTCTCTGCTCAGGCAGATGAGACTAGACGGCAGGGCGGGCGGGGCGGGGCGGGGCAGGAAGGGGACTTCCTCCCTGTCGTTCTGTGAGGCCCTAGAGGAAGCTGCAGTGGGGTAATCACAACCACTTGGCCTGTGGGCACTTCCTGTGATAAATCTCATCTGACCACATGTTTAAGCCGAGCTCAGGGTAACTGCTCGCTGAGTTCACCCCTGTGGCTGTACAGAGGCCTGAGCTTTCCGTCCTCCCACAGCCTGCTGGGCCTGTCTGGGGCACGGATGCTCCCTTGGAAAGGGACACTGACGAACGGTGGGGCCTGGAAGATGGGGACCTGACACTTTTCCCAAAAAGACAGGCCTGAGCCGTGAGCTGTGTGTGGGAAGCAGACCAGTGTTGGTGGGGTGCTTAGACAAGGCCCGTGTTCGCTCTAGAGAGTTCCGAGGTCAAGGAGAGAGGCTCCTATGGACGGGGAGGACATCGTGCGCCAGGCTCTGCGGGGCAGTCTCTCAGCCACCCCGTGAGGGAGGCAGGACCTGCCCCACAGCTAGGAAACAGGCTCAAGGAAGTGAGTGACCCAGAGAGCACAGCCAGCATGTGCCAAAGCCAGAGTTAGAGGGCGGGTCCCTGGGCCACGCGGTCTCCTGTGTGGGCTCATGAGCTGGAGGCCCAGACTGAACCTCAACAGCCCCCATCCGGGTGCCACAGCGAGCTGCTGCTCAGCACGGGGAGGCCCTGATGTCCCTGGACGCTCCTCGCCTTCTCACCTGGACGGGCCACCTGAGGTCTCTTGGCTGGAACCGTCCAGCTTCAGAGAGAGACACGGTGGACAGCTTGGAGTGAGCACGCCCCTGTGGGCGCCCAGCAGCCCGCAGTGAGGACAGGAGCGCCTGTTTACTTTGTACTGGTGTGTGTGGGAGCCTCCTCGCTTCTTAGCTGCATGCCTGGTGGCCCTCGGAGGGAGGCATCAGGCTGAGGGCACGAGCCAGGAAGAGCGTGGCCTGTGCAGGCTCACCCAGCGGCTGGCTGGAGGCCTGGCCTCGGCCTCCCCGGCAACACCAGGTTGCTCCCTCAGGCCTTTCTTCACTGTTTACCTCCCACTTGGCTCTTCCCTGAGGCCGTGGGACAAGGATGCGGTGAGGGTCTGTTAACGTCCAGACTGCACCCTTGATGTCCTGTAGGTCTTGGGGGGGGGGGTGCTTTCCCTGCAGAGGGGTGATGGGGCATGACATTCTTCCTGCCTGGCTCTGGTCTGGGCACCTGTCCCCTTTTTTGCTCTAAGGAAGGGTTCGTTCCTTTCCGGCCAGGATGTTTGTGTACATGGCATCTGCTGCTAGCCTGTCATCCTCACCGGGGAGGTCTGACTGCCAGCCTTGTCTTGGGCTGTCCTCTGCATGTTTCCATTCTTGCAACGGCTTCATACAAGAAGTCATTCTGCCCGTCCTGAGCCCCATGGCTCTGTAGGGAGCCTGGTGGCAGGTGGGGCTCGCTGCTCTGCGACTTCTGGTCTCTTCAGGGGAAACACGTGGGGAGTGCTGGATTCTGGGCTTTTGTAGCCTGGAGCAGCCCGCCTCTGAGGCACAAAGAACTGTGATGGCTTACCCAGAATCACAAGGTGGTGGTCCCGGGGTTCAGTCCAGCCTAGCTCACTGCGAAGCTGGCTGTCCCCACAGCAGCCCTGCTCTGTAACACACACTCACTGGGTAACCTCAGGAAGGACATAAGTGCTTGCCTTTGGAACCACTCTGCAAGGCTCTGGCTGGGCTGTCACCATGCTGAGAAGAACCTTGGTCCTGGCAGTCAGCAGGGCACGTGCCCGACTCAGGATCAGACACCTGGGCTCCAGCCCTGGCACAGCCGCTCGCTGTGTGACTGGGCCAGTTGCTTTGTCTCTCTGGGCAGCAAAGTGTACCTGTAACATAAGTCTTGGACCAGATTCAGACTCAGCAAGCTTTTCCTTTAAAGATGGTCAATGTTTTAGGCTCTGTGAGCCACACATTCTCTTTCGGGACAACTCAGCTGGGCCACTGCAGCACAGAAGCGGCCGTGGATGGTGTGTAAGCAAGTCCTGAGTGTGGCTCTGTTCCAGTAAAACTTAATATGCACAACCAAGTGGCAGGCCAGGATCTGCTTACGGGTGGTTGCTGGGTGAACTACTGTTTTTTAGGTTGCTCCCTTGTATTGGGGCAGCGCCACGTGTGTGGTCTGTGGAAGGCTGCAGTGCCGCCTCTCGTGGCAGCAGATGCAGTTGCGGAGGGGCAACTGTTTGCTATTGTTTGGTAGGGGAGTGCTGGATATGGGGTTTTCCCCCCAGCCTGTTTTTCTGGGGAGGAGAGAGAGAGAGAGAGAGAGAGAGAGAGGAGAAGAAGAAGAAGAAGAAGAAGAAGAAGAAGAAGAAGAAGAAGAAGAAGAAGAGGAGGAGGAGGAGGAGGAGGAGGAGGAGGAGGAGGAGGAGGAGGAGGAGGAGGAGGGGGAGGAGGAGGAGGGGGAGGAGGAGGGGGAAGGGGAGGAGAAGGAGAAGAAGGGGGAGAAGGAGGAGGAGGAGAAGAAGAAGAAGGGGGAGAAGAAGAAGGAGGAGGAGAAGGAGGAGGAGAAGGAGAAGAAGGGGGAGGAGAAGGGGGAGAAGGAGGAGAAGGAGGAGGAGAAGGAGAAGAAGGAGGAGGGGGAGGAGGAGGGGGGAGGAGGAGGAGGAGGAGAAGAGGAGGAGGAGGAGAAAGGAGAGAGAAGAAGAAGAGAGAAGAGGGAGAAGGGGAGTGCCAAGGGGCTTGGGAGCCCTGAGATTTCTGCCCGGCCTGTTTGGCTGGGGGCGCTGAGGCTGGTGGGGGCCTGTGAGTCCGAGAGGGAAAAAGGGAAGCGGTCTTCCCTGCGTGTTTGCTCGTCTGCTGTTATGAAACTCTAATAAACGGAGTGGCCCTCCATCTTCTGGCTCCACAGTTCCTTTACCGTCCGCCTGAATGCAGAGGGAACCTGCATGGCCATGACGGTGGCTGCTGGCTTTACAGGGGTGGTTGCCAATCCCTGAGCTAAAGGGTCTCAGTCCTTTCACCCTTTGTCCTCTAGGACTCTGTCTCTGTGGTTGGTTCAGGGTGGGAATTAGACTTAAGCGTAGTCAGTTGCCAGTCTGCTTTGATGCTGGTCGGGACATTAGCATCTGTCAGTTGTTAATGCAGTTGCGTTCTGTGAGGGGGCCAGAGAAGAATTTCAGTCTTTGGTAACCAGTTCTGTTTTTCTCTTTGTAGAATGCTGAGATGTATAAACTGTCTTCACAGCAATTCCATGAGGCAGCTTCGAAAATGGAAAGCACGATAAAGTAAGAATTTGTTTATTACTTTTGTAAACTTAGCCTGTATTTGTAAAAATCCCCATACATGGCTTGAAACCTGCCGCCACCTGCCTGATTTCAAATGTCTCTAATAACGCAGAGCACCATCTTCTACTTGGTTCTCTCGCCTGGGCCCGCGGCAGCCGCTGGGTCGTCTGTGTGGCGGCCTCAGCAGCACTCACCTCTCCCCAGCACCCGGCAGCCGGGGCGGGGCTCTGTGGACGGGCCAGGCTATTTCAGGCGGGCTATCCTATGAGCTGGCCGAGGAGCTGGCCACCAGGCCGTAGGGAAGCCATGGAAGGGGTGCTGCTGGTCTCCCATTTATGGAGGTAGCTTTTGAGGGGTTCTCTTCCCTGTGAGCCCCTCTGCGTGCCTAGCCCCCTTCCATAAGCTCCTAACTCCCAGAAGGACCGGAGCTCAGGGGCAGCAGGGCTTGCTCGGCTGCACAGTGCTGAGGGCAGCACTCGGTCCCCCCGTCACACTCCCTGCTGCTGGGGGAAGCCCCCAGAGCTGGAACCCTAGGGTGGGGTGTGCATGAGAACGTCCAGTACAGACGCTGTTCTGCCCAGTTTCGGGTGTAGGTCGGGGCGGTCTGAGGGCTCTTGTGGAGAAGGGCCAGCTGGGCCCTTGGGTCCTTTGTGTGAAGATGGGCTCCGTGGACCCGGTATAACTTCATAAAACAGCCTGGGGCTCCGCCCAACGTCCTCCTCCTCCCTCCCAGGTCTGTCCCTTTCACGGGTGAGTCAGGGTGACTCCCAGGCAAACCAGCCATAGTGCAGAGTGGTGACGGGTTGTGTCTGGCACCATGAGAAGGAAGCAGGAGGTTTGGGTGACTAGGAGGTGACACATTGCTTGCAAACACGTGGTGAGAAACACGTGAGGAGTCAGCAGGGGCAGGGGACAGACGTGCATGCAGTTCAGGCCCGGGGTTGCACCGTGTGTCTGAAGCTGGCGGGAGTACCCCCAGGTTGGGGTCGAGACCCCTAAAGAGTAGGTTTGGGAAAGAGAAAACAGTTATCATGAAGAGTTCAAGACCTGTAGTAGTAATAGGAACCCAGAAAAAGAATTTTCCACTGGGCAGATGGCGTTGAGGAAGGGTCTTTTGCCTGCACACTGGGATTCTACAGGGCCTGGCTGTGAGTAAGCACCATGAGCTGTGTGGACCCTGGGGAATGGACTGTCCCAGAGCCCTTGCAGGAAGCCCTTCTACATGCACGCACGCACACACAGTCCCGTCCTCACAGGTGAGAGCCCGTCTGGCTCACCTGGGGCTAAGAAATACTAAGAATCACAGTCAGTGAGAGAAAGAGGTTGGGAAGCAGTCATGCCTCAGAGAGGGATGAGTGACAGCCACCCTAGTAATGAAATCCCTGGAAAAGGCTAAATCAGGGTTGGCTCCTCACCCTGGCCCACCGCCTGAAGTGTCTGTGAGGCAGCAATGCCTAATGCACCTCCCCTCCCTCCAAAGCCCCTCCCTCTCCTCAGGGTCCTGCTGAGGGAAGAAGCTCCAGGGAAGCCAGGCAGCTTTACAGTCGCTGGCCATGCATTTTGTCACCTGTTATGTGGCCTCCCTCCCCGAGAATTGGGACTCCTGCCTCCTAGTGCCTGGCTTAGTGCATTTGACTCCACCATCATATTCCTTCTCATCCCTACAGCCTCTGAAGGCAAAGGGGGCTGGGCAAAGGGAAGGGCTACTTGTCTTCACCGCCTCTTGACTGCGATGGCGCTCACTAAGCATATTGCTAATGGCAGGTGATCTGTAGGCTCTCCAGCTCTATGCTGTCACTCACTGTTGGTTCCATTTCAGATGAAAGACAGAGCTAGAGAGGCGGTCCACTGTCACACACGGTTACCTGCTGGGCTGGGCTGGGCTTAGCTTAGCTGAGATTGCTTTGGGGCCACTGTGCTTCACTATTTGTCTTTGCATCTTCCCTGTCCCTTGAAGGGCCCCTCTAGACATAAGATGGGCAGAAGGATGGAGCTAAGAGCCTGCCAGGGCTTTGGAGTCAGGACAACCTGGAATCATACCTCAGCCCAGATTCTGACTGGCTCTTGTGCCCTTGGGCAAGTCACTTAACCTCTCTGGTTTTCTTATCTACAAAGCAAAGAACAACCCATTTAGAGTTTGAGTGAGGAACTACCTAGAAAGTAGACCTAATGAAATGTAGAAGAGAAAGACTCTTAGCATGAGTAACTTTCAGCAGAACTTACTTTTTCTAAAAGACTCCCTGCCGCCCTGGCCGGTTGGCTGAGTGGTAGAGCATTGGCTGGGTGTGTGGAAGTCCCAGGTTCGATTTCCGGCCAGGGCACATAGAAGAGGAGCCCATCTGCTTCTCCACCCCTCCCCCTCTCCTTCCTCTCTGTGTCTCTCTTCCCCTCCCGCAGCCAAGGCTTCATTGGAGCAAAGTTGGCCCAGGTGCTGAGGATGGCTCTATGGCCTCTGCCTCAGGCACTAGAATGGCTCCAGTTGCAATGGAGCAATGCCCCAGATGGGCAGAGCATCACACCCTGGTGGGCATGCGGGGTGGATCCCAGTCGGGCGCATGTGGGAGTCTGTCTGCCTCCCCGCTTCTCACTTCAGAAAAATAAAAAGAAAAAGAAAAAGAAAAGATTCCCTACCCCTGGCCTTGAGGCTGGTTTCCCAGGCTGTGGCCTTGGGCTATTTCTGCGAGGTTGCAGGTGTTCCCAGAATGTTTCTCCCTGAATTAATCCTATAGATAAGCATTGCAATTGAGCTTGTTTCACTGCTTTGTTTTACTGCTAGGTTTTCCCTCTTCCCCATTTCCCAATCAGTGTGTAATTCTGTCTTTAAAAGCTGACTTCAAACTGTGCTCAGGGCCGCATGATTTGAATGACTTAGGTCTCCCTGTGGTCCCGGCTTTAAAATAAAGACTTTAATTTGGCTACTTAATTGTGTGGCAAAACGTCTGTTTCTCACTGTTCTGATACAACACTATGATGTCAACAGTTACTGGTATAGTATCTTACTGTACAAATCTGTAGAGAATTTTTGAGTTTGAGCCAAACAGATAATAGTTGTGGAGAAGCAACATCTCAAAAACTTGAGAAAAGGCTCTGGAGGATGGCAGTCTTGCAGTTTATTTTATACACTGGAGTCAAAGGAGGAAGGACAGATGAAGGGGACGGGAGAAGGCAAACTGGGGAGATCTCTGGGATTGGATAAGAAGTCAAATGGAGAGATAGTTCTTTTCCATTGGTGAGTACAAGAGAGTTGTTGTTTTGTTGTTGTTTTTAAGTGAAAGGAGGGGAGATAGACAGACTCCTGCATGTGCCCTGACTGGGATCCACCTGACAACCCTGTCTGGGGCTGATGCTTGGATGAACTGAGCTATCCACAGCACCTGAGGCCAAAGCTTGCACAGCCAAGCCACCTGCTGCGGGAGGAGAAGAGAGAAAGAAGGGGGAGAGGGATGGGAAGAGAAACAGGTGGTCGTTTCTCCTATGTGCCTTGACCGGGGATCAAACCTGGGATGTCCACACGCTGGGCCAGCACTCTGTCCACTGAGCCAACCAGCTAGGGCCAATACTAATCTTTTTTTTTTTTTTTTTGCCAATACTAAATTTTTATTTGTATACTTCTTGATGAAAGAGAGAAAAGCACTGATGGGTTGGTTCCAATTATTTTTGCCTTCATTGGTTGATTCTTGTGTGTGTCCTGACTGGGGATCAAACCCACAACCTTGGAGCATCAAGAGACAGCTCTACCCAACTGAGGTAAACAGCCGGAACCATTACAGTTAATAAGTAACATTTACAGCACATAGTGACTGTATGTGCCGATCGAGATAACAGTGGGGAAGGAGCTTTCTGTAGTCTCCTGCTCTGGTGCTGCAGGTTGAGCCCTGAAGGGTTTGGAAAAGGAGATTACTCTGACATTTCACAGGAATGTTATCTCAGATGCAAAAAGACCACAGGCTCACATCAGGTGAAGATTGACCTTTGTCAAGGAAGCTATCGGCCTAAGACTTAACTACCTGCCAGGACCCACTTTTAGTTAGGATTGTAATGTTCAGACCCTCCTCTGTGGTTACTTTAGGTCTCGGAGTTTGCAAGGCCACCAAGCAGGCCTCCCCTAAGCTTGTCAGGTCTCGTTATGTAGTCCTTTTTTCGTCCACAGACTGTTACTAACAATGACAGTCATTTGGTTCACTTTTCTAGCACCTAGCTTGGCAAAGCATGGAACAGATGTGATAAATAAAGTTTACTAAAATAACATTTTTTCTCTCCTAGACAAAGTAAAGAGTAAGTAGCATAGAGTTAAAAATTATTGTACTTAAACATTGAGGTGGGGCAGAGTCCTTGATTGGGAGATTTCTTGAATTAGCAAATGATTGTAAATTGCATGGTAAGTTCCACAGGAATAATGCCAACTGCTGACACTGATAATATTGGAAAATTTTCTTCCAAGACAGCATCTTTTAACAACTTTGAGTAAGCTGAATGGTGACTTAGATGGTTAATGAATGTCCACATATTTATGCATTTGTTTAACACACATATACTGAGTGTCTCCTGTCTGCCAGCACCATGCTAGGCGCTGGGGCTACACTGATTAACAAGGCAGCTCTGGTTCAGGCCATCAAAGAGCTTATAGATTTGGGGAATAACATATATATATATATATATATATATATATATATATATATATATATATTTTTTTTTTTTTTTTTTTTTTACAGGGACAGAGAGTCAGAGAGAGGGATAGAGAGGGACAGACAGACAGGAACGGAGAGAGATGAGAAGCATCAATCATCAGTTTTTTGTTGTGACACCTTAGTTGTTCATTGATTGCTTTCTCATACGTGCCTTGACCATGGGCCTTCAGCAGACCGGAGTAACCCCTTGCTTGAGCCAGCGACCTTGGGCTCAAGCTGGTGAGCTTTTTTTGCTCAAGCCAGAAGAGTCCACGCTCAAGTTGGCGACCTCGGGGTCTCGAACCTGGGTCTTCCGCATCCCAGTCCGACGCTCTAACCACTGCGAACCTCCTGGTCAGGCAACAACAATATTTTTAAATTAATAGCACAAAAAGCAATTGTCCAAACAATGATTGATTATGTTGTAATGTAATTTAATTGGCGAGTTCCACAGAGACACCAAGGTAGGTTATAGAAGAAATTTTATAAGGAGCTTTATTATTAAGCTGGCGACATGCACGAGGCATAATCCCAAATCATGCAGCCTGGATCACAGTTCTGAGGCTGCTTTTATACTGGTTGAGGAAAGGGAGGGGGAGCATGGTACAAAAGTCATTTACTAACAAGCTTATTGAATATTTGCTGTCTTATTACAATGTTTATCTATGGGATCTATCAAAAGGAAAACACATTCCTACACACTAAGACCATAAGATAACACAGTGATGAATGTTTTACATACCTGACAAAGACATTACCAAACCTTCTAGGATTTACAACCTATCTCTGTCGCCACAATAGTGGGAAATGTTTAGTTTAGGATAAGGAGAGAAGCTAAATGAAGTTACTTTTGCTAAGAGTGTTGGCATTAGTTTATTAGGATGTCCAAAGCTAGTCCCCGCTTATGACCAAAGTTAGTCCCCGCTTGCTTAGTTCACAAGTTTTGCACATACCAAGAATTTCAAAATGATAATTATTAGAAAGCATATAAAGTGTCACAGAATACAGATTTTTTTCATGCAGGGTGTAAAGCCAGTATCCACAGCCACCATCACAGCCGCCTGGCCCATGCAGGTTTGCATTGGATTCGGACAGTCGGTAAAGAAACAACGGAGCCAAAAACTGGTGGGCCATCATCTTTAATCCTAGCTCGTACTCCACGGGCAAGAAGTACACACACTGGGCTCCAAAACCCACTCATTCAGTGCTCACAAAGCTACTGACTTATCAGAGTTTCCTAGAATCAAAGGTTTTTACCTCACCAGCCTCATTCACCTCTGTTTCCCATCTCCATCTCTCTGCACAAACTCTGCACAAACTAGCTTCTCCTTCAACACTCTGCCATCTTGGCTGCTTCTCCTGGCCTCCTCCACGTGGCCTTCTCCATGTGGCCTTACTCTGCTCTCTACTCTCTAATGCTAATCTCAAGAACCGAGAGAGCAAGCTCTGGGTCTGCCCCACTTTATAGTGCAAAAATCAAAACCTTTAATCCAATATACAAAATAGGGAAGTCTCTAATACAGTCACTTATCTGAGGCATGATGGAATTGCACCACCCCACATCAAAAAGGGTGGGAAAGACTTAGTCCTAAAACCAAGCTCCAAGCTACAAGGATCCTGCCTGCCCACAGCCCGCCCCCAACACACATTAATATCACTTGGGCGACGGGCTTCCACATGGACAGTGCCATCTTAACAAAGTGAGCATAATATATTTTAATTGCCCAACACAGGGGATGGGGGGGGCTTGTGATCCCTTTGTCTAGTGCAGGGGTCAGGAACCTTTTTGGCTGTGAGAGCCATGAACGCCACATATTTTAAAATGTAATTCCGTGAGAGCAATACAATGACCCGTGTACATTAGGCATTATCCAATAAAAATTTGGTGTTGTTTCGGAGGACAGCTGTGATTGGCTCCAGCCACCCGCAGCCATGAACATGAGCGGTAGGAGATGAATGGATTGTAATACATGAGAATGTTTTATATTTTTAACGTTATTATTTTTTTTTATTAAAGATTTGTCTGTAAGTCAGATGCAGCTGTCAAAAGAGCCACATCTGGCTCGCGAGCCATAGGTTCCTGACCCCTGGGCTAGAAGTATACGTCACTCTTATGACTCCAGGATGGGAGGGTGAGTCAAGATTAGTGTAGAAATTTTTAATTAAGGTACGTAAACATTGTTTTCTAAAGGCTTTTAAGCAAAGAGAAGAGAAGAGGAAGGGGTTTTCAGATAAGTTCTATCTTCTTTGCTCTGTCTAGCAAGTGGCATCAGTCCTTCCAGAGAACTATTGGGACTAGTTAAACTATGACTAGCTGACTTTTGCCCCTGTAAGCTCTTCTTGTTTTTTCTTTTTTCCTTCCTCAGATAGGAGGGGTAAGGGGGCCTGACTCTTCTTTTTGAAATACTAATATTAACAGTTTTGCAGTTTCTTGGCACCTTATCACAATTATAGTAATGAGTCTTGAAAGAAAGACAAAGTTTGAATTAAAAAGCCCACATTTGCTTCCCCTAACCAGGACTTGGAAGTTGGGAAGGCTTTTCTAAGAAAATGACATTTCAGCAGATTTCTGCAAAATGAGAAGTTGGCCAGAGGAAGGAAGGAGAAAGAGCTTTTCAAAAAGAAGGATTACCTGTGCAAAGGCCCCAGGGCAGGAAGTAATTTAACAGATTCAAGGAATTGAAAAGCCAGTGACTAGAGAAGAATAAATGAAAAGTGAGATAAGGATGAAGCTGGAAAAAGTCAGCAGAAGCCAAACCAGACAGAATTGTACTTGTTTCCTAGGAATAGTGTGACTCCATATCCGTTTTCTCTCTTAATATATGCATGGACAGTATTAATTTGTCTGTAAACACGCTCTAGCTATACCCTTCAAGTTTTGATACATTGTATTTTCATTATAATTAAGTTCAAGATTTTCCTCATTTTTATTCTGATTTTTTTTCTTGACTGATAGCTTATTTTAAAGTGTATTGCTTAGCCTGGCCTGTGGTGGCACAGTGAATAGAGTATTGACCTGGAATACTAAGGTCCCAGATTCAAAATTTGGGCTTGCCTGGTTAAGGCACATACATCAAGCAATCAGTGAACAACTATCAATACAATAAAGCAACTAAAATATATTGTTTAATTCCCAAACATTTGGTAATTTTTAATAATTGACTTTGAGTTAATTTTGTGATTAGAGAAACTGGAAATGCTCTTTTAAAAATTTGAAACTTAATTTATGGCCCAGTTTTGGTAAACTTTCCAGGTGCCCTTGTAAAGAATGTATCTTCTGTCCGTTGTTACAGTCTTCTGTGTTCGTCGATTAGGCTCAGGTGGTCCGTCATGTTCAATTTTCAGATCTTCCTAATTGGTGGATTTATGATGTCTTTCTGAGATCACTATCCTTCTGACTGCAGAATTCATTTAGTATTTATTTTAATGCAGCTTTGCTGAGAACAAATTTTTACCTGTCTGGAACTATCCTTATTTTGAAGAGTACAGCATTCCTCTGTTTCAGCTCTTTGAATTGTCCTCACACTCTCATCTGATCCCTGTTTTTCCTGGGGAAGTCCGCTGTCGCTCTGCTGCTGTTATTCTGGCTCCGTTGTTGTAATTTATTTTTTCCTCTGTTTTTGGTTTTTTAGCAGTTTGCCTGTGGTGTGCCTGTGTATAAATTCTGTCTCTCTGCCCTCCCCATGAGTTTCATGTCTTAAGGCTTGATTTCCTTTGTTAGGTTTCAAAATTTTTCAGCCGTTATCTCGTCAAATAAAATTTTGCCCTGTTTTCTCTTCTCTCCTCTCTGGAATTTTAGTTACATATATTACTGTGTCTTTCATGTCTCTGTGGGGTCTTCTTTTTCTGTTTTTCATCACTTTGGGTCATCTCCATGCTGGAGCCTGAGTTTTTCTATTGACCTTGCATTTTACTAATCCTCTCTCTAATGTATCAAGTCTGCCTTAAACCTACTTATTGAATTCTAAATTTCAATTATTGCATTTTATTCAATTCTGGAAGTTCCATTTGCTCTCTCTCTTTATTAATTCTCAGTCTCTGATGAGATTCTGGCTTTTGCCATCTATTTTCTCAAACACATTAATTACAGTCACTCTGAAGTTATCTGAAGGTCTTTGCTGTTGCCTATTTTCTTCCTTGGTCCCATTTATTTGTGTACCTGGTAATTTCTGACCGAATGTCACACATCATACAGATAAAGTACAGCGGCTCTGGAGTGTATCGCCCCACTCAGAGGTGTTCTGCCCCAGTCCTTGTTGACCACCTGAGAGAAGGCAGACCGTCTGACACCCATGAGGGACTGAGCTGAAAGGGGGTGTGGCCATGGTTCTGGGACCGCTCGGGCTACTTCTGATTCACGGTGGTCCCAAGGTGTGGCCCTCCGGGACTCCTCTTTCCTAAGGAGCTCTAAACCCCTCGTTTGCTTCCTCAGCTCGGTGAGACTTCTGAAAATGCTACTCTTCCAGTGGCTTTTTCCTTAGTTCCTTAGTATTTTGCATTGAATAACTCAAGAACCTGATAAATGCTTTGAAAGAGGAAAACCACTAAATGTTGGCTCACTGCTTTTAGTTCCCTTCTCTCCAGATTCCTGACCCCTCAAACCCTGGCGGCCTTGGCAGCCTCGTCTCTGCAGGAATGCTGTCCCGTGGAACCGCCAGGAGCCCTGCTGGCTCCTCTGCTTTGCAGCTGAAGCTGCCCCCCCTGCTCCTCAGCCCCTTCTTGCAGCAGGAATTTGCAAAAGGGGGCTCCGGAAATGCACACCTACCTTTCTACAGTTCCCTTCTTTTAATCATCTTGGCCCTGCAGCCCTACTTTGTCTTAGTCCTTAGATGTCTTCAAATTTTTTATTCCACCTTTAAAAACATGTTTTTCTCAGCCCTGGCCAGTGGCTCTGGATAGTCAGCACAGCATATGAACATTCCAGGTTCAATTCTGGGCCAGGGCACACAAGAGAAGCGACCATCTGCTTCTCTCCCCCTTCTCTCCCTCTTCCCCTCCCACAGCCAGTGGCTCAGTTGGTTGGAGCGTGTCCCCTGGCACTGATGATATTGGAGTCTGTCTCACTATCTCCCTTCCTCTCACTAAAAAATTTTTTTTCTCAGAGGAGAGCATAGGTTTTTCACATAGCTACTTCACTGTGGCTGGTAGCAGAAGTCCCGACATAGCTTTTTTAGGAAAGATTAGAGTTTATCAAACAGAAAGTGACCGTGCAGGCAGAAGAAACAGTAAGTACTGAAGCAGAGCCACCCAAACACTGGTGACATTAGCAGCATTGGACATCAATGGCACCAGTAACTCACCCATCTTTTCCTGGGCCCACAGAGCCGTCCTGCAGCCTGCCAGGCCCACACGTGTGCATAGCAGCAGGTGTCTGACTGAGACTCCTGCCTGAAGAGTGTCATTGGGGAGGCCACTTTCACAGTTTGAGGACTCTGGTTTTGGAACAATCCTGTTGTTGGGGTAGAAAAGTATGTGTGTTCACTCACACACACATACACACCCCTCTACCTCACGACAGCACAGCAGGTGGAATTATTCAGATTTTCTGAAAGAAGAGATTAAGATCCCAGGGAATGTCCTTCGTTTATTATGTCACATCTATTTTTTATGACAACCTTCAGTCCTCTTCCTGCGGGATTCATTCAGAGGCAGTCTTGGCTTCTTCCTGTCAGAAAGCTTGTCCAACCCTCCCTGGCCCCACAAAGAGCCAGCCCTCAAAGAGGTTAGCACAGTTGAGTTGAAGGAAGAAGGGTATTTACTGTTTCCTGAAACTGAGTCATTGTGCTGCAGGGACTTTGATCCATAGGGATCTGATTAATCTGGACGCGCTGACAGGACCTGCCGGGGCTGGCTGTGCTCTGTGCTCTCACCTTCCTGCGAGTGAGCTGCTTCAGCAAACAAGAGGCAGGCCTTCGAGCTGCCGGAATGGATACATTCTTTCCAGGGGCTTGAGCTTCCCCATTTTGCATCTACAATATTTAGTGAGCTAATGACAGATTGATTATCTGTTAAAACAGTGGTCATTTATTTGAACCTCTAAACATTCTATATTCCAGATAATGCTCAAATTAGTCGGAATTCAAAAGATTTTTTTTTATCTCTCACATCCTTATTTTTACCTAACCTTTTAAAAGGAGCATTTTCTTTTCAGAAATTTACCAAAGCGTGTGGTTTCCACTGGCGTACATGGCCCTTTGAGAAGTTAGCAAATCAAATCCCATTTAATAATTCTTTTAACAACTTGAAATTTAGTTACTACATTAACCAGTTACCATAACCACGAATGGCTGCTGTGTGTACACAGGACCCGGGGCCTCCTGGTCACAAGAAGCTCATGTGGCAGATGCCATCATTCTCCCAGTTTGCAGATATGGCAACTAAGTCACATAGCCCTGGTGCTCCTTGTCCTAGTCAAACAGTGGCAGCGATGAAACCTGTTTCTGTGAGACTCTTAGGAAGAGTAAATGTGAAAACCCACAGCAGTGCCAGCTGGCAGCAGGGTGGGATTTGAACTAGGTCTGCAGGAGTCTCCACGTGCCGCTCTCCGCTACACTGGGACGCTCACCCTGGCTCAGGAGCCTATGAACAGAGGGGCTTGCTGCCTGTTGGTTTGCAGACTGACTGACTCCCCCAGAGCCGTAACATTTCCTTACGCTTTAGCCTACAGCTGTGTGTGTGTGTGGTTTTTTTTTTGTGTGTGTGTTTTTTTCTGAAGCTGGAAACGGGGAGAGACAGACAGACTCCCGCATGCGCCCGACTGGGATCCACCCGGCATGCCCACCAGGGGCTATGCTCTGCCCATCAGGGGGCGATGCTCTACCCCTCCAGGGCGTCGCTCTGCCGCGACCAGAGCCACTCTAGTGCCTGGGGCAGAGGCCAAGGAGCCATCCCCAGCGCCCGGGCCATCTTTGCTCCAGTGGAGCCTTGGCTGTGGGAGGGGAAGAGAGAGACAGAGAAGAAGGAGGGGGGGAGTGGAGAAGCAAATGGGCGCTTCTCCTATGTGCCCTGGCCGGGAATCGAACCTGGGTCCCCCGCACGCCAGGCCGACGCTCTACCGCTGAGCCAACCGGCCAGGGCTGTGTGTGTGGTTTTATCAACACAGCGGGGCCCTTTGCAGGCATTTACTTCCGTACCAGTGATGACAGCAAGAGAGACAAAGATGTGTGGAGAGAGAGTGGACCAACAGAGGTGGTGTCCGTGGACCGTGTGGGAATGGGGAGTCCAGACAGAAGATGTGGAGTGACAGAGCTCCCCAAGGCCAGAGCCCTAGGCTGGTCCTGGGGGTCAGAGTGGGCCACCAGCAGACAGCCTCAGTGGCTTCAGAAAGGAGGGGGTTGGTTTCTTGCCTCTACCCCTGTTCACACCCAGGAGTCTCTCACCGAGCCTGAACATGGTGGCCCCAAGACCTTCAGCAGCAAGCGCTCTGGCAGCTGGTTTCACCTCCTCAGGGTTGACATTCAAGGGGAGACCTATTGCCATTCCTGAACCCAGTGAGTTCTAAAGATAGGTTTTAGATCTGAGACTGCGCTTAGTGTCTGGTTTCAGATTGTAGAATCTACTTAGTTATTTATCTTTGCACGTCTTAGATTCTGTCTAGAATACCCTCCCTCTTTTTTCCTTACACATTATTTTCACTTTTCAAAATTCAACCTAAGTATCTTCTGTGCTTACTGTTTGTTTCACCCAGAGGTTGATCCAGTATCTTACTTTTCCCCACACCCCTCTGTCCAGCTCAAGACTCGGCCATGAGGATGCCCACCAAGCATGTAGTGGACAGTCTGATGAGCTGGTGCCTGTTGTATAGACATTTGGGCTGGGATTTAAAAACAAATAGTTCAGCCTGACCTGTGGTGGCACAGTGGATAAAGTGTCAACCTGGAAACGCTGAAGTTGCCAGTTCGAAACCCTGGGCTTGCCTGGTCAAGGCACATATGGGAGTTGATGCTTTCTGTTCCTCCCCCCTTCTCTCTCTCTCTCTCTCTCCCCTCTCTATAATGAATAAATAAAATCTTTAAAAAAAAACAAACAAAAAAAAACCCAAACAAATAGTTCACTGTTTAAGCACCTTCCCTGTGGAGGCTTCTGCAGTGTGCACAGGCCCTGTGTGGGGTTGGGGGTCCCACATGGTGTGGAGACCCCCCGTGGAGCCGGGCTTTGAGGTCGAGTAGGCGAGTGTGCAGCGCCAGCAGCACCGCCTGAAGAGTGGCCCGTGTCAGGTGATGTGACCGCCGAGACGCCTGTCCTTGCTTCAGCAGCTGGTTTCCAGGGCAGCATGAGGTCATTTGTTAAGCACATAATAAGCACTCAATAAGCAGGTATTATTATATAGAAACTACATTTTAGTGAGAAAGAAATTGGAGTGCAGCAGTAGCTAAAAGAGGCTGTGGTTCTAGGGATGTAGAGTGATACAATGACTGTCTGAATTCGGAGCCATGAAGGAAGGAGAGGCCCCAGAAACCCACAGCGCTCCTTTTGGGGACGTGTCCCAGAGAGACTCTGCATGTGTGCACGGACAGCCGCGGGCAAGGAGGCACGAGGCCCGGGCTCCAAGCGCATGCGATTGGAAACAGCCTCACTGCCTGCGATGTGAGCAGGTGGCTTGGGAATAGCAAACTCCGGTTAGAAAGAATGAGCCGGAGCCCTGTGCTGGTGTGGAAGATGCCTGGCGGTTCGCTGTGTGTGTACACTGAACACACACTCTGCCACAGGTGCGTGTAACTTACACGGACACAGAGAAGAAGAGAGCCTGAAAGGACTTTCCAAATGAACACAGCAGTTACCTCTGGGCAGTTCCGAGGCATTCAGAAATATGAAAAAGGTCAAAGGGGACTTAGCTTTATCTGATATGTTTTTTATTTTGTAAAGAACATATTATTATGTATAGCCTGTATAATAAGACTATAAAGACAATTATAAGGAATGGTAATGATTTGGGCCCAGTGAGAGGGAGGTTCATAGGACAGTTGGGCGTCAGATCCGCACTCTGACAGCTGACAGTGACCACACAGAGGCAAGAGCTGGCCCTGGAACTGTGAGTGAGTGGGTGCATGCATGTTCACGTGTGCACATGCATGTCTGTGTGTGAGTGTGCATGTGCATATGGGAGGCTTGTCCGTGTGAGTGTGTGTACATGTGTGTGTGGGGGAGGGAATGTGTATGAGAGCACGTATGCATGCACATGTGTGCCCTTTGGACATGGCTTGGCCTTTAACTCGCCTGGTGCCCTGCCCTTGAACTTTCACTCCATCTAAGACTGAGCCTGTTGGACTAGATCTGTGGTTTCTAAATGTCCTTTAGCTGTGGCTCTCAGATTCAGAGGAAATCTGATATCCTGTGTGAACACACAAGGCACAGATGGACTGTGATTCTGCGTGAAGCTGGAATGGACATTCCGAGGTTCTTGGGTCAGAAGCCCAGCTCCTGGAGGGCTGAAGGCCTACAGAAAGGTAGGCCTCGTTCCTTCCAGACCCCCTGTCACCTTCCCCTGTTAGGGCCCGGCACACTCATTAAGGACCCCGCAGGTGCTGTGGCCTCATTTGGGCTGACGTAAATAGCACATAGCAGTAGGAAGGTCATGGTAGATGAACCTTGAGGCAGGCAGCGTAGCTTACGGCTGGCAGATAGACTGAAAGGTTCCATTCAGAACGAAGTTACTGAGCAAAGGGATTTTGGGAATTAGCCAGAGGTTTTCTGTTCTGCATTCTGTGTGTCTCCATAGCGGGACTAGAGCATCACACTCCAGCTTGACAATTTAAGTTAGAGCTAGAGAAAGACTCCCTGATTTGCCACAAGAGATTATAGTGTGATAACTGAGGGAAGGAAGTTGTGCAGGCTTTATCTTGCTCTGGAGATGTTTAAGGAAAAGCAGCAATGTTGCCCTGTGATAGGGATGTAGTGTCCCAGCCGTCTTCCTCGTCGCATCCCAGACACAGAGGGCTGCTTCCTCTGCGGCAGCGGCAGCGGCAGCGTTCTGTCTGGGCCTCCTTTGGCTGGCGGGGAGCTGACCACCAAGTTTCTCCCGTGAGGAGTTTCCTGGTAGTTTGCTTTTGACCACTGCTTAGGGCAGGGAGGCCATCATCCCCCTTCTAGTGACTCATTCCCAACGCACCACGGGCCACCATCAACAGGAGGGAGTCAGGGGGCGCCTGGCTGTATTTGCATATCACTTTACCTTCCTTTAATGCCTTTTATAACGACCTCTTTAGAAAGAGAATTAGATGGTGGTGATCTGAAACGTCTCCTAAGGCTGGTTCCAAATAGGACGTGTGCACGATGGATGAGACATGGCCTTTGCCTCCACTGCAGGGAACAGACACTGCCCGGGCTCCCTGCTCGCAGCCTGCTCACCGTCTAGAGCAGACTTGCTCCCTCTGGTCTGGCCTCAAGTGTATCTCTCTGCCTGTGCCCCTTTGTGCCCCTGGGAACCTGGGGCGCCTGGGATACTCCCTGGGGTGCTGCTTGCACCACCATTTTGCACTTCTGTGTTCCAGGGTCACATTCTAGACCACAGACTTTTTGTAGGCAGACCCGTGCTTTACTCATCTTTCTGTCCCCAGGGCCCAGTCCATACTTAGTGACTGGAGACCAGCCATAACGAGCGATAACTGCTACAGCAGCGTATTCATAACGCCTGCGCAGAGCGTAGGCGATGTAGCAGTGAGGTCTGCCCAAGCATTCTGGGTTTTAAAGATGACTTCACCTTGTGCCGGGTTCAGGCGGCTCTGCTGTCAGTGGTCAGTGCGAACAGAACCTCGGGGCGGGGCCCTTCCTCGCAGGTGTTAAAGGAAGGTAGGGCGCCTGCCCGCACCAGAGGGAGAAGCAGGTGTCTGAGGGGTGCAAAGGGCCTCTGAGCATACGAAAGAATTTGGAATTCAGCCTACGGGCAGTGGCTAGCCATAAAAAAAAGCTTTTAAGGAAAAACTGACCTGCGCATATTTGTGTTTTAGAAAGATAACCGTCGGCATTTGGGTGATGAAATAGGAGTAGTGTTGGGCGGGAGGCAGGAAGGGCAGGAAGCCTACTTAGGACCTGTGGCAGCACTGGGAGCCAGGAAGGCCAGCAGCCAGCAGCCGCCACTCGGGGCCTGAGCACGGGCATGTTCCAGGGTGCAGTGGGGGTCGGGCCGCGAGGTGGACAGACGGTCAGCTGGAAGTAAGATTATGATACAGCATGCTGTGAGGAAGATAGGACAGGACAATGTGACATAGGGTGACTGGGACTTATAGATGAAGGACCGGGACTCTCGGCACCGGAGCAGAAGTGAGAGATGAGAAGGGGTCATGCAGATACCTGGGCATGGGTGCAGGGGGCAATCACTGGGACACTGCCCGCCAGCTGGGTGGCCCAGGCCTGGGGGGTGGGCGAGCAGTAAGGAGCCAGAGAGAACAGGCTCTTGACTGAAGTGGGGATGACCATAGCCTCCCCGAGTTTTGCTGATTGCCCCACCCCCAGGGCTGCAGGCGGAAGAGGGCTCCCCAGCTGCTGGTGGAGCAGTGGGCTCAGCCCAGGTCCTGTTGGGTTTGCAGTGCCTGTCAGGGTGACTCTTGACCCCAAACCAGGGAATCTGCTGGGGGGTCTGGGGGAGGGCAGCCCCCACCGTGTTTCGTACTGCTCAGAGACCATCACGTGGGAAACTGGACTCGGAGGTGACAATTGTTAATCCCCTCCCCTCCACAAAGATGACTACTGTTCCCAGCTCTGTTAAAGAACTTGACTCTTTTAGGAGTAAAGCAGCATCCCCAAGATTTTTTTTTAATCAGTGAGGAGGCTACCGCTTAGCGGTCTCATCACAGATGGGTTTTTTCCGAGTGCTGCTGCCTCCCTGTCCCTCTCCTGCGAGCAGGCTTTGCTGTTGTGGGCGGGGCGGGGCGGGGCGGGGCGGGGCAGCCTGGTGGGGGCGGGGCCTTTCTGTCTGACCCACGCTGCGCTCTGGCGTTGAGCACTCCTGGCATGAGCCGGCCTGGCAGTGCAGCATGTGGCTGTGCACTTTTATCCCAAGGAGGTAGCCCTGGTGGCAGCAGGGGTGGGTGGGGGTTGGGTTCAGGACATTGTTAGGAGACAGAATGGAGGCAGGGCTAAAGCAGTGCCCCTCAACCACACTGCTCAGCCCTCTGCAAACGCCAGGGGCTCCGGGCTCTGCTGACCTCCCCAGAGGCTGCCAACAGGAGCCAGCATGGCAGAGCCTGGGTGCCATGGCCTGTGTCCAGTTCTTCAAGGATCAGGTGGATGTCCCAGACCTATTTCCTCTGCAGAACTCTGTAAAAGCATGCTCGTTCTAACAGACCTTGAGGTTTAACGGAAGCAGCTGTCTCAGGTGGTTATGTTTCAAGATCTTAACAGTCTCTAGCCAGGGGTCCCCAAACTTTTACACAGAGGGCCAGTTCACTGTCCCTCAGACGTTGGAGGGCCGCTACATACAGTGCTCCTCTCACTGACCACCAATGAAAGAGGTGCCCCTTCCGGAAGTGTGGCGGGGGCCGGATAAATGGCCTCAGGGGGCCGCATGCGGCCCGCGGGCCATAGTTTGGGGACCCCTGCTCTAGACCATAGGGCCAAAGTCCACGGCGGGTGATGCGGTGTCTGAATGGCCGGGGTCTTCACCCCTGCTTTAGGGAGCTCGCTGTCCCTGCCGGTGCCAGCAGGAGGGCCTGCCTGGGAGGCTTCACTGGCAAGATGGTGTGAAGAATATGGGCTGGCCACCTGGGGCCTTTGGTACTTGACACATTCCTGCCCCAAGTCTGTAGGTCAAGTCCAGAGTACACCCTGATAGACACGACTTGTAGCTGTTGGTTGTGGGTTTTATTGTACAGGAAGGGGCCTTTGTTCCTGGAATAGTCAGACCCAGGAAAGTCCAGATCCATGATTCTGAGACTTCCCCATGAGGTCTAGTCTCTGTGGGAAGTGGCGGTCTCTGCACTAGGCCTTGATTACCCATCACTACCATCCTCAGTCCCCGCCCCCACATACATGCACAACTGACACAAGGGTCTGAGTCACTCTGCCTGGTGACATTTCTAAAACCACAGAGTCTGTGGCTGGACAGGCCCTTGGGGTCCATCTAATCCAGTACCAGATAGAGGAAAGGTTCTTCCTCAGCAAGCTGCCCACGTCCGTTCCTTCTCTATGTGGCCCTGACAGTCAGAGGAGCACTCTCCAAAGGAGCTTGGGGATCTCTTGGCAACTTCCTAGCTCTGCCCTGGGGACTTCCTAGATGACAGTGAAGATGCCTCTGCATGCCAGACAGGCGGACATTTGAGGTAACTTTTGTGTCCCCTATACTTGTCGTTAAATTTCATCCTTCCAGCACTAATACCCAGTTCCTGACGCCACCCCACGCAGCACACGCTAGGCTTCCCGGTGGTGTGTCCTCTCCCCACGCTCCCTGTTAGCAGTGGGCTCTGTGAGCCAGAGCAGGCAGGCTAGCAGAATGCAGTGAGCCGTCGCCTCCCTTGGGTAGAGACTGGGCTCTGTCCACAGCATACTCGCCAGGCTGCAGCACCGTGTTAGCTTGACTGTGCGCCGTCTTGTTAGTGGGACCCCACTGATTATTCATAGAAAGCTTCTGCAAACTCATCTCCATCACAACTACTAAGTGCTTTGTTTGGACTTGGGTTTCAGGATGTTGCATTTATTCTCAGTAAACTTCTTTAGGTAGATTCAGCCCAGCCTACAAGCAGATTATTTAGATATGTGGGTTCTCTCATCCAGCATATGTACCACCCCTTCGAACTCAGTCTTCCATAAACTTGCTAAATATACCTTCTCCTCTTCAACTGAGTCATTGAGGAGAAGGGTAAGTGGCACAAGGCTGAAGACAGAACGCAGTGGAGACCTCCCTTAAAGCTGACCTCCCTCCCGCATGTGGGTCCAGGACTACACCCAGCTCCTAACACTTCCTGGGACACCCAGCCCACGTCACTCATCCTTTCCGACCGGCTCGGACTGTGACGATAGAGGCTGGGGCAGCGGGGCCCTCCTCCTCACCAGGACCTGTTACAGGAACAGGAGGAGGTGTGAGGTGACATGTTTTCAGTGGGCTGGTTTGTTCCTACTGGTCACCAGCTCCTTTTCTACACACTCTGACACCAGCCTCTTTACTGAACCATTTTAGAATCTTCTCTGGGCTCTTGCTACGTTTTACAGACTGCGCTCTTTGATGGCCGTGATGTGGAAGACTGCTCCCCAGTGTTCCTCGTGCCCGAGGCCTCTGTCCAGCTCACCTGCAGTCGCTCGGTGGCCCAGGCCCCGAGGGCCCTGGGTGCTCTTGGGTGCAGGCACCGCGAGGAGCTCGGTCCCCTTGGCTCACCTTCCTGCCTATGAAGACCTACACTTTGGGGCCAGTGTTTCTGGGAGGTGTTCGGTTACCTTGGAAAGACACGGGCTTTAAATCCTGGTCATGCCTCTCCCTTGTTGCATGAAACGTGGCCGGAAAGTCCCCTCTCTGAGCCACAGTCTTGCCCTCTGTCACAGGAGTGACAGTCCAGGGCTCACGGGGCTGTATAAGGCGTAGAAAGCAAGCCTCATCTGTCCCTTTCCCTCTGTAGTCCACAGCTCCCTCTCCTCTGAAAGCAAACCAGAAATCAAATAGATACAGCTCCTCCTGCCTATTCCTGCCGCCTAAAGCCCCACAGCTTGGGGTGCCCAGAGCAAGGACTTCCTGTCCCCTGGCACCGGCCGCCCTGTCCTCAGGACACTGGTGCACGGGCTCCATTCTTGCTGCATGGGGAAGGTCTCTGAGCAGGGCGCAGGGGAAGCAGGAGGATCTGCTTCCCCTGGGTCTGCGCCCAGCGCCGAGGCCCTGCCTGGGAGGAACCACCCTGTGTGCCCTTCCCACGGGGAAGTCCAGGCCCTGGTTCCCCCTCCAGTCAGCTGAGGTTTCTTTAGTTGCTAGGGGCAGTAAATGCCCTTTTTGCTGACACTGGTTTTTAACTGGGGTTCTGCATATGGCAGTGAAAATTCTAGACGTGCTGCCTTTTGATTCTAGGTCCAGCTCTCAGACCCTCAGGACCTGCTTAGTGAGTTGGCCCGGTGGTTCAGAACCGACCCCAAGCCTTGTCACCTCCCTCTCTGGTCTTGGTTGGTTAGGCTGGCAGGTGAAGGCTACTTGTTTGTGTCCTGTTAAAAGGACTGGTCGCAGGAACACGTGTGCCTCACTGAAGGGCCTTGATGACCACGTTAGGGCTTAAGGCAGCTGAAGAAGCAGGTGAACGTGGGCCTCAGGCTCTTTCAGCCCAGGCGGCCTTCCCCCTGACCGGAATCCCAGTGCGTTTCATGCAGGCATGCCTGACACTCCTTCCTCCCCCAGGGGCTGAGCCCCCGGAACTCCTCAGAGCTCTCAGACTCCCCTTTTCAGTGGCCTGCTCCAAGGAGAAAGGGGTTGGCATCCGATCCCAGCTTGCAAGCCTCTGGTGTCGTCTGCATTGGGGAAGAGGGGTCAGGACACAGCCCCCGCAGGCGGGCCTCTCCCCTCCCCTGCGCACCTGGGGAAGAGGGGTCAGGACACAGCGCACGCAGGCGGGCCTCTCTCCCCTGCCCTGCGCACCTGGGAAAGAAGGGTCAGGACACAGCCCCCACAGGCGGGCCTCTCCCCTCCCCTGCGCACTGGGGAGGAGGGGTCAGGACACAGCCCCCGCAGGCGGGCCTCTCCCCTGCCCTGCGCACCTGGGGAGAAGGGGTCAGGACACAGCCCCCGCAGGCGGGCCTCTCCCCTGCCCTGCGCACTGGGGAGGAGGGGTCAGGACACAGCGCACGCAGGCGGGCCTCTCCCCTGCCCTGCGCACTGGGGAGGAGGGGTCAGGACACAGCCCCCGCAGGCGGGCCTCTCCCCTCCCCTGCGCACCTGGGGAAGAGGGGTCAGGACACAGCGCACGCAGGCGGGCCTCTCTCCCCTGCCCTGCGCACCTGGGAAAGAAGGGTCAGGACACAGCCCCCACAGGCGGGCCTCTCCCCTGCCCTGCGCACCTGGGGAGAAGGGGTCAGGACACAGCCCCCGCAGGCGGGCCTCTCCCCTGCCCTGCGCACTGGGGAGGAGGGGTCAGGACACAGCGCACGCAGGCGGGCCTCTCCCCTCCCCTGCACACTGGGGAGGAGGGGTCAGGACACAGCGCACGCAGGCGGGCCTCTCCCCTCCCCTGCGCACCTGGGGAAGAGGGGTCAGGACACAGCGCACGCAGGCGGGCCTCTCCCCTCCCCTGCGCACTGGGGAAGAGGGGTCAGGACACAGCGCACGCAGGCGGGCCTCTCCCCTCCCCTGCACACTGGGGAGGAGGGGTCAGGACACAGCGCACGCAGGCGGGCCTCTCCCCTCCCCTGCGCACTGGGGAAGAGGGGTCAGGACACAGCGCACGCAGGCGGGCCTCTCCCCTCCCCTGCACACTGGGGAGGAGGGGTCAGGACACAGCCCCCGCAGGCGGGCCTCTCCCCTCCCCTGCGCACCTGGGGAGGAGGGGTCAGGACACAGCGCACGCAGGCGGGCCTCTCCCCTCCCCTGCGCACTGGGGAGGAGGGGTCAGGACACAGCCCCCGCAGGCGGGCCTCTCCCCTCCCCTGCGCACTGGGGAGGAGGGGTCAGGACACAGCGCACGCAGGCGGGCCTCTCCCCTCCCCTGCGCACCTGGCACCGCCTGAAACAGACACACTCTCACCCCATTTTCATGGTGAAGCTGAGGTCCAGCCTGCTAACCTACCCGAGGCTTTGGTGCGGGAAATGGCAGGGCCGGAGTTCAGGGCCTGGCCTTTCCTGTCCACAGCCGGCTATGTGGGTGTCATCCTGCAGCCACCAAGAGCTCAGGGTCATGAAGGTGCACGTTTATTGGATGCCAGAGACTCTGGCCAGATGCTCTGTGTCACCGTTTGGTGAAAAGAGCCATATCGGGGCCTTTGCTGTGCCTGCCTGTCCACAGGGCCCCTGTGGCCGCACGGGCACAGTGCTGGCAGATCGGCCGGTCCCCACGTGCTGTTATCCTGGGTCGCCTCGGAGTCCCGGGGAATGCAGTGTTCAGGGCCCTGCCCCAAGCTCATAGCCCTGCCATCTGCGTTACTTTAAACAAGTTCCCAAGTGATTGCTCTGAGCCCTGCAGTTCAGACCAGCTGCCAAAGTGAATGTGTTCCAGCCAGCGAATTACTTACATTCGCTTTCCTAGAAAAGCCCCCAGAGAATGCCAGTAAATCCATCCGAGCTCCAACAGCTCCAACAGCCAGAGGCCGAAAGCACCTGCTGCCTCCTCCCCAGGGGCGAGTTCTCCTCTCCCCAGACCCCTCCCAGGGTCAGGCCCACAGCGAGGTCCTCCTCAGCTGCCCCTCCCCAAGGGCGAGTGCTCCTCTCCCCAGACCTCTCCCAGGGTCAGGCCCACAGCGAGGTCCTCCTCAGCTGCCTCCTCCCCAAGGGCGAGTGCTCCTCTCCCCAGACCCCTCCCAGGGTCAGGCCCACAGCGAGGTCCTCCTCAGCTGCCTCCTCCCCAAGGGCGAGTGCTCCTCTCCCCAGACCCCTCCCAGGGTCAGGCCCACAGCGAGGTCCTCCTCAGCTGCCCCCTCCCCAAGGGCGAGTGCTCCTCTCCCCAGACCTCTCCCGGGGTCAGGCCCACAGCGAGGTCCTCCTCAGCTGCCCCCTCCCCAAGGGCGAGTTCTCCTCTCCCCAGACCCCTCCTAGGGTCAGGCCCACAGCGAGGTCCTCCAGGGTCAGGCCCACAGCGAGGTCCTCCTCAGCTGCCCCTCCCCAAGGGCGAGTGCTCCTCTCCCCAGACCTCTCCCAGGGTCAGGCCCACAGCGAGGTCCTCCTCAGCTGCCTCCTCCCCAAGGACGAGTGCTCCTCTCCCCCAGGGTCAGGCCCACAGCGAGGTCCTCCTCAGTCGGCAGTGACGGGCAGCCTGCAGGAGAGGACTCTGTCCCCACACACCCTGACGCCTGAGGCATGGCACAAGGTCCTTGGGTGGGTGCAGGCCTTCCCTTTGCCTCGTGGGACTTCAGAGCAGCCAATGCACCCTGTGACCCGTCAACACCAGCTGCCACCAGTGGGCATGCTCAGACCTGGTACTCAGGCCAGAGTCACTTGGCCATCTCGGCACTGACTAGCAGCCACCTGGTGCGGCCACCATCACTGAACCCCTGTCCTCTGAGGGCCTGGGCCCCTGTCCGAGGGGTTGCCTTTCACTGCCTCTGAAAGGCGAGCCAGCCTCGTAGGGTGAGGTGAGCGTCTGGGTGGCTGCCGCGGGTGTGGAGTCTCAGGCCGGGGGTGTCCGGAACTGGGAGCCACCTCGTAGGGTGAGGTGAGCGTCTGGGTGGCTGCTGAGGGTGTGGAGTCTCAGGCCGGGGGTGTCCGGAGCTGGGAGCCACCTCGTAGGGTGAGGTGAGCATTTGGGTGGCTGCCGCAGGTGTGCAGTCTCAGGCCGGGGGTGTCCGGAGCTGGGAGCCACCTCGTAGGGTGAGGTGAGCATTTGGGTGGCTGCCGCAGGTGTGCAGTCTCAGGCCGGGGGTGTCCGGAGCTGGGAGCCACCTCGTAGGGTGAGGTGAGCATTTGGGTGGCTGCCGCAGGTGTGCAGTCTCAGGCCGGGGGTGTCCGGAGCTGGGAGCCACCTCGTAGGGTGAGGTGAGCGTCTGGGTGGCTGCCGCGGGTGTGGAGTCTCAGGCCGGGGGTGTCCGGAGCTGGGAGCCACCTCGTAGGGTGAGGTGAGCGTCTGGGTGGCTGCCGAGGGTGTGGAGTCTCAGGCCGGGGGTGTCCAGAGCTGGGAGCCGCCTGCGGTGCGGCCTGCTTTTGTCCTCCTGCTGTAGGGGCCTTCAGGATCCGTGGGCCTCCCCGAGGCTCCCCTGAGGGGCGGGCCCGGTACCCAGCAGGGCCGAGGCGGAAGGGCTCAGGAAGCTCTGGGTGGCAAATCAAATTTTGTCCTGGTGTTGACAACAATTAACAAGAGTTCATTCTTCTAGGTCCCACATTCATGAGTTTAAAAATTTCCTAAATTCTAGACACTGGTTTAGCCTTTCTTAACCACCCCCCAACAATAGCAATAATACTCTTTGTTCACAATTCATGCTTTCCAAAACTTATTTAAGGAGTGAATAAAATCAACTTTAGAAAACTTTGCTGGTTTTTTTTATTTTTAATGCATAAGTCAAATAAAACTGATTGCAGCATCAAAATACTCCCTTTTTCTATCCACACACTTACACACGGTCACTCATGCCCTCACACACATACGTGCTAACACACACTCTCTCATGCGCTCACACACACATATATGCTAATACATTCTCTCTCATCATGCACTCACACACACTCACATACGTGCCGACACCCTCATTCACTTATACTGGTCATATACATGCTAACACAAATGCTTATGTGCTCACACATGCTCTCATACATACTACACTCTCTCATGTACTCACAGTACTTGCTAGCACACACACTCACTCATGCACTACAGTCATGTGTGCTAACACTCTCATGCACTCAGACACATTCACATACATGCATGCTAACACACTCTCATGCACTCAGACACACATTCACATACATGCATGCTAACACACTCATGCACTCAGACACACATTCACATACATGCATGCTAACACACTCATGCACTCAGACACACATTCACATACATGCATGCTAACACTCTCATGCACTCAGACATATATTCACATACATGCATGCTAATACACTCTCTCATGCACTCAGACACACATTCACATACATGCATGCTAACACACTCTCATGCACTCAGACACACATTCACATACATGCATGCTAACACACTCATGCACTCAGACACATTCACGTACATGCATGCTAACACACTCTCATGCACTCAGACACACATTCACATACATGCATGCTAACACACTCATGCACTCAGACACACATTCACATACATGCATGCTAACACACTCATGCACTCAGACACACATTCACATACATGCATGCTAACACTCTCATGCACTCAGACACACATTCACATACATGCATGCTAACACACTCTCCTGCACTCAGACACACATTCACATACATGCATGCTAACACACTCATGCACTCAGACACATTCACGTACATGCATGCTAACACACTCTCATGCACTCAGACACATTCACATACATGCATGCTAACACTCTCTCATGCACTCAGACACACATTCACATACATGCATGCTAACACACTCTCATGCACTCAGACATATATTCACATACATGCATGCTAATACACTTTCATGCACTCAGACACACATTCACATACATGCATGCTAACACACTCATGCACTCAGACACACATTCACATACATGCATGCTAACACACTCATGCACTCAGACACACATTCACATACATGCATGCTAACACTCTCATGCACTCAGACACACATTCACATACATGCATGCTAACACACTCTCCTGCACTCAGACACACATTCACATACATGCATGCTAACACACTCTCTCATGCACTCAGACACACATTCACATACATGCATGCTAACACACTCTCATGCACTCAGACACACATTCACATATATGCATGCTAACACACTCTCTCATGCACTCAGACACACATTCACATACATGCATGCTAACACACTCTCATGCACTCACCCAGACTCACTGGCATCCATGGTGACACACTCTTGCTCACGCATGCACTCACACACGCTTACCCAGCCCCTCTGCAGATTGTATGTCTTGTCTCGGGGTTCCAGACCTACTCTCATGTCGATGACATTAGCATGATAGATCTTCTAGGCTTAAAGTCTGAAAGAAGCTGGATTGAACTCAGAAATCCAATCACTGGAATGCAAACGGGGAAATGTGCCACGTTTGTGTGTACACACACTTATTTGCTGCTAGCGGAGTCTGTTACGAGCCAAAGACAGGAAGTTCCCACCAGCAAATTCCTTACGGAGGTTACGCTCTCCTTTGTATTGTCGAAGGTGACTCTGGCCTTCGCAGGGATGGACGGACTGCCTTACAGATGCTGCCCTGATGGCAGCTGTCAGGAGTGTCTGGGAGCTTTACTTCAGCTAACAAATGACTACCCTTCTCATTAGTTCTACAAACAGTCCCCTCATTAGTGAGCTGACTAATAGCAGTCACCTCTGGGGTTGTTAGTCTCGACACTCGGGCACTGCTTGGAGGACAGCGTCCCTTTCTTAAAGCATGCTATCAGGCTTGGCTGGGACCCTTGCAATCATGCTCCCCCGTTTTCATCTGTGACATTATCTGCTTGGGTCAGGTAAACTGCCTACCTCAAACAGGTGTGCGTTTCTAAATGTGGATGAGAAATGGGGTTTTTGTTTGTTTCTTTTGTTTGGTTTTTATAAAAGGGGACTTAAAAAATGACCACATTGATCCGATATAAGAAAACAGGTGTTATTATGACATAGTTTCATGTTTTAAAGACACATCTAGTCAGTTTAGGAATCACTTTGGAAAGAGCATGCATCTTGCCACATGCCCTGGGATTCACATGTGACTAAAAATCCCCGGCTCTGTCCTGAACTAGGCAGGACACTCAGCCAGTGCTGTTGGCCATGTTTCCCCCTCGGTCGCGGTGTCCGGTAAGCAGGTAGCAGTATTGGCATGAAGCAGAGGAAGTCCGTGTGTCTGAGGTGTGGCATCAGTCTGTAGCCAACCTTACTACTAGGGTGATCTTGAACTAAGAACACCCCCAGGGCATACCGCCTTACTGGACCTCACTCAGCCTTGTATGACTAGCCTTTGAGTCCTAGATCTACAGAACAACTAATCTTCTAGTCTCAGACTCGATGATGAGTCCTCAAGTCCCCGTCTTATATGACAACTAGTCCTCAAGTACCGGCCTCACTCAATGACTAGTCCGTAAGTTCTGAGCTCACCTGATGACTAGTCCTTAAGTCCTAGGTTCACTTGATGACTAATCCTCAAGTCTCAGGCTCACACAATGACTATTCTGAGTCCCAGGCTCACTTGATGACTAGTCTATACATCTAGAGTTCAAGGTAACTAGTCCTAGAATCTCAAGCTCATACCATTGTGTCTTTTAGTCCTAATCTCACACAATGACTAGTCCTCGAGTCCTAGGCTCACACGATAACTAGTCCTCTAAACCCAATCTTACACAATGACTAGTCCTCGAGTCCCAGGCTCACCCAATGACTAGTCCTTAGGCCCCAGGCTCACATGATGACGAGTCCTCTAGACCTACTGTCACACAATGACTAGTCCTCGAGTCCCAGGCTCACTTGATGGCTTGTCAGTGACTCCAGGCACATAAGCTGACGGGGCTGTAAGTTCCAGGCTGAAGTTCCAGAGAAAAGGACAGCGGTGCATGGGTGAAGCAGGCAAGAATGAGCCCAGTATGGGTTGCTTGGTGTGTAATTGTAGACGGTAACAATTGTAACAAAAGGCTGTTTGCATTCAGGTTTTGTTACTGCACAGATTCTTGCTACATCAGCTCAAAACCATGGACAGCTTAGTCTAAATGCCTATTTAAGCAAAGGCCAAAAGTCTGTCTGAAGATATAAAGGAAAAAATAGGCTCCTAATACAAAGCTCACAGCTAGTTATGAATGTGAAATTTATGAATGCTTTCAATACAGTAAAAATTTGTAGTGAAACTGCATTTATATTCTCAAAAGTAGAAGAAATACAACTTGAGGAATTCAAAATTATGAAAAGGTGATTATACAGCATAGCAAATCTCTACCATGGATTACACGGGATTGTTTAGGAGGTCAGATGACAGGTCAGCATGTATTTTGGAAGGGGGAAGAGCAAGAGCCATGTGTCTGGGGGCGGGGGAGCCATGCTTTTGCTTTTGCTTGTGGCTGAGGTAGCAGGAAGTTGCTGGTTCATGGCCCAGAAATTCACACAGATGGAAGTCCTTGGCCACTTCTGTACAGTGTGTACTTGACCCTATGTAACGCGTATTGCACAAGGCAGTCCCAAACCAAACTGTTGCCTATATCTGGGAATTCAGCTAGTGCATGTGCAGCCCTGCGTCAGCCTCTCCTGTCCCCTCTGGTAGCAGAGCCCCCAGAGTGTTCCTGGCGGCCCCATGGCCTGGCAGCCCTGGATTCAGATTCTCCTCCTGTGTGACTGCCTAGCTCTGGGTCCTGGGACAAATGGCTCCTCTCCTCCGAATCTCAGTTTCCTCGTCTGTGGTGATACTGCCCTTGCAGGCTGGAGCAGAGATAACATGAAATGATGTTTAGAGAACAGCTAGTACAGATGTTGGCACAAAATAAGACCTCCAAAATTATTAGTCCTGGACTGTTCAGATACTGTCATCATTGGCCACATGTGGCTATTACATTTGATTTCAAAGACCTAGCACACACAAAAAGAATGTACAATATCCTAACATGTTGCTTACGTGTTGAGATGATAACAGTTGTTTAAATAAAATACATTATTTAAATTAATTTCATCTGTTCTTATGTTTTTAATGTGCATACTGGAAATTTTTAAATTCTGTATATGGCCCACATTCTCTCTCTGTTGGACATCACTGTGGTCTCTGTCGTCCCTTAGCTTTTGCCTGCTTCTGTCTATCCTTAGTGTCCCCACCACCTTAGAGACGCCCAGCTTGCTAGATACCAGCCCTGCTGCCCACGCCTCCCCACACAGCCCTCTTCATACCCTGCAAGGCAGCCTTGCGTGTTACCCCATTCAACAGTTACATAAACTAAGGCATTTTATCCGGGTCATGCCACTAGAAAACTGTGGAACCAGTGATCTTGCAGAATACCATCTTCTTTCCCCATTTTAAACACGAGGAAGCTATAAGTGAAATGAAATGCCTTTGCCAAGGTCAGAAGCCAATTAATAGTCGCGTGGGCACCAAGCTAAGTTTTCTGGTCCCAGTTCCCTGGGATGTTCCTACCCCATATGCCCCGTTTGATTGGCTGGTGTACAGCAGTGTCTAAGGTAGCACTGAGCTCAGTGTCCATGTGGAATCGGAGACCGAGCTTCTATGCGCCACAGAGAAGCGGCTTGGGCAGTGCAAGGGGGTGGAGGTTTGGGCGAGAGCTATACAGGGTGCAGCCTTCAGGACCAGTGTGTCTCCAGCTGGCCTAGAGGAGGTGGGAACGGCAGGACCTTCTAATCTGAGTCCTGGGACTGTGTGGGCTTTGTAGTCAGATCTGGGTGATCTCTGGAGAACACCACCTTCCTGCTATATATAGTTCAGGGTCTTCGTTTGTGTGAAGAGTGCATTCTACTCTGCGCAGGTGCTCAGTACTTGGTAGCATCCCTCTAAAGGTGTAGAATCTCCACATGGATTGTGCTGGGAACACTGGTCCCTCGTCACAGTGCTGTGGCTCTCCGTGCTTGGCATCCTCAGGTGATACCAGTGGGCATGTATTGGTAAGAACTGAGCCGAGGACGAGGCAGGTGGGCTTGAAAGGGGTTGGGGGACATGCATAGGGAGATAGTACTGCACAGCTCTTCCAGTTTCTTGCTGGGGTAGTTGAGATTGTGGTAACCTCTGAGACCCAGACCCAGATAAGCATCCCAAAGTCTAGAATCCTAAGCCCTATGACTGGGACTGTGGATTCCCAGCCTCCACACAAAGGCCAGGCTGCAGATGGTCTTGCTGTGCAGACAGTCAGCAACAAGTCACGACTTTGAGAACCAGAGGAACGCTCTTCTTGTCCAGGACACACATCTTCCCTTTCCTGCTTTGTAAAGGTACTGGCTGCAGCTGAACCCCTTCCAGTAGGGAAAACTGGCAAGGGGCCGCTGGCCTGTGACTGCCGGCCTGGGGGTGAGGACGGTGACGCCCCTCTTCATGGTCAGCGTTGCCATGAGGGGCCCAGGCAGCCTTGGGAGCAAAGCCACTGGAATTTCAAAGCAGATCCACCGCGTGCTCGCACCGTGCCGCTGGGCAGGTCAGACCGTATCCCCGCCTCTGTCTGCTCAGCTATAAACTGGAGAGAGAGAACCAAGTCAGCTGGCATTTAGGTCACGGGAGAGTATAAATATAGAGAAGGGAGCGGAGGGCCTGGTGCGTGGCAAGGACTCGATCAATGCTGTTTGTCTCATTTATCACTGCTGCTGACTCTGCGAGAACCCAGCCGCCAGTTCAGACTTCCCAGGCGCAAGTTTTTGTGCCATGAACCACATTAACAGATGCACGGCCAATGAGCTTTTAAATGAAATGCCTCTCATAATCAGAGAGAAAATACCAGTGCTTAAGAGGCCCCAGTGCTTAGTTAAGAGAGCCCATCTTCCTCCGGGGCCCTCAGCCGGTGCCCGCAGCCAGGCAGAGAGGGAGCGGTCTGCCCTGCTGGCCGGCCTGCAGCTCCTCGGGACCCCCTTCCCTCCGGACTGCCTGGACGCGAGGCCCCTCCAGTTCCACGCAATGGGTCTCTCCCAAAGCTCCGCTCGAGTGCCCCCAGGGATGGGGCCCTTACTGCCTCCCAAATCGGGATATCCAGAAGCTATTTAGAGACCCCTGTTCTTCCTGCACTGCCTTCTGTCCCCGTCTTCCTTTGCTACTCGGTGCCCCTGCAGATATGCCCGTGGATGGAAGAGGAAGACAGGTTGGAAAGCAAGCGTGTTTATCAGAGCAGTCCCGTGGCCCAGCGCTTCCTGTGGCCCAGCACTGTGGCACTTTGAATACGGCATCTCACTTATTATCCCTATTCTGTAGACAGTTGCCCAGGGTGATGGAGCTAATGAGAGGAGAATCAGACTGCAGCCCCCACCAGCTGCCTCCAGAATCCACGTCTCAGAGGGAGCTGGGGCCGGGGATCACAGCTGGGACCAAATGGTGGAATTTGAATGCCAGGAATTTGGACTTTATTCTGATGCCTTGGAAAGCCATCAGAATTGCCTGAGCTATGAAATGATATGATCAGATGCGTGTTGTAGGAAGATAACGCCAGTATCTGTGTGTTGAGTCTGTTAAGTCAAACTCTCCCATCCTTTCCTTGTGCAGTTGATTATGTTTAAATCCCAGGGCAGGAAATGACATTTGTCTTTACCGATTTCGTGCTGATTTCAGTCTGTTGTTTCAGCCCTTCTCTCAGAGTGTGTGTGTGCGTGTGTTTGTGTGTGTGTGCGTGTATGCGCGTGTGCTGGGGGAGGAGTATGTGCTCCGGGAGGATGCCTGGAGATGGCTTCCTGCCATGCGGCCACTGATTTGTGACAACTGTGATTTGTGATGTTGTAGAAAGCAGGAATGTTATCTCTCACATACCTGAGCAGTGGTGGAACAAGATGAGATGCCAAAATAACATGTGACTGCTCTTTTAACAATGATGCCAGGGTAGCAGGAATTACTGCCAATGAAGGATAGATGTTCAGACAACTTAATGAAGGAAGAGGAATTTATTAGTAGCTGGCGCAGCATGCGAGCCTAGTAGCACCAAAGCACGAGCTTCCCAAAGTTAGATTTGTTACATCTTACATACCTTTACAGCTTTAGCTTTCAAGTGACAAGTGCCTGATTTCTTTGACTTCTTTGTTTGCAGAAACCGACAGGACTCTTGTGTCTCTGGGAGGGGTGGGGGTAGGGGAGGTTGGAACGGTCTGTCCTTGACTATTCACATATCTCATTTTCCTTGCTGGTGCTGCGAGTTTATTTCAGGGAGCTGATAAAGGGCTTCACAACTGGAGTTTGTTACTTTTCAAACTTTCTCAGCCAGCCCTCTAAGTCCTTCCTCCCTCACCAGAATTGACATTTATTCTATTGACTCTATCTGTGAGCAAATTGATTTGGAACTTCTATTTTAGAATTTCAGAGATAATGACACTCTTTATTTGCTCCTTCTGGTTCAACAATTATGTAGCTCCTACAATGTGCAAGTGCTCCTGTACTCTGCGTCTCACGCCCACCTGTCTTCACCCTCTGGAACTGTTATCTGTGTGTGTGCACATATCACAACCTGAAAGAAATGAATGGTTAACGTTTAAATCCATTCAGGAGCTGTGCATAGTACTTTAGATATACAGTGTGTAGATTGGTGTGTACATATTGCTTGATTTGCTGGTTACGACAGCATTTTAAAATAATCACTGATAAGAAGATCAATGAGTCTTGACAGTTTTTCAAAATGAAAAATAGTTTTGTATTCTCAATTGAAAAATGATACGTGAATATTGTAAAAAAATAAAATGATGCAGAAAAATAAAAAGTTAAAAGAACCCCCAATTTTTTCATGATTATGTTTTGCTGACATCACTCTGCTCACAAAAACACAGATACACGATTGCACACATGTGGGATCATGAGCTCCTGAGAAACACATGTGCAGCATCTTCCATTCCCCCTCATGTCCATGCCATGAACCTCTTTTTGTATCAGTTATAGTAGATTTGCATCTTCATTTTTAATTAGCATATTATTTTTCTGTATGATTATAGCAGAATTTATGTAGCCAATCCCTTATTAGTGGATCCTTGCAAGTTTTCCTCATGAACACTATGACAAGCAGCCTCATCTGTATCTATGCACTTGTTTAAATCCTTCTAGAAGGAAGTATTGGGTCAAAGGACACACACACACAAAATCTGTCTACACTGGCCCCCCAAAACAATGGGGGTTCTGTACCCCGTGCCACTCCAACCAGTGATGCCAGAGAAAGTCCATTTCCCCAAATGCCCCAACACAAGATTATAACAACATTTCTAAAAAGCATCTTTGCTAATATCAAAAACAAAAACAAATAAACCCTCCCGCTTTTAAAACTCTGCATTTCCTCGAGTGTTAGTGAGATCAAACCCTTCTCCATGTTGCTGGCCATTTGTGTTTCTTCTTTTGTGAACTCCCTACTTAGGGCCTTGGCTCATTTTTTCTTATTATTTTAAAAGGTGTTTGTATAATTGTTTTATTAATTTTGTATAGTTTTTTGTTGTAACTTTTCTTAGTTGATTTTTTTTTTTTTAATTTTAGCCCTTTGGAAATTGGTTTAGGGGTATGGATCAAAAGTATTTTTGCTGTCCGCTTTTCTGTTTGTGACTTACATCGATTGCCAGGGCCTTACCTCCCCCAGTACTAACAGTCTTAGTCCCATTAGCAATGATCTAAAACTCCCCCCAATCATATCTGAATTGCTCAAGTCTATTTCTAGATAGTTTTTTCAGCGCCAGTTCTGCTTATTTTAAATATGTTTAAAACCTATTATGCAGCTTTGGTGGGCTCTTTTTTGAGATAAGTGGATCTTTTTTAATACATTCAGTCCTCTCAAATAACAATCTTTATTGTGTTTATTATGAAGTTTCAAGCCCATAAAAAGTTTGCGAGAATAATACATTGAATTCCTGCTTGTCCTTCACTCTGATTCCCTACTAGCTTACATGTTTGCTTACATGTTACAAAGTTTCCATGGTCACCTTTTATCCTAAATAAAAATACGGTCTTTTTCTGACATGGTGACCTATCACCTAAGGATTGTAGTCCATCACGTACCTCCCAAGGACACGTCTTCTAGGCCACACACACCTTTTCTGATTAGGAAACCCACAGTGATTCAGCCACAGACCGCATGCACATTTCACCTGCTGCTTTGCTGGTCCTGGTCCTGCCCGGGGGTTTGTGCTGTCATGTCTCATTCAGTGCCCGCAGTCTCATTCAGTATGGAAGAGTTGCTTAGCGTTTCCCTGTGTCTTATGACTCAGTCTTAAGAGTACTGGCATTTCTTTTTGTAGGGTGACTCCAAACTAGATCTGCCCAGTGTTTCTCATGACCAGACTCAAGCTATGAGTTCTTGACAGAAAGACTTCAAGCTGGTGCTGTGCCCTTCACAGTGCGACCTTCCCTACCTCTGGTGAGACTGACTTTGACCTGCTTACCTTGGCATCTGCCTGGTCTCTCTGATACAAAGTCTGTGTTTTCCATTTGTATGTGACTAGTACTTTGTGTGGGGTTACTCCACAGTATGCCAGTATCTTGATCTGCCTCAGACCTCCACCCATCAACCTTCCCTCCCAGGAACGACTCTTGCCTGAATCAGCCACCACAATAACGGTTGCTAAGAGTGGTTATTTATTTCCATTGTTTCTTCTATGTTTACGAATTGACATCCTATCATTTAGTTATGTATTCATTTATTTGTTTATGTTAGTGAAGAAGAGTCAGGTATTCACAATTTTTATGTTCAAAATGACCTAGAGTTGGCCCTTCAGACAGGCTCCTCTGTCCTTCTGACATGTCTCCTCGTTCTCCGAACTCTTCTTCACCTTCCGGCACAACCTGTTCCGGGGTGATCTTATCCTTTCCCAGCTCCAGGCCCAGAATCGGCCACTCCCCCAAGAAGCCCTTCTTTGACTAGAGCAGGGGTCTCAAACTCAACTCAGCATGTGGGCCGCAGAGCAAGATCACAGCCATTCGGCGGGCCACACTAGGTCTACAAAAGGCAACTGTTACGCAACACTTTTCTCACTGCAGTTGAAAACAAAAAAAAATCAGTACAACAAGCACAATCGTACATGCAGTTTACTCAGTGTCACAAAACGACCAGAAACTGTAGTTCGCATCACAACTGCTGTTAACTAAGCTAATATCTAGCTAGGATGCTAGAGAAATGAAAAATACAAGTAGGCCCCTAGGCTTACTTAATTTTATCCAAAATATTTTGAACTTCGTGGATTAGTCTGCGGGCCGCACAAAATTGTTCGGCGGGCCGCATGCGGCCCGCGGGTCGCGAGTTTGAGACCCCTGGTGTAACCGCTGCCCCACTGCTCTGCTGCCTGTCTCCCCCTCCTCTGCATCCCAACCCGCTGCGCCAGCTGCAGGCACACCACTGCCCTCACCACCGGCTTTTCCCCGCTTTTCCTGCTGGGAGGGAGAGCCGGTGGAGGGAAAAGGCATCCACCCTCTGGGTTCTGAAAAGAGCTTGGGTCCTTCTGTGACTTCAGGTTGATGGGAGTTAGGAGCCGGACGCACAGCATCCTTCCACTGCTGCAAATCCGCGGGAGGTAACGGTCCCCCACCGTGCTGGTCTGGGCCTCCTCACCGCGGACGAGGTTGCGTCGGGGGCCTCGTGGCCTCCAGTGGCTCGTAGCCGACTCTGTGATCATGCTGAGGGGAAACCGTTCTGCTTCAAAGCCAACAGGCGACGTTAGAGAATAAGACCAATTTTTCTGGGTGCTTCCTACACGAAGGCAATCACCACAGTTCCCTTCTTGCCTTTGGTGACATTTGAGGTACAGGGGAAGATGATGCCCTTGAGGACCGCCATGCGTCCCGGTGGTATTGCCAGCGGGCAGGGGGCGGGGCCGCCCCTTTTCCTCTCCCACACGGCGACTCAGGCCCGTGCTGAGCAGCTCTCATGCTAAAGGCCAGGAGGAGCCAAAGGAAGGCCCCCCGTGGTTTTCTGTGCTGTTCGGTTTCTGTCCTGCGGAGGCCATTGCTCGAGTGGAAGAATTCACAAGAAGACATCCTATAACCTGTCCATTGTGATTTTGTGTAAGATTTCAACTGATAAAACATTGCCACAACTTAAAAGGCAGAGAGAAAAAGCTCTGTGTGAGGATAGCTGAGGGAGATAAGGTTCAGTTTCCGTATACCATGGGATCCAGGGGGCCCTTTAGGGTTGGGGAGAGAGCAGAGCTTGAGCTGGGGACAGAGAGGAGAAGGCCCAAGACGAGGCCCCTCTGGTGGTGGCAGGAGAGGGGATGAGGCCTGTGCAGGCTGGACATGATGGCGATGGGGAAGAGGTGTGGGAGGTGTTCCTGAGGCCTGGGCCAGAGGTTCGGTGTGGGGGGTTTGGTGACACTGAGGAGCCCAGAAGCCTGTTGGGGGTGTGAGGGGCTCAAGCCTGCAGTTTGGGTTTCCTAGGCAAAGGGAATACAGGAAGCCAGAAGTGGGAAGGGTCGGTCGGACCAGAGGGGCACCTGCAAGGAAGTCCCCCAGAGAAGAGCCGGTGTGGCTTTGTCCCGGGCACTGACTCCACCAATACGGTGTTTCTATCTGAAGCTCACCCGACTGGGTCTGGGTTCATTCCGGCCCCTCTGTCTCTGGGTCACTTCTGGGGGGACAGCTCTCACCAGAGCACATACACTGCAGTCTTCCTTGCACTCACTCAAGTGACAGGCTGGCGGGGGCAATACCAGCATTCTGATGCCTAGGCTTAGTGTCTGAGCCACGGGGCCACCAGCTGCCTGTATTCTGCTGGTGGCTGTGGATGGTGGGGGACCAGGGGTGGGGCCCAGCTGAGCCCAGCCCGGCGTGACAGCATATCCTTGATTTGTTCATTCGTGATCAGTGTTGACACTGGGCTATGAGGTGTCCTGGGCTACATGAGTTGCACCCATGGGATTGGGTGCATCTAGCAGGAATAGCAGGGCTGGGCCCTTGGGAGCCGTCTCTTGGAGATGGGAAGTGGGGGCCGGTAAGGAGTCCCAGGTCAGCCGTGTGGGATGCGTGGCCCCGGCTGGGAATCCCGGGTCAGCCGTGTGGGATGCGTGGCCCCGGCTGGGAGTCCCGGGTCAGCCGTGCGGGATGCGTGGCCCCGGCTGGGAATCCCGGGTCAGCCGTGCGGGATGCGTGGCCCCGGCTGGGAGTCCCGGGTCAGCCGTGCGGGATGCGTGGCCCCGGCTGGGAATCCCGGGTCAGCCGTGCGGGATGCGTGGCCCCGGCTGGGAGTCCCGGGTCAGCCGTGCGGGATGCGTGGCCCCGGCTGGGAATCCCGGGTCAGCCGTGCGGGTTGCGTGGCCCCGGCTGGGAATCCCGGGTCAGCCGTGCGGGATGCGTGGCCCCGGCTGGGAATCCCGGGTCAGCCGTGCGGGATGCGTGGCCCCGGCTGGGAATCCCGGGTCAGCCGTGTGGGTTGCGTGGCCCCGGCTGGGAATCCCGGGTCAGCCGTGCGGGATGCGTGGCCCCGGCTGGGAGTCCCGGGTCAGCCGTGCGGGATGCGTGGCCCCGGCTGGGAATCCCGGGTCAGCCGTGCGGGATGCGTGGCCCCGGCTGGGAGTCCCGGGTCAGCCGTGCGGGATGCGTGGCCCCGGCTGGCTGTGAGGGAGGCTTGCAGCAGGAAAGTGAGTGGTGACTGGGAGCAGGAAGGGTGAGGCGGAGGCTGGAAATCAGGGTACAGTGTGACCAAGGACAGATACAGTCTTTCAGGAGGTCGGAGGTGGTGGCCCAGGCCAACCTACCAGGTTCCAAAGGTCCCGAGCCGGATCAGGCAGGCCGGCCGTGGTCACCAGGCTGTCGGCTGTGCCGGAGGCGCTGCTCCGCCGGCTCTGCGCCTCTGGTGCCCCGCTGGCCTCGGCCGCAGGCCCTGCGCTTCCGGTGCCCCGCCGGCCTCGGCCGCAGGCCCTGCGCTTCCGGTGCCCCGCCGGCCTCGGCATCAGGCTCTGCGCTTCCGGTGCCCTGCCTGCCTCGGCCGCAGGCCCTGCGCCTCCGGTGCCCCGCCGGCCTCGTCCGCAGGCCCTGCGCCTCTGGTGCCCTGCCTGCCTCAGCTGGTTTGTGCGGGTCGGCTTCACACTGTCGGGCGAGGGCCGTGCAGACAGAGGTAAGCAGCTGGGGTCTGCCCGCACGGCACCCCGGGCCAGTGGGAGATGGCTCCACAGAGGTCTGGCTGCCGTGCTCGGCGCCCCAGGAGGCAGGTGATGGCCTGTGCCAGCCCCCTTGCAGGCAGCAGGGCAGCAGGACAGAGGCCACACTGGATCAGAAGGGAGCCAGCAGCATGGCCACCCGGGACCACAGGAAGTGCACTGTGGCCTGCTGGGGGAGGCAGCGTGGACAGTGTCCCTGCAGAAATGTCACTAGTGTAGAGCCTGGAGGAGCTGGGGGAGTTGTTCCAGAGACGACAGGGTGGGAGCCACGTGTGGCTGGGGAGACGTGGGTGGGTCGACTGGAGGCCCGTGATGCATCCTCCCGCCACACGTTACTCGGCACCTGTAGTGTGCAGCTGGCCAGCGCTGGGAGCCAGGGCGCAGTGAGAGGAGCACAGACCGAGGACAAGCACAGTGTGGCCTGCGAGAGCTCTGCGCACTGGGAGGCAGGCGGGCGGGCTCGGGCAGCGCCGCTCTGCACGGCACGGCGTCTCCGGCACTGCTCTCCCCGCACCGCTCTGCACGGCACGGCGTCTCCGGCTCTGCTCTCCCCGCACCGCTCTGCACGGCACGGCGTCTCCGGCTCTGCTCTTCCCGCACTGCTCTGCACGGCACGGCGTCTCCGGCTCTGCTCTTCCCGCACCGCTGTGCACGGCACGGCGTCTCCGGCACTGCTCTCCCCGCACCGCTCTGCACGGCACGGCGTCTCCGGCTCTGCTCTCCCCGCACCGCTCTGCACGGCACGGCGTCTCCGGCACTGCTCTCCCCGCACCGCTCTGCACGGCACGGCGTCTCCGGCACTGCTCTTCCCGCACCGCTCTGCACGGCACGGCGTCTCCGGCACTGCTCTCCCCGCGCCGCTCTGCACGGCACGGCGTCTCCGGCTCTGCTCTTCCCGCGCCGCTCTGCACGGCACGGCGTCTCCGGCACTGCTCTCCCCGCACCGCTCTGCACGGCACGGCGTCTCCGGCTCTGCTCTCCCCGCGCCGCTCTGCACGGCACGGCGTCTCCGGCTCTGCTCTCCCCGCGCCGCTCTGCACGGCACGGCGTCTCCGGCACTGCTCTTCCCGCGCCGCTGTGCACGGCACGGCGTCTCCGGCTCTGCTCTTCCCGCGCCGCTGTGCACGGCACGGCGTCTCCGGCTCTGCTCTCCCCGCACCGCTGTGCACGGCACGGCGTCTCCGGCACTGCTCTGCACGGCACGGCGTCTCCGGCACTGCTCTTCCCGCACCGCTCTGCACGGCACGGCGTCTCCGGCTCTGCTCTCCCCGCGCCGCTCTGCACGGCACGGCGTCTCCGGCACTGCTCTTCCCGCGCCGCTCTGCACGGCACGGCGTCTCCGGCACTGCTCTTCCCGCACCGCTCTGCACGGCACGGCGTCTCCGGCACTGCTCTTCCCGCGCCGCTCTGCACGGCACGGCGTCTCCGACACTGCTCTTCCCGCGCCGCTCTGCACGGCACGGCGTCTCCGGCACTGCTCTTCCCGCGCCGCTCTGCACGGCACGGCGTCTCCGGCACTGCTCTTCCCGCACCGCTCTGCACGGCACGGCGTCTCCGGCACTGCTCTTCCCAGCACAGAAGCACCGGGTCTTCCTTAGGACTCGGGACTTTGCAGCTGAGGGGGTGAGGCTTTGCCGTGAAGACAGGCCCATCGTCCAGGCAGCCTGATGGCCAGGGGCTTGTCCAGCAGGGGCATGGGAGCAGAGGGAGTCATGTGTGCCTGGATGCTGAGGCCCGAGAGAGGGCGTGTTCAGGAGGCAGCGGCAGGTCCCCGTGTTAGAGCAGAGACAGTGGCCAGCGGGGGCAAGAGCCCGTGCTGGGTAGTAAGGCAGGTGGACGGAATGGCAGCAGGGCTTTGAGTGCCATATAAAGGGCACTGGATTCCATTAGTGGGAGCCAAGCTGGGGACCAGCTTACAGTCTAATTACTTGTTTGTCATTTTGGAAGCAGAGTGGAAGGTGGACTACAGAGACCAGGGAACCACTGCAGAGCCCATGACAGGTGGTGGGGGGCCTAGATTAGCTTAGAGGACACAGGAAAGTGAGAACAGGTGCCAAGGAGACGGGGGGCCAGTCAGTGACTCTGCCTCTGTGGCCCCAGTGCCCGCCTTGTCTCCTGCAGGCAGCTTTCCTCTCAGCTGTCCCCTTGCCCAGGGCGACTCCCAGCTGCGTCCCATTCGTGTTGCGTGCCTTCCCACCAGGTTGCAGCTCCTCGCTGATTGATGCGGTGTTTTACCTCTGCTACCTTAGAGGCTCCGTGGTGTCCGCGGGAGGTGGGAGGTGCAGGGCGGGGGAATGGAACTGGTCAGGCCTCGGTTCTGGGCACCTGAACTGTGGGCGTGGCTGAGCTGAAGCGCAGAGCTGGGAGGGCGGGCCCAGCCCCTTGGGCACCCTTCCACAGGAAGGCCCGGGCCAGGGCGTCTGCACTCTCCTGCTTAGAGGGGCCCTCTGCCTGCTGTGGCTGGGCGGTGGGCTGCAGGGCAGACTAGAAGGGCTACAAGTCAGTCCAGAGATAACCGCAGTCCCAATGGGAAACAAGGGCACAGAGGGAAAGGGTAGGGAAGGAAGAGACTTCTCCCAGACTGGGGTCCTGGAGGCCCTCCGCACAGTGACCAACACTGGCTCCCGCCTCCGCTGAGAGCCAGTGCTGGGGGAGGGGGCATCCTGAAAGCCTTCAGCAGCCCAGACCAAGCACAGCGGGGGCCATTGGACTCGCCACGCCAAGGCCAAGGCCACTGAGGGACTGCCTGGGCCTGTGGTTGGCAGAAACAGAGCCAGAAATCTCTCAGCCCCACATGGTCTTGATGTGGAGCTCCTCAGTCACCTGGCTCCACTGTGACTTGCTGGTTCCTTCTAGTCACAGACTCCCAGAAGGAGCCAGCCTGTGTCTATCCCACACGTCTAGTCAATCTGGAGGAGTCCTTAAGGGAAACTACATCTTCTGTTGTCTTTCCAACAAAGGAACAAAGCCAGGAATGGCCCTCCCCCTCTGTGTGCACGCGTGTATCTATGTGCACGTGTGTGTGTGCATATGTGTGCACGCGTATGTGTGTATATGCGTGCGTGCGTGTGAAGTGATAGTCCCAGAGAAGAGTTCTGGCACAAGCAGCTTCTCCTTCTCTGGCTGAGCAGGAGCCAGGGGCCTATCTGTGTTCTGTATCCTCTGGTGAGCAGAGCTCTCCCGTGGCTGTCCCGGGCTGTCCCAGGGAGGGCTCTCCACCAAAGGGCGCCTTGCCAGGCCTTGGGTCTTGGAGCAGCTGCCTACTGCCTGTGGGGTGGGCAGCTGGGGGCCAGAGGTCAGCAGCTGATAGTGATCCCACGTGGCATGTTGATCGATGGCTGGATCTCTGGGTTTCACTTACCCAGGCTGAATGGCACATTGTCAATAGCAGCCAGTTAACCAAGTCCTTAGTAACCAGCTGGTCCCGTCAGCACCTCAGCCCCAGCCACGGGCCGAAGGAGAAGCTCTCCTGAACAGCGAGATTGGAGCTGACGAAGATGAATGTCTAATTCACTCGCAATCTCCTTAGTGCTGCCCGTAATAAAAAGGCTGCTCTCGATAGTCGTCCCCTGCTAATGCTTCTCTGAAATTAGATGATCAGGAGGACATATAATAGCCCAATTCCACACCAGGCCAATATTATCAGATTGATGTCAGCAGTGATAATGGAAGAGGGAGAAGTTGATGTGGTTTCATTTATTAAATAAGAGAGCACATGGAGTGTTGGGCCTGCGTGTGAAGGCACTGAGCACACAGGGGCAACGTAGAGGCTGCAGGGGAGCCCCACCGCCTCGGCCAGCCGCACCGGCAGGACCTCGCCCTCTGCTGTGTCCTGGCTGCAGGGGAGCCCCACCGCCTCGGCCAGCCGCACCGGCAGGACCTCGCCCTCTGCTGTGTCCTGGCTGCAGGGGAGCCCCACCGCCTTGGCCAGCCGCACTGGCAGGACCTCGCCCTCTGCTGTGTCCTGGCTGCAGGGGAGCCCCACCGCCTCGGCCAGCCGCACTGGCAGGACCTCGCCCTCTGCTGTGTCCTCCCACCTTCCCGTCGGTGCTGTGAGCTCTCCGCCTCCACATCCTCCGCAGGGCACGGCCTGTGGGCCTCTTCCACTCCCTGCTTGGAGCCTGAAAACTTCGGGCTCCCTGCAGGAGCTCTGTTCTGTGTGGTTTGAAGCACGTGTCTTTTGTTTCTTTTTTGTTTTGTTTTTTGGTCGTTTCTTCTTTGGAATATTTTGCGGTTTTCCAAAGGCAGATGAACGAAGGTGGACACAGTGTAGACAGCAAGGGCTGCGGAGCCAGACGCACCAAGCTCTTTTCCTGGCTCAGTGTCACTGCTGTGTGACTCGGGCAGGGCACTTAACTGACCCTCTGAGGTGCGCGTCCTCGCCTCCAGCAGGGGCCGCCACTCCCAGGGTTGCTGTGCATGTGCCTCGGACCTGACTTGCCGCAGGCGCTGGCAGGCGTTGGGTCTCAGAGTGACCAGGACCACCGGCCTTGTCCAGATGTGATCTCACCTTTCCGGTTTACCAAGATAGAAGCATGCCTTTGTCATCTCCGTGGGAGGAGCTCCTCACTTATGCTCTAAATGGAAAATAGTGCCCCACAGGGTGGCAGGAGCAGACGTTGGGCCTCACTGAAGGGTAGCTGCTGTGGCCCAGGAGCCTAATGTCATAGAAGCTCGCACGTTGCTCTGTGAGTAGGTGACAGGTGACTCTTACTTCCGGTTTCCACTATCTGGCCCTTCCAACTCTGCCCTGGACACCGGGTCAGGTCCCTTCTCAGCATGGCGGACTGCGCCCTTTTCTAGGGCTGCTGTGATGCAGGGTCCAGGTTGGACTGGCTTCTCCTGAAGGGACAGGCGTTCTGCTCTGTGCTTTTCTCCACGCTCTTGGCATTTCCTGCTTGCAGATGCATCACTCCCGTCTGCCCCCATCGTCACCGTGGCCTGCCCTGTGTGCCTGTGTCTCTCCTCTTCGTATAAGGACACTAGGCATATACTGAATTAAGGGCCCTCTCCACCCCAGAAGGACCTGATTCTAATTTGTCTGTAACAACCCTGTTTCCAATTAAGATCCCGTTCTGAGGTTCCAAGGACATGATTTGGGGGAAGACTCTGCAACTTACTGACCTTCATGTGTGCAGACAGTTCTCAGGTACTGTTGACCCCATAAACTTACCACATTGTCTTCTCTAGGCATCCTTTTTGGCTGTGACAGACACCAGTCCTGCCAACCCAGGCCAGAAACCGAGTGTATTCCTTATGCTGCAGAAAAGCAGAACACAGTTCAGACGGTGTGAGGGTGTCTTTCCTTCCTGGCCACGGCCGTGGGTGTGGCGAGCCTCGTTTTAGGTCCTGCCTGTAAGGGTACAGTTTTAATTTTTTTTTTAATTCATTTTTAGAGAGGAGAGAGAGAGAGAGAGAGAGAGAGAGAGAGAAGGGGGGAGGAGCTGGAAACATCAACTCCCATATGTGCCTTGACCAGGCAAGCCCAGGGTTTCGAACCGGCGACCTCAGCATTTCCAGGTCAATGCTTTATCCACTGCGAAGGGCACGGTGTTAGCCCTGCACCTCTCATGGGGCCCGTGAGGCTGGGGGACCGAACTGTGCTATCCCAGTCTCGATCCTGTGGACCAGGGTGGGCAGAGCCCCACGGAAGCTGCAGAGGGCTCCCCACGTCCCCTGGTGATCACACACGAAAGGACAGGCGTGGAGCACAGCTGCTGCTTCATACAGGCGAGTCCCCTTCCTCCTGAAGCCCTCACACGGCAGTCTGGGAAACGGTGACCAAGGCCTTCCCTCCAGGGCACACCAAGTCCCAGGCTCTCTGCACGCAGCCGCCAGCGCGGAGACAGACAGGAGGATACGGAGTCCAGTGGTGTGCATGCCGGCGGGGCAACCACGGAGGCTCTTGCAGTCGGAGAAGGCTGCTCTAAGCCCTGCCGCACCAATGGGGCAGCGAGGCCGGAGAAGGAACAGACAGGGATGGCAGGAGCCCCCGGGTCCCCAGGCCACGTTCTGGGTGCCCCCCATGGTGCAGCTGTCCTGGGGGGGGAGCAGGAGCATGGCCCAGAGGCCAGCAGGCCACCAAAGGCCGAAACCAATGCCTTCACCCAGCTCCTGAGGTGCTGGGGACACAACCTGCCGCCTCAGGATTTGGGGCTAGTGGCACAGTGACTTCAACAATATAGCACACTACATAGGACAGATGGCAGGGACAGATGTGTGGGGACCACGCGAGGGCAGTGGGGTGCGGGGGGCAGCGGGTCTGGATAAGGGCCACACCTGCCTGCTAGCCCTGTCTGTCAGGTGAGTGTGAGCAAGCTGCTGGGTTTCTCCAAGTCACTGTTTCTTCATTTGAGGTAAAATAAAGTCTAGTTCCCACCTTACAGGGTAATTCTTAGCATAGGATCCAGTGAGCTGTAATCACCCAAGAAATGAGGTTTTGAACTGGCTTGCTGTTTTTTTTTGTTTGTTTGTTTTGTTTTGTTTTGTTTTTGGTGACAGACAGAGAGAGAGAGAGACAGATAGGGACAGACAGACAGGAAGAGGGAGAGATGAGAAGCATCAATTCTTCGTTGTGGCTCCATAGTTGTTCATTGATTGCTTTCTCATATGTGTCTTGATTGAGGGGCTCCAGCTGAGCCAGTGACTCCTTGCTCAAGCCAGCAACCTTGGGCTCAAGCCAGCGGCCATGGGGTCATGCCTATGGTGTCATGCTCAAACCAACGACCCCGCGCTCGAGCTGGTGAGCCCGCACTCAAGCGGGATGAGCCCACGCTCAAGCTGGTGACCTCAGGGTTTCGAACCTAGGTCCTCTGCTTCCCAGTTCAACACTCTATCTACTGTGCCACCACCTGGTCAGGCCTGGCTTGCTGTTTTAGAAACATGTGGCCTGCTTTAAGTTCTAGAAAAATGACTGCTCGTAGTGGTGAGGGAGAGACGAAGGTAAGGAAGAATTTAATTGGCTGTTGTAATGATGAGGGGGACAAGGAGCTGGACTGGGGGCAGCTCTGGTGGGGTGGGGAGGCAGGAGAGGACAGTGGGCGAAGTCAGGGCGAGCTAGGTGTCCGGCGAGGCGGGCGGTGTTTACACTGTAATCCAAGGTCAGGGTGCAGGAGGAGGCAAGGACCAGGCCTGCTTGGTCTCTTTGGACTGCCCACTGGGCTGCCTGGCCATCATTACCCACACAGGCCAGGGCCCGGAGCTCTCACCCAGAGCCTGGACTGTGAGCCCCTGAGCTGGAATGCTGGGAGAGAGCTAGCAGGGCAGAGTCCGAACAGGGCTCCCAAGCCTGCGGACAAGTAGCGCTGCTGGCCTGGTGGGTGGGGTGGGTCTTTCTCAAGAGGAGCGGCGGAGGCTGGCCTAGGAAACAGAAGCGAGTGGGAGCCCGGCCCAAACTGTACTTCTGGGAAAAGAGCGTGGGCTGAGAGGGGATAAGAAAGCAGAAGTAACCACCACACTCTTATCAATGTCTCTTAGTTTCACTTTTATGTCCCACCTACGTATGGAATAATGCAGTTCCTGGTTTTTTCTGATTTACTTATTTCGCTTCGTATCATGTTATCAAGATCCCACCATTTTTCTGTAAATGTTCCGATGTCATCATTTCTTATGGCTGAGTAGTATTCCATAGTGTATATGTGCCACATCTTCTTTATCCAGTCATCTATTGACGGGCTTTTTGGTTGTTTCCATGTCCTGGCCACTGTGAACAATGCTACAATGAACATGGGGCTGCATGTGTCTTTACGTATCAATGTTTCTGAGTTTTGGGAGAGGGAAAAGGGGAGGGGGAGGGACACAAAGAAAACTAGATAGAAGGTGACAGAGGACAATCTGACTTTGGGTGATGGGTATGCAACATAATTGAACGGCAAGATAACCTGGACTTGTTATCTTTGAATATATTGAATATGTATCCTGATTTATTGATGTCGCCCCATTAAAAAATAAAATTATTAAAAAAAAAAAAGAAGAAAGCAGAAGTAGTTCAGGTTTGAGACAGTTTTAGACCTGTTGGAAAGATGAGTGGGTTTTCAGTGTAGAAATTGTAATGGCAAAGGTCTAAGAAGTAAGAAGGAATCACAAATTGGCCCTGCAGAAGGACTCCCCCTCTAGGCAAAGGCAGGGGTGTGTGAAGGGGGTGCTGAGGTTGCTGTGTGCCTGTGCCCCTGTTGATGGAGGACGGAGGACGGATGGAGACAAGGAGAGCAGCAGGGGCACCTAGAGCCACCCAGGTAAAAGTAAGACGTCCCCAAGGATACAGAGGATGAGTTGTTTAGCTATTTGGGAGTTGGAATGGATAAAGCTTCAGTTTTCAGTTTCATTAGAAAGAGGCGGGGCTGATACAGTAAGAAGGTGAGAGGGAGACATCTCGAACAGAGGCAGAGGGAGCATCTAGAACAAAGGCAGAGGGAGAATCTAGAACAAAGGCAGAGGGAGCATCTAGAACAAAGGCAGAGGAGACATCTAGAACAAAGGTAGAGAGAGCATCTAGAACAAAGGCAGAGGGGGCATCTAGAACAAGGGCAGAGGGGGCATCTAGAACAAAGGCAGAGGGGGCATCTAGAACAAGGGCAGAGGGGGCATCTAGAACAAAGGCAGAGGGAGCATCTAGAACAAGGGCAGAGGGAGCATCTAGAACAAGGGCAGAGGGAGACATCTAGAACAAAGGCAGAGGGAGACATCTAGAACAAAGGCAGAGGGAGCATCTAGAACAAAGGCAGAGGGGGCATCTAGAACAAGGGCAGAGGAGGCATCTAGAACAAGGGCAGAGGGAGACATCTAGAACAAAGGCAGAGGGAGACATCTAGAACAAAGGCAGAGGGAGCATCTAGAACAAAGGCAGAGGGGGTATCTAGAACAAAGGCAGAGGGGGCATCTAGAACAAAGGCAGAGGGGGCATCTAGAACAAGGGCAGAGGGGGCATCTAGAACAAGGGCAGAGGGGGCATCTAGAACAAAGGCAGAGGGGGCATCTAGAACAAAGGCAGAGGGGGCATCTAGAACAAAGGCAGAGGGGGCATCTAGAACAAAGGCAGAGGGGGCATCTAGAACAAGGGCAGAGGGGGCATCTAGAACAAAGGCAGAGGGAGGCATCTAGAACAAAGGCAGGGGAGGCATCTAGAACAAAGGCAGAGGGGGCATCTAGAACAAAGGCAGAGGGGGCATCTAGAACAAGGGCAGAGGAGGTATCTAGAACAAAGGCAGAGGGGGCATCTAGAACAAAGGCAGAGGGAGCATCTAGAACAAGGGCAGAGGAGGTATCTAGAACAAAGGCAGAGGGAGACATCTAGAACAAGGGCAGAGGAGGCATCTAGAACAAGGGCAGAGGAGGCATCTAGAACAAAGGCAGAGGAGGCATCTAGAACAAGGGCAGAGGAGGCACCTAGAACAAAGGCAGAGGGGGCATCTAGAACAAGGGCAGAGGGGGCATCTAGAACAAAGGCAGAGGGGGCATCTAGAACAAAGGCAGAGGGAGACATCTAGAACAAAGGCAGAGGGGGCATCTAGAACAAAGGCAGAGGGGGCATCTAGAACAAAGGCAGAGGGGGCATCTAGAACAAAGGCAGAGGGGGCATCTAGAACAAAGGCAGAGGGAGCATCTAGAACAAAGACAGAGGAGGCATCTAGAATGATGTGAAGGGAGAACATGTAGAATGACTCTAGGTCTGCAGCTGGGTGGATGCCTGGAGGGACAGTGATGCCACTCACCAGGACAGGACTAGGGAGGCTGAGTGAGTTCCTCAGTGCTAGGTGGTGAATGCACTGAGGACATGGTCAGTCGGGGTAACGTAGAAAGCTCGGCTGGACGGCTCCAGTGGCCTAAACAGTACAGGGGTCTCGTACTCCAGAAGGTTCATTGTTGGAATGGGGAGAGGAGAAATTAGGGGTTGGCAGGAGTAATTGATGAACCAGCCCAGGAGTCTGCTTGACAAAGGACAGGAGCAAGGGGTTTTGTGCCCAAAGTGGGTGGGGGTGGGGGGCAGCGGTTTGGAGGTGGAATGGTGTCCGGTGTGTGGTGCCTGCTGGTGAGAGCAGCACCTGCTCTCACACTGGGAACTGGACACAGTCTGGAGGGTTTGAGGGCAGCCGCTCACTGTCCGCAGGGCCTGACGGCAGGTGGTGCTGTGGCAGAAAAAGAGTCATGTGTTTTCATTGGCTGGTATCACTGGGGAACAACATTTTTGTTGCATTCACAAAAACACTGTTCTTACCTAATTCGAGTGTGCTGACCTCAAATCTGACATTAGTTTTTCTCTGTAAGCTACAGCTTTTTTGCAATTCAAGATTTTAGGTTTTCATCTTATTGTAAAATTTTCAACATTTAGTTTAACATAATGAAGTAGAATGTCTTCTTGAACATTATCTTTGTGAAAATATAATAATTTATATAATGCAGTAAATACACTAATACACTAAAAGATATGATTGCATCAGAATTTGTCTACAATTTCGAAACAGAACATATTAAAACACTTATTTTAATCATAAAATTTGCGCAAAACTTATTTAAATTCTATTCAAGCAAAAATTTGCGTTTGTAGCTCTTGCGTTTGTGTACTTGTTGAGGACAATCTCGTTTGATGCTCCAGCAGTAGTCTGCTCATCACTAACTGCTCCAAGATTTTCGGGAAACTTATCAAGGTGACTGTTCAGGAAGTGAATCTTAATGCTCATGTTACATCCAATGTCGCAGAAAGCCAACAGCATCCTTGAACCAGAAGTTTATAGTTTTCTGCTTTTTTGTTGCCAAGGAAGTTCTTTGTAACTGCCACAAAAGACTGCCATGCTGCTTTCTCCTCCTTATTCATCTTCCTGGCAAATTCTTCATCATGTATGAGGGTTCGAATTTGAGGTCCATCGAATATACCTGCTTTTATCTTCTCGAAAGACAAGGCAGGAAAAGCAGCAATAATATGTTGAAAGCATTCACTTTCTCTATTCAAAGCCTGAACAAACTGCTTCATTAAGCCCAGTTTGATGTGAAGTGGGAAAATGATCCTGTCTCGATTAACTACAGGTTCATTCACAATATTTTGCATCCCTACTTCCAGAGCTTCATGTTTCGGGCACTCCTTCTGTGTCCAGTGTTTCTCCCGAGCTCAGCTGTCCCACGAACACAGAAAACAAGGATACTTTGTGAAACCTCTCTGTTGTCCTAGCAGGAAATTTACCATTATAAGATCCACACAAATGATCCAGTTATGCTCCTTATACTTCAGAAAGTTGAGGACAATTTTTATGTCATTCTTACTAAGTTATTCAATTCGGGTTGGCTAAACTGCTGAGGGGTTAATGACTGCTTGGCATAAGAAGAAGACCCTTCAGATTCTACAGCCATTTCCTCATGCATCTTATCAAAATACACTTGATCACCATGTTTACTTTCTTCGTCCTTAGAAGAAATAAAACCATTGAAAACTGGAACCGGGAGTGTCTCAGAGTGTGGGATAGGTCGTATTGCTAAAGGAATATTAGGATATGCGATCATATGCCATTTTTTTTTTTTTTGCCAATGCCCTTTGTATGGATCAGACAGAAATAACAGTCACTGCTGTGGTCCTTAGGTTCATGCCAAACCATGGGAATACCAAAAGGCATTCCTTTGCATTTTTCTTTTGTCCAGTCACGAAGCATTTCCTCACAATTATGACACACAATATGAGGAGCCCAATTCTTGTCTTGATCGCCAAGGGGAACTTGAAAATAGGCAATATATGCACGTGTCACAAATGATGAAATATTGTGCCTTTGACGTTGAAGTGTGTAACAGCCACATATATAACAGAAGGTGTCAGGACTATTCTTATATTTACCCTACTTGAAGAAGCCATGATTCAATCTTTTTTTTTTTTTTTTGTATTTTTCTGAAGCTGGAAACGGGGAGAGACAATCAGACAGACTCCCCGCATGCGCCCGACCGGGATCCACCCGGCAGGCCCACCAGGGGCGACGCTCTGCCCACCAGGGGGCGATGCTCTGCCCCTCCGGGGCGTCGCTCTGCCGCGACCAGAGCCACTCTAGCGCCTGGGGCAGAGGCCAAGGAGCCATCCCCAGCGCCCGGGCCATCTTTGCTCCAATGGAGCCTTGGCTGCAGGAGGGGAAGAGAGAGACAGAGAGGAAGGGGGGGGGGGGTGGAGAAGCAAATGGGCGCTTCTCCTATGTGCCCTGGCCGGGAATCGAACCCGGGTCCCCCACACGCCAGGCCGACGCTCTACTGCTGAGCCAACCAGCCAGGGCATGATTCAGTCTTAAAACAAAATAAGAGGGTGTTTTTATCAGATAATAATTTTTTACATTTATAAACAACTACAATTATGTAAAAGTGATGTTTGTAAAACATTAATTGCCTTGTGGTTATGGTCAATCCAAGAGTCATTGCCCTTTAACTCCAATGTAAAAACCAATGCATGCCATTAACTGTAACAAAATTAAAATTGCATAGAACTAGAGCATACACCAAAAAACGAATTTCAGATTTGGAATTAGCGATGCAGAAATATATAGAAACAGTTCTAAAACCTCATGTAACAGAAAATGAAAAAAAAATTGTTCCCCAGTGTATTTTGCCTTTTTCTGATGTTCTTATCACTACTTTCTTCATGGAACCAGTTATTACCACCAAGGAGGCGGAGCTCTGGTTCGTGGGCAGCATTGAAGGAAGGGGCGGGGTGTGCATGATGCTGCGTGCCCGGGGATCATCATGGCCTGTGAGCCTTTGGGGCCCTCCCTCCGCAGTGTCTGCCTCGTGCAGGGCCTGTAGTCTGAGTGGACAGGGCTTGGAATTAGGTGGTCTCTGCTAACACGTGCCCCCTGTGGCCATCTCGCCTGTGCTCAGGGCTGTTGGTGAGCAGGCTGTGGGAGCCCTCTGTGCGGCTGGAGCATCAGTCAGCCAGTTTCTGGAGTGCCTGACCAGAGGCCATGCTAGTTCTGAGTCCCAGGCAGCTCTGTGTGGTGGGGCTCTCCTCCACCTGACTCCTGGCCACACAGGGAAAGTGACCAAGCCAAACCTCACCCTGCATTCATAGGACCCCAGAACGTGTGCTTCTCCCTGCTAACCCACAGGGCGCTATACTCAGGTTTGCTGGCTCCTTGGAGAAGGGATGCCATGATGGGTGCCTGGGGAAAAGAGGCCCCAGAGAGGCCTGGACAACCTTTGAACCAGGTCTGGAATAATATGGAAACTTAGGTTACACAGAAAGGGACATGTTCAGACAGGGCTGCATTGTAAAGCCCACCTCTGGAGTCCCAACCCCCAGAGCCTGCTGACTCAGCTCTGCCCCACCAGGTGCCACCATAGCCCCAGCCTCTTCCTCAGCCCCTCCCAGACACCTGCCCCTCTTTGGGGTCTCACACTGACAGCCAGGTGTTAATGAAAGCAGCGCTTCAGAGCACACACTGTCACACACCCACTGCTGGTTCTTGTCAGCCTTTGGCAGGCAGTGTCCCCACTGTGCAGATGAGGAAAGCAAGGACCAGGCAGACAGGCGACGTCCTCAGGAATGTGTATTCTTACTTGGGTGACGTAAGTACCCTGTTTGGCAAACCAGTGCATTTCATATATGTTAGGTTTGCTCGCTTGTATTTTGCCTAAATGGAGCATTGGCATGGGGCAGTGCCATGTGTGTGTAGTCTGTGGAAGGCTCAGCGACCTTGGGCTCAAGCTGGTGAGCTTTTGCTCAAACAAGATGAGCCCGCGCTCAAGCCGGCAACCTCGGGGTCTTGAACCTGGGTCCTCCGCGTCCCAGTCCAACGCTCTATCCACTGCACCACCACCTTGTCAGGCCCACCCAGGCATGTTTTGCTGGAGTGCTGAGGGGCTTGAGAGCCCTCCTGAGGCTGGTGGGGGTCTGGAGTGAGTCTGGAGGGAAAAAGAGAAGCGGTCTTCCCTGCCTGTTTGCTCGTCCTCCATTACGAGACTTTCATAAAGGGAATGGCCCACCGTTTTCTGGCTCCACAGTTCCTGAACCCAGTGGGACCCTGCATGGCCTTACACACCCCAAAGACAGGACACCCTCCTGCAGGGGATAGGACTTATCTCAATCCCTGGAAAGTTCATAGGACACTACTGATACATTTTTTGGTGCATTTGGAGAGTAGCTGTCCACGAGACCGAATGTTTTGAAAAATCTAAGCAGTTTCGTATGCAGGCAAACAGGGTTACTATGGATCAGGGCCGGGGGACTGTGCTTGGGTGGAATGTGCCTACTTTCTTGCATGGTTTGACCACAGGCCTCGCCCTGGCCTGCCTCCGAGAAAGCCTTTTATTTGTCCATCTGTGCGCTCCCTGTCAGATCGCATTCGGGGCCGTCCTGCGGGCACAGGGTGAAATTTCTTCCCGTTGACATTTGCCTGCCATCCTGTCTCTTACTGTTCCTGATCAACCCCTGAGAGAGGCCTCCGCAGTCCCAGGGGTGGAGCTGGTGTGGCGGGGATGGATTTCACCATGGCCCAGTTTCTCCTGAGCTGGGAGCCCATTAGGTGTTTTGTGAGGTCTGCCCTCAAAACGCAGTGGCCCCTGTCCAGGGACCGGAAACCAAATGAGGAGGGGAGAGAAGAGGGACGAGTGATGAAGAGACAGCGCTGCCCATTTACAACCTGCAGAGTGAGAGTCGTGTCTCTACTGTAAGTCTGAGGAGGGCGAGGCTCTGGGTCAGGGCTCTGGTTCTCGGGTGACCTGGCCGCTCACGGTACTCGGACCCCACCTGTCCTGTTCCAGGACACTGATCCACAGAGACCTGTAAGCCTCATACAGACCCACGGCTCAGAACAGCTCTGCACCCGCTGAGCCCGGAGTGTCCCCAGCTGGGGCCAGGAACGGGCCCTCCCGGGAGCCACGTGATGATGGGGTGCTGCCTCGAGGGAGTGCAGAGGAGGTCGCGATGAACCTGCGCCCTCAGGAGCTCCTGCTTCGGGAGTGCGCCCAGTGAGCAGGCCGAGAAGGACAAGGGAGGTGCCAGGGGAGAGCCAGGAAAAGACAGGGCCGCACAGAAGCACCACAGAGGGCAGGTCTGAAACCGGAAACGGGAGGCCTGTGCCTCCTGAGAATGGAGAGCGGAGATGGAACAAAGAGGCAGAGGCAGCGGCAGGGAGGAAGCAAAGGTCTGCGGCTCCTGGCGTTCCTGAGGGAGGACACCGGGACCTCTGGCGTTCCCGAGGGAGGGCGCCGGGACCTCTGGAACTGGAGCGGTGAGCAAAGCAGAGCAGGGGAGCCTGACTGAGCTGAAATGCCCCCCAAAGCCTGGCTGGCCGCAAGGAAAGATCTGTTTTAAAGGCCTGCAATTAGATACATCCATGTCAAAAAGTCTTTACATATAAGAATGGAGAGACATTCTGGAAGCCTCGGACAAGTCAGGTGGTCAACCCACTGCACCCAGTGTTCGCTGTCCCAGACTGTGCAGAGGCAGGTGGAACCCAGTGGAGGGTCCCCTGATCTGAGGAGCCCTGTGTCTCCATGTGCTGAGGAGCACCCCACGTGTCCCCCTGAAGTGTGAAGTGTCTAGGAGCTCGCCCACATGCTGTGTGGACGTAAACCGGAACTGTGTCCTCACGGTCCCCGTGCTGCGTGCTCCGAGTGCAGCCTGAGGGACTCACACCTCGCTGGGCAGAGCCTGGCTGGCATGCCCACGGGGCTGTTTCTTCTGCTTCCCTCCTTCCTGGAAATGGGATGGCTGTTTCTCCGGGCACACCCTTGCCCTCCGATTCGCACACCTTCAAGGCGCTATGGCATGGCTTCTTTAGTTTATACGGCATTTTTATTCAAGCTCTGGGCCCGAGTCTTATTGATCTTAGGTCACTTCGCTCCCCTAACTGGTGACGGTTTTAGGGGTGCGTATGACCCAGTTCTGGCCAGTGGAAAAGGAGAAAGCTGAAGTGCATGGAACAGCGGACCTGAGATGACAGCCACCACACTGTTTGGGGGCAGGGGGGTGATCTGTGCTGGGGTGGCATCCTTGATGGCCCAGCAGCACTGGACGTGCCACCTTCAGACGTACGGTGCAACAGGAAATCCTGGCGTCTTACCTCCTAAGCAGCTGAGTGTTCTGTTCCTGTATGCTCAAAATTGATGAACTTGGTGTCTTTAAGTTATCTTAAAATAACAGTGGTTCAGTAGGTGAGTGGATTAAAAAGCTGTGGTGCATCTACACAGTGGAATACTACTCAGCCATAAAAAAGAAGGAAATCTTACCTTTTACAACAGTACGGATGGACCTGGAGAGCATTATGCTAAGTGAAATAAGCCAGGCAGAGAAAGACAAGTACCATAAAATTTCACTCATGTGGAATCTAATGAACAAAATAAACAAGATAGAAGCAGATTCCTAGATACAGAGAATAGACTGCCAGCTGTCAGAGGGAGGACAGTCGGGGGGCTGGGTGAAGAAGGGGAAAGGAATAAACAAACACACTCATCAACCCAACAACAGTCCGGTGATTACTAAAGGGAGGGGTGGGGCGGGGGAGGGAGACGAGGGTCAAGGGGGTGAGCTGGGGTGGTGAGCACACGATGCAATGTACAGATGATGTGTTACAGAATTGCACACCTGAAAACTATAATTTTATTAACCAATATCACCCCTATAAATTCAATACATTTTTTAAATTAAATAATAATGGTGCTGTTGTGTTCCAGCACCTAGTACATGGCTAGATTTTCAAAATACAGAGCTCCTGGGCTGGGAGAACTATCAGCCACGTTCTCTGCAGCGGGAGCAGCGCTGCATAGGGCACGTCGCTCTTCTTTCCTCGCTGGGAACCTCGGCTAGCAGGTTTCTGCGTGTTTATTGCTCCCGCCGAGTGCTCTGAGCCGTGGGTGGTGTTCCACAGCTGCAAAGGTTTCTGTGTGCACCTGGCCCGAAAACCATCTGTGGAACCGGTGCGACTCAAACGTGTGTAGAAATGTATCCCTCCTTTCCCCATCCCCGCAGGACCTTGGGCAGGTCGCCTAACCCTCTCTGTGCCCGTTTTCTGATAAATCACAGCGCACAGTGTACAGAGCTCATAGGAGTGGCTGAGTGTGTGGGGACGGGCACGGGGCAGCCTGGCGCTGGGAGTGTGCACACGTGTGCGCGCGTGTGGAGGGGCAGGAGGAGAGGGAGGGCGATGGCAAAGGAGTCGGGAAGAGCCACCCAGTCAGAGAGGAGCCCAAGGGCACTGGTGACCAACTGGAGCGCCATCTTTATTCCACTTTTAGTTTTTGTTTCAGTTTAATATTTTTAAAAAGAAAGAAATAACATTTGTGTATGGTTTTTTTGTTTGTTTTTACAGGGACAGAGAGAGTGTCAGAGAGAGGGATAGACAGGGACAGACAGATGAGAAACATCAATCATTAGTTTTTCATTGCGCGTTGCAACACCTTAGTTGTTCATTGATTGCTTTCTCATATGTGCCTTGACCGCGGGCCTTCAGCAGACCGAGTAACCCCTTGCTGGAGCCAGCAACCTTGGGCTCAAGCTGGTGAGCTTTTGCTCAAACCAGATGAGCCCTCACTCAAGCTGGCAACCTCGGGGGTCTCGAACCTGCGTCTTCCGCATCCCAGTCTGATGCTCTATCCACTGCGCCACCGCCCAGTCAGGCCATTTGTGTATGTTTTAAACCTCCTTTGAAAACTAAGGAGAAAGAGATATCATAGTAAAGCACTGCCTAAGTACTGCTGTGGCTCTCTCCAGGAAGTGCGATTCTGACGTTTCCCTTCTCAGACATTCCTGGAGTGGTCGAGTTTTCTTCACTGTGCGTGTATTGGTTTTGAAATCAGAAAAACAATTTTGTGTGAGGAAGTAACTACAGTGTATATAATTACATGGTCACAGTCAGGTGTACAATTCAAGCCAGAATTGCCCTGGGAGGTGGGTGGCGAGTCAGCTCCAGGCTGCTCCTGCTGGCCACTGGGCCCTCTCCCCTCGGGTAAGGTCCCGGCCCCTGGTGTCTGCTGGTGCTGGGCCTGGGCCCCTCCAGCACTAGACCCCTGCAGCCCCCGGTCTCGGAGGAGAAGGTGGTGCTGACGCTGGGCCTGGGCCCCTCCAGCACTAGACCCCTGCAGCCCCCGGTCTCTCGGAGGAGAAGGTGGTGCTGATGCTGGTGCTGGGCCCCTCCAGCACTAGACCCCTGCAGCCCCCGGTCTCTCGGAGGAGAGTGGTGCTGACGCTGGCCCTGGGCCCCTCCAGCACTAGACCCCTGTAGTCCCTGGTCTCTCGGAGGAGAGTGGTGCTGATGCTGGGCCTGGGCCCCTCCAGCACTAGACCCCTGCAGCCCCCGGTCTCTCGGAGGAGAAGGTGGTGCTGACGCTGGGCCTGGGCCCCCCCAGCACTAGACCCCTGCAGCCCCCGGTCTCTCGGAGGAGAAGGTGGTGCTGATGCTGGGCCTGGGCCCCCCCAGCACTAGACCCCTGCAGCCCCCGGTCTCTCGGAGGAGAGTGGTGCTGATGCTGGGCCTGGGCCCCCCCAGCACTAGACCCCTGCAGCCCCCGGTCTCTCGGAGGAGAAGGTGGTGCTGGGCCTGGGCCCCCCCAGCACTAGACCCCTGCAGCCCCCGGTCTCTCGGAGGAGAGTGGTGCTGATGCTGGGCCTGGGCCCCCCCAGCACTAGGCCCCTGCAGCCCCCGGTCTCTCGGAGGAGAAGGTGGTGCTGATGCTGGGCCTGGGCCCCCCCAGCACTAGGCCCCTGCAGCCCCCGGTCTCTCGGAGGAGAAGGTGGTGCTGATGCTGGGCCTGGGCCCCCCCAGCACTAGGCCCCTGCAGCCCCCGGTCTCTCGGAGGAGAAGGTGGTGCTGATGCTGGGCCTGGGCCCCCCCAGCACTAGGCCCCTGCAGCCCCCGGTCTCTCGGAGGAGAGTGGTGCTGGTGCTGGGCCTGGGCCCCTCCAGCACTAGACCCCTGCAGCCCCCGGTCTCTCGGAGGAGAGGGTGGTGCTGGTGCTGGGCCTGGGCCCCTCCAGCACTAGGCCCCTGCAGCCCCCGGTCTCGGAGGAGAAGGTGGTGCTGATGCTGGGCCTGGGCCCCCCCAGCACTAGGCCCCTGCAGCCCCCGGTCTCGGAGGAGAGTGGTGCTGATGCTGGGCCTGGGCCCCTCCAGCACTAGGCCCCTGCAGCCCCCGGTCTCTCGGAGGAGAAGGTGGTGCTGATGCTGGGCCTGGGCCCCTCCAGCACTAGACCCCTGCAGCCCCCGGTCTCTCGGAGGAGAAGGTGGTGCTGAGGCAGCGGACCGTTCCCTCCCCGCCCGCTGGGACGAGCTTCACCGCCTGTTCTCTGTCCCGCAGACCCCGCAGGCTGCAGCCCGTGTGCTCAGAGCTGCAGGCCCGGATCCTCCGCTGCTACCACGACCACCTGCACGAGGTGCTCCTGTGCTCGGACCTGGTCAAGGCTTACCAGCGCTGTGTGAGTGCTGCCCACAAGGTAAAGCCCTGGCTGCTGCGGGCAGGGGGTGGCACTGCCAGTGCTCACAGCCGTCTGCATCTCTGTCTGCTCCATCCCACGTCCCAGCCTCAAGGTCTCTGCCTTCTGCACGGTGAGGGACCATGGGCCTTAGCTTCACCTCCCAGTTCAGAGGTCCTGCCTGCTGGGCTTACTAGGGCTCTTAGAAATCTGGGCTGATGGCAGAGCCCTGAGGCACTGGGCCCCACAGGCCGGGGCCAGGAGCAGTGCAGGGAAAGGCAGGCCCCACCTTCAAGGGGCCGGCCAGCCATGAAGGCATGTGTATGCCACCCAGTTCTTATTTTGGAGCATGAGGGGGTGGGAGCATGGAGGAGGCCCTGGTGCAGGTCGAGTCAGGGTGCAGGTCGGGTCGTGGGCGGTCAGGGAGCCTATGGAAAGGGGAGACACTTGGGTTCCGGAGGGGGCGGAGCAGGTGCGGCCTGCCTTCGGATGAGGGGCTGAGGGTGCCTCACGGCCCACCCCGCGCCTGTGGTGGTCTGAAGGGGCATGCAGGGCTCAACTGTTGGTGAGTGGGAAGGGGCAACAGTGGGCCCAGGTCTTGGGGGCCCAGGTCTTGGGCTGTGGCTGTCCTCCACACCTGAGGCTGGCAGCCTCTCTCCCCGGAGGGGTGCCCCAAAGCCTTGCCCTCCTTCCCTGAGCCTCCCAGCCAGTCTTGTTCCCTCCTCTCACCTTCCCCAGTTCTAGTCCCTCTTCTGGAGCATCCCATCCCCCTTCCTGGGCTGAGCAGTACTCTGATCTGGACTGGGCCCGGCCCCGCCCCCACCCTGGCTAGAGCCCCGCCCCTACCCTGGCTAGAGCCCCGCCCCCACCCTGACTGGAGCCGAGCCCCGCCCCCACCCTGACTAGAGCCCCGCCCCCACCCTGACTAGAGCCCCGCCCCCATACTGACTAGAGCCCTGCCCCACTCCCACCCTGACTAGAGCCCCGCCCCCACCCTGACTAGAGCCCCTCCCGCACCCTGACTAGAGCCCCGCCCCCATACTGACTAGAGCCCCTCCCGCACCTTGACTAGAGCCCTGCCCCTACCCTGACTAGAGCCCCGCCCCCACCCTGACTAGAGCCCCGCCCCCATCCTGACTAGAGCCCCGCCCCACTCCCACCCTGACTAGAGCCCCGCCCCCACCCTGACTAGAGCCCCTCCCCCACCCTGACTAGAGCCCCGCCCCCACCCTGACTAGAGCCCCGCCCCCACCCTGACTAGAGCCCCGCCCCCACCCTGACTAGAGCCCCGCCCCCATCCTGACTAGAGCCCCTCCCGCACCCTGACTAGAGCCCCGCCCCCACCCTGACTAGAGCCCCGCTCCCATCCTGACTAGAGCCCCGCCCCCACCCTGAATAGAGCCCCGCCCCCACAGGCACACCCAGGGGCCCCTTGGCTTGGACTCACCGTAGGGCTGGTGTGTTTGTTAAAGAGCTGTGGGCTGGGGCCCTTCTCCCGTGGAAAAAGCAGGAGACCAGGTGCTATGAGTACTGGTGGTGGAAAGCCAAAGGTCAGAGGCCAGGTGGCCCTGGGCCTGCTCTAGCACAGTCTCTGCTGCTCAGCAGCCTGGCCTCACCTCAGCCCTTCGTCCTGTTCTGTCAGCCAGTCCCAGGCTCGCCCCGCTCTCACCTGCCCAGAGTCAGCTCAGGGCCGCACAGGATCAGTGGACGTAGAACCTGGAGAGGGGTCATTTCCTCCTCCCTGTGGAGCATGGAAAGCTGTCGGCTTGATTCAAGCTGAGCAGAGAAGACACTGCCCCCATTGCCAAGCCTGCAGCCGGGCGGGCTGGCCGGGCCAGACCTGCGGACCACGGGGCGGAAGGCTCTCCCGCGCTCCTGTGCGCTGCCGAGGTCCTCGGGACAGCTTGCACGGAACACCTTGCCCTGGCCGGACTGCCAGCCCTCCGAGCCCCGCTCACCACAGGCCTGACTTTGTTTTACCACGGGAGAGACCTGGGCCGGCTGCAGCCCCGCGGCTCCCTGGCGAGCCCGCCTCGGCCTCCCCATCAGCCAGGCCCTCAGCCATGGCAGCTGTCGGGCCCTCTCCCCATCAGTGTGTCCTTGCAAGTCATGCCCTGTAGCTTCACTGCGCTGAGGCCAAGGTGTGATCCCGAAGGAAGACGGGTGCACCGTGGCTCCAGCATGCCCACAGGACTCGGGGCAGGGCCAGGCCTGGCTCCCTCTTTCCCAGCCCTGTGCCTCCCTCCCCCCAGGAAGCCACGTTCACCCCGACTCCAGAAGGGCCTCCCGACAGAGCCTCCAGTGCAGCCGAGGGCTCCCCCTGCCTCCACCGCAGAGCTAGCGACGGGAGTCCCAGGATCTCTGATAGTGGTCTGCTTCTAGAAGCAGTCCGATGGCTGCGTCTCTGGCAGCGAGGACTAGGGACAGGACAGAGGCCACCTGGCTGGGAGTTGTGCGGGAGGCCCTTCCCCGCGGGTGGGCAAACTCCCGCCCTGTGCAGCGCCTTCTGGACCTGGGTACACGAACACGTGTGTGGCAAAAGCCTGTGTGTGAGGGCTGCACACCAGGGTTACTGTCCGGGCGTCTCACCGGGCAGTGGTTCTGAGAGGACAGAGGGACCCCGGTGGGGCTGAGGAGGACTGGGCTGAGGCCTGTCTGTCCACGGGGCGGAGGTCTGTCTGTCCACGGGGCTGAGGACTGTCTGTCCACGGGGCAGAGGTCTGTCTGTCCACGGGGGCAGAGGTCTGTCTGTCCGTGGGGTGGAGGTCAGACAGGTGGCGGTCCGTGTTTGCTGGTTCCTGTAGTCCCGCGCTGAGTGGGCCCTGGGGGTGGAGGTGAAGAGGCCTGGTTCTGGGTCTCAGCACCATCTGGGGAGGACCGTTTCCAGGAAACAGTCACGCTCCTGGGCAGCCCGAGGCTGGCCCTCTTAGAGCTAGGCCTGGGGGTGCACAGGGATTTGGGGAGAAGAGGGCCATGACTGAACTCTGACCTGTTCTCCGTAGGGTTGAGAGCAGTCATCATTCCTGGCCCCGGCAGTGACTCAGAACCCTGAAGAAGGGACAGTTATGGGATCACAGTCTACAGAAGCCCAGCCCACAGCTGTTTCCTGCCGGGTGTCCATGATGCCCCTGTGCTTGGGGTGGCATGTGCTTAAGACGTGGAGGATGTGCTACTGTCTGAGAACAAATAAAGCCACTGTCTTTGTTTGCAGTCATTTCTATAGCTGGCAGACGGCCGCTGCTGCCTCCGCAGGGCAGCCCTGTGCTGGGCCCGGCAGTGAGGCTGACGAGCACCCAGCCCAGCAGGGAGATCAGGGAGCCCACAGTTCTGCTGCCTCCGCAGGGCAGCCCTGTGCTGGGCCCGGCAGTGAGGCTGACGAGCACCCAGCCCAGCGGGGAGATCAGGGAGCCCACAGTCCTGCTGCCTCCACAGGGCAGCCCTGTGCTGGGCCCGGCAGTGAGGCTGACGAGCACCCAGCCCAGCGGGGAGATCAGGGAGCCCACAGTTCTGCTGCCTCCGCAGGGCAGCCCTGTGCTGGGCCCGGCAGTGAGGCTGACGAGCACCCAGCCCAGCGGGGAGATCAGGGAGCCCACAGTTCTGCTGCAGCCACAGAAGCCGGTATGAGGGAAACGAGGGGAAAGCGACCCTTTCCAGGGACAGCCGGAGGACAGGCCGGCTGCTGACAGGCTCTGCCTGGGCCCCAGTTAGAAAGCCGTCGGGCGACTGCTGGGCAAGCGGAAGCTGCTGCCAGTGAGTCTCGGCTGCGGGTTGGGGAGCACAGCTGGGCCAGAATGCAGGGGGCAGGGCAGGCCAGACTGCTGGGGGTCACTGTTCAGTCCCTCTGAGTGATGCCACCCACTCTCGGGACGGTGGGCTCAAGTGGGGCAGGACGCTTGAAGGCATGATACACAGGAGGCTGGTGGGGTGACCAGCATACAGACCAGGGCCGAGTTCAGGAGCCAGAAAGGGAGGAGTCGGGTTTGAGTGGGAGAGAACGGGATCAAGGATGATATCCGGATCTCTGGCTGTGGGTGCTGTCGGTTCTACAGACTGAAATGAGGGACACGGGATTGAGAGGGGCGGGTGACAGCTGGGTTTGAGATGCGCTGTGCTCAGTTGGTGTGCAGACACTGCCAGCTAGCCCTTGACCTGTGGCAGGACCGCAGCTGAGGAGCCAGTGGGCAGCCAGGGCCGCATGCGCTGAGGCAGCTAAAGGGATTTGAGGTGGGGCTCCCACTCTGCTAACCACTCTGCTCATGACCTTGGGTATTCTGCTAAAGTTGTTCGGAGAGCCCCAAACCAGCTGGAGCTAAGAGACTGCCATCTTGACTCTAGCTTTGCAGCCCAGACATCTGTGCTCACCCCCAGATCCTCACCGTCCAGCTGACAGGGGGGGAGTCTGAGCCCCTCCGCACCTCCCCCTGGCAGCCCAGGGAGGGGCTGGTCCTCTGCAAGGTCAAGGTCGGACTAATGCAGTCACAGGTCACCTGGCTGATTGATCTTTTTTGTTTTTAATTATTCATTTTAGAGAAGAGAGACAGAGAGAGAAGGGGGGGAGGTGCAGGAAGCATCAACTCCCATATGTGCCTTGGCCAGGCAAGCCCAGGGTTTTGAACCGGTGACCTCAGCATTCCAGATTGACGCTTGATCCACTGTGCCACCACAGGTCAGGCTTGGCTGATTGATCGTAAGTGACATCAGAGCATTGTTCATCCAGAAACTGAGGCCCTTCTGAGACTCCCTCAGAAGCCTCTAGTGTCCAAGACTTTGTCCAACTTCCAAATCTCACGGGAATAAGATCCCATCCGCCCGCCCAGGAGCCAACTGGGAACAGCTGTGTGTACACATGGGTCTGTGTGTGCCTGTCCACCTGTGCCTGTGTGTCCACAGGTGCCTGTGTGTGTGTGTGTGTGTGTGTGTGTGTGTGTGTGCAGGTATACGCCCTGTCCTTGTTCTTGTGCACAGGCAGTCAGCGTGTTCACCACCTGCCAGGGCTCCCAGCTTCTCTGCCTGGACCTCACCCATTTCCCTGACTCCTCTGCTGTCAGAACCAAGCTTCCCTTGCCTGATGCCCACTCCTCCCCTACTGCGGACTTAAGGCGTGTGTGTCGAGAGCCGTGTGTATCACTGAGTCAGATGCTGGGGGTGGGGGGCTGCATGTGCTCAGGCTGCAGTCTGTGCATGTATACGCATCTGTACAGGACTTCGTCTCGACTCCCTCCACATGGCCTCCGAACAGGAGTCAGGCCTGAGAGCACCGCATGGGTGAGGGCTGTGTCCAGCCGGGGTGGACCTGGAGGCAGACGTTCCTGGGCTCAGGTCCCAGCTGCATGGCCACTGAAATGAGTGTTGATACCCACTCCACCCAGTTGTGGGGGGTTAAATATGACGCTGCTGGCTGTGGTATCCAGGATCCAACCAGGAAGCTAGGAAGCACACTAATTGTTTAAACACGGGACTGAATGCTGGGAGTGGATCACGAAGGAGATGGAGGAGCTGAAACCCCAAGTGGGGGAGTGTAGTAACCCAGAAATTAGCAACAGTGGGCAGCTTCCCTCACTCTAGGGCTAGAGACAAAGGGAAGAGGCAGAGTAGCCCAGTGGAAGCTGGCACCACAGGGGCCATTCTCAGAAGAGCTGGAACCGCCAAGGGACACAGCTGCTGTGAGAGCTGCTTCCTGGGGGCTCCCCCGGCACCCTCCAGCCTCCACTCACTGCTGCCTCTTGTTGGCTGAGTGTAGGGGATCGGAGGGCAAGGAGGAGCTTCACCCAGGCCCAGGACCGCAGCAGGCCAGCAGGAAGCTCATCAGCATGACCTTTGGGGTATCCTGGGTGGCCATGTGTGCCTGTGCTTGGGGGGTATGAATAGTGGGAGCCAGTGGCGGCGTGTACATTTACACGCTCCCCTGTGTGCATTACAGCTTGTATTGCCTCATGCTGGCCAGCTTGCAGAGTAGTCCCAGTTATCAATCAGTCCGGTCGAACACCCACGTGCCACGTCCTCTCACACTGGCGTTGTCCCACACCTGTCTCACACAGCCCTGCGGGTAGTTACCCATTACTCCCCGCTTTCCAGACCAGGGAACTGTGGCACAGAGAACGGGTAGCCAGCCTCAGATTGCACAGTGTTCAGTGCTGATGCTGCACCCCCTTTGGGAACTGGGGTCCCCGTTGTGTGCTGGGCCAGCCTGCAAGGACCCAGCCGAAGAGGGCAATCCTGCACTCTTTCCCCTTGCCTGGCTCCCAGCTAGTGGTGTGGCCCTCGGCAGAAGAAATGGCTAGAGTTCATTCCTTCCACTGTCATTATTGACCGGGGGAGACCCAGAGATGCCAGAGCAGGTTCTGAGCCCCAGGGCAGGACCTCCTTTGAGGTCCTGACTCCTTCCCGTCGGGAGAGAGGGGCCCTGCTGCAGACACACTGCCACCTCATCCACCCGTGACCGCTGCTGCTCCTGCCTAATGCTGACACGCCTCGGACATTCCAAGTCATCGCAGGTGGCTGGGGCGGGGGCGAGAGCAGGGCCAGAGGGAGTGTCCGATGCACACTAGGCACAGGAGGGGGAAGACGGTCATTGTGGCTGGGGCGGGGGCGAGAGCAGGGCCAGAGGGAGTGTCCGATGCACGCTAGGTACAGGAGGGGGAAGACGGTCATTGTGGCTGGGGCGGGGGCGAGAGCAGGGCCAGAGGGAGTGTCCGATGCACACTAGGCACAGGAGGGGGAAGACGGTCATTGGGGCTGGGGCGGGGGCGAGAGCAGGGCCAGAGGGAGAGTCCGATGCACACTAGGCACAGGAGGGGGAGAAGAGTGTCACTGTAGATATGGAGGGGCTCTGCACTGTGGCCTCTGCTGGACAAGGTGACTCGTTGTGACCCCTCAGGTTAAATGCATTTGGTTAAATGCAGCAAAAGCCCTTTGAACTATACAAACTCTCTCTCACACACACATACACACACACATGAAAAACAAAGAAATGATACCACCCCCCAATTCATCTGCAGCTGTTTATAAGAAATGTCACATTAATGCTAAGGGCATGGGTTGGATGAGAATAGAAAAATAAAAAATGAGACGCCTGCAAACTCGAGAGCTGGATGGTTGTGTTCCTACAGGACAAGGTGGACATCAAGACAAGGAGTGCTATTAACAACAGAGGGGCCGTTTTAAGTAGTAAGAGGGATAGTGAGCAGGGAGACTTAAAATCCCACGGTGCACACCGGGTGCAAGAGCACATACATAGGGCAAGACTGACAGACCAGAAAGGAGAAACGGCCAGATCCACACGTCGCTGCAGCTCTGAGACCATGCACCCTCCGCCCAGCTGTGGCAGGTCAGTGGTTCGGGAGAGCAGAGTACGCGGGTCGTGTGTCCTGGGCATCCGTTTGGCCCTCGCTAGGGCTCTGCAGTGCCTGCCGGGCAGTAGTTTCTGAGCCTTTACGCCTGTTTCCTCGTCTGTAAGAGGGAGACCAGTCGCAGATGCCCTCTCCTAGAGGGCGATGATGACAGCTGTCCCTCTGCTAGTACTCGTTACAGTGATTGCAGGGGGCCTGCCACTCACATCCCCTTCAGGGCTGGTGCAGACAGCCCTTGAGCCCGAGTTCTCTCCTGCTGGGAAGTGTCTTTGCCAAGGAGCAATTTCACCAAACCCTAGTCCCAGGGAGCCAGGGGCTACACTCAGTTATGACGAGGCTGTAGCGACCACAAGCTGAGCACGGCCTCAGCAGGACTGCCTGGCAGCCAGCTGGTCCCCTTGCCCTCGGCCCCTCCCTTCACCAGGAACTGCTGACCCCAGGGCCCTCCCTAATAAACGTCCCGCAGGCTCCTGTCTGCCTCAGCCTGGATTCTGTTACTGCTGTCATACCCTGGGCACTGGGAAACCGTGACAACACTGGCCCATGCCCGCTGGGCTTCTAGTCCAGCAGGAGAGCTGACGCTGGAGCCCGGTCTCAGGAGAGCCCCAGGGAGAGGCCCTGGTGCTCCGGCTGTGGGGTCAGCGAGTGCTTCTCTGAGTTGAGACTCATTCTGGATTCTGAAGGCTGAACCAGAGTTGGCTAGGGGACGTGATAGCTCTATCACAGTGCTGGAAACAAACGACATGTCCAGAAATAGGGGACGCATTATATAAACGTGATACGTCCATAGCATAGCTCTGCAGCCACTAACGACAGTGATGTAAAGCCGAGTTATTAACATGAAACTCTATATACTCTGTTTTAAGAAAATAAGTAGTATATTCTGTATGACCCATTCTATGGATGAAAACACATCACCTACACACATGTAAAAATATATACACAAAAAAGAAAAAAGCCAGAGGGTTATACCAAAATTATATAGTGCTTTTCTCTAGTCTAGGGGACAGGATTACGGGTGTGTTTGTTTCATATATATATATATATGTGTGTGTGTGTGTATATATATTGTTGTTTTTGTTGTTCTAAACTGACCTGATCATTTTAAAGAACAGTCCCAGGTTCAACTCCTCCTGAATGCCCTTGGTGGATGCAGCCCTTCATGGCCTGGGCCCTGGGTCAGGGCAGCCCAGGGCCCCGTCTTCACAAGGCTCTCTGGCCCAGTGCTTGCCCCTTGGCCGAGTCTGGGTCCTTTCAGATAAGGAGCTTTTCCATCTGCTAAGCAGGTACAGTGAAGGTAGGAGAGGAACCAGGCAGGTCCCAGACTGTGTCAGGAGGAGGACGCTGAAGGCATGGAGCCACAGCAGCAGCAGGGTCCCCTCAGTTATTCATCTCTTGCACGACAAACATTGGCACTGCGTGCTTGCTGTGTGCAGACACTGCTCGAGCTGGGGACAGCACTGAGGAAAACAGAGGGCCCTGCCCCAGGACCTTGGAGCTCCACAAGGGAGACAAGATAAAATCAGTGCTGTAGGATGTTTTGCAATTTTTGGGGGGGAGGGTAGTAGGAGGCCCAGGAGTAGCAGGGGTGGAGGTGGCTATTTCCAGTGAGGACAGGACACCTATACCCCCACTCTCTGGGGGTTCCCACTCCCACACAAGGCAGCTGCCAGCGCCTCCTTGGCCCGGAACCAGCACAGTCAAGTCCAGGTTGTTCTTAAGGAGAAACACTTCCACTCCATTCCTGATAACCTGCCTCATTAATTTAATGGGCCAGTTATTCCCATTAAATAAACATCAACTAATTATAAAAACATTTGCTGAAAGTTTGACTATGGAACAAATAAACCAATTACATGATTATTCAGCCTCAAAACACACAGCGATGAAGGGTGCAGACCACAGCGGGGGGGGGGGGGGGGAGCTGGGGGAGCACCTGGAACTCAGAGCCTCCACCCTCCCCACTTCCATTCCTGAGCCCAGCGTCCAGGGGCCCACCCAGACTCTGCCTCAGTCTGTTTGAGCACCTGTGACAGAACCCTCGCTCAAAGGGACTTGAACAGAGAGTGTGCTGGCTCATGTGGCTGAAGAGTCCAGGAGGAAGCCTCAGGCATGGTGGCTCTAAGAGCGGAAACGGGGACTGGGAGCTGGTCTCTTCCCCGTCTCTTGGCTCTGTCCTCCATGTGGCCTCATTCTTGGGCTCCGTGAAGTACCTTGTGATACATGCTTCAGAGCTTCTCTTTCCCTCTGTCTCCAGCTGGGGTGTAAAGGCAGATAGATAATCACTCGAGAGCCGATGGAATGATATCAGGCACCCCTCAGGGAAGGCCAATAAACACACGTGAAAAATGTTCCACAGCCTTATAACTAACTCATCAGGGAAATGCAAAATAAAACCACAAAGAAATCCTTCTGCACGTCCATCCACTGGCTGAACTTACAAGGACAGACAACACCAGGTGCTGGTGAGCATGAGCACCGAGGCCCTCACACACTGCTGCTAGGAGTGCAGAATGATTCAACTATGTTGAAAAATGGCTTGGTGGTTTCTTATAAAGTTAAACATCCACCTACACTCCGATGCAGCAAGCTGATACCCATGCATGGCATCTAGATGGGACATACAGAAATGTTCATATGGCTTTATTCATAACAGCCTAAATGTCCACGGACAGTAGAATGGGTAGGTTGTCATTTATTCATACAACAAAATAAATACTCTCTAGAAATGGAAAGAATAAACTAGAGCTCCCATAATGGCAAGGGTGAATCTCACATCTCAGGTTGAGAGGAGTCCACACTTCTCTTAGCTTCCTAATTAATGACCACAAACCAGCTGCTTACAACCACACGGTCCTGGGTCAGCCCTGGCACGGCAAAGCCTGTCCCCTGCTTGGGACTCACGAGGAAACAGGCAGGGTGTAGCCAGGCTGTGCTTCTCCCAAGTCCCCTTGCTGTAGGCACAGCTCCTCCCTGGTGGCTGTCGGAAGAAGGCTGCCCGTCCCTGGCCATGTGACCCCCTCCCTGGTGGCTGTCGGAAGAAGGCTGCCCGTCCCTGGCCATGTGACCCCCTCCCTGGTGGCTGTCGGAAGAAGGCTGCCTGTCCCTGGCCATGTGACCCCCGTCCCTGGCCATGTGACCCCCTCCCTGGTGGCTGTAGGAAGAAGGCTGCCCGTCCCTGGCCATGTGACCCCCTCCCTGGTGGCTGTAGGAAGAAGGCTGCCCGTCCCTGGCCATGTGACCCCCGTCCCTGGCCATGGGACCCCCTCCCTGGCCATGTGACCCCCGTCCCTGGTGGCTGTAGGAAGAAGGCTGCCTGTCCCTGGCCATGTGACCCCCGTCCCTGGCCATGGGACGCCCGGGCCCTCTCCCACACTTCCTCAAAGCCAGTGAAGGCGTTTCTCCTATGACTGTGGGATAGGGCCCTCGCCTCTGCCCTAGCCGAGTGCTTAGAAGCAACTCACACATTTTGGGGAGAGTGACACAAAAGTGTGAGTCGCTTGGGCAGTCCTGGAAGATCAAGAGTGAGAGGGCGGTATCTTGAGGTGGCTCCTATGGAATGATCTCCAAAAATCTGTTGGAAAGAGAAAAGAAAAAAGAGAAATAATGAAGGTGGTCCAGAGCAGGGTGTAGTCTGTGTCTTCTGAGAAAACAGAGACAAGATCACCCTGGGTGTCCGCACGGGCTGGTAGCAGCACACCAGAGTCTCAGCGGAGGGCCCACAGAAGGGGACTGACTCTCACTGTGCGCCCTTTTGTACACTACTTGTTTTTACTATGAGCATATATTTTCATAATTAAAAGGCCTGTTGTAAGCGTTTAAAAAGTCAGCTCTCTTGGAAGGTAAAGGGTTCTGGAAGCGGTGGCTGCCTCACCAGTGGGGTTCCCTGACCCCCACCTTGTCCTGGAGAGGAAAGGGTCAGTCACATGACTCCTGTCAGGCCAGCAGGCTGCCAGGGTCTTCACCAACAGCTAGGAGAGCACACCTGAACAGGTACACGAGGCAGGTAAAGCCAGGAAGCCAGTGCCCTTACTGGGCCTTGGAGCAAGACGTCCTTGGACTTTTCAGAGAAACAGGTCAGGGAATGTCCCTTTGGATAAAGCAAAGTTGGGTTTTTGGTGAGGCTGGTCCTGTTTATTATTTGTGTCCTCTGTCATTGCTGTGTCCTCTAGCATTGGCTGTTAAATATTTCGAATGTCACCCCTGTTCTTTGTCCTGTCCTGCCCGGGGGGGGGGGGGTCCAGTCTGTAGGACCTGAGCCAGGTGGCATGTGTTCAGGTCTCAGCCCCTCACCAGGCTTGCTCTGCTGCCCCTCCTTGTGCCCGTGTCCTTGGGGCTGGTGCCCAAAATGACCAGCTGCATGGCTGGCTGTGGCCTTACCCACCAAAGACACAGGAGGGACGGGCTAGTCTCCTCCACTCCTCACTCTCCCTGCCAGGGACCCCGTTGACACCTCTGCTTCTGACCGGTTGGAGACGCAGGCCCAGAAATGGTGACTTCTGGTGCTGAGGTCCAGGGCCTGTGAGCCCAGGGTGGCTCTTGACCAGGCAGGCGGGTGGGTGCTTCCGGGCAGCCTTCCCCAAAGAGGATGCTGAGGTCCAGGGCTGTGAGCCCAGGGTGGCTCTTGACCAGGCAGGCGGGTGGGTGCTTCCGGGCAGCCTTCCCCAAAGAGGAGGGGCCTGTGCTGGGGACTGTCGGCAAGGTCAGCAGGGTGACCCCGGGCCAGAGGGAAGAGGCATCATGTGCAAAGCTCACGTTAAACCAGGGAGATCACAACGCTTCACTGGGAGGAAGCCCGGAGGAGACGGGAAGGGGGAGCGGCCACACAGCAGGCTGCTGCAGAGGCCTGGCTGTCAGACACGGACTACAGCAGACTCACACGTGTGTCACTCCACACCTTCGTGCCTCCGTTTCCTCATCGGGGAAAAGGGACAGTGATAGCATCTCTGCCCAATGACAGGGCGAGCTGAGCAAGGTGCTTTGGGGGGAGCTCTGTCGGGGTGGCGGGGTTTCCTCTGGTCCGCACAGTGATCCTGGGAGCAGGTGCCACTGGCCACGTGATCCAGGAAAGGCACTGAGGGAGGGGGAGGCGGCTGGAGCAGAGACCAGGAGGGACCGGGCCCTATGTCTCTGCCTCTGCCGTCTTTTGGCTGGGGTTTCTCCGGAGGGGTGTCACAGAAGGGTACACAGGTAGTTGGAAAAGACTCCCCAGACACTGCAACTTCCCTTTTCACCTCCACTCCCACCCTTGAACCCGCCCGTATCCACAGGGCAGGCAGTGCACAGCCACAGAGCGGTGTGCGTGGGGCCACGCACAGCGAGGATGTTCCACGAGCTCTCTGGAAATGGGTCTAGGATCGAATGGCTGGGAGAGGGTGTGTTCCAGCCACGGCCTCGGACACTGCGGGCAGAGACCGGCTTTCCTTGTCGTACCCCCTGAATTTCCCATGGAAACCACGAGAGAGAATAAACAGTTCCTGTTTTAAGCCATTAAATTTTAGGGTGGTTTGTTATGCAACAATAGATAGTGAATACTTCCTACAACCCTTATAGACTGTCTACCTAGCGTACTCATAATGTAAAGGGATGAGGTCCCTATCTTCACGGGGCATGCATTCCAGAGGTGATGGATAATAAACAGCTCAGAGAATATCAGGGGAATTTGTTCTAGAATGAACCTAAATTGGGAGATGTGACCGGGATGCATTTTATATCAGGAATCACAGAGTTCTCCAAAGAGGTGACATGAGCTCTTAGGTCTGAAGAATCAGGTCATGAGTTCAGGCGAGTGACGGGATGGGGCCTCCCCCGGATGCAGTGCTGGCCTCCCGGCCTGTGAGCTCTGTGGGGCGCCCGGGCAGAACCATCCAACCAGTCCAGCCCCAGGGAACGAGGAGACCAAGGGGGCAACCGCTGCTTCAGGAGGTGGTGCCAGCAACAGAGCTGGCCCTGGTGCAAGAGCACTTCATATCTTGAAATAATTATAATCTGTGATAATGGCAGCTTCATAAGAAGTTAGAAAGATAGGTCAGAGAGGTCCCACACATCTTCCCCTAACCTCCCCAACCGTGGTTATGGTATGAAACTATAGTGCAATATGGAGACCAGGACACCGGCATTGCTAGGACATTGACAACGTGTGTGTCGACTCAGGTAACTACCCTGCGTGTGATCCGGCCAGAACGTCCGTCCCCTGACTCCTGCTGATGATCGCGGTCACACTGCCTTCCCTGCTCCATTCCCCACCTCCGGCAAACTGATTTGTTCTTCATCTCTGCAGTTCTGTCATTTGGAAAAGCGTTATATAAATGTAGTTGTACTATTTGCATTTTCTGTTACTATTGATATATTAGGGCCATTTTACTTTGTTCTTCCTCCTGCCTTTCTGTTTTTTTTTCCTGCCTTCCTACGGGTTACTTGAACACATTGTAGAATTCCATTTCGGTTTATCTGTAGTATTTCGAGTCTACCTGCTTGCACAGATTCTTATAGTTTACATATGTCCTTATCACAGTCTGCTGTTTTTAACAGTTTGAGTGACGTGTAGAGTTCTGATCTCTTTACATTCCTTTACTCTTCCTATTGATATGATAATTTTAGATGCTCCCTGTAACTACACTGCGACATGAGCTAGTGGTATGGTTTTTGCTTCAACCATTTACTGCAACTTCAAAGGCTTTAGAGCAGCAGTGCATTGTTCTTCCTTCCTTCCTGGTGTCCCAACATGTCATCTTTAATCTTTTTTTTTTTCCTGTTTAGAGAACTTCCTTTTGCCATTCCGTCAGGGAAGTTCTGCTGGTAACAAGAGTGTCTTGACTCACCCTCATTCCTGAATGGTATTTTCACTAGTTATAGAATTCATGGGTGACAGTTCTTTTCTTTCAGCACTTAATAATGTCATTCCACTTCCTTCCAGCCTCCATAGTTTTTGACCAGTAATCCACATTATTCAAACTGTTTTCCCTCACAGATAAGGAGTCGTTTCTCTGTTGCTGCTTCCCAGGTGTTTTTATCTTCCGTCTTTGGAAGTTTGATGATGATGTGTCTTAGCACAGATTTCTTTGGGTTTATACCATTTTGGATTCATTTGGCTCCTTGAATCTGTAGCTTTATGTCATTTGCCAAATTTCAGAACTTTTCAGTTATTATTTCTTTGATGACTTCTTCAGTCCCACCCTCTTATCCCCTCCCCCTCCCAGACTCCATCAGGCACGAAGGTCAGATGTTCTGTTATATCCCATAAGCTCCCCAGGCTCTCCTGGTTTTCCCTCTCAGTCTGCTTTCTCTGGTTTCCAGACTGGGTAGTTGCTATTGTTCTATCTACACTGTTTCTTTCCTCTTTCTCTGACCTGCTATGGAGCTACCTATTGTGCTTATTCTGATTTTTAATTTAAAAATTTTTCTTTAAACTTTGATTTCCTTACTGATACTTTATATATTTTCATTTGTTTCAAGCACATTTGTAATTGCTCATCAGAGTGTGTTTTTAATAATGGCTACTTTAAAATCCTTGTCAGATAATTCATACATCTCTATCACCTTAGTGTTGGCATCTGTTGACTATTTTCAAACAAGCTAAGCATTCCCGAGTACTTGCTATGATTAGTGGCTTTTGATTGGGTCCTCCACATTTGGGGTACTGTATGCTGAGGCCCTGGGTTATATCTCAATCTTTAGTTTCACAGCTTGCTTCCTCAGACCCCACATGGGTGGGCAAAGAGGACACTGGCCCAGTACTTTTGGGTGGGAGGAGGCAGGTTCAGCTTTACCACTTCAGTCTAGGGAATTTTAACACAATTAGAAAGCCTGAGCTGCTTCCCTGTTCCCTGGAGTTCTAACTCTTGAGGCTGTGGGGTACCAGGGCAGGTGGTGATTTGTCCAGAGGCCATGGCCCCAGAGAGGTCACCTATCCTTGGGGACATCATCTGTGACCTGCTGTGAGCCCCAGGGAGACAAGCACCCACTCTGGGCACAGTGTGTGCTGTGGGTGCTGAACCAAGTCAGAAATTGCAAACTGGAGACCTTCTGGATGGGTTCTTCTTGCTGATGTGTCTTGTTCCCTCAACACTTGCCCAAGAGCATGTCCATGCTTTCCACAGTTGCCCACAGCGCACTGCTCACTACAGCCCTCATCAGCTCCTAGATCCTACTTGCCTTACTCTTTTTCTTTTATAAATAAATTTTTATTTTAATGGGGTGACATCAATAAATCAGGGTACATATATTCAAAGAAAACATTTCCAGGTTATCTTGTCATTTAGTTCTGTTGCATACCCATCACCCAAAGAGAGATCGTCCTCCGTCACCCTCTATCCAGCTTTCTTTGTACCCCTCCCCCTCCCCTCCCCCTCTCCCTCCTTCCTTCCCCCCACCCCCCGTAACCATCCCACTCCTGTCCATGTCTCTTAGTCTCATTTTTATGTCCCACCAATGTATGGAATCCTGCAGTTCTTGTTTTTTTCTGATTCACTTATTTCACTCCGCATAATGTTATCAAGATTCCACCCTTCTGCTGTAAGTGATCTGATGTCATCATTTCTTCTAGCTGAATAGTATACCATGGTGTATATGTGCCCCATCTTCTTTATCCAGTCTTCTTTTTTTTTTTTTTTTTACAGTGATTAAAAGCCTTTAGGCAAACTCTTGGCCAATACAGCAAGAATCCATAAAAGAGTAGTGTCCTTAACATGTTCACCAAGTCCAAGTTGGCCCCATCACCATGCCAAATTCCTGAAAAATGCAACCCAACCACAGTTCAGTCTGTTAGGAGCTGTCACAGGGAGCAGGAGTCCAGGAAAAGTCCACATCCAGGAAAAGTCCTCATGGCACTGGAATTGTTGTCACCATTCTATACTTTGCAGCTCATGTCCAAGTCCCAGTGACCACTGCTTCTAGCTGGTAATGATTCAGGTGGACTGGAAAAGCCATTTGCAGCATGCGTGGATATGGAGCTTCTGTCCTCCTCTGCCTGGAGAGATGAGACCAGGTTGCTTTTCCCTGAGCTCTATGACTGTGGCATGGTCAAGAGAACCTTGGGATACACTAAGCAGTCTCGGTGTGGCTTCTTCAGTGTTCCTTGGTTGAAGAGTCCTCTTAGTTTAGTACAAAGTTGGTTTTTCCAGATGATAGTTCATAAAAATAGTTTGTAATCCCCTTTGGTTCTGGGAGGTAGATGTTGGTACGTCCGCCTACTCCAGCGCCATCTTGTCTCTCCTTGCCTTACTCTTTATACCCATTATCACATGGCCCTCAAAGTCATCTGAGTTTACAGTCCCAGGGCAGGGCAATGCTGAGCCCCTCCAGTGCTCTTGGGGAGTGTCGGTGGAGTGGTGGGTGGTAGCTCCGCTACTGTGTCTCTGTGCAATCCTGTGCTATAACCTGGATGTACCCCCAAGGCTAGGTGTGAGCCCAGGCTGGTCAAACTGGCACAGAGAGTGACACAAAGCCTGAGGAGGGCTCATGGGTGGGAGGGGCTGTAGTCATGGAGATTCTTAGAGGAAGAGGAGTGGGGAACACGGGCCTTGAAAGACGGAAGGTAGAGGTAGGGGCGCTCCTGGACAAAGGCACATCATGGGGAAATGCCTGACGTGCGAAGGAATCCTTGGAGTAAGAATCTCTAAGAGACAGAGTAGGTGGAAGTTACATCCTTCTAGGACGAAACTGGATTTACAACTAAATTATAGAACAAACAATGTGAATAAGCAAATAAAGACTAGCTGAACAGAAGTCTTATAACCAAGGATTTACAGAAGCCACATCAAGACTGGCAGGAAGGGCAGAGACATGAAAAGAGCTGGCACTGGGCCCACATGTGGCAGTTGCAAATCCAGAGTGACATCACAACTGCAAAGGTCCCCACTTAGGAGTGTCGGGGTCTCGATACCACCTGAGCTACCTAGCCCAGAGCACCAGAGCTGGGGAAAGGAGCCCACATAACATATGGCTATGAAAATCAGCATGAATTTTGTCCGGCAGGGAGACATAAGAATCTTCTAGAAAACCAGGTGCCCTCCTAAAAGTCCAGCACACAAAATCTTGTCTGTGGCCGGTCACGCTGGGCTCCAGGAGAGGGAAGGCTTAGAGGGGCATGAGGCTTTGGAGAGAAGGCTAAAGAGACAGCTGCTAAGGCCCCGGTATTGAGGGCCTCACCCATGGTTCCCACAGACACCATATTTACCGGGTCAAACACTCCCCTCCATACAATATCAGCCTGAGGGAATGCACTAGCCCCACCCTCCCGACTCCCTGTGGCCTCACCCTGCCAAGCTTGTACCCTGTAGAGGTGTCTGCCGGCCACCACTAGCCTGGGATCAGCTGTGCACACTTTCTTCAAAGCCTCTTAGGGAGGTCCTGGCTCACTTAGGATTTCAGAGAGGAGCAGGTGAAGACTGAGTTCTGTGGCTCCAGGGCAAGGACCATGCTTCCCCTCATGCTGAACTGGTGCTGCCTCCATGCCCCACCCACCCTCGCCACAGGAAAGCCATTAGCCCCATCCTCCCGACTCCCCGAGGCCCTGCCATGTGGAGCTCTAGCCCTGTGAAATAGTCAGCTGGCTGTTGGCAGCCTGGGCCCACGGTGCAGACTTTCTTGGAAGGCTCTTCAGGATGTCTGAGCATCAGAGACTCAGGGGCTGGCAGAGGCTGTTTTGTGGCTCTAAAACAAGGGTCATTTTCCCCTTGCACATCAGCATCACCATTTCTGTGCAGAGCCGACCCTTCCCATGGCTAAATTTTGGTCTGCTTTAGCCTGATGTACTCTGCTGGCCTCGCCCTGACAACTCCCTGAGACCCACCATACCACAAAGGTCCTCAGGTCCCCAGTGGGTGTCTGCTGGCCTTGGTATACCCGGAGACTTTTGTTGAGTGGCCTCAGACCCAGTTCTGGCACCAAGTTTCAATATATGAACGGAACACTACTTGCCCCTTCATGCTGACTCACTGAGGACCTACCTCCTGCAATGGGCATACCAATACAGGGACCTTCAGTGACTGTGCCTAACAGGCAGCCAGCAGGCAGAGGCAGGCACAGGGAAACCTCGGGGTACCTTGAGCCTTTTGCTGACCTGTCCACAGGCTTGCTGTTAGAGGAGGCCAGCCTATGTCCTCAGCTTGGCCCCTCTCATACGCACCCAGGCCCAGCAGAGAGAGCCACAAACTGTGGATCACTTTGTAGCTCCAAACAAGTAGCACACGGTTGGTTACAGGCAGTACTGACTTTGATCTGCACCAGAATCCCTCACAAGAGGCCTCAGAAATAACAAACCCAGTGGTGGGCTTCAGACCACATTGGAGCATGTCCCAATTCATTCCACAAGTGCACACCCAAAGGGAGATCTCAGCAGGTGCCAGAGGTGCATTCTGCTTTATGAGGTCAGCCCCACTTAGCAAGTAGTACAGTGTGGTCAGGGTCAATCCTCACAGTAAGCTAGCCTGAGAATCAATACCACCTATGGATGAGCCAACAGCAATTAAGACTCAACTACAACAGGAGAGCTCACATAACCCACACAAGGAACATTCCTGGAGTGGCAAGTGCAGGTGATCAGGGAGATTGTGCCACTGAGCCCCACAAGACATCTAGTATATGAGGCCACCATCCCAAGACTGGGAGATATATCAGGTCTACTTAATACACAGAAAAAAATACAAATAGGCAGCCCAAATCAAGTAAAAAACTCAGTCTTTACATGCCCCAAATGAAAGAACAGGAGAAATCCCCAGAAAAAGAACTAAATGAAATAGAAACAAGCACTCTATTAGAAAGAGAGTTCAGCCGACCTGTGGTGGCACAGTGGATAGAGCATTGGCCTGGGACATTGAGGACCCAGGGGCAAAACCCCAAGGTTTCTGGCTCGAGGGCAGACTCATCCAGCTTGAGTGCAGGCTTACCAGTTTGACTGTGAGATTGCTGGCTTGAGCATGGGAACATAGACATGATCCCATGGTCACTGGCTTGAGCTCAACAGTTGCTGGCTTGAAGCCCAAGGTTGCTGGCTTTTGCAAGGGGTCACTGGCTTGGCTGAAGCTCCCTGGTCAAGGCACGTATGAGAAGCAACCAATGAACAACTAATGTGCCACAACTTCGAGTTGATGCTTCTCATCTCTCTTCTTTCTTGTCTTTCTATCTGTCTCTCTCACAAAAACAAACAAAGAAAAAAGAACAGAAAAAACCCCCAGTTCAAAACAATGCTTACAAAGTTGATCAAGGAAATTAAAAGAAGAATGGATGAACTCAGTGAGAACTTAAGGCAAACATAGTAAGCATTAAAAAGAACATAGAAACCATTTTAAAAAGACAGAAATGAATACAATGTCTGAAATGAAGTATATACCAGAAAAAAATCAACAATAGGTTAAATGAAGCAGAGGATTGAATCACTGATTCAGAAAACAAGACTGTAGAATACACCCAATCAAAAACAGCAAAAAGAAAAAGTAATTCAAAAAATGAGGACAGTTTAAGGGACTTCTGGGACAACAACAAGCATAACAACATCCACATAAAAGGGGTAGAGAAGGAGAAGAAAGAAGCAAGGAATTGGAAACAATGTGAAGGAGTAATAATTGAATACTTCCCTCACTTGGTGAAGGAAAAAGACACACAAGTCCCGGGAGTGCAGAGAATCACAAAGAGGATGAATCCGAAGAAGACCACACCAAAACACATCATAATTAAAATAGCAAAATTTTAAGACAAAGACAGAATCTTAAAAGCAACAAGAGGAAGACAGTTACCTACAAGGGAGCTAACATTATGACTGTCAGCACATTTCTCAACAGAAATATTTCAGGCCAGAAGGGATTGGCACTAAATAGTCAAAGTGATGCCAAGCAAGGACCTCCAACCAAGACTACTATACCCAGCAAGTCTATCATTTAAAATTGAAAGAGAAATAAGGAGCTTCCCAGATAAGAAAAAGCTAAAGGAATTCATTATCATCAAACTAGTATTAAAGAAATGTAAAAGGCACTTCTTGAAGAAGAAGAAGAAGAAGAAGAAGAAGAAGAAGAAGAAGAAGAAGAAGAAGAAGAAGAAGAAAGGAAACATAATTATAAAGAATAAAATTGCAATAAACACATACCTATCAATAATGACTTTAAATGTAAATGGCTTAAATACCCCAATCAAAATACTTAGGGTAATTGAGTGGATAAGAAAGCAAGACCCACATATATGCTGTCTACAAGAGACCCACCTCAGAACAAGACACACAGAGACTAAAAGTAAAGGGTTGGAAAAGATATTTTATGCAAATGGAAATGAAAAAATAAGCTGGGATAGCAATATATATATATATATATGGTCTACCGGAAAGTTCTGTCCATTTCTATCACAACAAGTTTCGACACGTAAGCACATGTTTATTTGGCACATGTGTGCCTCTCTATTTTTATCACTTAATGTATACATACTGATGTAGCAAATTAACTAAAACAAAGTTGATTCACGTTAGTCTTATGTGTGAAGCAATAGTGTACCCATGGCTACTGATAAAGTTCATTTACGCCACTGTATTGTATGATAAATATGTATTTTCCGATGGCTTTAGGCGACCCCTGTGTTTTGGTCATTCGACTCCCGCCGGGGTCGCGACCCACAGGTTGAGAACCGCTGATATAAAAGAATACATGCAAAATGGATTAAAGGCTAAAATGTAAGACTAGAAACCATAAAACCCCTTGACGAAAACATAGGCAGTAAAATCGCTGAAATTTCTCTTAGCAATATTTTTTCTGATATATCTCCTCAGGCAAAGGAAACAAAGGGAAAAAAAATAAATGATACTACATCAAACCAAAGGGGGTTTTGCACAGCAGAGAAACAATCAACAAAATGAAAAGACAACCTACCCAACGGAAGAAGGTATTTGCCAATGATACATCTGATAAGAGGTTAATATACAAAATATATAAAGAACTTATAAAAACTCAACATCCCCCCAAAACAAACAATACCCTTAAAAAATGGGCACAGGATCTGAACAGATACTTCTCCAAAGAACACTGAGGTCATTGGTTTGAAACCCAAGGTCGCCGGCTTGAGTGTGGACTCCTGGCTTGAGCACAGAGTTGATGGCTTGAGCACAGGATTGTTGACAGGACCACAAGGTCGCCAGCTTGAGCCCAAAAGTCACAGGCTTGAGCAAGGGGTCACTGGTTCAGCTTAAGCGGTGACAGGTCTGACCCTGGTCAAGGCATCTATGAGAAGCAATCAATGCACAATCAAGTGAAGCAAAAATGAATTGATGTTTCTCTTTCTCCTCTTTCTCTCTCAAAAATATAAAACAGGTGTTGGCGAGGATGTGGAGAAAACAGAACCCTCGGGCACTGCTGGTGGGCTTCTGGAACACAGCAGTGACTGTGGCTTGCCCCTTTGTTCACAACAGCTGCATGTGAGCTGAGGCTGACAGTGCCAGCCCCACAGGGCCATGTGAGAAGGAACCATGATGACCCACAGCACTGTCTTCTCAGAGCTGGCTGGCCCAGGGCAGTCCCACCAACATCAAGGAAACCCAGGGCTCGACTGCTGTGCGCTTGCCCCGTGGATGTGCATGTGTGGAGCTGTTCCGTGTGTTGAAGGAACCCCTGGAGGGTCTACGCAGGGGCGTCTCTACCTTCTCTTCTCTCTCAGATCCTTTCAGCCACAGTGGGGGGAGGGCAGGTGGGAGGTGGTGACTAAAACAGCCTTCACATCCTCGGGGCAGGAGGTGATATGGTTCTGACATGAGAGCAAGGGACAGGCAGGAGTCAGGGCAAACCTAGCCTTGAGCCTGGTGGCTGGGGATCAGTGAGCATGCTCCAAGGGTTCTGGATACCCAGGAGACCCTCGACTCCCTCCCGTGGCCTCCTGCTCACTCAACAGCAGTGGGGGGCTACCATCACAAGGAAAGAAGGCACCCTGGAGTCTACTGCTGCTCAAAGCTGTCAGTCACCAGAACGCAGAAGTGGACTCCGGAGCTGCTCCTGTGGTGAGAACCTCCCATACCCTGATCAGAATCATTCCTAGGAATTGTTCCCTGGAGTCCAACAACCCCCATCCCCTCTTCAACTGCTTGGCCCACAGAAGCAAAACCAGAGAGGAAACCCAGAGAGGAAGGGCCCAAGCTGTCCCCCTAGCTCATTTACCCCCATAATGCATGGTGCAAATCCAGCTCAGCCTCCTGCCTCTCTAACTGCAGTGGGGCGGCATCCTTGGAGGGCCATGTCAGGACACACACACACACACACAACACGTGCAGGTGAAGAACTCCAGCTGAATTCAGGGCAGGTGCCCCCGGGCTGGCTGGAACTCCAGAGAGCAGGTACTATTGCACCGGGTTCATTGGAGCAACTGTCATTTCCATGTTCTCTGCAACAAACTGCCTGCTGGGGTTTTCTCCCCTGTTCCTATTGGATTGTTGTCTTTTCCTTATTGATTCTTGGAAGTTCCTCCTATATCGGATACACAGCTTTGGTCAAATGTATGCGTGTTGCAAATATCTGTTCCTAAATCCTGGCTTGTCTGGCCCTTTCCTCTTTTATAAGTCTTGATGAACTCTAATTTTTTTTTAAATTTTTATTTTAATGGGGTGACATCAATAAATCAGGGTACATATATTCAAAGAAAACATGTCCAGGTTATCTTGTCATTCAATTCTGTTGCATACCCATCACCCAAAGAGAGATTGTCCTCCGTCACCTTCTATCCAGTTTTCTTTGTACCCCCCCTCCCTCCTTCCCCCCCCCCCCCCCCCCGTAACCACCACACTCTTGTCCATGTCTCTTAGTCTCGTTTTTATGTCCCACCAATGTATGGAATCCTGCAGTTCTTGTTTTTTTCTGATTTACTTATTTCACTCCGTATAATGTTATCAAGATTCCCCCAATCTGCCGTAAGTGATCCGATGTCATCATTTCTTCTAGCTGACTAGTATACCATGGTGTATATGTGTCACATCTTCTTTATCTAGTCTTCTATTTTTTTTTTTTTTTTTTTACAATGATTAAAGCCTTTAAACAAACTCTTGGCCAATACAGCAAGAATCCATAAAAGAGTAGTGTCCTTAACAAGTTCACCAAGTCCAAGTTGGCCCCATCACCATGCCAAATCCCTGAAAAATGCAACCCAACCCCAGTTCAGTCTGTTAGGAGCTGTCACAAGGAGCAGGAGTCCAGGAAAAGTCCACATCCAGGAAAAGCCCGCATGGCACTGGAATTGTTGTCACAATTCTATACTTTGCAGCTCACGTCCAAGTCCCAGTGACCACTGCTTCTAGCTGGTAATGATTCAGGTAGAACTCTAATTTTAATGAACAAAAATAAACAGTTGTAAGGTCGTCAAACTGGATCATATTTTCTTTATTTATTTTTGATGTTTTGTTGAAGAAATCTTCGCTAGCCCACAGTCATAAAAATAATCTGTTCTGTTGTCTTCTAAAGCCCTGTGGCTCTCCTGGAATTCATGGCTGTGTGTGATGCTCCAGTGTGACATAATCAGATCTTCGTCTTGGAAGGACCTTGCCTTTGCCATCTGGGGCGCGGACAGAGTGGTGATATGAACAGGAGCAGGGGACCGAGTGGGGATGGAGGGAAGCAATGTAATCCGGCATAAGTGGTTTTCGAGGAGAATCCATGGGGCTGAAGGATGTAGGGTCCCTTTGAGCGGGCAGAGTGTTCAGGAGGACACTGGTTGGGCAAATGTAGGATGTGAGGGTGCCGCCCACAGCCCAGCAGCCCTTCTGAGCCACCCCAGGAGACAGTGGAGATAGAGGACTGGACCCCAAAGGTGTGACCCTGCCTTTGGGGACTGCTGAGCACAGGATGAGAAGGGCTTTGACTGTGCTTGCCTCAATGGTTCTACAGAGGATAGCTTACAAGGTGCAGACAAAGAGGTGGCGACAGCCCTAGTGCAAACACAGGAGCAGGATGGACATTTCCTCAGGCCTGCTGCGGCACTCCCACTCACACCTCCTCACCGCACCTCTGAGCCGGATCTCCAATTCCGTCTCCGGGATGAGGACAGCGGGGCTTGCAAACAGGCAGGACTTGCCATGACAGGACCCGCATCCAGGTGTGTGGCTCAGAAGTCCACAAGGAGGGAAGGTGCATGGGTTGGTTTGCCAGTGCCTGTGTGTGTGCAATATAGCAAAGTCACTGAGCTGAGACCGCAGACTATGGGGTGAGACTGCCAGGGGTAGCCTCCCAGCTCTGCCACCTACCAGCTGGGCAAGTCACTTCGCCTCTCCTGCATCAGTGTACCCATCTGTAAAAGGTAGCAGAGTCCCATGCACAGTCAGTGCTACATTTGTGCTTGTTCAATAAAATAGTAAATAGGATTTTTGAAAAAGATGCTCACCCTCTCTCAGGGCCATGCAAGTTAAAACCACAATGAAAAACCAGTGCATATCACCAGATAGGCAACAACCCCAGAGTGACAGTAACAAGTGTGGGTGAGGTTGGGGACTGCTGGGACCATCCCAAACTGCTGCCAGGCCTGCAAACCCAGCTATCACTTGGGAAAACTGTTTTGGGGTATCCATCGAAGCTAAACACACATCTCCCTGGTGACCCAACAGTCCACCCCAGGGTCTAACTGCCACCAAGAGCCTTCAAAGGTATGTCGTCCATAACAGCTCACTACCCAGTAGCCCTAAACCAGGGGCGCTGGGCCATCAGCAGAAGGGATGACCAGCACTACTTGCAAGGACACTACAAAGCGGAGTAAGCACACGTCCTAGCGGCACCACGCGGGGGTGGGTCCCCACAGTCTGCAGTCGCGTTTCTGCGAGGTACGCGACAAGCACAGTAGAGCGTGTTGAAATATGCAAAGGAAAGCAAGGCAAAGATTAGTCCAGAAGCAGCACAGGGCTGCTCGAGGGGATGGTCAACGAGGTGGGAGGACCCCGCAGCCGAGCTAAGTTCCTTACCCCAGACTGTAGCTGTTTTCTCCTCTGTGGGGATGAAGCCACGTTCGTGCACAGCATGAGCACGCAGGTCGGGCTCTGCTGCTCTCACCCACCCAGCTCGCCTTCCCCCCACCAGGCTGTCTGGTCGGTTCGGTCCGCTGAGACTGCTCCCGCGCCACGCCTCACCTTCCCAGGGCGTTCTGCTAGGAGACCTCCGTACGGCCGACCTCTGGGCGGCTCTCAGCAGGGCGAGCACCGCCACAGGGGCCGCTGTGTGCCCTCCTTTCGGTCCGGGACAGCCCGGTTCCGGGCCCGCTAGCCCCCACCTCGGGACCAGAGCGCTGAACCGCGCCAGCGAACCGCACTAGGGAGCGGGGTGGGGTGGGTCTTGCAGCCCGGCCGGCAGGGGGCGCCGCTTTGCTTACGGGGGAGGCGTCCATCCCAAATATTATCAATAGTTGGGTCGCGGAGGCCAAGGGCCGAGGAACTATAGCACCGCGTGACTCTGGTAGGCGCTTTCCCCCCTCGGGCCTCGGTTTACCCTTCCGCGCACGGAGGTTGTGCTCCCAGCCCAGGAATACGGACGCCAGCCCTGCCCCTGGACACAGCCTGGACGCGGGGCTACTCTGGGACGTCCCGCCACACTCCCCGCGCGGAGACGTTGAAGGCCCACAGCTGCATCGCCCTTTGAAGGCGCACGGTGGGCCCCGTAGGGCGAGCGGCGCGGGTTAGAGCGCCCTCTGGAGGCTGCTTCCGGCCCCGCCCCCGTGTCGGCCCCGCCCCTGCCAGCCCCGTCCTCGGCCTTGGGCCGCGCATGCGCACCGCGCGTCGCTCCGCAGGCGGCGAGATCGAGGCTGGTCTGCAGCCGCGCGGCGCTCGGCGCCCCATTCATGCTGGGCAGCGGCGACGCGGCCACGCAGCGGAGCCCGGGTGCGGCGGCGGCCTCGGCCTGGGCGGCCTGCGCGGCTTGGGCGGCCCCGCAGCTAGGCAGGCGGCGGCGGCGCGGGCGGCGCGGGCGGCGGGGCGCGGCGATGGCCGGCGGCGGGGCGTGCCCCGGGGCAGCCGGTGAGTAAGGGCGCAACTTTCCCCTCGGCGCGGATCGGGGCTGGGGGTTCCCACGCGAAGATGCGGCGGATGGGAGACGCCCTCGGGCTCGCGGCGGCGGCCGCCTCCGGGGGGACGCGGACGTGCGACCGAGCGGGCAGGGGGTGTGCGTGGGGGACTGCGGCGCGCGTGTCCGCGTGTCCCTGCGGCTGCGGCCCGTCTCCCGCGTGTGTCCGGGCGCGGCCGCGGCGCTGGCGCTGAGCTCGGTGTCCCCGCTCGGCCGGGGTCGGACCCAGCTCAAGGCCTCGCGCCACTGGCCTCCCTGCCGGCGGGCCGGGCCGGGCCGGACCCCCGGAGCTCCGCGGAACAGTGCCGTGTGTGGTGCGGCGAGGCCGGGGCCGGCGCTGCCCTCACCTCACAGGCAGGAAAGAAAGTTTACGGCGGCCCCGCGGGGAGGGCCTGCGGTGCCCAGGCCGTGCCCGGGGGCTGCACCGCGGGTCGGACCTCCGGCCGCCGGCAGGGCCGGGCTGGGCAGGCCCGGACAGGGCCGCGGACGCCGGAGGATGTGCGGGGCTGCGCCCCCGGTCGCCCTTAAGGGCCCCGGGGTGGAATCTGGAACTGCTTCCTTGGGACCCACACCCGCCCCCGCGCCCCCTGGCCTGGTGCGCCGGGCGGTGGGCGCTGTGTCCGCCCCAGGCCCACAGGGCCGCTCACCCGAACTGGGAGGGAGGGGGCGATGCGGTTGCCACCGAGGATCGCCCCGCTTGCCCAGGCCTCCTTGGATTCCCCCTCGCAGGGCCTCTCCAGGGTCAGCCTGCTTCGCCCGGAGGCTTCTGATTGCATCCCAGAGAGTCCGGGCCTGGTGTGTTCCATAGCCGGGGGCGGCGTAGCGGATTGCGGTCTGCCTCCGGGAGGGAGGAGCGAGGCTCCAAGGAGTCCCTTGCCTGCCATGAGATCCAGAGTGCAGCCCGGAAAAGGGGGGTGAGAGGGGCTCCAGGGAGTGCGTAGAGCCTGGAGCTGCTATTACTCTTCTGTGGGGTGCTGGGGCCACGCCCCTTGAAAGAAAGGGGTGTGTGTATTGAGGGTGATGTGGACCATGCCTCTGTCCCCTGAGCCTGAGCCCCGGCACCTTCTTCCATGCCGAGGCCGGTTCTCTGGTCTGGGAGTGTGTGTGTGTGTGTGTGTGTGTGTGTGTGTGTGTGTGTGTGTGTGTTGGGGGGGGGGACTCAGCCTTTGCTCCTTGGCCCCTGTGGGGCACTTCCCAGGTACTCTTAGCTCCCTGCTGGTTTTGGGGTGTGTAGGAGAGACCAGGTGTCTTGCCAGGCAGCCAAGACTCTGCCCAGTTCTTGAGGAACACCCAGTCGTCATGCCAGAGGCAGACCCTTCTGCTTCAGGCCAGGCTGCCAGTCAGCCTGGGTGGTGGCACAGAGTCCTAGTTAGGGTGTTTCCGAAAGAGGACAGCCTGGGCAGAGGTCTGCAAGACCCTGTGTGCTCGGGAGTGGGGACAAGTGAGGTGCCATGCACAAAGCAGACAGAGGACAGAAAGAGGACCGCATGGGCAGAGGTCTGCAAGACCCTGTGTGTTTGGGAGTGGGGACAAGTGAGGTGCCATGCACAAAGCAGACAGAGGACAGAAAGAGGACAGCCTGGGCAGAGGTCTGCAAGACCCTGGTGCTTGGGAGTGGGGACAAGTGAGGTGCCATGCACAAAGCAGACAGAGGACAGAAAGAGGACCGCATGGGCAGAGGTCTGCAAGACCCTGTGTGCTTGGGAGTGGGGACAAGTGAGGTGCCATGCACAAAGCAGACAGAGGACAGAAAGAGGACAGCCTGGGCAGAGGTCTGCAAGACCCTGGTGCTTGGGAGTGGGGGACAAGTCAGGTGCCATGCACAAAGCAGACAGCCCTTTTTTTGGCCTCTTGTGGCCTGAAGGTTGTTGTCTGCATGTTTTGATCCCTTAGGAAGGACTCGGTGTGTAAAGCAGATGGCCAGTAGGAGAGAGCACCACCTCTAGGGATGGCCAAGTGGTAGGTACCTTTTCTGAGAAGCAGGACTTCAGTGCCCCTGTGTCCTGGTCCCCTAGGACTGGTGGGTGGGAGAGCAGGTCATCTTGGGACTACCTCCTGAGGTCTCTGTTGGGGGAGGTACAGGACGGACAGCTCTCTGTCTCGGTTGATAGTAGTGTACCATTGGACAGGACAGAAGTGTCTTTTCAGTCCCCTAATGCTCCAAGGTGGCCGAGTCCCAGAAGATCCAAAGCCAGGGACTGAGGCTTGGGCTCTCCATCTGTGGAGAGGGTTCTGAGTGAGTGAGGGTCTTTGTTTCTCTGGGTGAGGAAGAGAGGTGGTGGGCTGCCTGGGAGAGGGCCAGGGAACATCACTTTTTCCATACTCAGCTGCACAGCTGAGCCCGTACTGTCCAGGAGTGGAGCCTGCTGTGCCAGGCCCATCTGCCTCTTTCCTGACCGCTCTCTCCCTTGCTCAGTCCTAGTTGGCACACCCAGAACCAGTTCAGTTTCTTCCTTTCCAGTCTGGCTCCGACTGGGCCCCGGCATAGCCCGCTTCCCATGCCAGGAAGCTGCAGTCATTTTTACTGCCCTCTGCATGGTCTAGGAGATTCCACGCCAGGCCTTTCTCTTATTGTCTGTCACCCAGGACACTCCCTCCCCTGCCAGCTCCCCTCATGCATGGTCCTAGAACAGGTGAACAGCCTCCCTGGGGAGCTTCCCCAGACCACAGTGGCAGGCTCTGTTCCTTCCTAGCTGCAGAGCACAGCATGTACAGTGCTCCCCTCACCTAGCCCAGCATGGTCCTCAGCACCCAGGCAGCTTTGGAAGGAATGTATTTTTTCCTGGGCAGACCAGAGGTGTGTGGGAGTCCCAGCAAGTCTGCTGGCCTTCTAGGTCTCTGTGGGAGCATGGGAATCTGTCCCTGTCCTGTCAGAACTATCTGGGTGACCTTGGGTCTATCTGAGCCGTGGACACCCTATCTCTAATACAGGGGAAGTGACCCAGACGTCTTTGATGGCCCTTGTGAGATAGTGGGCCTGAGGGACTCAGCCCTAGGCTCCAGATTCCCCTTTTCCTGGTTAAGAGACCCATCCCCTTGGCCCTTCCCCCTTCCCTCTCTCCCCCTTCCCCCTTCCTTTCCCTTTTCCCCCTTCAGCTTCCCCTTGCCACTTCCCCTTCCCCTTTCCACTTCCTTCCCCTTCCCCCTTCCCCTTTCCCCCTTTCCCCTTTCCCCCTTCCCTTTTCCCCTTCCCCCCTTCCCCTTTCCCCTTTCCACTTCCCCTTTCCCCTTTCCACTTCCCCCTTCCCCTTTCTACTTCCCTCCCCTTCCCCCTTCCCCTTTCTACTTCCCCTTCCCCTTTCCCCTTTCCACTTCCCCTTTCCCCCTTCCCCCTTCCCCTTTCCCCTTTCCACTTCCCCTTTCCCCTTTCCACTTCCCCTTTCCCCCTTCCCCTTTCTACTTCCCTCCCCTTCCCTTTTCCCCTTCCCCCCTTCCCCTTTCTCCTTTCCACTTCCCCTTTCCCCTTCCCCTTTCCCCTTTCCACTTCCCTTTTCCCCCTTCCCCCTTCCCCCTTCCCCTTTCCACTTCCCCTTTCCCCCTTCCCCTTTCTACTTCCCCTTCCCCCTTCCCCTTTCCCCCTTCCCCCTTCCCTTTTCCCCTTCTCCCTTCCCCTTTCCCCTTTCTACTTCCCCTTTCCCCCTTCCCCCTTCCCCTTTCCCCTTCCCCTTTCCCCTTTCCACTTCCCCTTTCCCTTCCCCCTTCCCCTTTCCCCTTTCCCCTTTCCCCCTTCCCCTTCCCCCTTCCCCTTTCCCCTTCCCCTTTCCCCTTTCCCTTTCCCCTTTCCCCCTTTCCCTTTCTACTTCCCTCCTCTTCCCCCTTCCCCTTCCCCCTTCCCCTTCCCATTTCCCCTTCCCCCTTCCCCCTCCCATTTCCCCTTCCCCCTTCCCCCTTCCCCTCTCCCTTCCCCTTCCCCCTTCCCCTTCCCATTTCCCCTTTCCCCTTCCCCCTTCCCCTTCCCATTTCCCCTTCCCCCTTCCCCTTCCCATTTCCCCTTTCCCCTTCCCCTTTCCCCTTTCCACTTCCCCTTTCCCCCTTCCCCTTTCCACTTGTCCCTTCTCTCTTTTCCCTTTTCTCTTTCCCCTTTCCCTATTATTTTTCTCTTTCCCCTTTCTCTTCCCTTCCTAGCAGCTTCTGTAGGGTAAGGAGAAGGGGAGTGGGCCCAAGGTTTGGATGGTGGCTTCTTCAGCTGGATCCTTTCTGTTTAATATAAAAAGTGGGGCCCGTAATTGCATTAAGATGTGTGTAATTATCCTGGAGGAGGGGAGAGCCCAGCCCCTGGTAATTGCAGGTCTGCTTTGAACTGATAAACGGTGAGTGATTCATGTTTTCTTTGGAGTTCACAGGCTTTCAGCCCAGGCCCTGCTGCCACTGTGAAGATCCTTTTCTCTGGTCCGCCCTGAGCTCCTGAGCTGGGGCCAGGGTGTAGGGGGTTGGGGACTCCTCTCCTGGCTGCCAGCAGAGGTCCCTGGTGGCTGGGGTTCTTGGGGCCGGCCATGCCTGGGCAGAGATCCTCCAGGAAAGGCAGCTAGCTGACAGCCTTCCGGGAGGGCCCTGCAAGGCGGCACAGCCTGCTTTCTTGCTGGTGGGGTCCTGGCTAACGCTCGCGCTTCCTGAGCATCAGTTCCTCCACCTGAGCAGTGTGTGAGCTCTCAGTGTGCAGAGGGCGCTGAGGGGAGGACTGGGCGAGGGAGCGGGTCCTGCTCTGGTCAGGACCTTTTCTTTTTCTCTTCTCTTCTTTTCTTTTCTTTTCTTTTCTTTTCTTTTCTTTTCTTTTCTTTTCTTTTCTCTTCTCTTCTCTTCTCTTCTTTTTTCCTTTCCTTTCCCTTCCCCTTTCCCCTTCCTTCCCCTTTCCCTTTCCCTTCCCCTTCCCTTTCCCTTCCCTTTCCCTTTCCCTTCCCCTTCCCTTCCCCTTTCCCTTCCCCTTCCCTTTCCCTTTCCCTTTCCCTTTCCCTTCCCCTTCCCTTTCCCTTCCCCTTCCCTTTCCCTTTCCCTTCCCCTTCCCTTTCCCTTTCCCTTTCCCTTCCCTTCCCTTTCCCTTTCCCTTCCCCTTCCCTTTCCCTTTCCCTTTCCTTTCCCTTTTCCCTTTCCCTTCCCTTTCCCTTTCCTTTCCCTTTTCCCTTTCCCTTCCCTTTCCCTTTTCCCTTTCCCTTCCCTTTCCCTTTCCCTTCCCTTTCCCTTCCCCTTCCCTTTCCCTTCCCCTTCCCTTTCCCTTTCCCTTCCCCTTCCCTTCCCCTTCCCTTTCCCTTCCCCTTCCCTTTCCCTTCCCCTTCCCTTTCCTTTCCCTTTCCCCTTCCTTTCCCTTCCCTTTCCCTTTCCCTTCCCCTTTCCCCTTCCCTTCCTTTCCCTTCCCTTTCCCTTTCCTTTCCCTTTCCTTCCAGTATTATTTGCTCCTGGGGATACCATTTGCTCTGGGGCTACCATGGCAAACGAGATGGCTAGGCCCTACTCTCAGGAGACTGTCATTCTAGTGGGGAGAGCCTGGGAAAAATAAATAAAGCCATTAGTAAGTCTCATACCCCAATTTCAAACTGGCTGGCTGATTGAGAGGGAGCAGCAGCTACTCTCAGCTCGCAGATCACGGAGGGAACAGCACTCCAGGACAGGGGCAGCAAGTCCAGGGGCCCAGGGGGAGGCAGCCGTGGAGGCCCGGAGACCGGCGGGTCAAGGGCCCAGGGGAAGGCCGCCGTGGAGGCCCGGAGACCGGCGGGTCAAGGGCCCAGGGGAAGGCCGCCGTGGAGGCCCGGAGACCGGTGGGTCTTGTCTGGCAGCCAGCTGCCTTGTGTGCAGCTCCCAACCTGGACTTGGCAGAAGGTCCTTTGAGCCTCAGCTTCCCCATCTGTAATATGGGGCCGCCAGGTGATACTAGTGGTGTTGTCTGGGAGCAAAGGATGTGTGCAGCTCCCACCGGCCCCTGCCACGCTCAGTGTCACTGTGGTCAGTCTCCAGCCAAGAGTTGGGTGAGGGACCCCAGCGTATGCGGCAGAGCCAGGGTGGGGCCCCTGCTGGCATGGAGAGGGTATTCCTGCTGCTGGCACCTTGAAGGAGAAACTGTTATCATCTCCATTTTCCAAATGGGAGAAGGGCGGGAAAGAGGGGCGGTCTCTCTTCAGGGCTGCGAGGCCACAGCGACAGAGTCCGGACTTACTTCAGTACCTGACTGCCAGCTTCTGGGCTGGGGTGGGGCTCAGACTGTTCCAGAGGGAAGGGGTCCACGGCAGGATTTGGGGGGCTGGTGATTTCATGTACAGTCAGTAAAGTGGCCCGAGCTACTGTGTGGAGACTGGGCTGCAGGGGGACATGTGGGGCCCCCTATGAGGGGCCAAGTGCTGTGGTCATTCGGGTGGGAGAGGAGTGGGCAGTGGGGGACGGCCAGGGAGGAGTGTGCCCCGGGGATGGAGCACGAGGGTCACGGGCGTGCCTGGGCCTGGGGTGGGGTGGCCGGTGCCGGGGGCATGATGCGGGAGGAGAGCAGTGGCAGGTGGACCTGAGCCTGGGCGCTGGTCAGATGGCACTGGGTGGGCGTAGAGGGTCTGGAGTTTGGGGAGAAAGGGCCACTGCTTAGGGGTGGGCTTCAGGGACTCCCCTGTTCTCCCTTTTCTTTGGAGGAATTTCTCTTTCCTTGCAGTTGGGTTAGGGTTTTGAAGGAGAACTCAGAGGCAGTTGACCAGGGAAAACCTGGGAGTGGTCAGAGCACGGATCTGGGGGTCATGGGGTCGGTTGGGGCATCTGTTGGTTGGGGATGGGGACTGTAAGTGGGAGGTCCACACAGCTTGGCTTCTGCATTAGTTCTCAGAGTATAGCGGTTCAAGGTCAAGCAAGGGGCTGTCCTCAGGGCCAAGGTGACCCAGACTGTCCTCTCCCCACACTGAGAATTGCTCTCCGTCTGTCCCTGTCTGCTGTGGCGGTAGGGCCTGTGCACAGGATCGTCCAGGTCCTGCAAGGGAGAACGTGCTCCCAGAAACTTGGGCAGATGCCGTGATCTTCCCGGGGGACTTGGAGCTGGGGGACTGGCCCCTAGGACACAGGGAGGCCCTGAATTAGGAGGTTATGGCCCCCATTCTGAACGCCAGACCCTTCCCACCTGCTTCCTTGTTCCTGGGTCCGTTACTCTTTTCCATCCAGCCAGCAATGGCAGGCCTGGGCATTCATGGTGTGTGTCTGGTGGCCAGATAGCTGTCCTCTGCTGTGTGTTGGGGTCACAGACTTGATCTTGGTGACTCCTAGTACACTCCTTACTGTCTGCAGGGTTTAGTTCAGGAGATGTTTTCTCTGCACCTCTGGCTTCTCCAGGGTCAGATCATGCACCAGGAGGTACAGCGTGAGGTGCCCCAGCCTGGGCCCACCAGCAAACTCAGGAGGTGGCATGTGGCATGGCTGCCCTCTTAGGGGTGAGGCCCTGTCCACACTCACGCCTTCTTCCGTTGTTCTCCCCACAGGGCTGAGGCTCCCGGCCCTGTGATGCACGTCGCTGCAGGGCCTGAGCGCCGAGGCCTGAGGCCCGGGCCTGCCATGCCACTGCCACTGCTACGCCTGAGCCTGTGGGAGCTCCCGATGCTGCTGCTGCTGCTGGGGGCCGTCCGGGCAGTGGTAGGTGCCGCGCGGGCCGGCGGGGGGCCGCAGCCTGCCTTCCGCACCTTCTCAGCCAGCGACTGGGGCCTTACCCACCTGGTGGTCCACGAGCAGACAGGTGAGGTGTACCTGGGTGCGGTGAACCGCATCTACAAGCTGTCGGGGAACCTGACGCTGCTGCGGGCCCACGTGACAGGCCCAGTGGAGGACAACGAGAAGTGCTACCCGCCGCCCAGCGTGCAGTCGTGCCCGCATGGCCTGGGCAGCACTGACAATGTCAACAAGCTGCTGCTTTTGGACTATGCTGCTAACCGCCTGCTGGCCTGTGGCAGCGCCTCCCAGGGCATCTGCCAGTTCCTGCGGCTGGACGACCTCTTCAAGCTGGGCGAGCCGCACCACCGCAAGGAGCACTACCTGTCGAGTGTGCGCGAAGCGGGCAGCATGGCCGGGGTGCTCATCCCCGGGCCGCCGGGCCAGGCCCAGGCCAAGCTCTTCGTGGGCACGCCCATCGATGGCAAGTCCGAGTACTTCCCCACTCTGTCCAGCCGCCGGCTCATGGCCAACGAGGAGGACGCGGACATGTTCAGCTTTGTGTACCAAGATGAGTTCGTGTCGTCTCAGCTCAAGATTCCTTCGGACACGCTGTCCAAGTTCCCGGCCTTTGACATCTACTACGTGTACAGTTTCCGCAGTGAGCAGTTCGTGTACTACCTCACTCTGCAGCTGGACACGCAGCTGACCTCGCCCGACGCCGCCGGCGAGCACTTCTTCACCTCCAAGATTGTGCGGCTCTGTGTGGATGACCCCAAGTTCTATTCGTATGTCGAGTTCCCCATTGGCTGCGAGCAGGCAGGGGTGGAGTACCGCCTGGTGCAGGATGCCTACCTGAGCCGGCCGGGCAGCGCCCTGGCCCACCAGCTGGGCCTGGCTAACGATGAGGATGTGCTGTTCACCGTGTTTGCTCAGGGCCAGAAGAACCGTGTGAAGCCACCCAAGGAGTCGGTGCTGTGCCTGTTCACCCTCAGGGCCATCAAGGAAAAGATCAAGGAGCGTATCCAGTCCTGCTACCGCGGCGAGGGCAAGCTCTCGCTGCCCTGGCTGCTCAACAAGGAGCTGGGCTGCATCAACTCGGTGAGTGGTACCTCCCTCCTTGGGGGCTGCTCCCGCCCTGCAGGCCTCATGCTGGACAGCCTTGGTTCCATGTAACCCCATTCTCCTCTGAAACAATAACAATGTCGACCATGTGCCCATGTGGCACGTGTCCTGTGCCTTGGGCTGCTGCTTGCCCATTGTCTCCCAGATGGTGACAATTGCCCCCTTGGTGCCGGCCTCAGAGCCTGTTTGCGGGTCTCTGCTGTCCTCTGCCTTTTGGAGATGGCGGTGGAAGGAATAGGACTGTGTTCACCAGTCCTCAAGCCCCTGTGGACTTTGGATGGAGCACTGCCCACATGCCTGGCACTGTTCTGGGTGCTTTTGGGCCCCATCTAGTCTCCACTTTGCAGATGAGGTCTCTGAGGCTCAGAGAGATGAGGTCATTTGCCTAGGGTCACACAGCCAGCCAGTAAGAAGCAGAGCTGGGGCTGGACCAAGGTCAGGTGGGCACCAGATACCATCTCTCCCCCAAGCCCCTGTCAAAAGGCTATGCCCACCCTTGTTCTGGGTGCTTGGCCATGTGTCTGCCCTCTGACCTCTCTGGCCTCACTTGCCAGTGGGGTCTGACATTGGGGCTTCCCGAGCACGTGGTTGCTGGGGGCTCCGTAGCTGGCAGCCGCAGCTCCTGTCTAGGCCCTGGTGGGACCGGCCTGGGGCCAGCTGCTTTCTGGGGAGCCTCTCATTTACACTCAGCCAGGTGGCAGCAGCTACTGTTTTTCAGAGGGATACACCAGGCTTAGAGGGGACTTGTTAGGGTTGCAAGTGAAAGGGCTTGGCACTCACCCCAGTTGGGGATTTCTGGATCCAGGCCTCAGCCCCACCCCTCCTGCTACCCGGGACCTGCTGGGTTGTCTGGGGAAAGCCCAGCCCCGCTCTGGCCTCAGTTTCCTGTGTCTGTGCTGGGAGTAAGTAACACTGGTTTGTCTCTAGAGCAGGCGAGATGGCGAGTCTCCTTCTCATGTCCAGTGCAGTGGGGGCCTCGCGACAGGGCTACTTCCACACCACGGTCCCAGGGCTGCGAGGCGGATACATCATCCCTTCTTTTCTTGGCCTTTCAAGGAAGGCGTTTTATCTCCACTGTGTAGATGAAGAAGGCGAGGCTTGGCGAGGCAGCACTTGCTGAGGTCACAATGTGTGATTTGAAGTCCTTGTGTTCATGGCCAAGTCTGCCCTTCCCTGGGCACTGTTCCTACTTCCTCTTCCTCTGGACCGCTGACCAGTTCCCCATCCGAGGGCTGTTCCAGGACCCCGGCCCAGCCCTGACCTTGCCTGTCCCTCTCCTTCTGGCTCCTAGCCCTGGTGGCCCTGCCTCATTGGTAGCCTCTCCCCCTGAGAACCTCAGACCCCCAGCCTGCTATTACACCAGTGGGAGCAGCTGTGTCCTTCCGTCCACCTGGCACCTGCCTTTCTATCCTGCCCTCTCTCCCTCTGTGGCTCAGCCCTGCACACCTGTCCCTGGCCTCTGGAACTTCACACTCAGTCACCTCTCAGTCACCTCCTCAACTGGGCCTCTTCCTTTACCTTTTAGGTGTGGCCCTCGTCTCCCGTCTTGAGTAAACGCTGTAAGACAGGAGGGCCGTACTGCCTCTGTGTGCTGTCCCGGTGCAGGGGGCCGAGCTCCCCGCTGGCTGCCCTGGCCTCCTCTCCCTTCCTCCCCCTGCAGAATCGGCTGGGGGTCCTGTGTGTGGTGTGCGTGTGAGAAATGGCTTCACTATTGCGTTGATAATAAGTTATGCATATAAGATTATCCAGAGTAACATTTAGTATGTAGGACATACTCAAAACTTTTAGTCATTGCTGTTATCTTCATCACAGTTAAAGATTCTGAATTAAAAGAGAGAGAGAGAGAGAGAGAGGGAGGGAGAGAGAGAGAGAAATGGATCCAGCCCTGGGTCTGTCTGGGCCTCAAGGAACCTCCAGGAGCCTTGGTATCTCCATCTGTCGAATTGGTTCAGGTGTCCCTAACCCCTCAGATCTGTATGGGTAGTGCCCTGGGCCACGTCCCTTCTGTGTGGCTATGTGCTTGCCTCTGAGGACCCTCCACGGGCCCCTTCAGTCAGCAGAGCTGGCCGACGTGGCTGTGAGGACCCGCCCTCAGGCAGGGCGTTTGGGGCCAGCTGGGCACCCTCGGGTCTCACCTCTCCCCTCCCACAGCCCCTACAGATCGACGATGACTTCTGTGGACAGGACTTCAACCAGCCACTGGGGGGCACAGTTACCATTGAGGGCACGCCCCTGTTCATGGACAAGGAGGATGGCCTGACCGCTGTGGCTGCCTATGACTACCGGGGCCACACCGTAGTGTTCACTGGCACTCGGAGTGGCCGCATCCGAAAGGTCAGGCCTGGGTGTGGGTGTGGGTGTGGGTGAGTGAGTGGATGGAGCTGGGGCTGGAGACGGCGTTGCTCTGGGAGCTGGAGGTCTCATCCGGTAGATGACAAGTAGGGGTGCTGCCCCGGGCCCTGCCTACCTTCCCTCACTCCCCCTGTGGGCCTGGGTTGCATCTGACACGGTAAAGGCCCTGTCTGGATGGGTCAGGGTTTGGGAGGGGCCTGCCATCCCATCATTGCCCCCGGGGCCCGGAGATGCTGGCCCTGCTCTGAAGATACGTGATGACTTGGGAAGTCTGTGGGTGGGTGGTGGGAGCCGGCACACCTGCCTGGGCCACCTCCCCTTCTGGGGACCCGCTGTCTGCTGAGGCAGCCTCTGCTGTGTAGAAGGTCCCCCCAGTCCTTCGGAGAGGCAGCAAGGCCAAGGGCAGGGCAAGGATCGTGCCCCTGCCCCACCCACTGCTGGCTGGTGTGAGTGGAGTGTGGTGACTGACAGTGACAGGAACCAGCTTCAGGATTGTCCCCTGGGCTTTATAGGTTGAGGACGGGGATCTGTTGGGCAGGTCCTATCTGGTGTTTCCAGGTTTCTTTCTTACCAGCAAGTGTTAGCTGAGTGGAGCTGGTTATGGGACTGGGCTGAGAGGGCTTCCTGGAGGGGTGGGTGGAGTGAGCCCCTGTGGGGCAGGCTGACTTGGGTCATGGGTGGGGGTGGGGTGGGGAGTCAGACAAGGGGAGGTCTGGCCTGCGGTGGAGAAAGTTCCCAGGGTGACTGCAAGGTGGTTTGCCTGGGAGCCCCAGAGGGTCAGCACAGGGCCAGAGCTGTCCTGAGGCCTGGTGCTGACTCAGCTGCCTTGTGCTGACTCAGCTGCCTGCTCTGCACCTGCGGGTGGGGGCGGGGCTCGCCTGTGCTCAACCCGGAGCCCAGCCGGGTGTGCAGGAGAGGTCTGGGAACATGTTCTGCCACTCGCGGCCTCTGTGACCTCTGACAGGGATACCCCCACCCCAGCTTGGGGCTTGGGTGGCACTGGGGGCCCCGCTGCTGACTGAAGGCCACCCTGGGCTTCTGTGGCTTTCTGCTCATAGTGACTGAGGCCGGGTGCCTGCCCAGCTGCAGCTAGTGGGGGCAGAGGCAGTGTAGACCTTGCCACCTTCTGCACAAGTTCTTGTGCCCTCAGAACCAGCCTTCGGGTGCGACACACCCTCAAACCCTCCAGACCTGGTGTTAGGGGCTGCCTGCGGCCTGAGTATGGGGCCCTCTTCCCTTCCAGGGGTGAGGCCCCCACCCAGCATTCACTCCTTCCTGCCCCAGGCAGGACACCCCGGGCTGAGGGAGCAGAGAGAGGGCCGTGAGAGCCCCTGTGGGGTGTGGGGTGCGTCGGGCACATGTGCCTGGCAGGCCCGGGAACTGCCCCTGAGGTAGGGCCGTGAGAGCCCCTGTGGGGTGTGGGGTGCGTCGGGCACATGTGCCTGGCAGGCCCGGGAACTGCCCCTGAGGTAGGGCCGTGAGAGCCCCTGTGGGGTGTGGGGTGCGTCGGGCACATGTGCCTGGCAGGCCCGGGAACTGCCCCTGAGGTAGGGCCGTGAGAGCCCCTGTGGGGTGTGGGGTGCGTCGGGCACATGTGCCTGGCAGGCCCGGGAACTGCCCCTGAGGTAGGGCCGTGAGAGCCCCTGTGGGGTGTGGGGTGCGTCGGGCCCATGTGCCTGGCAGGCCCGGGAACTGCCCCTGAGGTAGGGCCGTGAGAGCCCCTGTGGGGTGTGGGGTGCGTTGGGCACATGTGCCTGGCAGGCCCGGGAACTGCCCCTGAGGTAGGGCCGTGAGAGCCCCTGTGGGGTGTGGGGTGCGTCGGGCACATGTGCCTGGCAGGCCCGGGAACTGCCCCTGAGGTAGGGCCGTGAGAGCCCCTGTGGGGTGTGGGGTGCGTCGGGCCCATGTGCCTGGCAGGCCCGGGAACTGCCCCTGAGGTAGGGCCGTGAGAGCCCCTGTGGGGTGTGGGGTGCGTCGGGCCCATGTGCCTGGCAGGCCCGGGAACTGCCCCTGAGGTAGGTGCGTGGGCGGCGGGGGGGTGGGCGAGCCTTTGGAGACCTTGCACAGGGTGTCCAGAGCCTGTTGTCCAGCAGGACGTTGGGCTCCCCGGGGCTAGGAAGTGCCTTTCCCGGTCTTTAGATTTGATGGCTGAGGGGCTGGCAGGCGGCTGGTTGAAGTGCTGTCTGTGCCCCAGCTACCCTGCAAGGCTTGGGAGAGCAGGTCAGTCCGTACCCGCCCCCCATACACACATACTCCTTACTCCCTGGCCTCGGAGCCTCTTCTGTGGGAGGCCTGGGTGGAAGCTTTGAGTCCAGTTAGTCCTGCGCTCCAGCCTGTCTGCTGGGGAAACTGAGACCCAGCATGTGGACTGAGCAGCTGGACTTGGGCCCATCCGTGAGAAGAGCTCCACTGGGCATGGGGAAGCCGCAGCCCGCGGTCCCCTCCTCCCTCCTCCCTCCACCCCCTCCACCCCTTCACCGTCTTTGGGTGTTGGCTCCTTCCCTCTCTGGAATTATGGGCTGGGCACTACACATGGTGCACAAGTGGACAGTGCCCTTTCTGGCTGTGGGGTCAGCAGCCTGCCCTCTGGAGGCCCCCAGAAGCTCCAAGGGGAGCGGGCACTGTGGGCTTCTGTGTGGGCCCACGGGCATTCTCCTGCTGAAACGTGAGCCCCGCGCGCATGCACATGGCTGCTTGCAGTGTGTAGCTAGTCTGTGACCCACGTCCATGCTGCAGGGGGATGTACCCGCAGGACGGTGTCACGTGAGAGCACCCCGGGCGTCTTGTCCACTTGGAGCCCCCTAGTCACTCTCCTCTGAGGGTTACTACAGTGACTGACCCCTATCCTCCCTAGGGCTGTGGTACTGATTTGGGGACGTCTGTGGCTTGGATCACACAACGCATCTTCTTTTGTCTTCCTTTGCTCAGCGCTGTTATTGAGACTCAGCCCTGCTGTGTAGGCAGCCAGGGCTGGTTGTGTGGTGGTGTGTCCTCTACACACATGCACGTGGTGTTTTGCTCGGGCGGTGGGGGGCGCGGTGTGTTCCCCAGGAGTCTTTCAGCAGTGCTGCCTCGCGCGTGTTAGCGCGTGGCCTTTTGTGGCAGAGCTGTGTCTCTGTTGGGGCTGCCCAATCTGCTGGGTTGGTGTTTTGTCCTGAATGTCCAGGTGTTTCCAGAGCCGGGGGCCTGTGTGTGCCAGTGCCTGGCAGGGTGGTTGGGCAGCATGACTCCACATGGCAGGTAACTGGTCCTGGTGGTGCTCATTCCCTAGGACTGTTGGCAGGCAGGGAGCAGTCCCGGCTGCCTGCTTCCTGGCTCGCTGTGCCTGTGGGCCCCGTGGGTGCCCTGCCCCTGCCCGCCAAGGACGGTAGTCCCTAGAGCCTTTAGGTAGCATTGCGTGGTGCCCTGCGGACTTGTGTGTGTCCTGCTCTCCTGGGTGCAGCTGGCCGAGGTGTGCTGAGCTGAAGGCACAGGGACCTCTCATTCACTCTGCGGGTCTGTCTAGTGCCATCCTCGCCCCCTGTCCCAGCACCCATGTCACATGAGCTTCCTACCAGAGGGTGGCCATGGAGTTGCTCATAGATATGCACAGAGGATCCTGCCCCAGGCTCTCCTTTTCTGTGTGTCTGACTAATCAGGCCTCAGCCTTGGCAGGGGCACCTGGGTACCTTGGATAAATAGGACCCTTGCAGGGGCAGGCTAGCCGTGGCCACCCTGTAGTCAGGGCCAGTGAGCTAGGGGCAGCTTCATGAGGACCCAAGGTTACTGCTCACAGTGTGTGGTCGGTTCCTTCCACCATGGCAGACCGGGCCCTGCCCTCCAGGACCCATCTGCTTGGGGGTCAGGGTGTGGGCACTCCTGGCAGCCCAGTGAGTTGGGTATGGAGGTTGAACAGTACAGGGGTTGGGGAGTCTGTCGGGAATGATGTTTGGAGGAAAGGAACAGCATGACCAACGTTCAGGGGCTCCCTGGTGCATGCTGGGGACTGAAGGGGGCCTGAGGAAGAAGAGGTGTCAGGCAGTGCCTCAGACACCCCTTATTCTGCACGTGGTGGGCAATTCACTGCAGGGGTTAGTGTCCCGGGGGCAGGGAGAGGTCTCACAAGATTCTGGGAGAGGCTTGGTGGGCTGGCTTAGGTGGGGGCAGGGAGCCAGAGGGTTGTGGTGGCTTCCAGAAAGTGGGAGTGCCTTGTGTCCACCTGCACATGCCGGGGACCCAGTGGGGGAGGTCTGTGAGGGCCCAGCTCTTTGGGTCTCTGGAGTCATGGATGGAGAGGTGGACAGCAAACGACTTTTGGGTTTGGCAGTACTCCAGGCCAGATGGTCACTGCTGCCTGCCGCAGCCCCCTTGGTTGCCCCGGATGCTAAATTTCAGGCTGCACGTGGGCATCCTGGCCACATCCCAGCTGAGGGGAGTCCCAGACAGTGCTGTGTGAGGGAAGGCCGCTCGTGCTGCACGGCCTCGTGGCGGGCTTTGTGCAGCCTCCACAGCAGGGGCAGGGGAGCCTCGGGGCCCAATGTCCAGACAGTGCTGTGTGAGGGAAGGCCGCTCGTCCAGGCAGTGCTGTGTGAGGGAAGGCCGCTTGTCCAGGCAGTGCCGTGTGAGGGAAGGCCGCTTGTCCAGGCAGTGCCGTGTGAGGGAAGGCCGCTTGTCCAGGCAGTGCTGTGTGAGGGAAGGCCGCTTGTCCAGGCAGTGCTGTGTGAGGGAAGGCCGCTTGTCCAGGCAGTGCTGTGTGAGGGAAGGCCGCTTGTCCAGGCAGTGCTGTGTGAGGGAAGGCCGCTTGTCCAGGCAGTGCTGTGTGAGGGAAGGCCGCTTGTCCAGGCAGTGCCGTGTGAGGGAAGGCCGCTCGTGCTGCACGGCCTCGTGGCGGGCTTTGTGCAGCCTCCACGGCAGGGGCAGGGGGCCTCGGGCCCAGCGTCCAGGCAGTGCCGTGTGAGGGAAGGCCGCTCGTGCTGCACGGCCTCGTGGCCGGGCTCTGTGCAGCCTCCACGGCAGGGGCAGGGGGCCTCGTGGCGGGCTTTGTGCAGCCTCCACGGCAGGGGCAGGGGGCCTCGTGGCGGGCTCTGTGCAGCCTCCACAGCAGGGGCAGGGGGCCTCGTGGCGGGCTCTGTGCAGCCTCCACAGCAGGGGCAGGGGGCCTCGGGGCGGGCTCTGTGCAGCCTCCACAGCAGGGGCAGGGGGCCTCGTGGCGGGCTCTGTGCAGCCTCCACAGCAGGGGCAGGGGGCCTCGTGGCGGGCTCTGTGCAGCCTCCACGGCAGGGGCAGGGGGCCTCGGGCCCAGCGTCCAGGCAGCTCCCAGCAGGCTGGCCTCCCCAACTTTTGGCGCCTTAAACTTTTCACTTAGCTCTGTGAGGTGGTTGTCTGTTGGCAGACGAGACTGAGGGTCACAGAGGACCACTGTTTCTGTTGGTTGGTCTCCGTTCTTCTGTGTGTGAGTTGTGAGTTCTTCTGTGTGTGAAAGGTAAGATTTGGGGGATCCTTTTCCCACGCACCTTGCCAGGTGTGTCTGGCCCAATTACAGCCATTGGGCCTCTTCCAAACCATGTTTCAATTACCCAGTTACTGTCAAAAGGAAATTGCTAGTTGCTTTTCCAGTATCAAAGTCTTCTGGCCTTTCTGAGAGTAGCCCCAGGAAGGGGCCTGGAATCTGACCCCAGCTAGAGCAGGAGGGAGTCCCGAGGCAGCCCACGGCGGGCAAAGAAGGGTCTAGGAGCTGAGTCTGCCAGGGCCTCCCCGTTTGGCCCAGACCAGGAAGGAGAGAGAAGATGAGCTTTGCCCTTTGGGGAATTTTTCCAGGAGAGGTTGGCAGAGGCTCCCGCAGCCCCTCTCGGGGCCACCCTGCCTCCTGGGGCTGGGAACAGGCATGGCAGCTGCATCTCAGGAGGAGGGGACACCTGTGATGTCCTAGCCGTGTGCGTGCCCAGCGTGCTGGCCGCTGCCCCCGTCCTCGGCCTGTCCTGCCTCACATGGTCCTGTTCTCCCCCCACATCCATCACCGCCTGGAGACCAGGAGTCAGCTCATTCAGTGGACCCTCACATCACAGATAGAGACATGAGGGCTGCCATCTTGGGAGGGGCCTAGGAGGGAACTCTCTTCCTCCTTCACAGGCCAAGCTGGGCAGTCCCCCGCCTCCAGGCAGCTAGGGCGCGTGCTGGCCTTGGCAAGCAGCCTGAACGGCCCAAAAATCCACCCCAGTGCCCCCGCCTGCCCTCAGCTGGAGAATGGGCCCTTTGTTGGCTCTGGGATGGACAGACAGCTGACCTGGTCGGCCTGTCAGCTGCCTGCCTGCGGCAGTTGGCCAGGGCTGTTCAGTGATGAGTTCAGGGCAGCCAGCTGAGCCAGCCTGGGGTTGGGCCGCCCACCTGTCCCTAGCTTCCTCCCCTCGGCCTCAGGCAGGGCTCCCTCTGCAGGGGCCTGGGGGTGAAGGGCTGAGCCTGCTCCCTGGGCCATCTGTGGGGAGGGCAAGGAGAGGCCCCTGTGGTGGTGGTATTAGGAGGCACGCCTATGGTCAGTGCCTTGTCTGGCCCTGGCTCCAGGAGGTCTCGGGGCCCGGCCCCTCCCTGGGAATGCTGGTCGCCCTTTGCCTCAGCTCAGACTCCAGGGACTGCCCTCTACAGAGGGATGGGGAAGACTGGGGAGAAGTGGACAGGTCTGGGAAACCAGGCAGAGGCTGGGTGGTGGTAGCCATGCTTTCTGGGCTAGACCTATGGGTGGGTGGGTGACCAGGCCTGGCGCAGCTTGGGAGATGTGCCCAGGAGGCTGGGCAGCTTCACTAAAGCGATCTGGGCAGAGGGAAGGCTTCTTTCTCAGCAGGGGTGGGGAGGGCCTATGGCACAGAGGGTTGGGTGGGCCCTGAAGTGTTCTGTGGTGGGAGGTATGAGGGAGGGCAGTTGCAGCCAGTCCTGGAATGTTCTCGTGGTTTTTGGGGAAAGGTTTGCCAAGCACAGAGGTGACAGCTGGAAGGGGGGGATGGCACCAGGGAACTCTGGAAGTTTCCTGTGTGTTTTGCAAGCCCAGCTGCCCCAGGTGGGTGGCCCTAGAGTGGACAGCTGGGGATGTGGGTATGCTGTCGGCATGCATGCTGCCTACGGCATGTACCCTGATGTCCTGCCAGGAGTCTGGCCCTGTGCCTGCCCTGCACGCTCATTCTCCCTGGAATGCCCTCCTGGAAGCCTCCTGCATCTGTCCTCCATTTATGGGGCAGACTCTGTGTCCCTAGGTGCAGTGGGCAGTCCAGGGCCCTGTGAGCCTCATATACCTCTTACCTGTCTATACTACACAAGTCCCCACAGCCTGAAAACTAACCGGGACATCAGGACCGGTCGTTCTCGGCCATACCCCACTGTCATGTGTTCATGCAGGGGCCCTGCTGGGCCTGGGCCACGGTACGTGGCACACAGTGTGGGTCCATCACCGTGTCGCACGGCATCTCTGGCCCGTGGTTCAGGCCTCTCAACATCCCCCTTGCTCTGTGCCCTCCAGAAATGCCCTGTCTCCCCGGGGCCTGCCTGTGTGTGTGTGAGGCCTGGGGGCTGTCCAGCAGCAGGCAGGTGGGTGGACAGGTGATAGGCATGCTCCCCGTTGCAGCTGTCGGGTGCCACCTGTCAGAGTCGGCACGCTGCTGGCCCGGGGCGGGGCACTCCAGAGCCAGGCCTAGCCTGCCTCCCCTCTCCCACCTCCAGGACCCCGGGCAAGAGGCATGCTCTGTGCTTGTCCTCTGCCATGCCTCAGAGCCATTGTACACCCGGGATGTGACATCTCTTCCTCAGCCTGTGTCCTTATCCCTGGGAGGGGAGGGTGTGCAGGCCTGGCCAGGTTGCAGTCAGGACTGGCAGCATGTGACCCCAGATGGTCGGAGTGGGAGGGGCCGAGCCTCTCAAGTGTCCGTGTTCAGCAGACACCTCAAGAGTGTTCCTGTCAAGGCCCTGGCGGCAGGCGGTTCCCAGTGAGAGGCCTGGCACTCAGAGATGGGGTCAGATTGGGTTCTGAGTACTGCCGGAGGCAGCCGTCGAGATGGGGGCAGGGCAGGGCCAGGCCATTTCGGCGAAGACAGTCAGTCTGAGCTCCGGGTCTGCACTGGGCCTGGTTCTGCTCTTGTGTCCCTTGGCCCTGGCTGCTGTCCAGGCTGGCCGCACCAGGCCCGTGTGACCGGCTGCTGGGCTTTGATGATGGCCGCAGGGCTTGGCCACTTCACGTTCCCCTGTTTGACACACTGGCTTGGTCCTCATTTAATCCTCAGGGAAGCTTTGGTGAAGAGAGGGCTGTCTGTCATTTCCATTTGACAGGCAGGGAAACAGGCTTAGAAAGGGTTAGCACCCCACCAGGGTCACACAGCTGGGGGTATCTGAGCCGGGCTTGGGCCCAAGCACTATAGATCCAGAGACTGGACTCCTGGCTTCCTTGTGGCTGATGTCTCTCCTGGCCCAGCTAGCTCAAGGGGCTCATCTCCAGCTGGCCCCCAGCTCCTGGTGAGCAGCTGTCTGGGCAGTGCCTGCAGCCACTAAGCAGGGCAGGAGGTTTGTGGGGGGAGGCTGGATGCAGGGGCCTGTCCAGTGTCTCCTGCAGGGGCTCTGAGGCTGGGGGCCTCTCCCCTGGTATCCTCCTCCCAGAAGCTAGGCTAGAGACATCTGGGCTGCTACTGGCCCGACTCAGGTCTGCCGCCCCCTGCCCAGCGTTGGCCTCTGCTCTTCCTGCTCTGGTTTGACTTAAGCCTGGCTGCCTGGCGGGTGGCAGCTGAGAGAATGTGCAGCTGAGCTGGGGATGGCTCTGGGCTCTCAGGAATGCAGCCCTCCCAGTCTCCCGCAGCCAGCAGCCTCTGGCCAGAGACACAGCGCCCCTCCCTGGCTGGCTCCCCTTCCCCGTCCCCTGCTAGAGCTGGTCTGAGCCGGGGGCTTCTGCCCGGTTACTCAGGCCCGCTCTGTTCCGTCCGTGAAGGGGTGCAAAGCAGGGCTCTTGGGGCTGAGCCCCAGCCCAGGCCCTGCCCCTGAGGTAGAGGTGGAGAGGTAGGCTGCTTATCGCCAGAGCAGGGCCGGGCCTGGGAAGGGCCAGCAGCTCTGTGTCCTGGGAGCCTTCCCAGACCAGCTGAGCTAGCAGACACTGCCCCATGAGTCCCATCTCTGGAAAGGCCCCTGGGTCTCTGTTAATTAAATACATTTGTTTGGTAAAGGCAACTAAAAATACTTATAGCATTGTAAGCTGCAGAGAAGAGCTGGCTAATTAATGCCTGGTTTGTTTGGCATCTGAAATATGCCTTCCTCTGGGGTATGCCCAGCTCCAGGGTGCCCTGGGCTCACTCACAGCCCCCTCACCCTGGGGGCTACAGAGGTCTCACTCCCTCTGGGGGTGTGCCCAGCTCCAGGGTGCCCTGGGCTCACACTCACACAGCCCCCTCACCCTGGGGACTACAGAGGTCTCACTCCCTCTGGGGGTGTGCCCAGCTCCAGGGTGCCCTGGGCTCACACTCACACAGCCCCCTCACCCTGGGGACTACAGAGGTCTCACTCCCTCTGGGGGTGTGCCCAGCTCCAGGGTGCCCTGGGCTCACACTCACACAGCCCCCTCCCCCTGGGGGCTACAGAGGTCTCACTTCTTTGCCTTCTCAGCTGCACCAGACCTCCCATGCTTTCTGTGGGCCCCTCTTTTTCCCTTACCCCAGATATCACCTCCTCTGGGAGGCCCAGCCTGTCCTAGGGAAGGTGGTGCACTTTTAGGGGTCCCTGCCACCTTTACATTACATGGCTATACAATTGGTGGTGGGTAAGGGGTGGGGCTGTGGTAATCTTCAGCCCCCCAAAACCCCCAGCCCTGGGCTATGACCTCTGTTGACTGATGAAGGGACTAGGCCGGTACCAGCTTACTGGTATACAGTGTGTCCTAGGCAGGCTGCTTGGGGTGAGGTACAGGCCTCAGCCGTATTCTTACAGGGCTTGGGGGATGGCTCAGGGTGGGACTTGGGACCCCTACCTTACGTGGGCAGAGGGCTGGGGCACAAAGACATCGGCACAGTTTTCTCAGGCCCTCACTGCCACAGATCCTGGTGGACCTGGCCAACCCCGGTGGCCGGCCAGCCCTGGCCTACGAGAGTGTGGTGGCCCAAGAGGGCAGCCCCATCCTTCGCGACCTGGTCCTCAGCCCTGACCGCCAGTACCTCTACGCCATGACAGAGAAGCAGGTAGGTGCTGCGCTGCTGGGTGCATGTGGGGGGCCCACCCTGGGGAGCTGCGCGTGGCCGCCACCGGCCCTCACTTTCCATGCTGCCTCTGGTCTCTCCTGGGCCGGGTGTAGAATGCCCGTCGCTCCTGAACGACTTCATGTCTACAGCAGCAAAGACTCGCGTGTGAGAGCATTATCAGGGTACTGGTGTCACGGCAGGCTTGGGTGTGTGCCTCGAAGGGGCCCTGAGTTCTCAGACTGGGACCGGGCCTAGAACTGGCCTCGTCGGCCTGTGGGGGAATTGGGGAGCAGCCCCTGTGGGGCCTGTGGCTGGCCTGGCCCGCCTGTCAAGGCCATTTGCTTGTGCTTTTGGCCTGGCATGCTTGCGGCAGTCTCGCCCTTCTGCTCTACCTGGTGAACCATGGTAGTTGTGGGGGGATCGGGAGGCAGGTAAGAGAGACAAGACCTCCCTCCCTTCTTGGCCAGCTCTCATTTCTCCTCTCTTCCTCTCCTGGCTGTTGGGTTCCTGGGGATCTCAGGGCAACACAGGTGCGGTTGGGGTGAGTGGGGGCACAGCCTGCCTCTGTACTGAAGATGGAGGCCAGCGAGCCTCGCTACCCTGGAGCTCGGAGTCCAGACAGATGGGAGACTAACTCTGGCCGGAGTGGCCGGTGCTTCTCTTAGGTGGCTCACCTGTTGTCCACTGGCTCACTCCCTGGCCATCACCACCTGGGCTCCCGGGGGAGAGGCCTGATTCAGCCAAGGTTGTGTCACTTGGGACTGGCTTTTCAATAGACTTAGCTGGAGGAAGTGCTAAGCTGGGGGTGTCCCTGAGGTCTAGGGCCAGGGGGTACACAGTGGTGCTGGGGACCTGAGGCTGGCAGGGGCCCCTGGCATGGGCCTGGTGGGGGCCTGACACAGGGTCTTCTGCCAGGTGACACGAGTGCCTGTGGAGAGCTGCGTGCAGTACACATCCTGTGAGCTGTGCCTGGGCTCTCGGGACCCCCACTGCGGCTGGTGTGTCCTACATAGCATGTGAGTCTGGATGGGGTGCGGGGGAAGGGCAGGAGGTCCTGGCACCCCAGCCTGGCTGTCTCTGCCCCAGGTGGCCTTGTTGTGCACCTGGGGTAGTCACAGCTCCCCTCCAAGCTTCTTGAGTCTTTCCTGGGCGAGGTGCTCTGGGTTTGGCAGTTTGCCGTGACCAGCTGAGTTGCGGCAGCCCAGTCCCATCCTAGTAAACATAGCGTGTACCGAAGCTAGAGTGCTCCTTCAGCGAGACACCAGCCCTGCAGAGCAGGCTGGGTGCTGGCCCCTCCTCGGGCCCCCTGCCCACGCCGAGCCAGCCCCCTCTGCCCGCAGCTGCTCCCGTCGGGACGCCTGTGAGCGGGCAGACGAGCCTCAGCGCTTCGCCTCAGACCTGCTGCAGTGTGTGCAGCTGACCGTGCAGCCTCGCAACGTCTCTGTCACCATGTCTCAAGTCCCGGTGAGTGTGGCCACCTGGTGAGGCTGGAGGATGGGTGGGGTGGCAGGACCCCGTTTACCCACACTTCCTGCCATGGGTGCCCAGCTCGTGCTGCAGGCCTGGAACGTGCCTGACCTCTCGGCCGGCGTCAACTGCTCCTTCGAGGACTTCACTGAGTCCGAGAGCATCCTGGAGGACGGCCGCATCCACTGCCACTCACCGTCCTCTGGGGAGGTGGCACCCATCACGCGGGGCCAGGGTGAGTGCACCACAGCTAGGTCTGGGCAGTGCCCGACGGGGCCTCCTACTGGGGAGGTAGGTAGACTCTCAGGGACAGAGAGGGTATTGCATGGTGACCAAGGGAGATGGCAAGATAAGGAGCAGATGCCTACAGGGAGTGGTGTAGACAGGAGGCAGGGAACACGGGTGCAGAGATACATGGGGGCCCTGGCCGGTTGGCTCAGCGGTAGAGCGTCGGCCTGGTGTGTGGGAGTCCTGGGTTCAATTCCCGGCCAGGGCACACAGGAGAAGCACCCATCTGCTTCTCCACCCCCCCCCCTCCTTCCTCTCTGTCTCTCTCTTCCCCACCCGCAGCCAAGGCTCCATTGGAGCAAAGTTGGCCCGGGCGCTGAGGATGGCTCTGTGGCCTCTGCCTCAGGCGCTAGAATGGCTCTGGTCACAACAGAGCAATGCCCCAGATGGGCGGAGCATCACCCCCTGGTAGGCATGCCGGGTGGATCCCGGTCGGGCGCATGCGGAGTCTGTCTGACTGCCTCCCCGTTTCCAACTTCAGAAAAATACAAAAAAAAAGATGCGTGGGGTCCCCCTGGTATGTGCAGGGTCCACACGCTGGAGGGGCTCGTGAGCAGCCAGCAGCTGTGCAGTTGGTAGTTGGGTTTATCTTTAGCAAGATCATTTTCTGTTTGGGGATTGCCCTGCCTGGGGGTCTTGAGTTAAGCGGTTTTGTGTGGCCCTGATGACTTGAGCTTCTGCTCCCTGCAGGAGACCAGCGGGTGGTGAAGCTCTACCTAAAATCTAAGGAGACGGGCAAGAAGTTTGCATCCGTGGACTTCGTCTTCTACAACTGCAGTGTCCACCAGTCGTGAGTGTTCGTCCTCCTGTCTGGGCAGGGCACGCTGCAGCCCGCCCAGTGGTTAGGGCAGAGGGCGTGGCCTGACATGAGAGCAGCCTCCTGAGGAGGGGGGAGATGAGCCTGAGGCTGGGGCAGAGGCGCTGTCAGGGGGTGACATGGTTCACCCCTGGAGAGTCTTGCCTTCAGCCTCAGTGTGACCTGTGGGTGCCAGAGCAAGGTGGGGAACGCAGGGAGTTGGGAGAGGGGTCTGCTACGGTGTCTAGATGGGAACTAGCATGCCGTGGCACTGGCTAGTCAGTATCTGCTGTGCTGGGACAAGTAGAAGTCTGGGTCCTCGCTCACACAGGTGGGGAGAAGGGGGCCCCGGAGAGTGTGGAGCACAGAGAACCAAGGTGGGAGCTCTCCCTGGTGCTGGCCGGGACTCGTGTGCCGTCTGTCTTGGCTGTGAGCATCAGCTATAACGGGCGAGGCAGAGGACCTAAGTTTGTCCTGCCGTGGGCTGGGGCACTGGGCCTAGAGGGCTGCTCTCGGCTCCGTTTCTGACCTGGAGGGTGCCCAGCCTTAGAAGGGCCAGCATGGGGTGTGGGGATGGTGGGGTTCAGTTTTATCTGTGTCTGTCCTTGTTAATGCGGCCTGGGTGTTATTACCCGGGTATGACCACTCTGTCTTGGGCAGGCTGGGATCTCTGGAGCACTTCAGAGCTGGAAGGGATTGAGGGTCTCAGGAAAAGCCCAGTGGCTGGTGGGTTAGGAGGTCCTCTAGGAGCCAGTGACATTTCCCTGGGTGTCAAAGTGGCCGTGGAGGCTGTAGACACAAGGTGCCAGTCATCCGAAGCTGTGTGGGCAAGAGCACTGAAAGGTCCCCGTCCCAGCTCTGGGGTTGGGTTGGAATGAATGGGACGAGCTCCTGCCAGGAGCCTTCAGGGAGGTGGACGTCTCCTAGAGCTCTATCCAGCATGCAGCAGCTGCTAGCCACCCAGATTTAAATCTAAGTTATAACTTAGGACAGAACATAAAATACAGTCCTTTAATTGCACTAACACATTGCCAGTAGTAATTGTCATGTGTACTCTAATGTGTACAGTGGTCACCACAGTGGACGGTGTAGACTTCAGACATGTCCGTCATCAGGAAAGCTCTGTGGGCTTGCTCTGAGGTGGACCGTCAGGTGATTGAGGGTCTGGGGGAAGAGCACTGAAGGAGAGAGAGAGCATCAGGCAGTTCATTGGTAAGACCAGTTGATAGGGAAGGTCTCCCTGAGCACGTGGAGGGTCAGTAGGGCAGAGGTCTTGGGGTGGCCCTGTGTTCACTGCTGGAGGGGCATCAAGCAGCTGTGTGGTGTGGCCCTGTGTGGCCACTGGTAGAAGCACACAATGCCCGGCCTCACTGTCCCACTCCCTCCTTGCAGCTGCCTGTCCTGTGTCAATGGCTCTTTTCCCTGCCACTGGTGCAAATACCGCCACGTGTGCACACACAATGCCGCCGACTGCGCCTTCCTGGAGGGTCGTGTCAATGTGTCTGAGGTAAAGCTATTGGATGGGGCAGGGCTTTAGGGTATAGCAGAGCCACATGCTCTCTGTAGGTGGTCCTGGGAGAGCTCCCACGGGTAGCTGAGATGCCACCCAAAAGGTCTGTGAGGTTGGGGACGTCATTCATGGCTATCTTGGTCTGAGGCCAGCCAGTGGCATTGTTGGTGGTTACTGGGTCTTTTTTATGACCTTTAGGGGAGGCACAGAAGCCTCAAGCCAATGGTCCCTCCTGGGTGTGGGTCCTGCTGGCCATGGGGCACTCGGGGGCTTTAGCTATCCTAGGCTTCTCTGGACAGTCCTGGGACAGAGGAAATGCAGCAAGCCCTGGCCCTGCTGTGGGCCTGCCTGAACAGAGCCTCCCCTGTCACCCCGCACCGTCACCCTCTGGACCTCTGTTGCCCGTCACAGGATAAGATGGCAATGGGGGCAGGTTGAGAACGGGCAGGGACTAAGGGCATCTGGGGTGGCAGTGTCCGTGAGAGTGGGTGCTGTTAGGGCCAGGGACGTAGGAGGTGGGCGGTGGGCTTTCCTCGGAGTTTGGCCTGTGTCGGGAGCTGTGGTGTCCTGGGTAGCAGGAAGCTAGTCGTGCTGACCCCTGTGGGGTCAGTGACCCTGGGGTCTGGGAACCTCAGGAGGGCTGTGGTGGCCTTGATGGCAGGGGAAGTAGAGCAGCAAGTGCAGACCTGGCCTGGGAGTCTGCCCATGCAGGGCTGAGGGAGCAGTTGGGTCCAGGGAGGGCTGTTGGGGGGTGGATTTATTCCACAGATACTCCCTCTTACGCTGTAGTCTCAGTGTTATGGGTACCTCTATGAGAAGTGTAAGATGTCCACAGACTTAACCGATCCATTGTTTGGAAGGACTTGGGCTCCCAGCCCAGGCCTCCACTTCCCATCTCTGGCTTAGGTTTGGCTCCTCTGTGACCACCCCTCACTTAGGAGCATACTGACTCTGGACTTTCTCGGTTCCCCATTGGAAGGAGTCCCCAAGATGGCCACTCCTTGCCCTGTCCCTGTGCTCTCGCATTTGTTTGGGTTGTTTGAAGTGGAAGCCACCAGAGCACGTTAGGAAGGGTGGTGAGGGGCAGCCGGCGCCAGGTCGATGGCTCAGCAGGGCTCCCATGTGAGCACCCCTGAAGCAGAGTCTGCACTCAGTCTGAGCTGGCGCCGGGTCGATGGCTCAGCAGGGCTCCCATGTGAGCACCCCTGAAGCAGAGTCTGCACTCAGTCTGAGCTGGCGCCGGGTCGATGGCTCAGCAGGGCTCCCATGTGAGCACCCCTGAAGCAGAGTCTGCACTCAGTCTGAGCTGGCGCCGGGTCGATGGCTCAGCAGGGCTCCCATGTGGAGCACCCCTGAAGCAGAGTCTGCACTCAGTCTGAGGCGGCCCAGACCTAGGAGCTGGGACTTCCCGCTAGGAATCCTGGGTCTGGCTTCTCCAGGAATGGGAGTGTGGTTAGCGTTTCTACAGCAGTCACGTGCCTTCCCTCCCAGTGGCCTTACCAGGACGACTGACCCTGGTCATGCTGTCCCTAGAAGTGGAGTAGAGGGCAGTCTTCTCGATTCCTCGTCTGGGTAAGCAGAAGTTCTAGGTCAAGCGAGTACAGGTAGAGCTTGGGTCATGTAAGCAGACTCGTGGCCCCTCACTCACTTTCCACTCTCGAGCCAGTGTTTAGACCCAGAGCCCTTTTAATGCAGATGGGTCCCCTCAAGGAGAAGCCCTGGTCTGCTTGGTCTACTGTTCTATACCGCTCATCTTTCTCCCAGCTCGGCCTGGTCTCGGGTCACTCCTGGGGCCTGAAAGGAATGTCACAGCCCTGAGCGGACCTCTCTACATGGCCGAGGCCCCAGCCAGAGCCTGGGCCGGGGTTACAGAGTCTGTACCCCAAGGCTGACAGTGGCGTGGCCTGCTGGGCAGCGGAGATAGTGCCTGTGCAGAGTGGAGGGGTGAGGTAGGGAGCAGTGAGAACAGTTCTGCTGGCCAGGATGAGCCAGGGCTGCTGGGTAGCCCAGGAGGGGCAGCCCAGGTCTGGGAGGCAGCAGGAAGATCTCTGGGCCTGGGGGCTGGGCCGTGCACCCCTTCAGATGGCCACGAGACCCCCGGCCCAGGTGAGGGCCAGTGGTCTTCTGTGCACATCACCGTCACCTGCTTCTCTCGGTAGAGACAAGGAGGCACCCTAGACCCAGGATAAGCGGTCAGCCTGCCTGGTTACACCCTGCTGGCTCTGCTCCCCCAGTGTCCCTTAAAGGCCTCCGCAGAGCCAGGCTTGGGCCCACGCCGTGTTGGGAGATAGCGCAGGCTTTGGGGATTAGGCCTGTTTTCAGCATCTCTATTTAAAAGTCCAGCTCAGTGATACCCCTGAGCCCGCTTCCTGCTGTGGCGGCTGTCGCTGTGCTGCAAGGGAGCGCGGCTGTTGCGTCAGTTTATTGTTGCAGAAGCACTGGCCCCGGGGGCCCGACTGCTTTTCTGCCTGGCTATTTTTACATGCTCCCCGGGCCCTCAGCGGAGCCTATAACCCCAGCATCCCACTATGGCTGCTCCTCTCTCAAGGGCCTTTTCAGCTGTGGGCCAGATGGGGCCCCTTGGTTACTGAACGATGGGCTCCTGGAGCTCTAGACAGGGCACTGTGGGTCCAGAGGGCAGCGTGCCTACCCTGGGGCACAGAATGAGGCCATGCAGGCTGGCAAGTGTAAAACCCAGGCCTCCTGCCTCTGGTCAGACTGGCTGTTTCTTTACGCCCTCAGTCTAATGGTATGTGAAGTGGGCAGACGGATACTTGCCCTGGAGAAGCACGGGTTGTACAGATTGCAGTCTGCCCACAGTCGGGCACACCCTGCTCTGGGCTCAGCCGAAGCACTGTCACCCCCAGGACTGCCCGCAGATCCTGCCCTCCACCCAGATCTATGTGCCCGTGGGTGTGGTGAAGCCCATCACCCTCACCGCCCGGAACCTGCCACAGCCCCAGTCGGGCCAGCGTGGCTACGAGTGCCTCTTCCACATCCCAGGGAGCCCGGCCCGCGTCACGGCCCTGCGCTTCAACAGCACCAGCCTGCAGTGTCAGAACTCCTCGGTAAGGTTGGCGAAAGCTGGCGGGGGGGGGTTGGGGACCCTTTCTGCTGGACTGGGCTGGTCATACTCAGCCTTAGGATCAGGCTTCTGCTCATGAGCAAAAGGACAGGGCACAGTCAGCTGTTCAGAGCTCCCTAGGTGAGTGCTATTCCGTTCAGGTGTACCTGGGTATGCAGGTGGGGCACTGCCCAGAGCCACCCAGATGTTTGGAGGGAGTACATGCCAGATGTGGGAGTGGGCAACTGTGATGTGGCGGGATATACAGACATGGGTTTGCATGGGGTCTTCAGAACATGGGTGAGGAGGCCAGGCAGGTGTGGTGCTTCTGGGAGGGACACGGTCAGGGTGAGGATGAGTGCCCAAGCATTCGGCTCCTTTTATGTCTCCTGTGGGCAGACTCAGAAACTGTTCATAGTGGCTTGTGCGTTTGCGCACTACTGGGCAGGTATTGCCCGAGTGCCGAGAAGCAGCCGCGTTTGGAACCTCGAATCAAATAGGGAGACATTTTAAAAGCCTTCTGTCGGGTCCTGTTAATTTAGTGACAGTGCTCTTTGCAGAGTCAGAATCTTCCCTGGCGGGTCGGAGGGAGTGGCGTTCTGAGAGGCCCTCGTCCAGCTCTTTCTGTGGCCTCCAGCAGGCCTCGCTTCCCATCTGCCCAGGAGGAATGTGGCCTGTAGTAGCTGAGGCCCTGTTGGTGGTGGCGCCTCTGGGTCCTCTGTAAGGCCTGCCTTTGGCCCCGACTCTTAAATCCCGGAAGGGCCTGAGGCAGAGCTGTGGACCCCTGCCAGTGGTGATGGCCCTTTGGCCGACCTCTCCTGTTTCCCAGCAGGGTGGGCTGGGGTTTGGGGTTCGTAGCAGGCTCCTGGAGGCAGGTCAGCCAACTGAGTGGCGCTTGAGTTCCTTGTACCCTTCTGCCTGTCCTGTCACTTCTCTCCTCCTCGCTGTATCACTGACCTCGCTGGCCACACCTTCACCTGCGTCTCCATGGCTCCCTGGCCCGGCTGTGTCCCCCCTCTCCTTTCTGTCTGTGTGTCTGTTATTTCCCTGTGGCTGCCCCATCCCGCAGCTCTGTCACCTCTTCCCCTGCACTCCTCGTCCCCTCCCCTCTGGCTCTCCCCTCTCACCGGGCCCATGTTGATCGTGACTACAGCCATTTGTAAAGGGAAACGGAGTATCTGGAAACGTGATAGGCTTCTGCAGATAGAATGGTGGTGATCTGCCCTGGGACGGAGTGCAGGACCTCAGCTACAGAGAGTGGGCTGGGCCGGAAGTGCTGGGCCTGGGCTCTTGCAGATCCTGGGGGCAGACAGGGTCGGGTCTCACCTGATAGAGCTTTTTGCGCCCCTATGCCCAGGACACAGGGCCACACAGCTTGCAACTCAAGGCAGTCCCAACGTAGGGATTACTGAGCATGTTTGGCACACATAGAAATGGAGATTCAGCCTGACCAGGCGGTGGCGCAGTGGATGGAGTGTCGGACTGGGACGCAGAGGACCCAGGTTTGAAACCCCAAGGTTGCTGGCTTGAGCCCAAGGTCGCTGGCTTGAGCAAGGGGTCACTTGCTCTGCTGTAGCCCCCCGGTCAAGGCACATATGAGAACGCAATCAATGAACAACTAAGGGACTGCAGCAAAGAATTGATGCTTCTCATTTCTCTCCTTTCCTATCTGTGTGTCCCTATCTGTTCCTCTGACTCTGTCTCTGTCAAAAAAAAAGAAGAAATGGAGATTCACAAAGCATTCCTGCCAGGCATCCCTGGGTGCCTGACTCCAGGAGTAGTAGAGGGGTAGGGAGGTCCGCCTGGAGGGTGTGCCTCAGGTGCTGCTGAGGACAGAGGCTTGGCTGGAGGGCAGGGACCATGGCCACCAGGAAGGAAGACCTGGGGTTGGGGCTTGGAGGGTGAGCTGGGCTTGGCAGGAGGCTCAGCGCCCCAGGTTGGCTGGTGCGCAGATGCTTCTGTTGGGTACCCAGCTCTAGATTGGAAACACCAGTCTGAATAGGCAGAGCCCCCACACCCTGCCGCGCCCAGCTCCCGGCCAGCATCCAGTCTCGGAGAGGGCCAGGAGAGGGACGCGGGCCCGAACCTGGGCCCCGGGGTGCTGGCCTGACTGCTCTGCATGCTGCCCGCAGTATTCTTACGAGGGCAATGACATCAGCGACCTGCCTGTGAACCTGTCGGTTGTGTGGAACGGCAACTTCATCATCGATAACCCTCAGAACATCCAGGGTGAGCCCTGTGGGTGGCCCCCGGGGGCGGGGCTGTGGCCGGACTGAGCTGACCACGTTTCCCCCTGCAGCCCACCTCTACAAGTGCCCAGCCCTGCGAGAGAGCTGCGGCCTCTGCCTCAAGGCCGACCCTCGCTTCGAGTGTGGCTGGTGCGTGGCCGAGCGGCGCTGCTCCCTGCGCCCGCACTGCCCCGCTGACTCGCCCACTGCCTGGATGCACGCCCGCCATGGCAGCAGCCGCTGCACCGACCCCAAGATCCTCAAGGTAGGTGGGCCTCCTGGGCCACTGAGGGGGGTGGAGCTCTTCCCGCCCAGCCGCCTTCCCTGGGCAGCCCTGGCTGGCCTCCCAGCCCCTGTCCCCCCACAGCTGTTCCCAGAGACCGGCCCACGGCAAGGAGGCACGAGGCTCACAATCACGGGCGAGAACCTGGGCCTGCGCTTCGAGGACGTGCGGCTGGGCGTGCGCGTGGGCAAGGTGCTGTGCAGCCCCGTGGAGAGCGAGTACATCAGTGCTGAGCAGTAAGTGCCGCCCGGGGCGGGGGGCTCACCAGGCGGGACCCACAGCCTGCTGACACCCCTGGTGTCCCGCAGGATTGTCTGTGAGATCGGGAACGCCAGCACGGTGCGGGCCCACGACGCCCTGGTGGAGGTGTGTGTGCGGGACTGCTCCCCCCACTTCCGGGCTCTGTCGCCCAAGCGCTTCACCTTTGTGGTAAGCCCCGCCCGCCCAGCCCAGATCCCTCTCCTCTCATGAGGCCTCAGGGGCTGCGAAGCTCTCTCTGCAGGAGCTGGCCCAGCCCAAAGGCCACCTCAAGAGAGGGGCTCTTTATCCTGTGTGCGCCCCCTCATGCAGCAACATCTTAACTCCTGGTCGCTACCTCCTCTCCTCGGCTCTGGGGCATGACTGCAGGCTCTGCTGTGCACTCGGAGCCCTGCCTAGGGGCTGTCTGAGAGCCCAGGAGCACAGGGCCTGGGCAAGGCTGGAGGTGCAAGCGGGCCTCGGGGCCGAGGGATAAGTGTCCTGGTGCTCCTGCGAGTTCCTTCTTCCCGCAGACTCCGACCTTCTATCGTGTGAGCCCTGCTCGGGGGCCTCTTTCAGGGGGCACCTGGATTGGCATCGAGGGCAGCCACCTAAATGCAGGCAGTGACGTGTCCGTGTCTGTTGGCGGCCGGCCCTGCTCTTTCTCCTGGTAAGGGGGTGTGGATGGGGGTGTGGATGGGCTTGGGGTTGGGGTTGGCCCACTTTCCCCTTAGTGGTTGGTTCATATGGCTGCATGTCCCCCTCTGTTGCCTGGGAAACGGGGGAACATGGAGAGCCTGGCCAGCGTGATCACTATGGAAACCGGTGGTGAGAGACAGCCTACCTCAAGGTGGGAAGGACAGATGGGCAGGGCTGGCAGGTGGTGAGGGCCTGGGCCCAAGGTGTAGGCCTAATCACCCTGTCCTGGGGTTGAGGGATCCCTTGGGAATATAATAAGTAATTGTAAAAAAAAATTTAAAGAAAAGAATGCTAACAAAAGCCCTGAGGCTTGAAGTGGATAATTTTAGATTAGGGTTGATAATGGAGCGGCCCTTTAAATATTTTCCTGTGGTAATTATCCATTATCAGACTAATTACTGGTGTTTGCAGCCTTGCTGCGCTCACAGGCCTGGTGGCTGCAGGCCTCCCAGCTGTGGAGGAAGAGCTGAGGAGGGGGACCCAGGTGCAGGCAGTGGCTAGTGGCCTTCCCAGGGGTGGCCCAGCTCCCCTGCTCTGTCCAGCTCCTTCTGCCTACACGTGGTCCCGGCCCAGGCTTAGCCTCACGTTTGGCACTCTGCCCCTCCTGGCACCGGAAGCCACAGGCTGCGTGGAGGCAGCACACAGTAGGTGGGAAGGTCAGGGTCCCCCAGGCTCTGGGCTGCTGCACGGCCCCCCTGAGGCCCCCTTGAGCTCCCTTCCTACCCAACTGGCCTGCTCGCGGTGCCTGCCTAGGCTGGGTTCTTCAAGGTCAGGCACGGTCATGACTGGTAACCTGGAGAGTGAGTGAGGCAGTCAGGATTGCTCCTCAGCTGGGGGGTCAGTCGGGTAGGGCCTCAGATGCCAAGCAGGGCAGTTCAGAAGGAGAGAGCCTGACTAGGGCCCAAGGTGGGCAGATAAGCATGTGGCCCCTCAGGGGCTGATGGGAAAGTGGCTTTGACAGTCACCAATCACCTGGAGGCAGGCACTGGTCGGCCCTGTTTTATAAGTGGGCAGGTAACGCCTGGGGAGTGACTTGCCCACACACTTGTTTGGGATGGAGCCTAGAAGCTTAGCCCACCGGGGAGGTGAGCTGCAGCCCCATGTCCTCACTGTCCCACCTGCTCCCTCCAGGAGGAATTCCCGGGAGATCCGGTGCCTGACACCCCCTGGGCAGAACCCTGGCAGCGCCCCCATCATCATCAATATCAACCGCGCGCAGCTCACCAACCCCGAGGTGAAGTACAACTACACTGAGGACCCCACCATCCTGAAGATCGACCCCGAGTGGAGCATCAACAGGTGGGGCTGCCCGCCACGCTGAGCCCCAGCTGTTCCCTCCGCCCTGTGCGAGGCTGCCCCGGTCTCCTACGGGGCTCCCCTCTCCCTCTGTGTGCTCCCGCCACCTGGCTGTGCAATGCTGCCCAGGACGGGCTCTCCTACGGGGCTCCCCTCTCCCTCTGTGTGCTCCCGCCACCTGAGCTGTGCAATGCTGCCCAGGTCTCCTACGGGGCTCTCCTACGGGGCTCCCCTCTCCCTCTGTGTGCTCCCGCCACCTGGCTGTGTGGTGCTGCCCAGGTCTCCTACGGGGCTCCCCTCTCCCTCTGTGTGCTCCCGCCACCTGGCTGTGCGAGGCTGCCCCGGTCTCCTACGGGGCTCTGCTCTCCCTCTGTGTGCTCCCGCCACCTGGCTGTGTGATGCTGCCCAGGACGGGCTCTCCTACGGGGCTCCGCTCTCCCTCTGTGTGCTCCCGCCACCTGAGCTGTGTGGTGCTGCCCAGGACGGGCTCTCCTACGGGGCTCCGCTCTCCCTCTGTGTGCTCCCGCCACCTGAGCTGTGCGGGGCTGCCCAGGTCTCCTACGGGGCTCTGCTCTCCCTCTGTGTGCTCCCGCCACCTGAGCTGTGTGATGCTGCCCAGGACGGGCTCTCCTACGGGGCTCCGCTCTCCCTCTGTGTGCTCCCGCCACCTGAGCTGTGTGATGCTGCCCAGGACTCCTACGGGGCTCTGCTCTCCCTCTGTGTGCTCCCGCCACCTGGCTGTGCGATGCTGCCCAGGTCTCCTACGGGGCTCTGCTCTCCCTCTGTGTGCTCCCGCCACCTGGCTGTGCAATGCTGCCCAGGTCTCCTACGGGGCTCCCCTCTCCCTCTGTGTGCTCCCGCCACCTGAGCTGTGCGAGGCTGCCCAGGTCTCCTACGGGGCTCCCCTCTCCCTCTGTGTGCTCCCGCCACCTGGCTGTGCGGTGCTGCCCAGGTCTCCTACGGGGCTCCCCTCTCCCTCTGTGTGCTCCCGCCACCTGGCTGTGTGATGCTGCCCAGGTCTCCTACGGGGCTCTCCTCTCCCTCTGTGTGCTCCCGCCACCTGAGCTGTGCGATGCTGCCCAGGTCTCCTACGGGGCTCTCCTCTCCCTCTGTGTGCTCCCGCCACCTGAGCTGTGCGATGCTGCCCAGGTCTCCTACGGGGCTCTCCTCTCCCTCTGTGTGCTCCCGCCACCTGAGCTGTGCGGGGCTGCCCAGGTCTCCTATGGGGCTCTGCTCTCCCTCTGTGTGCTCCCGCCACCTGGCTGTGCGAGGCTGCCCAGGTCTTGTACGGGGCTCTGCTCTCCCTCTGTGTGCTCCTGCCACCTGGCTGTGCAATGCTGCCCAGGTCTCCTACGGGGTTCTGCTCTCCCTCTGTGTGCTCCCGCCACCTGGCTGTGCGAGGCTGCCCAGGTCTCCTAGGGGCTCTCCTCTCCCTCTGTGTGCTCCCGCCACCTGGCTGTGGTGTGTTTGGAGGAACCAGCTGAATTTCGGGTGGGTTTCCTGACTCAGAGCCGAGCAGAGGTGGGCAGACCTCCCTGTGCTGCCCGGTCTGTCTCTGTGGGTGGGCGTAGACTCACAGAGTTGGAGCCTGGTGTAGTCCTCTGCTCTAGATGGAGCAACCTGGAAAATCAGTTGAGCAGAAATCCCTCTAAGCTCTGGTTCTGCACTCTTAAAAAAAACCAGCCAGAACCCAAAGATAAGCTATCTGAGCCACACACTCAGGATGAAGACTGATGATGGACCACTGTCCTCTCCAAGATGTGGTTGCTGTAATCTGAGTTCTGGTGCTAAGAGATTGTAACCTGTCTATGTTTTCTGGGAAGCTGGGTGGGGTGTCAGGCCCCAGCTGAGCTGGGCTAAGTCAGGGAGCTTTGCTCAATGATACCTCACCCCCTCATCTTCTAGTGGAGGGACCCTCCTCACAGTCACAGGCACCAACCTGGCCACCATCCGAGAACCCCGCATCCGGGCCAAGTATGGAGGTGTCGAGAGGGAGAACGTGAGTCCTTTCATCCCCCCCCCAATGCAGCCCCAGGCAGAGAAGCCAGCCAGTCCTGGCCTCTGGGTGTGTGTATGTGGCCGCAGCCCCTTGGCCCTGCCAGGACCGGGCTCTGTGTGCAGAACAGCTGGTCCAGCATCCTCACACCTGTGTCCCCAGAGCTGCTTGGTGTACAACGACACCACCATGGTGTGCCGGGCCCCATCGGTGGACAACCCTACCCGTAGCCCGCCTGAGCTGGGAGAGCGTCCCGAGGAGCTGGGCTTTGTCATGGACGACGTGCGCACCCTGCTTGTGCTCAACTCCTCCTCCTTCCTCTATTTTCCCGACCCCGTACTGGAGCCGCTAAGCCCCACAGGCCTCCTGGAGCTGAAGCCCAGCTCCCCACTCATCCTCAAGGTGCGCCTCAGCCGGTGGGCAGGGGTGCATGTGGGAGGCAGCCGGGTGGGGGTACAGGCGAGGCAGCAGGGCCAATGAGGCTCTGGCTCACTCCCTTCTGCCGGAATCTCCTGCCGTAGGGCCGGAACCTCCTGCCACCGGTGCCCGGCAACTTGAGGCTCAACTACACGGTGCTCATTGGCTCCACCCCCTGCGCCCTCACTGTGTCGGAGACGCAGCTGCTCTGTGAGTCACCCAACCTCACGGGGCAGCACAAGGTCACGGTACGTCCATGGTCAGGAGATCTGTGCCTTGGCCTCGGCCCCGGTCTGCTGAGTCCTCCCTGCCTTTGATCTGCTGACCCAGTCCTACCCAGTAGCCCCAACTCTGTGACTGAGCCCCAGACTGGCCTCCTGCCCAGAGGGAGGCAAGCTCCAATGCGAGTATCGACCTGGCCCTCACCCAGCCCGTGTGCCCCCTGGCGGGCCTGGTACCTTCCTGGGTCCCCAGTGTGTCCTTCCTTGCTGAGCAGTCCAGGCCAGGAGGCTCTGATTGGGCATGTCACCTTCTGAGCAGCCTGCACCCCATCCCCAGGTTCGGGCTGGTGGCTTCGAGTTCTCGCCAGGCATGCTGCAAGTGTACTCGGACAGCCTGCTGACCCTGCCTGCCATCGTGGGCATCGGCGGGGGTGGAGGCCTCCTGCTGCTGGTCATCGTGGTCGTGCTCATTGCCTACAAGCGCAAGTCACGGGATGCTGACCGCACCCTCAAGCGGCTGCAGCTCCAGATGGACAACCTGGAGTCCCGTGTGGCCCTTGAATGCAAGGAAGGTCTGTTGGGGCTGTGGGCACGGGCAACATGGGGGTCCTAGGGGGGCGCTGCTATCTCTGACCCAGAGCCCATCAGACTTGCTGCCTCCACTCAGTTAACAACCATCCCGAGGCCTCACTGTGCTGGCCTTGGTCCCAGCAAGGTAGGCAGAGGCCGGACTGGCCCAGGGCCGGGCGGGCACAGCTTCTGTGGGGTGTTACTTACAACACAGACCTGTTAGCCAGAGAGTCCGCCTCTGAGCCCCAGCTGGGACCTGGATGGATGCGTAACCATTCTGTGCCTCGGTTCCTATGGGTAGGATGGGCATCCTGCTGGTGCCTCTGCTGCTGGTGCTTTGCGGACCCAGATGGCCTGTGCAGCCTGCAAGCAGTGCCGTGTGCACACTCGCAAGCAGTGCCGTGTGCACACCGCACCAGCGTGGTGCCTCTAGGCGTGTGGCCAGGCGTGTGTTGAGGAGTGGGGCCTTTTCTCTACCCCTTGGCCTGGGCTGACCCTGACCGGGGCTGGCCTTTGTCCTTGAAGAGTCCTCTCAGGGGATCAGGCTGCGGCCCGTCCTCTGAGGATGGCCCGTGTGTGTGACCCCTGGGGTGTGAGTGGCAGAAGCCAGCGCTGGTTGGCTTCTGCAGGGAAAGTGCAGGGTATGCTGGCTTCGGGTGTGAGCCTGTCAGGAGTCCCTTCACCTTGGAGCTCCTCTCTCCCTGTGGTGACAGGATGGCCACAGTGGACAAGCTCGGTTTCCCCGCTGTGCCCGACTCCGGCCAATTCCTGATGTCACACCTGGTCACATGCCCCGCAAGCCTGTGCCCCTGAAGCCCTTGACAGAAAGTGGGTGGACCCCAAAGGCAGGTGAAGGTGGTCTAGAGAGTGGGATGGGTTCTGCAAGCAGAGGCCACAGATGGCAGAAGTGGGCGAGCAGTGGGCTTGGGGTAAGCAGCCTGGAACAGAGGGCATCCCAGGGGCTGCTGGTCTCCGCCTGATGGGACACAGGGAGTCCGGTTTGCCCAAGGCCCCGTCTCATCTGTGCCAGAACTGAGGGCACTGCTGCTGGCTGGCCCGGGGGACTGAGTGCTGGTAGCAGGGAGGTGGGGCTGGGGCTTGGAGCCGTGAGCTGCAGTGGCCACTGGCGGGTTGGGTTCAGCTCCCGCGCGTGTGGGCTCGAGGCAGCAGAAGGGAGCCTTGGCCCCTGGTGGCTGGCGTCCCCGACTGAGTATGGGACGGTGCCTCAGGGCCGAGTCCCCAGCGACAGGGCAGCCTGGGCAGCCCCACCCACTCACGGTCCTGGGCTCTCTCTTCACGTCTCTGAGCCTCATCTGAGGAGTCTGGGGCTGCTGTGGGGGAGAACAGAGAGGCACTGCTGATGATAACAGTTACGGGGTGTTTTGGGGGTCCGAGGTGCACCCTTGAGCATTTTGCAGATATTGATTAGTGAACGGTCCCAGTTCTGGAAGACAGACACTAGTAGTATTCCTGGCTTTGAGTGAGGAAGGGGAGCTAAGTGGCAGGGTCGGATTTGAACCGCTGCATAAGGACCTCGTGGCATCAGGTTGTTAAAACTCCAGTGGTACCAGGTTGTCTGTTTGCTGAGTACTCTGCCTGTCCCAGGAGCTCCCTCGTTCCCGGCCAATGCTGCCTGCCCACGGGCAGTCCTGCCGGGACACTGGCAGGTGTGCAGGGACTGGAGGGCAGTCTTGCAGGCAGGGACCCGCACTGCAGCACGCGGTGTGCGCGAAGCCTTGCTCTGCAGCACCTGCAGGGACAGCGGCTCTGGGCACTCCAGGGCCATCAGGTAGAGAGAAGCAGGAGCCCAGCAGCCGCTGGAGAGACGAAAGCCTGGCTCTCCGTGAAAGCTGCCGACCATTGCCCAGAGCCGCCAGGCACTCCTCTGGCTCCTGATGACAGCTCGCCCCCTGGGCTGCTGCAGGGTCAGCACCTCCCACTTCTGGAAGCTTCTGTGAGGGCCTGCCCTGCTGCCTTTGTGTCTGAGGAGGCAGAGCCGCCTGCGGTGGGCGGGCCGTGCACAGGGCTGCTGGCCTGAGCTGTGTATCTGGTGGCAGGCCGTGTGGAGGCCGGGGGCTTGCACAGCGCCTGGGTCCTGGCGCCTCTGCCCCTCTGCCACCCATTGGCTCCCTCACCTGGATATGCCCCTACTCTCCCGAGGTGGCTGAGTCCAGGGGAGCCAGGGCAGCCCCTCAAGTGGTGGAAGCATTGGAACCCCTAGTTACTATTCCCGCAAATCCCAGGGTGAGGATTGGGGACCCCTCAGGGCCTACACCTGGCCCGGTACCTTCTCTGCTCTTGTCTTGGCTAATACTGTGACAGCCTAGGGAGGTAAGGGGTTTTATCTGTGTTGGGACTATGGAAACTGAGTCACAGGAAGTGCAGTGGTTTCCTAAGCCTGCCCAGCCAGTGAGCGAGAGAGCCAGGGTTCGAGCCTGGCCCTGTGTGGGTGGGGGAGCTTGGGGCACAGCCTTGACACCTGGTCTGGCCACAGCCTTTGCAGAGCTGCAGACGGACATCCATGAGCTGACCAATGACCTGGACGGCGCTGGCATCCCCTTCCTTGACTACAGGACATATGCCATGCGGGTGCTCTTCCCTGGGATTGAGGACCACCCCGTGCTCAAGGAGATGGAGGTGGGCTGCTGGCCGGGCTCATCCCACATCTGCCTGAGGGGCCCCTGGAGTGCTGGAGGGCAGCTGAGGGTCCTGAGGCGTGGCTCGAGCCTGCAGGGCGGGGAGCTGGGGAGCGAGAAGGAGGGCAGCTGAGGGTCCTGAGGCGTGGCTCGAGCCTGCAGGGCGGGGAGCTGGGGAGCGAGAAGGAGGGCAGCTGAGGGTCCTGAGGTGTGGCTTGAGCCTGCAGGGCGGGGAGCTGGGGAGTGAGAAGGAAGGGCTGGCGTGGGGGGGGTGGGGGACACATTTCCCCAAACCACCCCTGTGGCTTTGCTACTTGGGGTCACCTCCATTTTGTGGGGCCTTCTAGTCCACCTCATACCCCTTACAGATCACCTGGCTGGCCTCCTGGGTGCTGGACCTCACTGGGTCGGGCCCTGGCCTATCTGCTGGGAAGTGTGCATGCCAGCTGGCATTCTTGTGGCTGTCTGGTGTGGGAGCCCGGGGCTGAGGCAGCACCGAGTCCCTCAGAGGGCCGAGCTTTTCTCTGAAGATGCTGGCAGGTCCCAGGCTGTCAGTACAGCACATCGGCTAGAGGCCTCCAGGGCAGGCTGGAGCCCAGGGTCCAGCCCGGAGTCTCCAGGGCTCTGCAGTTGGCTCTGTTCTCCCTCTAGCTGAGGGCAGCCCGTCTCTGCACAGCTCACGTGTCGGAGGGCCTGCTCCCCAGTGCGGGTCCACTGGCGGGGCGTCTCCCCAGACTGAATCTGACAGGGTTTCCCTGTCCCTCTGGCTTAGGCCCAGGGCATTCCTGGGACTGTTGCCACATTGGGGGCTCCACGTCCTCCTCCTGTTGGGTCTCCTGGCATTGCCATCTGCTGTGTCGGCCCAGCTGCTGCCTTGCTGTGACTGCATGTTCCACCTGGGACTTGTTACTGTGTGTGGGCCAGGAGACAGGTGTTACCGGTGGTCTCTGGCACAGCCTGGTAGCAAACCTCCTTCCTGACAAGCCTTGGTGCAGATGAGAGAGAGAACAGGAGCCCTGGAGCCATCGTGCTGTGTGGCCCTGGATCGGCCTCTTTCCTGCCCGTCAGGCATCTTCTGTGAAGTGGGAGGGTGGTTTCTGTGTGGACGGCTGTGGCAAGAACAGAGTGACCCTGTGGACGCACACGCACTCCTGGAGCCCAGCAGGCGGGCTGCTGGGTCGGGCTCCTGAGCTGGTCGAGCGGGCCACAGGAGGTACCACTCCTACAGAGGGCGCAGGGGCCTTCCTTCTGCACCCGTCACTGACGCCGGCACGCCTGCTCTCTGCCTGCAGTGGGCTTCTCAGGCAGCCGGCCTGTGTCTGTTCTGCTGAGGACAGTTGAGGCCTGGACACCTGTCAGGGTGATCTGTCACCCGCCTGTGAGGCCTGCTCTCTGGCCCTGCCCGGCCCCATACGCCTGGCCTGGACAGCCCCTGGCCAGGAGGCCTCCCTGCTCATGGCGGGGCTGCGTTCTCTGCTGTGGGTTTGAGCAGCTCCTGTCTTCCCCAGGTGCAGGCCAATGTGGAGAAATCACTGACACTGTTCGGGCAGCTGCTGACCAAGAAGCACTTCCTGCTGACCTTCATCCGCACGCTGGAGGCCCAGCGCAGCTTCTCCATGCGGGACCGTGGGAACGTGGCCTCGCTCATCATGACGGCTCTGCAGGGCGAGATGGAGTACGCCACGGGCGTGCTCAAGCAGCTCTTGTCTGACCTCATTGAGAAGAACCTGGAGAGCAAGAACCACCCCAAGCTGCTGCTGCGGCGGTGAGCCCTCGGGTGCTCGCCCTGGGGACACCACCGTGTGGATCTGGGGGGCGTTTCAGCCTCCTCTGGTCAGATACTGGCCGTGGGGGCCGGGCGTGTCGGCGTGGGCTCCACCCTGTGGCCATCAGTGCCATGCCTGAGTTACGCTCAGAGTTCTGTTCTGGGGTTACGGGCTGGGGTCTGTCCTACAGCTCCCTAGCCACCCCGTGCCCATGGGTGTCATTCAGCCTGATCTTTAGTGCCGTGGGAAGGGGCGGGGCATGTGGGGTGGGCCCGGCGGCGGGAGTTATGTCACCTTGGCCCATGTCTGTCTGCAGGACCGAGTCAGTGGCAGAGAAGATGCTGACCAACTGGTTTACCTTCCTTTTGTACAAATTCCTCAAGGTAGGTGGGCTGGAGGAGAGACCGTCAGGAGGGTGTGGGGACAGATGAATGGATGTGAGGGCAGAGGAGACCAGCGATAAACAGCCCCAGCTTCAGCCCAGAGTGGCTCGGCGTGGACTCCCAAAGATATGCACCCATTGGCCCCTTTCCTGACGCTCCATGAGACTCTCCAGGCCTCACCCAGCTGCTGGGGCAGGAGGAGGTGCCCCAGCTCCGAGGCGAGCTGTCGGGCCCTGCGGCCAGCAGGTGGAGGAGCTGGAGCTGGAGACAGGCCCAGCCTCTGTGCTGCGCCCATGGCCTGGAGCTGAGGGTGAGGGGCACAGCTTGGCGGATGCCTCCATGTGTCTAGCTCAGCACTGAGCCAGCCGGGGGAGACATCTGAGGGCTGCCGCTGGCTCTTGTTTTGGAAGCAGTTGTGCAGACAAGCCTCTGCTCAGGCTCGGGAAAACCCCCCGTCTAGGGAGAATCCCACAGGCCCCGACCTGTGGCCGTCCTCAGGCGGGAGCCAAGGTGCAGACTGCAGCTCCGGGCTAGTCGTGGGTCAGGTGGATCCTGTCTGGTTGCACTTAGAAATGAGAGAGGTTTGCTTTCCCTTGAAATCCGAAGGCTTGACATGATCTTATATGGTAAGAGTGATGGGGCCCCCGGTCCAAGCCCGGGTGCATTCATGCATGCCTCTGCCTCATTTCTCCGACCTCTGTAGACGCTCTGCGGACGGACTGCGTGTTGGGCAGTGGAGCCTGGTGGCCTAAATCCCCGTGGTTGCTTCATAGCCACGGACCTCTGTGCCCTTTCCTTAATGAATGGGGACGCCCAAGAGGCCCTGCAGCCCTCCACGCAGAATGCTGCTGGGCTCAGGTCGCTGTGGCTGACGGGCCCAGAGCAGAGTTCTGCCTGGCTAGGGAGAGGGGTAAATGGGAGTCAGGACATGTGAGAAAGGGGCAGACATCAGGGGGAGGGGGAGGTTGGAGCAGGGAAGGAAGGGGAGGAGTTAGGAAGGCAGAAAGAGCAACAGCTCTGAGGCGACCATGAGCTGCAGTGCGGGGCAGGGGAGACAGGCTGGGGAAGGCTCACCTGGGACAGTCCGGGCCTGTGGAGAGTGGCCAGTAAATCCTAGGTTCTTGTTATGCTGAGATGGGAGCCAGTAACGCAAACTTGTGCATTTCCTGTAAAATTCTGTGAGACTGTGCTATATTTACATGCTCATGAAATTGCACTCTGGAAGCCAGGAGAAGCAAGGTTCAGAGCGGAGTTTCTCAACTGCTGGTCTGTGGACCGGTCCACTGGAACTTTCACGCCGGTTCACAAGGGAGTTAACCACCCTGATGTTGTATGAAGATTATAGACCCAACAATCTTAAGCATATGCTCAAGGTGATTTCTGCCTTAGTGGTCCCCAAAATAATTCTTTTAGTTTCACCAGTCCCCAGTGTAGGAAGGTTGAAAACCCCTGGTTAGAGAGAACACGGACCACTGGGTCGAGCTCTTAGCTGCATCGGCCCCTGTGCGCTCCCGAGTCCACAGGCAGAGAGGGGACTCGGCGTGGTAGGCGCAGTCTGGGGACCTGGGTGGCGTGTGTGCTGTGTGTAACGCTGGGGGCCAGGACAGGCTAGTGGGGCCAGGCCAGGGTGTCGTAGGCAGAGTCCTGAGTGGGCACTGCTGTCAGAGCTGGGCTCTGCACTCAGGGGCAGGGCCTCTTCATGGAGGGTTGGCTAGGGCAGCGGATGGAGGCAGAGGGAGACCGGGCCTGGCCAGGGTGTCGTAGGCAGAGTCCTGAGTGGGCACTGCTGTCAGAGCTGTGCTCTGCGCTCAGGGGCAGGGCCTCTTCATGGAGGGTTGGCTAGGGCAGTGGGTGGAGGGAGAGGGAGACCAGGCCTGGCCAGGGTGTCGTAGGCAGAGTCCTGAGTGGGCACTGCTGTCAGAGCTGTGCTCTGGGCTCAGGGGCAGGGCCTCTTCATGGAGGGTTGGCTAGGGCAGCGGATGGAGGCAGAGGGAGACCGGGCCTGGCCAAGGGACCGGGAAGGAGGGACAAAGGGAGGCAGGGCAGAGTTTTGGGGAGTTCCAGGCCCAGCTTACTGGCCTACCCTCATTTTCCCCAGTGGGATTCCACTGAGGAAGCCGAGCCGGGCCAGGTGTGTGTCGCTCTGCTCGGAGCCCTCCCCTATTCCCAGATAAAGTTTGCCCCTCACGATACGGATGAGCAAGCATGCTGGGCAGGAGGGATGGGCCCAGGGCCATTCGGTGGAGGTGACCACGCTGACGTTGCCTGGTCACACCCCCTGCAGGAGGGGTGCCTGAGACTGGCCCAGGCTGCTCCTGTCCACGTGAGCTGGCCACTGTCTTTTTTGTACCACACCCTGTTTGGGATTTTTCAAGGTAAGCAGTCCTCTGCATCTGCAGCTTCTACATCCCTGGATGCAGCCAACCCCTAATCAAAAATATTCAGGAGCCTGACCAGGCAGTGGCACAGTGGATAGAGCGTTGGATTGGGGCGCAGAGGACCCAGGTGTGAAACCCCAGGGTCGCCAGCTTGAGCACGGGCTCATCTGGTTTGAGCAAGGCTCACCAGCTTGAGCCTAAGGTCGCTGGCTTGAGCAAAGGGTCACTCGGTCCACTGTGGTCTCCCCCAGTCAAGGCAAATATGAAAAGCAATCAGTGAACGACTAAGGTGCTGCAACAAAGAATTGATGCTTCTCATCTCCCTTCTTGTCTGTCTGTCCCTATCTGTCCCTCTCTCTGTCTCTCTCACACACAAAAAAAAATATTCAGGAAAAAAGATGTTATATTGTGATTGACATGTTACTCCGTAGTTAGGCCTATGATGGTTGTGTCTGATCTGAACATGTATAGACTTTTTTCTTTTCATTATTCCCTAAGCAATATAGTGTAACAACTGTTTATACAACATTTATTTATTTATTTGTTTATTTTTCTTTTTCTAAATGAGAGGAGGTGTGGAGATAGAGAGACAGACTCCTGCTGTGCCCCAACTGGGATTCACCCTGCAAGCCCACTGGGGGGGACGATGCTCTGCCCATCTGGGACCATGTTTCCAGCTGAGCTGTTTTTAGCACCTGAGGCAGCTCCACAGAGCCATCCTCAGCACCCGGACCTAGTGCACTCGAACCAGTTGAGCCATGGCTGCGGGAGGGGAAAAGAGAGAGAGAGGGAGAGAAGGGGATGGGGAGGGGCGGAAGAGCAGATGGTCACTTCTCCTGTGTGCCCTGACTGGGAATTGAAACCACTAATGCTCTACCACTTAACCGACCAGCCAGGGTATTTACATAGTATTTAAATTGTATTATGTGTTAGAAGTAACCTATGATGATTTAAAGCAAACGAGCAATGTCTGTAGGTTATATGCAGACACTATGTGACTTTATATTAGGGACTTGAGCATCAGCCCAGTCCTGGAACCATGACTGGTACTGAGGGACGACTGCACTGTATAATTTTTTTTTCAGTTTTATTAAGAAATAATTATATTCCTGTCCAGGGCACACAGGATAGCGCCCATCTGCTTCTTCACCCTTCCTCTGCTCCTTTCTCTATATCTCTCTTCCCCTCCTGCAGCCTAGGCTCCATTGGAGCAAAGTTGGCCTGGGAGCTGAGGATGGCCCCATGGCCTCCACCTCAGGCACCAGAATGCCTCTGGTTGCAATGCAGCAATGCTCCAGATGGGCAGAGCATCGCCCCCTAGTGGGCATGCTGGGTGGATCCCGGTCAGGCACATGCGGTACTGCCTACCTGCTTCTCACTGCAGAAAAATACAAATAAATAAATAAATAATTATAGCCCTGGCTGGTTTGCTCAGTGGTAGAACATTGGTCCACCATGTAGATGTCCTAGATATGATTCCTGGTTAGCGCACACCAGAAGAAGCAATCTGCTTCTTCACTCCTCTCCCACCATTCTCTCTCTCTCTCTCTCTCTCTCTCTCTCTCTTCCCCTCCCTCAGCCATGGCTCGATTAGTTCGAGCACGTCAGCCCCGGGCACTAAGGGTGACTCCATGGAGCCTCCGTCTCAGGTGCTAAAAATAGCTCGATTGGGAGCATGGGCCCAGATGGGCAGAGCATTGGCCCAAGATGGAGGTTGCTGGATAGATTCTGGTCAGGGCACATGCAGGAGTCAGTCTCTATATCCCCTTCACTTACTTGGAAAAAGAAAAAGAAATAAATAAATAAATAATAAAAAAAATAATTGACGTTTATAAATTTAAGGTATGCACCACGATGGTTCTATTTACATATGTTATGAAATAATTACCACAAAAATGTTTAGTTAACATATACCATATATAGATACAAAAAAATAAACCCCTCATAATACAACTTTTTTATCCATTGGCCCATGGTTTGATTTGATAGACTTCATATTTTGGAGCAGTTTTAGTTTCATAGCAAAACCGAGCCGAAGTTGCCGGGATGTCTGTGTGTCTCGTGCCTCTCGCAGCTTCTTCACCATAGGTCCTCCACCAGCGCGTGCGTTGGCGACAGTCAGGGACCTGTGCTGGGGTAACATCACAGTGCCCGTGAGGGTTCCCTCTGGAGCTATACGTGTTGTGGGTTTGGACAAACGTTAGTGACAGATGTCCACCGTCACAGTGTTAAGAGAGTCATTTCACTCCCTTAAAGGTCCCTGGGTCGCACCTGTTTTCCCGCAGCCACTGCTACTTCGCTGCCTCCACAGTTTGCCTTTTCCAGAGTCGTGCGATAGGTAGCCTTTCAGACTGTTTTTTTTTCGCTTAATAATGTGCATTTCAAGTTCTTCCCTGTATTTTCGTGGCTCAATAGCTCATTTCTTTTTAGTGAGCCACAAATTGTTTTTAAACAGCCCAGGTCCCCTTTATTCTTTGCTGTCTTTAAAAACAAACAGACAAAAACTCTAATTGGGAAAGTAACCCATGCTCATTTTAGCATACGTAAATTGTGCAGGAATGAGTGTAAAGGCCTGAGCCCCCCCTGATTCTGGAGTCATTCGAGCCCACACTGTGGGGCCTGCCGGCTGGGCCAAAGGTAACGACCACCAGTGTTTTGACAGCTGGCAAATATCTATAAATAGAGTGTGCTTTTGATATTAAGAAGAAATCCTAGTATTGCACCTCTTCTTCATTGTAGGGTTTTTCCACTTCAGTACCATTCATTGTACACTGCACGATGCTTCCTCCGCCTCGGGCAGAGGGGGTGTTGGGGCCGTCTTTGCAGGCCTGGATGTAGGTGATTTTCTCATTCTTGTTAACAGTTGCATGGTGCTCCGTGGTGTGGGTGTTGCACATTTTAACTGTCGGGCTGCTGAGAGGTGTTAGGAGAGCTTGGATGTTTCCGCTCACCACCAGCACCGCCGCCAGTGTGCTGGTCCAGTGGGCTGCCTGCCACGCTAATGCGTACGTGCACCTCCAGAGCAGGGGTTGCAGGCCATCACATGTGCTCCTTTCCTACTGGAATGTATGCTGCCCGGTTGTCTTGCAAGAAAAGGTGGCACCGATTCAGTGTTTGGGAATTTTACCCAGGCCTTGGCTAACTAACACCTGCTTTACCAGCTTTGTTCATCTTTGCCAGCCTGAAAATTTGCCAGCTTTTTGCTTTAATTGCCTTTTTAAAAAACAAGTTGGGTATCTTTTTGTTTGATCAGCCACTTTTATTTTTCTTTGAATGTCTTTTTTCATCCTTTACCTGCTTTTTTAGGGTTCTTTCAGTAGTTTATAGAGGTGTGTTTTTTTTAATAAAGAGTTTCCACTGTTTACACCTCCTGCGTTGTGCATAGAAATTATTTTTATCTGTGTACAGTGCAAGCAGGAGTTTCACAGGACTCCCCCCCCCCCCCCCAGAAGAGGAGAAGCACAGTCCTAACATCATTTATGGAATGGCCTGTATTTGTGTTATCTTTTCACTTGAAGATTTCATTGACAGTTTCCGCTTGTCCAGAGCTGGGCTGGGAGGCATCTGAGGGTACCTTCTTTCCGTCACTGTACAGGAAACTGAGGCCCTGAGAGGTGGGGAGTGAGCGAGGCCCTTGGGTTCGGGGCCTTCCTGGGCCTGGCCTCTTGCTCTTTCATCGCTGCTTTGCCCCGTCTATGTAGGTCTTGCAAGAGTCGTTCGAGCATGCACTGTGGGGCCTGCCGGCTGGGCCAAAAGTAAACAGCCTGCAGCCTGTGTTTTCTGGGAGGACACTTGGCATTTAAGGACTAGGTGCTGTAGAGGTCGATGGATCTGGGTTAGACTCCTGCTTCTCCTTCTTCACTGTGTAACTGGGCCAGTAACCCTTCCTTCCGACTCAGAGGTGTTCCCTTCCCTGTTGCAAGGCGCTAGCAGGAACGCCCTCGGGCGAGCACCTGGCCTGCCCCCAGCTTCTCTCTTCAGGTCGGCTGCGGGAGGAAGGGCAGCGACTGATGACCCTGCATCCTGATGTATACCCATTCTTCCTCTACCCAGTCAAGTTTGCAAATCACAATTTCAGAGACAGACATGTTGTTGGAGAGGCTTGCGCTGTTCCTTTAATTATTGCAGATGCTAACAAGGTGCCCAGAGCACATGGTTGTGGGACAGCTGCTGTTGGTGTGACGAAGGAGGTGGAAGGAGGCTAGTATTCTGCCTTCTTGAGGTGTGAACTCCTGAACTCCCATGAGGTGGCCAAGACGACACAGGCCAAGGAGCCTGTGCCCACACTCAGGTGCAGTCTCACCTGTACAGGGGCCACAATAAGTCTGGCCGCTTGAGCTGTGGCACCTGCAGGTGGGGCATCCCGGGGCAGACAGGACGGGTGAGCTCTGATGTTGGCTTACTCCACTTTGCTGTAAGTCGTGAGCCTCATCTTCTTTTCCCGCCTGGCTCTGTTGTCCGGCAGTGTTGGAGCCTGGCGCGTGCGCAGGCCCCCTGCTGGGCTGCGGGATATGATGTAGGAGAGCCCGTGGGGCCCTGGCTCTCCGGCAGCTCCCACTCCAGCTGGGAGGCGGCATTTAGAGGACAGCAGAACCCGAGGATGTGGTGGCCTGGCGGTGGGAGGGCGATAGCTCTGGTCTGGTGCTCGGGAGAGCCTTTGTGAGGACAGAAATAGGGCTGAGTTCAGAAAGACCAGTAAATACCCGAGAGAGAGATTTCTGGCTGTAGGGACAACAGGTGTCACAGCCCTGAGGTGGGACACTGGGTTGTTGGAAGAGCAGTGTTGGCATCTCGAGCTCCAGTAAGTGGGGTGCCAGGGCATCAGCTGGGGGCCGGGGCAGGGGGGCTGCTGAGACCCAAGCAGGGAGATGTCCCGGCTTCAGTCTTCCCTGGCTAAGCCCGCTCGGCGGTGTCATGCTCTGATAGACTACTGAAACTCCTTGCTCAGGTCACCTTGGGATTTCCACGTGGACGTTCATAGGGTCTGTTGTTTAACTTGCTCTCTTGCACAGTCGGGCTCTGGGACGCGGGTTCTACTTGCCTTCTGAAAAGACTTGGGACATGCTGCTCCTTCCCTCTCATGGGAGTGGTGCAGAAACACTGGGAGCGTGGGAGCGAGTGGGCTCGGGTGGGAGACCCCGGGTCCCGGCTGCAGCCTGAGGGCAGGCACACTTGCTGCTGCCGCAGGAGTGCATGGGGGAGCGAGTGGGCTCGGGTGGGAGACCCCGGGTCCGGCTGCAGCCTGTGGGAGACCCCGGGTCCCGGCGGCAGCCTGACGGCAGGCGCGCTTGCTGCTGCTGCAGGAGTGTGCGGGGGAGCGAGTGGGCTCGGGTGGGAGACCCCGGGTCCCGGCTGCAGCCTGTGGGAGACCCCGGGTCCCGGCGGCAGCCTGACGGCAGGCGCACTTGCTGCTGCCGCAGGAGTGCGCGTGGGAGCGAGTGGGCTCGGTTGGAAGACCCCAGGTCCCGGCTGCAGCCTGACGGCAGGCGCGCTTGCTGCTGCCGCAGGAGTGCGCGTGGGAGCGAGTGGGCTCGGGTGGAAGACCCCGGGTCCCGGCTGCAGCCTGTGAGAGACCCCGGGTCCCGGCGGCAGCCTGACGGCAGGCGCACTTGCTGCTGCTGCAGGAGTGTGCGGGGGAGCAAGTGGGCTCGGGTGGGAGACCCCGGGTCCCAGCTGCAGCCTGACGGCAGGCGCACTTGCTGCTGCTGCAGGACTGCGCGTGGGAGCGAGTGGGCTCGGGTGGGAGACCCCGGGTCCCGGCGGCAGCCTGACGGCAGGCGCACTTGCTGCTGCTGCAGGAGTGCGCGGGGGAGCGAGTGGGCTCGGGTGGGAGACCCCGGGTCCCAGCTGCAGCCTGACGGCAGGCGCACTTGCTGCTGCTGCAGGACTGCGCGTGGGAGCGAGTGGGCTCGGGTGGGAGACCCCGGGTCCGGCTGCAGCCTGACGGCAGGCGCGCTTGCTGCTGCTGCAGGAGTGCGCGGGGGAGCCGCTGTTCATGCTGTACTGCGCCATCAAGCAGCAGATGGAGAAGGGCCCCATTGACGCCATCACGGGGGAGGCCCGCTACTCCCTGAGTGAGGACAAGCTTATCCGGCAGCAGATTGACTACAAGATGCTGGTGAGCGCAGGCCCAGGGTCCTGCCCTGCCCCTCCCCGCACTCTCCCACCTCCTGCTCTTGCGAGGTTGGTGCTGATGCTGCACCCCTCCTTGCCCCCAGACCCTGAACTGTGTGAACCCTGAGAACGAGAATGCACCCGAGGTGCCGGTGAAGGGACTGAACTGCGACACAGTGACACAGGTCAAGGAGAAGCTGCTGGATGCTGTGTACAAGGGCGTGCCCTACTCCCAGCGACCCAAGGCGGGGGACATGGACCTGGGTGAGTCACGGAGGGGCTCTCACACTGTTTGGTAATGTGGCTGTGCTGGGTTCTGGGCGATGGGCCTGCCAAGGTGTGCAGCCCAAGGGGAGGGGCAGTGTCGGGGGCCGTCTGGGTGCCTTCGGTAACAGGCTCAGCTGGAGAAGTCCAAGCAGAGCGTCTTGTTCCCGGCCAGGCACTGGGCGTTGGGAGAAGGTGCTGGCGGCCCTGGGGATGGGAGGAGTGCTGAGGAGGGCTTGAGGGAAGGGGTGTAATCCGGCTGGGCTCTGGATGTGGGTGGGCCAGGGTTGGGGCAGGTTATGTGCAGGATGGGATCAAGGAGAGCACACTCAGAGGGCTACCCTGACTAGGGAAAGTCAGGGGTTGGGGTTCCCACTTACCCTAGAAGGAAGGTGGGCCCCCAGAGCTGGGGGCACGGAGCGGTAGCTCATGAGCTGGGCATGTGGTGGTGCCCGCTGATCCAGAGGAGGGCAGGGCTGGGGCTGGGTGGGGAGTCCCATGGCAGGTGTGCCTGGAGAGGTGAGGAGGCCACCGTTAGGACTCAGACGCCAGGCTGAGGATTTGGAAAAGCTTCCTAGAGCTCAGAGGCAGGGAGTCACGTGGAGGAGAGGCTGCCTGGGGTGGGACAGCTGCAGCTGCATGGTGAACGGTGGGGCGTGTGCCCCCTGCTCTGAGCCTAGGTGGGGGCTGCTCAGAGGGAGGGAGGGAGCGGGAAGCCTGTCCCTTTGTCATTCTGCTGTTCAAGGCCCTACACTGAGTGCCCCGAGGACACCCTGTTCCTCAGCTGAGAGGCCAGACCAGAAAAGGGGCAGCAGAGGCCCCTGCCTGTGGCCCCACCTCTGTGTTTCTCTCCTTCAGAGTGGCGCCAGGGCCGCATGGCGCGGATCATCTTGCAGGATGAGGATGTCACCACCAAGATTGACAACGACTGGAAGAGGCTGAACACTCTGGCTCACTATCAGGTGACCCTGGACCCTCCCTCCCCGGCCGTGCCCAGCCCCTCCCCTCGGGGCTTCGGGGCAACGCGGGAGCTGGTGTCCAGGCCCCTGGCTGTGGGTGGGCGAGGAATGTTGGGCAGAAAGGAACGGGTATGAACGACCTTCCCAGATGCAACCCTGGGCCCCTCTGGTTCAAAAAGCCCTGGAGTTGCACCAGTGGGGAAACTGAGGCTCGGAGTGGTGGGGAAGTTACTGGCCTCCAGGCACAGCCCCGGGAAGGGCTGGAGGTGTCACCGTGGCTCCCAGTGGTGAGTCATGAGTCTCCCGGCCCTCTGCCCACAGGTGACAGATGGGTCTTCAGTGGCACTGGTGCCGAAGCAGACATCTGCCTACAACATCTCTAACTCATCCACCTTCACCAAGTCCCTCAGCAGATATGGTGAGGAGTCAGGTGGGGCCAGTGGACAGGGCTCACTGGCCGGGATAGGGTGCCTCCCCTGGGTTCCTCTGCAGAAGGGCTGTGCAGAGGCTGGAAGGAACTCCATGATGGCCTGTCACTGAGACACTTGGCTTTTCCTCAGTCTGGAGGCTGCCCCTTTCCCCGACAGCACACACCCACACACAGCATATCACCTGTCCCCGACTACCCAGGGAGGCGGGCCGAGGACCCCAGCTTCCAGAGGTGGAAACAGGCCGAGCCAGGGCAGGGTGGGTGCTGGCTGCAGAGGGCTGCCCACTGACCGTCCGCTGCCCGCAGAGAGCATGCTGCGCACAGCCAGCAGCCCCGACAGCCTGCGCTCGCGCACGCCCATGATCACGCCTGATCTGGAGAGTGGCACCAAGCTGTGGCACCTGGTGAAGAACCATGACCACCTGGACCAGCGGGAAGGTGACCGTGGCAGCAAGATGGTTTCAGAGATCTACCTGACACGTTTGCTGGCCACCAAGGTAGGCCTGGATGGGCTGGAAGTGGGGACATGGGGACATGGGGACATGGGGGCAGCACCGCCAGCTCTCCTGGCTACCAGGAGGACGAGAGGCTTCCGGTGGCGCCCTGGAACTCGAGGCCTTCCCCTACCTACAGGGCACGCTGCAGAAGTTTGTGGATGACCTGTTTGAAACCATCTTTAGCACAGCACACCGGGGCTCGGCCCTGCCACTGGCCATCAAGTACATGTTCGACTTCCTGGACGAGCAGGCTGACCAGCACCAGATACACGACTCAGATGTGCGCCACACCTGGAAGAGCAACTGGTACCTTTGGGGCGGGGCTTGGCAGCGGGCCGGGTGGGGCACCGGGGCACAGCCAGGCGAGGTGGGGGCCGGCTGCTGCCGGAGCCCGTCCTCTGGGGCGCTGTTCTGACGGGGGAGGGGAAACGCCAGCCCGGGTTTGCTGTCTCCCTGCTGTGGTCAGCCCCTTTTCATGGGGCCTTCCTGATCACCCATCTGTGGGGTGTCCTCTGCCCCCCGTTTTCTGTGTGGGGACGTGGCCTCTGCTCCAGCTCGGAGGAGCCGCTTTAGTGTGGGAGCCGTGTGTGTGCATGTGTGTGCATGTCTGTGTTCACCTGCGTGTGCTGTGTGCATCCCTGGGCACACATGGCTGTGTTCATGGCTGTGAGTGTGGGCTCTGTGTCAGAAACAGGGATGTGGGCCAGGCCCGTGAGGCAGTTGGCAGTGGTGAGGATGGCCGTGGCAGTGACAGGAAGCACTTGGGACTCTCAGCCGCCCCCAGATAGCCAGCACCCGACCCAGCAGCTAGCTACTACCCAGTCTGGCCTCGTGTCCCTGAGCCCGGCCTTGTGCCCTGCAGCATTTGGCCCATCCTCAGAGAAGCTCCTGTGTCTCTGGCCTCTTCCTCCCTGACACCCTGGTCGTCTCATCCCCCCCCAGCACGCTGGCCTCTACGTGCTGCCACTTTCCGAACCCGGACACAGCCCGAGGCCCCCCGCTTGCCTGTGGGCCTTGAGGGGGTTCCTAGGGAAGGCAGCTTCGACTAGGTCAGCACCATCCAGAATTCTCTGCAGCGACAGAATGTTCTAGATCTGTGTTGTCTAGAGAGTGGTGGCTGTCAGCCATGTGTGGCTGAGTGTTTGGCACGTGACTACTGCAACAGAGAATCTGAATTTGCCACGTGTAACTTGAGGCTGTTGGGTAGCCCACTTGATGGCTATCTCAGAGGTGGCATTTTGCGCACATAGGCACAAAGGTCAAGTATCTGTGGGGACGTGTCCCCTGGTGCCCGGCCTGGCAGAGCAGGGTTGTGATGTGTGCAGGTGCTGTGAGAGCGTGTGCCCAGGTGTAAGGACTGCCCTCCAGGAGCAGGGTGGCAGGAGTCAGCCTTCCCTTCCCGAGAGTCCTCGCCCCACTTTGGGCCTTTTCTCCATCTGCATGGAAATGCACGGCCACTGTGAAGGTCAGAGCCAGGCAGGAAAGGGCGCCGAGGCCCCGTCTGACCATGTACCTGGCCTGCCTGCCTGCAGTCTGCCCCTGCGCTTCTGGGTGAATGTGATCAAGAACCCACAGTTTGTATTCGACATCCATAAGAGCAGCATCACGGACGCCTGCCTATCAGTGGTGGCCCAGACCTTCATGGACTCCTGCTCCACATCCGAGCACAAGCTGGGCAAGGACTCGCCTTCCAACAAACTGCTCTACGCCAAGGACATCCCCAACTACAAGAGCTGGGTGGAGAGGTGAAGCGCGTGTGGAGTGGGTGGAGACGGGCCCAGCGCTGGCACCAGCTCAAAGCCGGCCTGTCGTTTGCCTGCAGGTACTATGCTGACATTGCCAAGATGCCTGCCATCAGTGACCAGGACATGAGTGCGTACTTGGCCGAGCAGTCGCGGCTGCACCTGAGCCAGTTCAACAGCATGAGCGCCTTGCACGAGATCTATTCCTACATCAACAAGTACAGGGACGAGGTGAGCGAGAGCACGGGCCTCGCGCAGAGCCCCCGGCTTCGCACCAGCCTGCTGGGCTTCCCTGGGCCTTGCCAAGTGGGGCTCCCTCCGGACTCCTCTGCCAACCACCCCCAGTCCCACCTTCTGCTTGGGCCTCTGGGCTGACCAGGTGCCTGCCTTTTCTACTCTGCTCGCCCCCTGGCCACTCCCTTGCTGGGGCAGGGATTCCAGGCCGTGGTCAGGCTGGGCTACAGCAGGTCAGGGAGCACACTTCTGGACAGTGCGGGGCACAGGGGGCAGATTGCAGTGGCTCCCTAGGGTGAAGAGCGTGGATAGTGAGCGAGTGTCTCTGAGGGCCGTGACGGTGGGTGGCCTGGGAGGGCATCTCTAGGACCAAGCTCCAGGGCCCTTCTCCTCTAGTATCTTTCCTGCTGACCCGGCGTGAGACTTCGGCATGGCTCCCTGCCGTAGGCTGTACAGAGCAGGGGCTCCCTGAGACGAGGGGAGAGGACTGACTCGTGGACTGAGCTGGACGGGCACACAGGGCCGGAAAGGCAGGATGGGTCCAGCCACTGCCAAGGCCCTGAGGCAGGTGGGCCCGGCTGTGGGGCTCTGGAGGCTGTGCGGCTGAGTCAGAGCCGTGTCGGGAGGAGGGGAGGAGGGAGGCCAGGCCCAGGTGAGGGGCCTGGCCCTGGGTATGCAGGCCTCAGGGACTTGGGCTTTCCCGAAGTGAGACGGGCCATCAGGGTTTAGAGAGAGCATGATCTGCTGTCCAGTGGCCGGGGGGAGAGGGAGGCGGGGACTACCTGAGGGCTGGGCTGTGAGTGGGGGTGGCCAGGACTTGCTGGGCAGACTGGCTCTGGGGTGCAACTCCAGACTTGAGGCGGAGTGAGTTGCAGGAGGTGGGGAAGTGTAAGATGTCTGCCTTGGACTTTTATTTAAGTTTCAGGGGATTGGAGCTGGGACTCAGGAGAGACGCAGGCTGCAGGGGAAGGGTGTGTGGGTCAGTCGTGAGCAGAAGGACTCTCAGCTGAAACTGGAGGAGACGGCCCTGGAGACAAATCAGAGCAGGAAGGGGACAGGCCAAGACTCAGAAGTGGCAGGAACTGGGTGTCCAGGGCGAGGTTGGGCAGATGTCTTGGGACCGAGAAGGACAAGCAGCAAATCCCAGGTGACCGGGCACACCGCCTGGGCATTCGGGACTGCAGCCCGCCGTCCTTGGGCTCGTCAGGGAAGGTGGAGGGGACCGAGGGGCCCTCTCAGGTCCACTGTAAAGGGACACAGAGAAACTGGGGCAGTGGGTGGAAGGAAGAGGGCGGCATGGCTGCTTCCTAGAGGGCTGACGCCCCAGCAGGAACCAAGGATGTGAGCTCAGGTGCGCCTGCTTCCCAGGGGCTAGAGTCAGCGGGCCGAGCTGCAGTGTAGAGGGGCTTCCACGGGGTGGTGGCACATCTGTGCCCTGGGTGGCTGGGCACGGGGAACTCCACGGCGACATGAGGGGTTAGCTGTGACCAGAGCCCTGTTTGGGACTGGTGTTTGGGGTGCTGAGGATAAGCATAGTGACCAGAGGGAAGGAACACTCGTCTGCATCCTGGGGTCCTGGAGGTCCAGGCTCAAAACCCAGGCCCCTCAGCTCAGAATGGAAGGGCCGGATTTAGGTGTTTGCTCCAGAGCCTCGGCCAGCCCCACCATGTCACTTGCTGATGTCTGTGATCCTCCAGGCTTCCGTGCAGTGGTCCCACATGAGCAGCACTCCCAGCCAGGCCTGCTGACCCCCTGCTTTCCCTGCAGATCCTGACGGCCCTGGAGAAGGACGAGCAGGCTCGCCGGCAGCGGCTGCGCAGCAAGCTGGAGCAGGTGGTGGACACGATGGCCCTGAGCAGCTGAGCCGCCGCCGCCACTTCCCAGTGGGAGATCAGTGAGAGGGCCTGCAGGGGTGGCCTCCAAAGCCGGGAGGTCCCTGGAGGCAGCCTTCTCCCGTGCGTGCGGAGGGCCTGTGTGCTTCGGGCGGGCGTGCAGGCCGCCATCCTCCCAGCTCTCCCTGAACCCCAGCAGGGGCGTCCTGGTATTACTGGTGTGGGTGAGATGGTGCCTGCAGCACTCTCCGTGCCCAGAGCTGCTGGCCACGGGGCAGGGGGGGCCGAGGGGGCGGCTGGAGGCCTTCTCGGGAGGCTCAGGTGACTGCTGAAGACCTGGGGAGCACGGCCGAGCCCCCGGGAGGGGGTGCTAGTCTGGTTGTCTCCTTGAGGCCAGCTCGGCAAGGCCGAGAGGGGCCAGGACCAGGGTCTGGGAGAGGGTCGGCTTTCCCAGCCTCCCTGGCAGCGTCTAAGGGCTGAGGCCTGTCTGGCGGGCTTGTGGGCCGAACACCAGGCTTGACCAAGGGGAGCTGAAGTCAGTCTGGGCTGCTGCCGCCGCCTGCCAGCCTCGTCGCCGCTGCACCACAGCACCGTCCTCCGATTCACCGCGTGCTCTGCGGCGGAGGCAGGAGCACCTCGCCTGGCCCTGTCTGGAGAGAGGCCCCAGCCCTCCTGTGGAGGTGCTGCAGGGGGCAGTGCTCACAAGCTCCCGAGTGACTTCCAGGGGGACTTGGCGACTCCCTTTGTGTCCTCAGGACTTGCCTCTGGGAGCCACTGGGCCTGGCTCCAGGCACAAGTGCACATTTCTGTTATTTATTCCTCCACTGCACCGTCCTGGACCAGCTCCCAGCACAGCCGGGCCACGCCCTTCCCCTATCTCCGTCCCCTGCTCTGCACAGCACCACCCAGCACTGCCCTGTGACTGCGCAGCAGCGTGCTGGCCCCTCACGCGTTTGCAAAGGGACATCTGGGGACTGGTTTTTGTTTTGGGGGGGGAAACAAACTCTGCTGCATTCTGCTTGGGCAGCCAGGACCATGGCAGGGCCCCTGGGGTCATCTGTGTGACCTGGCTGGGAGCAGGACAGTGACCAGAGGGCCTGGTGGTTGACTGTCCACCCTGTCCTCAGTGAGCAAGAGAGAACAAATTTTTTAACTAAAACAAAGTCTGTACATTATTATATATATGTATATGTATATATGTGTGTGCGTGGCTCTGGCCTCGGTCTCCAGCCCCAGTGGGGTCCTGTACAGCTGACTGGAGGAGGAGAAGTTTTACAATTTAGAATAAGAAAATTAAGGCAGTGGGAAAGCAATACCAAGAGGGCGTGAAGCAAGTGGCCAGTTTCCCTGAGCAGAACACTTGAGGCCTCCGCCCCTCGACCTGCGGTCCGTCCTGTTTTCTGTTTTGATATAAAGAGCAGAGACCTTCCCTCGGCACCCCCCACCCCCACCAGCTCCAGGGCGAGGGGCTGACTCCTGCATGACTGTGCTAGCGTTAGTCTGACTTGATCTTTTTAAACTGCAAGTGTTGAATACTAGAGGTCGTTAGACACTTTTTTAATGTTTTTTAATTAATCAGTCACTTGTGAAAGCACACAAGTGGCCTCCCTCTTCAAGTTCACCTTTTTGACGGTACTAAAGATCCCCACAGACTTTAAGGGACAGCTAACTGTGGCCAGCGCTACCTTGAGGTCCCCTCTCCTGAGCCGCGTGACCCAGGCTGCACGCCGGGGGAGACCGGGTGAAGGGCTGCGCCCTCAAGCGAGGAAGCAGTGTGGGATCTGGGGACTGACGGGGAGCTCCGGGAACCGGGGGGAGTGGGGTCCCCCCTGCCCCTCCTGCTGCTCCTGTGGGTGACTGGCTGGAGCTCGGGCAGCCCCCTGACCCTCGTGCAACCTGTGCGGCTCGTCCCTGGGCTGGTGGGGGCCAGGGCTGAGGCCGGTCACCCTAGAGATCAAGCTGTCTTACCTGGCTGCCACGGCTTTGGCCTAGATCCCGGTCCCTGAGTGCACTCCGGCCTCCCACCTGACGCCCCCGGCAGTGCCTGGTGTGGGCCTCAACTTTCCTCCAAAGTCTTCCCTGGATGCTGGCTTCTAACTGAAGCCATGTTCTTCCAGTTCTGCACGGGGTTTGGGGCTCCTTCCCCTCTTCTCTGCCCTCCTTTCTGAGGCCGCCCAGCCTGCAGAGAGCTGTCCCCCACTTACCTCGAGAGGCTGCTCCTGGTGAGGGTCGGGAAGGGTGGCCCACCTAACAGCGCACACTCGTCTGGCGCAAGCACTTTAGCAATATCTGTTTACATGTGAGCTGATCAAGTTGATTCTAAGCCTGCCACCTGCCCAGTGCAGCAGGCCCCTCACCTCCCTGCCAGGTCGTGAAGTTAGGCTCTGAGCTCTTGTCACCGGGTCTCATAGCCCTCCCCGCTCTGTAGCACCCAGGCACCCCGCCCTCACCTCCTGAGTGTTGTCCTGCCGGGGGCTCTGCCCTCGAGCCCTGGCACTGTCCTGCGGACTGCGGGGCCCTGTCCGGAGCCCGGGGACGGACTCCTCTGCTGTGGTGATGGGGAGGACTGTCCCGAAGGCCCCTCCCTCTGCAGTTCCAGACACCGGGAGTCGGCCACAGTGTGAGGTGCTGTGCAGGGACACTTTCTGCCCCGGGCACTGCTGCTATGGCCTGTCCTGCCTTGGGCCACCCCCTCCTACCTACCTTCCACACTTGTCTCAGAGCTCTGGGGACTGCTCATGCCTTGGTCTGGGCACTGGGTGTCTCGATAAACCTCGAGCTTGCCCTGCGCTCCCTGACCCAGGGTGGAGCAGCTGGGGTCACCCCAAGGTGGAGGGCCCCAAATGTTGTTCCTGCCCTCCCTGGTCTGACCTTGCCGAGAGCCTCTGCCCTGGTTTCTCTCCCAGTTCTGATGACGGCTCATGTTGGTGCTACACAAGCTAGAATAAATATATTTACAGAGAGATATTTTTAAGATGAAGCCCACAATTAGCTGTCCTTTAATGCCGCAGGGCCCCCACCCAAAAGAAAAGCAATCGCTAGGCTGTAATGAGCTACTCCTTGCCACTGCCTCTCCCGAGAGCAGTGTGGCTGGGGGTGCTCAGCCCGCTGAGAGTGTAAATATACAACCATTTCCTATTTTACTGGTCTTCAGATTTAGTACTTGTAAATACACACATTAAGGAGAGATTAAACATTTTTGCTAAAGCTCATGGCTCTGGGCTTCTGTTAGGACGGGTCTGGTGCGGTGTTGCTGGGAGGGGTGGGGGGGAACGCCTGGCCACAGACTGCAGGCACAGCCCACGCTGGGAACAGCACCCTCCGTCAGCGCTGGTGCTCCGGCCCCCGGGGAGGCCGGGCCGTGGGTGCTGGTGGCGCTCAGCATGGTCCACAGAGGGAGGCCAGGCCGTGGGTGCTGGTGGCGCTCAGCATGGTCCACAGAGGGAGGCCAGGCCGTGGGTGTGGTGGCGCTCAGCATGGTCCACAGAAGGAGGCCAGGCCGTGGGTGTGGTGGCGCTCAGCATGGCCCACAGCGCTGTGCCCCAGACGGACGCGGGTGCTGACTCTAGGTCTCCAGCGTTTCAGCAGCCCAGAGGTTTGCTGCCAGGCCAGGGCTGCCCTGCTGTGTGTGCTGGAGCCGCAGCGGGAGGCCAGGCCGTGGGTGCTGGTGGCACTCAGCATGGCCCACAGCGCTGTGCCCCAGCTGACGCGGGTGCTGACTCTAGGTCTCCAGCGTTTCAGCAGCCCAGAGGTTTGCTGCCAGGCCGGGGCTGCCCTGCTGTGTGTGCTGGAGCCGCAGAGGGAGGCCCAGGGCCTTGGAGACACTTGGTAACTGGCTGCTGAGCCTGAAAACACCAGGGCCTGAGCATCTTGGCAGCTGGCTGTCCCTGGGGCCCTGATAGTGTGCTTCTCAGAGGCGCCCCAGGGGCTTCTTAAGTGCAGCTGGGCTGTGGGCCCCTGGCTCAGAGTAATGGTTTCCTGGGGACCTTGTTAAAATGCAGGCTGTGCTACAGCAGACCCAGGTGCGAGGGTCCCTGACTCCTGTGGCCTAGAAGCTCTGGTGACCGGAGGCCATAGTCCTGGGATCCCACCTTGACCAACAAGGGGCTGGGACTGTATATTCTCAGCCAGGAGCACTCGGCTGGGAGCCTAGCAGCCAAGACCCCGGTTTGGGAAATGGCCGTTCCAGCAGATTCCCCGTTGTGTTCCATGAAGATGTTGACAAACTTTTCTGATGGAGCAGGTGTTGGAGCCGTCTCTGTTGGCTCCAGGCCCGTTTCCTCCATGGCCCAACAGGGATGGCTCTTCCTACTCCAGAGGGTGGGCGTGGGGGTCAGATGTGATCGTTTTGGAGGAAGCAGGCCTGTGTCTGGGTGACCCTGTGTGCCATGTCCCCAGAGGGCATATCTGGATCTGCTTTGTACCCGATGTTCAGGCTCCCCCGGCAGTGATGACAGGCTGGTGGCCCACGGGCAGTGCAGCCACTGTCCAGGCTTGGCCTCGCAAGCTGCTGCAGGGCACCCAGGTATTGCTCAGGACCGCACAGGGGTAAGGGACAGGCAGACTGACAGCAGGCCACAGCCAATCAGGAGGGAGTTTCCCCGAGAACCCTGGTAGTGCCAGGGCCTGCCTTCCTGCAGGGTCTCTCCATTCTGAGAGCTTTGACAGCAGGCCATCAATCATAATACCTCCTGCTCCAAAACGGGCCACTTCTGACAACTGGGGCTGCAGGCGTCACGCCCGGTGCCAGGCTCAATTACTAGAAAGAAATCAGTGTAATCACCATGAAATGGCAGCGGAAACAAATTTAGCAAACGTGGTCCAGTCTGGGGTGTGACGTGGCCTGTTCTCATGGCCCCCTCCCGCTTTCTGGTGCAATCAGCCTTGCCTCAATTACCCTCGCTGGGCTTCCCAGGGCTCCAGCCCCACCAGCCTGAGAGCCGGTGCACCTCTCTGAGCGGCAATCAGCACACCGTGCAGTGATCAAGTGTAATTATGCAGCTGGCCCAGTGTGGGGAGGAGGCAGGCGCCTTCTGATTGCCGACCCAGCGGCTCATCGAGGGATTAAAACCATCAGCTGTTAATACCGAGGCTGTCTGGCTGCTCCAAGCAGGGCATGTGGATGGGAGTGTCTGGGGGGCAGCAGAGGGGGAGGCTATTCTGTGATCTAGCACGTTCAGCTGAGCCCCTTTGTGCCCAGTGTTGTGCTAAGTCCTGGTGATGGGATGGCAGACGGCACATGGACTCCGATTAGGGATAAAAGACTAGGCCAGGCTAAATGAACACCAAGGTAACTGCATCTGGGGCATGTGCGTGAAGGAAACGATGGCATGTGACCGCAGCCATGTGGACAGCGACAGCCACCTGAGGAGGGGGAGGGGCGGAGGCCTGTGGGGCAAGTGGGAGCTGCCATGATGATGTCAGGGGAAGAGCGTCCCCTAAGTCAGGGGTGAACCAGGCCTGCTTATGTCATTGAGAGGAGGCAGGGTGGGCAGTGTGAGGAGGAGGAGGAGGAGGAGGGGAGAGGGGGAGGGGGAGAGGGAGGAGGCAGGGTGGGCAGTGTGAGGAGGAGGAGGAGGAGGAGGGGAGAGGGGGAGGGGGAGAGGGAGGAGGCAGGGTGGGCAGTGTGAGGAGGAGGAGGAGGAGGAGGGGAGAGGGGGGAGGGGGAGAGGGAGGAGGCAGGGTGGGCAGTGTGAGGAGGAGGAGGAGGAGGAAGGGAGAGGGGGAGGGGGAGAGGGAGGAGGCAGGGTGGGCAGTGTGAGGAGGAGGAGGAGGAGGAGGGGAGAGGGGGAGGGGGAGAGGGAGGAGGCAGGGTGGGCAGTGTGAGGAGGAGGAGGAGGAGGAAGGGAGAGGGGGAGGGGGAGAGGGAGGAGGCAGGGTGGGCAGTGTGAGGAGGAGGAGGAGGAGGAGGGGAGAGGGGGAGGGGGAGAGGGAGGAGGCAGGGTGGGCAGTGTGAGGAGGAGGAGGAGGAGGAGGGGAGAGGGGGAGGGGGAGAGGGAGGAGGCAGGGTGGGCAGTGTGAGGAGGAGGAGGAGGGGAGAGGGGGAGGGGGGAGAGGGAGGAGGCAGGGTGGGCAGTGTGAGGAGGAGGAGGAGGAGGAGGGCAGCAGGTATCGAGGATCCAGGGTGGTCTACATCCTCAGGGCCCCAGGCTTGGAGAGGAGCAGGCAGGCTGTTGTGAGCTCCTTGGGAAGCAAAGAGGGTGAGCCCTGATTTGCATTTGGGGGCCATGGGACTAAAGAGCTAGAGAACGGAGGAGGCCGGAGACTACTCGGGAGGCTCCTGCAGACGTCCCCCAGCAGCCTTGGCTCCAGCGCGCTCCTTTGGGGCTTTCCTGGAGACCCAGCGGCCTGTCAGATGGTGTTGCTCGTGAGAACATGTGGGCTTTCTGAAATGGGGCTGTGTGACTTGTTCCCATCGATCATGGATTGTCAATGGTAGTGGCTTGGGTCACATCTGGGCTGGGCGTCTAGTCCTCCTAGAGTGAGGATCTTGGAGAGCAGAGCCTCCAGCCAGCCTGCGTTGGGCGCATGGATGGCATGAACACAGAACAAAGCTCAGTTGTGAGGAGTTGTTTCCACAGCACAACTCAGACGATACTGATATACAGTGTGTCCGTAAAGTCATGGTGCACTTCTGACCGGTCACAGGAAAGCAACAAAAGACGATAGAAATGTGAAATCTGCACCAAATAAAAGGAAAACCCTCCCAGTTTCTATAGGATGATGTGGCAGCATGTGCGCATGTGCAGATGATGACGTAACACCGTGTATACAGCGGAGCAGCCCACGGCCATGCCAGTCAAGATGTGTTCGGTACAGAGGAAAGTTCAGTGTGTTCTGTGGCTCACTATATTTGAATCCGTGACCAAAATGCAACGTGAATATCGGCACGTTTATAACAAAGCGCCACCACATAGGAATAACATTACTTGGTGGGATAAGCAGTTGAAGGAAACCGGCAGTTTGGTGGAGAAACCCCGTTCTGGTAGGCCATCAGTCAGTGACGAGTCTGTAGAGGCTATACGGGATAGCTACCTAAGGAGCCCTAAAAAATCTGTGCGTGAGCCCACATCGAACTGCACTGACTAGGTATGAAACTGGGAGGATTTTCCTTTTATTTGGTGCAGATTTCACCTTTCTATCGTCTTTTGTTGCTCTCCTGTGACCGGTCAAAAGTGCACCATGACTTTACGGACACACTGTATACTGGTAGCGTTGTCAGTACAGGAGAGGACCTGTGGACAAAGGAAAGATCCACCAGAGCTGTTGATTAAACCCAGATTGTCCACTGGCCCACTTGGGGTCTGATGTACTTTGAGAAATCGACTTTGCAGCACCATTGCTGCATCCAGTTGATAACCACTGAAGAAATATCTAAGCTGGGCGCCTTGCTGGGTGCCCATTTTAGCTTAAACTGGCTTTAGCAATGCAAGGAACTGGTGACTCAGGTAATAGAAATGTCAAGGGTATACTAGCTTCAGGCATGGCTGGATCCAGGGGCTCCATGAGATCATGAGGAGTCATCCTCCTCCTCTGTCCTCTGTATGGGCTTCATTTTCAGGCAGGCTCTTCCCAGATGAGGGCGAATGATGGCTGCCAGCAGCTCTAGGGTTACCAGCTGGGTAACCATGCTGCAAAGAGAGTGCCTTTGGTCAGCACATGTCTGGGAGGGATGTCATGCACCAATTTTAGGTCTCATGTCTCTATTTGAATAAATTATTCTGGCCAGGTGGGAAGAGAGGTCAGCCCATTTGCTCCTCGTTGGTTTACAGTCCAGGGGTCCCCAAACTTTTTACACAGGGGGCCAGTTCACTCTCCCTCAGACCGTTGGAGGGCCGCCACATACAGTGCTCTTCCTCTCACTGACCATCAATGAAAGAGGTGCCCCTTCCGGAAGTGTGGCTGGGGGCCGGATAAACGGCCTCAGGGGGCCGCATGCAGCCCACTGGCCGTAGTTTGGGGACGCCTGGTTACATATCGTATAGAACTGGGGAGTCTCCTGCAGTCTGTAAATTTTGCCTGTGCCTGTACCCAGGATGCCTGAGGGGACGGATCAGTTGTCAGAGGTTCCCTGGAGCATTTCTCTGATTACTCAGTCTCTTTCTGAGGGTTGTAATTAATTGCTGACTGCTTGCTTTAAACACTGGAAATGCCTCAATCCTGATTACCACCAAACTTTAGCTGCTTGTGTGACCTCTGCTGAGGGGAGGTGTGGCCTGAGGCTGCCCACAATACCAGTGATCCCTGCCAGGTGATAGGTGGGGCAAGCCAGGGAATGACATGGGAGGGGCAGTGCCACGTGTTGGGCCATGAGGGTGATGGACCTCATGGAGAGTTTGAATGTTGGTGCATTCTGATTTCTAACCTGGAAAATTTTTTCACAAGAGGACTGGAGTGGGGACCTCCTGGGTGTGCAGTGTGTGTGGGGTGACCTACTCCAAACCAACTAGTATTGTTTCTCCTTCACCTCATCAACTCTCACCCACCAACCCGCCGCCCAACTCACCCACACACCCAAGCGCCCATCCACCGCTGTCCTCTCATCCTGCCCACGCACCAGTATAGCCCGCTGACACCATATGTAATGCAGGAATTCAAGACCAGGTAAGTCTACCTGTCTCACAGCTGTTCCGAAAAAAAACCACCACAAGGAGAACCAGGTGGAGCGGCCGTAGCATTTATTACTTACATATGGGAGGTCCAATGGTGCCGGGTCAGGCTGTGGGTCCACAACTGGCCACGGGCGGTCTGGCTTATAAAGCAGTTAGATGGGAGCAGCCACAGAGCCAAGGCAGGAAGTGCTCGTGCTGGGAGTCGGAACGGAAGCCTTCTCCAAGGCCTGCTTGTTCCCTGGCAGAACACGATGCACATTCAAGAGCAGACGGGCCTGGGCCCTGGTCCATCTGCCAGGAGGTGTGGAAGGACCATGTCCATCATTGACCCTCCACTCCACCCCAGCATGGCTCTTCCACCGCACAATCTATATGTATTTCTTCTGATAAAGAGCCTGTGTGGGCTAAACAATGATACATTGAATCCAAAGACCACAGATACAAGCAAACGCTAGCAAGAAAGGACAGATACTTATCATGCTTAAGAGTATGTACTGTAACCCTGTGGCAGCCACCCCACAGGGTGGGTTTCATTACCAGTCCAATTGGTTCTTTTCATGCATTGTGGGGCCAGGGCACATAGTCCAGTCCAAACCTCATGGCTGAGAGGTGGTCAAGGCCCTGCTTGAGTCTGGTTTCTGACCCACTGGATGCCCTGCCAGATGAGGCAGAACACCTGCTCTCTGCTGGTGTGGACGGGACGGCCAGCGTGGCCCCACCTCTGGAGCCAGGTCCGTTCTGTTCAGTTGGCCGGATGTATGAGCCCGATAAGCCGTCTGCCGCTGATGTGGGGAACTCGAGCGCACCCAGCACGCCCTGCGATCCTGGATGTCAGCAAGGTGTCCCGCCCACTGCAGACAGGAGTGACTCATACTTACCCTAGGGATAAGACAGGTGAGACAAAGGTAATGACAACGGCCAGTCCCTGCCGTCCGGTGAAACGCAGTTACTTGTATGCAGGTCATACTCGGGAGTGTGTCCTGGCTTCCTCCTGTCTCACGCCCAGGGATGTGCCCCTCCGTACCAGAGGAGGACAGATTAGAGGTGGGTCCCTAAGCTGCTAGAGTGAGTGTAGGGCCAGTGGCCATGGCTGTGGCCATGAAGGCTCCCGCTGGATTCGGGCGGACGGTAAAGGAACTGTGAAGTCAGAAAATGGTGGGCCATTCTGTTTATTGAAGTCTCATAACAGCAGACGAGCAAACAGGCAGGGAAGACCGCTTCCCTCTCTCCCATCTCAGGCCCCACCAGTCTCAGCACTTCCCAGTCAAACAGGCCGAATGAACGGATATCAGGGCTCCCAACCCACAACTGGGTCTCCAGTTCCACAACTCTGACTCATTCTCTGGACTCACCCTCCGGACTACCCTGCAAAACAGGCCGGAGGGAAAACAACCCTTTTCCAGCAAACAGGGGCCCCTCCCAAGCAGGAAGGCAATCTGCAATTTGCAATCTGCTGTCCTGAGGGCAAGCACCCGCAGCCTTCCACAGACCACACAGAGATGCTGCCCCACGCCAATGCAACATACAAGCGAGCAAACCTAACTCACTTGTTTCACACTTGAAACACATTGGTTTGCCCAGCACTGAGGCAACGTATGTCCCTTGGGAATGGTGTGACTACCAGGCTTCTAGCAGTGGCCAACTACCTGAGACTTAGGCCGCATGAGCAGATTGTGGGCCAGACTCTTCCCCCCACAGGGGAAGGACGCAGCCCTACTTGGGGGCTAATCAGTACCGTTCAATCCCAAATCAGAGTTGACCATCCTGGGGCACATCCTGAGGGGTCAGCAGGAGCACAGGAGTCTGTTGGCCCTGCCCAAACCTCAGGTCCAGTGTGGACTACAGCTTGATGCTCACTGGCGCTGACCAGGGCCAGGTCAACAACACCATTGGGGTGGCTTGTCCACCTCACTGCCACTCATTCAGTACCATACTCACCAAGCAGGTCGTCCATCTTTAGTACGAGGCAGAGCTGGTCTTCAGAGCTTGTTCCAGCACTCTGTTACATTGTTCTGCGTGACCAGCTCCAGCAGGGTTATGGGGTTGACGGAATTGCCAATCAAAGTGCCGGTTCTCTGCCCGGTCCTGGACCAGGTATCTGGCGAAATGGGTGCCCTAGACACTTTCAATCACTTCGGGGGTGCCACAAGAGGCATGGAGCTTTGTAGCCCCCAGATGGTTGTCTTTGGCCTTTCCACTTGGGTATGCTTACAGAAATCCTGTCGTCATTTCAGCACAGGTGAGTGCGCACCTGGATCCCTCATGGCAGGGTCCAATGTCGTCCACCTGCCAGTGGGTCAAGGGTGTGTCCCCCCATCGCTCTTTCCACCCTCCTGCAGGAGGGCGGCAAGGGTATCTGTCAGTACACACAGGGCACTGCTGACACGCACCTATGACATGGGCGAACCCCAGACCTTCAGGCTCCCACATGGTGCGCTGACCGGTATGATGCGACTCCCGGTACAGCCACTCTGCGGTGTCAACAGCCAGGGCACCTTCCAACCACCAGATCTGTGCCAAGGTGTCAGCCTCACATTGCCTGGGCTGTTCCGAAGCTGGTGTCCCCTGACATGGGACACCATGACCATCTTGCTTTGGCATACACGCCAAAGATTAGCCCACATATCCTGACCCCAAAAGGACTTCTTTTTTTTTTTTTTTTTTTTCTGAAGCTGGAAACGGGGAGAGACAGTCAGACAGACTCCCGCATGCGCCCGACCGGGATCCACCCGGCACACCCACCAGGGGGCGACGCTCTGCCCACCAGGGGGCAATGCTCTGCCGCGACCAGAGCCACTCCAGCGCCCGGGGCAGAGGCCAAGGAGCCATCCCCAGCGCCCGGGCCATCCCTGCTCCAATGGAGCCTTGGCTGCGGGAGGGGAAGAGAGAGACAGAGAGGAAGGAGGGGGTGGGGGTAGAGAAGCAAATGGGCGCTTCTCCTATGTGCCCTGGCCGGGAATCGAACCCGGGTTCCCCGCACGCCAGGCCGACGCTCTACCGCTGAGCCAACCGGCCAGGGCCCCAAAAGGGCTTCTGATGTATTGAATATATAGTCCTCCAACTGGCTCACTCCCACGCAGGGAGCCACAGAGTCAGTCCCCTGTACCCTGCTCGGCTGTTGGTGCAGACCGTTAGGGGCCCGGGTTCCTGGGGTGTGACAGTCCACACTGCCTGCCGCTCCGCCCGTTGGCTGCTTTGCCCTTCACGGTCCTCCATCCCAGTGTTCTCAGTCGCTGGCTGGTATGTGGCTACACATCACTATGGTGCTACTCAATGGGGGCTATTGGTGTACCCCCCCCCCCCGAGATAGGGAGACTTTCCTTCCTGGATCGGGGAAGGTTTCTCAGCCTTAGGCTTGGGCCTCACCTGTCCTGTATCTGTTAAGTCACTGGACCCAGCACCGCTTGCAACTCCTTGCTCAGGGGGCTGGTTGCCGGCTCACTCCACCGCCGCCCACATGCACTCCATTTAGTCAAGGTTGCCGTTTGCCGCAAGCCCCCACCATCCACCTTAGGTGTTACATGGACATCTAGTTCATACGGCTGTCCTTGGTCTACTAGTGCCAAGACCTGGACTACAGTCCGCTGAGTAGCCTGAAAAGCTGCTTCATGGTGCTCCGTCCAATCCCAGGCAAGCCTTTTCCACAAAAGGGCTTACAATTGAGCTAAATGGGAAATAAAGACCCTCCAGTAACCTGAAAGCCCAAGGAATTCTTGCAATTTCTTCAGCTACTGCAGCCAGGGCGACATTTGGCCCCCCGTGTCTACTAGAGCCAAACCCCTATGTACATTGTGTGGAGACCAGTAGATGGTGAGTCCTACGTGAGGCCTCCAGTCTCCCAGTGTTCCCTGCTGTTGGGTACCTCACCCCCACGCCACGGGAGAGACAAGATCCTCCCCACAGGCCATCCTCTGATGGAGCCACAGGTAGTTGCACTAAGAAACCTTTCAAATCAGGGAGGGGGAGCTGAGGGGGTGGCCACCACAAATAGCTGCACATCTGGGCCAGTGGTAGTAGGCTGCTTGTAGATAGCATGCTTCTAAATGCTAAAAGAAAACTTAAAATGACACGTTCTAGATCTGATGATAATGCAATTGGCAAAGGAGTTTGTTTCTTTTAACAACACTTAAGAGAACAATTAGAATTAAAAATTAAAGCATTTAAAAACCTTGTCGCCTCTGGAGATTTTCACATCATCTCCAAAATATCTACTTTAATAATAATATATGTACACAAACAGAATATAATCATTTATTAATATTAAGTTTTGAAAATCTTCCCATGTAATTTCAAGCATATTCAATAGGCTTAATTAATCCAAAACTTCCCTTGCATTAGGAGCGCGGACAAATCTTAGTTACTTCCGTTGCTCAGAACTGACTCCCAGGGCAGGCTGGCGAGGTGCACCGGTTCATCAGCGGCTTTTGCCACTTAGACGATTGCCCAGCTCCTTTAAATTCCTTTCTCATTCTTTTAAACTCCTTAATTTTTTTTGTCTTTCTTCCTTCTGCACAAACCTTCTAGCACTTTCCTAATCCCTTCTTTAACTCATTCAGAAATAACTTTTAAAACAACGCATTTTAAATTCTTGTCTTTAAAAAATGTGTTTTTTATATCTTATATTTCACTATTCAAACCATATGATTTCTTTTTTATTAGAGAATTAGAACTCTTAATTCTCAGAAAACTTTTAAGTTTCAGTGATAATCAAAAGTGAGTAATTAGTATTCTTTTAGATGAATACTTTAATGGACATTTTATAACTCTTAGAAACAGGCCTTTTCATTGGCAAACACACTCATAATTCTTAAGAGACGTAACAGAGATAACAGGAACTTTTGTAAACCCAGGCAAAACAAAACACATATTTTCTGTTAATGACTTTAAAAGATATTAATTAATTAAACTTAAACCAGTTGTAATATCAAATGCTTTCCCAGATTATCTAATCTGAAGACTTTTGGGATAATTTTATTTTTTTCACCATGCATATAAACAGTACTATTTAATAGCTGAAAAGAAGGCAAGATTTCATTGGTCCTTGACAACTTTCCAAGAAGGCTGGAGCGAAGAGAGTGGAGATATCAGGCACAGGCTATTTGGGCTTGAGTCTAAAAGTGCTTTTTCCCTTCACTTCAAGGTTGTGCCGTTAACCCCTCCTACTCCTGCAGGCTGCACAAGGTTCAGAGCAGTGCTAACACCCCTATCATTCCCTGGACTGCAGCAGCTCCCGGACGGACGGATGCCCAGGAAGAGGCTCTAAAACTTTTAAATGACTCCTCATGCATTCCCAGGGCTTCCTTATGTCAGCCTGCAACAGTCCCGTGTCTCTTCCTAGTTTCAGTTCTTCATCTGAATGCCACACTTCCGTTTCTGCAGCTCACCACTTCTGCGTCACTGTGCATAAGGCTCCTAGTAGGGGCCAAACAAGCGCTCCTGTAGCTTCTCTTAAATTCTCTTCAGCCCAGGTCTCCAGTGGTCCCTCACCACCTTCAACGTGGCTAGTACACTCACGGGACTTTAGGGGCATCTCCCCAGTCCCTTGGTGGACCCCAAGAGTCCACCATTGGTGAATGCAGCAATGTCATGCCACACACAATTGGCCGGTTACCCCAGGATTTCTCTCAGTGACTCCTCTGGAATTACCCCCAATGATGTATCTAGAATTACCTCTGGCAACTTTTCTGGGTTTTTTTTCCAGCAACTCCCCAGTAGGCATGCTGCCTGTGGTCAGTTCAACCTGAGGGTTTTCTGGAATATCCTGCCGACTACACCAATTGTACGACAGGAGTTTGAGACTAGGTCTGTCTACCTGTCTCACAGATGTTCCAAACAGACCATCACAAAGAGGACCAGATGGGACAGACATAGCCTTAATTGCTTACACACAGGGAGGCCTGATGGTGGCCGGTCATGCTGTGAGTCCACAACCAGCCGCGGGCGGTCTGGCTTATAAAGCAGTTAGATGGGAGCAGCCACAGAGCCAAGGCAGGAAGTGCTTGTGCTGGGCATCAGGGAACGGAAGCCTTCTCCAAGGCCTGCTTGTTCCCTGGCAGAACACGATGCACATTCAAGAGCAGACGGGCCTGGGCCCTGATCCACCTGCCAGGAGGTGTGGAAGGACCATGTCCAGCATTGACCCTCCACTGTACATTGCCATCCACTGACTTCCACTGACAATCCACTCCTCCTTTCTCTCCAGCCTCCTAATCATCCACCCACAGACCCACTAGGTTGGGTTGAGGCAGGGTCCTGAAGGGTCCTGAATACCACATAAAGAGCTCAAGTTTACAAGTGTTGGTGAAGATGTGGAAAAATTAAAATCCATGGGCACTTTCGGTGGGAATGTAAAATGGTTCAGCCACTATGAACAATGGTAGGGAGGTTCCTCGAAAAATTAAAAATAGAATTACCGGCCTGACCTGTGGTGGCGCAGTGGATAAAGCGTCGACCTGGAAATGCTGAGGTCACCAGTTCGAAACCCTGGGCTTGCCCGGTCAAGGCACATATGGGAGTTGATGCTTCCAGCTCTTCCCCCCTTCTCTCTCTCTGTCTCTCTCTCTGTCTCTCTCTCTCTCTCTCTCTGTCTCCCCCTCTCCTCTCTAAAATGAATAAATAAAAAATTAAAAAGAAATTTATAAAAATAGAATTACCATGCAGCGATTCTATTTGTAGGTATACTCAGAAAGTTGAAAGCAGGGTCTTGAGAAAGCAATCAATGAACAACTGAGGTGCCACAATGAAGTACTGATGCTTCTCATGTCTTTCCTTTCCTGTCTGTCCCTATCTGTCTCTCTCTCTCTTGCTTAAAAAAAAAAAAAGGCCCTGGCCGGTTGGCTCAGCGGTAAAGCGTAAAGCGTCGGCCTGGCGTGCGGGGGACCCGGGTTCGATTTCCAGCCAGGGCACACAGGAGAAGCGCCCATTTGCTTCTCCACCCCCCCCCTCCTCCTTCCTCTCTGTCTCTCTCTTCCCCTCCCGCAGCCAAGGCTCCATTGGAGCAAAGATGGCCCGGGCGCTGGGGATGGCTCCTTGGCCTCTGCCCCAGGCGCTAGAGTGGCTCTGGTCACGGCAGAGTGACACCCGGAGGGGCAGAGCATCGCCCCCTGGAGGGCAGAGCGTCGCCCCTGGTGGGCGTGCCGGGTGGATCCCGGTCGGGCACATGTGAGAGTCTGTCTGACTGTCTCTCCCCGTTTCCAGCTTCAGAAAAATACAAAAAAAAAAAAAGAGTCTTGAAGAGATATTTGTACATGTGTGTTCATAGCAGCATTATCTACATTAGCTGAAAGGTGGATACAACCCAAGTGTCCATTGACAGATGAATGGATAAACAAAATGAGGGCTATCTGTACAATGGAATATTATTCAGCATTAAAGAGGAGTATTATTCAGCATTAAAGAGGAGTATTAGTCAGCATTAAAGAGGAGTATTAGTCAGCATGCTGTGACATGAATGAAACCCGAGGACATTATGCTACGTGTAATAAGCCAGTCACAAAAGAATAAATACTGTAAAGCTTGACTTCTATAAAGTTCCTAGCTAGTCAAAGTATTAGAGACAGAAAGTAGTGTAGAGGTCACCAGGGACTGGGAAGAGGGAACGGGGAGTTAGCGTTGAATGGGAACAGAGTTTTTGGTTTAGGAAGGTGAAAAAGTTCTGGAAATGGGTGTTGGTGATGGTTGCACAACAGTGTGAATGTACTTCACACCACTGAACTGTACACTTAAAAAGGGTTAAAAATTGTTCAATTTATACATTATGTGTATTTTATCACTTTTTTTTTTTTTTTTTTTTGCATTTTCTTTTGCATTTTTCTGAAGCTGGAAACAGGGAGAGACAGACAGACTCCCGCATGCGCCCGACCGGGATCCACCCGGCACGCCCACCATGGGGCGACGCTCTGCCCACCAGGGGGCGATGCTCTGCCCATCCTGGGCGTCGCCATGTTGCGACCAGAGCCACTCTAGCGCCTGAGGCAGAGGCCACAGAGCCATCCCCAGCGCCCGGGCCATTTTTGCTCCAATGGAGCCTTGGCTGCGGGAGGGGAAGAGAGAGACAGAGAGGAAGGTGCGGCAGAGGGGTGGAGAAGGAAATGGGCGCTTCTCCTGTGTGCCCTGGCCGGGAATCGAACCCGGGTCCTCCGCACGCTAGGCCGACGCTCTACCGCTGAGCCAACCGGCCAGGGCTCACATTTTAAAATAATAATAACAAATGTAAAGAGTCTGAACATTATTGTGTGGACAAGAAGCCACAGAACATTCTGTAGCAGGAACACTCGGCCCTTCCCTCCAGCCTCGGGGGTCTCGCCTGCACCCCCACTGCAAGGACTTGGTGGCCCTGGGCCTCTGGTGGCAGTCTGGCCTTGGGCCCACCTCCCCCGGGCTGAGCACCCAGCTGCTCCCGGAAGGCCCCTGGGATTTGCCCACCTCAGCCAGGCCCAGGCACAAAGCAGGAGTCCGGGAGCTGCGAGCCAACCCCAGACGGTCCTTGCTGGCCTTGGGCCCACCTCCCCCGGGCTGAGCACCCAGCTGCTCCCGGAAGGCCCCGGGGGTTTGCCCACCTCAGCCAGGCCCAGGCACAAAGCAGGAGTCCGGGAGCTGCGAGCCAACCCCAGACGGTCCGCGCTGGCCTTGGGCCTCCAGCCGCCACCTCGCACCTGCTGGCTACAGGGGGAGGCCTCCTCGAGCCCAGCTCTCCAAAACACCCATTGCTTCTCTCTCCATGAGAACGTTTTATTATCTTATAATGGAAAACAGGTATTTTTCCTTTCTATAACTACCTTGCTGTTATCACACTAATAAAATTAACATTCGCATGTCGTATCTTCCCAGTGTCCTCAGAACTGCGCTTTCACAGGTGAGTGTTTGATGAGGACCGAGGAACCGCCCATCATGCTTGGTGTTCTTTCTCTTTCCTCTGGCTCTACAAGTCCCCTTCTGTTGTAAAGACACTGCTTGTCAGAGAAGCAGGGCCTTTGTCCTCAGGGCTGATGCAGGGTGGGTATGTGGTGGTAGCGACTTGTTTCTTTGCCCCGTGTGACCCTGGAGCTAGAAGCCTGGCTGGATTCAGGTTCCGTCATCCAGGGGGCAGGCCCTGTGCTTCCAGAGCACCTGCTCAGGACCCCAGCCCGGGCTCCGCTCTCTCCTGTCACCCCCCAGGTGACCCGCTACTTCTCTGGGCCCCTTGTCTCCCTTTCGCTGCCTGGCCCACCGGGGGTCCTTCCAGCCACTTAGAATTCTCCTCTACACACACTGTCCCCTTTCTAACTTGAAAAAATTATTTAAAAGGGGAACTTCATGGCACTTTCATTAGTGGATGACCAGTATCGCTTGCTATGAATAGGTGACTGAAAAAAACAACAGTATGATAAAAGTAAAAATAATATTAAATTTTAGCAACAGGTGGTTGTACCTGTAAAGTTTTTGTGTCTGCTAAGTGCTGGCCAGGCATGGAGAGACACAGAGCCCAGATGTGACTCTTGGACCCTCTGTGCTCTCGGCTGAGCCTATACACTCTGCTTCCTGGTTCCCTTGTCGGCTGCCCTGGCAGGAGGCTGGGGTGGGAGGAGGGGAGGGTCCCGCAGTGCCCCAGGATGGGAGACCCCAGGGCTGGCACTGTCTGCCAGTCCAGCTCTGAGCCAGCATTGCCACCTCGGCCTGCTGCGTCTTCAGCTGGGTAGTCGTGGCTCCCGCCCCTCTGCCTCTCCCCTGGTGTGACATCCCTCTGGGGCGCTGCTTCTTTTGTGACCGAATGCTGCCTGTGAGAATCCTCAGCTTCAGTTAAGGTCAGGCCTGTGTTGCCTAAAATACTCACATACCATCCAGGGTGCCCCTCTGTGTATTTAAAATACCTGGCATCAAGGGATCTGCAAGGGTGGTCCCGCTGCTGGGGTGCGTGTGTGTGTGTGTGTGTGTGTGTGTGTGTGTGTGTGTGTGTGTGTCCTTGCTCCCGCCCTGGCTGGCTCATTTGCCCGAGTGAACACTTTTTCTAGCACTTCTCCTGGCTTTTCTTCCACTGGCGTCCTGCCACCTCGTGGGGAACCCCCCAGGGCCTTCCGCAGACATGAACCTACCTTCCCCCACCCCCTTCCTGCATCTGGGCAGCTCCTATCGTCTCCCTGGGGCTTGGTCGCTCTCGCCACAGCATCACGCAGGGGCAGGTGTATGACATTCCTGTCGTTTTTTGTCTATGTTTGCAGGGCCTGGAGGACAGAGGGGAGGGTGCAGCAGCGGGTTTTAGTCCAAGAAAGAGAACGTGAAAAGCCTCATTTTTCTTGCTGGAATGAATTACTTAAAAATAGTTTTCAAGACACAAATTTATCTTTGTCAGCAGTCTCCAAGAGGGTGGAGGGGCACTCCTGGCTTGGAATCCTGGGTCTCGTACTTAGTGCTGTGTGAGGGGGCAAACCTGTCTCTTCTTCAGCCTCAGCTTCTTCATCTGTCAGGGTTGATGGTAGAGTTATATTACAGTGTTTGTTTAAAAAGAGTAACCAGGAATATGTTGGAAATACGTAGAGGTGAGTTTCCATACCCTGTAAATCCTATCATCCTGGAGGGTGAACACTTATCCAGAGCAGAGGAATTCCCCGGTTACTTCTGGCTGAAGTAGCCACTTTCTGCGTGAGCCAGTGGACGGGAGTAAAGGCGCTTCCTTCTCCTTCTCCTTCTCCTTCTCCTTCTCCTTCTCCTCCTCCTCCTCCTCCTCCTCTTCCTCCTCCTCCTCCTCCTCCTCCCCCTCCCCCTCCCCCTCCCCCTCCCCCTCCTTTCCTTTCCTCTTTCTTTCTTTCTCCTTTTTTTTTTATTTTTGCAAGAGAGAAAGAGAGACAAGAAGGAAGAGAGATGAGGAGCATCAAGTTGTAGTTGTGGCACTTGATTCATTGTTTGTTTTCTCATATGTGCCTTGACTGGGGGGCTCCACCTGGGCCAGTGACCTTGGGCTCAAGCCAGCGACTTTCGGCTCAAGTCAGCGACCATGGGTCATGTCTATGACCTCACACTTAAGCCGGTGACCCCGCACTCAAGCTGGTAAGCCCGCACTCAAGCCGGTGACCTTGAGGTTTTGAACCTGGAACCTCAATGTCCACTGCACCACCGCTGGTCGGGCACAAAGGGGGATTTCTAAACACCTTAAGCTGCCTCCAGTGCGAGAAGATGTTCCAAGATGCAGAGAGTACTCAGGGACCCCTGCCACTGTGGGCAAGGTTGGGGTCCAGAAAGTCAGGAGTCAGGAGGAGGAAGAGTGTGAGGTGAGGGTGGGGAACAGAGCAGCATCCAGGGTCTTGGCAGAGGAGCAGCACATGTCTGAAGCCAAGGCATTCAGGATAGGACTGAGGCTGAGGAGAAAACGTGTGTGGGATCCGGGCTGTTGTCCTGGAGAACCATTTACACTGTAGTCTATGCTAGTGGTCCCCAGCTGTACAGGCAGTGCTGAGTGAGTGAGACACATCCACTAGAGGCTGACCGAGGACCAGAGCTCCCCTTCCCCGGTAGCAGGGAGCCTGGTAAAATGTTCCCTAGACCCAGTGCCAGCGTGAGAAGAAGGAAAATAAAGGAGAAAGAGCCCTGTTAGGAAGTTAAATTATGACTTAGAAATAACATTTTCCCCAACAGAAACTGTGTTAAAACAAGAAAGATATTAAAGAACAGCAAATTAAGATATATTTTAAAGTTTAGGTTTTGTTGCCATTTCCCAGTACGGCAGAAGCTTGGGAGGAAGAATAGATAAATTATAGACAATTAAGAAGCTACATTAACAAAAATGCCTGAGCAGAGCCGTGCGCGTTTTCACCCCAGAGGACTCTGGACTGACGGACACAGAGCAGGAGGGTGTGGCTCCGCCTGAGCGGTCTGCAAGCCCTGGTCTTCGGGAGCCGGCTCCTCCTCCCAGCCCAGGGCAGCCGGCCACACCCCCTGATTGACACGTGAGCATCCCTCCCTCCTGTCAGGCTCGGCATATTACCTGAAACAGTTGCAAAAAGAGAATGTTCCTTGACTTGGGATAAATTCGTAAAGCGAGAGCTACCTGGGGTCACTCTAGAAGCCTTCCCGGGACTGCAGCCAGAACAGGGGTGCAGCTGAGAGATGATAAAGAGAATAGAAGGAGGTAGGAGTGGGGAGAGAAATAAAAGAGAAAGGGCGGAGAGCAGGAGGAGATAGGTAGAGAGGGAGATGGGAGAGAGAAGAGGGAGAGTGAACTTCTGGATTTAGCTGGGCCTACAGACAGGTCTATTCCGGCCTTTAATTACATGAGACAACAAAGTCCCTTTTCTCCTCACTTTGCTCAAAACACTGTCACGTGCAGCTTCCAGAGTGCGGACCTGCACTGTTCAATGAGATAGCCACTGTCTCCTGAGAACTTTAAATGTGGCTGAATTAAACTCAGATGTTCCCCGAGTTCATACTGTTTACATGCTGATAATATACTGGATAGATAACATAAAAATGTTATTAAATTTAATTTAATTTGTTCGTTTTAACTTTTAAAAATATGGTCACTAGGAAATTTTAAATTTCTGGCTCGTGTGTGTGTGTGCGTGCGCACATGTGTGTACATGTCTGTGTGAATGTGTTTGCACATGTGTACGCATGCATGTATGTGTGTGTACATATGTGTGTGTGCATGTGTGTAAGCATATGTCTTAGCATCAACTGCTTCTGAGGAGAGAGATTTCTGCTCCGAGGGGGTTCTTGGTCCGGAGTATATGATACATCTGGGCGTGCAAGTTTGGAGTGGAAACTGGGGAAGAGGAAATGCTGTCTGTATTTTGTTTTCTGAACAGTTTTATTGAGCTGTAATTCACAGATAACACAATCCACCCATTTAAAGTGTACGATTCAGTGCTTTATAGCGTACTCACATGGTCGTGCAACCATCATGGCAACCAGTGTTAGAACATTTTCATCACCCTGAATGGGACTAGAAACCGCCTCCCTCTCTCCTCCGTTGTCTCCTCCACCCCTGGCCCTGGCACCACTCACTAATCTACTCCCTGTCTCCATCCATTTGCCTGTTCGGGACACTTCATATAAGTAGAATCACACAGTGTGTGGCCTTTTGTGCCCGGCTACTCCCCCTTAGCAAAGTGTTTTCAAGGTTCTTACATGTTGTAGCATGAATCAGTACTTCACTGCTTTATATGGCTGAATAATATTCTGTTGTATTTTTAAGCCGAAGTGAGAGGCAACAAGAGCTTATTTGAGATCAAAAGAATAGCTATTTGGAAAGCACTGATTTGGGCAGAAACCCAAATAGTGTTCAAATTACAAGACAAAGACAAGGGGTATTTATGAGAAAAGAAAAGGAACAGTTGAAGGACATTTGAGCTGCTTCCACTCTTTGACTGTTATGAGTAGTGCTGCTGTGAACATTTGTGTACAAGGTTTTTCTTTTGTTTTTTGTTTTTTTTGTGTCAGAGACAGAGAGAGGGACAGATTGGGACAGACAGACCGGAAGGGAGAGAGATGAGAAGAATCAATTCTTTGTTGCGACTCCTTAGTCTCCTTAATTGTTCATTGATTGCTTTCTCATATGTCTTTTGGGGGGGGGAGGAGGGACGCGGGGAGGAGGCTACAGCTAGTGTGAGTGACCCCTTGCTCAAGCCAGCAACCTTGGGCTCAAGCCAGCGACCACGGGGTCATGTCTATGATCCCACACTTGAGCCAGCAACCCCGTGCTCAAGCTAGTGAGCCCCGCACTCAAGCCAGATGAGCCCGCATTCAAGCCGGTGACCTCAGGGTTTCAAACCTGGGTCCTCTGCCTCTCAGTCCAACACTCAGTCCACTGCGCCACCGCCTGGTCAGACTGTGTACAAGTTTTTGTGTGGATGTATGCTTCATTTCTCTTGAGTAGATACCTAGCAGTGGAATTGCTGGGTCATTTGATAATTTTCTTTAGCAGTTGAAGGACCTATTAAACTGTCTCCCATAGTACATGCACCATGTTACATTCCCACCACCACACGTATGAGGGTTCCATTTTCTCCACATCCTTTTCAACACTTATTGTTATCTGTCTTTTAGATTATAGTCATCCAGGTGGGTGTAAAGTAGTATCTCATTGTGGTTTTGACTTGCATTTCACTGATGACTAATGATATTGAGCATCTTGTCATGTGCTTATTATTGTCTATATGTCTTTGGAGAAACATCTCTTCAGATCCTTTGCCTCTTTTAAAATTGGATTATGTGTCTTTTTATTATTACATTGTAAGTGTTCTCTATGTATTCTAGATATAAGTCCATTATCAGATACACACTTTGCAAAAAACTTTCTCTCATTCTGTGGGTTATCTTTTCACTTTATTGATGTTGTCTTTTAAATGCTCAGTTTTTAATAGAAGGATGAAATTCTGACGGTAGGTTCAGGGATGGGGATGAAATCCAGGGAAGAGAATGTGAAGCCGGCAGGCAGCGCAGTCCTGGGAGAGACAGAGGGAAAGGAACTCTGAACAAAACAGACGTACCAAGTGCAAGCTCCCTTGAATCTGTTACTTGGTGATGAATTTGCTGTTTCATATTAAATTTCAAAAATTGTAGTAAAATACACATAATATTTACCTTTAAAGCCATTCTTAAGTGACGTTGCGTATGTTCACATTGCTGGGCAACCCCATCCTCCATCTCCAGAACTTTTTCATCTTCCCAAACCGAACCTTTGTACCCACTAAACAGCAACTCCCGTTCTCCGCACCCCACCCTAGCCACTACCACCCCCATTCTCCTTTCTGTTTCTATGAACTTGACCATTCTGGGACCTCATATAAATGGAGTCATCCATGTCTTGTCACTGGCTTATTTCACTTAAGTATAAATAATGTCCTCAAGATTTATCCGTGTTATAACAAGTGTCAGAATTCCTTCTTCTCTATGGGAAAATAACAATCCATTGTATATCTAAACCACATTTTATTTATCTATTCAACCATCAATAAATATTTGGGTGTTTCCACATCTTATTCATTGTGATTTGCAAAATTTTCTCCCATTCTATGAGTTACCTGTTTACTCTGTTGATAGTGTCCTTTGATGCACAAAGGATTTTTTTTTTAAAGTTATTTACTGGTTTTCGAGAGAAAAGAAGAGAGAGAGAGAGAGAGAGAGAGAGAGAGAGAGAGAGAGAGAGAAACGTGTGACCAGGGATCACACCAGCGAGCTTTGCATATCGGGACAGCATTCTAACCAACCGAGCTGTCAGGCCAAGGCGATGCACAGAGGTGTTTAATTTTCATGAGGTCCAATGTGTACTTTTAAGTCTGTTGCTTGTGAATCAAAGAAATTTTTCTTCTGAAAATATTTTTATTTCATTTTTCCCTCTTTTTTGAAAGCTTGGTTTACCCAGTACACAAATGTGTTAAGCAGTTTTCTCTCAGCACTTTGAAGACATCAATCTATTGTTTCATGGACTCTACTATTATTCTTAAGAAGTTGGCCTTCTGCCTGACCTGTGGTGGCACAGTGGATAAAGCTTTGACCTGGAACGCTGAGGTCGCTGGTTCAAAACCCTGGGCTTGCCTGGTCAAGGCACATATGGGAGTTGATGTTTCCTGCTCCTCCCCCTTCTCTCTCTGTCTCTCTCTCCTCTCTCTCCATCTCTCTTTCCTCTCTAAAAATGAATAAATAAATAAATTAAAAAAAAAAAAAAAGAAGTTGGCCATCAGTCTAATTGTCTTTCCTGAAAAGCAATTTCCTTTACACTAGTAAAGGATACTATTTTTAGGATCGGCATTTCATCTTCGGTGTTCTGCAGTTTCCATCCAATGGCTTCCTAATCCTTGTATCACGCTCGTAGCAGAATGTTCTGATATTGCCACCCTGTGGAGGCCTCCTAGAGGCCCTGACCAGAGATCATTTCTCAGCCTTTTCAGTGATAGTGCGAGGACTTCGTTCCTACTGTTCAACATCTGTCTCTTAAAAATCACTGTTTTGTTCAGTAAGCCCTCACAGGTATAGGAGTCCTCACCCCTGGCCACACTGCTGTGGGCTGCGTTTCTGCCCTTCGTCGGAGTCCCACAAGCTCTGACTCCAGTGCTGTTGATGGAAGTCCTAGGGGATGAGGTTCATGCTGCCCATGGTTGGGGTGAGGGGAGCCTGCATCCCACCAGGTTTCCAGCTCTCTCCTTCCCTTGTTCCTAAGAACCCCCCACACTCTCATGGAGCACTGTGGGGACACCAGGGGGCTCCCTGATGCCTCTCCTCGGAGCCTGGGCATCCAATGGATCGTGGTTATCTCTGTGGGTGATTTCTAAAGCAGGGCAAATAACCTCGTCAAGAAGTGTTACAGCCCCAGCCCAGCCCTAGCCTCTGACGGGAGGAACTTACAAAGGAACTCCTTGCTGGACTTTCTCAAAACCTGAGGGTCTTTTCCAGCAGTCCTTCGGTTCTAGTTTACCTAAGGACCTCGTTCTCTTTGCAACCCAGGATTCCTTAGTTAGTATCAAGGGCGTCTCCTCAGAGCTGCTGTGGCCGCTAGCAAGTGAGAGGCTGGAATGGTCCTCAACTTAACTTCCCACCAGTTGAGACTGTCTGCTTCTGCCTCCGCTCACAGAGGTTGATTGACAGCTGGGGAGCCTGCTCGGACATCAATGGAAAGGACATGAAGCCCTGGACCATCACTCGTGGCAGGTAATCCTGGATTTGGACGCAGCTACAAAGCTGTAGAACCACTTCATCCAGGGTGAGGTCCCAGCATGCCTGAAAAGGTCCATTACATTTCTCAGGTGGGGGTCTTCAAAGGCTCATAGGCAGTCACTCTTGACTTCTGGATTCCTGCCAGTTTGAAATACTACTTCCTGTAGCCAACTGACTCTCAAAGTATCTCCCCCCATGAGGCTGAATTGAAGTCAGGAGAAGGTGTGTCTTCACAGCTCTGTGCAGGTGGGGCTGGCAGACCTGTGGAAGGGCCAACATGAGAAATGGCTGGTCTGTCACCCTGGTGTGGGGTCCCTGGGCTATGACCACTGGATTCTAGAAACTCAATATGCATCGAGGTCTAATAATTCTAAGGTTTGCTAGTCTGAATTTTCCATCTATTTTCTCAGGTCCTGCCTTTTCAGTAAGACTCGCAACCCCAATTTTTTTATTGGAGTGACACTGGTTAACAAAATTATACAGGTTTTAGGTGCACAGTTCTACAACACACCATCTGTAGACTGTGCTGTGTGTTCACCACCACCATTTATCCCCCTACCCCTCCTTGCCTTCCCCCGCCCTCCTCCCAGGCAATCACCACACTGCTGTCTTTGTCCATGAGTTTTTCTATTTTTTTCTTTCTTTTTTTTTTTTTTCTCTTTTTTCTGAAGCTGGAAACAGGGAGAGACAGTCAGACAGACTCCCGCATGCGCCCGACCGGGATCCACCTGGCACACCCACCATGGGGCGACGCTCTGCCCATCCTGGGCGTTGCCATGTTGCGACCAGAGCCACTCTAGCGCCTGAGGCAGAGGCCAAGGAGCCATCCCCAGCGCCCGGGCCATCTTTGCTCCAATGGAGCCTTGGCTGCGGGAGGGGAAGAGAGAGACAGAGAGGAAGGAGAGGGGGAGAGGTGGAGAAGCAGATGGGCACTTCTCCTGTGTGCCCTGGCCGGGAATCGAACCCGGGTCCTCTGCACGCTAGGCCGATGCTCTACTGCTGAGCCAACCGGCCAGGGCTCTATTTTTTTCTTGCTCAATCATTCCATCCCCTGCCCCCAATCCTCCTTCCCTGACAGCTGTCAGTCTGTTTTTTATCATGAGGCAGTCACTATTTTGCTTGTTCATTTTGCTCATTAGATTTATTATTATTATTATTATTATTATTATATATTTTTTTACAGAGACAGAGAGAGAGTCAGAGAGAGAGATAGATAGGAACAGACAGACAGGAACGGAGAGAGATGAGAAGCATCAATCATCAGTTTTTCGTTGCAACACCTTAGTTGTTCACTGATTGCTTTCTCACATGATGTGCCTTGACCTCGGGCCTTCAGCAGACCAAGTAACCCCTTACTCAAGCCAGCGACCTTGGGTCCAAGCTGGTGAGCCTTGCTCAAACCAGATGAGCCCGCGCTCAAGCTGGTGACCTCGGGGTCTCAAACCTGGGTCCTCTGCACTCTAGTCTGATGCTCTATCCACTGCACCACCTCCTGGTCAGGCTGCTCATTAGATTTACACAGCAGTGAAATCATATGGCACTTGTCTTTCTTTGTCTCTGACTGAATGATTTCACTTAACATAATAATCTCCAGGTCCATCCATGCTGTCACAAAAGGTAAGATTTCCTTCACTTTTATGGCTAAGTAACATTCCATTGTGTAAATATACCACCGCTTTTTTATCCACTCATCCACTGATGGACACTTGGGCTGTTTCCAGATCTTGGCTATTATAAACAATGCTGCAATAAACATGGGGGTGCATATATTCTTTTGAATTAGTGGTTTGGGTTTCTCTGGATAATTCCCGGAAGCGGAATTGCTGGGTCATAAGGCAGTTCCACTTTTATTTTTTTCAGTAAACACCATACTGTTCTCCACAGCGGCTGCACCAGTCTGCATTCCCACCAGCAGTGCAGGAGGGTTCCCTTTTCTCCACACCCTTGCCAACACTTTTTTGTTGATTTATTGATGATAGCTATTCTGACAAGTATGAGGTGATATCTCTTTGTGGTATCAATTTGCATTTCTTTGATGATCAGTGATGAGCATCTTTTCATAAGTCTACTGGCCATCTGTGTGTCCTCTTTGGAAAAGTATGTATTGAGATCCTTTGCCCATTTTTTAATTGAATTCTTTTGTTGTTGTTGTTGAGTTTTATAAGTTCTTCATACACTTTGGCTATTAATCCCTCATCAAATAAATCAGTGAATATGTCCTATTCAGTGGGTTGTCTTTTTATTCTCTTAATGGTTTCCTTTGCTTTACAAAAACTTCTTAGTTTGATGTGGTCTCATTTGTTTATATTTTCTTTTGTTTCCCTTGCTAGAGGAGATATAAGAAAAAAATATTGCTATGAAAAATATCCGAGATTTACTTCCTATGAGTTCTAGGATTTTTATGGTTTTGAGTCTAACATTTAAGTCTTTGATGCATTTTGAGTTAATTCCTTTGTATGGTATAAGAAAGTGATCTAGTTTCATATTTATACATGTGTCTGTTCAATTTTCCCAATATTATTTGTTGTGACAACTTAGTTGTTCATTGATTGCTTTCTCATATGTGCCTTGACCGTGGGCCTTCAGCAGACCGAGTAACCCCTTGCTGAAGCCAGCAACTTTGGGTCCAAGCTGGTGAGCTTTGCTCAAACCAGATGAGCCCATGCTCAAGCTGGTGACCTCGGGGTCTTGAACCTGCGTCCTCCACATCCCAGTCTGACGCTCTATGTACTACGCCACCACCTGGTCAGCCAATATTATTTGTTGAATAGATTATCTTTACCCACTGTATATTTTTGTCAAATATTACTTGGCTATAAAGAAATGGTTTTATTTCTGGGCTTTCTGTTCTGTTCCATTAATCCATATGTCTGTTTTATATGCCAGTACCATGTTGTTTTGATCACTATGGCCTTGTAGTATAGTTTGATCAAAATCACTTTTACTGTTTGGGGTCTTTTGTGGTTCCATATAAATTTTTAGAATATTTGTTCTAATTCTGGAAATATGCCATTAGTGTCTTGGTAGGAATTGGGTTAAAACTATACCTTGTTTTAGGTAGTATGGACATTTTAATGATATTAATTCTTCCTATCCATGAACACAGTACTGTATATGTTTCCACTTATTTGTATCTCGTTCAATTTGTTTCTTAATGTCTTATAATTTTCTGAGTGCAAGTCTTTTACATCTTTGGCTATTTTTTTTTTCTAGATATTTTAATCTTTTTGAACCAACTGTGAATAGGATTGTTTTCTTAGTTTTTCTTTCTGATAGTTTATTATTGGTGCATAAAAATGCAACTGATTTCTGGATATTTATTTGTATCTTCCTACTTTACTGAATTTATTTATCAGTTCTAGTAATTTTTTGGGTTGACTCTTTAGTGTTCTCTATATACAGTATCATGTCATCTTCAAATAATGACATTTTTACTTCTTTCTTTCCAATTCGGATGCATTTTATAGCTTTTTCCTGTGTGATTGCTGTGGCTAGAACTTCCAGTGCTATGTTGAATGAGACAGCTAAAAGTAGACATCCTGTCTTGTTTCTGATCTTAAGAGAAACACTTTTAGATTATGCCCATTGAGTATGATGTCAGCTGTGGGTTTGTCATATATGGCCTTTATTACGTTGAGATGTTTCCTCCATTCCCACTTTGCTGAGAGTTTTTATTATAAACAGGTGTAAGATTTTATCAAATACTTTGTCTGCATTTATTGTTATGATCATGTGGTTTTTATTCTTCATTTTGTTTGTGTGATGTGTTATGTCTCTTGATTTTTGAATATTGTACCAGACTTGCGACCCTGGAATAAATCCCACTTGATATGGTGTCTGATCTTTTTAGTATTACTGGATCCATTTTGTTAATATATTTTTTAAGATTTTAGCATCTATGTTCATCAGGGATATTGACCTATAATTTTCTTTCTTTGTAGTGTCTTTATCTGCTTTGGAATTAGGATAATGCTGGCCTCATAAAATGAGCTTGGGAGTCTTTCCTTCTCTTGGATTTTTTGGAACAGTTTGATAAGGATAAGAGTTCTTTGAATGTTTTGTAAATTTCAACTGTGAAGCTTTTGTTTATTGGGAGTATTTTCATTACTGCTTCAATTTAACTGGCTGTAATCTGTTTATTCAGATTTTCTGATTCTTCCTAATTCAGTTTTGGAAGATTTTATGTTTCCAAGACTTTATCCATTTCATCCAGATTGTTTAATTCGTTGGCATATAGTTGCTTATATTATTTTTCTTATAATACTTTGTATTTCTTTGGTGTCAGTTGTTACTTCTCCGCTTTCATTTCTAATTTTATTTATTTGGGTCCTCTCTCTTTTTTTCTTGATGAGTCTGGTTAAAGTTTTGTCAATTTTGTTTACCTTTTAAAAGAACAAGCTTTTGGTTTCACTGACCTTCTGTGTTGTTTTTTCAGTCTTTATTTTGTTTATTTCTGCTCTGATTTTTTTTAATGATCTCTGAACTTTTTAGTGGCCTCCCGCCCTCTCAAGGGGTGCCCCACATCTGCTGCCTTTAATGTGCCAACATTTCAGTGGTGTTGACCTCAGACACCACTTTGCTGTGCAAACCCTTCTGGTGGTGGTTTTTAGGATGGATTGTGTGGACTTGCTGCTGCTGTCCAGGGCATCACTAAGACTGAAATCTTCCCCTTCTTCCAGCGGGCAGCTGTGGGTGATGATCTCAGCCTCCAGCTTGACCTTGATGTTCAGCAGGGTCTTGTACTCCTGGGCCTGGTGCTGCCCCTTTGCCCGGGTCTGACACAGCTCTGACTCTAGGTGCGGCAGGATCCCCTTGAGTTGTTCCATCTGCATGGCATAGTGCATCTCCACCTCCCTCAGGCTGTCCCTTGGAGCGTCGCTCTGTTGCGACCAGAGCCATTCTAGCGCCTGAGGCAGAGGCCACAGAGCCATCCTCAGCGCCCGGGCAAACGCTGCTCCAATGGAGCCTTGGCTGTGGGAGGGGAAGAGAGAGACAGAGAGGAAGGAGAGGGGGAGGGGTGGAGAAGCAGATGGGCGCTTCTCCTGTGTGCCCTGGCCGGGAATCGAACCTGGGACTCCCGCACACCAGGCCGACGCTCTACCACTGAGCCAACTGGCCAGGGCCCAAACTGGCTTTCAGATTTCTCATGGGGTCCAGATCAATCTCCAAAGACTGGACCGTCCGTCTCAGCTCTGTGTCATCTCAGCTGCTCCTATCTCAGCGGTCTGTGAGGTGACCCCTGTGGTGCTCTCCTCTGCTGTCACCAGTACTTGTCTAGCTTCTCTGGGTTCTTCTGAGCCAGCTCATCATACTGGGCCTGATGTCTGCCATGATCTTGCTGAGGTTCTGAGATTTGCGGGCACCCAACTCCATGGTCAACCCAGAACTGGCAATCCGGCTTTGTAGACCATTTACTTCCTCCTCATGGTTCTTACTCATGAAGAGCAGTTCCTCCTTGAGAGGCGTGGTCTCTGCTTCCAGCGGCAGCGGAGTGATATTGGTGTCATCAGTGACCTTTCAGAGCCCATTAATGTTACTCTCCTCAGACTGGCGCATGGCCAGCGCCATCTCATACTTGACTCTGAAGCCATCAGCAGCAAGATGGGCATTGTCAATTTGCAGAACAATGCGGGCATTGTCAATTTGCAGAACGATGCGGGCATTGCCCGCAGAACTTGCAAAGATCTGAGCTCACAGGTTCTCGATGGTCTTGAATCAATGCCCACAGTCTCTGACCTGGGGTTCCTTCTTTTCCAAGTGTTCCCAGATTCTGATTTTCAGTCTCCGATTATCAGCCTCCAGGCTTCTCACCCTCTCCAGGTAGGAAGGAGGCTAGGCAGTCATTCAGACATTGCATAGTCTCCTTCTCACTCTGGATGCCGCCTATGCCCACCAGACCCCCAGCCATCCCCGCAGCCAGGCCCGTGGACCTCCTGTTGCCCCACATGCTGGTGGAGTGGGACATGGAGATCTTAGAGTCAGAGCCCCCCCATGCCTGTATAGATGCTGGCCGTGTTGCTGGCTGGCCAGACCCAGTGGCTGGGGGACTGCATGGAGCCCAGGGTCTGGTAGCTTGTGTAGAAGCTGGAGTGGGTGCTGAAGCGCGTGTTGTTCAGGGAGGAAGGCGAGATTCTGTGAGTCCGGTTCAAGCAACCTACTCTGGTCTTTATTATTTTCTCTACTCACTTTAGGTTTCATTTGTTGTTCTTTTTCAAGTCTTTTTAAGTATAAAATTACATTGTTTATTTGAGATTTATCTTGTTTCTATAGATAGGTCTGTAATAAAAAGAATCTTTCTTTAGGACCACTTTTACTGTGTCCTATAGGTTTTGGATCTTATGTTCTCATTTTCATTTGTTTCAAAGTATCTTTTTAAAAATTTTTTTGTATTTTTCTGAAGTGAGAAGCAGGGAGGCAGTCAGACAGACTCCTGCATGCACCTGACTGGGATCCACCCAGGATGCCCACCAGGGGGCGATGCTCTGCCCATCTGGGGCATTGTTCCCTTGCAGCTGGAGCCATTCTAGCCCCTGAGGTGGAGGCGATGGAGCCATCCTCAACGCCCAGGTCAACTTTTGCTTTAATGGAGTCTTGGCTGCAGGAGCGGAAAAGAGAGATAGAGAGAAAGGAGAGGGAGAAGGGTGGAGAAGCAGATGGGCGCTTCTCCTGTGTGCCCTGGCCGGGAATCAAACCTGGGACTTCCACACACTGGGCTGACGCTCTACTGCTGAGCCAACCAGCCAGGGCTCAAGGTATCTTTTGATTATTTTCTTGATCTCACCATTAACCCATTTATTGTTTAGTAACATGGTGGTATAAAACCTCCATGTCTTTGTGTGTTTCAGTTTTTTTGTGACTGATTTCTAGTTTTATATCATTATGATTAGAGAAGATGCTTGATGTGATTTCAATCTTTTTAAATTTATTGAGACTTGTTTTGTGTCCCAACATGTGGCATATCCTAGACAATGTTTTATATGCACTTGAAGAGAATGTATATTCTGCTGCTCTGAGGTAAAAATTTTTGAAGATATCAATTAAATCCATCTGATCTAGTGTGTTATATAAGGCTGCCAAATCCTTGATTTTCTGCCTGGAAAATCTATCCTCTGATGTCAATGGGGTGTTAAAATCCTTTACTATGACTGTATTACTGTTGCTCTCTCCCTTTATGTCCATCAAGATTTGCTTTACGTACTTAGGGGCTATGTTGGATGTATACTATGTTGGGTGCATAAATGTTTACAAGGGTTACATAGCCTCTTGTTGGATTGTTTCCTTCATTATTATGCAGTGTTCTTCTTTGTCTCTTGCTATAGAACTTTTGTTAAAGTCTATTGTGTCAGATATAAATATTGCTACCCCAGCTTTTTTTTTATTTCCATTTGCATGAAATATTTTTTCCAAACCTTTACTTTTAGTCTGTATGTAACTTTCATTCTGAGGTGAGTCTCTTGTAGACAATATATATATGGGTCCTGTTTTCTTATTTATTCAGCTACCCTACATCTTTTGATTGGCACATTTAAGTCATTTACATTTAAAGTAATTATTGATAAGTATGTACTTATTGCCAATATGTTCTTTTAACCATGTTCCTCTCTTTTTCATCTCCTCTTTATTCTTCCACTTCTTCATCTTCTTCTCCTCCTCCTTCTGCTTCTCTACCTCCTGCATTTCCTCCTCTTCCTTCTACTTCATACAGCAGACCTATTCACATTCCTTGTAATACTGTACTGGTTTGGTGGTAGCAAACTTCTTTAGCTTTTTCTTGTCTGGGAAACTCTCTTTCAATTTCAAATGAGAGCCTTATTGGGTAAAGTAGTCTTGGTTGTAGGTATTTGCTTTGCATCACTTTGTATACTTCATAACGATCCCTTCTGGCTTAAAATGTTTCTGTTGAGATATCAGCTGACAGTCTTATGGGAGCTCCTTTGACAGTAACTGACTATCTTTCTCTTGCAGAGAGATAGTCTATTTAAAATTGTCTCTTTGTCTTTAACCTTTGGCATTTTAATTATGATGAGTCTGGTGAGGGTTTCTTTGGGTCCATCTTATTTGGGATTCACTGCAGTTCTTGGACTTGTGTGTCTTTTTCCTTCACCAGATTAGGGAAGTTTTAAGTCAATATTTTTTTCAAACAGGTCCTTGATCCCTTGCTCTCTCTTCTCCTTCTGGTAACCCTACGGCATAAGTGTTGTCCCAAAAATACCTTAAACTTTCCTCAATTTTATAATTATTTTTTTTCCTTCCTCTCTGATTGATTGGATTTTTCTACCTTGTTGTCCAACTCATTGATTTAATCCTCTGCTTCATCCAACCTGTTGTTAACTATTTCCAGTGTATTCTTTTTTTTAAATTTATTTATTTATTTATTTATTTTAGAAAGAGAGAGAGAGAAGGGGAGAGGAGCATGACGCTCCCATATGTGCCTTGACCAGGCAAGCCCAGGGTTTCCAACCAGCAACCTCAGCATTCCAGGTCGATGCTTTATCCACTGCGCCACCACAGGTCAGACACTTTCAGTATATTCTTCACTTCATATATTGTATTCTTCATCTTTGACTGGATCTTTCTGATGGTTTCTATGTCCTCTTTCATGCTGTTGAACATCCCTATAATCATTACTTTAAACTTTATATCTGATAGATTGTTTGCCTCCATTTTGTTTAGCTCTTTTCCTGGATATTTCTCCTGTTCTTTCATTTGGGACGTGTACCTTTGTCTCTCCATTTTGGCTGCCTCTTTGTGTTTGTTTCTAGGTATTATATATTTCTGCTATGACTCTGAGTCTTTGTAGGGTAGCCTTATGTAGTAGGTGTCCTGTGGGGTCCAGTGTTGTAGTCTCCTTGATCACCTGAGCTAGGTGCTCCAAAAATATTCCTTTTGTGGGTTATGTGGGCCCACCTGTGGTAATTGAGTCTTGATTGCTATTGGCTTGTTCATGCTTGGATTGACCCTCAGGCTGGCTGACTGTGAGGCTCAACCTTGACCACAGCATGTGAGCTGCTGTGCTGCTGCTGACCACAGTAAGAAGAATTTGCCTTAGCAGATTTTGGTGTCTACTGAGGTCTCTCTTTGGGTATGCTGCTTTGAAGTTTACTGGATATGACTCTGATGTCTGTAGCTGACTACTGGGTTTGTTGACTCCAGGTCTTTTGGGAGAGACTCTGGTGCAGCCCAGTATCAGATGTTGCCTGTTACTGGCCCTTGGCAACCTGTTTGGAGCTGTAAGCAATCTACAGTGTGTGGCTTCTTTTCCTGGGTGCATGTGGGAAAAACAAAGATGCACACCAAGATTAGCTTTTACCAGCTCTGGTCCCAGGAACAGGTCAACAAAAGTCTGAAGACACCCAAGATTTGCCTCCATCTGCTTCTGCCTGCTGGCTTCCTGTTAGGCTCAGTCACTGAAAGAGCCTCTGGTTTTACACCTCAGTGGGGCACAAGCTCCACAGGGTGGAGTGAGAGGGAGTCCAGAGAATAGGGTTATTGCTTTTCCCCAAGCTGATGCTGCACAGAGGAGAATTCTCCACTCAAGAAAGATGTTGTTTGTGCTGTGGGAGAATGATTTATGCACAAGGATCTTGGAAGCTGTCCTTTCAGCTCTCTCCCTAGAAAGAAACCCCAGTCTGTCCTCATGAGACTGTAGTTGATTCTGCCCTTCCTCAGCCATATTCCAGGATGAGAGGCTGTGAACAAAATATGTATGTTTGCCCTTTAAGAGGGCGCCTGTGTCTCTAATGGACTCCTGTTTCTCCCTAGTGGACAGACACATAGCCAGATGTTATGTGAGTGCTTCTTCCCAGTGTTGGTATTCTGGGCTGGGGAACTTGGTTTAAATCCCACTCTTCTCAGGGTGATCCCTCCACAGCTGAGATATCTCCCTCTAGAATCTCAGTCACCTCCCATGGGAGCAGGACCAGCCCTTTTTGTGTCTCATCCTTTCCAACCAGCGTCAATGTGGCTTTTTCTGTAGATCCTTGGTTATAAGACTTGTATTTAGCTAGTCTTTAGTTGGTTATTCAGGTTAATTGCTCTATATTTCTGTTGTAATTTCAGTTTGGTCCTGGGAGGAGGTGAGTGTAACATTCACCTACTCTGCCACCATCTTGGATCCTCCAACCACCTTATTTGTAGTGGTTGTCACCCCTAAACTGTCTCCTGCTTTTTATCCTGCTATACTTTTTTTTTTTTTTTTTACAGGGACAGAGAGAGAGTCAGAGAGAGGGATAGATAGGGACAGACAGACAGAAACAGAGAGAGAGATGAGAAGCATCAATTATCAGTTTTTTGTTGTGACACCTTAGCTATTCATCGACTGCCCTCTCATATGTGCCTTGACCGTGGGGCTACAGCAGACCGAGTAAACCCTTGCTCGAGCCAGCGACTCTGGGTCCAAGCTGGTGAGCTTTGCTCAAACCAGATGAGCCCGCGCTCAAGCCAGCAACCTTGGGGTCTCGAACCTGGGTCCTTCTGCATCCCAGTTTGATGCTCCATCCACTGCGCCACCGCCTGGTCAGGCTATACTTTTTTTAATGCACGTATAATCGTTATTTTACTTGTCTTGTTTATTGCTCCGCGAGGGCAGGTATTTTTTCTGTCGTTGTTCCTGCTATATCTTTGGCACCAAGATCAGCGCTGGGCACACAGCAGGCCCTCAGAAAATATCTGTTGAATGGATGAATGAGTGGTGAGTGGTTGTCTAGTCTTTGCACATACATAGTATACACTTTTTTTTTTTTTGTATTTTTCTGAAGCTGGGAACGGGGAGAAACAGTCAGACAGACTCCCGCATGCGCCCGACTGGGATTCACCTGGCACGCCCACCAGGGGCAACGCTCTGCCCACCAGGGGGCGATGCTCTGCCCCTCCGGGGCGTCGCTCTGCTGCGACCAGAGCCACTCTAGCGCCTGAGGCAGAGGCCAAGGAGCCATCCCCAGCGCCCAGGCCATCCTTGCTCCAATGGAACCTTGACTGCGGGAGGGGAAGAGAGAGACAGAGAGGAAGGAGGGGGGGTGGAGAAGCAAATGGGCGCTTCTCCTGTGTGCCCTGGCTGGGAATCGAACCCGGGTCCCCCGCATGCCAGGCCAATGCTCTACTGCTGAGCCAACCACCGGCCAGGGCGTATACACTTTTATGTGGCCATCCTTACCTGTCTTCAGCCACATACTTCAGCACCATTTCTTCTGCAGATATACAGAGCCATCACCTATTCCAAGGTAGGATGAGCTGTTTCTACAGCCTGTTCCCAGGAATCTGCAGGACTCTGCTAACTTCTTCCCCTCTCTCCCCTAGACCAGGGCCTCTGCGCTCCCCATCCGGAGAACTGTTTATTTTTCCTTTGGGATGATGTCTTTCATCCAGCTCTGGCTTACCAACAGGGCTCTGTGTTCAAGCTGCATTCCTTCCTCCATGAAAAAGTCCCTGTAAGGCCAGTGGCCGCTGTAGTGGCCACGCAGGTTCTCATTGAATTTGAGCAGACGGTAAAGAAACAGTGGAGCCGGAGGATGGAGGGCCATTCTGATTTATTGGCGTCTCACCAAGACAGGCGAGCCAAGAAAGAAACCAAGGGAAAAGCAGCAAACTGCTTTTTGAAGTGGAGGGCGAAGGATCAAGGAGGGAAAAAAGAAAGTGAACTGCAAGGTGCAGGCTCTCCCTTATCCCCCCTGAGGGGAAGTATTTACATCCTTACAATAGTGCTGGCAGGTGTTTCTGCACTGTTTGCAGGAAGGGCTTGCAGCCGGTAAACCTCTGAGCAAACTTAACACAGTCATTTCCCCACAGTCACCATGGGCTCAACAATTGGGAGTTCCAAGGCTGCCAGGGTACAATGATTGCAGAAGTGTCCCTGATCTTAACTTTTCCCTCTTATGCCCTTTGCTGCTCTTCCCAAAAGGACGAAGGGTTCATTTCCCCACCCTTGGAATCCAGGCCGGCTGTGAGATTCAGTTTAACCTACAAAATGTGGTCAAAGTGTTGGTATGTCAGTTCTGAAGCTGGGTTTCAAGAGGCCTTGCAATGTTCCCCTTCTCTTGCATTATAAGAACATACCTGGTCAACTAGCTGAAGGATGAGAGGCCATGTGGAGTAGAGGCCAGCTGTCCTGACAAGACCAGCTGACCCCAAACAGCTGACCTGTGGGTCTGTGAATAATTAATGCTTGTAATTTTAAGCCACAGAGTTTGGAGTGGTTTGTTAAGCAGAGGGTTGCCGGAAAAAAGTGCAGGACACTCCTTAGAATTTGAATGCCATGTAGATAACAGAAAATCATTTATTGTGTCATTGTAAGAAATGTCCAAACCTGTAAGAATTTTTTTATGAGTTTATTTGAACCAAACTGATGACAATTGCCAGGAAGCAAATTCTCAATGGATTGAGAAAATGCTTTGGGAAATGGGAGTTTTACTACTTGTTTTATACATCAGAATAAAGGGCAAGGTGTAAGGGGGTTACAGGAAATCCACTGCTGATCAGGGAAGCCGGGAGAGCAAAGTGGGAAACCTCCAGGCTTGGATACAGAGTAGAAAGAATAGACACATACTTCTTTTACATAAGCAGGTTTAGGATAGTTAACAGTTAACAATTAATGTGATAATAATAACAACGAGGGAGTGGTTTTGTGGATTCTGCTCTGGTCTCTGGTGGTGATTGTGCTTTAGGGGATTAAGGAGGGGAAAGAAAATTACTTTGGTATTTCAAAGGTATGTTATCATAGATGAAAAGAAAAAGACAACAGACAGGCTCAGTTAAGGTAAAGACTGACCTTTGTTAGGGAAAATACCAGCCTAGGGCATAATTTACCTGTCATGAACTTGGTTTGCAGATGGCTAGCTTCTTCCTGTGTTCTCTCTTTCCTCTGTATCTGTGCCCTAATCTCCTCTTCTTTTAAGGACACCAGAGTTTGAAAACCAAGGAAAGAAGATGGCTGTCTGCAAACCGAGGCAAGAAGCCTGGAAGGAGCCGAGTCTGCCCACATCCTGGCCTCAGACAGTGGCCTCCACAGCTGAGAGAACATAGTTAGAGCCTGTTGTTTAAGCCATCCCATCGGTGGTCTCCGTTACAGCAGCTGGAGCTGATGGCAGAGCTGTGGTGGGCGGCCCTAACAGGAGACAGGTGAAGCCTATGGTGCCTTCCCACTTGGGGGGAGCAGCCCCTGCTGTACCTGCAGGGACACCACCTCCGGCGTATGAACTGACTTGGGGTGCCGAGTCAAGGTGTCGGTCTTTAGTTCTCAGTCCTTCCCAGCAAACAGAGATAATGTGGCCAGTTCTATGCTGGTAAAATGAGGAGCTCTTTTCTGCCTGTGTTTGGCTATGCTTATGCTAAAAGTTTGCCTTTAAGGGGAGCACGACCCCTTCTCTCAGGTGAGAGCCAATGAATGACCCCCCAGAACATGGCCCTGACATTCCAAGCTGGGCTGCTGCGCCTGTGGCAGATGGTTGGAGTCTGAAAGTGTGTCCAATCCCCTGTGTGGCCCAGAGGATGTTCAACAGCCAAGGACCTGGTGCTCCTCAGGATGGGACTGTGGCTGGTGAAGGCCTGGGGTGCACATGACTCTCCTTTCTCAGATGGCTGCGGCTGTCTGGCCTGTCCATCTGGCTTCGTCTCCTGAATCTTGCAGGTCTTCTATTTCAGAGCTTAAAGGTGAAGCTCCCATTCCCAGCCCCTCTGGCAGCCAAGACTCTGCACACGACTGGTGTCCACATTCTTGCTGTAATCAGACCCTCTGGTCCGAGGCCTCTCACTTGCCAAGGCTGTGCAAGTGTGACATGTGCCAATCTGTGTCACCCTTGTGGCTGGACTCTAAGCCATCCACCTTGGGTTTGTGTTGTGGTCTTGATGTGGCTTTCCCTGCCTGCTTCTTTTTGCCCCTGTTTGCCAGGCCTCCTGGAGAGCCTGTCAGCTAGCCCTGATCGTTAATGCCTGGAGCTTCTGTGGTTGCAATCTAGAACCCTGATGGTTTCCAGGGCCACGTGTCTGTCAGCCACTGTGGGATATCTCCTATGATCAGTTAGGACACTCATTTCTTGCAGTTGGATGAACCAGGATCCAGGAGTGGGGAGGATCTGTGTCTACCCCCAGGTGGAAAGCAATGCCCCATGCACTGCCCCCGGGGGGGAACCTGGCCCTGTGTGCGGAACTTCTGTCTCCCACTGAAGTGTCCAGCACCCAGGACTGCCTTTCCTGCTGTTCCAAGGCCCCTGATGACAAACTCATTATCTAAACGTTCTGACACTGCAGTTTCACACCCTCACCACCTGCTGCCACCCCAACCACACTCTCCACACACGCCTGGGTGTAACACCAGTAGCCGCAGCCACCAGCACAGCTGCCTGGCCCGTGCAGTTTCGCATTTGATTCGGACAGACGGTAATGAAACAATGGAGCCAAGAACTGGTGGGCCATTAGCTTTAATCCTAGCTTGCACCCGTCAGGCAAGGAATACACACAGTGGGAAAACACTTCCCTTTCCATTCAGGGCTCCCAAAGCCACTGACTTATCCGAGTTTCCTAGAATCAAAGTTTTCTACCTCACCAGCCTTATTCACCTCTGTTCCCCATCTCCTTCTCTCTGCACAAACTCTACACAAACTAGCTTCTCCTTCAGCACTCCGCCATCTTGGCTGCTTCTCCTCTCCTCCACGTGGCCTTTCTCTGCTCTCCTCCAGCATGGGCTCCTCTGCCCCATTTTATACTGTAGAAATCAAAACCTTTAATCCAATATACAAACAAGGAAGACTCTGATACAAAGCCACTTATCTGAGGCATAAATGGGATTCCTCATAAGAGTGCACATCCCCACATCATGCAATAGTCAACGGGGTGGGGAAAAGCTTAGTTTTGAAAAGATCTTAGTATCAAAAGGGTGGGAAAGGCTTAATCTTAAAACTAAGCCTTAGGCTATAAGGACCCTGCCTGCTTACAGCCTGTCCCCCACACTCAGTGCAAACTATAAGTGAGCAAACATATATATTATAGTTACAAACTTACTTGACCAACACTGGGGCTCCAGAGATTTCCTGAAATATTCCAGCAAACTCAACATGTCCCACCTGGTGGAAAGGCAGTCTTTCTCCCTTCCTCTACCCACTGACCTGGTGATGTGCTAGCTTTGAGTCTAGCCCTGAACAGCCCCACACTCACAGGCAGCCAGTTGAGCCCCATCAACAAAGGAGCCCAGGCCGTTTTGCTCATGCCCAGCTGAGGCTCCCAGATTTCTCACATTCCCTCCGAGTTGGAGTGTGTACACTCAGAGGCTTATATAGTATGTCTTTCCTTAAATGTTTCTGACCTTGGTATGTTCAGTCATGGATCGATGATGGGGTGTTCCTCCTGAGACCCCCTCTAAGCGGCCTGGGCTCTGTAGCTCCAGTAAACCCACTGCCCTGTCACAGGGTCCGGATTCCAGGCATGGCTTGGCCTATAACTGCATCTTCTGCCTCTTAGGTGCTGGGCCTCATGGAGGCAAAGTCTTTTGAACACAATTTTCGGAGCCATTTTTTTTTTTTTTTTTTTTTTTGTATTTTTCTGAAGCTGGAAACGGGGAGAGACAGTCAGACAGACTCCCGCATGCACCCGACCGGGATCCACCCGGCACGCCCACCAGGGGCGATGCTCTGCCCACCAGGGGGCGATGCTCTGCCCCTCCGGGGCGTCACCATGTTGCGACCAGAGCCACTCTAGCACCTGGGGCAGAGGCCAAGGAGCCATCCCCAGCGCCCGGGCCATCTTTGCTCCAATGGAGCCTCGGCTGCGGGAGGGGAAGAGAGAGACAGAGAAGAAGGAGAGGGGGAGGGGTGGAGAAGCAGATGGGCACTTCTCCTGTGTGCCCTGGCCGGGAATCGAACCCGGGACTTCTGCACGCCAGGCCGACGCTCTACCACTGAGCCAACCAGCCAGGGCCATTCGGAGCCATTCTATCCTGGGAGGGTGTGTCCTGTGAGGCCAGGGTGAAGCTTTCTTCTTGTCTATGTGATAACACGGCATTGCAGCCTGGGCCAGAAGCTTCTCCAGCACTGACTAACCCCAGCAGCCAGAGAGAGCCCAGCTGCAGGCAGAGAAACAAACTCTGATTTTAATAGAACCAGAATTTCCTGCAAGGCTCTGGGGCACTTCCCAGGACCTCCAGGAGTTCATTGGGTGAACTTGTTCTGCCAGACTGTGCACATCACTGCTGTCCTCAGCACTGCACTAGGCACAGCCCCGTACCGTTCATACCACAGCTGCAACACTCTGGGCCCTCCTGCCCTCACCGTGCTCTCTGCTTATTTGTGTCACAGCTTTTTATTCAAGTTGGGGTTGAGGGCTTCTATTTGTGCAGCCAAATCTTTGCTCTTCAAGCGATGACTATGGGCCAGCCATTGAAATCACAGGATCTCATTTAAGTGCCAAATCTTAGGTCTCACCTAGAAGACAGGGAGAGAATCTGCATTGGAAAAGATTCCCAGATGGTCTTTATGCCATTGTATGATCTATTCCTACGTAACAAATCACTCTAAAACCGAGTGGCTTAAAACAATGAACACTAAGGGTCTCACACTGTGTCTGAGGGTAAGGGAGTGGCTTAGCAGGATCTTGGCAAAGGCTGTGGTCCTCTGAAGGTTTATCTGGGGCTGGAGGGTCCAATTCAAAGTAGCAACTCACTGCCTGGCAAGTTAATGCTGGAGTAACAGGAGGTGGGGGTTCCTCCTTCTGGGGGCTCTCCGCTCCATAGTACTACTTGGGTTTAACCACAACATGGTGGCTCACTGCCCCAGGGGCAAGTGGTCCCAGAGAAGGCCGGAAGGAAACCCTAGTGCTGTTCTGGCCTAGCCTTCAAGGCCATGCTGTCATTTCAGATTGGCCCCACTTGACTGGGAGGGACTACACAGGGTGTGACTGCCAAGTAAGTGGTGGTGACAATGGGGCCATCTTGGAGGCTGCCTTCCACACCCATTCCATCTGGACAAGCCGTGGCTTCACCTGGAGCTCACAGCTCTGATTTGTGGGGCTGAGAAAGAGAGCCTTTTGGGGGGGGTCTTCTCACAAGGTGCACACATGCAGGACAGCCAAAAAAAAACTCTGGCTAGGATTATTATTATTATTATTATTATTATTATTATTTCTGAAGCTGGAAACGGGGAGAGACAGTCAGACAGACTCCCGCATGCGCCCGACCGGGATCCACCCGGCACGCCCACCATGGGGCGACGCTCTGCCCACCAGGGGGCGATGCTCTACCCATCCTGGGCGTTGCCATGTTGCGACCAGAGCCACTCTAGCGCCTGGGGCAGAGGCCACAGAGCCATCCCCGGGCCATCTTTGCTCCAATGGAGCCTTGGCTGCGGGAGGGGAAGAGAGAGACAGAGAGGAAAGCGTGGCGGAGGGGTGGAGAAGCAAATGGGCGCTTCTCCTGTGTGCCCTGGCTGGGAATCGAACCCGGGTCCTCTGCACGCTAGGCCGATGCTCTACCTGGCTAGGATTATTATTATTATTATTATTTATTTTTCTAACCTCTTGAGTGGGATTGTGATATTGTGATTATAATAGAAAATATGTATTTGTACTTCATCCCAGTGTCTGGCACAGAGCTCCTAGAATCCTTGTAATTTCCCAAATGATGAGAGTGACAAGGATGTCTTTGTCATGTTCACCAGGCAGCTTTTGAAAGCCCCTTAGTCACCTAAAGATGGGGGCTGATTAGACAAGGCTCCATTGGAGCAAAGATGGCCCGGGCGCTGGGGATGGCTCCTTGGCCTCTGCCCCAGGCGCTAGAGTGGCTCTGGTCGCGGCAGAGCGACGCCCCGGGGGGGCAGAGCATCGCCCCCTGGTGGGCAGAGCGTCGCCCCTGGTGGGCGTGCCGGGTGGATCCCGGTCGGGCACATGCGGGAGTCTGTCTGACTGTCTCTCCCTGTTTCTAGCTTCAGAAAAATACAAAAAAAAAAAAAAAGATGGGGGCTGATTAGAAGTGATTAGAGGTTAGGAACTTTCAATGTCTCACCCCTGCCTGAAAGAGCGCGGAGGTGGCTGGAGGTTGAATCTATCACCACTGGCCAATGAGTTAATCAATCATGCCCTTGTAATGAAGCCTCCATAGAAACCCAGAGGACGGGGTTTGGAGAGCTTCAGGCTTGGTGAACACATGGAGATGCGGGGGCGAGTGCCCGAAGGAACAGAAGCCCCAAGCCCTCCCCCACCCCTGTCCCAGGCTTCTGCATCTGGCTGCTCCGGAGTTATTTCCTTTCTAATAAACTGGTAATTAGTAGCTAAAATGTTTCTGGGAGCTGCTTTAGCAAATTAATCAAACCTGGGAGGAGGTTGTCGGAACTTCTGATCTATGGTTTTGTCTGTCAGAAGCATGTCCGACAACCTGGACTTGCGATTGAGGTCGGGCAGGAGGAGGATGGGGTCTCTCTCCTGGGTTTTGAATCAATGTCAAGCATTGATGTTGCTCTGGTGATGTAATATCGTTCATAGCTGAGTCACATAGTATACCATGATCACATTTTCTTTCTTATGCAGTCTTTCTCCTGAAATTGTCCCCCTCCCCCCTTTTTTTTTTCCCAACAGAGACAGAGAGAGGGACAGACAGGGACAGACAGACAGGAAGGGAGAGAGATGAGAAGCATCAAGTCTTCAATGAAGGTACCTTAGTTGTTCATTGATTGCTTTCTCATATGTGCCTTGATGGGGGGGAGGGGACACTACAGCAGAGCGAGTGACCCCTTGCTCAAGCCAGTGACCATGGGGTCATGTCTATGATCCCATGATCAAGCCAGTGATCTTGGGGTTTCAAACCTCGGTCCTCTGTGTCCCAATTCGATGCTCTATCCACTGTGCCACCGCCTGGTCAGGCTGGAATTGCCCTATTTTTTAACATCATGATAATGATGATGACTCAAACACTGTAGTAATCCATGAATTTTAATTTTTCTTGATGATATCCACTTGGAACCTGGATATGTAAGCTAACTCTAGCTGTGGTCTTCTCTCTCGTTCCTCATCACCGGAAGTCCCTTTGGCTTCAGTCCTGGGTCTCATCCTCAGAGTGGGAGTGTCTTTTCTCCCTGGCTTGTGCCGCAAGTAGACTGAGTGCATTTTTCGGTGCTGATAGATAAAGCAGCTGCTCAGCTGCCATCTCGAGAACAATGCAGGCCCGGAGGAGGAAGAAGGACTGCTTCCTACTAACCGGGCCCGATTCCCCCTTGGAGCCAGTCGAGCGAGGGTACAAACAGATTTTTTTATTTTATTTATTTATTTATTTTTTTTTAATTTTTTAAAAAATTTTTTATTTTATTTATTCATTTTAGAGAAGAGAGAGACAGAGAGAGAGAGAGAGAGAGAGAGAGAGAGAGAGAGGAGAGAGAGGAGAGAGAGACAGGGGGGAGGAGCTGGAAGCATCAACTCCCATATGTGCCTTGACCAGGCAAGCCCAGGGTTTCGAACTGGCGACTTCAGCATTTCTAGGTCGACGCTTTATCCACTGCGCCACCACAGGTCAGGCAGATTTTTTTTTTTTTGTATTTTTCTGAAGTTGGAAATGGGGAGGCAGTCAGACAGACTCCCGCATGCCCCTGACCAGGATCCACCCAGCATGCCCACCAGGGGGCGATGCTCTGCCCATCTGGGGCGTTGCTCTGTTGCATCCAGAGCCATTCTAGCGCCTGAGGCAGAGGCCATAGAGCCATCCCCAGCGCCCGGGCCAACTTTGCTCCAATGGAGCCTTGGCTGCAGGAGGAGAAGAGAGAGACAGAGAGGAAGGAGAGGGAGAGGGGTGGAGAAGCAGATGGGCACCTCTCCTGTGTGCCCTGGCCGAGAATTAAACCCAGGACTCCTGCACACCAGGCTGATGCTCTACCACTGAGCCAACCAGCCAGGGCCTACAAACAGATTTTGAGGAGCTGTGAAGCCACTCCAGTCCACACACAGAGGAAACTGTCCTGCACCAGCAGATGCAGCCGCTTTTGCCCCAGGCCCTTTGATTATTCTATATAACCCGTGACCTATCCCTCCCTCAGGACCGACACCTTTTGTTGATCCCAGCCTGCTTGCACCCACGTGCTTTTAAAATGACTTTTCCTTTTGGAACACACTAGTCTTGTGTTTTAAGTTGGGCCCACAGTTTCTGCCTTTCAGGTAGGTTTCTTTTTAAGTGTGCATGCCGGAGGCAAGAGTTTTTGAAATGCTATGTGTCCAAAACTACTGTCGTTTACATTTACACTTTAAAATATGTCTTTTACTCTTACACTAGATAGCACTTTGGGTATTGACTTCTACCTAAGAGTATATTCTCTGCAGCGTGCAGAGCCATAGACCATTGTCTCTGAGCTTCCCAGGTTGCAGTAGAGAAGGTGGTCACCCTGGAATACTCATTCTGTGTATGGGAGCTCTTTTGGCTCAGCGTTCTGACACTTTGTGGTGATGTGGCTCAGTGTGTGTGTGTGTGTGTGTGTGTGTGTTTTCCCATTCATTGGGCATTAGTGAGGTTTGTCATTGTGGAAACTAGTGTTATTCAGTTCTGTAATGTTCTCTTTTATTGTTTATTGAATAATTTTCTTTCAGTTTTTTGTGTCGTCCCTGAATTGCTATCATTCAGAGATTGGACATCCTGATTTGATTCTGATTTTCTTATGTTTTCCCCCCCTTATCATTTCCATCTCTGTGGAAGGTTCCTTCGCCTTTGTCTTTCAGTCGTCCTATTGAATTGTTACATTGGTGCACCCACATAGTGAATGTCTAAGCGTTCCATAGAGATTGTTCTCTGAATTTCTTTTGTTATAGCATCTTGTGTTTCCCTTACAGATCTTTCCTTATCTCTCTGAAGATGTTTGTTCTTTGAAGTTTCGCTCTGCTGACTATATTAGAATAACTCTGAGACCCTGCTCTACTCCCTATTTTTTACGTTGGAGGCTTTCTCCAGGTGATCTTTGCCTGTCTGTTTATATTTAAAGGGAAACAATAAAAGCTGATTAAACACACGATGAGTATTGTAAGAGCCCATGCTGGAAATTACGCAGTGGCCTGTCAATGGCAGAATGGATTGAGCAGTGTATTCTCACAGTGGGATGCTAAGCAGCAGCGAGCTTGAGCAATCTGCATACATGTTTGTACGGGCGACTCTCACAAACATGCTGTTCAATAAAAGCAGTCAGACAGGAGGCAGGGCATTGCGTGATTGCATTTACATAGTGCGTAAAAACAGGAGGAACGAATCTATGCTGCCAGAAGCAAGATAGTGCTTATCTTTGAAATGGGCTGAGGGCAGGAGGGGCTGTTGTTTTATTCTATTTCTTGATCTGGCTACTGTGGGCACATGTGTGTTCAGGTAGTAAAAATTCGGCCCTGGCCGGTTGGCTCAGTGGTACAGCGTCGGCTTGGCGTGCAGGAGTCCCGGGTTCGATTCCCAGCCAGGGCACACAGGAGAAGCGCCCATCTGCTTCTCCACCCCCCCCCCCCTCCTTCCTCTCTGTCTCTCTCTTCCCCTCCCGCAGCCAAGGCTCCATTGGAGCAAAGTTGGCCTGGGCTCTGGAGATGGCTCCATGGCCTCTGCCTCAGGCGCTAGGATGGCTCTGATTACAACAGAGCAACGCCCCAGATGGGCAGAGCATCGCCCCCTGATGGGCATACCGGGTGGATCCTGGTCGGGCACATGTGGGAGTCTGTCTGACTGCCTCCCCGTTTCCAACTTCAGAAAAATACAAAAAAAAAAGAAAAAGAAAAAAATTTATCTAGCTGGACATTTGTGATGAGTGCATATCACTGTATCTCAATTATATTACTTTCATACAGTTAAAAACGTAAATGTGATCTGACTTCCGGTCAAGATGCAGAGTAGTTATCTTGTACCTACTCCTCCCAGAACCACATCAAAATTATAACTAAACTGATAAACTGTAGAACAACAATTATTGAGAACCACTTGAAGACTAGCTGAACCAAGTCTTTTTTTTTTTTTTTTTCATTTTTCTGAAGCTGGAAACAGGGAGAGACAGTCAGACAGACTCCCACATGCGCCGACCGGGATCCACCTGGCACGCCCACCAGGGGCGACGCTCTGCCCACCAGGGGGCGATGCTCTGCCCATCCTGGGCGTCGCCATGTTGCAACCAGAGCCACTCTAGCGCCTGGGGCAGAGGCCACAGAGCCATCCCCAGCGCCCGGGCCATCTTTGCTCCAATGGAGCCCCGGCTGCGGGAGGGGAAGAGAGAGACAGAGAGGAAAGCGCGGCGGAGGGGTGGAGAAGCAAATGGGCGCCTCTCCTGTGTGCCCTGGCCGGGAATTGAACCCGGGTCCTCCGCACGCTAGGCCGACGCGCTACCGCTGAGCCAACCGGCCAGGGCCTGAACCAAGTCTTATAAGTAAGGACATACAGAAGAAACCACATTCAGACTGGTAGGAGGGGCAGTGTAATTAATGCTGGTGGTTGATGCCAGGCAGGTTCACATTGAATTTGGGCAGATGTAGAGGAGCTGTGGAGCCGGAAAACATCAGGCTATACCCATTTATTGGAGGTTCCAGAAACAGTCGAGTGAACAAATAAAGGAAAATTGCTTGTCACAGTGGAGGGCAAGGGATCAGGACACCGCCTCTCATGGTGGCAGCTGAGGGAACCAGGAAACCGCACCTCACGGTGGTGGCAGGAGAGTGATCCGGGAGAATCACCCCCGAGGGAAAGCACCCAGAGGTTTCCATAGAGACACACGTGTGGCTTTCTGCCACGTGCTCACGCAGTAATTGTGCAAAGTGCTTGCAGCCGGGAAACCAGCGAGCAAGCCTACCCACCTGTTGCCCCACAGGCAGACTCATGGGATCAGCTGGCCCCACACCTGTGGTGTGGCAGTTAAGAGACAGGTAGGAGATCTCAACTGTAGAGGTTCCCCTTGAGAGGTGAGGGGTCTCAGCACCACATGGGGCTCCACGGCTGAGGGCTGCACTTCCAGGAAGAAAAGCTTTATAACCCCTTGTCATGAAAACCTCCAGGATTGTGGCTGAGTGAGAGGGATGGTAGCTGGAGACCTAGGCACTGCATGTCTTAAAGGGACCATGCACAGACTTACTCTCTCATGAACACACTCACACTGAGTTTTAGCTCTGAGGAAGTAACTCAGAAAGCACCCAGGGACATGAGGGAAATGACTAGATTCAAGGTGAGGGATGAAGAGGCAGGGGCAGAGCAGCTCACTCTGGGGACAGAAGTGCTGGCAGACCCCAGTGTTTGTTGAACCGACTTGCACACAGCTAGCAGGGGCAGACGGACGCCACATATGAATGTCTCATTAACCTGGCTAATACCTTTCACTCGGCAATGGTGATTTCTATGAGATATCACTCTACCCAACTCACATACCCAGACCAAACCACTCTCATGGCTATTCCACACAAATGGCATGTCTTGACTCATGGTCCAAGTTTTCCTAACATCTCCCAAAGGTTCACAAACCCCCCAAAAGTAACAGCTAGTCTCAGCATGTCCCAGACCTCTGGCTAAGTGGCCCCAAGCCCAGCACAAGTGGCAGCCTGACTTGGTTTGCAGCTTAGCCTTTTTTAGGTTTCTCTAAGCAGAGCATAGGTGGAAACTACCCGAAAATTATTTCATAGTACCTGCAAGGTGCCCTTGACTGGGCACAGGCAGCAGCTGAATTAGACCTACATCAGAGCCTCTCCCAAGAGGCCCCAGAAACAACACAATTGGTGGTTAACTTCATACCACGCCAGCACACACCACCAAACCAACTCCATAAATGACACACCCAAAAGTTGGACTCAGCTGGCACCAGAGCGCTGCTAAAGTGAATCCCCCTCCACACAACAGCTCGTCAACTGTGATCACAGTCATTCCTCACAGCCAGTCAACCCGAGGGTCAGCCCCTCCCACTGATGTTGCAACCGAATTAAATAAAAGCTTAACTATAATGGGGGGGCACACAAAAAAACACACAAAGGGCACCCCTGAATCACTTGGATCAGGTGATCAATACATAGAAACAAACACAGGGGGCAACCAAAGTAAGAAGATAAAGAATCGCCTGACCAGATGGTGGCGCAGTGGATAGAGCGGTGGACTAGGATGCGGAAGACCCAGGTTCGAGACCCCGAGGTCACCAGCTTGAGCGTGGGCTCATCTGGTTTGAGCAAAAGCTCACCAGTGTGAACCCAAGGTCAATGGCTCCAGCAAGGGGTTACTCAGTCTGCTGAAGGCCAGCGGTCAAGGAACATATGAGAAAGCAATCAATGAACAACTAAGGTGTTGCAACGCGCAATGAAAAACTAATGATTGATGCTTCTCATCTCTCTCTGTTCCTATCTGTCTGTCCCTGTCTATCCCTCTCTCTGACTCACTCTCTGTCTCTGTAAAAAAAAAAAAAAAAGAAAAAAAGATAAAGAATCATGCCCTAAATAAAAGAACAGGACAAACTTCAGTAAAAGAACTAAATGAAATGGAAACAAGCAATCTACGAGACGCAGAATTCAATACACTGGTTATAAGGATGCTCAATGAACTAAGGGGAAGAGTAGATGAACTTTTAGAAACAATCTTTCAAGATTGAATCATGAAGAAACAGAAAATCTGAGCAGACCAATAACTACTAATGAAATTGAATCAGTAATCTAAAAACTGCCAGCAAACAAAAGTCCTAGTCTAGATGGTTTCACAGATGAATAAAACATTCAAAGAAGAATTAACATCTATCTTTCTCAATCTATTCCAAAAAATTGAAGAGAAATAAAGGCTCCCAAACTCATTTTATGTGGTCAGCATTACCCTGATTTCAAAACCAGAATATGACATTATAAACAAAGAAAATTATAGGCCAATATCCCTATGAACATAGATGCAGACTTCTTCAACAAAATATATGGCTCACAAAAATTAGGGGATATTTCAAAATGAATATGAAGCGATAAAATATCCTCTAGTTTTGTGAGCAGTATATTAGCAAACTTAATTCAGCAATACATTAATATAAGGTCTACCGGAAAGTTCTGTTCATTTTTGGAATAAAACAAAATACAAATTTTTCTTACCATCAATAAACTTTATTAAATAATATAATTGCCATTATTATTAATGATTTCTTGCCAGCGTGAGGGCAATTTGTATATTCCATTTTTGAAAAATGTTTTATCTTTTGATGTGAAAAATTGAACCAGTGCTTGTTTGATATCTTCTTCATTTTTGAATTTTTTGCCCTTCAAAAAATTTTGTAAGGACAAAAACAAGTGATAGTCAGAGGGTGCTAAGTCCGGGGAATATGGTGGATGTGACAGACATGCTTCTGTAGCATTTCTTCCTTGTTGAAATTCGTAAAAATTACAGTGGCGTAAATGAACTTTATCAGTAGCCACGGGTACACTATTGCTTCACACATAAGACTAATGTGAATCAACTTTATTTTAGTTAATTTGCTACGTCAGTATGTATACATTAAGTGATAAAAATAGAGAGGCACACATGCGCCAAATAAACGTGCTTACGTGTCGAAACTTGTGATAGAAATGGACAGAACTTTCTGGTAGACCTTATATAAGACCATAACCATGATTAAGTGGGATTTGTTCCTGGGATGCAAGTTTGGTTCAATACCCCCAAATCAATTAATGTAATACATCACAAAGGTTAAAAATAATTATGATCATATCAATAGATACAGACAAAGCATTTGACAATATCCAGCCCCCAAGTATGATAAAAACTATCAACAAAATGGGAACAGAGAGAACATGCCTCCACACAATAATATGTGACCTACCCACAGCTAACATCACTCAATTTTTAAGAACTAAAAGGTGTTTTCTTGTCAGATCAGGAAAGTACAGTATGTCCACTTTCACCACTTGTATTCAACATAGTACTGGAAGTTTTAACCACCACAATTAGACGATAAGAAAATATAAAAGGCACTAAAATTAAAATGGAAGCACTATAGCCTGGCCTGTGGTGGCGCAGTGGATAAAGCATCGACCTGGAAATGCTGAGGTCGCCGGTTCGAAACCCTGGGCTTGCCTGGTCAAGGCACATGTGGGAGTTGATGCTTCCAGCTCCTCCCCCCTGTCTCTCTCTCCTCTCTCTCCTCTCTCTCTCTCTCTCTCTGTCTCTCTCTCTCCTCTCTAAAATGAATAAATAAAAACAAAAATTAAAAAAAAAGATTTGTTTAAAAATGGAAGCACTATAACTTATCACTTGCACATGTCATAATACTGTATTTTAGAGAACCCTGAAGATTCTAATAAACACTATCAGAACTGATAAATGAATTCAGTAAAGTAGCATGATACAAAACTAATATTTAGAAATTGGTTGCATTTTTCTATGCCAATAATAAACTACCAGAAAGAGAAATTTAAAAAAATTCTCATTTACAATTTTATATTTAAAAAATACCTAAGAATAAATTTAACCAAGGAGGTAAAAGACATGTACTTGATATACTATAAATAGTGAAGAAAAAGTTAAAATACAAATACATGAAAGGATATATTCTGATCATGCATAGGAAGAATTAACATTGTTTTCATGTCTATACAACCATAGCAATCTATAAGTTCAATGACATCACTATCAAAATACCAATAAAAAATTTTTACAGAACCAGAATAATCCCAAACTTTATTTGAAACCACAAGAGACCTTAAAGAGCCACAACAATCTTAAGAAAGAAGAACAAAGTTGGAGGTATCAAACTATCTCGTATTAAACTATACTAAAAAGTTAGAGTAATCAAAACAGCATGGTACTGGCATAAAAACAGATACATAGGTCAATGGAACAGATTAGAAAATACAGAAATAAACCCACACTTACATAGTCAATTAATCTATGACTAAGCAGTCAAGAGTGTACAAGGATAGTCTCTTCAATAATTAGTTTTGGGAAAACCGAAAAGACACGTAAAAAAGTGAAACTAGGTCACTTTCTTACACAATATACAGGAATTAAATTAAAATGAATTAAATATAAGTCATGAAACCATAAAACTCCTAGAAGAAAACATAGGCTGTAAAATCTTGGATATTGCTCTTGGTAATATTGTTTTGAATATGTCTCTTTGGGCAAGAGAAACAAAAGAAAAAAAATAAATAAAACTATATAAAACTACAGAGTTTTTTTCACAGTAAAGGAAACCATCAACAAAACAAAAAGACAACCTATTGACTCAGAAAAGATATTGATGCATTTAATAAGGTGTTAATATCTAAAATATAAAAAAGAACTCATAAAACTTGGCAACAGAAAATAAATCTGATTAAAAAATATATAAAAGACCTGAATATACATTGTTCCAAAGAGGACATACAGAAGGCTAACAGACATATGTCAACACCACTAGTCATTAGAAAAATGCAAATTAAAACCACAGTAAGATAGCACTGGACATCTGTCACAATGGCTATCATCAATAAGTCAACAAGCAAGTGTTGACGAGGATGTGGAGAAAAAAGAACACTCGTGTACTGTTGGTGGGATTGTGAATTAGTGCAGACACTGTGCACTGTTCATTGTTTCATAATTTTGTCTTTTTAAAAGTATATATGAGCCCTGGCTGGTTGGCTCGGTGATAGAGCATTGGCCCTGTGTGTGGATGTCCTGGGTTTGATTCCTGGTCAGGGCACACAGGAGAAGCTCCCATCCGCTTTTCCCCTCCTCATCCCCTCTTCTGCTCTGCAGCCATGGCTCGACTGGAGCCAGTTGACCCGGGTGCTGAGGATGGCTCCATGGCGTCTGCCTCAGGCTGTAAGAAGAGCTCAGTTTCTGAGCAATGGAGCAGTGCCCCAAATGGGCAGAGCATTGCTCCCTAGTGGGCTTCCTGGGTGGATCCCTGTCGGGGTGCATGTGGGAGTCTGTTTCTCTGCTTCCCCTCCTCTCATTGAATGAAAAAAAAAAGTGTATATGAATGGAATCATGTAGTATGCAACCTTTTGTGATTGCCTTTTCTCCACTCAGAATAATTTTCTTGAGAATCATCTGAGATGTTTCATGTATCAATAGTCTGTACTTTCCTGGTTGAGTAGGAGTCTGTGTTATGGATGAACCACATTTTCTTAACCATTCACTGAAGGACATTTGGGTTGTTTCAGTTTGAGGCTACTAAAAATAAAGCTACTAGGAGTATTCACATACAGATTATTGCTGGAATGTAAGTTTTCATTTCTTTGTGATTAATGCACAAGAGTGCAATTGTTGGGTTATAGATAGTTGCAAGTTTTGTTTTTATAAGAAACAGCCAAATTGTTTTCTGGGGTGGTTCTATCATTTTACGTTTCTACCAGCAATGTATGAGCAATTAGATTTCTCTACATCGTCATCAGCATTTGGTCTTATCACTGTCTTAAATTTTAACCCTTTTAATAGGTGTATAGTATATCTTGCTTGGTTTTAACTAGCATTTTCCTAATGGCTAATGATGTTGAACATCTTTTTATGCTTTTATTTGCCATCTGTATATCTTCTTCGGTGAAATGTCTGTTCATATCTTTTGTCTATTTTCTAATTGGGTTGTTTGTTTTTTTACTGATAAGTTTTGGCTTAAAAATATTTCTCCCAGTCTGTAGCTTGTTTGTTCATCCTGTTAATAAGGCATTGTGCAAGTAAAAGTTTTTAATTTGAATAATTTATTAATTTTCCATTTTTGGATCATGCTTTCGGTGCCAAGCCTAAGAACTCTGCTTAGCTCTGGGTCCTCAGATTCTCTCCTGTTGTTTCTTTTCCTAAAAGTTGTATAGTTCTACATTTAATTTTGTGACCCATTTTGAGTTAATTCTTATATAACGTGAGGTTGAGGTTGATTTTTGCAGATATTATTTTAAAAAGTATTTGACTTTATTTTACAGAACAGTTTTAGATTTACAGGAAAATTGAGTCAGTTGTACAGAGAGTTCCCATATAATTCCCCTCTGCTGGACTTAGTTTCCCCTGTTATAAACATCTTGCATTAGGGTAGTACACTTGTTATGACTGATGAACAATATTAATTTTTTGTTATTAACTAAAGTCTATAGTTCACACGGAGTGTTGTGCAGTTCTATGGTTTTGGACAATGCATAATTGTAGGTAGAGTGCATTCCTAGCAGCTGTGGCTGATGCAATGCTGTGAGAACACTCCAGCTCCTGAAACCCTCCTAGGCACACCCAGGAGGGAGCTTGCCCGCTATAAGGAAGTGACTCAGTGCCAACCAGGCAGCTCCCTGACCTTTTCAGCCATTGGCTTTGAAGAACATGCTGTAACACCCTATAGGCTGAACCTGTGTATATAAGCTAGCTTGCTTCCTGAATAAAGCGGATCTGCATCACTGAACCTGGTCCCCGGAGTCGGGTCTCTGCGTCTCTGTTGTCCTCACCCCTGGTGGGCCTTGTCCACACATAATGTCATGTATCCACCATTACAGTATTAAACAGATTAGTTTCACTGCCTTAAAAATGCCCTGTGCTTTAGCAACTTCTGATCTTTTTACTGTCTCTATTGTTTTACCTTTTCCAGAGTGTCATAGAGTTGGGATCAAATGATATGTAGCATTTAAAAAAATTTTATTTAGTAAATTAAATTTAAAGGGGTCACATTAATCAATAAGAGTACATAAGTTTCAGGTAAACATCTCCAAATAGCATTTGAACTGTTGATTATGTTGTATACTCATTACCCAAAGTCAAATAATTTTTCATCACCTTATATTTGTCCCTCTTTACTTCCTGCTTCCTCTTACATTCTCCTCCCTCTGGTAACCACTTCATTTTTATCTGTGTCCAGGAGTCTCCATTTTATATCCCACCTATGTGTGAAATCACACAGTTCTTAGCTTTTCATGATTTACTTATATCACTCAGTATAATGTCCTCAAGTTTCATCCATGGTGTCGCAAATGTCACTATGTCATCATTTCTTATGGCTGAGTAGTATTCCATTGTATATATAAATATGTACCACATCTTCTTTGTCCAATCCTCTATCAAGAGACACTTTGGTTGTTTCCATGTCTTGGTCACTGTGAATAATGCTGCAATAACATGGGGGTGCATGTGTCTTTATGTGATATGGCATCTTTATACTGGCATCTTTCACTTAGCAATATGTATTTAAGATTCCTTTTTTGTGTGTGTGGCTTGATAGGGCAGTTTTTTCCTTTATTTTAAAGTCAAATATATTCTAGGCCAGTGGTTCCCAACCTTTCTAATGCTGTGACCCCGCAATACAGTTCCTCATGTTGCAGTGACCCCAAACCAAAAAATAATTTTGGTGGCTACTTCATAACTGTAATTTTGCTACAGTTATGATTCGGAATGTAAATACCTGATATGCATTATGTATTTTCTGATTGCTTTAGGTGACCCCGTTGGGGTCGCGACCCACAGGTTGAGAACCGCTGTTCTAGGCCAATAGTCAATTTTTTTTTTACTTCTCAATTATGATTGACATTCAATATTATATTAGTTTCAGGTGCACAGTATAGGAGTTAGACATTTATATAACTTACCAAGTTATTGGTGGGGATTACTTAATTTTTTTTATCACAATAATAATTATTGTATGCATGTAATCTATTTGTTTATCTTTGCACTTATTGGTAGATATTTTGAATGCTTTCACATTTTGGCAATTAAAAATAAAACTGATATAAAAATATCAGTTAAAAAACTGATATAAAAATATTTAAACATTTTAATCCCTTTAGTACCATCTTGAGTGAAAGAAACTCTCTGATTTTCTACTGGGTGGAGGAGAAGAAGGAGGTGGTAGCCTTCTTCTTGCTGGAGTTGTATGTGGGGTAGAGGAGTTGTGTTTACCATGGGGGTCAGGAACCTTTTTGGCTGAGAGAGCCATGAACACCACATATTTTAAAATGTAATTCCATGAGAGCCATACAATATGTTTAACATTAAATACAAGTAAATGTGTGCATTTTATGTAAGACCAACACTTTTAAAGTACAATAAGTCTCTGAATTCTTTTTAATAACGTTGTTATGCTGTAACAATGTATGTATTGCTGTACAGCAATACTCACATGCTGCAGTGTGTGGTATGTGATGGGAAGCACGTTCCAAGTTTTGACAATCAGCTGGTCCGCGGGTTGAAGTTTTTTCATTTCTCCCCACTAGTGTTTGCTCGCCAACTCTGCTTGCTGTCGTGCAAGTCTTTCCAAATCTTCATTCAGTGACTTGAACTTATTCATCCACATGTCTGAGGCCTTCAGGTCAGCAGCTTGTAGCTCAAAATCTCTGACAGAGACACCGGGGATGTAACTCAGGTTGGTGCTGTCCACTGAACACTCGTGTGGATGGGTGATGAACTTAAAAAGACTAGTGCACTTGCAAAATTCTCCAAACACACTTTGAATGACTGCAGGAGATTAGATGTGAAGCAAGCTAGCTGCTGGAGATCAAGATGTTGAGCAGGGTCACTTGCTGTGCATGCATCTTTAAACTCTCCCAGTTTTTCAAAGTGTAGTAAACGACCTGTTTCAATGTCGGGGGTGAAGAGTTCCAGTTTGTTTTCAAATGCAAACACTGCTTGTTGAAGGGATAAGACCAGGGGTCCCCAAACTACGGCCCCCTGAGGCCATTTATCGGCCCCCACCGCACTTCCAGAAGGGGCACCTCTTTCATTGGTGGTCAGTGAGAGGAGCATATTTACCATCTCAGTAGTCAAAAGCAGGCCCATAGTTCCCATTGAAATACTGGTCAGTTTGTTGATTTAAATTTACTTGTTATTTTAAATATTATATTTGTTCCTGTTTTATTTTTTTCTTCCTGTTTTGTTTTTTTACTTTAAAATAAGATATGTGCAGTGTGCATAGAGATTTGTTCATAGATTTTTTTATAGTCTGGCCCTCCAACGGTCTGAGGGACAGTGAACTGGCCCCCTGTGTAAAAAGTTTGGGGACCCTTGGATAAGATTGTATTTCCAACGCCTTGATTTTCACATTGAGCTGATTCAGATGTTCAGTCATGTCCACGAGATAGTAGAACTTCAGGAGCCACTCAGTGTTAGCTAATTCAGGATGCTCAACATTTTTTATTTCAAGAAAAGTCCGGATTTTGCTCAGACAAGCCGCAAAACAGCTGAGCACCTTCCCTCTTGACAACCAATGCACATTGCTGTGCAGAAGCAGACCAGGATAATTATTCCCAACTTTATCCAGCAGTGTTTTAAACTGGTGATCATTTAAAGCTCGGGCAACAAAAGTTGACCACCCAAATGACCAGTGACATCACCTCACCAAGCTGCTCACCACACATCTGAGCACAAAGTGCCTTCTGATGTAGGATGCAGTGAAAACTTAGATGGGTCTCTTTTCATGTTCATGAAGAAGTGCTACGAATCCTCTGTTTTTTCCCACCATGCACGGAGCACCGTCAGTACACACCGAAATAAGTTTACCCATTGGTAGATATTTTTCTTTAGTGAACTCAGTGAAAGACTTGAATATATCCTCCCCTCTTGTTGTCTCTTTCATAGGCAAAACAGCAAGACTTTCCTCATGTAGTGTGTCACCAACAGCATACCTTGCAATCACTCTGAACTGGGATAAATGGCTTACGTCTGTTGACTCATCCAAAGTGAGAGAAAAGAGTGGTGCTGCATTTATGTCCTTCACTTGTGTTGCCTCAATTTGATTCGCCATCATGATGATACGATTGTGAATAGTTCTTGCTGACAGAGGCATGTCTTTGATATATTTGATTATCTTGTCTTTATCCGAAAAGTCATCAAAAATTTCATTGGCAACATCAAGCATGATTGTTTTGGCATACTCCCCATCTGTGAATGGTTTTCCATTTCTCACAATTGCTAAAGCACCAGCAAAGCTAGCTGAATTCCAGTCACCTTGTTGGGTCCAAACACGGAATTGCTGCTGACTAGCTTGCACTCTGCGCAGTAGCTCTTCACATGCTTTCTTCCTGGGTCCCCCGCTGGATATTTCAATGCAAATGTAGTATGGCGTATGTCGAAGTGCCGCTTTATATTTGACCGTTTCATCGATGCAATTTTATCATTGCATATTAGACACACTGCAGAACCTGCTCTCTCCACAAAGGCGAATTCCTTTGTCCATTCCTGCTGAAAAGTACAATACTCCTCATCTTTTTTTCTTTTAGCCATCTTCTTTGTCAAAAGGGTTTCTGCAATTAGCTAGCTGACTACTTGATTAAAAGGAGGGAAGTTTACTTTCCGACCTCACAACGACCCGTGTATGTTAGGCATTATTCAATAAAAATTTGGTGTTGTCCCGAAGGACAGCTGTGATTGGCTCCAGCCACCCACAACCATGAACATGAGTGGTAGGAAATGAATGGATTGTAATACATGAGAATGTTTTATATTTTTAACATTATTTTTTTTATTAAAGATTTGTCTGCGAACCAGATGCAGCCATTACAATAGCCACATCTGGCTCGCAAGCCATAGGTTCCCGACCCCTGGTTTACCATTTATTATCCAGTCTTTCACATATTCACTTTGTATTTAACTTTAGGTCTCATCCTGGGGTCGTTTGGACATAAATTTTCAACTCGATTGGGTAAATGACTGGCAGCATGATTGCTAGATCTTCCAAAAAAGCTGTATTTATTTATATTCCCACCAGCAATGAATGAGAGTGCCTGTTGTTTCACATCTCCACCAGCACTTAGTCCTTGTTTTACAAGTATAGCATTATTCTTGTCTCTACAAGGATACTAATTAGCATTTTGAAGGTTTCCTTCTGTTTCCTACATTGTCTTTGGTTTCTTCAATTTCCTTTTCTATGTTTATTTTGTTACCTATCTTTCATGTTGGGGTTTTCTGCATATATCTGCCCGTCACTGGGTTTTCATTCATAATGAAGAGCTAATTGGATGCTGTGTGCTCATGGACTGGGCTTTTTGACTGGTCGTCTTATTTTTTCTTTAATTGCAAGGAGAGCAGCTGTTTTGTTGGAGGACTGCCAAGTGTCTGGAAAAGAACTCTCTGATTTTCTACTGAGTGGAGGAGAAGAAGGAGGTGGTAGTCTCCTTTTTGCTGGAGTTGTATGTGGGGTAGAGGAGTTGTGTTTACCAGTTAGTATCCAGATTTTCACATATTCACTTCGTATTTAACCCCAGGTCTCATCCTGGGTTCCCACATCTCTCTTCTCTCTCCCATTCAATATGTCAATAGAATAAGCCTGTAATCTTGTGCTTGGGTGCTTGGGGTGTGGGCAGGGTAAGAGAATGATTGAAATGTATGAAGACTTTCAATCCATCCCACTGTTTTCTTCTTGGCTCCTGTTCCCTTTTGTCATTAGTGCTATGGCGACTCAAGCCTGTTGGGGTTTCTGTAGGGAAAATAGGCTCACTTCTCACCAGCATCTTGCTTGGCTTGCCTTTGAGACTGAGAATTTTCCAAACTGTTAAGTGAGGTGTCCCATTTCATCTTCCAAAAGAAGAGAAAATCTTTAACTACTGCCATTCCCAGTTAAGTTTACTATACCTTTGTGGGTTTAAGTATTTAAACATTTTGGTCCCTTTAGTACAATCTTGAGTGAAGGAAAGAAACTCGCATATGGTCAATCCGTCACCTCTAACCAAAATCCCTCAATTATTTTATAAATATAATTAGTAGATAAAGAAATATTTTAAACATTAGAGAAGCATGTAAAGTAAAAGAAAAAAATGACATTTTCATACCATCCTATGCCACTTTTCCATTTCTCAACTGTTACCATTATTAATTGCTATGAATCTATCCTTTGAGATATATCTATGCACATGGCTAATTATAGACTGAAAATACATACCTGTGTGAACATTTCCTCACATAAAATGTGATTCTACTACTTGGAGAGACACAGATAGGTACCCCTCTGACTTCCCTGCAAGAAACGGCTCACTGCTCCACGAGAGGAGCGTGAGTAGCTGACAGTGTTTGGCTGTGACTGGTTGGGGCTTGGGTTCTAAGGTAAGATCATAGTCTTCTTGGAGCAACCCCAGTCAGTAGCCAGCAAGATGGAAACATGGGACCTGCCCATTTCTGCTTGATGTGGCTCCTCCAATGGCCATCTGTCCTGTCCACATGGAGACTAAGGACTCTCTCACCCAATCCTGCTTCCCTGCAATTCCTTTCCCAAGTAGTCCTCCCAGGAGGACTTTCTGCACCATTCTGACTGTCTCAGCATCTGCTACTGGCACGATCCAAACCAATACTCATTCTGAACCCTTTCTTCAGCTAGTATTTATCAGGGACATTTTTCTATGTCAATGCACGTAAATATGACCCATCCTTTTAAATAGCTGTACAGTCTTTTGACCCAGCTATCCTACTTTTAGGAATATACCCCAAGAACACCATATCACTGATTCAAAAGGAGAAATGCACCCCCATGTTTATGGCAGCTTTGTTCACAAATGTGAAGATCTGGAAACAGCCCAGGTGTCCGTCAGTGGACGAGTGGATTAAAAAGCTATGGTACATATACACAATGGAATACGATGGGGTCATGAAAAAGAAGGAAATCTTACCTTTTGCGACAACATGGATGGACTTGGAAACTACTATGTTAAGTGAAACAAGCCAAGCAGAAAAATATCATATGACCTCATTCATTTGAGAAATCCAATGAACAATGTGAACTGAGAAATGGAATTGAGACAGAGGAGGGATCAAAGGGACCAGAGGAAGGGAGGACAGAGGGAAGGGGGATGATAGGATTGGATAAACCTGAAGGAAAGGGGGGAGGACGCTGTGGGGAGGAGGCAAGAGAGATATTGAGGGGAATACAGGGGAGGGGGGATGCATTCGGAGCAACACTAGAATCTATGTAAACACAATAAATTAAAATCAATAAAAATAGTTGTACAGTATTTCATAGCATGAATGTATCATAATTACCTAATCATTCTCTTATTGATGAACCTTTATAGTTTTCTAATTTTAATGTTTAAACGTGTATATTTCAACACAATAGATTAGTTTCAAAAGAACTTATGGATTTGTTGATTTTTTGCTTACCATCTCTCATTCAGGACTACATGCATAGCAGACACCAAAATATTTCTTCAATATGGCGGCCCTTTCACCAGAGAGAAGGAAAGTGAGCGGGAGAGGGTGGTGCAATGTCACAGGTGCCTGAGTGCACGCCTGGCCTCGGAAGGACTGTTCACACACAATGACAATAATCATATGCCGTTTCTGCCTGTTTACTAAGGCTGCCCCCAGTGGCGGGATTTAAATAACTTAACAACCGGTTCTCTGACCTAATGATTGTTTTAAGTATAAAAAAACGATATACCGAAAGGTGGTTTATTATTTCATGCATTTAATACTTAAATAAGAACAATAAAAGAGGTACACAAAACTAGATTATTTTATAAAAGTGAAACAATATTAAATAATACTTGACAAAAACAATAAAACTGTTATATATTGCTTCTTGATTGGCATCCTCACTTGCAATTTTTTTCACCTATGGACGAATGAACATTATTACTATGGGCACTTAGAATACGCTGTTACACAGATGAACGCTAAAAAAGAGTAAGGAATGTAAATTTGTGATTTCCACATTGAGTGGCTGCCCAGGCGCCCACCTGAGAGAGAACCCTGATTACAAGTGCCATTTTAACAACTGGTTCGTCGAACTCAACAAAAAAATTAGTTATCAGTTCTGCCAAACCGGTGCAAACTGGCTGAATCGCACCACTGGCTGTTCCCCAAGAAGGCCGCCAGTTGACACTGCTCTTTTAGCTCTGTTTGAATTTCCACACATAGCAGATAATTAAAAAAAAAAAAAAAAAAAAAAAAAAATATATATATATATATATATATATATATATATATATATATATATGATTTATTTTTCTGAAATGTCACTGTAAGATTTTGACAGATCTTTCTCACATTTTGATTCTTAAAAAATATTTTTTCTTCCTCCTGTCACACCACAGTCAAGTTGATGACCTGGTCTCTCTTTCCTTGCTTCATGTCACCCCCACACTCTGAGCTGTCCTCCATGGCTCTGACTCTTTCCAACACGCCCCGTGGGGCTGGCTCTACCCTCTTGTCCTGCCCTCCTAGCTGGGGTCTGTTCCCTGGGACCCTTGCATGTACTCTCTCCCTCCTCCCCAGTATACTTGTCTTTTAGCAATCCTGCCCCTTGCCCTCCCCTTCTAGTTTAATTTGGGGAGTGCTGTATAGAATTACCCAGTGCAATTGGTACTACCATCACCAGGGGCTGGGCATGAGGCTCCATGGACCACGTCAGATGCCTACAGCACACAGCTTGTTAAGGAAATGAAAACCACCCAGCAAGAGGCAAGGGGATAAAGAAGGTGGGTGCAGGAAGTGGGGACCATACTCCTTGCATTCTGGTTTGCAGCGTCTGTAGGTCCAGGCTTCCTCCCAGGTGATGGTACATTATGAGGATCAAAGCTGAGACAAGACAAGGGTGTGACAGACAGAAGGTGCCTGGGATTGAGGACATCAACTTCCTCTGCCGGCAGCAGAAGAACAAGCATGTCTTTCCAAGAGCTGTCACGTATGAACTAGCCAGTTAGCAACTTGCAGAGGAACAGCTGTGGATTTTAGCCAGAAAAGGACAAGAGGGTCCCAAATGAGTGTCACCAGTGAGTGATCAATTTAAGACCTCAAAAGAATGAAGTGACTCATGCATTTAATGTATCATGAATATTCAGTGTTTCATATTTAGTGTCATGAATACTTACTGCATGCTTGGCTCTTCCATCCCCCCCCTTTTTTTTTTTTTTTTTTTTTTTTTACAGAGACAGAAAGAGAGTCAGAGAGAGGGATAGACAGGGACAGACAGACAGGAACGGAGAGATGAGAAGCATCAATCATTAGTTTTTCGTTGCGCATTGTGGCACCTTAGTTGTTCATTGCTTTCTCATATGTGCCTTGACCACAGGCCTTCAGCAGACCAAGTAACCCCTTGCTCAAGCCAGCGACCTTGGGTCCAAGCTGGTGAGCTTTTTGCTCAAACCAGATGAGCCCACGCTCAAGCTGGCGACCTCGGGGTCTCGAACCTGGGTCCTCGGCATCCCAATCTAACGCTCTATCCACTGCGCCACTGCCTGGTCAGGCTCTTCCATCCCTTTTATCTGTGGCTAGATATATGTGCTGTGTTCTCGAACTTACTCACCTGTGCTTCACTCTTGAATTTCATTCACACATTTGTTTTCTTTCATCTCTAGCAGACTTGAAGTTTCCCACACAGTGTAGCAAATACACATTACAGTAATCTTTCTTCCTAATCGTTTTATATAATACAATTATGTAATATATCACACACATCAGAGTGTGTATAGAATGTATGTGTACATATACATTTACAGCAAAACAAACACCGGTGTACCTCATAGGTTACCAAAGGTGACCTTGATAGTCCTTACCTAAGTAACTCCCTGTTCTGGAAAGTGTGCTGAATGCTTATTGGCTTTTATTGATAGTTTTATCCCTACACAACATACTGTTTTATGTGTGCATTTTGAATTTATATACATGAGATCCTGACCCAGGCTGTCCTGTGAAAGGCCTCGCTCGTTTCCACAGCTGCAGAGGGCTCTGCTGCAGTAATGGCCCGCGAGTCCCGTGTCCACAGAAATCTCCACTTTGGGGTTAACAAGGCTGCCGTGAAATTCCTGAACAGTCCCTTGGGTGCCTGGGTTCATTCCCAGGAGAGCAGTCACTGGTGGTCAGGGTTTTGTGTTTGATTTTCCAGGTGACAGCAAACTGTTTGCAGAGGGACTGCTAGAGTTTACTCTCCCTCTCTTCACTGTCCCCAACAACACTTGATGTTGCCCAATTTCTATATTTTACTCATTTTATGCATATGAAATTGATCTCATTGTAGTTTTCACTTGACTTTCTAAGGTTACTAATAAGGTTTATTAGCCATTTAGATTTTCTTTTTGTGATGTGCCTATTCATATTTTTGCCCATTTTTCCATGAACACTTCTTTATTTATTAAAAAAATATTTTTTCAGTGAGATAAGGAGAGGCAGAGACAAACTCCTGCATACACCTCAAAATCAACCCAGAAAGCCCATTAGAGGGGTGATGCTCAGCCCATCTGGGACTGCTCTGTTGCTCAGCAACAGAGCTCTTCTTAGCACCTGAGGCAGAGGCCATGGAGCCATCCTCAGTGCCTGAGGCCAACTCGCTCCAATTGAGTCATGGCTGCAGGAGGGGAAGAGAGAGAGAGAGAGAAAGGGAGAGTAGTGAGAGGGAGAGGGGGTAGAAAAGCAGATGGGAGCTTTTCCTGTGTGCCCTGACCAGGAATCGAACACACGACATCCACACACCAGGCCAACATTATCACTGAGCCAACCGGCCAGGTGGAATCTTTTATATATTTTGGTTATTAACCTTGTTGCAAATACCTTCTTGCAGCTTGTGACTGCTGATTTCACTTTTTTTTAATGAGTTTTTGATGAATAGAAACTCTTCATTTTAATATAATAGACTTTACCTTTTTTTTTTCTTTCTGTTCATTGAAGGGATCACGCTGAACCCCAAAGCTATGAAGACATTCTCCCACAGGTCCGCTGGAAGTTTCACATTGAAGCCTGTGACGCACCGGGTTTTGTATAGAGTTCAAAGCAGGGATCTAGCTTTATTCGTGACTTTCACACGGATCATTGAGGATCACATACTTTTGTTTGACTATCCATCCACTTCCTTCTGACCTGCAAGGTCACCTTGATTATAATAAAGCTTCTGTACATGTGTGGCTCTGCTTCCAGCCTTCTTTTCCTCTCAGTGGACAACTTTCTTCCTGCACCTGGGGTCCGCTGGGGTAGGTGTGGTGGCACAGGTGCCTCCTCTCTTTAAGCAAAGGCAAATCGCAGTGTCCGGGCTTCTCAGTTCCAGGGCCGGGGGTAGGATGCGAATGCCACAGGGAGGGTCCTGCACCTGAACTGGTGGGTCTGGGAAAGTGACAGGTGACTTTTACTCAGGAAATGTAGTGGGATAGACAGAGCACGCGTCTTACAGAGGTGGTTTCAGCTGTTCTGCGACAAAGGGGACCAGTCAGGGGGCTGCCTTACAGGCTGAGATGCACGCACCCCGGGCCAGTTTGCCCAATCCACCTCTCGTGGTCTATCTATCCCTGAGGGGGTCCCTGTGGCTTTTTCTACAGAAGCCTTTGCTACATTGTGTTATGGGCCTGACTGCTTCCCTGGCTGGCTTCTTCAGGAAGACACACGTGCCTCAGGGCCCTTGCTCTCGCTCTGTCCTAGCCTACAATGATCTCTTCAGAGCCTGCACTATCTCCTTCTAGTTTTTTTTTTTTTTCTGAAGCTGGAAACAGGTGAGACAGTCAGACAGACTCCCGCATGCGCCCGACCAGGATCCACCTGGCACGCCCACCAGGGGCGACGCTCTGCTCACCAGGGGGCGATGCTCTGCCCCTCCGGGGCGTCGCTCTGCTACGACCAGAGCCATTCTAGCGCCTGGGGCAGAGGCCAAGGAGCCATCCCCAGCGCCCGGGCCATCTTTGCTCCAATGGAGCCTTGGCTGCGGGAGGGGAAGAGAGAGACAGAGAGGAAGGAGGGGGTGGGGGTGGAGAAGCAAATGGGCGCTTCTCCTATGTGCCCTGGCCGGGAATCGAACCTGGGTCCCCCGCACGCCAGGCCGACGCTCTACTGCTGAGCCAACCGGCCAGGGCTCCTTCCAGTTTTTATTCAAAGCCTCTTTTCCCTGGAGACCTTTCCTGACCACTCTATTTAAAATGATAGCCCCTTGTGTCCCTGATGACTCCCTCTCCCCCTTTTCAGTTTTAATTATCTTCATTGAACTCTAACTATCCAATATACCATACAATTATGTCTATTTTGTTCTATGCTTCCCCTCCCTAGAATGTGACAAAACCCCAGTGCTTGACACATAGTAGGTACTCAATAGCAATTCGTTGAATAAATGGATACATAAGTGAGAGCGTGAAGGAGCCCAGTGACCTCAGAGCCCAGCGGAGGGACAGACGCAGAGCCATTGCTGCTTGAGTGTGGAATGAAGGAGCACTCACTGTAGGACCAAACCTCTCTCTTGACACAGTTGGGGAATAGCCCTCTCAGAGCTCATTCTTTAAGCCACCTGAGCATTTGAGGGCTCTTAAAGTATGTATGTCCTTGTTCCAAGCATCGTGTGTTCTCTGCATTCTTTCAATGAAAATAGCTTAGATGCGATCCCAGTCTGACAGATAAGAACCTGATATCCAGAGGGGTAATGTGACTTTGTCAAGGTCACACAGCTGGTCAGTGAACCAACCCGACTCCCTGACACCCAGTGGCCTGGACAGAGGATTGCCCACATATAGTCCCGGGCCCAGAACCCACTGACCGACATTCCTTCATCCTTACCATGAAGTAACCACAAGTATTTTTGAATATTTCTTTCTGAAGAGTTGTTGTTCAGCAATGGTTGCTAGACAAAATTCATAATTAATGAAGAGTTCAGGGCTCTTGATTGGAAGCCCTGAGGAATGCCAAAGCATCTGCAGGCTATGGTGGGAGGAATTCTGAGATGACCCCAAAAGTCCTATCCCCAGGGACATGCTGCCTGGATAATCTCCTTCCTTGGAGAATGGCCAAGGCCTGTGATGGTGATTGGCTAGCCACTCTCTCGATTAGGTTGTATTATATGGTGAAGACATACGTGGGGTAGTCACTCCTGTGATCACGTTGCTTTTTATTAGACTCTCTCTGTCCTTCACAGCAACCTGGAGAGAGGTTCTTCCGGCTGTGAAGGAGAGAGCTGCCGTGCTGTTAGAGGGCTGTGTGATGCAGAGCTGGGAGCAACTTCTAGAATCTGAGAGGATCCCCTACAGACAGCCAGCCAGGAAGTGGGGACCTCAGTCCTGCAATTGCAAGGAACAGAATCCTGCCAACAACCAGTGAGCTTGGAGGAGAACCCGACCTCAAATAAGAACACAGCCCCAGCCTAGGAAGACCCCAAGCAGAGGACCAGCTAAGTCAGGGGTCGGGAACCTATGGCTCGCGAGCCAGATGTGGCTCTTTTGATGGCTGCATCTGGCTCGCAGGCAAATCTTTAATAAAAAAAATAATAATGTTAAAAATATAAAACATTCTCATGTATTACAATCCATTCATTTCCTACCGCTCATGTTCATGGTTGTGGGTGGCTGGAGCCAATCACAGCTGTCCTCCGGGACAACACCAAATTTTTATTGGATAATGTGTAAGGTACACGGGTCGTTGTATGGCTCTCACGGAATTACATTTTAAAATATGTGGTGTTCATGGCTCTCTCAGCCAAAAAGTTTCCCGACCCCTGAGCTAACTTGTGCCCGACCTACAGACACTGTGAGATAGTAAATGGGTGTTGTTTTAAGTCACTAAATTTATGGTCATTTGTTATGCAGTATAGAAAACTACGACATAGGTCCTGGGGGGATGAAAATCACCTTTGAGAAATGATGTTAGTGCTTAAATTGGCTGCTAAGACCAAGAAAAAGAAAAAGATAAGAAGCCTAAAAGACTGCAATGACCCTGCACCCAGAAATTTTCTGCAAGGTAGATATCTACTCCTCATTCACAGAGGGAGGAATGATGCTCAGACAGGCTGGGACTCGCCCAGAGTGACATAAGTAGAAAAAATCAGGCTAGGACCTGATCCAGAAGAGTCCCAACTGCCTCTGGGTGTGTGCCTGTTTGGCGGGGGTGGGGGGTAGGTGGTGGTGGGGGTGGGGGGTGCCTGCAGATAAGGTGTTCGCAGTATGTGGGCAAGGTGGTGGAACTAGCATATAGGGACCTAGAGGGGCCCTTGGGAACCGAGTAAAACAACCGTTTCCAGGTCATTCCAGGCCAGTCTTCCTCAGTGGCTGCTTCCCATAGTTGGTGTTACAGCTTCTTGATTCTCATGACAGGTGTACTCCTCAGGGGGGAGAAGGGTTTCCAGCTCTCTCATTGGGCTCTCTGGCCTGTAGGGCATCCATCTGGGCTCTAGGTGTCTTAGGCACCAGCTTCGTATGCCAGGTGAGCTCCAGGCTGGGCAGTGAGGGCGTCATCTAATACGTTCACCCAGCACCCATTTCTTCCTCTGAAGATTTACATTTAAAGACTTACCGTGTCCATTTGCCTTAGTTGGGTAGGGTCATCAATATCCAACCATAGTTGATTTGTGGCCAAGCTAGGCTAATAAGATTTTCTGGAATAAGAATCTTGCTGAAAGGGTCACATATATAAATATTAACTAAGAACATTTATATTTTGCTCTTGTGGTGACCATGGGGTGAATATTCCCTCGGGCCATGCTCAGGACTTTGTGCCAAACCCCATTCTTTTTCTGGTCCCCAGGAAGATGCAAAATCTCGTGATTGGTGGATGGCAGCAACGCTCTGCTTTCCTTGATAGAGTGGAGCTAATTTGTTTGAGGCTGTTCTGGTGGGCTCCCGTTGCTGGAAGGATGTCTGTTTGGAAGAGGAGTGCATAGTTTCTCTGGATCCCTGTGGCAGCCCTGGGATCTGCCCACTCACCGGTCCCCTAGAGAAACAGCAAGTAGCAGGTATGAGGACAAATGTTTGAATGGCACTATGTGACCCACTGCTCTGATTGGGTCTGCCGCTCTGATTGGGTCTGCCCACTGCTCTGATTGGGTCTGCCGCTCTGATTGGGTCTGCCCACTGCTCTGATTGGGTCTGCCGAGATCCTGTTACAGCAGAGTAAGCACACACAGGGAACAGTGGAGCCCCGGTCTGGACCAAGCAGCCTGTCTTCCCAGAGCTTGCCCTGCATGCCATGCTAACCTCTTCCCTTTCCTGGCCACCTGAGGCCCTTTGCCAGTACTGGCCCGTGAGTGGGTGCGGAACCATCTCTTGGAGCCGGGCTGGGCTGTGGGGCGTGGCTGCTGGGCTTTCAGTGCTGCAACATGGAAGAGGTGGGAGGGGCCACGTTGACCATGTTTGTTTCTGGCTTTTCGGAAGGGGTTTTACTCACATCTGTCTGTCAAGATGTTACCTGTTGTTTAATCTAGACTGGGTTGGATTTTCAGTCACTTCCACTTAAAAATTCTGCTCAATTCAAGAGATGGTGAGCTCCTCAACTTTCTACCTGTGGCTTCTGCTCCAGGTGAGCTGGGGCTTCCCGCAAAGGGCCTTGACGATTTCTGAGCTTCCACGTAGGGGCTTCTTAAGAACTATTTGGATAACATTGATTCTAATCATTTTATCTGATATGCTACCTCAAACAAACTTTAATTGCAAAATAATAAGTGCTCAGGTCGACTATTTAAACAATAGAGAAATATATAGAATCAAACATGGAACTGGAACATGGGTTGGTGTAACTCTCCTGTTGTTTTTTATGCTCCCCTTCCCCCTACACATAATTATTTTTTCATAACGGACGGTACCAAACAAACATCACTGTACACTTTGCTTCAGCAACATACCTTGGATATTTTCCTGCAGTAGAACAGATAGGCGGGACTTATTTAAGTGGCTGTATCTTCTTCCTTTGGAAGTTTGAATCTAGTGATGGAATTTTGGTCTCCTTTGTTTCTATTTTATTGTCCCAAATTCCATAAAAAAATGGCCCGGGGTGTTTCACTTTGAGAAAATCTTGCACTGGCCCTTTGAAAGAAGATCCACTTGGAAGTCATGGCATGGACAGAGGCTGGGCCAGGGTCCACTGTGGGTCAGGTCTCTTTCCACAAGGGTGCTCAGAACTAGGCACATCTGCTTCCCTGCCTCGTGGCCATGTATGAATGACGGGCTGGCAAGCTTGGGCTTGAGGACAACTATTCCCAAGTGCAGTTGGAGGCCTCTTAACCATGGGGACTCCTTCCTAGAGAGAGGGGTCGTGGGCCTGGGGAGGGGGACCTGGGATCTCTGAGATGATCCTGCAGATGCGGCTAGTTGAAATAAAAGAACACCCTCCTCCTCCCGTGTTGGCTTATCCCATAGCCACCAACCTCACAATCTGTACTTTCTGTCTGCTATTGTGAAAGGCAGCATGATGCAAAATAGCATGCAAGAATAAAATATCAGAAAGAGGAATTAGGAAAAAAAAATCTCATTTACTGTTACAACATAAGAATAAAGTACTTAGGAGTAAATTTAACCAAGTAGGTAAAAGACTTGCTCTCAAAAATTATAGGACTTTGAAGAAAGAAATCAAGGAAGATGCAAACAAGTGGAAGCATATACCTTGTTCATGGAGAAGAATTAACATTATTAAAATGTCCATACTATCCAACGCAGTCTGTAGATTCAGTGCAATTCCTATTTAGATACCAATGGCATATTTCACAGATCCAGAAGAAATATTCCAAAAATTCATATGGGACTAAAAAAGATCCCAAGTAGCCTCAGCAATCTTGAGAAAGAAAAAAGTTGGAGGTATCACAATACCTGATATCAAACTATAATACAAGGTCATAGTAATCAAAACAGTCTGGTACTGATAAGAATAAGCATATAAATCAATGGGACAAAACAGAAAGCCTAAAAGTAAACCCACACCTTTATGATCAATTATTATTTGACAAAGGGGGCAAGAGCAAACAATGGAGTAAAGACAGTCTCTTCAATAAACAGTGCTGGGAAAATTAGACAGATACATGCAAAAAATGACACTAGACCACCAACTTACACCATTCACAAGAATAGACTCAAAATGGATAAAAGATGTAAGTTGCAAAACTATAATAATCCTAGAAGAAAACATAGGCAATACAATCTCAAAAATTCTTTACAGCAATATTTTTGTTGAAATATCTTTTTGGGCAAGGGAAACAAAGGAAAAAATAAACACATGGGACTACATCAAACAGAAAACTTTTGCACAGCAAAAGAAACCATCAACAGAATAAAAGGACAATCCATTGAATGGAAAAACATATTTGCCAATGATATATATCTGATATGAGGTTATATCTAAAATTTATAAAGAACTTATACAACTTAACACCAACAAGGCAAACAATCCAGTTAAAAAATGGGCAAAGGACCTGAATAGACACTTCTCCAAAGAGGAAATACAAATAGCCAATAGGCATAAGAAAAAATGCTGTCACTAATCCTCAGAGAGATGCAAATTAAATCCACAATGAGATATTACCTCATACCTGTCAGAATGGCTATCATCAATAAATCAACAAACAAGTGTTGACGAGGATGTAGAGAAAAATGAACCTTTGTGCACTGTGGGTGGGAATGCAAACTTGTGTAGCTACTGTGGAAAACAGTATGGTGTTTCCTCAAAATGTTAAAAATGGAATTGCCTTATGACCTAGTGATCCCGCTCCTGGGAATATATCCTAAGATTCCTGAACACTAATTTGAAAACTTATTGTGCACACCTATATTCTTTGCAGTGTTATTTACAATACCCAAGATCTGGAAGTAGCCCAAGACCTGGAAGTGCCCATCAGTATATGAGTGGATAAGAAAGTTGTGGTGCATTTACACAATGGAATACTATGCAGCCATCAAAAAGGAAATCTTACCTTTTGTGAAAGCATGGATGGACCTAGAGATTATTATGCTAAGTGAAATAAGCCAGGCAGAGGAAGACAATATGATCTTACATGTGTAATCTAATGGACAAAATAAACTAATGAAACAAATGACACAGAGGCATGGACACATAGAACAAACTGATAGCTGTCGGAGGGGAGGGAGGTGGGGGGACCAGATGAAAGAAAGTGAAAGGATTAGTGAAAAAACACAGTGGACCTTGGCCCAGCCTCTGTCTGTGCCATGACTTCCAAGTGGATCTTCTTTCCAAAGGCCAGTGCAAGATTTCCTCAAAGTAAAAACACTCCAGCCATCATTTTTATGGTATTTGGGACAATAAAATAGAAACGGGGGAGACCTAAATTCCATTACTAAATACAAACTTCCAAAAAAGGAGGATATAGCCACGTAAATGAGGCTCACAAGACTGGCTGCATTCCCTAGAACTTGGGAGACTCAGAGATTGATATCTGATTCTCAACATTAATCAAGGCAGCCAGCTGAGGCTGTGACTTGCCAACAGCCCTCCCTGGGACGGCAACAGAATCAAGAAAGAAATGGTTGTGTCTGCGCTTCTGCTGAGAGTGGAGTAAAGGACCATCTTCCTCGGGAGATGTGGGCCCCATAGAAGGAGACAGCTCGCATTATCTCTTCAGCTTCCTGGTTAGGAAGATCATTTGCAAGGTTGATACAGCCCTTACTGAGAAGCTGAGAAATGGGTCCTTGGAAACAGGAGAGGGGATCAGAAGTAATTAGCCCCAGGAAAAGCATTACAGGAGGCAACAAAACTGGAGTCAAAAGTGGGAAATCTCCAGAAACCAGCGAAAGCACATCAGGAGAGGAAGAACCTGCTTTGTGTGTGTGCAGCGGCTCCCAGGCAGCACCTCCGGATCTCGGCTGTGCCAGCAGCCAGTGAGTGGAGGAGGAGGTGGAGCTGAGAAGACAGGCAGGGCAGAGAAGGTGACTACTGCTCATCCCTCACTGCGGGCTTCCAAGCCTGAGGCCAGTGCCAGATGGGGGGTGGGGGTGGGAGAAGGTTTAATTAAATAGGAGTTTGGCTATTATATTGCCCGTGTTAAAACTGTGTGATTATAAGATTGAATTGAATTGATGCTCTGCTGCTATTAATTTCCACTGAACATTTTTATATCTAAAGGTGGCCAAAGCAAAAGGAATCTGCTTTAAATCTTATAAAACGGGTGGTAAAAACAACTGTGCTAATCAAATCTAAAGAAAAAAAGGTGAGAAAAATAATTGGGTTTACTTGCTTCTTATTAAATCTAGTCCACTCAACAAAATATGGCTGAAGTTCAGAAGGAGAGATCTCCGTAGGCAAGGAGGAACAGAGAAAGTACCATGGAAGGGGAAGGGCTAGAGCTGTCTCTTAAAAGGGGGGTTGTAGCCTGACTGGGCAGTGGTGCAGTGGATAGAGCCTCGGACTAGGATGTGGAGGATCCAGGTTCGAGACCCTGAGGTCGCCAGTTTGAGCGCTGGCTCGTCTGGTTTGAGCAAAGCTCACCAGCTTGCGCCCAAGGTCGCTGGCTCAAACAAGGGATCATTCAGTCTGCTGTAGCCCCACGGTCAAGGCACATACGAGAAAGCAATCAATGAACAACTAAGATGCCGCAACGAAGAATTGATGCTTCTCATCTCTCTCCCTTCCTGTCTGTCCCTCTCTCTGACTCTATCTCTGTCATAAAATAAATAAATTAAATTAAAAAAGGGGGGGGTTGTATTCAGACAGACGTCTGACTTTGTTCTTCCCTATGAAGCATTTATTACAAAGCCTCACTTTCTGTATGCATTAGTTCTTGGAACCGCTGAAGATTCTGACACCACTCAAGTTGAGGTGGAGCAAATGGACTGTGGACATCTTATGCTATTTACTCACCCCTGGACAGAGACTTAACAGTTGCAGTCACACTTGTAAGGCTGAGCCTGCATTCTGAAGTGTCTTATTAAAAGGCAATATTTGCAAAAATATTGAGGATAGGTCAATGACCAAGGCAACATATTTGAAAGACTTGATGCGATTCAAAATATCAACGTTTGCTCGATACCTCAAGTTTGGTCGGTATAATAATGCACACGTCCCTGTGACTAGTTTCAGCCAATGGGACTTAGGCAAATGTGGTGTAAGCAGAAGTTTTGTGACAACATGGATGGACCTAGAGATTATTACTGTAAGTGAAATAAGCCAGACAAAGACAAATATGATCTTACTTATATGTAGAATCTAATGAACAAATTAAACTAAATGAACCAAATAGAAACAAAGGCACGTATATATGGAAGAGAGAGACAGCTGTCAGAAGCAGAAGGTTGGGGAACTGGTTCATAAAAGATGAAGAGATTAAGTAAAAAAAAAAACCTAACCCAACATATATATATATAAGGTCTACCAGAAAGTTCTGTCCGTTTTTGGAATTAAAACAAAATACAATTTTTTTTACCGTCAATAAACTTTATTAAATAATATAATTGCCATTATTATTAATGATTTCTTGCCAGCGTGAGGGCAATTTGTATATCCCATTTTTGAAAAATGTTTTATCTTTTGATGTGAAAAATTGAACCAGTGCTTGTTTGATATCTTCTTCATTTTTGAATTTTTTGCCCTTCAAAAAATTTTGTAAGGACAAAAACAAGTGATAGTCGGAAGGTGCTAAGTCCAGGGAATATGGTAGATGCGACAGACATACCTCTGTAGCATTTCTTCCTTGTTGAAATTCGTAAAAATTACAGTGGCGTAAATGAACTTTATCAGTAGCCATGGGTACACTATGGCTTCACACATAAGACTAACGTGAATCAACTTTGTTTTAGTTAATTTGCTACGTCAGTATGTATACATTAAGTGATAAAAATGGAGAGGCACACATGCGCCAAATAAACATGTGCTTACGTGTTGAAACTTGTTGTGATAGAAATGGACAGAACTTTCCGGTAGATATATATATAACACATAGACACAGTCAGCAGTGTGGAGCTAGCCAGAGGGAAAGGGGTGGAGTGTAAGTGAAGACAGGCAATGAGGACAGAAGGAGACGTTAGGGCGGAGGGTGCAGAATGCAGGGGCAGATAGGGGTTTGTTGAGTTGTGCACTAGAAATCTGCATGGTTTTCTGAACCAATGTCATCCCAGTAAATTCAATTTAAAAAATAGCGTGTAAGAAAAAAAAAGGGACCTACAAATTAGGATGCATTCATAAAAGGAAGCTAGTGAAGATTAAAATAAAGAATTAATCATAACAGCAAAAGAATAGCTATTGTTATAATGTATGACATAAGACTTTGAAACCGGAGAATAAAAAATACTAACAGAGATGAGAACTTTAGGGTGTGCAAAAATAATATAAAAGATATGAAAATAAAATTTAAGATAAAGAGATCAAAGGCAAGAAACCAATGACATGCAAAGCAGAAAGCTTGAACACGAACAGCTCTGACAAGGGTTTAATATCCAAACTAGATAAAGCACTCACAACGCTCAGCAACAAACAAGCAAACCATCCAATTAAAAAATGGGGAGACCCTGGCCGGTTGGCTCGGTGGTAGAGCATCGGCCTGGCATGTGGAAGTCCTGGGTTCGATTCCTGGTCAGGGCACACAGGAGAAGCGTCCATCTGCTTCTCCACCCCTCCCCCTCTCCTTCCTCTCTGTCTCTCTCTTCCCCTCCCGCAGCCAAGGCTCCATTGGAGCAAGGTTGGCCTGGGCGCTGAGGATGGCTCTGTGGCCTCTGCCTCAGGCGCTAGAATGGCTCTGATTGCGGCAGAGCTACACCCCGGATGGGCGGAGCATCGCCCCCTGGTGGGCATGCCGGGTGGATCCGGTCGGGCACATGCGGGAGTCTGTCTGACTGCCTCCCCGTTTCCAGCTTCAGAAAAATAGAAAAAGGAAAAAAAAAAAATGGGGAGAGAACCTGTACAGGCACTTCTCTCATGAAGACATACAGACAACACACAGATATATGAAAAGATGCTCATTTTCACTAGCTATTAGAGAAATGCAAATCAAAACTACAATGAGATACCACCTCTCACCTGTTAGATTGACTACTGTCAACAAGACAGGTAACAACAAGTGTTGGAGAGGCTGTGGAGAAAAAGGAACTCTCATTCACTGCTGATGGGAATGTAAAGCAGTACAACCATTATGGAAGAAAGTATGGTGGCTCCTCGAAAATTAAGAATAGAACTACCTTATGACCCAGCAATCCCTCTACTGGGTATATACCCCCAAAACTCAAAAACATTGGTACATAAAGACACATGCACCCCCATTTTTATTGCAGCATTGTTCACAGTGGCCAAGACATGGAAACAACCAAAGTGTTTCTTGACAGAGGACTGGATAGAGAAGATGTGGTACATATATGCAATGGAATACTTCTCAGCCATAAGAAATGATGTACTGCTATTTATGACAACATGAATGGACCTTGAAAACATTATACCGAGTGAAATAAGTAAATCAGAAAAAGCTAGGAACTGTATGATCTCACACATAGGTGGGATATAACAGTGAGACTCATGGACATGGACAAAAGTGAAGTGGTTACCAGAGGGCAGAGAAGGGGAGTAAAGAGGACAAATATGAGGTGATGGAAAATGATTTGACTTTGAGTGACAGGCATGTAACACAATCAACAGTTTATATATTATAGAGATGTTTATGTGAAACCTATATGTCCTTATGAACCAGGGTCACCCGATTCAATTTAATTTCTGAGTTTAAAAAAAGCAATTGAGAATTAAGGGCTAAGGAGCTGTGAGTGAAAATAAATATGAAAAATGAAGAAAAAATAAGACAATAACTGTTCCGTGTCTTCCAACAACATACAGGCAACCCAGTCATTTTCAAAGTAAATAAAACCAGTAAGAAAAGATGAAAGATGATAAGTTAAGTAAGAATGCAAAAAAAAAAAGATCAATTCAAACAATATCTGTCAATAAAGTGACATGAAGATAATGAGTCCAAAAGTCATGAATAAATGTCAGTTTTTTCCTTCAAAAGGCCACACCCCCCAAAGGGGTAAATTTCCAGAAACAATCAAAGCCCTTGACTCCTTACCCATCTGCTGGATGGGCCTTGGAACAGGTGTCTTCAGACCTCAGCCCAGGCTGGTCTTTACCTCATGCTCACGAACTATGCCGCAGCTTTTCTGCCGCCTGCCCTGCCGGCCTCCGTAGTCATCTCACTGACTCTGCACGCTTCCCTGCCGGCCTCCGTAGCCATCTCACTGCCTCTGCAGCCCAGCACCTGCCTCCCTTTCCTGTGGACCCTGCAGAATTCCCCAACCACAGCCACCTGGCTATCTTGGTTATTGGACAGATGGGTGATGGATGGACAGGCAGATGGGGAGACGGTGCAGCAGAGTCACCTGGAGGTGTGTTGGCCTAGGTCCCAGGTGACACTGCTACTGCCGGTGGGGACAACACTCTGAATTTATTAGGGGGCTGCTTCTCAGAGAAAGAACTAAAACTGGCTTCCAACTGATGGTTCCCAATTCTCTCCTCCTCTTTCTCACCTGGGGGTCCCCTCAGCTAAGTCCAGGACTGCCACTTGTCCTTCCCTGCCTCAGTATCTGCAAGGAGCACTGAAGCCTGACCTGGGTGGGGCAGTGGATAAAGCACTGACCGGGAACACGGAGATTGCTGGTTTGAAACACCAGGCTTGCCCGGTCAAGGCACATATGAGAACCAACTACTACAAGTGGATGCTTCCTGCTCCTCCCCCACCTTTCTCTCTTCCTCTCTCTAAAATCAGTAAATAAAGTCTAAAACATAATAATAAAAAAAATAAAAGGAACATTGAAGTCAGGTGGCCATCTTCCAGAAGGGGCCACTGATTGACCTTTGTTGACTCAAAGGATCCAGCAAATTAATTCCTCAGATAGAAGAACATTGTTTCCCAGAGGGTCCTTCGACTTCCCCTCCTGTAAAGGAAGAGCCTGCCTTCTGAAGGGTCACAGTCCAACTGGGAGGACTGGGCCAGTGTGCGTTCCACTGTGGCACAACTTCAATCTTTTTATTATATTCGCAAATTCTATGAGTTAAGATTTGGAGAAGGCATGGCAAGAAATGGCTGGTTCGTGCTCCAGGCCCCAGCCTGGGAGACTGGAGAGCGGGGTGGTTGGATTGGGGCAGGGACGGATTCACTCACACATCTGGTGCCAGCGCCGGGAGGGCTATTGACTAGAGTGTGGCCTCTGGGCAACTTGGGCTTCCTTATGACATGGTGGCCTCAGCTGATGGCAATTCTGTGGTGCCTCAGGGCCAGTGCTCCAGGGAAGGTGGTGCAGGCAGCACGCTGTCTGAGTGGTCTCGGCACTCACACGGTACCCCTTTCCGCATGTCTGCTGGCACACGTGAGGCACCACCCCGCTGGAGGTCAAGCAGCAGAAGGGCAGGGCAGGTGGTCATGCTGCAAAAAAAATGCTGACTGGGAAATGTTGGGTCAATCATCCCTGGAGCAGTCAGTCTGCACAGGGGGCTGAAGAGTAGCTCAGGGAATTCTGGGCCATCACGGGAACAACAGGTCTCCTTGGCAAGGACATTTGAATTGGGACTTGGAGATGGCAAAAGGGTTATCTGGGCCAGAGGCTGGAGGCTGTGGCTTCAGGAAGCTGAGCAGTGAGTATGATAGAAGAGTCAGCAGGGACCAGGCAATTCTGTGCAGTGTGACAGGGAGCCTCAGAGACTTCAGACAGAGAAGTGACATGGTCTGAAGTAAAAAGTATTGTGTTTTTTTTTTGTATTTTTCCAAAGCTGGAAATGGGGAGAGACAGTCAGACAGACTCCCGCATGCGCCCGACCGGGATCCACCCAGCACGCCCACCAGGGGGCAACGCTCTGCCCACCAGGGGGCAATGCTCTGCCCCTCCGGGGTGTCGCTCTGTTGCGACCAGAGCCACTCCAGCGCCTGGGGCAGAGGCCAAGGAGCCATCCCCAGCGCCTGGGCCATCTTTGCTCCAATGGAGCCTCGCTGTGGGAGGGGAAGAGAGAGACAGAAAGGAAGGAGAGGGGAGGCGTGGAGAAGCAGATGGGCACTTCTCCTGTGTGCCCTGGCCAGGAATTGAACCCGGGACTTCTGCACGCCAGGCCGACGCTCTACCACTGAGCCAACTGGCCAAGGCTAAAAAGTATTGTTTTTAAAAAGTGACCACAAAGAAACCAGTTTTGAGGCCCTTGCAGTTGACCAGAGCAGAGGATGGTTGTAAGGACCCTCGGTGGCAGTTGTGTGGAGGGAGAGCAGTAGGCAGATTCAAGAGAGAGGAGCCGGACCAGCAGGACTCTGGCTGAAATGGGGGTGGGTGCAGGAGAGGCCTGACCCCCATTTTGCCCAAGTGGGCTTGGGTGGGCAAGGTACGGTCAGAGCGGAGACACTGCTGGCACTGTGGGCAGGGCGCCAGTGAGGGAGGTGACATACTCCTGGCCATTCCAGCACATATGAGTACAGGCCAGAGAGGGGTCTGTTCCTTAGCAGCCAGACTGACTCCCCAGGGACCCTTGAGCATGCCCTTAGAGCTCGAGTCCGTGGCTGCCCTCTGATGATCTCCAAGCATGGTGTCTGGCTCCATGCTTCAAGAGCTAGAAGATCTTGGGCAAGTCACTGGGGTCTTTGGCCCTTGATCATCTCACCTGTAAAAGGTGGTAAGGTATGCACCATGCAGGTTGTGAGGATTAGTCGTTCTGTCACTCAGCCAGTGCTCAGAGAGGTGCTCAGAAAGGTCCAGTGGGGCTGGATGATCCCATTTGCATGTCAGCTTGGGCTCCATGGCCCCCAGCAAGAGGGTGGAGCAGACGGCAAGCAGCAGAGTACTCTCCGGGGGGAGATGGGGAGACCCACCCTGCAGTCACTGAACAGAGCCTTCCCATGGACAGCAGGAGCTGCCACGCTTTCCGGTGAAGAGGGATGAAGTGACTTAGTACAGCTAGTGCTCGACTTACGATTGGTTCCGACAGACCGGTCATTACATGATTTGGTCGTAAGTTGAGTAGGCTATGTGTACAGTACTGTGAAATGATGTTATAAAAATCTTTAAGTCATATTTTATCATAATTTTCTTTCATTATTGTTATATATCATAATTTTTTTGTTCATTTTATGCCGTTTGTGTCATCTCTACACCATTTTGTTTCTTATTTTTACATTCGTCAGGTTTAAGTAAAACACTGCATTACCAGTACAACTGGTTTAATATTTGCAAAACATACAAAATTACAAAATTTAAATGCATACAAAAATACAAAATACAGGTGTAAAAAATACCATAGGAAACATTTTCCCAATTGCAAAACGTATCAAAATATATAAACATGTACGAAACATTTTATTGGCCAGCACTGTCATAAACCCAGCTGGGCAACGCTTGCGTTGCCAGACGTGGAGGAGTCGTGGCTAGCTATTGTGGTCGTAAGTCGAATGGTCATAAATTTCATAGGTCGTAAGTCGATCAATACCTGTATTTTAGGAAGAGGGTGATGCAGATGACATCAGAGCCCACCCCATCACCTTGTTCCTTGGCATTTGCAGTAGGCCATAGCCTGTCCAGCTCTTGTGCACACAGATAGAAGTACCTGGGGACAGACACAGTGCGTGCCCCGGGCATCTCCAGAGTCCCCAGCAGGACTGAACCCAGCGGCCCGCAATAGTCAGTCACCTCCTTGGTAGAATATGCTTTGGACAGCCTTCCCTTCCAGCTTGGCCCCAGTGCAAACAACTCACATTAAATCTGTCTAATCTAAGGGAACCCAACCAGACACAGAGGTCCCGGGGGAGCGTGAGGGGGAGTGTTAGGGGGCGTGCCCTTGTGAGGGGGAATGTTAGGGGGCGTGCCCTTGCTGTCCTGCTCTGCCTGTGAGCCACATGCAACCAGGCCAGCCCCTAGGTGTTTCAGAGAGGGAAGGGGAAAAGTGTCCAGCACAGGGCCTCGCACCAAGCTAAGAGGGAGTTGGAGAAAGGGTTGAAGCAAGAAGAGAGGAAAGAGATAGAGATGGACAAGAGGAGGGCGGCCACTCAGTTCCCAGCCTGTCCTGAGCCTCTCTGGGGCCCGGATGTCCCGTGGCCCATCTCAGGAGGTGGTGTATTGCCTCTCCCAGCTGGAGACGTGAAGGCTCAGCCAGGCCACACTGCCAGGAAGGGTCAGGGTCTGACTCCGTGGGTCTCTGAGGACACAGGTCATGAGGAACTGACCCTCTGCCTACAAACCGCCCATGCTATGAGCCAGCGTAGGGCAGTAGGAAGAGGCCTTGCTCTTGACCACTTCAGGGTGAAGGCCAGTGGACAAAGAGTGTGTGAAGGAAGGGGGTTCAGCAGTCCACCTGGGCTGGCTGGGACCCACTCCCATCCCCACCTCCAGGCCCAGTCATCACGTGGAGGACTCTAGGGCAACCCCTCTACACCTGCTGCCTCCTCCCTGTCTCCTTCTAAAAGATGTATGGAGTTGAAATTTTCATCCAAACCGCTGGCTTTGTGGGCTCACCGGAAGAGGGGGGGCTGCAGCCCTGCGGGCGTTGAGCTGTCCTGCTCTTTGGTCAACAATGGATGCTGCTCTTGTCAAGAGCAGGATTCGGGGTGAAAAACTTTCTAGGCAAGGGGAGTTGGGCGCCCCTGGTGTGTCTGCACCAGGGTGGAGGGAAGGGGCTGAGCCCTCCTGACAGGGGCAGTTTGGAGCTTAGTAAGAATGGGGTAGCGTGAGGGACAGGGCTGTGCTCCCCGCACCCCAGTGACCATGACACCTTTATCGCTGAACCAGCGCACACTCACGCACTCTTTCTCTGCAGTTTTTATTGTATCGTCATGACTTTAAAAGCAGGTAATGCATTAAGATGATGTAAAAATAAAGATGGAGATGCTGGGCAGTTCATGTTCCTTTGCTGCCATAAGCAAATCAGTGTGGATACCTGGTCCAGATGTCATTTTGTGGGTGGGCAGGTCTATTGCTGGGCTCAGAGTCCAGGAGTCGGGTTGCTGGGCTCAGAGTCCGGGAGCGGGGTTGCTGGGCTCAGAGTCCGGGAGTGGGGTTGCTGGGCTCAGGGTCCAGGAGTGGGGTTGCTGGGCTCAGGGTCCGGGAGTGGGGTTGCTGGGCTCAGAGTCCGGGAGTGGGGTTGCTGGGCTCAGGGTCCGGGAGTGGGGTTGCTGGGCTCAGAGTCCGGGAGTGGGGTTGCTGGGCTCAGAGTCCGGGAGTGGGGTTGCTGGGCTCAGGGTCCAGCAGGAGTGGGGTTGCTGGGCTCAGAGTCCGGGAGTGGGGTTGCTGGGCTCAGGGTCCAGCAGGAGTGGGGTTGCTGGGCTCAGAGTCCAGGAGTGGGGTTGCTGGGCCCAGGGTCCGGGAGTGGGGATGCTGGGCTCAGATCCGGGAGTGGGGTTGCTGGGCTCAGGGTCCGGGAGCGGGGTGGGTCCGGGAGCGGGGTTGCTGGGCTCAGAGTCCAGGAGCGGGGTTGCTGGGCTCAGAGTCCGGGAGCGGGCTTGCTGGGCTCAGAGTCCGGGAGCGGGGTTGCTGGGCTCAGGGTCCGGGAGCGGGGTTGCTGGGCTCAGGGTCCGGGAGTGGGGTTGCTGGGCTCAGGGTCCGGGAGTGGGGTTGCTGGGCTCAGGGTCCAGCAGGAGTGGGGTTGCTGGGCTCAGGGTCCGGGAGTGGGGATGCTGGGCTCAGGGTCCGGGAGTGGGGATGCTGGGCTCAGAGTCCAGCAGGAGCGGGGGTTGCTGGGCTCAGGGTCCGGGAGCGGGGTTGCTGGGCTCAGAGTCCGGGAGCGGGGTTGCTGGGCTCAGAGTCCAGGAGTGGGGGTGCTGTGCTCAGGGTCCAGCAGGAGTGGGGTTGCTGGGCTCAGGGTCCAGCAGGAGTGGGGTTGCTGGGCTCAGGGTCCAGCAGGAGTGGGGTTGCTGGGCTCAGGGTCAAGCAGGAGTGGGGTTGCTGGGCTCAGGGTCCGGGAGTGGGGATGCTGGGCTCAGGGTCCGGGAGTGGGGGTGCTGGGCTCAGGGTCCGGGAGTGGGGTTGCTGGGCTCAGGGTCCGGGAGCGGGGTTGCTGGGCTCAGAGTCCAGGAGCGGGGTTGCTGGGCTCAGAGTCCAGGAGCGGGGTTGCTGGGTTCAGGGTCCGGGAGTGGGGTTGCTGGGCTCAGGGTCCGGGAGTGGGGATGCTGGGCTCAGAGTCCAGCAGGAGCGGGGTTGCTGGGCTCAGGGTCCGGGAGCGGGGGTTGCTGGGCTCAGGGTCCGGGAGTGGGGTTGCTGGGCTCAGAGTCCAGGAGTGGGGGTGCTGTGCTCAGGGTCCGGGAGTGGGGTTGCTGGGCTCAGGGTCCAGCAGGAGCGGGGTTGCTGGGCTCAGGGTCCAGGAGTGGGGGTGCTGTGCTCAGGGTCCAGCAGGAGTGGGGTTGCTGGGCTCAGGGTCCAGCAGGAGTGGGGTTGCTGGGCTCAGAGTCCAGCAGGAGCGGGGTTGCTGGGCTCAGGGTCCAGGAGTGGGGGTGCTGTGCTCAGGGTCCAGCAGGAGTGGGGTTGCTGGGCTCAGGGTCCAGCAGGAGTGGGGTTGCTGGGCTCAGGGTCCAGCAGGAGTGGGGTTGCTGGGCTCAGGGTCAAGCAGGAGTGGGGTTGCTGGGCTCAGGGTCCGGGAGTGGGGGTGCTGGGCTCAGGGTCCGGGAGTGGGGGTGCTGGGCTCAGGGTCCGGGAGTGGGGTTACTGGGCTCAGGGTCCGGGAGCGGGGTTGCTGAGCTCAGAGTCCGGGAGCGGGGTTGCTGGGCTCAGAGTCCAGGAGCGGGGTTGCTGGGTTCAGGGTCCGGGAGTGGGGTTGCTGGGCTCAGGGTCCGGGAGTGGGGATGCTGGGCTCAGAGTCCAGCAGGAGCGGGGGTTGCTGGGCTCAGGATCCGGGAGTGGGGATGCTGGGCTCAGAGTCCGGGAGTGGGGTTGCTGGGCTCAGGGTCCGGGAGCGGGGTGGGTCCGGGAGCGGGGTTGCTGGGCTCAGAGTCCAGGAGCGGGGTTGCTGGGCTCAGAGTCCGGGAGCGGGGTTGCTGGGCTCAGGGTCCAGGAGTGGGGTTGCTGGGCTCAGGGTCCGGGAGTGGGGATGCTGGGCTCAGAGTCCAGCAGGAGTGGGGTTGCTGGGCTCAGGGTCCGGGAGCGGGGTTGCTGGGCTCAGGGTCCGGGAGTGGGGTTGCTGGGCTCAGGGTCCAGCAGGAGTGGGGTTGCTGGGCTTAGGGTCCGGGAGCGGGGTTGCTGGGCTCAGGGTCCGGGAGTGGGGTTGCTGGGCTCAGGGTCCGGGAGTGGGGTTGCTGGGCTCAGGGTCCGGGAGCGGGGTTGCTGGGCTCAGAGTCCAGCAGGAGCGGGGGTTGCTGGGCTCAGGGTCCGGGAGTGGGGTTGCTGGGCTCAGGGTCCGGGAGTGGGGTTGCTGGGCTCAGGGTCCAGCAGGAGTGGGGTTGCTGGGCTCAGGGTCCAGGAGTGGGGATGCTGGGCTCAGGGTCCGGGAGTGGGGTTGCTGGGCTCAGGGTCCGGGAGTGGGGTTGCTGGGCTCAGGGTCCGGGAGTGGGGTTGCTGGGCTCAGGGTCCAGCAGGAGTGGGGTTGCTGGGCTCAGGGTCCAGGAGTGGGGATGCTGGGCTCAGAGTCCAGCAGGAGCGGGGGTTGCTGGGCTCAGAGTCCAGCAGGAGTGGGGTTGCTGGGCTCAGGGTCCAGCAGGAGTGGGGTTGCTGGGCTCAGGGTCCAGCAGGAGTGGGGTTGCTGGGCTCAGGGTCAAGCAGGAGTGGGGTTGCTGGGCTCAGGGTCCGGGAGTGGGGGTGCTGGGCTCAGGGTCCGGGAGTGGGGTTACTGGGCTCAGGGTCCGGGAGCGGGGTGGGTCCGGGAGCGGGGTTGCTGGGCTCAGAGTCCAGGAGCGGGGTTGCTGGGCTCAGAGTCCAGGAGCGGGGTTGCTGGGTTCAGGGTCCGGGAGTGGGGTTGCTGGGCTCAGGGTCCGGGAGTGGGGATGCTGGGCTCAGAGTCCAGCAGGAGCGGGGGTTGCTGGGCTCAGGGTCCGGGAGCGGGGGTTGCTGGGCTCAGGGTCCGGGAGCGGGGGTTGCTGGGCTCAGGGTCCGGGAGCGGGGTGGGTCCGGGAGCGGGGATGCTGGGCTCAGAGTCCAGGAGCGGGGTTGCTGGGCTCAGAGTCCGGGAGCGGGGTTGCTGGGCTCAGGGTCCGGGAGTGGGGTTGCTGGGCTCAGGGTCCGGGAGCGGGGTTGCTGGGCTCAGGGTCCGGGAGTGGGGTTGCTGGGCTCAGGGTCCGGGAGTGGGGATGCTGGGCTCAGGGTCCGGGAGTGGGGTTGCTGGGCTCAGGGTCCGGGAGCGGGGTTGCTGGGCTCAGGGTCCAGGAGCGGGGATGCTGGGCTCAGGGTCCGGGAGCGGGGTTGCTGGGCTCAGAGTCCAGAGTGGGGATGCTGGGCTCAGGGTCCAGGAGTGGGGATGCTGGGCTCAGAGTCCGGGAGCGGGGTTGCTGGGCTCAGAGTCCAGCAGGAGTGGGTTGCTGGGCTCAGAGTCCAGGAGTGGGGGTGCTGGGCTCAGGGTCCGGGAGTGGGGTTGCTGGGCTCAGGGTCCGGGAGTGGGGTTGCTGGGCTCAGGGTCCAGGAGTGGGGTTGCTGGGCTCAGGGTCCGGGAGTGGGGTTGCTGGGCTCAGGGTCCGGGAGTGGGGTTGCTGGGCTCAGGGTCCGGGAGTGGGGTTGCTGGGCTCAGAGTCCGGGAGTCGGGTTGCTGGCTCATTGGAGGAAAGAAGCATGGATAAGTTTGCTGGGATGGCCACGTCCCCCTCCACAGTTCTCCCAAGTCTGCTCTCAGCAGCAAGGTAAGTAGTGTTTGTTTCCTGTGTTCTCACCAATGGAGCACATTTCCAGCACTTAGAGGTTTGCCAGTCTGATAGGGGAAAACTCATTTGGAAAAATATGAAGAAGTTTCTTTTCTTCATCTTCTCTGAGGGGCTTTCTTAGCAACCAAGTACAGGGTGCGTTGCCCTACGTCCAGAGTACAGCAGGCTCGTTCGAATGTGAGTCCACGTACACAGGGTGCATGTATGTCTGCATGCTGGTATACACACGTGCAGGTCTTCTTCGAAGCAGCCCCTCCTCTGGATCTGGGGGGCAGTCTCTGGGGAGAAGGCAGCTTCGTGTGAACACAAAGACCAGTGCCCGCTGGGGGCAGGGAGCCAGCGCCCTCGGCCTTGCTCCTGGACTCGAAGGGAAGAGCCCAGTCCGGCAGGTCTGCCCACAGGGCTCAGCGCTAGAGCAGGCAGCAGGGAAGCAATGACTGCAAGCGAGGAGCTGGGTGGGGAGGGGTCTGAAAACGGCGAAGGCTGCGTCAGGGGCTGGCCCAGCTCTGCCAGAGAGCGCGCTGAACGGCGGCTCTGAAACATGCAATGCCCTTGAAGGCCAAAGGCAGCCCACCACGGCTGAATAGAGCTAAACTAGCCAAGGAGGGGTGCCAGGGCGACGTGGCTGTGAGGCAGGCCACACCCACACGGCAGCTTCAGCAACAGCATTTAGTCCAGGGGTCCCCAAACTTTTTACACAGGGGGCCAGTTCACTGTCCCTCAGACCATTGGAGGGCCGGACTATAAAGAAAACTATGAACAAATCCCTATGCACACTGCACATATCTTATTTTAAAGTAAAAAAACAGAACAGGAACAAACACAATATTTTAAATAAAGAACAAGTAAATTTAAATCAACAAACTGACCAGTATTTCAATGGGAACTATGCTCCTCTCACTGACCACCAATGAAAGAGGTGCCCCTTCCGGAAGTGCGGCGGGGGCCGGATAAATGGCCTCAGGAGGCCGCATGCGGCCCGCGGGCCGTAGTTTGGGGACCCCTGATTTAGTCTTTCCACAGGGTGAAGACGGGCAATCTAACCTGAGCTGGTCTGGACTGCGCTGGGCTGGCCTGGGCTTGTCTGAGCAGGCTCCAGCACCGGTGGTCAGTTGCTGGCTCTGCTGTGGTGACTAGGTGATGTTCAGGGGCCTCGCGTTCTCCAGAGGGCTGGCCCAGGCTTGCTGTCAGGCAGAGGCAGGCTCTGAGAGAGAGAGGCTTGTAGGGTCAGCACCAGCACAATGTCATGCCCACCGAATTCTACCGGCCAAAGCAGGTCAAAGACCAGGGCATAGTCACAGGGTGAGGAATTGGACTCCACTCCGTGACAGAGGTGCTGCAGTCACCTTGCCCAGAGTGTGGGCACAGGCAGGGTGAAGCCTCGTGGTCACCTTGGCAGCCCGTCTCCCATAGCAGGACAGAAGCGCTCAGGCATTCTGTGCAAAACTGACCTCCAGTGCTCAGCACACAGCCCCTAAGATGGGGGCGGGGACACAGCAATAGGATGGGGCTGCTGCCCTGGGAGCGTCCAGTTTCGGGGACTGGAGGGAGGACACTAATGCTGACCCAGCAGTGGGCAAACGTGACAGAAGAGTTTCCATGAAGAAGATGGGGCTGGAGTTTGAAGAGTGTGTGTAGGACTTTACCTGTAGGTAGTAGGTGCAGGATGGGGGACTGCTGACTCCTGGTCCTCCCCTCCTGCACTGGAGGCAGAAGGCAGAGAAAACCCAGCCCAGAGCGGAGGCGGGAGGGAGCCGGTGCTCATGCTGCAGGCACCCTGGAGCCCGCGGTCCTGCGTGGGTTGCCCCACCCAAGCAGCCCAAGGATTAAACAGATTTTGCTGGGATTACTGCTGCCAATCAAGTTCAAGTGCATTTTTAAGAGTTTAATTTGTGGTCCTAGGTTTTGAATAAAATCATCAAATCCAGTCGATTAAACTCATTAAGGCGGGTGGACTGGCTGGTATTCTATTCTGCCATCAGATTCAGAGAATTAATTAGGAGCCTGTTGTCCTTTGTCAGGATTAGTAGAGCCAGCCCAGAGACCAGGGTTTCAGCTAAAAGACAGACTTATAATCTTTTTAGCAAGACCCTGGAGACGGAGAGATTGGATCAGCCTCCGCGGAGCAGGGAGCACCATGCTGGTGACTTTGATCTAGCGGTATGCAGACTCAGAAGCCTGGTCACGGGTGTGGGCAGGCTCCAGGCCACAGGTGATTCTGGGGCTGGTCAGGGTTGGTTGGCCACTTGGAATTGCAGTTGCCCGAACACCATTCCTGACCTCTTCTTCCCAGTTTCACAATAACTTAGGAAGAAGGGCCCATGGAGAGGACAGTTCTCTGCTCATTTGGCTTTCAAATATGTCCCCACCTTAACTAGTGGGTGCAAGGCTCCATCTCCTTGTCACCAGGTCATGTAACCAAGGTAGCCTCCTTATTTTGGGGGAGGGGGGTGTTGATTGATCTTTGAGTGGACACGTGAGCCATACAAAGCCCGTCAAAGCCAGGTGGGGTCTGATATAGCCAAGGATGAAAATAGGGAGCCTTTCAGGCCCTACATGGAGTGTGAGCCACTCTGAGGAGGATGAAGACCCAGAGGAAGATGGGTTTCTAACGATAAGGGGTGAGCATCTGCATCTAGCCACACCTGAAGTTTCTCCTTGGACTTTTCAGTTCTATGAGCTAGTCTGTTCCTTCCTTTCTACTTAAGCTGGTTGTAACTAGGTTTTTGCCACTTGCAACCGAAAAGGTCCTGATGTATCGGCCCAGGTCTCAGGGCTCCTGCCTTTCAGAACATTGGCTCTGGGAAGGATTTTTTTTTTTCTTGTATTTCCTCTCATTTTATATATTGAAAAGGTGAGACAATTGGCCTAAGGTTGGTGAGATTGTTAATGGTGTTCTCTGGCTGCCCAATGTCTGGTTCCCTGAGAAAGAACCCTCCCCACACCTTCCCGTGGGGTCTGGCAAGGCCAGGGTGGGGGTGGTGGGTAGCAAGGGTTCTCACCAGAGGCCAAGACTGGCCAGAGGGAGGGTGACATAAGACTTCATGGGGGAGAGAAGACAGGCAGAATGCCCCATACTGCCACCCACACTGGCCCGTTATCTGCTGCTAACATGCATCCTACACAGGACCGTGGCTGGCAGCTGGGATTGCGCCTCAGCCTGAGCTTTGCTCGTGGGATTCTTTCCGCATTCCAGAGGATGGCACCGCACAATGGCTAAGAGAGTGGACTCTGAGTGACATTACCGGGGTTCAGGTCCCGCCCCAGTCAGTCACTCGCTGTGTGATCTTGGGCTAGATTTTTTTTTTTTTTTTTTTTTTTTTTACAGAGACAGAGAGGGAGTCAGAGTGAGGGATAGACAGAGACAGACAGACAAGAACAGAGAGATGAGAAGCATCAATCATTAGTTTTTCATTGCGCATTGTGACACCTTAGTTGTTCATTGATTGCTTTCTCATATGTGCCTTGACCGCGGGCCTTCAGCAGACTGAGTAACCCCTTGCTTGAGCCAGCAACCTTGGGTCCAAGCTGGTGCGCTTTGCTCAAACCAGATGAGCTCACGCTCAAGCTGGCGACCTCCGGGTCTCCAACCTGGGACTTCCGCATCCCAGTCCAACGCTCTATCCACTGCGCCACCGCCTGGTCAGGTTTGGGCTAGATTTTTAACGTCCCTTGTCTGTTTGCTGGGGTGGGGTGGGGACACGGGGTTGGCAGGAGGGTTGCACAGATAAAGCATGGTGCTCTGTGCGTGCTGCGCCCGCTGGCTTTGCCCACCTGTTGATCTCCTAATCATCTCTCTGTTGCTGCTCCCGCCTCACTCACCCCCAGTCAGGTCCCAGCAGTGGTATTTCACACATTATGTGTCGTTTTCATGCTTAACAGCTTCCAAAGAGACTTAGAATGCAGCTCCAATGCCTTGACTGTCATATATTCCAGGGAATGAGGTGTTAACAAGCCCAGCCCAGTGGAACAACGAACACAACAACCATTTTGTTTCTGTTACGGGTTCTGTGTGCCAGGACTTTGGGAAAGACCGAAGACAGCTCGCTTCTGCTCTGCCAGGTCTGGACTCAGCTGGGACTATAGAATGCAACAACTTCTGTGGCTTCTCTGTGTGTCTTGGGCTCCATCACAGCATGGCCCTGGGTACTAGGAGGAGTTTCCGGAGAGTGAGACCCGGGCTAAGCTGAAAGCTCGGGGCCTCTTCTGACGTGGCCCAGAAGTCACATAACAGCACTTTCACTATAGTCTATTGAAAGAAGTTATGGGCACGTTCAGTGTCAATGGAAGAAGACACAGATGGAAAAGTAGCCGTGTCGCACTACAGAAGCATGTGAGGTGGCAGACGTCTCTGGAATACTAGCTTGTCTAGTGCTCACAGTTTGACCCTGACCCATACAACTGAGGTAGTTACCTCTACCTCTCTCTCATGTGTTTCTGGACAAATACCTTCTCTTTTTATCCCTCAAACATGCTGAAAGCACACTGCCTCAGGGCCTTTGCACTTCCTGTCTCCATGTAAATTGCTCCTTCTACTCCTGAAGAACTTAGCTCAAATGTTATCCTGTCAGGGCGTCCTTCTCTGCCCAACAATCTACTTCACTGTTCCTCTCCAAGAATGCTTTAGAGAAGCATTATCTGATAGAAAGATCACACAAGCCACATATGTAATACGACATTTTACAGTGAGCACATTAAAAAAAATCAATTTGCCTGACCAGGCAGTGACGCAGTGCATAGAACATCAGACTGGATGCAAAGGACCCAGGTTTGAAACCCGGAGGTCTCTGGCTTGAGCACAGGCTCACCAGTTTGAGCAAGGAGTTACTGGCTTGAGTATGGGATCATAGACATAACTCCATGGTTGCTGGCTTGAGCCCAAAGTTTACTGGCTTGAAGCCCAAGATCGCTGGCTTGAGCAAGGGGCTGCTCACTCTGCTCTAGCCCCCCCTCCCCCAGTAAAGGCACACATGAGAAAGCAGTCAATTAATAATCAAGGAGCTGCAACAAAGAACTGATGCGTCTCATCTCTCTCCCTTTCTGTCTATCTGTCCCTATTTGTCCCTCTTTCTGAGTCTCTCTCTGTATCTGTCAAAAAAATTAATTTAAATTTACTTATATACTTACCTATATCATTTATTTATTTTTATTGTTAATACACTTTATTTAACCTAATAGGTAGAGAATATTATCATGCAGTATGTGATCAATAAAGAACTATTAATGAAATGTTCTTACATTCTTTTTATTGTACTGTCATGAAAATCTAGTGTATGTTTTATTTGTATTATACATGTCAATTCATAAGCGAATTTTCATTGGAAATACTTAACCTGCACTTAGATTTGAGAAAATGTCTGTCAAAAGAGTAGATTTACATATCTAAGTTGTTCCAAATATCTCTTTTTTTTCTTTTTGTGACAGAGACAGAGAGAGAGACAAAGAGAGGGACAGATAGAGACAGACAGGCAGGAAGGAAGAGAGATGAGAAGCATCAGTTCTTCACTGTGGTTCCTTAGTCTCCTTAGTTGTTCATTGGTTGCTTTCTCATATGTGCCTTGATGGGGGGAAGGACAGTTACAGCAGAGCAAGTGACCCCTTGCTCAAGCCAGGGATCTTGGTCTCAATCCAGTGACCATGGGGACATGTCTATGATTCCACACTCAAGCCAGCGACCCTGTGCTCAAGCTGGTGAGCCTCTGCTCAAGCCGGATGAGCCCGTGCTCAAGCGAGCCACCTCGGGGTTTCAAACCTGGGTCCTCCATGTCCCAGTCCAACGCTCTATCCATTGCGCCATTGCCTGGTTAGGCTATTCCAAATATCTTAACTGATTTGAGCATCAGTTTAAAAATTTTAAATTACTTAAAATTCAATCAAATAAAAACCACAGATCCTCGTTTTCACTGTGCTCCTATCACAAGTGCTCAGTAGTCCTGCTGATCAGATATAGAACCTTTTTCCGCATTGCTGAGGGCTCTGTGGGACTGTGTTGTTCCAGAACGCTCCCTGTTCTTCTGTCCACACGGCAGTCACCGCTGCCCGCACCGTTCTGCCCCCCTGCTGTGTATTTGCTTATCTTCTCCCGCTTCCTGTGACCTGCAGGGTCTAGGAGGTCAATGGAGGAAGACACAGATGGAAAAGGAGCCGTGTCGCACTGCAGAAGCATGTGAGGTGGCAGAACCATGCCTGGCCCTCACAAGCATCAGAAAATACTTGTTTTTTCACCTTTTTATTTTTTAAAGGCTTTGTCATTTTAGAGAGGAGAGATAGAGATAGATAGATAGATAGATAGATAGATAGATAGATAGATAGACATAGAGAGAGAGAGAGAGAGAAAGAAAGAGAGGGGGAGAAGCAGGAAGCATCAACTCCCATATGTGCCTTGACCAAGCAAGCCCAAGGTTTTGAACAGGCAACCTCAGCATTCCAGGTCAACACTTATCCACTGCACCACCACAGGCTGGGCCAATAACTTGTTAAATAAATAACTGAAACAAGATCCAGGCCCAGGCTCCATGTTCTCAGTGAGCCCTCAGCACAGCTTCCTGGCTTTTACAGAGGAGGTAGCTCAGAGTGACACAACTCTGTCCCCAAGGTCACACAGCTGGCAAAGACCCGGGGAGTTGAGGCTATCACGGGGCTCCACAGGTGCTATGGCTGCTGCCCTCGTGGAACTTATGACCCATCAGGAGAGAGAGACATAAGGACACGAGCAGGCTGAAGAAACTGCTTCAGTGAATGTGAACAAAACGTTGAGAGACAAACTCCTTCCAAGTATCATAGGAGGCCTCACTAGAGATGTGATCGTCCTGTGGTTACCTCGGGCAGCAGGGACAGTAAATTCACTCAAATTGGCCCAAGAAGAAGAAGCCTTTATAGGCTCCCATGGCTCTATGCCGCTGAGCTGTGGCAGCAGGGCCCTCCCGTCCCCCCCCCCCCCATACTGGTCTCACTCGTGGGAGGCACTGCCCGCCATGAATCCAGGCTGTGTACTCTCATCCGTCACTCCAGAAAGACAGGTTGATTTCTCTTTCGCACAACTGCCACTGACGTCCCAGGACTGTGCTATATTTGTCTTGGGTAGGGTCACCTGCCCATCACTGAGCAAATGACTCTAGGCAAGGAAGTGTAATTTCAGTCCCATGGCCCGCCACCTTGGAACAGAGGGTGAAAGTGACTTCAAAGAAGCAACATGCCTGAGCGTTGAAAGTCCCCACAGACACCTGGGCAGTTCCTATGCATGTCAGGCAGGCAAAGAGCACAGATATCCACTAGAACCATGGGTAAGAAGAAGAGATGCCCTCAGGGGGAGGAAGAGGGGTGTGGCATTTGGGCACAAGGAGCAGTACAGCAAAGGTGGGGTGCCCTGGGGTGGGGGGTGGGGTTCCGGAGGCCCGATGGATCACTGGCATGAAGCACTTTGCAAACTGTCTATTCCTTTGTAGCCCCTGGGGGAGGCGAAGGGTGCGCTGGGTCATCCCTGTCTGCCGGGCATCCAACTGGCCTATTCCCCGTTTGAGTTGGGCAGAACAGATGGTATCCTGGCTGCAGTGGCTGGTCCAGAAGCGGGCAGTCGGGATGGGAAAGACTCCATTCGTGCTGTTGGAGACTGCAGCCATGGGGAATCGGTGGCCATCTTGAAGGCCCCAGGAAGGATGGTATGAAGGACGAGGCAAGCGCTAGTGAAGGAAGGTCAAGACGAGCAGGAGGGTGGCATGCCGAGGACGCTGCTGAGCTCTGCGGAGGTTTGGGCCTCCTTGTACCCGCCCAGATGCATGACCCGGGAGCAGACCTGCCTGGGTGAGAGCTGGCTTGCAGTGCACGGGGACCAGTGCTCCTGCTTCCTGCATCCTTCCAGGCTGGGCCCGGGCTTCCTGGGGGCTTGCCCTGTGGAGGCACTCACTGGCCACACCTACTGAGAATCCGATCCTATGTGCTCATTAGGCACTGCTTTGACTTACGTCTTAACCTGCACCGCCCCCCCCCCCCACGCTGGGGGCGCTGTGCCGCCTCTTCACGAAATCGTTCTCCTCGTGCACACCCAGGACCTGGGGCACGTGCGGGTGGGCTGTGGCCCCGCGGAGCTCCAGGCAGGACTCCCTAGAACACAGGCTGGCCCTCACGGGCTCCTCGAATAGCCTGGCCCGGGCATCTCTCTGGCCTCCCCCCTCAGTGGTGGGAAATTCTCTGCTGATTGGTGACTCTGGTTGTCATATCTCCTTGCTGGGGAGGATTCAGGACAGGTTGGACCCAGTTCTGAGGCCAGAAGAAGTTCTGGGAAGGGTCTTGAGGAAGACAGGGGACTCCTTCCCTCCAGCAGCAGACACAGCTGCTCCCTCTGCATCGGGGCGGAGCCTGTTGCTGCATCCCTGACAGCAAAGCGTGGGGGGTGGTCCCTGAGGCGCCCCCAGCGGGGCCTGGCCTTCCTCCAAAGTGAAGCCTTGACGTTGGGGGAAACGCACTTCCTTAGGACTCAAGCCAGTTTGAGGCAGGTGTCTGTTACTTGCAGCCCGACCCAGCCTGTGGGAACCCCAAACCCCGGAATTGCTGAGTCAGGCAGGGACCATCCTCACAGGACCCCACCTCCAGCTGCTCAGGCACCGTCTCAGGTTTGCAGGCCTGCTTCCTAGGCTGGTGTGAATGACCTCCCCTTTCCACTGTCCTCTCCCATCCCCAGAAGGCGGGAATTGCTGTAGCCTTCTCTCTCTCTCTCTCTCTCTCTTTCTCTCTCTCTCTCAACAGTAAGTGTTGTTTTCCTTCTTGCACAACAACCAGGAAATTGGGGAAAGGGTGATAAAGTACCTCTCCCAAGGTCACCTGGCTGGCTCCTGCGTGCGAATGGAGCTTTGAACCCGGGCTGTGTGTCCTCGCAGGTCCTGCTTCACACCACCAGCCTCTCTAGCCCCTCGGGACCACCTGTGGGCAGCTCCATCCAGCAGCTGCCCCGTTTAGACTGATGGAGCGCTGGTCCTGCTGCGGGATCTCGGCCGTGGCCAGCAGCTGGAGGCTGGCCTCTTCATGAACCCGCACCTCGGGGAAGCGGTTTGGTTTTGGCCCCTGGCACGCACTGCCCTGGCATCAGCTGGTGGTGTCACTTCCCTGGGACAAGAGAGATTTGTATAGGGGTTCCTCATGGCGTCATGCCAAGGCTTGCAGTCTTGAACCATCTGGCAGAGAGCACATCTGCTGGTCTGGAATGCTCAGCCTCTGCTCACTGTTCTGGAACAGCCCCTGACCTTGCTTTGGAGAGTTACCTTTCTCTGTCAGTGCCTGGGCTTAGGTGAGCGACTCCAGATGCAGGTGTGTGGTCAGGGCTGGCAGCAGCTTAGCGATCCTTCTGGCTGTGGTGGTTAGCTCAGGGGCATTAACACGATCCAAGCAGGGCCCTCTTCTCTGTGACACTCTCTGGGATTTCTGCAGAACTGTCAGGAAAGAGAAGCTGTTTTGCTGGTTCACTTGGTCCTAGTAGGTATGTAGCCCGGAGCTCTGATGGCATCTTGTCCCTTGAGGGAAGGGACTCCATTCCCCACCCAAAGTGAGGACAGACTGTGTGAGCAGGGAGAGCAGTACACACCTGGTGTTATCTTGGCTCCCTGGGTCAGCCATGCCTGAACTCTGGGTTGTATCTATTCTCTTATTGTCCTGAGCAGCCTTGAGCTGGGATCCTGTCACTAGCAGCCAAGAAGTCCAACTGAGGCACAAGCAAGAGACATTTCCGAGACGGTCTGCCTCGTGCCTTCTCTGTGTCACTCTGGGCTACAGCAAGGACATCACCCATGGGACAATGGACTGACTGCTGACCCGTGCCAGGCCTCCCAGGAGCCCTCCCACGAGATGGCTCTTTGTACCTGGTGTTCTTCCAGTGTACGCATTCAAGGCCACATCTGGAAGATGGGGCATTGGGGCTTGAACCCCGACAGGTCTGGCCCCAAGCCTGGAGAGCACTCATGAGGCATGCTGTTTATGAACGAAGGACCTAGAGATTGGAGTTTGAATCCTGGCTCCATCCTGCCCCACTGTGTGGCTGAGGGGGGTTATTTAGCCTCTCTGGGTCTCAGGGTCCCCATCCATAACATGGATGAGGACAACACCCCACAGGGTTGTCAACAGTGCCTGGCACATGGAAAGTACTTCCAAGGGTTGGCTGAGTGACGTGGAGAGACTCCAGGGGTGCTGGGGACACTTGGGTTCTGGACAGCAGTTTTCCCAGAAGCTCCAGTAGACACAGTCCTGGGCTGGAGCCTGACGCTCACATACCCCGTGATGCCGGGTGGCTGGTGGAAACCTGTAAACTGGGGACAAAGGACAACTCCTGCTGCCTCCCTGTCCCCACTGCAAACACATGCGTACACATGCAACATGCTTCCCTTCCAGGTGTGGTCGGGGACACAGTCTGGCAGTGCCCAGGGCCAGTAGGCCAGGCAGTTGGGTGGTTCACCAGAAACCCCGAGAAGGTCCTCACTTTTCTGTTTGCCTCTCCAGGGTAGTCTGATTAGTAAAGTTGTTTGAACCCTGGTTCCCCAGCCTCTGCAGAGACTGCCCGGCTGCTTCCTCTAGTAGAGGGTAGAGGACTGCAGTCCCCACTCCTCCCTGCAGCTGTGTCTTCTTGGCTGCCACTGCCAAATGAAAGCCACGAGAAACACTGGCACTTCCCAACCAATTAGGCACTTCACACGGGAGGTGAAAGCCCGAGATTCCCTGATGAGTGCAGGTAATGCACAGAGGACACTCAGCACCAGCTGGGAAGCTTTCAGACTGGCTCGCGTTCCTGGGTGTCAATTTGGTAAATGATGGACAGCTTAACAATGGTTATATCTTTGGATCCAGAAATTCCACATCTGGATATCGCTCATAGGAAATAATGTCCCGATACCAAAACCAAAACCCAAACAAAAAGGCTATGTATTCGTGGTCAGCGCTGGCCCATTCTGGCTCTTGAGAGATGACTGTTAGATAATTCAGGAAAATTCGCCAGCCGGCTGTGAAGTTGTTAGTAGCTTGATGTGGCTGTTGTGGACGTATCTCCACCACGGAAATCCCCAAACTGGCACATGCGACAAGTCAGAGCCAGTTCAGCACCGTTCTGCTGGCTCGCTGGAGGCACTGTCCCACAGTCCTCTGACACGCTGGGCCTAGCTTTAGTTATTTTTATTTATTCATTTCAGAGGAGAGAGAGAGAGAGAGAGAGAGAGGAGGGGGGAGGAGCAGGAAGCATCAACTCCCATATGTGCCTTGACCAGGCAAGCCCAGGGTTTTGAACTGGCGACCTCAGCATTCCAGGTCGGTGCTTGATCCACTGCGCCACCACAGGTCAGGCTGGGGCCTAGCTTCAGGTACTGGCACAGAACACTCTCCAGTGTGTGTGGTTCAGTGAACAAAGCAAGCTGTGTGCTGTCACTTGTGGAGAAAATGGAGGGAGTGTCGTCGGGTGTGTGTTTGTGTGTGGAAACAGAAAGCGTGGGCCTCCGAGGCGTGGAAACATCTCGGAGGCCACGGAAGCAGAGATCAAAGACGGGAGGTACACTCTCTTCTGCGTACCCGGCTGTCGACAGTCTTTGAAGTGCTCACCACGATCAAATATTTTAAATTTAAAAGACACTAAAAATATTTTAATTAGGTTCACCTCAGTGCCGTTGACAAAGAATGGCACAGTTTGATTGGACATAGCTGTCCAATCAGAGGGGATTGCTGAGGTCAAGTCCATGTGGTAGAACACTATGCATTCTTTCCGAAGGCGTGCTCACAAATTATTTATTACGACAAGGAGGCTGCTAATGAGTGTTTACCTGGATAAAAAAGCATGTTACGTAATTATATATCAAATATTATCTTGACTGTAAAAATAAACAAAAAAAACAGGTGAGACACATGCCAAATCACGGACAGGACAGAATGTTTCTGGTTGGTGTTATCTTTAGGCAATTAAAATTTTTTTCTTTATGTGTTTCCCCTACACTTTTCTTTTATTATTATTGCTTTTATTCCCCATACGCTTTTATTTATTTAGAAAATTAATTTTAACAGGGAGACATTGATCAGTAAGTGTATACATAGATCCCATACACATTTCAAATTTGGTGTATTGATTATGAATTACTTTTTTTTTTCTTTTTTTTTTACAGGGACAGAGAAAGAGTCAGACAGAGGGATAGATAGGGACAGACAGACAGGAACGAAGAGAGATGAGAAGCATCAATCATCAGTTTTTCATTGCGACACCCTAGTTGTTCATTGATTGCCTTCTCATATGCACCTTGACCGTGGGCCTTCAGCAGACTGAACAACCCCCCTGCTTGAGCCAGTGACCTTGAGTCCGAGCTGGTGAGCTTTGCTCAAACCAGATGAGCCCACACTCAAGCTGGCGACCACGGGGTCTCGAACCTGGGTCCTTCTGCATCCCAGTCTGACGCTCTATCCACTGCGCCACCACCTGGTCAGGCTAATTATGAATTACTTTTATAATACCCCATCCCCAATATCTTTATTTTATTAGAGGAGCTTAAGCCAGGCAAATGCGAGCCCCAGAATCCAGGTCGGTCACACTATTCTTGCTGCTGGGCTGGGGTCTCGCAAAGCCCTGCTGGTGTTGGGTCCGTGGTTTCTGCATCCTCAGCCCCACCTCTCCTCCCGGGCTTACATTCAAGGCCTGAGCTGCTTCTCCAGCCCCACTCAGCTCACCCGCTGCTGCACTGGGACCTGGAGCGACAGAGAGGAGGCAGTGACAGACCTCTCTCCCCTGTGGAGTTGCTGTGAAGGTTAAACACAGTGATGTATTTGCCACAAACCTGAGAGACAAATGTGACATTTTAAAAAGTCAAATTGAATCTGGCTTGGGAGAGGTAGATGGGAAATTCTATTTTAGTCATTCTGGGGGCTCCCCTACCTAATTTTGTGGGAGTGCCAGCAGATGGGGGTGGTCTCTTGGGTAACCCAGGGTCCGCAGTGGGACCGCTGCTGCTTCTCTGCTCCCACGCCTGTGAGCTTCTTCCAGAGAGCATCTCCAATGGGTCCCGGCAAGGTGCATTCTCACACACACACACACACACACACACACACACACACACACACACACACACCAGAGACCTGGCAAGGTGCATTCTCTCTCTCTCTCTCTCTCTCTCTCTCTCTCTCTCTCTCTCACACACACACACACACACACCAGAGACCAAGTCTTCGGGAGTTGGGATCCAAACATGGCTTCATCAAAGTCAATGTGCCTCTGAGTAAGTGATTGAACCTCTTTGTGCCTTAGTGTCCTCATCTGTGAAATGGGGCTGTTGACAGCACTTAGGCCATTAGCTTGGCTTTGAGCTCAGATCCAGGCCAGTCCCCACCTGTGGGCATGGATGGTCATTACAGCTGTGTTCTGGGCTGCAACACAGCCACCCAGACCTGTCCCCTGGCCTGCGATGTGCCCCTCCCCCTGCTAAGGTCCCAGTTGCTGGCTGACCCTCTGAGTCCTCCCTGTCCTGGACGGTCCTGTTCCTGGAGCCCGACTGTGACTTGACGACTAGATGCCATTGTCCTTCCTGCTCCACGACATTTTGTTTGTCTCTAATTTTGAGCTAACATTTTGACATCTGAGTACATCACATAAAGACTCTGATTCCTGCCTTTCCTTGAGCCACAGGAGCCACCAGGCTGGGCGCGGTGCTGGGATGGTGGGTCGAGCAGAAGCGGGCCTGTCTCCTGGGCCTCCTTCCCGGCACCTCAGACCTTCGAGTCCTTCGCCTTGGACTTTGGGGACCGGAGGTTTCCTGACACTCCTGGGAGCTGCAGAGGCCCAGGGCCGAGAAGGAGGAGGCACAGAAAGCTTGCATTGTCCACAGTTTTTCTTTTCTTTTTTTTTTTTTAAATTTTATTTATTCATTTTTAGAGAGGAGAGAGACAGAGAGGGAGAGAGAGGAGAGAGAGACAGAGAGAGAGAGAAGGGAGGAGGAGCTGGAAGCATCACCTCCCATATGTGCCTTGACCAGGCAAGCCCAGGGTTTCGAACCGGCGACCTCAGCATTTCCAGGTCGACGCTTTATCCACTGCGCCACCACAGGTCAGGCCGTCCACAGTTTTCCTGACCTGGGCCCTGGCGCAGCTGTCCTGCTCCACACCAGGCGCCTCAAGGAGGTTCAGGAAACGGACCGTTTCTTTCTTCCTCCTTCCCCGATGGCAGCGAAGGCGCCGGGGAAAGGGTTGGCCTCTGAGCTCACTCCCTGTTACCCGCTTGGTATCCCGTTTGTCCCCTTGAGTCCCAGGTGTAGACTTGGGTGCCGAGCAGGAACAGAGACATCACAGGGCTGCTGCTGTGAGTGCCCCCGGGCCAGTTAGAGCCACTGGCCTCCGGGCAATAGGGACAGGTGGGAGAGGTCCCAGTGACATCCGGTCCAGGCGACGGGATTCATCGCTCGGTACCCCGCAGCCTGGCTGGGAGCTGGCAGGAAGTGGAGCTCTGTGTGCCCTACGGAGGCCCTGAGTTGCTGCCCATTCTCACTCCACCCCCCCAGTCCTGGCCCAAAGGTGACCAGCAAAGCCCTCCGTTCTCCCTGAGCCCCTGGCCTCAGCTTTCTGCCCACGGCTGCTTGGGCCTCTCGACATCCTGCCTCCTTGTCTCCCTGCGATCCCTCCGCACATCTACACCTACTGTCAGCACGCTTTGCAAGTTCCTGGCATTCTTCCTATTGATTAATGACACTCAGGAATCCCAGGAGTGTCTGTCTCACTCTGAAGTCTTCATTATGCCTCAGGAGGTCCTGAAATCTGCACCTACAAGGGGGTCTAGCTTCTGCTAGGCTCTACAGGCCGTGTCTGATCCCAGGGGTCCACTAGGGCCCCTGACTCATCCCCCCTGTTGCCCACTCTGTGCTAAGCCCTAGGCTGGGCCAGGAACACAGAGGTGGACACAGGTTCCATCCCTGCCCTCACGGAACTCCTGGGATGGTGGGGAGGATTGGGGGAGACACAAGCATACTCAACTATATGAGGGTAGATCCTGTTGTTACCTGACCCATCCTGCGGGCCAAGAAGCTCCCTGGAGGAGAGGACACTCGGGAAGGCAAGGGGGAGAGGTCTAGGCAGTGGGAGTGGCAGCTGTGGAGGTCGGGGAATCCGGAGCAAGGAAGAAGAGCTGGTGTGCAGAGGGCGTGGAGACGGCTGCAGGGGGCAGGGCTGCACCCCCGGGCAGCTCCTTTTTCAAGCACACCGGTGGTGTCACCAGAGCCCATGGCTAGCAGCCGAGAGGGCTGGAGCCAGGGCTAGGATCTCAGCCCCAGCAACCTCGGCATGTCACACCCCTGTCGGACGCAGCTCCCCCCTCTGGAAAACAGGGCCTGGGAGAGTGTAGAGCAGGGACTGCCCATGCAGGGTGGCTGTAGGAGACGGAAAACAGGGCCTGGGAGAGTGTAGAGCAGGGACTGCCCATGCAGGGTGGCTGTAGGAGACGGAAAACAGGGCCTGGGAGAGTGTAGAGTGGGGACTGCCCATGCAGGGTGGCTGTAGGAGACAGAAAACAGGGCCTGGGAGAGTGTAGAGCAGGGACTGCCCATGCAGGGTGGCTGTAGGAGACAGAAAACAGGGCCTGAGAGAGTGTAGAGCAGGGACTGCCCATGCAGGGTGGCTGCAGGAGACAGAAAACAGGGCCTGGGAGAGTGTAGAGCGGGGACTGCCCATGCAGGGTGGCTGCAGGAGACAGAAAACAGGGCCTGGGAGAGTGTAGAGTGGGGACTGCCCATGCAGGGTGGCTGCAGGAGACGCAGCTCCCTCCTCTGAAAAACAGGGCCTGGGAGAGTGTAGAGCAGGGACCGCCCATGCAGGGTGGCTGTAGGAGACGGAAAACAGGGCCTGGGAGAGTGTAGAGCAGGGACTGCCCATGCAGGGTGGCTGTAGGAGACGGAAAACAGGGCCTGGGAGAGTGTAGAGCGGGGACTGCCCATGCAGGGTGGCTGTAGGAGACGGAAAACAGGGCCTGGGAGAGTGTAGAGCAGGGACCGCCCATGCAGGGTGGCTGTAGGAGACAGAAAACAGGGCCTGGGAGAGTGTAGAGCAGGGACCGCCCATGCAGGGTGGCTGTAGGAGACAGAAAACAGGGCCTGGGAGAGTGTAGAGCGGGGACTGCCCATGCAGGGTGGCTGTAGGAGCTGCCGGCCAGCTCTCAGAGGACTTGGGGTAAACGCCACAGCAGGCCGAGTCTGTTCCCATCCCTGGGGAGTGTAGTCCGGGGCACTGCCTGCAGACCTTCCCACCTTGGTCCCCTCAGGGAGAACGAAGAAAGATGAAAACAGCTTTCTCCTCCTCTGTCCCCAGCCATGGGCCAACCCAGCTCTGTCCCCCTCCCCGAGAAGGCTCACACCCCCAGGAATGAGGTCAGCAGGGCAGGGTGTGGGTGACGGTAGAGAAGGGGGGTGCATGTCCTCTCTTCCCAAGCAGCTTTAGTGTCTGCACTAAAATTGTGTCTAGGACGAGAATTACTGCGGCCTACTGTTACTGTTACTGCCTAGCAAAGCATGCTCTGCAGCCTGCTCCCGGCTGTCGTGGGTCTGGAATTCAGGCAAGGGTACAGGCACAGCTTAGCTACGCTCCATGACGTCTAGCCTTGGCTGGGGCATTTGAACTGGGTGTGACTCATCTAGACACTTCTTAGCTGCCATATACAAGTAGGGACGCTTGAAGATAGGTCTGCCTTCAGGGCCCCTTCTTGTGACCCAAGGTCCCTCACAGCATCACGCTGGTGGCCTCAAGGCAGAAGTATTCGTATGGGGAACCTCAAGGCTCCGAGAGAGCACGTGCTTTAAGCCTTTTCTGATCTAAAGTCAGAAGTCAGGCAGCACCACCCGCCCCGTGCTTTATCGGCTGAGTCAGCCCCACGCCCGTCCGGAGCCCGGCCCTTACCGGGAGCAGGGCTAAGGCATCTGCAGACAGTTGGCAGCGGCACTTAGGGCTCTCAGACGTTGCGTGGTTACCAGGACTTGGCACAACTCCCCACCCGGCTGCTCTTCAACTGGATGTCTGACATTCCACCACTAGTGCGTCATTTCTTTTCTGTTTTACTTGACTGTTTGATCCCTGTTAAAAACCCCAAGACAATTCTCACCTTCAGCCTTCTCAGGCAGGGCCACTGCAGACCCTCCCTGTGACGGATCTAGCTCTCACCGTCTTCGGGGTGAAAACCCAGCTCTCAGCCTGGATTCAAGCCCGCTTGTCTTTCCTGCACCTTCTTCCTTCTTTTCCATCCCTTACACTGTGTCTTCTCCACCACTCTTGTCTTTGTCCTCGTCGGCTTCTTCTGCTGATGACACTGTCCCTTTTTCTATCTGGGACACCTCTCCCGAAGCCCACCATCACTTAAGAATATCTCAGCATCCCCAGTCTAGACCCCCTGCAGCTTCTGCACACACCTCTGTCGTGGCCCCTGCCAACCACTTGTCCTCAGAGTGAGTTCTCCTTGGAGGCAGAATGCCTGGTGTCTAAGCCAGAATAATCTGTAAGTACCCACTTGGTATTGGGGTACCTGGCACTCGGTGCTTGGTACGAGCCAGGCACAGGAACTGTACAATGAGCTATGCCAACAAAGCCCCTGTCCCCACAGGCTTACATGCAAGTCTGGGGGAACGGAGTGAAAATCAGCAAACCTGTGTGTGTATGGGTCTGCAGTTCAGACACGGGCTCTGAGGCTGCTTGTATCTGGGTCAAGTTCCAGCCGGCATTAATAGTCATAATGCTGCATAAAAGGCACCCCAAAAGCAGCGCCTCCAACAAGCAACCAGTTACTCCCACCCCATGCATGGCGGGAGGCTTTGCAAGCTGAGCTCAGGTTTGCTCCACCAAGCACTCCCTCTCTTGGGCCAGTGGCTCTTTGCAGCACCTCCTGGGATGTTCCCAGAGAAGCCAAGAAGCATCCTGACTCTTAAGTCACATACTTGAACTTCTGTCCACATTCCCCTCGCTGATGTAGGTCACACGAGCAAGTTCAATCTCAGATGTCCTACAGTCTTGGAGGCGGGGCAGGGTTGGAAACTTCCACCCCACCAGCTGTGTGATCTCGGGTACTTACTAGCCAGTCTGTGTCCTAGTTTCCTAATGTAGAAAGTGGGGGCATTAATTAAGTTAAATTAAAATTATACTGTTGCTTAATATTTACCCTCAAACTTGGTGCTTAGAACAGTAAGTGTCTGTTATCTCATGGTTCCTGTTGTTGGGAATTCAGACAGTGCAAAGTAAGGATGCCTTGTCTCTGGCTCAGATATCTGGGGCCTCGGCGGGGATTCGTGCGGAGTGGTGGTGGGGGCTGGGCTGTAACCATCTGAAGGCCCTATACTGACCTGGGACTTTCATCTGGAATAGAAGCCATATTGCCTTCTAGGACCTCGCTTTGGAAGACACACAGTCACCTTGTTGCACTCCATTGCTTGGTTGTAGGTAGATGCATGTCAATGTCATATTGCAAGATGGAATGTATTGCTGTGACCATCTTTGGAAGCCACAGTCTGCTACTACAATGTTACCTCCCTCATCACATCATTGTGAGGAGTTACTTGCTAGATGAACCTGAAAAAGAACTTATACCAGCGTTTGATGTGCCTTAAGTGCCTAGTAGATGTTTTATTATTATTGTTAGAGGGTGCTGGAAGAATTGGTACCAGTCACTTTGAGACTTGTTAAGGGAGACCTTACTTAGTCTTGAAGTGGGATGGTCAAGGAAGATCTTTTTTTTTAGGTAAGAGGAGGGGAGATAGAGAGACAGACTCTCGCGTGTGCCCCAACCGCGATTCACCTGGCAACCCCTGTCTGTCTGGGGCCGATACTCAAGTACCGAGCAATCCTCAGCTCTGAGGCCACGCTCGAACCAGCCAAGCCACTGGCTGAGGCGGAAAAGGGGAAAGGAGGGAGAAAATCAGACGGTTGCTTCTCATGTGTGCCCTTACTGGGAATTGAAACCAGGACATCCATACGCCATGCCAGTGCTCTATCCATTGAGCCACCAGCCAGGGCTCGTCAAGGAAGATTTTAAAGAATTCCAGGCAGAAGGAATGGCATGTGATAGAGCCTTTGTGTGTGTGCGCATAGAATGAAACTGAAAAGAAATCTGTGCTCAAGGGTTGTTTTTCTCAAGACTAAATGAAGAAATGAAGTTTTGTCTCATTTGGGTGGAAGGGGCGAGGCCATGACTTCTGTGGCAGCCAAGCAGCCGGGTGGGAAGTCACAACAGACCTGCTCCACTCAGGCTCGCGTGGCAGAGAGAGGGGTGCCGGCTCTCTCAGCACAGCCTCTGACCCACGGAGCCTGCCTGGTGTCACATGGCTACCCACCCTGAACTCTCTCTGAACCTCCTAGGCCAGGGAGCTTATATTTCCTCCTCACAACCCAGGAGGCCTTAGTCCCTTCCTGGCCTGCCCACAGGGGAGCCCTCCTTTAGGGACAGCTGCTGGCCACCCTACATCTGAGGGTCAGCTCTGAGTTTGAGCTCTGGGCTAGGTGTTAGAAGGAAGATCCCATTTCTGAAGGCTGAGGGCCACTGGTGGGATTCAAATAATTTAAGAGCTGGTTCTCTGCCCTAATGACCGTTTTAAGTATAAAAAAAATTTACTGAAAGGTAGTTTATTATTTCATGCATTTTTAATACTTAGGAACAATAAAAGAGGTACATAAAACTAGATTACGTTATAAAAATAAAAAAATATTACATAATACCTGAAAAAAAAAACAATAAAACTGTTATTTAAGATATTTCCATATTGCTTCTTGATTGGCGTCCTCACTTGCAATCTTTTTTCACCTGCGGATGGAATGAACATTACTATAAGCACTTAGGATACGCTGTGGTGCAGATGAACATTAAAAAAGAGTAAGGAGTATACATTTGTGATTTCCACATTGGGTGGCTGGCCAGGCGCCCACCGTAGAGAGAGCCCTGATTACAAGTGCCATTTTAACAACTGGTTTGCCGAACTCAGCAAAACATGGGGTATCAGTTCTGCTGAACTGGTGGGAACCGGCTGAATCACCCCACTGCTGAGGTCTTACAGCTGCCATACCCCTAGCCTTCTCTCCTTTCATACAACACTGTGCCATGCCCCTAGACCTTGCCTCTTCACTGCCACCCCAGAAATGCTCCACAGAGCTCTCTGGTGGGGGCTGACCCTTCCAGTCTTCTGGGAGTTGGGGCACAACAGCCCATGATTGGGAGAGGGTGACACTGAGCTGCCCTCCGTCACTGAGCTGCCCCTCAGGCCACTGTGAATTCAGTGAAGGAGAGGCGAACTCCCAGTGCTGCTGTGCAGCTACTCTCTTCTGGTTTCAAAGAGGCTCAAGAGACAGTAGGAAACGGATTTAACTGCAAGCTGCCCAGCGGCTCCAGGGCACTGACCCCCTCCTTGGCCATACCCCAGGCTTGGAATACTTTAATTAAAAACAAAGCGTGCTCAGTGGAGCCCGCTCAGCCTGGCTTAGCCGGTCTTACCTCCTGCGGATGAGCAGAACCGGGCTGGCTGTCCGTCAAGGGCTGGCCAGTTGACTCTCCACGGGAAGGCTGCAGTCAGTGCTCAGGGGCTGATTTGGGGCACGCTTGTTGGGTTGTTATTTTCTCATCATTGACTGCAAAGATAGCCAAAGGTAAGTCCTGAAGTCGCCCTTTCTTGAAAACGCACCACCTTGTGGATGATTCACCTTCTTTTAATTGTTGGCACACCTGTGAGCCATGCCAATTAGGGTGTGACCAAAACAATGCCAGAGCCAGCACCAGTGGAGAATCCCTGGTCCTTCTCCCTAAAGCTAGAGTCTTTATTCACAGAGACAGCACAGCAAGCAAACTTCACTCTGTGAAGTTTGAAGATCAGACTTCAAACCTATGACTTCCTGTGTGACCTTGGGCGAGCCACCCAACCTCCCTGAGTGTGGTTCCTCACCTGTACAGTAGGAAGAACCACTGTAGCCTCTTATGAAAACTGACAGAGAGAGCATGGCGCTAGGTAGACCTAGTTGACGCCCTCATCCCATCTCTGTGTGGAGCCAGGGCTGGGGTGCACTCTTCTTTACACATTCACAATGATGTTTACCCACTCGAGGACCTGAGCTCCCTTTCCTGTGCTAGAAGGCTTGAGCAGCCTGGGGACAGGGCAACCTGGAAGTCCGTGGCTTCAGGGACTCCAGGAACAGCCCTCAATGAATGGACAGGAGCTGATAAATGAATACTCCAGCTTCCTCATCCTGTAGCCCCACGGTGGGCCATTCTTTTTTTTTTTTGGTAAATGTGTTTATATTATTTTATAGTTTATCTTATATAGCTTCTTTTGTCCTTAGGCTTACCTCAATAAAGATATACTGTCTAATTAGTGTTTTTATTCAAAATTTTTAATTGTAGTAATATACACATAACCTACAATTACCATCTTAAACATTTTAAGTGTATATTTCAGTAGTGTTTAAGCACATTAATGTTGTTGTATAATCATCACCCCCATTCATCTCTGGAACTCTCTTCATTTTGCAGAACTGAAGTTCTGAACCCCTTAAACATGAACTCCCATCCTACCCCAGCCCCCTGGCACTCACCATTCTACTTTCTGTCTTTTTGAGTTTGACTTCTCTAGATACTTCATATAAGTAGAATCATGCAGTATTTGTCCTTTCGTGACTGGCCTTATTTCACTTGGCATAATGTCTTCAAGATTCATCTATGTTGCCTGATTAGGTGGTGGTGCAATGAATAGAGCATTGGGCTGGGACATGGAGGACCCAGGTTCGAGACCTCAAGGTCGCCAGCTTGAACACAGGCTCACCTGGTTTGAACAAGGCTCACCAGCTTGAACCTAAGGTTGCTGGCTCGAGCAAAGGGTCACTCGGTCTGCTGTAGCCCCCCGGTCAAGGCACATATGAGAAAACGATCAATGAACACCTAAGGTAACAATGAAGAATTGATGCTTCTCATCTCTCTCCCTTCCTGTCTGTCTGTCCCTCTCTCTGTCACACACACACACACACAAAGATTCATCTATGTTGTAGCATGTGTCAGAACTGTCTTCTTTTTTAAGACTGAATAATTGTAATCTATTCCAATGTATGAGTAGACCACATTTTGTTTATCTATTCATTCTATCATGGGCACTTGATTTTTGTGAATAATGCTGCTTTTGGCTATTGTGAATAATGTTGTTATAAATGTGAACATACAGATTCCTGAGTTTTCAGTTATTTTGGATATATACTCAGAAGTATAATTGCTGTATCATAGGATAATTCTACCTTTAATCATTTTATGAGACGCCATAATGATTTTCACAGCGGTGGCACAATGTTATGTACCCATCAATAGCGCATAAGTGTTCTAATTTCTCCACATCCTCACCAACACTCCTTCCTTCCTTTCACCTTCTCTCTCTCCATTCCTTTCTTTCTGATAGCAGCCATGCTAACGGGTGTGAAGTTATGTATGATGGTTTGATTTACATTTCCCTAATGATTAGTAACACTGAGTATATTTTCATTTGCTTGTGGGCTATTTGCATATTTTCTTTAAAAAATGTCTACCTAAAATTTTTCTGAGAACACTTGGTGGATGACATCAGAGTAGTGGTGGCACGAGATATACTCCTGATCTCTCCCCTTGAAATTTCAACAAATTGAACAACTAAAATTCAGCAAAGGAACCCCATCTGGGCTTGCAAGTGTGCCTGGAAGATCTGTGCACCCAACAGACTAAAGGCAGGATGGAGTAAAAAGAGGGGCAGGGAGATAAAACGTACTTGTGGTGGATTTTGGAGAGGAAAGGAGACAAACCTGGAGAACTGGGTTTTTCTTCTCTGTTAGACCACAGGGAGGAGAGAAGCTCGAGTTCTCTGGATTTTGTCTGAGGGGTATAGAGAGGGAAACTCAGAGTGACTGGGTCTCCTTCTGCCGGGAGGAGTGGTGAGACAGAGGGGCGGAGGGGGAGGTGAACCAAGGCGGCCAGAGCACAGGGTCAGGGCCAGTGTCCCCACAGCCTGCCTGCAGCCCGCGCTTGACAGAGACAGAGAAAGCTAAAGTGCAGCCCCTCAGCTTCCCAAATCCTGCCTCTTTCACCTTGCATTGCCGAGAGTGGCAGAGACAAACCCACAGCCAGCTCTTCAGAGCCATTTTCTCCCTTGAAGAACAGAGGTGCTCCACACCCAGCCCCTAGGTCTGTTGAGATGCGGGAATGAGCACCCAGAAACCTGAGATCACCATTGCTGGAGCCATAAAGCCAGAACACTAAAGCCATAAAGCTGAAGCCGTAAGGTCGAAGTCCACCAATGTGAATGTGGTCACGCCGACATCATTGTGACAACAACATCTCAGGGGACAGCCCAGGAACTTCACAGAGCTAAAAGTTGTAATACAGGGACACCTATTGAAATAAACCTCTCAAAACCAAATTTCATTATTCTTCCCCCCCTTTTTTCTTCTTATTCTTTTTTTCTCTTTTGAATTTCATTTTCTTTAAATTTTATTTTTTTATTCTTATTTTTGTGATGTTTTGTTTTTGATTTTTTGTTTGCTTTTGATCTTTTTTTTTCTTTTTTTGTCAAAATTTAAAAATTTTTATTTTAATTTTTTATTTTTTAAAGTTGTTTCTTTGCTAGGGTCTTTAACAATACCACTCTCAAATACCATCAAGAGAGAAGAAATCTAATACTATGGCTACACAAGACAGAGATATAGTTCAGGAAGAAAATAAAAAATCTCCAGAAAAAAAAAAATCTCAATCACATGGAATCCTTGGAGTTAAATGATATAGATTTCAAAATTGAAGTTCTGAAAATATTCAATGAGATGCGAGAAGACATCATTAAGCAACTTAATGAGCCCAGAAAACAAATTAATGAACAAAAATAATACTTCAGCAAGGAGACTAAAACTTTAAAAACAGAGATGAAGAATTCAATACATAAACTGAAAAGTGAAGTAGCAAGTTTAGCTAATAGGACAAGCCTGATAGAGGAAAAAATCAGTGACATTGAAGACAGGCAACTAGACATGCTACAGAGAGAAGAAGAGAGAGACTCACAAATTAAAAAAACTGAGAGAGCTGTACAAGAATTGTCTGACTCCATCAGAAAGAGCAGTATAAGAATAATGGGTATATCAGAAGAAGAAAAAGAAGAGAGGAAGAAGGGAATGGAGAGCCTATTCAAACAAATAATTGATGAGAATTTCCCAAGCCTATGGAAAGAGTTCGACCCTCGAATCCAAGAAGCAAACAGAATGCTGAGTTACTGCAGCCAAAACAGACCTACTAGAAGGCACATCATAATAAAATTGTCAAATATTAATGACAAAGAAAGAATCATCAAGGTAGCTAGGGAAAAAAAAGAATATAACAGATAAAGGAAAGCACATTAGGTTATCATCAGACTTTTCAGCAGAAACTCTACAAGCCAGAAGAGAGTGGATTCAAACATTTAAAATACTGAAAGAGAGGAATTACCGGCCAAGAATAGTATATCCATCAAAGTTATATTTCAAACATGAAAGAGAAATGAAAACTTTTCCAGACATACAGAAGCTGAGGGAATTTATCACCAGAAACCCTCCACTACAGGAAATATTTAAGGGGGTAATTTGACCAGTTCCAAAGAACAAAAGCTCCAACAAAATCACAATAAAAACAAAGATAATCTGTGAGAACAATAACATCAAAGGGAACAGGATAAAGATCTTCTGTAGCAAAAGAGAATGGAGTGCAGAAGCACTCATAAGAGAAAGGTCTCTTGTACATATGAATATTTCTTTCTTAATAACCTAATGGTAACCACCCATGAAAAAGCCAACACTGAAACACACAGCTTAAAAAAAAAAAAAAAAAGAAACAGGAGAAAGAAGTATGGAACACCTCCAAACAAAAGCAACTGACAGAAACAAAAAAGAAAACAACCAAACAAGACACAGAGCTGCCAGAAAACAAAACACAAAATGGCTATAGGAAATGCTCATGTGTCAATAAAGAGGCACAGGGTAGCAGATTGGATTAAAAAGCAACACCCAACCATATGCTGCCTTCAAGAGATACATCTAAGCTGCAAGGACAAAAGCAGACTCAAAGTGAAAGGCTGGAAAATTATTCTCCAAGGGAATCATACCCAAAGAAAAGGAAATGTAACCATACTCATATCTGACAATGCTGACTTCAAGACAACAAAGGTAACCAAAGACAAAGATGGATACTTTATGATAGAGAAGACAGTGTATCAAGAAGATATAATACTTCTTAATATATATGCACGGAACCAGGGAGCACCAAAATATATAAGACATCTACTAACTGATCTAAAAATAGAAGCAGACAAAAACACCATCATACTTGGAGATTTTAACACACCATTGACAGTTTAGATAGATCATCCAAACAGAAAATCAATAAACAAATATCAACCTTAACATGCTGAACAAAATGAACATAATAGACATTTATAGGGCATTTCATCCAAAAATATCAGATTATATATTCTTCTCCAGTGTGCATGGAACATTCTCAAAGATAGACCATATGTTGGGCCACAAAACTAACATCAACTAATTCAGGAAAATTGAAATTATACCAAGTGTATTTTCTGATCATAAGGCTTTGAAGTTAGAATTCAACTGTAAAAAGGAAGCAAAAAAACCCACAAAAATGTGAAAATTAAACAACATACTTTTAAAAAATGACTGGGACAAAGAAGAAATAAAAGCAGAGATCAAAAGATATATATAGACAAATGAGAATGACAGCATGACATCTCAAAATTTCTGGCATACAGTGAAAGCAGTAATAAGAAGAAAATTTATATAATTACAGGCTTATATCTAAAAACAAGAGAAATTCCAAGTAAACAACCTAACAGCACACCTTAAGTAACTAGAAAAAGAAAGACAAAGGCAACCCAAAGTCAGCAGAAGAAAAGAAATAGTAAAAATTACAGCAGAACTAAATGAAATGGAGAAGAAAAGAACTATAGAAAAAAATTAATATAATAAAGAACTGGTTCTTTGAAAAGATCAATAAAATCAACAAACCACTCGCTAGACTCACTAAGGGAAAAAGAGAAAGGATTCATATAAACAAAATCCGAAATGAAACAGAAGAAATTACTACAGACATCATAGATATACAAAGGATTATAGTAGAATATTATGAAAGATTCTATGCCACAAAATTCAACAACCTAGAGGAAATGGATAAATTTCTGAAACTGTACAATCTGCCTAGACTGAGTCATGAAGTGGAAAACCTAAATAGTCCTATAAGCAGGAAGGATATAGAAACAACTATAAAACACCTATCCCAAAACAAAAGTCCAGGACCAGATGGCTACACTGGTGAATTCTACCAAACATTCAAAGCTTTAGCACCTATTCATCTCAAAGTCTTCCAAAAAAATAGAAGAAGAAGCAATACTCCCTGACACATTTTATGAGGCCAACATAATTCTCATACCAAAACCTGGCAAGGACAACACAAAAAAAGAAAACTACAGACCAATATCTCAAATGAATACAGATGCAAAAGTCCTAAACAAAATACTAGAAAATTGAATACAACAACACATTAAAAAAATAATATACCATGATCAAGTGGGATTCATTCCAGGAGCACAAGGATGATTCAACATACAGAAATCGATCAACATACTACATCACATCAACAACACAAAGAACAAAAATTAAATGATTCTATCAATAGATGCACAAAAGGCATTTGATAGGATACAACATCCCTTAATGTTTAAAACACTCAATAAAATTGGAATAGAAAGAAAGTACCTCAACATAATAAAGACCATATATGACAAAGCATCAGCTAATATCATACTAAATGGTTAAAAAATGAATGAAGGCTTTTCCTCTAAAATCAGGAAGGAGAAAAGGTTGCCCACTCTCTCCACTCTTTTTTTTTTTCTCATTTTTCTGAAGCTGGAAACAGGGAGAGACAGTCTGACAGACTCCCGCATGCGCCCGACCGGGATCCACCCGGCACGCCCACCAGGGGGTGATGCTCTGCCCATCCTGGGCGTCGCCATGTTGCGACCAGAGCCACTCTAGCGCCTGAGGCAGAGGCCACAGAGCCATCCCCAGTGCCCGGGCCATTTTTGCTCCAATGGAGCCTTGGCTGCGGGAGGGGAAGAGAGAGACAGAGAGGAAAGCGCGGCGGAGGGGTGGAGAAGCAAATGGGCGCTTCTCCTGTGTGCCCTGGCCGGGAATCCAACCCGGGTCCTCCGCACGCTAGGTCGACGCTCTACCGCTGAGCCAACCAGCCAGGGCTCTCTCCACTCTTATTCAACATAGTTCTGGATGTTTTAGCCAGAGCAATCAGGAGGAGAAAGAAATAAAAGTTATCCATATGGGAAAAGAAGTAGTAAAGGTATCACTTCTTGCAGATGACATGATCCTGTGTATAGAAACCCCAAAGACTCCACCAAAAAACTTTTAGAAACAATAAACCAATACAGTAAAATCACAGATTACAAAATCAATATACAAAAGTCCACTTCTTTCCTATGCAACAACAATGAAACATTAGGAAAATGAATTTAAAAAACCTAATTCTTTTTACAATTGCAACAACACAATAAAATAAAATACCTAGGAATAAACTTAAGGATGTGAAGGACATATATACTGAGAACTACAAAACATTATTGCAAGAAATTGAAAAAGACACACTGAAATGGAAAAATATTCCAAGTTCATGGATTGGAAAAATCAACATAATTCCCATCAAAATCCCAATGTCATTCTTTAAAGAAATAAAACAAAAAATTACCAGGTTTAGGCCCTGGCTGGTTGGCTTAGTGGTAGAGCGTCAGCCTGGCGTGCGGAAGTCCCGGGTTCGATTCCTGGCCAGGGCACACAGGAGAGGCACCCATCTGCTTCTCCACCCCTCCCCCTCTCCTTCCTCTCTGTCTCTCTCTTCCCCTCCCGCAGCCGAGGCTCCATTGGAGCAAAGATGGCGCGGGCGCTGGGGATGGCTCCTTGGCCTCTGCCCCAGGAGGGAGAGTGGCTCTGGTAGTGGCAGAGCGACGCCCCGGAGGGGGCAGAGCATCGCTCCCTGGTGGGCAAAGCATCGCCCCCTGGTGGGCGTGCCGGGTGGATCCCGGTTGGGTGCATGCAGGAGTCTGTCTGACTGTCTCTCCCGGTTTCCAGCTTCAGAAAAATACAAAAAAAAAAAAAAAATTACCAGGTTTGTATGGAACCATAGAACACCTTGAAAAGTCAAAGCAATTCTGAGGAAAAAGAATGAAGCCAGAGGTATCACACTACCTGACTTCAAATTATACTATAAAGCCACGATAATCAAAACAGCATGGTATTGGCAGAAAAACATGCATACAGACCAATGGAACAAAATTGAGAGCCCAGAAATAAATCCACATCTATATGGCCTGACCAGCCAGTAGCTCAATGGATAGAGCATCACACTGGGACGTGGAGGACCCAGGTTCAAAACCGTGAAGTTGCCAGCTTGAGCGCAGGCTCATCCGGCTTGAACACAGGCTCACCAGCTTGAGCACAGGGTCTCTGGCTTGAGCGGGAGGTCATAGGTATGATTCCATGGTCGCTGGCTTGAGCGTGAGGTCATAGGCATGATCCCATGGTCGCTGGTTTGAGCTCAAGGTTGCTGGCTTAAGCAAGGGGTCACTCACTCTGCTGTGCTCCCCCCCCCCCCAGGTCAGGGCACATATGAGAAAGTAATCAATGAACAACTAAAAAGCTGCAACAAAGAATTGATGCTTCTCATCTCTCTCCCTTTCTGACTGTCCCTATCTATAGTTCTTTCTGACTCTCTCTCTGCCTCTGTCAAAACAACAACAAAAACACATATATATGAACAAATCATCTTCAACAAAGGAGCCAAAAACACACAATGGAGAAAGAAAGCCTCTTCAATATATAGTGCTGGGAAAATTGGAAAGCTACATGCAAAAGAATGAAAGTTGACTATAATTTGTCCCACTGCACAAAGACTAATTCAAAATAGATCAAAGACCTAAATATAACAGCTGAAACAATAAATTACATAGAAGAAAACATAGGTACTAAACTCACGGACCTTCGCCATAATGAACAATTTATGAATTTGACCCCACAGGCAAGGGAAGTAAAGGCAAAAATAAATGAATGACACTATATCAAACTAAAATGCTTCTGCACAGCAAAAGAAACTGATGACAAAACAAATATGCAGTCAACTAAATGGGAGATGATATTTGCAAACGACAGCTCTGATAAGAAGTTAATATCCAGTATTTATAAAGAACTTACAAAGCTCAGCAACAAACAAGCAAACAATCTAATTAAAAAATGAGGAAAGGACCTGAACAGACATTCTCCCAAGAGGACATACAAATGGCCAACAGGTATATGAAAAGATGCTCATCTTCACTAGCTATTAGAGAAATGCAAATCAAAGCTACAATGAGATACCACCTCACACCTGTTAGATTAGCTATTATCAACAAGACAGGTAATAACAAGTGATGGAGAGGCTGTGGAGAAAAAGGAACCCTCATTCACTGTTGGTGGGAATGTAAAGTAGTACAACCATTACGAAAGAAAGAATGGTGGTTTCTCAAAAAATTAAGACTAGAACTACCATATGACCCAGCAATCCCTCTACTGCATATCTCCTCCCCAAACTTGAAAACATTGGTACATAAAGACACACGCACCTCATGTTATTGCAGCATTGTTCACAGTGGCCAATACATGAATACAACCAAAGTGTCCCTCAACAGAGGATTAAAGAAGATGTGGAACATATATACAATGGAATAGTACTAAGCTGTAAAAAATGATGACATAGTGACATTTATGACAACATAGATGGACCTTGAGAACGTTATACTGAGTGAAATAAATATATCAGAAAAAGCTAAGAACTGTATAATTTCACACATAGGTGGGATGTAAAACCGAGACTCATGGATATAGATAAAAGTGAAGTGGTTACCAGGGGGAGGGGGGTATGAGGGAGGGGGGTGGGGAGGGGGTGGTGGGAAGGGTGTCAAGAGGAACAAATATGAAGTGACAGAAAATAATATGACTTTGGGTGATGGGTATACAACATAATCAACCATTCAAATGCTATAGAAATATTTACCTAAAAACAATGTCCTCTTATTGATCAATGTCACCATGTTAAAGTGAATTTTCTAAATAAAATTTTAAAAGTATAAAAAAAGTTTTCTTCATTGCCCATTTTTTATATCAGGTTTTGTTTGTTGTTGTTGCTGAGATGTGGAAGTTCTTTATATACTCTAGATATTATCAGATATATAATTTGCAAATATTTTTTTCCATTCCATAACTGGCCTATTCACTCTGTTGTGACCTTTGATGCACAGAAGTTTCTAATTTTAAAGTAGTACAACTGACCTATTTTTAATTTTGTTCCCTGTGCTTTTGGTGTCATAGCTAAGAAACTATTGACAAATTCTATTCTTATTCTTGAACTCAAGTTTTATTTTTAATTTTTTCCTTTATTTGCTATTTTTAAAATTTTTATTAATTTTAATTTATTGTGTTAACATGGATTCAAGTGTCCCACTGAATATAGCACCCTACCCGTGTCCCTATTTATACCCCTCCTGCCACCCTCCTCCCTAATACCCTCCCCCCTTCCTTCTGGGATTTGCTGTCCTGCTATCTGTATCTCTGTGTTATGTATATATAGTTTCACTAATCCCTTCACCTTCTCTGATCACATCTCCTTATCTCTTTTCCCTCTGACTGCTGTCCCTCTGGTCCCTGTGATCCCACCTCTGCCTCTATTTTGTTCTTCAGTTCATTTTATTCCTTAGATTTCATATATAAGTGAGATCACATGATATTTGCCTTTCTCTACCTAGCTTATTTCACTTAGCATAATATTCGCCAGGTTTATCCATGTCGTCGCATAAGGTAAGATTTCCTTTTTTCATGGCTGCATAGTATTCCGTTGTGTATATATGCCACAGCTTTTTAATCCACTCGTCCACTGATGGACACTTGGGCTGTTTCCAGATCTTGGCTATTGTGAACAATGCTGCCATAAACATGGGGGTGCATATCTTCTTTTGAATCAGTGACTTGGTATCTTTATGAGATTTTTCTAATAGTTGGATAGCTGGGTCAAAAAGTAGTTCCATTTTTAATTTTTTGAGGAAATTCCATACTGTTTTCCACAGTGGCTGCACCAGTCTGCATTCCCACAAGCAGTGCAGGAGGGTTCCCCTTTCTCCACATCCTCGCCAGCACCTATCATGTGTTATTTTTGTCAATGAGCGCCATTCTGACAGGTGTGAAGTGGTATCTCATTGTGATTTTAATTTGTATTTTTCTGATTATTAGTGATGTTGAACATTTTTTTCATATGCCTATTGGCCATCTCTATGTGCTCTTTGGAGAAGTGTCTGTTCAGTTCTTTTGCCTATTTTTTGATTGGATTGTTTACCTTCCTGGTGTTGAGTTTTAGAAGTTCTGTATAAATTTAGGTTATTAACCCGTTATCAGATATATTGGAGAATAAGTTCTCATATTGTATGGGTTGCCTTTTTATTTTGTTAATAATGTCTTTTGCTGTACAAAAGCTTTTTACTTTGATACAGACCCATTTCTTTATTTTGTCCTTTATTTCACTTGCCTGTGGAGATAAATCAGCAAAAATATTGCTACGAGAGATATTGGAGAGTTTACTGCCTATGTTTCTTTTTCCAAGATGTTTATGGTTTTGTAACTTACATTTAAGTCATTTATTGATTTTGAGTTTATTTTTGTGAATGGTGTAAGTTGGTGGTCTAGTTTCATTTTTTTTGCATGTACCTGTCCAATTTTCCCAACACCATTTATTAAAGAGACTGTGTTTACTCCACTATATGCTCTTAGCTCCTTTGTCAAATATCAATTGACTATAAAGGTGTGGGTTTATTTCTGGGTTCTCTGTTCTATTCCATTGATCTATATACCTGTTCTTTTGCCAGTACCATGCTATTTGGATTACAATGCCCTTGTAGTATAACTTGGTATCAGGAAGTGGGATACCTCCCACTTTATTCTTCACTTTCAAGATTGCTGATGCTATTTGTGTTCGGTTTTGGTTCCATATAAATTTTTGGAATATTTGTTCTATATCTTTGAAGTATGCCATTGGCATTTTGACAGGGACTGCATTGAATTTATAGATTGCTTTGGGTAATATAAACATTTTAATAATGTTTATTCTTCCTATCCATGAACACAATATATGCTTTCACTTGTTTGTATCTTCCTTCATTTCTTTTATCAATGTTTTATAATTTTCCAAGTACAAATCTTTTACCTCCTTGATTAAATTTACTCCTAGGTACTTTATTTATTTATTTATTTATTTATTTATTTATTTATTTATTTATTTATTTTTGCAGTAGTAAAGGGGATTCTTTCCTTAATTTCTCTTTCAGACTATTTATTGTTGGTGTGTAAAAATGCCACTAATTTATAAATATTAATTTTATATCTTGTCACCTTGCTGAATTCATTTATCAGGTCTACTAGTTTTTTTAACTGAGACTTTAGGATTTTCTATGTACAGTGTCATGTTATTGGCAAATAATAATAGTTTTAGTTTTTTTTTTTTCCAATTTGGATGCCTTTTGTTTCTTCTTCTTGTCTGAATGCTGTAGCTAGGACTTCCAGAACTATGTTAAATAAGAGTGGCGAAAGGGGGCACTCCTGCCTTGTTCCTGATCTCAAGGGGATTGCTTTTAATTTTTGCCCATTGAGTATGATGTTGGCTGTGGGTTTGTCATAGATGCCTTTATCATATTGAGGTATGTTCCCTGTATTCCCACTTTGCTGAGAGTTTTGATCATAAATGGGTGCTGGATTTTATCAAATGCTTTTTTTTTTTTGCATTGATTGATATAATCATGTGACTTTTATCCTTCCTTTTGTTTATGTAATAAATCACATTGATTGATTTGCAAATATTGTGCCAGCCTTGCCTCCCCAGAATAAATCCTACTTGATGTATAATTTTTTTTTCATGTATTACGGGATCTGGTTTGCTAATAGTTTGTTGACAATTTTAGAATCAAATTTTATTGGCCTATAATTTTCTTTCTTTGTATTATCTTTACCTGGTTTTAGAATGAGGATAATGCTTGCCTCATAAAAGGAGCTTGGAAGTCTTTCCTTAACTTGAATTTGTTGAAATAGTTTGAGAAAGATAGGTGTTAGTTCTTCTTTAAATTTTTGGTAAAATTTGCCTGTGAACACATCTGGTCCAGGATTTTTGTTTGCTGGGAGTTTTTGATAACAATTTCAATTTTATTTGTTGTAATCAATCTGTTCAGGTTTTCTGATTCTTCCAGATTGAGTTTTGGAAAATTTATGTTTCTATGAATTTATCCATTTCTTCTAGGTTGTCCTATTTTTTTGGCATATAAATCGTCATAGTATTTTCTTACAATCCTTTGTATTTCTGCGGTGTCAGTTGTTACTTCTCCACTTTTATTTCTAATTTTATTTATTTGAGTCCTCTCTTTTTCTTGATGAGTTGGTTAAAGGTTCATCAATCTTGTTTACCTTTTCAAAGAACCAGCTCTTGCTTTCATTGATCTTTTGTATTGTTTTTTAGCCTCTATGTCATTTATTTCCACTCTGCTCTTTATTATTTCCTTCCTTCTACTTCCTCTGGGCTTTATTTGTTGTTCTTTTTCTAGTTCTTCTAGATGCAGGGGTAAGTTGTTTATTTGAGTTTTTTCTTGCTTTTTTTTTTTTTTTTTTCATTTTTCTGAAGCTGGAAACAGGGAGAGACAGTCTGACAGACTCCCGCATGCGCCCGACCGGGATCCACCCGGCACGCCCACCAGGAGCGACGCTCTGCCCACCAGGGGGTGATGCTCTGCCCATCCTGGGCATCGCCATGTTGCTACCAGAGCCACTCTAGCACCTGAGGCAGAGGCCACAGAGCCATCCCCAGCACCCGGGCCATCTTTGCTCCAATGGAGCCTTGGCTGCGGGAGGGGAAGAGAGAGACAGAGAGGAAAGCGCGGCGGAGGGGTGGAGAAGCAAATGGGCGCTTCTCCTGTGTGCCCTGGCCGGGAATCAAACCCGGGTCCTCCGCACGCTAGGCCGACGCTCTACCGCTGAGCCAACCGGCCAGGGCGAGTTTTTTCTTGCTTTTTAAGGTATGCCTGTAATGTTATGAGCTTCCCTTTCAGGACTGGTTTTGCTGTGTCCCATAAATTTTGAGTTGTTTTATATTCATTTTCATTTTTGTTCCAAGGAAATTTTTTTATTTCTTTCTTGATCTTGTTGTTAAGCCATTTATTATTTAATAACATGCTATTTAGCCTCCAAATGTGTGAATGTTTTTCAGTTTTTTTAATGTACTTGATTTCTAGCTTCATGCCATTGTGATCAGAGAAGATGCTTGATATGATTTCAATCTTCTTAAATTTATTGAGACTTGTTTTGTGTCCTAATATGTGGTCTATCCTAGAGAATGTACCATAAGCACTTGAGAAAAAATGTATACTCTGCTGCTTTGGGGTGAAAGGTTCTTAAGATGTCAATTAAATTTAGTTGATCTAGTGTGTCATTTAAGGTTGCTGTTTCTTTGTTAATATCTGTCTGGAGAATCTAACTATTGATGTTAGTGGGGTATTAAAATCTCCTACTGTTATAGTATTGCTGTTGATTTCACCCTTTATGTCCATCAAAATCTGCTTTATATATTTAGGTGCTCCTATATTAGGCACATAAATATTTACAATGGTTATATCTTCCTGTTGGATTGCTCCCTTTATCATTATGTAGTGACCTTCTTTATCCTTTACTATATAGCCTTTGTTTTAAAATCTATTTTGTCAGATATGTGTATTGTTATCCCAGCTTTTTTTTTCATTTCCATTTGTGTAAAATACTTTTTTCCATCCCTTCACTTTCTGTCTATGTGCATCTTTTTTTTTGAGGTGGGTCTCTTATAGACAGCATATGTACAGGTCCTGTTTTCTTATCCATGTGGCTACCCTATGTCTTTTGATTGGAGCATTTAATCCATTTACATTTAAGGTTATTATTGATATGTAGTTGTTTATTGTCATTTTATTCTTTAAATCTACAATCCTCTTTTGCTTGATTTTTTTTCCTTTGCTCTTTTTTACAGCAGGCCCCTGCAACATTTCTTGCAGTACTGGTTTGGTTGTAATGAATTCCTTGAGGTTCTTATTTGTCTGGGAATCTTTTCATTTCTCTTTCAGTTTTAAATGATAGCCTTGCTGGGTAAAGAAGTCTTGGTTGTAGGTTCTTGTTTTGCATCACTTTGAATGTTTCTTGGCAATCCCTTCTGGCCTCAAGTGTTTCTGTTGAGAAGTTGGATGTTATCTTTATTGGGGCTCCTTTGTAGGTAATTAACTTCTTTTCTCTTGCAGCTTTTAGTATTCTTTCTTTGTCTCTTAATTTTAGCATTTCAATTATGATGTGTCTTGTTGTAGGAGTCCTTGGGCTCTGCTTTAAAAGGACTCTCTGTGCTTCTTAAACTTGTGTTAATTTTTCCTTCATCAATTTAGGGACATTTCAGCTATGATTTCTTCAAACAGGTTTTTTAACCCTTGTTCATTCTCTTCTCCTTCAGGAATACCTATGATACGGATGTTATTTCTCTTCATGTTGTCACAGAGGTCTCTTAGAGTTTCCTCAGTCTATTTGAGCCTCTTTGTTTTGTTGTTCTACCTCTGTGCTTATGTTTATTTTGTCTTCCAAATCAGCGTCTTCCTCACTGATTCAATCCTCTGCTTCCTCTAGCCTGCTGTTGATTCCTTCTAGTGCAGCCTTCATTTCTGATATTGTATTTGTCTTTTCTGCCTGGTTCTTTCTATGATTTCAATGTCCTTTTTGATGCTTGCTATCTGTTTATTTGGGTGGTCATTATGTCCATTCATTGTTGCACTAAGATCCCTGAGCTTCCTAAAAATCATTATTTTAAACTCTGCATCTGGTAGTTTGGTTGCTTCCATTTCAGTTAGTTCTTTTTCAGGGGATTTCTCTTGTTGATTCATTTGGGTCATATTTCTTTGTCTACCCATTTTGTCTGTGTATTGACTCCTCCTTTGGGCATGCTGCTGTGTAGCTCACTGAGTCTAGGGTTGGTGCTGTCTGCTACCAGCTACTAGTTGTGTTGGTTCTAGATCTTCGTGGGTTGGCATCAGCTGTTGTTTGTAGCCTACCATGGGCTACTTTTCTGCAGCTACTGCTATTTTTACTCTTTATGTTTATGTTTTCTGTGCCTGGGTAGTGTGGGTGGGGGCAATGTATGTATAAGGATCAGCTTCCTTCTGCTTAGAGATGACAGCAGCTCCGTAAAAGCCCCAAGCTCCACAAGATTTTCCTCCACTTTTTAGTTGTTCTACCTCCTCTTGAAGCTGCCTGGTCTTTCCAGAGTATTCTGTAGGAAGACTGTAGTACGGGCCTACACTGCCTTGCCCAACCAACCCCTCAACAAGTTGAAATCTTGTTGATTTAGGGAAGCTGAGGTTGGGAATACAATGTTAGTGGGATCCCCTACTTCAGGGGTCTCTTGGGCAGTAGCTCAGTACAGGGATTGTGGCCCCTACTCCAGATCCTAATCTGTCAGCCACTGCTAGATACTCCAATTTTATTTCTCCCTAACAAGGTGAGCAGCAAGTTCAGATTGAGTGGGGCCGACAGTCCCCTCTGCAGAAGTTCTTACAGCTGATGAGACCCTGGTCTCAAGGAGCAAGACTGTGAGAATCTTCTCTTGGGTTTGACTGTGCCCCCCAGAAAGTGGCTAAGCCCCTCGACCAGATCCAACAATAGATTCACAGGGACTCACACTTTGAATGTTCTTGCTTCAACCTTCTCTCCCTTCCCCCTTTGAGCCTAGCCCAGCAGGGTAGGATATTCAGCACCCAGGCAAGCTGACTGTGAAGTCCCACCCTATCCAATGCACATGAGTCGCTGTGCTGGTGCTGATCACAAAGAGCAGAACTCATCTCAACTGGGCTTGGTGTGAGGAGTCTTTCCTTAGAAAACCACTTCAACAAGAGTTTTTAGGTCCTGAACTGATGCTTTCTGCAGCTGGCCCCTGGATGTGTCAGCCCTGGGCCTCCCTGGCCCAAACCTAGCACAGACCAGTGGGAGACACTGCCTATGACTGGCCCTCAGTAACCTTCTTGGAGCTACAAGCAATCCAGAGTTTGTGCTGCCTTTGCTGGGCCCAGGTGCACATGGAAATGCCAGCTGCACACCTTGGCTGGCTTTTACCCACTCTGTGCCTGGAGGAAAGTCCACTTAAAGTCCAAGGTTCCTTGAGTCAGTCCTTCTGCAGCCTCTGTTTGCTGATTGCTTATTGAGCTCGGTGGCTGAATAAACTTCTGCTAGAGTCTAGCACCTGCAGCAATTCAGGGATTAGGAAAGGTGGTGGATGTAGCTACACCCCTCAGCCTCAGGTGTCAGTCAAGACTTTTTCCACAGATCTCAGTAGGGTGTGGCCCCAGGAGTCCAGTGCATGTGGCCTGTGAGACCCAAAGGTGTGGTCTGCCTGTCCTCCAGACAGTTTCACCTGAGTATCCCATGAGGTGGAAGCACCAGTCTTAGACTCAGGAGTGTGGAAGGGGGGCAAGTAGCTCGAGCTTCAACACTGGAAATCTGAGTCACTGACGCATCCCCTACTTCCTGGCCTCTCAGAATGACCTTTTGCTCTGACTAGAGTAGGAGAGACTCCTGAGGGTGGAGCAGTTGCTTTTCCCCAGGCTGATGCCACTGAGAGGGGATGCCCTGCTCAAGAAAGATGGCAATTGCAGTATTGGAGAACAACTCAGCTCAGGGTTTCTGGTGGCCCTCCTCCACAGTGTCTCTCCCTGGGCCTCCAACTTTACACTCTTCTCACACAACTCTAGTCCTCTCTCTGGACCATTCCTACCGAGTTTCTTGTGGGATAGAAGTATCAGTGCTAGAGTCAGGAGCATGGGGGAGAGCTCCGGTCTCAACACCAGAAAGCTGAGTCACTCATGTGCCCCCTGCTTCTTGGCCTTTCAGAATGACCCATCGCCATGCTTGGGGTAGGAGAGACTCCCGAGGGTGGAGCAGTTGCTTTTCCTGAGGCTAATGTTGTACAGAGGGCATGCTCCGCCCAGGAAAAATAGCGACTGTCATATTGGAGAATGACTCAGCACAGGGGTTCTGGGTGGCCATCCCCCACAGTGTCTCTCCCTGGACCTCCAACTTTACACAGTCCTCATGCAACTCCCGTCTTCTCAGCTCTCCCTCTACCAGAGCCCTGGGTATGTTGCTGTGAACAAGATTTTCTGCACGGGTCCTTTAAGACAAAACCTGCTTCTCAGAAAGCTCAGTCTCTTTCTCAGAGACAGAAACATGTTCTTTTCACTGCCAAATATTGTGTGGGTGCCTCTTCTAGGTTCTGGGGCTCTAGGCTGGGGCTCTGGCCCTGGGGCTGAGCACCCACACCTCTCAGGGTGACCTTCCCTGCAGTGAGAGTCCCTAGACCCTCAGCCACTGCTTGCTGCTGGGAGTGGGGCAGCCCTTTCCACTTCTTTGCCCTTCCTGCCAGTCTTGGTGTGGCTTGTTCTGTGTGATCCTTGGTATAGAGTCCTCCTCCTTTAGTCAAAAGTTGGTTTTTCATGATGATTGTTCTTAAGTCGTAATCCAATTTGGTCCTAGGAGTGTTGTAAAGTACCTTACCCCAGATGCTGAAAAATACTGTACCTCACTTCTGTGGGGTCATGTAGAAACACCAAGTCCAGATGAATTTTGAAGGGATTTATTAAAGGAGGAGATTTATTAAATATGCCGGTCACAAATGGCTTACACGGGGCAGTTGCAAACCCAAATTATGTGCCCCAAACACCTTTCAGGGGCTGGTTATATGCCCTCTCCTTGGGAAGAGCATGACATCATGGCACAAGCTTACAACATTTGTTTAGGGGATACACAGAAACATTAAGACTTTCAAGGTAACACAATCAAAGGTGTTTACAAATCTTTTAGGGTTCATATTCCCTCCTTTGCCTAGAGGTATGTTACTCTCAAGATTCCAGGAAGGGGGGAGAAACTACAATCAATGTAAGGTGGTATATAAATTCTGTCTCCCATTGAAAGAGAAGAAGTTTCTCAGTTAACCTTTATTTTAGATTTAAAACTGAATGACCCATTGTTCTTCTTGCAATCCAGAAACTTCTACATTCTTCTCCCTCCCCTCCCCAAAGGAAGGACAGGACAGGAAAGCCTAACCTTTCCTCCTAGAACGTCAATATTCATTTTGCAGCTTTTTGGTACCTCACTACAGGAGGTGGTGGTTGGAACACCCGCCCACTCTGTTGCTATCTTCAGGAGTTCCCTCCATTGAGAAATTCAATGTGAAGTTGCCCCCAATGTTTTCTTCTAAAAGCTTTATAGATTTCACTCTTATGTTTAGGTTTTTGATCCATTTTGAGTTAATTTTTAATATTATAAAGTAAGGGTCCCACTTTATTCTTTTGCAAGTGGGTATCCAGTTGTTCCAGCACCATTTGTTGAAACTATACTTTTCACATTGAATTGTCCTGGCACCTTTGTCAAAGGTCGTTTGAGCCCATGTCTGAGGAGTTCTCCCATTCCGGGTGATTCTGAGGCATGTTCTTCTCAGGCTCTCAGAGGCTCCCGGGCTGCCAACACTGTAACCTGCCCACTGTCACACCCTGAATGGCTTGCTCAGCTTTACTTGTTCCATTTCCCCTTCCACTTGTGTTTTCTGATCCATTCTGTGATCCAAAATTGCCTACACTTAAGCCTTTATCTAGGCTGTGCTTTTGGGGGAACCCAAAGCCAATGTTCACAGTAAGTGTTGCTTTATTGTTCTTTCTGTCACAGTGATTGCAGCTATTTTCTGAGGTCTGGTGTTCCTAAACCCTCAAATGAACTGCTTTCCATAGTTCACATGCTGTAGTCATCATAATAACCTAAAAAACAAGTGCTATAATCCTTGCCTGACAGAAGAGGAGAGAATGGCTTAGAGAGGTTGAGTGCTTTGTCCAAGGTTACCTCTTTAAGAGGCTCATCTGGAATGGAGCCCTGGACCACTGTGACTACATTGGGGCCTTTTTCTCTTCCTTGACCAGGACCTAAGAAGCACTTACGGAGGCTGCTCAGAGCTAGGCACTGTATTAAATAGTGTTCCTGCCTTCACGGCACTTCTGCATCTGCTGAGGGAACCCATCTTTCTGAGCTGGGGACATTCAGGGACAGGCAGGCAAAGGATACCATATGTGTCCTCTCTGCAAGTGAGCAGGTCTAAGCAGGCACACTCTCTGCTGGGACCAGCAGTGGTCTTAACCCATCCCGAACACAGTGTCATTCCTGCCTTTCAGTCACGTCTTTTCCTGCCTGCTAGTTCCCAACCTTGCTGTGCTCTGCGCTGGGGGTTATTATGGTTTGGAATTCAGGGCTTTTGGCCCTGAGCTGCTCTGAGGGATGTAGCACACATTTGCTGCTGCTGTGGGTCCTTACTTCCTGCCCCAGGATCCTTCCACAGGCTTGCCAGGCAAGGCCACAAACAGCCCAGACGGATTCAGTCTGTTACTGAGCCATCAGCAGAGTCAAAGTCAACCAGTGTGGGCTCCTTGCAGCCTGTCCTCTGGTGTCCTGCTGAGCTGAAGCGTCCAGGTGACAGAGGCCACAGAGATGGGTTGCTCAGTTGTGGAGGAGCCATCTCTATACTACAGCCAAGGAGTTGCTGTCTGCCTCTGCCTCCCTCCCCTACCCAGAGGGGCCACAGGGGGGTGGGCCATGTTCCATCAGAGCTGGGAGGTGATGAGAACCGGCCTGTAACAGCCTCACAGTCCTGCCTGCCTTTCCCTGCTCTGGAAGGCCCCAGGGGTCCCGCCCAAACTAGCGTCAGGTTGAGGTTGAGTCTTGTCTGCACAGCCTGTGTTGTTGTGTGGCAGAGTTGTCCCCTCACAGCGGGGCAAGAGGTGGGGATATATTAGCCTTGTCCTGTCCATGTCCTCAGTGCCCCGAGCCCAGGTGGCCTGCTCAGTAGAGGGCTCTGTGAAGAGCCCTGGCTGCAAGGAGAGCTGGGTTCTAATGGGGAGGGCGGTGTTTCAGTCCCAGAGATGGTGATCAGGGAGGGCGACACTCACCGTATAGGCACATGGTACACCTGTCTGCACTGTCCCTTTAAACTGCTATACTCTTATCCAGGCACTCTCACTGCGACTCAGGGCAACTCCTGGGTCTATGTCTCCCTCTCTGTTTTGCTGTCACATGACATATGAGTGAAAGAGAAGTGACCTGGTTATCCACTGCTGTCTAACAAACGACCTCCACAGTTAGTGCCGTATGACAGGATCTCACGGCTCAGGAAACGAGGAAAGTACAGCCGAGAATTTTCTGTTTCACAGTCGTGGACGGAGGTCACTCATCAGCGTGCGGTTTGTGGAGGAACTATTCCGGAGGGTCCAGGATGACTTCCCTTTGTGGGCAGTGGGCTGGGGGTGGCTGGAAAGCTTGTCTCACTTTGCTCTCCTGACGGCAGAGTGTCTGTGTGGCTCACCCATGTGACTTGGGCTTCCTTGCAACTCCTTAGGTGGTGCTCAGGGCTCCCGGAAGGCAAGGCAAAGGCCCCCGTGCTTGCATAGGCTGGGCTTGGGACTGGCTGCCTCTGTTGGCTCAGTGGGCCAGGAGACTACCCATATTCAAAAGGACAGGAATCACACTCCGCCTCTAATGGCAGCAGAGACAAAGACTTTGTGGCCATTTTAAACCTACCACAAAGAATATCACCCACATGTCATCAGACTTTTCTTATTTAAGATTTCAGCACATTTCTTTATATTTTTTATTAAGTGAGAGGAGAGGAGACAGAGAGACAAACTCCTGCATGCACCCCAACCAGGATCCACTAGACAAGCCCCCTATGGTGTGAAGCTCTGCCCATCTCAGGCCGTTGCTCCATTGCCTGGCAACCAAGCTATTTTTAGCTCCTGAGGTGGAGGCCACAGAGCCATCCTCAGTGCCCTGGGCCAACTCACTAGAACCAATTGAGCCATGGCTGCAGGAGAAGAAGAGGGAGAGGTGGGAGAGGGTGGAGAAGCAGATGGTCACTTCTATGTGCCCTGACCAGGAATCAAACCTGGAACATCCACATGCCAGGCTGATTCTCTACCACTGAGCAAATGTTTCTTTTTAAATATTGTATTGTGATCACATATTATGCTTTTTGAACTCACCATACCACTTTGAGCATTTTCCTAGGTCATGCAAATTTCCTCACGCAGTCTATTTTTGATCCTTGTGCCATACTATATGTAACCATCTCACAATAGGTTCTTTTCTTTTTTTTTTTTTTTACAGAGTCAGAGAGTCAGAGAGAGGGATAGATAGGGACAGACAGACAGGAACAGAGAGAGATGAGAAGCATCAATCATCAGTGTTTCATTGTAACACCTTAGTTGTTCATTGATTGCTTTCTCATATGTCCCTTGACCGTGGGCCTTCAGCAGACTGAGTAACCCCTTACTCGAGCCAGCGACCTTGGGAAGCTGGCGAGCTCTGCTCAAACCAGATGAGCCCACGCCCAAGCTGCTGACCTCGGGGTCTTGAACCTGGGTCCTCCACATCCCAGTCTGATGCTCTATCCACTGTGCTACTGCCTGGTTAGGCCACAACAGGTTCTTAAAACGAACCTAGTCATGCTGAGAATGACTCAGTCTGACCTGCTTTTCCCATCACTTCCTCCTCCTAAGTGTCCGACCTGGACACACTGTTTTCACCTTGGGCCTTACCTTACCATCTGGGTTTACACTTCACACGGTCCTCCAGGGATTTCTCTCTCTCTGAGCTGCTCCCTGTGCGTGTGCTTCTTCTGGTCCCCATATCGAGAACTTCTTTCAGTGGTTCGTTATAATGCTCCTGCTTCTTGGTGTTGGAAGCATACAGTGGGGCCAGTGGCAGAGCCTTCATTCAGTCTGTTATCACAGAGAAGGATGCCGGGAAGTTTGGAATTTTCACTGGGTAAGCTGCATTTATACTCTTGGAAGCTGATGACAGATGAATGAATGAATGAATGATAGTAAGTGAAGAGTGATAATAAATGTGAATAGCGTTCAAAAGATTTGAGGTGACTATGAGCGACAGTGTCCACCACGCTTGGCAATGCCATTCCTCATTGCCAATAATGTGTAGGGCTCAGTAAAGAGAAGATGATAATTCCTGTTTGACAAGTGAGACTTGGAGAGGAGAAGTCGCTTGCCCAAGGTCACATAGCTACTGGGAAGAGGAACCTGTAAGTTCAAATTCAGGTTTGTCCATCCATACAGTCCATGCTCTGGTGGGAGCTTAGGAATATGACAAAGGCAGAAGCCCAGGTATAAACCTGACCCACCAAAAGATAGGGCGAACATGGGGAGAAACTGCAAGCATGTTGTGTCCTTGGACACCCTGACCCTGTATTCAGCCTGGGGGCAAAGAAGAAAGGACTGTCCATTCACTGACCTCCCAGCCAGTGACCCAGCAGGTAGGTCAGGCCTCCTTGACATAGTCAGCACTGGACAGATCTGATCTGCTGCCTCTTTCAGTCAATAAAGTTTTATTAGAACTCAGCCATGCCCCTTTGCTTAGGTGTTTTTTTTATGACTGCTTTCATGCAACAACAGAGTTAAGTAGCTTCGACAGGGAGTGTGTGGCCTCCCTGTAAAATCAAAATATATACGATCTGACTGTAGGGAAAACAGCTGTGTTAGGCTTGCTCGCTTGCACTTTGCATGATTAGTGCGTGAGCACATGGCAGAGCCATGTGTGTGTAGCCTACATAATGCCACAGGTACTTTCCTTCAGGGCAGGTTGCTGACTTGCTACCACAAGGGAGGATTGCTTACCCGCCACTGTGAGGGGCCGTTTTCATGATCACTTGCCTGTTGCCACAAGAAGCTTTCCCCTGCCTGTTTGCTCGTCCACCACTGTAAGAATCTAGTAAACGGGAATGGCCTGATGCTTTCTGGTTCTGCAGCTCCTCTACCATCTGCCTGAATCCAGTGTGAACCTGCCTGGCCTCAGCCACCGGCATTACACTGACCCTTTGCAGGAAACATTTGTTCACCCCCACTCTGTACCAACAACCACCCACGTTCACACTTCGTGCCACCATTAAAACTAGGTTCCTTTGGGTATTGAAAGTACTTCATCCCCCCAGAGTCCTTCAGATCACCCAGCAGGGAGAGTAACTGTCAGAATTATCTCCTATCTGTGTTCTCACTCCCCCTTCTCAATGTTTCCTCACTCTGGTCCTGTTGGGTCTTCAAAGGCAGGGCACAGGGGCTGTGTATATTTTTCAGGTTAGTTTGAATTGTAAATAACAGAATACTCAAAATAACTCTAACCAAAAGGGAAACTGGTTTGGCTCATAAAAGTCTGTAATGCCGGTGGCCAGGGCCAAGCAGGTCCACATGGATTTGGGCAGACGGTAGAGAAACTGTGGAGCCAGAAAGCACTGGGCCATTCCACTTAATAGAATCTCATCATGGCGGACGAGCACACAGGAGGGGAAAATGGCCTCTTGGGCATACAAACAGCAAAATGGCTCCTCACAGTGGCAGGCAGGTAATCCACCATCCACAATCCCCCCTAGTGCAAGCACCCATAGCTTTACATAGGCCATTCACACGTGGCACAGCCATGTGTTCATGCACCAATCAGGCAAAGTGCTTGCAGCCAGTAAACCAGAGAGCAAGCCTAACACTGCTGCCCCACATTCCACCCCCTTAGGGTTGCTCACCTCACAATAGGTACATTACATCCATACCAAAAATGACAATTACGAAGATGCCCTTCACAAGGTCTCTCTGAGAACTCTGCCCAGGAAGTTAGCTGGAGGCCCATCTCTAGCTCCCCACCCCATGGTAGGTGGGAGGGCCTATAGAGTCCAGGGCTGTGTCCATCGAAGAAAGTGACCTTGGTCTGTCTCTGCAACTGGGTGGGAGCAGCTGCCCAGTATAGGAGGGCCTCCACGGGAGCTGGGCACCCCTGTTGAGATCTGTCATTCAAAATCCAGAGTACTGTCCACAATGGTGTGTCCATCCAGCAAGGGAGCTGGTGCCTCCCTCTGGTCATAGTCCAAGAGTCCATTACATCTCTCAATGATCAGTCCATGATAGACAGCCCAGCTGTCTGTGCAAATCACCAAAGTGAAAGTCCATTACACTTAATACTTTCTAATGCCAACACCTGCTGCACATTAGAGAGGGATCAGTGGACCAGCAATTTCATATGGGCTCTCCAGCCCCTGCCCATCCCTGTTGAATGGGTCCCTTGGTCTTCCTTCTATTCAATCTGGGATAACAGGTCTTAGGCAGCGGTCGGCAAACTCATTAGTCAACAGAGCCAAATATCAACAGTACAAAGATTGAAATTTCTTTTGAGAGCCAAATTTTTTAAACTTAAACTATATAGGTAGGCACATTCTTTATCAAGGTAGCGCCCGCATGTGGTATTTTGTGGAAGAGCCACACTCAAGGGGCCAAAGAGCCGCATGTGGCTCGTGAGCCACGGTTTGCCGACATGGGGTCTTGGAGATCTTCCTCTCTGTCAGCTGCTGTCTCCAACAAGTAATCTTGCAAGCTTGCATCCTGAATGCCAGCCGTTTTTTGGGCAGCTGCTGGGGCCACCTGCTTCTCTCACTTTTTCAGTGGCTAGAACCTCTGTTCTGACTCAAGCTGCCACTAAATCTCCAACAAGACTTTATTAGGCTTGCTGTCTAATATCTCCCTATCAGCCCCAGCTACGATGGAATCTACCCACATCTGGGTTTGGGTGACTTTCACAGGCCTATTTCTCTTGCTAGTCGTGGGAACAGCATGGGCTGCAGCCTTCACAGCCTTATGGTCCATCTCTGTTCTGGAGAGCATGATGCCATCCCCCCCTATGTCCCACAAGCACAGCAAGCAGGCTGCCAGGGGCTGAGTGGGTTTCTGCCTGAATTGCACCCCCAACTCCGTTAGCTCTGCCTGGGTGTAGGGCCGGACCACAGAGTGCTCCACTACCTGCGGAGGGGGCTGTGGCTGCCCCTGAGGGACTCGGCTGCTGGGTTTTTACCTTCTGGGCGACCACTGCTGGGCTATGAGTCTGAAGATGGCTGCTTCAACCTGCACCTCCTCATCCTCAGGAGAGGAATTGGAAATACCTGCGCTTGCCAGCTCAGAGCCACTCTGCCAGCAGCATGGATACGGCTCCTTCTTCGGTGACCATTTCAGCTCTCAGCCTGAAGTTGAAGCTCAAGCTCTTAAACCTGTAGTTGTTTCTCCAATAGCTGTAGCTGCCAACGTTCAGGTTCCAGGGCAAACTGGAGATCATGAGCCTGTAACTCCTTTTCCAGAGACCATTCCAGTTCTAGGCGCTGTTGGTGCACAGCCTGCTTCTCACATTGCAGCTTTCAAATCCGGTCGGCTTCCTTCTCCAGCACTTGCTCCAGTTCAAGCCGTCGTGGGCACTCAGTCTGCAGCTTGTCCTAGAACTTTTGACCTTGTGCAGGCTCATGCACAGAGCTCTTAGTTTCTTCTTATAGGATTGCAAAAGACACCCAGCCCACGGACCCCAACGGGAAAGCCACCGGGAACAGCCACTCCTCTATTCCAACCTTCAAGAAAGTTGGTGGCTCCGTACCCATCTGCTCCGAACCCTGCCCACTATGCCAGATGTAATGCCGGTGGCCGAGGCCAGGCAGGTCCACATTGGATTCGGTCAGGTGGTAGGAAAGCTGCAGAGGCAGAAAGCGATCAGCCACTCCATTTAATCGAGTCTCCCTACAGCAGCCAGCGCAAAGGCAGGGGAAGTGACCTCTTGGGCAAACAAACAGCAAAATGGCCCCTCACAGTGGCAGGCAGGCAATCTGCCCTCCACAATCTCCCTGAGTGCGAGCACTCACAGCCTTACATAGGCTATGCACACGTGGTGCAGCCACACACTCACACACCAATCAGGAAAAGTGCTTGCAGCTGGTAAACCAGCAAACAAGCCTAACACAGCTGCCCCACAAAGTCCAGGATGAATTCGGCATCAGACATGGCTAAATCCAGACACTCAGATGATGTCTCTCCACGTCTTTGCTTGGTTTCCTTTGCGTTGATTTTATTCTCAGGTAGGCTTTTCCTACATGGCAGGCAATAAGACTACTAATAATTTCAGGCTAATAGTCTTCCACTAGAAAGAGCCTCACTCCCAATAGCTCTTGTAAAGGTATTAAAGAGGGTTCCTGGTGGTCTCAGTGCTAACGCACTTAGGTAGTCACTGTGGTCAGGGGTATAGAACAGTCAGGGTGAGCAGATGTGAGTCAGGAACTGGCGCTGTTCAATTCCACCTGGATTACAAGGACTGAGAGTGGGGGAGGGAGGGCTCTTCGTGGGAGGAGAAAGGGGAACAAGACTTGGCAGGCACACAGAGCAAGTGTCCACTCCATGCAGCTCTCCCGGGGCCACCACCTTGTCATGAAGCCCTTTATTGTCCTGAGCCCCCACTCCTGAGCATACAGCACCTGTCCTACTGACCCCACCCTCTTGTCAGGGCTCCCCGAACCCTGAGTCCTGGGCGTATTCCTGCAGCTGCTATCAGGACTCTGGTAATACAGAAGCAGCCAACGGCAGAGCAGGCATGGAGCTGGCAGGCGACTGAGAAGGCAGCATTACCTCAGAGGAGGGGCCAAGCGCAAGGCTAAGCATATTCAGCCCAGGTGGCAGAAGGCCATCTAACTAGGACCCTAGCTAGAAGCTGAGGGTAATGGGAGGAGCGCAGAGTCTGGAAAGAGCCTATAGTGACCCTAAAGAGTGCCCAGGGCCAGCTATGGAGGGTGGGCCATGGGGCCATCTAAGAGGTTCCATGTTGGACTCTGGGGTCATAGAAATACCTAGAGATACCCAGATACCTGGAGGGCCTCCCCTCTGCTGAGGAAGACAGATAATTAAGTAGATAACTTGGGAAGGTTTCCTGGAGAAAGTAACCCCAGAGAACCAGTATTGAAAGGCAGTCTAAGGACAGGGGCAGGCTGAGCATGACTGGCAGTTTCACATGCTCTGTGCGGCAGTTTCACGTGCTCTGTGCGGCAGTTTCACGTGCTCTGAGCGGCAGTTTCACATACTCTGACCGGCAGTTCAGGCCCCAAGATGAGGTGTGTGGGTGTGGTGCTCAGGTGAGACTTCAGCCTCCCAGGGTCAGGCCTGCGCAAGTCTGAGATTCACAGCCCAGCCCAGGGTGCAGGCCACCTGGGTGGGCCTGAGGTGGGCAGACCACACCGCCTGAGCCCATCTCAACTGAAGCCCCAGCACCCCCACAGCAGAAGGCAGAGCTTATTTTTAATAATCAAGTGAATTAAGAATACTATTGCACCGGGAATTCTCTTCCAATTTTGCAAGCCCTCTCCTGATAATCAGAGGCCTCCTGGTGTGCCAGAACCAGAGCTAGGAATCCCGAGGGGTGGGGGCGGGGGCTGAGCAATGACTGAAATGGGCACCATCTGCTTCTGTTCAGGGTTCTCTGGCACAACAGATTTTAAGTGTGCTTATTTAATTGCTTCTCCTCAAAGTTATCTCATTTCTTTTTCTTTTTCTTTTCTTTTTCCTGTGTGACAGAAAGAGGGGGGGGAGGGAGAGAGAGAGAGAGAGAGAGGAAGAGAGAGGGACAGATAGAGACAGACAGACAGGAAGAGAGAGAGATGAGAAGCAGCACCTTAGTTGTTCATTGATTACTTTCTCATATATGCTTTGACTGGGGGGCTACAACAGAGCGAGTGACCCCTTGCTCAAGCCAGGAACCTTAGGCTTCAAGCCAGCAACCTTTGGGCTCAAGTCAGCCACCATGGGGTCATGTCTATGATCTCATGCTCAAGCCAGCAACCCTGCACTCAAGCTGATGAGCCCACGCTCAAGCTGGCGACCTTGGGGTTTCAAACCTGGATCCTCTGTGTCCCAATCCAATGCTCTATCCACTGTGCCACCACCTGGTCAGGCCAAAGTTATCTCATTTCTAGGGATGTTTGTAAAAATAAACAGCTCGCCCTAGGAACCGTGCAGGCCATGCCTATCACTCTATAGATGGGGAAACCGAGGGCACACAACGTGATCAGAGCTGGGAAAGATGAACGCGGTGGCTGAAGAACGAAGAACGGCTCTGCAGGAGATGAAGTCGGGGGCCTTTGCCACTGAGCAGAGCCAGCGGCCTGTACTAGAGGTCGGGGAGCAGTCAAGGGGGAAAATGCCATACCCTCTTTGAAAGTGGCCAAAACAAGCTCTTGACCCCTATCAGCCCATTCTGCCCTTCACTCAACAGCACACCCTCCCTCCTCCTGGTGAGCGCCAGCTTGCCAAAGGAAATGATAAATTCAGTTACACTGGGACTCAGTGGGGATAACAGCTTAATGTGTGACAGCTTCACCCATCCACCAACACCTGCACACACACACATACACACACACACACACACACGCGCGCGCATGCCCACACCCACCCACCCATACACACACACACACACACACACACACACACACACACACACACACGCCCATACCCACCCACCCATACACACACGTGCGCGCACACACACACACACTGTGTTAATTCAGGACTTACAAACTCGAATGTCTGCGGAGGCCAGTAGGCAACACTGATGAGGGAGTGGGCAGGGGGGACACCTTGAGAGCGATGGCGACCGGTGAAGGGAGGAGGCACCACCTGGCTCAATGGGACCGGTGTTCATTGCCGGGCAGCAGTTGCCAGGCAGGAACCCTACTCCAGGGGGAATAAATCTTTGGGGTTTTTAAAAAGAAATTGGTAGTTCTGATTTTTAATCATATTTCACATTTTTAAATGTTTGCAACTTCTTCAAATTTTTATGACGCTAAGTGGGTCATGCAAAAATAAGTCATAGGCTGGATTTGTCCAGTGAGTGGGTTCCCTTCATCTGAGAAAGGGCTCTTGTGACAGCAATAAAAATGCTGACTGGAGAAGCAAGAGGGAATACATATTTAGCACTTCTCAGTTATTTATTAAGCTCACAGAGGCACCGGGATACAGAAATAAACTAGACCAATGCAGGGCTTATATTCTAGCGAGGCAATGGCTGCATTACAAAAATAATCACAGCAATTACTAGTTGACATGGTGCAGACACAACCATTCAAGGAGCTGGGCATTGTGTGGGATAATGCCACACGCCGATTTCATTCACACTTGCCTCAACCCTCTGTGCCCCTTGGGGAAGGTAAGGGGACACTTAGACTTTCTTGGTGACTGTGGAGATGAGAGAACTGGGTGGGACAGTGTGCATGGTGCCGCGTAATCTGTCCCCCCGTCTGGCACCAGTGCTCCACGCACAGAGCCTCAGGGAAGGATGGACCTCCAGTTTCCACCCAGGCTGGAGCTCTGCTCTGTGGTAGGACCAGCAGCTCCTGCAGCCTGACTGGCACCGCACATGCTCTCCTTGTGTCCTTCATCCTGAAAATTAAAGTTGACAGACACTGAAGAGCAAGACAGAGACCTGAAAATCCCTCTGCACTAGTTGTGTGCCTGTTTCCAGGAGACTTGATTGGTTTTGTCACTGTCACATTTAGCACACTCTGCTTGTCTCTTCACTTTCTCTGTGGCTATAAAGGCGGAACCCATGGTTTTATACAACCCCAACGCATTGGCCATGGTTGGTGCCATAATGGGTCATCAGCCTGAGCTTGGCCAGTGAAAGAGCTTTGTAGGAAGGAGGTTTGGCCTCTCCACACAGGGAGGAAATGCAGGTGATGTGCTGTACAGAGAATGGCCTTGGTGCTCCATGGCCACTTGACCATTCCTCATCGTCCTGTTCCTGCTAGATGGTCTTGTGTCAGTCAAAACTCCTCTGGTTGTAAAGGAAAGAAATATGACTTTACTTAAATAAAAAGCAGACTTGATTGGCACATATGACTGAAAAGTCTCAAGAGGGCTGGTTAGGCATATTCAGGCCGGGCTGGCACCATCAGGGATGGACTTTCTCCACTCTTCCTCCTTTCTCCTTCCCCTGGGTTGGCCTCATTCTGAGGGAGACTCACTTCATTTTGGGTCCCCATGGCCACAGCATCCACTTTGTCAGTTCACCGAGCCCAGGGGAAAGTGGGTCCCTCAAATCTCAGCCTCAATTCTTTGGGTGACACGGGGTCCTTTGTCCATCATTGAACCAGTCTGACTGAAAGTATAGGCCTACACCATGTGCTTCTCCTTGGACAGGGAGTGGGGACAAGGCTGGGAAAGGACCGTGCCTTCTTTTTTATCACATGAAATGAAATTAGTGGGACAATCAGGGTGTCTTTACCAGAAGGATGCTGGGCTGGCAAAACCATGAGATTCTGTCTAAGCTTGGGCTGCCACAACACAATACTGTAAACTAGGAGCTTAATAGACACTTATTTCTCACAGTTCTGGAGGCTGGGAAGTTCCAACCTGTCAAATTCAGTTTCCGATGAAGGCTCTCTTCCTAGCTTGCAGAGGCTGTCTTCTCACTGTGTCCTCACATGGAAGACAGAGAGAGAGAGAGAGAGAGAGAGAGAGAGAGAGAGCTCTAATGTCTTTTCTTACAAGGACACTAATTCCATCATTAGGACCCCCCCCCCCCATGATATCATCTAAACCTAGTTACTTTAAGGCCTTACCTCCAAACACCATCACATTGGAGATTAGGGATTCAGTATAAGAACTTTTAGGAGGCACAAACATTTAGTTCATAACAGGTGCCCACTGTGGGGCCATAACCACGTCCTGCCACCCAGGGGTACTTTCAGTCACAACTTTGCATCTTTTTCGTCTGTAGGCCTGGCTGTTAAGTGTGCTTGGGAGTCTGTGCGTGTCTTCCTCACTCCTCTGCCTGCCCAGCTGGACCTCACTCTACTAAGAACTGCTGGCTATAAGGCAGCTATCGGCCCTGCACTCCACCCTCAATACTGTGCCATCTTGGCCCAAAGTGGACCCTCAGGTGAGAGTTGATCTGTATCCTTATTCAGGTCTTGCATAATTCATTTACCTATTCATTTATTTATATATATTTTTTGTTCATCCATTCATTCATTCAACAACAATTCACTGAGTAACTTAAATAATCCTAGAAATAGATCAAATATTATTTTTAATTGAGAAATTAAATTTACACACCCCTAAGATTGGCTATCATCAACAAGACAGATAGTAACAAGTGTTAGCGAGAAAATGAGAACTTGACACATCCTAATAATGTCAGAGTAATGGTGGCATAAGAGATACTCCTGACCTCTCCCTTTAAAATTTCAACAAATTGAACAACTATAATGCAGCAAAGAACCCCAGCTGGGCTTGCAGGCACACCTGAATGATCTGCACATCCAATCAACTAAAGGTGGGACAGGTTGTAAAGCAGTGGGTGGAAGATCATTAAATTTAATGTTCTAAATAAAATTTTTTTAAATTTAAAAAAATAGCAAGGTTTAGACAAATTGGTCTCCCATGGCCCTAAATCAAAGGGACTTCCTTTCCCCAGCTAGTCCTTAAATTGCTTAAAAATACATTTGATTGGGTGATGGGCACACAACAAAATCAACAGTTTAAATACATTAAATTTAATTTCTTTTTAAAATTGTATTTAGAAAATTAAATTTAACAAGGTGACATTGATCCATAAGAATACATAGGTTTCCGGTGAATGTTTCCATAGCATTTGAACTGTTGATTATGTTGTATACCCATCACTCAAAGTCAAATCATTTTCTGTCACATATACTTGTCCTTCTTTACTCCCCTCCCTTCACCCCTCCCCCTGGTAACCACTTCACTTTTACCTATGTCTCAGTTTTATATCCCACCTATGTATGAAATCATAGAGTTTTTAGCTCTTTTTGATTTACTTATTTCATTCAGTATAATGTTCTCAAGGTCCCTCCATGTTATCATAAATATCACTATGTCATCATTTCTTATGGCTGAGTAGTACTCCATTGTATATATGTACCACATCTTCTTCATCCAATCCTCTATTGAAGGACACTTTGGTTGTTTTCATGTCTTGGCCATTGCAAAAAATGCTGTGATGAACATGCATGTGCACGTGTCTTTATGTACCAATGTTTTTGAGTTTTGGGGGTAGAAATTTGATAGAAGGATTGTTGGGTCATATGATAGTTCTATTCTTAATTTTTTGAGGAACCACCATACTTTCTTCCATAATGGTTGTACTAATTTGCATTCCCAGCGGCAGTGAACGAGGGTTTCTTTTTCTCCACAGTCTCGCTAACACTTGTTATTACCCGTCTTGTTGATGATAGCCAATCTTAGAGGTATGTAAATTTAATTTCTCAATTAAAAATAATATTTGATCTATTTAAAATACAGTAAATCTTTAGTTAATGCTGTTAATAACTTCTGTGACTTTAAGTGAAATGATGTATATAAAATCAGCTTTATCATAGCCTAATTGATAAAAAAAAAAAAGTTAAGTCCCTACAACATCTTATCAGTATTACTCAAGGACTTGCTGTAGTTTCACTAAAGTGTAATGGCTACACAATGAACTGTGCATAATTAAAGTATACAATGTGATAAGTTTGACATAACATATACCTATGAAACTATCACCCCCACCAGGTAATAAGCATATCCATCAGTCTCAGAGCTTTTATATGCTCCTTTACTATTTTGTCCTCCTTCTCTCCTGCCTCTCTCATCCCCATTGATCTGCTTTTGGCCACTACTGTATACTTTAAATTTTCTGAAATTCATAAATAGAACAAGGCAGTCTGTACTCCTTTTCCCTGGTTCTTCTACTTAGCATGGTTATATTGAGATCCCTCCTGGTCACGCAGGTTGGCAGGCCATGCATCTGGGTGCTGAGTGGTACTACACTTTATGGATATTCAGGTTTGTTTTTTGTAATTTGTTGTGTTGACATGATTCCAAGTGTCTCCCTCAATATAACACCCTTTACACACCACATCGTGCCCCCTGGGCCCCACGCAAAGTCTCTTTTCATCCTCATTCCCCCCCCCCCACCTTTGCCACTTTCCCCCTACCTAGGTCGATAGTTTGTTTACCCATTTACCTGTTGGTAGGTGATGGATTTGCTGGGAATAACTTTAGCAGGTCAGGACTTGAAGGGACGGATGAAAACCTGGTAGCTGTATGACGGTGAGTACAGGGTTCTGCCTCCAGCATACAGACAGCCTGAGGGCTGGGCATTTGAAAAGTGTCCAGGTAATGGTTTTTGTGTTAAAAAGGTTTGAAAAATGCACCTCACTTTTGGATATTAAAGTGTATTAGCTTTATTAGCTTGTTGAATGCTCTGAGAAGGACAGCAGTCAGGAAAATCCAGTGTCCAATGAGCTAATCTGGTCATTCAATCTCCTGTCCCCTTTTGCCCCAGCAATGACTATAGATATCTCCTCAAGGCAGATTGATAAACACAGCCCTTGTCAGCAATGCTGCCAGCACATGAGGGACAGGTGTCCACTCTCATTACATCACCTTCCTGTCCTGACACTTCATCCATTGGGTCTCATATACATTCACAATCGACTTGTAATGTTTTCAATGACAAATATTGCAAACACAGAAAAATGATGAGAGTAGAAAGAGCCCGGGCTCTCTCCTTTCATAAGGAACGTGGCAAGATGGCACATCATCAGGACCGCATGGACTGACTTGGATATTCTGGAGTTTCAAGTTTTAGGAGCCTGGGCCAAGGCAACCACTTTGAAGTATTATCGATTAAATATATTTTGTGGCAAGTGACAGATACCTACCTTAGAACTATTGATACTTAGGAAGAAAGAGTTATTTTATGTTGGTCCCAGTTATGTGAGTACATAAGTTCCCTTTCCTCTGTAGGTTAGCTTGGGGTGCACTTATTTAGTGCCAACTATTTGCCTGGTATTATTTAAGATAGAAACGACAGAGTCTGTGATCTCATGGAACCCTACATTGTATCTGAGGTGGGGAAAGAAATGTGTAGGTTCATAATGAATCATCAAATCACCTTCACTTAATGGATGTGGTTTCTTGGAATAAGGTCCCAGTTGAAGATATTGCTTTAGGAGACTAAATCCTGTTGGGACTGGCCATATGGGGAGTGATGGCTACAAGAATTCTACAATTCTGACTGCACATGGAGGTTTACAGAAAGAAAATGACAAGCTCATAAGTCACACATGAGACATCTGCTTCTCCCCTTCTCTCACTCTTCCCCTCTTGTAGTCAGTGGCTCAATTAGATTGAGCGTGGTCTAGGCACTGAGGACAGCTCTGTTGGAGGGCATCAGCCTCAGGCACTAAAAATAGCTCAGTACTCAAGCATCAGCCATAGAAGGGGTTGCCTGGTGGATCCCATTTGGGGCACATGTGGGAGTCTGCCTTACTCTCTTCTCTCCTCTCACCTAAAAACAAAACAGAACAAACAAAACAAAACAAAAAACAGGCAACAGGCCATATTAAGCCCATGGGCCATTGTTTGCCAACCCGTGATAGAGACTATTGGAAATGCCTATAGAGGACTTGGTTATGGGCCAATGAGGAGAATACACCTGTAAAAGCTTGTAAGGCTTGTCATGCTATGGGTTCGAGTTTGTGCTTTGAACCACTACTGGCCAGTGAGTGGTGCTGTTTTTTTCCATAGTCAGAATCGTTGGTCCAGGAGTCAAGGGTGGAAATCACCCACCCATCCACTTTTCTGTTTGCCCATCCATCCATCCATCCATCCATCCATCCATCCATCCATCCATCCATCCACCCATCCATCCATCCATCTCTCTGTCTATTCATCCATCCATCCATCCATCCATCCATCCATCCATCCATCCATCCATCCACCCATCCATCCATCCATCCATCCATCCATCCATCCATCCATCCATCCATCCATCCATAAATCTATTTGTCCCTTCTTTTGTCCTTCTATTTTTTCTTCCATCCATCTGCCCACTCATTCTTCCATCTATCCACCCATTTCTTTGTCCATCCATCTATCCATCCAATGAGTAATATTGAGGGACTAAGTACCAGGTACAGTATTAGGCACTAGGGATAAAATGATGAGAAAAAAAACTACGTTTGGTCATCCCAACATTCAGATACTATTTTCTCTCATCCCATACTCAGTCTAAGGCAGAGGCAAAACATGGCCCAGAGCCAAAAAAGAAATTCCCAATGTTATGGTCTCAGTTCCAGGACGGATTTAGGGGAGGAAAGAATTTCTGAATGACAAAGTCAGTGAAGTTTACAGCCCCGGCCATCACCAGGTGGTGGATATTTCAGCATTACTCTTAGAATCAGGTTGTGGCAGGAATAAGAGTCATTACTGCCTTATATTCTACCCCTAAAAAGAACAAAGACTCTCCTTCCTCCAATCTTCCATGCCAGTCACCTTCAAACAATTAGTGTATCACAGCTCACCAGAAACTGCTTTTTCAGCACAGCGTCCTCAACATATGTGCATTTATGTATAGGTTATATACTAAAGCCACTCCATATAACAAATATTAGTAAAGTTTAGTTTCTCTCTTATTCATTAGATTATACATCTCCAGATATTTTATTGGGCACATATACTTGGTACCTTCTGCCCTCAGGTTAAAAAAAAAGGTTTGTCTTTGTTTCCCTGTCCCGTGTCTGTGTGGTGCAGGATCCAGCAAATGAGCAAAGAGAATGGAGTCAGGGTGCTGGAGAAGAGGGCACTTAGGCAGATGATGGGGGCCAAGAGCAGGAAGACCTGGAGAGCTACTGAGGAGTGGGGGTAAGCTGGCTGGAGAAGCTTTCTGAACTACGCAGGCTGGGATGGGTGGCTATTCTGAGAAGAGTCCCTCGAAACTTCTTTGGGGATTGAAGTCAAGTTTTATGTGCCTGCAGCTTCTGGAATTTTCTGTATGTGACACTCTGCAGAGATGTGGGCTATGACTTGTCCTTCATATAGTAAAAGAAGAAATGATGGTTTAAGGAAGGTCTTTCGATCTCAGCACTATTTGTATTTGAGGCCAGAATCCTTCTTGGCTGTGTGGACCAGCCTGTGCATTGTAGGATGTTTAACAGCAACCCTGGCCTTGACCTGTTAAATGCTAACAACACTCCCATCTCCCAGTGTGACAACCAAAAATGCCCCCTTACATTGTCAACTCTCCTGGGAGACACTGTCCTCCTGAGTGAGAACTGCTAGTTTAAGGAAACAAGTATAAGGGTAAATTAGCTCCCCAGGACAAAAATCTTAGAGGTAAAATTTTGAAATGTTACGGGTGTAAACATTTTCTTTTTATTTTCTATTACTTTTTTCCCTTCTTTTCCTCCCTCCCCTCCCCTCCTCCCTCCCTCCCTCCTCTCTTTCTTTCTTTCTTTCTTTCTTTCTTTCTTTCTTTCTTTCTTTCTTTCTTTCTTTCTTTCTTTTTTCTTTCTTTCTTTCTCTTTCTTTCTTTCTTTCTTTCTTTCTTTCTTTCTTTCTTTCTTTCTTTCTTTCTTTCTTTCTTTCTCCCCTTTCTTTCTTTCTTTCTTTTTTTTTTTTTTTTGGTATTTTTCTGAAGCTAGAAACGGGGAGAGACAGTCAGACAGACTCCCGCATGCGCCCGACCGGGATCCACCCGGCACGCCCACCAGGGGGCTACGCTCTGCCCACCAGGGGGCGATGCTCTGCCGCGACCAGAGCCACTCTAGTGCTTGGGGCAGAGGCTAAGGAGCCATCCCCAGCGCCCGGGCCATCTTTGCTCCAATGGAGCCTTGGCTGCGGGAGGGGAAGAGAGAGACAGAGAGGAAGGAGGGGGTGGGGGGTGGAGAAGCAAATGGGCGCTTCTCCTATGTGCCCTGGCCGGGAATCGAACCTGGGTCCCCCACACGCCAGGCCGACGCTCTACCGCTGAGCCAACTGGCCAGGGCTTCTTCCCTTTCTTTCTTTCTTCCCTTCCTCCCTTCCTCCCTTCCTCCCTTCCTTCCTTCCTCCCTCCCTCCTTCTTTCTTTCTTTCTTTCTTTCTTTCTTTCTTTCTTTCTTTCTTTCTTTCTTTCTTTCTTTCTTTCTTTCTTTCTTTCTTTTTCTTTTCTTTCTTCCCTTCCTCCCTTCCTCCCTTCCTCCCTCCCTCCCTCCCTCCCTCCTTTCTTTCTTTCTTTCTTTCTTTCTTTCTTCTCTTTTTCTTTTTCTTTTTCTTTTTTCTTTCCCATAGAAGAAGACTGAAGGATACCAAAACTTGCATAAGAAATTGACTTGTGCAAAAAAAATTTCCAATTTTATAAGTGAAAATTGATAGCTTGTTGTTTTAATTTGGATGTACTTGAATATTAATGAATAATAATTTTTAAAATGCCTTTTGGTATTTGTATTTCTTCTATCATAAACTTTTTATATTCTTTGCTCATTTTTCTGTTTGTATGCTAATATTTTCTTTCTTTTTTTTTTTTACAGAGACAGAGAGAGAGTCAGAGAGAGGGATAGACAGGGACAGACAGACAGGAACGGAGAGATGAGACGCATCAATCATTAGTTTTTTGTTGCACATTGCAACACCTTAATTGTTCATTGATTGCCTTCTTATACATGCCTTCAGCAGACCAAGTAACCCCTTGCTTAAGCCAGCGACCTTGGGCTTAAGCTGGTGAGCTTTTGCTCAGACCAGATGAGCCCTCACTCAAGCTGGCGACCTCGGGGTCTCGAACCTGGTCTTCCGCATCCCAGTCCGACGCTCTATCCACTGCGCCACTGCGTGGTCAGGTCAGGCTGCTAATATTTTCTTGATTACTTACATGTTAAGGATATTAACCCTTTGTGTGCGCGTGCGCGCGCGCGCGCGCACACACACACACACACACACATAGCAATGCTTTTCCCAAATTCATCATCTTTCATTTTTATTTTTTATTTTCTTTATTTTATCTGTTTAAACAAACAGATGTGTCAGATGTTTATATAGTCAAATCTGTGGATCTTTTCTTTTGTGATTTTAGCTTTTGGTGTCATGCTTACGGAAGCATTTTACTCCTCAGAGTTTATGTACACTCATCTATATTTTATGGTTTATTTTTAATTATATTTTTTTCTTGCATTTTATTTTATTGTTATTAGATGACATCACTGAACAGCACCACATTTCTCATGGCCCTGAATGGTGCGGTGTGAGCTCCCACTCTCCACCGTGCTATCTTCCATGCCATGGCTCTCTCAGCTTTTCTGTATGCTGTGACTTTATAACAAGTTTCCATAACTGGGAGAGCAAGTGACTTCAGTTGACTACTTTTCGACATCACCCTGTCCATTCATGAACTGGATTTTCTGGTATATTTTGCAATGATTTTTTCAAAGTCATAAAATAAAACCCTCATTTAAATTTCAAATTGAATTGTATCGCATTGACAGATAAGTCTGTGTTGAATATACATAAATACCATATTAAGATCAAATCTTCCCAATAAGGAGAGGGCAAATGTCTATATATTTAGGTCGTTCTTATATTTTTCTGAAAGATCTCTCTGGAAAATGTTGTATTGCATTGAGGCCAGAGAACGTGGTCTGGACAGTTCTTCCATTTTTGTGTTTTGTTGTTCTAATTTATTCAGGTATTTTGATGGTTGAATATATGACCACTTTTTTTCAGGGGTGTTGCAAAGGAAGATGTGTTTTCTATTGGCAAGGTCCAAGTTTTACACGTATATCCCTTCCGACCCTCCACTGACAACATGTGCACACACACACACACACACTGTTATTAATTATATTATTCAGAATCTTTCTTGCCTCCCTTTTGTTTGCCTATTTGGTCTGTCAAGAGTTTGAGGAATAAATTATAGTCTTCAATTAGTGGAGTATTTAAAAAAAAAACTCCCTCATATTTCTAAGAGTTTTTTCTTTCTATATTTGAATGCAGTGTTATTTGGTGCATAAAATTTTGTAACAGTTTGGCACTCCTTGTCTGTGTAATACTTTCTGTCGTATACACTATTGCATCTAAAGTGACTATTTGAACCGTGCATTTGTCTTAATTTTATATCCTGGTATAGTTTTATCTCTTGTAACTTTGCTTTGGAAATATCTTTCATGAATAGCATTGAGTTTGATTTTGTTTTACTCAATATAAAAAAGTGGACTGTTTAATCAAGTGTGCTTTATACTTATTGTGAAACAATAAGTTGAACATGTAATGTTGTAATTAATCATTTCAGGCTTACTTCTGATTTTTGCTTCTCCTTTAAGATTCTGTTGCCATTTTATTTGATTTTTATATATTTCAAGGTTTGGAAGGTTCATATATTCTGTTCTTAGCTTAACTAATTTCAGGTTTTCAGTACGCTCTTTAGCCCTTACTTTTTCTAGCTTTTAGATGCAAGAGTCAAACACAACATCTTTTGGGGTCCTCCTATTTAAGACAACTATTAAGACTTCATTTTGATGGCAGAAGACAGGAATCCAAACCCAACTGCCTGAATGCCACGTGGAGTGCCAGCTCCTGTCCCTGCCAGTGTGGCAGTGAGCAGCTTCTGATGGGGCCAGGCCCCGGACTCTGGGATATGCACTTTCATGCTGTGCAGATTGTGTTTTTTAATTACAGGCTCGATGGATGGTCGGCCTGCCTGCTGGCTGGAGAGCTAATGTGTGAGTCTGTTAGGACTGCTTCTGGCTGACGGGAAGTCCTTTAAGACGTATGTATATTTGATGATCTTACATAACAGTAAGTTGGGGGTTAGCCAGTTTTGTGGACTGGAAGTAAAGGGCTATTTACATAGATATGGGCAGGATCTGAGGGACTCACAGGCCTAAATTAGCCCAGGCCTAAAGGAGAAGGGAAATTAGCCCAGGCCTAAAGGGGAAGGGAAGGAAATTGTGGTGCCAGGACCCCGGATAGGGTCTAGGAGGAAGGGATACTGTCACCCCAGATAAGGGAACCCACAGAAGGGAGGGAAAAGAAGAAACATACTGACATGTTGTACATCTCTCTGCTCTCTTTTTCCACCTCTCACTGGCCAGTGTCCTGGGAAAGGAGCTGGTTTAATTGGGATGTGCTGGGCTGGCTTCCTGGGAACAGTGTGGGTGGGGTGGGGAGGAAAATAGAGAATAACCAGTGCTAGGGCTGTTTCTGAGACCCTATAAGACCAGAGCACATGCCAGTCTCTGAAATTCTGCCCCCTCACTGGAGGATGCCTGCTGTAGCAACAACACCTCGTGCTCATGTAACAGCACCCTCCCCCCCAGGATGGGTGAGGGTGAGGGCAACAGCCCTTCCTGCCCAGTGGATTCCCCACACAGTGCTGGCAATTGCTTTGTCACTTGCCTGTACCTCTGCCAACTGCAGGTCACGGTGACTGGATTGTCCCGATGACCTTAGACAATGACATTCAATCCCCTCTGGCTTGTGTCCACCAAAGGGCACCACATGGTCAGTGATTCTTGAGCCTCATCTTACTTCATCCACTAGCAGAAGTTAAAGTTGATCATGCCCTCGGCTGATTTTTTAAAATCAATTTCATTGAGCTGTCGGCACCACTTACTGCGTGCAGTACAACGAGTTTTCACAAAGGTGTTGATCCCACTTTCTTTTCTCAGCATTTGCTTCACTAGGATTCCAGGAGAAACCCTTCTTCTCAGCCTCCATCTCTGGATTCGTTAGTCTCTCTGACCCCATCACTGAGATCCCTGGGGGTTCGGATCGGTCCTCTTCTCGTATCTGTTACCCAGATTCCCATGGTGGCCTCACCCTGCGTCTGGGGCTCTAACACCCAGAGCCCAACACCTGCCCTGGGAACCCCACCCAGTGCATGCAGTTGCTCTCCTGCTATCTCCCACCCAGCCTGTCTGCACTCACTCCCTGCTGCTGCTGTAAGGACTGCAGGCTTAGCGGCTTAAGTAATGCAGATTCCTTCTCCTACGTGCTGGAATCGAAGTGTCAGCAGGATGGCGCTCCTGCTGGAAGTTCTGGGACAGCATCTGTTTCCTTGCCTGGAAAGTAGCTCTTAGGGGTCACCTGTATTCCTTGGTTTGTGCCTTCCTCCCTTCTTCAAAGCCAGTGGAGTAGCAGCTTCCTTGCTCCTCTTTCTCTCTTTCTGTTTCTCTGCTTCCTTCTCTGACTCTGACCTTCCTGCCTCCCTATAAGGACCTGTGTGATGTCACTGAGCACACTGGATAATCCAGGACAAGCCCCCATCTCCAGATACAATGCTTAACTTCATCACATTTGCAGAGGCTCTTGGCCACATGAGGTGCCTCACCGGTAGAAACTTGTAAGAAATCAGACTAACTGAGTTAATAAATCTAAGCCATTTGCAAGAAGAGTGCCAGCACCTGGTAAACCCTCCGACACCTCACCAGGCACCATCGGGTGAAACTCCTTTCTATGGCCTCCAGCAGCTCCTGTTTCCTGCTCTTCATTTACAGCAGAGGGGCAGGTGGCTCACTTGGGCCAATGTCAGTCTGCAGGTCCGTGCATTCTCCTATGTAGAGTGAGTTTTGTTCCTTAATTTTTTATTGAGGCATAAGTTCCATATAGTAAAGTTGCTGATCTTCCATATACATATCCATTGCAAGAAGCCCACCCAGATTGTCTGCAGCCCAGAAGGGTCCCAGAGAAATGCCTGCCACTAGCTTGCCTGCCCTGACCAGAGACATTCTGGTGTGGGGATTATGGTTGCCTTTAGTAAGTATCCTGTTGGGAACCCTACCTCCGGGGTTGGTCTGTGTTGTTGTTATACAGTATCTCGATGTATGAAGACACCTTGCAGCATATTGAACATTTTTAATTAGTTGACAGCAATTCAGCATATTTCACACAAAAACACACATTTGTAACTTTTGTTTAAACATCAGGGGCTTGAACAACACTGGGCTGTGTTCCCATGTGACAATGCACAGTGATGCTCAGCATGGCTGTGACCCACCTGAGTCATAGTCCCCACCACTCTCTACTATGTGCCACACCTGGGACATTTCCCCCAAGTGCATGGTCCACCTGGAACATCCGGGCATCTGAACTGTGACCCTGGGTGGTCTGGAAGTGGCTGTCTCATCTCCACATCTGTTTCCTCCGTTGTGGTCCATTGATCCATTGATTGATTGCAAAAATGACCTCAAATCCCTCTCTTCTTTGTACAGACAGCCCTTCGCAGTAGGACTTTGTGGTTTCTCCCACCCTGCCCAGGTCTGCTTCCCCACCTCTGGCATGGGGGCTTGGTCATGGGACTTGTTTGGCCAGTGGAACATCGGCGAATACGATGCTGACAGAGGCTGTAAAGCCCCATATCTCTTTGCACTTAAACCTGATACTGTCATGGAGACAAGTCTGAGTGAACCTACAGCTGGATGGTGAAAAGGCACATGCAGAACCAAGGCCCCAAGCCAGGGAACTGCCAGCCTCCAGAGATGGCTGTGAGCCACTTTGGAACTTTATGCTAACCACAGATACTTGGAGAGCCTGGAAGGTCTGGATCAGACCAGCACCAGCTGACCCACAATGGGATGCTAAATAAAAAACTGATTATTGTTTTAAGCCATAGAGTTATGGGATGGTTTGTTATGCAGCAAAACTAGCTGATACGCAGGCAGGCCTTTGAGAATCTGGAGAAGTTCCTGCTCCTTCTGACAAGGCAAGTTATCCCTCCTATTTTTTGAGGGAGAGGAAGATAGATGATAGATAGGTAGGTAGATAGATAGATAGATGATAGATAGAAGCATCAACTTGTTCCACTTAGTTGTGCCATTGATTGCTTCTCATATGTGCCTTGACCAGGCCTTGAACCAGCAACCTTCAGGGTCAAGCCCTGAACAGGGCTTGAACAGGTGACTTCAGGATCAAGCTGACACCTTCAGGATCAATCCAGCAACACTGGCACCTAAGATGACATTCTATCCACTGCACCAGGGGCCAGGGCTGCTTCCTCCTATTTCTGAGCACTGACCTCATGGTACTGTCCAGCAGCCCTACCCTCATGCCTGGCTGGAGTCTAACCTGTTCCAGGAGACTGGGCCTTCTGCTCCCGAAGAAAGCGTTCTGCTGAACAACACTGGGCACTTGGGAGGGTACCTGGGAAATGCACGTTGGGTTCTCTGTGCCCCACCTCTCATATCCGCTATTGGTGCTAAGAAGCCTATCAAGGATTATTCCCAGGAGCCCACTCACCTCACCAGACAGGAGCCATGATGGCTTTGTCTGCTCAAGCACTGGCTTTAAATGCAGCAGCCCCGCACACACACCGCACCGCCTGGCCTGCTGTGGGCGCTCTGCTAAAGCGGCAGCCCGCGCACGCACCGCACCGCCTGGCCCGCTGTGGGCGCTCTGCTAAAGCGGCAGCCCCACACACACCGCACCGCTGTGGGCGCTCTGCTAAAGCGGCAGCCCCCGCACGCACCGCACCGCCTGGCCCGCTGTGGGCGCTCTGCTAAAGCGGCAGCCCCGCACGCACCGCACCGCCTGGCCTGCTGTGGGCGCTCTGCTAAAGCGGCAGCCCCGCACGCACCGCACCGCCTGGCCCGCTGTGGGCGCTCTGCTAAAGCGGCAGCCCCCGCACACACCGCCCTGGCCTGCTGTGGGCGCACTACTAAAGCGGCAGCCCCGCACGCACCGCACCGCCTGGCCTGCTGTGGGCACACTGCTTTCTGCCCCAGCTGACCTGGTCACCTGATGTCCTGGGGAACTGGGCTCTCCAAACTCTCATCTGGGCCCTCCATCTGACTCGAGACCAGGGGCTCTTTGCTAAATATTGTGCAAGCCTGTGGTATGAACACTGCCAAGTCAGAACAGACACTGTGGGTGTCCAACACTGGCCTGCTCGTGTCCCCAGCTCCTCTATGTCATGTCACAACACGCGCGCACACTCATGCATAATGAGGCACACAAGTGCACACCTATGTTCACACACACGCCCTCTGGGGACCCCTTCAGTTCTAAGGGACCACAGCAGCCAGTCTAACTTTCACCCTGCTGCTCACCTGTCTTCCAGGTTGGGAAGATGTACATTGGGGCTACAGGACCTGCTACTCTATGAGGCACTCTGGCTAGCTGTCTATGCTGTCTTGGACACTTCTTTTACTGTGACTGGGTGCCTTGGCATTGGTTCCTGGGCCTCAGTTTCCACATTTCTGCACTAGATCTCCCAGCTCAAAATCATGCAGCTGACAGCAGCATTCTGGACCACAATGGGCCAGAACTATGTGCCTGAGTGGCGAGGGTCCCAGAGAACAGGGACAGGAACGGATGTCCTGCCTGCAGCTCTGCGAAGCACCGAGGAGAGGAAGATGTGCCTGTTGCTGTTCTCACTCATTCTGGACCGGGTGGAGGTCTTCACAAGTACTCTAACCCCTTCCAGAAACCCTCTTCTCCTGCCACAGCAGACAGTGCCTCCGATCCGGAGAGGCTTCAGAAGTAGAGAAAGCCTGGCCTCCCAGAGGTGGTCAGACGCCATCCTGGGGCTCACGTAGGACGGCATCCCTCTCTGGGGTTGTGCTCAACAATGTTGCAGTCTGACAATGACTTTTGTAATGGTTTGATGAGTGTGTTTGTTTCGCACCAGACCGTCAGCTCCAGGAGGGCTGGGCTGTTTGCTTCTGTTTGCCGTTGCATCCCCAGAGACCGACAAATGTCTGTCAGCAGTAGGTGCCCAGCAAAGATCTGCTAGATGGATGGACTGTTGCTCAAGGACGTCTGGGCTGGGGAAGAGCTGGGAAGGGCTCCTGCAGTGAACGGTCCCACTTCCTCCCTTTCCAAGGATGCTCTGGCCCCGCCATAGTCCTGGGCTGCACCTGGAGCAGGAGATGTCAGTGAGCTGAGAGGGAGCTTCTAAGTGACAGGTGCTGCTTAGCTCCAGGCGCACCCTGGGGCCCAGGCTGAATTGGCTGTTCCAGCAGCCCTTTTTTCTGGGCTAATTAGGGAAGGGGAGGGGGAGCCAGAGTGAGGGAAGCTGTATTCTGGGCTCAGACCAAAGGCACTCAGGACAATGGTGAGCTAAGTGTGTGTGTGTGTGTGTGTGTGTGTGTGTGTGTGTGTGTGTTAGAGAGAGAAAGAGAGAGAGAAAAGAGGGCCCTTAAGAAGTGAAGTAGTGTGTGTGTATGTGTGTGTGTACGTGTGTATGTGTGTGTATGTGTGTGTGTACGTGTACGTGTGTGTGTGTGTGTGTGTGTGTGTATGTGTGTGTGCTGTGCCGCACCGTGGATTTACCCTTGGTGCAGAGCTTCCTCTGATTACCAAGCCTCTCCTCTGGGCTCCCGCTTTATCCTGGCCCACTTAAGCAGCCCCCAGCAGGCCTGGAGCCCCATGCGCACATTCTCGCAGCTTCTGCAGACGCTGTTAGACGGAGGACCCTGATGCCACACCATTGGTCGTCCCATTGAGACTTCCTGGCGAGTCCCTCACTTCAGCCTTCATGCTCTTCAAGGGGCTTATGGGGCCCTAATTTTTCTAGATTGATCATGTTGTAAGACCTGGCCACTCTGTGAATGAAAAGAGGTGTTGTGATGGTCACATGGAACAACAGGCACTACCCAGGACTGTTCCAGGCAAACTGGATGACAGCCAGCTTCTCCACTGTGCCCTCCCTGCAGGTGCCACCCTGCAGGTGCCACCTTTGCCTCATTGAGGCAGCAGTATGCCTGTTCCCCCCTGGCTGGAGGGTGCCCATGTCTTTCACACCACACTCACCCTGGGAAGACCCGCTCTGCACCGGGCACAGTGCTGGGCACGGCGGAAACCAGGAAACACACCTGTCCCTTCCCTCCTGGAACTTATGCTGTAACAGGGGTGGGGGGTGAGGTTTGAGGGGTAGGAGGCACAGACACTAAACAAATAACAACACAGACAAGTGTGAACTCCCACCTGTGCTGAGTGCCATCTAGAGCAGCCCTCGTGCCCAGAGGACTCCTGGAAAGGCTCCCAGGTGAGAGGAGGCAGGTGGCACATGCAAGTCCCCCTGGGCATGCCCCTGCAGAGATCCTGTGCCTGGTGAGGGGGTGAGGCTGGGAAGGAAGGTGGACTGTGGGGGTAGGAGGCTCTGAAGGGCTTAGCAGTGCTCAGTGTGAGTCCCTCTTCTCCTTTGAATTAAGAAAGGAAATGTTGGGAAGTGGGGAGGCCAGGAGGGGCCAATTCAGGGGCCTGAACTCCCCAGATGGCAAGGACAGTGCTGGGACTGGGGGACAGCTGGGTGGGTGGAGGGAGAGGAAGGACATGTCAAGTAAAGCACCTGGACTTCGGCTCACCCTACCGGACCCAGGCGCACTCTGGCTGTTTGGAGCATTCCTGGGTCTGGTTTAGAGACAGATGAGCTGAGGTCTGTCTAGGGTGGTCAGAAGATGGCCCGGGTCCAGAGGGATGGACAGGAGCCCCAAGGAGTCAGGCTCGCTACAAGCTACCAGGATCCAGGCCATGTTGTCAGAGAAGAGAGCTTCACGGGGTTCTCTCTGGATGTCCTTCATATTCCCCCTGCCAAAGGGGTGAGTGGGGGTGGTTCCTGCCTCCCTAGGACAACCCCACAGGCATCCCAAGGGCAGTGAGATGGGCATTCCCTCCCCAGTCTGCTGCTGGGCTCAAGCTCCGGAAAGGAGAGGGGTAGGGAAGTTGCAGGGACCATGTCGGGGAGAACACACATGTGGGGCGGGCCAGGCCTCTGCAGAGCCGGCCAGATGTGTCGCATACCATAGCTGGGGCCCCTCGCAGACTCTGACCTCCGGACACTTGTGTGCACTGGGGCCTGGCAGCTTCCCGGCTCTGCGGACCTAGTGTCCTTATTGAGCAGATAGGAAGTTTGGGTCTTGGTATGCGCAGCACCAGGTGCAGGGAAGGGCTTTTCAGTGGATGCTGTGGTGCTCTGAGTGGGAGCAGCGAGGAGCTCCCTGCTGCCCCTCCTCCCGTGTCCCAGGCTGATAGATCTCTTGTTAAGAGGCCTCAGGCGGGCCCTGGCTGGTTGGCTCAGTGGTAGAGCCTGGCATGCGGAAGTCCCGGGTTCGATTCCTGGCCAGGGCACACAGGAGAGGCGCCCATCTGCTTCTCCACCCCTCCCCCTCTCCTTCCTCTCTGTCTCTCTCTTCCCCTCCCGCAGCTGAAGCTCCATTGGAGCAAAAGATGGCCCGGGTGCTGGGGATGGCTCCTTGGCCTCTGCCCCAGGCGCTAGAGTGGCTCTGGTTGCAACAGGGCGATGTCCCGATGGGCAGAGCATCGTCCCCTGGTGGGCATGCCGGGTGGATCCCGGTCGGGCGCATGCGGGAGTCTGTCTGACTGCCTCCCCGTTTCCAGCTTCAGAAAAATACAAAAAAAAAAAAGAGGCCTCAGGCGGTTGGGACTTCCCTCTGCCTTGAGGGGGGGGGCACAGATAAGCTGCAGCCCAGCAATGATGAACTGACAGAGGGTTCCGGGTTGAAGGCTCCAGTCCCTTTGCCCGGGGGGGGGGGCTGCTCTGTGTCCTGCGGGCTCCAAGGCCCACTGGGCTCGGCGAGGGCAGAGGCAGCTGGAGCCCCGGCTCCCCCAGCATCTCTCACTCCTTCTCCCCCCTCAGCAACTCACCAGGGGAGACAGCCCTCCAGGGGGTTCGCCCCTAGGAAAGCGGCCCAGGGCCTGACACAGTTTGTTACAGATGAAATAAGGAGTGGACACATGGAGGGGCGGGCTTGTCTGGGGCCACACAGACTCTAGTCACAGAGGCGGAGGGGCCTTCAGTGGCACTGACTGGCTTCACAGGAGAGGAATGCCAGGGAGGGCAGGATGGGGTCTGCCCAGAGTTCTCAGCGAGGGCAGAGATGTCTTCACACTGCTTGTCTCCTCCAAGTAACCTCCATATTAAACATAAAAAAATTTTTTTTCCCAGATCAGGGTTTAGAAAAAAAATAGAAAAAAGAAAACTGGAGGGAGGGGAGCAGAGCCCAGGGACGCCTGTGCTTCTCTCCTCTGGCGCTGGCTTTGCGGGAAGCCAGTGACAGAGGGTCCCACTGGGGAGATCCTGGGAGGAGGCGCCAGGTGCTGCTGGCAGAGGCCGGAGGAGATCCGAGGGTGCTGGGCTGTGGTCCTGCCTCCCTCCTCTTTCCACCTCCTCTGCCAGTGGATTCTATGCCGGCGCTTCAGCACCCTGGGGCACTGCAGGGCTCCCCATTGAGAGCCCAGAGCTCCCCACCGAGAGCTCAGAGCTCAGCCTTATCCTACCTTGTCCAATGGACCAGGCTCCTGGAGGCTCAGTCTCCTTTCTGCAAAACCCAGCGTACTGACAACAGAGCTTCCCTGCCTCCTGGGGTCAGGGCCTTACGCAAGTGAGTGGCCCGAGTCAGGGCTCGGAGGCACCCCTGGAGCCATGAATGCACCTGTTGTCCTGAGAGGACACTCTGCTCCTGATGGGCTGGAACCCGGGACCTACTGGAACGTCTTTGGGTCCTTAGTTTCTCCCTGCGAATTGGGGTGGTGGTGTGGTAACAGGGCCCAGGGCCTGTGAAGAGCTGGGGATCTAGTACTCCTCCATGTCAGCCACAGGTGACCCCACGTTCCCTGCCCAGCCTCTCTGGGAGCTCTGGGAGCAGCGTGAGGCGGCCACGGCCGAGGAGTCTGCAGAGCAGTGTCTTACGGAATTAGCTGTGAGTTGGGCATGGCTTCCCTTCCTATGTGGCAGAATCCCACTGAGCTAAGGGGTGAACGGAGGCCCAGGGGGGAAGACTTCTCCAAGGCCTCAGGCCTTCTTCCCAAACACAGGTGACTTGCTCACAGTTCCCGTGAGAAGGATACTCTGGTCTTGAGCCCTGCTGGAAACTGTCCTTTCTGGAAACAACCCTGCCGGGATGCTCCAGGCAATGTAGGCATTGGCGATGCCAGGGCCGGCTCCTCACTGACAGGCAGGCCTGAGGCACGGACCTCAGCTATCTCCCCTACACTGACATTTATTACCACAGATAAGAGCAGAGTAAACACGAAATCCTTTAGTGCATTTACGGAAAGCTGTTTTTATACGTGCCAAGCAGAAACCCCAGCATGCAGAAAGCCAGCATGCTGGGCATGGGTCCCAACCGGCTACCGTCCCATTGAACGACCCTGGGAAAACCTCTCCTTCCTTGGGCTTCAGTGTCCTCATCTGCAATAAGAGCTGTCCTCAGTGGACGACCTAGAAGGAGCTGACATTCTGTGAGTTGATGTGTGAGTACACGCACATAAGTGTGTGCACAAGTGTGCCTACGTGTGAAGGCACACACACACGCGTGCACACACACACAGTCTCCATCAAGGAAGTCAACTATCAAGCAGTGTTTTAAAATGTGCTTATTTATTCGGCTTTTTTTGCACCCTATCTCTTCACTGCCTTTATAAGTATGTAGCAGTGTTGTTGCAGTGACATTTCCTAGGAGGAGGTGAGAGAACAGGATGCTAGAGGTGAGCTAACAGGCTGAGGGAGCAGGGGCAGACCCCAGACCCTGCGAGGGGTGAGGAGGGGGCCAGGGCTGGGGATCCCCGGAGAGGAAGGGGACCTTCGACTTGGAGACATGACCTAGGACCCACCAGCTCGGATTCAAAAGTAGGATCCAAACTTCAGAGCAGCAGGTGAAGCTGAGTCAGGTTCTGAGAGCGACGAACTTCTGCCACCGCCCAGTGACTATCCACATAGTCACTTATCTAATGTCACCATTTCCATTGACTTGCTCTATGCCTGGCACCGTTTTGAGTATTCATTTATGTAATCTTTAAGAACATCTTCGTGATGAAGCGACGCATCTTCCCATTTTACAGAGAAGGAAACCAAGGCACTGGATTTAGCTATTTGCACAAATCATGAATTTTGAAGCACAGAGCCAGACCTGACTGTCAGCGGCAGAGGGTGGAGCCCCTTCCTTCACCACTTCTCCATCTTCGGGGCGACATTTCTATCTTTAGTCATCACTGGTTAAATTCCACTCCACCCCTGCAGCCCCGACCTCAGTCCCGAGGTAGCAGAGATGATGGATACCGAGTTCCCGACCTGGAGGAGCTCAGGGTCGCGTGTGCTGACCGAGGTAGCAGAGATGACCGAGACCGAGCTCCTGACCTGGAGGAGCTCAGGGTCGCCTGTGCTGACCGAGCTCCCGACCTGGAGGAGCTCAGGGTCGCCTGTGCTGACCGAGGTAGCAGAGATGACGGAGACCGAGCTCCCGACCTGGAGGAGCTCAGGGTCGCCTGTGCTGACCGAGGTAGCAGAGATGACCGAGGTAGCAGAGATGACCGAGGTAGCAGAGATGACCGGGACCGAGCTCCCGACCTGGAGGAGCTCAGGGTCGCCTGTGCTGACCGAGGTAGCAGAGATGACCGAGACCGAGCTCCCGACCTGGAGGAGCTCAGGGTCGCCTGTGCTGACCGAGGTAGCAGAGATGACCGAGGTAGCAGAGATGACCGGGACCGAGCTCCCGACCTGGAGGAGCTCAGGGTCGCCTGTGCTGACCGAGGTAGCAGAGATGACCGAGGTAGCAGCGATGACCGAGGTAGCAGAGATGACTGAGACCGAGCTCCCGACCTGGAGGAGCTCAGGGTCGCCTGTGCTGACCGAGGGCCGGTGGACCTGAGAATGCTGCTGTGTGGCGGGTTCAGGGAGCACCCCGGCATTCAGACAGGGAGGGGTGATGCATTCTGGTCAGCTCAGTGCCAGCCGGACCTCGGCTGCCCAGGGGAAGAGCTACCTCAGCCTCAAGTGGGAAGCAGAGGGCTGGTGGCAGAGAGATGAAGTCGGGGGACTTGGAATGAAAGAGGAGTCTGAAGTTTTGAAACTGAGAAGTGGAGAGAAGTTGGAAACTGTATCAGCTAACTTTTGCTGCCTGACAAACCACCCCAAAACTTAATGGCTTTATTCAGCTCCCAACACTGTGGATTAGCAGTTGGGATGGACAATTCTTTCTGGGCTCGCTGGGTCTGGATGGGATGGTAGGTCTTTCTCCACAGGCCTCTCACATTCTAGTGGGCTATCCTGGGCCATCACATGCTGGTCTCAGGGCTCTAACAGCAAGGTCAGAAATGTGCTAAACCTCTTGAAACCTGGGCTCAAAGCTGGCACAGTATGTTTTCCAGTGTGTTCGATTAGCTAAAGATGTGGAGAAACACACCCCGCTTTTCAATGGGAGGAGCTGCAGAGTCATATTGCTGAGAGCCTGGGAGAAAGAGAAGGTGAGGCTTGGGGCCATTTTTGTAATCGACCAGAGAGATCACACACAGTTATGAAATTGTCGAGGGAGGTGGGAAGAAGGTTGTTGCTGAACTCAGTTTAAGACTAATTGCATTGGAATTGTCAACGGGATGTACCAGAGGAAGTAACAAATGAAACTTTGGAGATCTGGGGTCCAGGTTGGTCCTTTTAATGTCACTTGTCTGAAGGCAGCATCCACAGTCCCCCAATGCCTGTTCATCATTTCTAACCACCCTTCCTACACCGACTGCCCCCTGAGCAGCCTCTTCCCACACCTAGTGACTTCTGAGCCTGTGTTCCGCCGGCTGAACCAGATGTCCACGCACTTCTGACACCAAGGTGACGAGACCGTGCTAGGACTCAGCTCCCTTGAGCCCCAATGAGCTGAAGAGACATGGGCTTTGGAGTCCTTGTGTCCAGGTGTGTGTCCAGGTGTGTGTCCTGTTCCTCACCCACGGAAAATCCTCACAAATTTTTATCCCTCTCAACTGCATTATTCTTAAAGGAGAGGAACGATGTCACTCCACTTGGTGCTTGTGAGGTCCCGATGGTACATGCAATCAAGGGGGGTCACAGGAGGGGTTCAAAACCCCGCCTCCAGCACCTGCATGGGCATAGCCAGCCTGTCTCCCAACCTAAACCTTGCCTCAGTTTCCCCCCTGCTGTCCCTTTGCTCAGTGCTTTCAGCAGCCCCTCGGGCAGTTCGCACTGGGTTCTGTATCTCTGGTCTGTAGAACTTTCCTCCTTTTTTCCCCCCTTAGGGTTCTGGACAGGGTTGCCAGATAAAGAACTCTGAATTAGATTTGAATTTCAAATCGACAGTGAGTAACTTTTTTTTTTTTTAAAAGGAAGAGTATGTTCCATCCACTCATTCATTGTTTTTGTGAAATTCAAATGTAAGTGGGTATCCTCTGCTTTATTTGCTCAATCTGGTCAGTTTCAGGTGAGGAGTGGAGCCTCTGCCTGGCGTGGGTTCCTAAGAGCTGGCCCCACGGTCTCTACCCCATGGTGGCTCCTTTCTGTGTGGCCTCCAGCCAGAAGCTCACTGGGGTGGGAGTGGAGGCTGGAGTAGGGCTGACCGGGCACCCAGAGGAGAAAAGAGCTTCTGTTGATTGGCCTGAGGGGGAAAGCAAGCTGAGGCCCTAGACTTCAGGGAAGACAGCCCAAGTCAGCACTTCTGAGTGTTGGCGGGGGGGGGGGGGGGGGGGCAGGGACCCTGAGACAAACCCTCCCTGAATGCCACCTGCCTGCAAAACTCCACTTGGGGCACCAGGTTGGCATGTCCACCTTCACATGATGTAGGTGAACCCCTGCACCCCCAACCCCTTTTTCCTTCTTCTAGGCACTCAGGCCTTGAGGACTTTGCCCATCTCGATGCCCCCTCTCTTCCTGCCCCACACCTAGCTGGCCTTACCTTTGTGGTGTACCTAGATTCTCACTACTTCTCTCACCTTCCCTGCTCAGCTGCCTTCTTCCCAACCTTCACCATCCCTTGCTGGCTGTTCCACAACGCCCCCTCCCTCCCCGGGCTCACTCCCACTCCCTGCCACACTGGCCTCCTGTGCAGAGGAATCCTGGTTCCCACAACGCCCCCTCCCTCCCTGGGCTCACTCCCACTCCCTGCCACACTGGCCTCCTGTGCAGAGGAATCCTGGTTCCCACAACGCCCCCTCCCTCCCCGGGCTCACTCCCACTCCCTGCCACACTGGCCTCCTGTGCAGAGGAATCCTGGTTCCCACAACGCCCCCTCCCTCCCCGGGCTCACTCCCACTCCCTGCCACACTGGCCTCCTATGCAGAGGAATCCTGGTTCCCACAACGCCCCCTCCCTCCCCGGGCTCACTCCCACTCCCTGCCACACTGGCCTCCTATGCAGAGGAATCCTGGTTCCCACAACGCCCCCTCCCTCCCCGGGCTCACTCCCACTCCCTGCCACACTGGCCTCCTATGCAGAGGAATCCTGGTTCCCACAACGACCCCGCCCTCCCTGGGCTCACTCCCACTCCCTGCCACACTGGCCTCCTATGCAGAGGAATCCTGGTTCCCACAACGACCCCTCCCTCCCCGGGCTCACTCCCACTCCCTGCCACACTGGCCACCTGTGCAGAGGAATCCTGGTTGTATGAATGATAGGTAGATAAAAGGTTGAATGGATGGATGAGTGATGAATGAATAGACAGATGGATAATGGATTGATAGATTGATGAATGAATGATGGATGGATGGATGGGTGGATGGATGGATGGATGGATGATAGATAAAAGATAGATGAGTGAATGATGGATGAATATATAATGATGATGAATAGATAATGGATAGATGACAGATAGATGATAAGTAGATAAATGAATGGGTGGATGATGATGGGTAGATGGGTGAATGGATGGATGGATGGATGGATGGATGGATGGATGGATGGATGGCTTCCAGGTCCTAATTATCCACTGGCCAACCCTATCACTGTACAACCCTAACCCAGTCTGCCAACCTTACTATGTACCCTGTGTAACATGGGAGTGGTGGAGATATACTTTAAGATGGCAATCTGGCAGCCTAGACATGACTTTTTGTTCAGACCACGCAGTGTTTTAAACAACTTAAATGACTTACCAAAAGTTTAAAATGAGATTTCACATAAGATCCAGGTTCCGGTTGTATGAGACAGAAGATGGTTCTTTTGTTTGGGGGCTCCTCTCTGTCACCCTGGTAATAGCTGGCACAGTGGTGGAGGGCGCCTCTGTGGGCAGAGCTTGCACTCTCAGCTCCTCATCCCCTGCTAGCTCTCTGCCTGGTCATGCCTGGCTCAGGTGAGCAAATGAGACCCTGCTCTGTTTACAGTTTCTGTATCTGAACAGGCCATTTGTGGAAAGAAAAAAAATCAGATATTTGTTGAGTGCTTCCTGTGAATCTGATGCTATATGTGTCTTAATTCTTTTGGCCTGGCCTTGAGCTGGTTCCCTGTGGTCAAGCATGGATGCTGGTGACACAGAGGGTCAAGGGAACAATGAGGGATAACTATTACAGTTTAAGAAGAAATCTCCAATTTCCTTAGTACCAGGTCATCTCCTGGATGGGAATGTTGGGACTCTAGGGGTTATGCAGCTTCCCCCAGATCACACCTGTGACTGGCAGAGCCAAGACTGAGGTCCCGATGGGCCTAACTTCTCAACCCAACTCCCCTACTCCACACATCAGTTGCCTCTGGTTAAGATGTCTTAGACTTTTGGGATCCCAGGCTATCTTTGGCTCTTGTGCCTAAGAATCTTGTTCTACCTTCTCTGGGAAGTCTCTGTTAACTCGTCTTCCGTATTGCTGACCTCTTTGTGTGTGTGTGTATGTGAGGGTTAAAACTATTTTTTATTACAGTATTATACATATGTAGCAAAGTATACACATATTCCGTGCGCAGCTCAGAGACTGTTTCTATATATAGACTCCTATGCACACCTGTGTTAACATGGAGAATACAACTTGCAATTGCACTTTTTGTGTTAGTTATTTTTAAACATTATCTGTGTTCCTGGTAATGGCCAAGTTAGTATTCTGTCTGCATGATGTTCCTTTCACCTTGGGAATGCCTGGCCTCCTCCAAGATGGGCACTTAGGAAGTCCTATGTGAGCAATGGTGTAAGAAGCTGCCTTGGGGACAGGGCCGGTTTCTGGTCTCAGGTGGTCTACCCAGGGCAGGGGATGGACAGGGTCTGTGGTCTGAGGTGGGGTAGCTCAGGATAATTTACTCCTTCAATGACTTCAACTAAAAACATTGTTTTCCTTTATCTGGGCTTTAAGAATCTATAAAATCACCAAACGTTGAAAAAACATCAATTATCCTGCACTCTGTAAGCGCAGAATCACCTAGGTGCGTATCTTTGTGACTGATGGCCGGAAGAGGACTTTTAAAACATAATTCCAAAAGCACAGGCTGTAAAATCAGAAGAGTGGGTAAATATGTTGTCATCAGCATTAACAACTCATATTCATTGAAGGATACGAAGGAAGTTCTTCGACAGCTGGCTAACTGGAAGATAGATGCGGAATCCGAAACTCACGGCCCTCTAGAATCTACACTGATCTGTGTATCTAGTGACTGTTTAGTATCTACCACCACGATGAAAAAGTAGATCGAAACAACAAGAAGTCGCTTTCATCTACTAACCTGGCAAAACCAGACCGCTGGCTGATGCCAAGCGTGCCCGGCAAAGAGCTGCGGAAACCGCAGGTGCGGATGCGGGCAGGTGCGGGGTTCGGAGGGGAGACTTCACGGGACCTGCTCACGGTGAATGTGCGTGCAGGACTCGAGCCAGCAAGCCGCTCTGTACACGCCCTGAGAGACTCACACCCACGCATATGGGCCGGTGTGAAGAGGGCGTGTCGGATCCTTCCCGCGGCGAGGAGGGCGGTATAGTGGGTAAAATTAGCAACAGACAGCATGGGACAATCTTAAAAACAAGTGCTGGGTGAGGAAGCAGGCACAACATGAAGTTTAACCACAATACTATTCATATAACTTAAAAATATACAGGAAAGAGCAATCAATGTTCATTTCGAAAGCACACATGCAAAGCACATGCATTGAACACAGGCTGATCACCTCTGAGAAGCGAAGTGACAAAGGGGTAAAAGGGAATAACAATTAATAGCCAAAAAGAGGAGAGTTTCACTATGAATTAAGGAATATGGTTAATGTATCCCTTCCACACCAGAGGTCCAATTACAAAAACAAACAGAAACAAAAAACCCCCCACACAATCAAAATGGGAGCAGGATTTTAAAAATAAACATAATAAACTCATTCTAAAATTTATATATAATAAATGGTGATGGAAGGAGACTTGACTAGGAGTGGTGAACACATAATACAATGTACAGATTAGGTACGATAGTATTGTACACCTGAAACCTATATAATTTTATTCACCAATGTCACCACAATAAATTCAATTAAAAATAAAGTAAGATTTATATATAAGAATAAAATTATTTATATAGTGAAGCCTGTTTTGAAAAAAACAAACAAACAACAAGCAAAGAAGGCCAACTTGCCCTACAAAGACGCGGTGGTGGGAGAGAGACCAGGGTTGGAACAGGACCTGGGCGGACCATTCTTGCAGGCCCCGCCCCCGGCAGGAGCAGGACGCTCTGTTGAAGGAAGCAGCTCTTCCTGAGCTCAGCAGCTCTGGTCTGCGCAGGCTCCTGCACTCATGCGGTGAGCAGTGATTGAGCATTGCCTCTGTGCAGCCCTGGGCCTGGGGCTAGGGTGCAATGGTTAAGCATGACTCCATAGGTGCTCTTGTTGCTCCCAGCGCAAGGCACAGGGCATAAACAGTCACACAGTCACTTCTACACAGTGATAGTGAGCTGTGATGGGAGAGTAGGGAGGTTGGGGGCACAGGAAGTGGGTAGTGGGCTGAATTAGTCCAGGAAGGCTTCTTGGGAGAAGTGCATTTTCTTGAGAACTGAAAGATGAGTGTGTACTTTAGGTGAGGCGTGTGTTAGGGTGGGGTGGGAGATGCCGTAGGGAGGAGAGGTGTGGACAGGGACTTGCTCAGAGGCAGGAGGGAAAGATGAATATGGGAAGGTGGTGTGGAACCCTATCTTGGGATGGAGTCTGGGAAGCCCTGAAGACTGGAGCATAAAGACCGGAGCCCCCGCATCCTCACTGAGTCCCTATCACTGTTCTGTGGGGGTGGCACTGTTTCCCACGGCTGTCTTTCCGAACCATAATAAACTCATAGGGTTTTAGAGCTGAAGAGCCCATATTCCAGACAAGGAAACTGAGGCTCAGAGAGGTAAGATGGCTGTGAAGGGGGTAAGGGAAAAGGGTCTATGCAGAGCCTCCCCAGACACCCTGGCCTTCAGATAATCCCTGCCTTCAGCCTGACCTCCCCAGCCCCACAGTACCCGCAGGAGGGCCTCCACTGCTTCCTCTCCTGGGAGCCCAGGGCCTCCAATGTAAGCAAAGCTGATAGGGTGTTTAAATACTGTCACTGGTTATTGTAAGTGGGCTTATCAGCTTAGATTTGTATCTGCGGGAGAGTGGTTCATCTTAAATAAATATGTTTTTAATAATCTCCAAGTATTTATGGCGCATGAAGCTGTCAGACAGCGGAGTCAGGTTCCTGGAGCCGTTTCCTGAAGGCCTCTACACGAAAGCAGTTATTAAAGGCACTCCCAGCAGGACAGCTTGCTTTTTGCTGCCAGAACAAGCAGAGGGCTTGGGTGCTCTTTATCTTTTTAATAAGCTAGTATTGGTTATTTAACCTATAATAACCACTTAATAAACAGCAAATACTCGCAGGTTTAGAAATAGTCTCTGCTCTTCCTCACCCCTCGTAAGACCACCTCTGCCCTCCAGGTTTAGACAGAAAGTTTCAGCGAGATGTTCTGCCCATGGTCCTGCTGCAGTGGCCCTGACATCTGGGGGCATGGGGTCAGGGTGGGGACCTTGGTGGAACAAGGGTTGGCTGTGGACCCTTGCCCTGTTTTGTGCCTCAGGCCACCTTGGTATGCTCCCTTCCCAGTGCCAGTAGGAAGGCTAGGAGGCAGCCAGGAGGACCAGACAGACTGTCCTGGGTCCAGGCTGGCCAGATAGGCCTCCCTGCACCTCCCTGGGCCAGCCTTTCTGAATGGAGGCTCCTGCCCAATGAGCCTCTTTCTGTGTACCTCCCTTTTGCCATGAGCTGCTTACTCAGCACGCTCACTCCATCATTTATGCTTCATCGCCATAACACAGAAGACTCTCCAACTGCAAAGAACTTTTACATATTTTTTAATCCACACCTTCTGTCACCTGCCATCATGATCTAACTTCTTTTGATCATTTACTACGTGCCTGGTGTCATTCTAAGCACTTGACACATATTCACTTACTTTTATCCTCTCCACCAAGCTATGAGGTAGGAGCTATTATTACCTGCTTTTACAGATGAAGGAAGAAACTCAGTCTTTTACCCATTTGGTGTTTGCAAGTGGTAGAGCTAGGATTATAAGCCCTGGCCACTAACTATCCAACACTGTAATATCTAGCCCAGGGGTCCCCAAACTATGACCCGCGGGCCACATGTGGCCCCCTGAGGCCATTTATCTGGCCCCTGCTGCACTTCTGGAAGGGGCACCTCTTTCATTGGTGGTCAGTGAGAGGAGCACAGGATGCACGGTGTGGCTCACGTACAGCACTACTTCCGGTAACGCGGGACACACACGTCACGGTTCCGGAAGCGTGTCATATGATGCACATCTGGTCTGCGGCCGCTGTGCCCCACATTGAAATACTGGTCAGTTTGTTGATTTAAATTTAATTGTTCTTTATTTTAAATATTGTATTTGTTCCTGTTTTGTTTTTTTACTTTAAAATAAGATATGTGCAGTGTGCATAGGGATTTGTTCATAGTTTTTTTTTATAGTCCGGCCCTCCAACGGTCTGAGGGACAGTGAACTGGCCCCCTGTGTAAAAAGTTTGGGGACCCCTGATCTAGCCTATAATGTTCTGGTTATCTGTGAACTACCCAATGTTTAATGGCTTATGTCTCAGGCTGCTATAATAAAATACCATACAACAACATGACTTACCTGACAGACATTTACTCCTCATAGTCTGCAGGTTAGAAAGCACAAGAAAAAGATTTGGTTCCTGGTGAGCAACCTTATTCTGGTTTGCAGGTGGTCACCTTCTCGATGTGCCCATCACATGGTCTCTTTTACTTCTTATAAGGACACTAATCCCATTATGGGGTCCTCACCCTCATGGCATCATTTAACCCTAATCACCTCCCTAAGTCCCACCTCCAAATACCATTACTGTTGGAGTTAGGACCCAAACGTGAATTTGAGGAGACAAACATTCAGTTCATAGTGGCTTAAAACAGTAAGATCATTTTATCATTCTCTCTCTTGGTCCTTTGCATAGATAGATGGGCTCAGCTGTGTGGTTGCAGCCAGATGGGGCTGAAGCCAGAAGTCATCTTGAAGCTGGCTCTCTCCCATGTTGGTGGTCAACGCTGGCCATCAGCTAGGACTGACATCAGCTCTGTGTGGTCCCTGCTTCCTCTTGGCAAAGTGTCTTAGTTTCCAGAGCGAATGTCCCAAGAGGACCAGGTAGACATGGGCTGCCTCTTGTGAACCAGCCCTGGACAGCACAAAGTGTAACTCCTGCTATAGTCACAGGCCTCCTGCAGAGGACAGTGAGGAAACACAGATTCCACCTGCCAGATGAGAGGAGTGTTCATATCTCACTGTGAAGAGAGGGTGTGGGATTGAAGAGCCTGATATGGTCATCTCATAGGGTTCTACCAGCTGCATGTGACAGCACAGCTAACAGCCAAGTGCCAGCTGCCTCGTTGAGCAGCCAGGCTGCAAAATTCCAACCCAAAGCTCTAATCCTAACTGCTACCCCAGGTGTGTTCTCCTCAGTCCTGTCTTCCAGATAAGAAGACTGAGGTCTGATGGATGACATGCCTAGGGAGTGGCTGGGGCTGGATACTGGTTTGAGCAGCACGCGTCCATGCAGCCATCCACTTTGCAAAGAGAAGCTTAGGTGAGGAAGTGGAGCTGATTCCATGGTCCCTCCCCACCACAGAACCCTCAGCTTTCCCCGGGAGAGCTTCAGGGAACGGACTACGTCGTTGGCATATTGGCACTCAGAGGCCCCATATTGGCACTCAGAGGCCCCTTCACTCAGAGGCCTACCTCAGGAGTGTCCCAGACAACCTGTCAGGTGAGGAAAAATAATATTAGAATTTTCTCATAAAATGACATAAGTGAAACTTTATGTAACTATTAAAATATAAATATATATATAATTTTGAAAATGTGACATAATCTTGATGAACATGCTCAAATATTTTATCTACTGGGTAGGTGAGACACATGTGATAGGCAATAAGGAAATGCAAATTAAAGCTATAATGAGATACTGCCACACCCCAGAAACATGGCTGGAACTAAAATATCTACACTCAACACTTCTACTCAACGTTGTGTTAGAGGTTCTAGCCAGGGAAATTAGGCCAGAAAAATAAACAAAAAAATAAATAAAGAAAATAAATAAGAAATAAGAGATAAGAAAATAAAGACTTTAAGATAGAAAATAAAAAGGAAATAAAGAAGCAAAAAGAAGGAAGAAAAAGAAATAAAAGTTTTTAAAAGAAGAGTATTATTCTTATTGATAGACAACTTGATCTTGCAGATAATAAATTCTAAGGAATCCACAAAATAAATATTAGAGCTAATAACTATAGAACTATTACTATATAAATAACTATAGAGCTAATTAAGAAAATATCAAAATAATTATAGGGATAAATAACTAAAGATCAGTAATGTTATAAGATACAAGATCAATGTACAAAGATCAGATGTATTTTTATACACTAGCAATGAACAATCCAAAACTAGAGTTTAAAAAAAAAACAATTTTATTTACAATAGCATCAAAAGAATAAAATACTTAGGAATAAACTTAACAAAAGAAAAAATAAGACTTGTACACTTTAAACTATAAAACTTCACTGAAAGAAGTTAAAGAAGACCAAAATAAATGGAAAGATAGCCCATGTCCATGGGTTGGAAACTTAATATTGTTAAGATGGTACTACTTCCCAAATTGTTCTGCAGATTCAGTGCAATCCCTATGAAAACACTTTTTTGAAGCTGCTTCTATTTTTTTGAGGAAGTTAAGCTGATCCTAAAAGTCTATATTAGTCAGGTTTTTCTGGAGAAACAGAACCAATAAAATTACCTATCTATCTATCTATCTATCTATCTATCTATCTATCTATCTATCTATCTATCTATCATCTATCTATCTATCATCTATCTACCTATATATCTCAGATTTATTTTAAGGAACTGGCTCACATGATTGTGGGGGCTGGATAGTCTGAATTCCGTAGGGCAAGCCCTCATGTGGGGGACCCAGGGAAGAGGTGATATTGTACCTAGACTCTGAAGGCAGTCTTTTTTTTTTTTTTTTTTTGTATTTTTCTGAAGTTGGAAATGGGGAGGCAGTCAGACAGGTCCCGCATGTGCCTGACCGGGATCCATCCAGCATGCCCACCAGGGGGCGATGCTCTGCCCATCTGGGGCATTGCTCTGTTGCAACCAGGGCCATTCTAGTGCCTGAGGCAGAGGCCATAGAGCCATCCTCAGTGCCTGGGCCAACTTTGCTCCAGTGGAGCCTTGGCTGCGGGAGGGGAAGAGAGAGACAGAGAGGAAGGAGAGGGGGAGGGGTGGAGAAGTAGATGGACGCTTCTCCTGTGTGCCCTGACCAGGAATCGAACCCAGGACTCCTGCATGCCAGGCTGATGCTCTACCACTGAGTCAACCGGCCAGAGCCCTGAAGGCAGTCTTGAAGCAGAATTTCTTCTTCCTCTGGGGACTTCAGGCTTTTTTTCTTAAGACCTTCAATTAGGTGAGTCTCATTCACATTATGGAGGTAATCTGCTTTACTCAAAGTCTCTTGATTTAAATGATAATTATATCTAAGCAATACTTTCATAACAACCTCTAGTCTGATGTTTGACTAAAAACTGAGCACAAGGGTACCACAACTCAGTTGACACATGAAGTTAACCATTACAATTCATATGGGAATGCAAGGAACCTGTAACAGCCAAAACAATCTTGAGAAAGAAGAATAGTTGGAAGGCTCACACTTTCCGCTCAAAATATTACTGCCAAGCTACAGTAATTAAACAGTGTGGTTCTGGCATAATAACAGACATAGAGACCATATTTCTGGAACTGAGAGTCCAGAAATACATCCTTATATCTATGACCAACTGATTTTCAATAAATGTTTCAAGTTTATCATTCCCACAAACCATCCTGGGACAAATGGATATCACTATGCAAAACAGTGAAGTTAGACCCTGTGCTCCACAACATGTATAAACAGTATCTCAAAATTGATCAAGACCTAAATGTAATAGCTGTTGAAGACAGTACAGGTGTAAATCTTTGTGATCGATAGTTTGGCAATAGATTTGGCAATGGTTTCTTCCCAATATAACACCTAAAGCAACCAATAAAAAATAGATAAATTGGACTTCATCAAAATGAAAAACTTTCGTGCTTCAAAGGACATCATGAAGGAAGTGGAATGGCAACCCACATAATGGGAGAAAATATTTGTGAATATTAAAAAATACCACTCAATTATATAATTTGAAAGGGTGAATTGTATGGTATGTAAATTATATCTCAATCAAGAGAGAGAGAAAGAGAGAGAGAGAGAGAGAGAGAGAGAGAGGGAGAGAAATGACGATACCAAGTGTTGAGAAGAATGTGGAGCCACTGGAACACCATTATTGTTGCTGGGAGTGTAAAAATTATACTACCCATTTGGAAAACTATTTAGCTTTCACACTTAACATTCAAGCAATGGTTTCCATGCAGCCCTCCTCTGATGGGGTGCCACGAAGAAAGAGTTACTCAAGCATATCCTTCAGTAACATAACTTTGTTCAACATCGTTTCATTATGGCTTTTGTTTATATCATTTAGCTTGTGGTAAAATTTGGTTCTGTTATATTTAACTTCTCTTAAAGTCACAGAACCTATTGACAACATTAAGTGAGTACTTCTTGTATAGTTATCATATGGCTTACCAAATCTACCAATATGCCCAAAAGGTGTGAATGCATTTTTGCACCAAAATAACATGGAAAAACACATTCTTAGCAACATTGTTCATAAGAGCTCCCACATAGAAACAACCTAAATGTCCATAAACAGCAAAACAGGAAAGTTTGTTATGATCAAATAATGCAATTGTATACAACACAGTAGTGAGAAAGAATGAACTGCTGCTACCTGTGACATGGAGAAACCCTAGACACAATGAGTGATAGGCAACAGTAACCCATATAGAAAGAACACACAATGAATCTATTCATATCATGTTAAAGAACAGGTAAGATAATGATAGAAAAGGATGCATAGGCTCAGAGTGTTCTAACTATTGATCTGGGTGGTAGTTCAAGGGCATACACATGTACATTGCTATTTGAGCAAAGCCTGAAGATTTGTGTACTTTTATGCATGCTGCTCTTGATAAATTTTCAGGTCACGGGGGGCAAGGGCAGTTCTTTGCAGAAGCATGCAAGTGCGGAGAAGGTCCCAGATTCCCTCTGCAGTTGCAGCCACCTGCCTTAGAGTGGAGTGCCTTACAGTCAGGAGAGCTGCCAGCTGCCCCTGAGAAGTGAGGGGTTCTGTGGCACTCAGTTGAGTCCAGCCTAACACCGAGTGTCCTGGACACTGGGTGAGGGTTGTCCTCAGCACCACCTGAGTCGATCAGCAGTGGTCCCTGAGCTGGACCCTGTTAGCATCCTAGGGACCTGCTTGCGTGGGTTCTCTTGGAAAGAGCTTTTGGCCACATGGGGAGGAACCGGCAGTTGAGTGAGCGCGCTGAGGGTGGCTGGATCAGACTGTGATGTCACGTGTTGCCACAGCCTGTGTCCCAGGCTCCCCCATGACCTGGAGGCAGTGGGCAGGTACTGGGACGGGGAGGGCAGAAGTGGGAGTAACTCCCGACCCCAGAGGCTGCGGCGCCTGGCTGAGATTGTGTGGGGTCAGGAAGAGAATTTCGGGCCTCCTGCCCTTCAGCTTGGCCCTCTGCAGACCATGAAGCTTCTTGTCCTGGCTGGGTTGTGACAGTGCGGAGGGCACAGTGAGAGGCTCTGGCCCTCCCTGTTCAGGTGCACAGTCTGGACTGGGAGCTTCTCTTTCCTAGCAGCACCCATCAGAGGAGGGCTGCCTGGAAGGCATTCCTTGACTGTCGCTAAGTGTGACAGCACTGGCGGTACGGGGACCCTGACCAGGTATGAGGGGACTGCTGGCCTGGCCAAATAGGCTTCAGGAAAAAAGAGGTGTGGGCGGCACAGCAGGAGCCCTCAGACAAGGCCTCTGCTCTGAAGTAGGCCCATCGAGCTAGCAGGGGGGAGGGCAATGGTGATTGTGGGGTTGGGGGCCAGACACAGGGTCTGAGGCATGGCATTCTCGTCGGGGTTGGTGTGGGTGTCCAGCTGCTCTACACCGGAGGACAACTGGGGAGACGATGGGCAGCGGTAGCAGCTCTTGAGACACTGACCGGACAGGAGGCAGGCACAGGCTGGCACTGGGGACAAGGGGCCAGGTGTGCTCAACCACTCAGGCCACCTCCCTATAGCTCCGTGTGTCTATCTGTGGCTCTTGGGTGCCTCTTTCCTCTCTCATTCCCTCTCCGCTTCCCCTTTCTTCTGCTATGGAGTCTCTTCTTCAAACCACCCCCGGCTTTCACATTCTTTCTTATTGAAAAATATTTATTGCAGAATACACGACACATTCAAAAGTGTGTAAAATGTACACGTGTAGCATGAAGAATAGTAAAATGAGTGTCTAATGAATAGATCACTCCCAGATGGCAGCAGCCCCTGTGAGCCCCCAGCCACGCCTCTCACTCCCAACCTGCAACAACTATTGTGAAGTTCGTGACGAGCAGCCCTTGCAGTGTACAGTTTGTCTACCTGCTGTTTCAGCTTTCTGTTGTTTCTTTGTTTGTTTTTTTTCCACTTTATATAAATGGAATCAGACCTGTGTATTCTTCTGTGATTTAAAATTCACTCGCATTGAGGTGTGCCCTACAGATCAATCATTTTCGATGTTGTGTGGCATTCCATTGTTTGAATATAACGCTATTTATTTGTCCATTGTGATGTGGGTGGTCATTTGGATTGCTTCCAAGACTTTTTTTTTTTCAGTTCAGAAACAATGCTGCTATGAGCACTTTAGACACATTTCCTGGGGTACATACGTTTCTGGGGTGTGGGAGTGAGTTTCAGTGTCACAAGGATGACAGTTCAGAGTGGTTCCCAGGCAGGGACTAAGACCCTCTGTTTTCATTTCATCGTTGCCTGCCTCCGCTCCACTCCCCTTTCCTACCCCCACTCCCCGATGAGATGGAATTCATATATGTGTTGATGTACCCGCTGAGCTTGATCAGAGCCATCTAAAATTGAAGACAGAGTGGGGAATGCCCTGTAGGAAGAGCCATGATGACGTCTGCTGGGAGGGGACGTCCCCTCTCAGCTCAGTGGAAGCAGCCTGTCCTCAGAGACCCATCTCTGCCTCACCTGTCTCTCAGCTATGCTCTGCTGTTCCCTCAGAGCGGTACCATCGTCCAGAATGCAGCCCCCGGTTGAGGGAATCAAGATGCTCTTGTCCTTGAGGTAGGCCTCTGTCCCTCTTGGGATTCAGTCCTTTCAGGAGCAGAAAGCCTCTCCCCCCAACCTCACCTTAAGTCTGGGCTCATCTGTCCTCCATGCTTGGTTCTGACCTCCGTAGGAAGCTGGATACTGTGAGGAGTCAGTTCTCTGTTGCTGGTTGTCCGGGTGGCTTGTAAACACTCCCAAGGAAATGCTTCTTGATAATAAATGAGCCCCCTGTGTAAGCAGGAACTGTATGAGCAATTAACCCAACAGGAGTGTCCCGGATGCTTCTCTGAGAGAAAGTCCAGAACCCTTCCCTGTACGCGACCCCTCCTCTGCTGTCTCTCCACTGGGGGACGGCAGGCAGAAGTGGGCGGGAGTGGGTGGGTCCAGGCATCCAGGCTGGCAAAGACAAGGAGAGTAGGCTCTCCTCCTTGCTTCTGAGAATGCATCTACCCTCCATGGCTCTAAAGTCCTGGTAATCTCTGAGGTTGTGGGGACACAGAAGGGTACCCTTTAAGGTCCTACCACTGGGTGACCCCCACTGATGTCCATGTCCATGGTGAGGAATGGGCTGGGGGCAGGTAACTCCAGCTGGTGTGCGTTTGTCACAAATATGACAACACAGGCATTTTCAGCCTAAAATTCAGACACCTCTGTGCCCAGCAAAGAATCACAGGGGACACATCCTCTCGTGAGGCTCTTTTAATAAGGGGGAAGGTCCTTGCCAGGACCCTCTCACCGTCCAACATTGGCCTGTGCCCTGTTAGCTTTGAGGGTGGCTGGGAAAGTGAATCTCAGCATCTTTCATTCTCAACAAGGGTCAGTAGACTCGAGGCCTTCAGGAAAGACGGGTGGGGATGGCTGTGGATGGAGTTGAGCCTTGAAAGTTGAGCTGTAGTTCAATAGTACAAAAAGAGGGAGATGGCGTAGGCTGAGGGACTCTCCCTCGAGGGAGCAGTACTCGGGTTGAAACGTCTCTGCTCCCCATCTGCCTCCCAGATCTGTGAAGGTCTGAGGTAGAGGGGGAGAGAAGAGGGGCTGAGGCACAGATTCTGGGTGCCTCAGAGCCGGGGCCTCACTGGCTTCAGGGCTTTGAGGACATCATGACCTTTGTGAAGCCCTCATTCCTTTGTTCAGTGGAGTGGGTGACAGGGCCTCTCACCCAAGATTGTGTTTGGATTCAGTGGGTTACATGCCTATAGGCTTTGGCACATGGGATGTGCCCAGATCCACACGCTTGACATTTGAGCTGTGCTGACGGAACACCTACTGTGCGCTGGACCTGGGCAGTCACCGACTGTGCGCTGGACCTGGGAAGTCACCTACTGTGCGCTGGACCTGGGCAGTCACCTACTGTGCGCTGGACCTGGGCAGTCACCTACTGTGTGCTGGGCTTGGGGCAGTCACCTACTGTGCGCTGGACCTGGGCAGTCACCTACTGTGCGCTGGACCTGGGCAGTCACCTACTGTGTGCTGGGCTTGGGGCAGTCACCTACTGTGCGCTGGACCTGGGCAGTCACCGACTGTGCGCTGGACCTGGGCAGTCACCTACTGTGCGCTGGACCTGGGCAGTCACCGACTGTGCGCTGGGCCTGGGCAGTCACCGACTGTGCGCTGGGCCTGGGCAGTCACCGACTGTGCGCTGGGCCTGGGCAGTCACCTACTGTGCGCTGGGCCTGGGCAGTCACCGACTGTGCGCTGGGCCTGGGCAGTCACCGACTGTGCGCTGGGCCTGGGCAGTCACCGACTGTGCGCTGGACCTGGGCAGTCACCGACTGTGCGCTGGACCTGGGCAGTCACCTACTGTGTGCTGGACCTGGGCAGTCACCTACTGTGCGCTGGACCTGGGCAGTCACCGACTGTGCGCTGGGCTTGGGGCACACAGCCAAGAACAGTGCACAGAGGACTCCACCCTCCTGGAGCTGCAGTACGCAAAGTGACACTATTTCAGAGAGAGCTGAGGAGAAAGTTGGCAGGATAGGGTATCAGTAACCAGGACAGGTGGTACATCTTATAGCTGGCAGTCAGGGAGGGCTTCTCTGAGGAAGTGACAAAGGACTGGGACCTGAGTGATAAGGAGGAGCCAGCAGGGCAAAGATCTGGAGCAAAGCACTTGGGAAGAGGGGTCAGAAGAATGACCCTGAGGCAGAAATATGCTGGCACATTTCAGGAAACAAAGGAGTTGAACGTGGATGGAGCAGAGAGAGAGAGAGAGTGTGTGTGTTCCACTCTGGCGGGGGGGGGGGGGGGGGGGGGGCTGCGAGGAAGGAAGAGGTATCCTCCTTGAAAGGCAAGTTCCACTTGCACTTGGCAGTTGGTTTCTCAGCCTTGAAGAGACGGTGAGCCCTGACCAGGGTGCTGAAAGGCTGGTCCAGGACTGTGGCCCAGAGCTGGCACCTGTACTGGCCCCACACCCTAATGCCCAGCAGCCTGGGCGAGTCCCCAGGTTTCTCTCCAAACAGCGTCCTCCTCCACAGCATGTGGGTGACAGTCAGCACCCAGAACCTGGGGCTGTTATGAAAGAGAAGGGCCTGTCCCACTGCGGGCCCACATCACGTATTAGTGGCTGCAGCTAGTGCCCTTCTCTGTCCTTTCAAGCTGTGGCACTTGGAAAAGTCTGTCACCTTCTCTGAGCTCCAGCTCTGTCCCCTGTCACAGAAGTAAGGACAGCAGTTTTTCCAGGCGTGGTTCTGGGAGGGCGGAGGTGAGGTCTGGGTGCCAAGGCTGTGCCCTTCCTCCAAGGGCAGGGAGTGCCGGGTCCCCTGGCTCCAGGCCCTCCACCTTCAGCATCTTAGCTGAGCTGTTGCTGTGGCGGCACCTCTCTTCTCGTAGAGTTAACGTGCGCCTCGCGTATCGGGGCTGGCACACCTTGCTGCCGGGCCAGCCAGGGCTGGACATCCGGGCACAGGTGCTGCTCTCCCGGGACCTGGCCTCCCAAGTGGGTCTGGGAGTGTCTGGCAGCGGCAGGAGGAAGGTGTGTTAAGAAAGCTGATGAACAGAGTGTGAGGCCTGCACTCTCCCGGTAACAGCTTGCACAAGAGCCTCTTTGTCATCAGATTCAATTTATAGCTGGGTCCTCCCTGCTGTCTCCATGAATTCAGCTAATAAAGAGAGGTGGGTGACGAGGACCTGGGCCACCACAGAGGCCTCTTCCCAGATAATTAGTAGTCTTGGCGATTCATTTAAATGCTTCTGTGTTTCGTACCCTTAAAGGGGGGGAAATGAATTGAGGACGGTAGTGGGGGGTGAGGGTGGGAGGCTGTAGCTGGCTGGTGCGGGAGGGACAGGGGGCCTGGTCACTCTGAGCTCTGCCTGGGGGGGTTGAGGAGGCCAGGAGCCCAGGCCCCAGGAGCCCAGCCCCCAGGAGCCCAGCCCCAGGCCCTGCTTTGCGATTCTGCGGGGCGAGGCTCCCTGCCTGCACCTCAGTTTCTCACCTACAAAGCAGAGAATGTGCTGGTAAGAGGAACAAAGGGCTAACTGGTTTGGCACTGGGCTCCCTTTGTGTGGACAGTTCCCGGAGGAAAGGCACTCACGGTGGGCTGTGCTGTGTGTAGGGCAGTTCCGGGCACTCTGGCAGCTCAGCAGCCTCCGTGGGAGAGACTCACCTTCTACAGTGAGTGGGTTCTGTGCCAGGCTGCCTGAGAGTCGATCAGGACTCGGTCCTTCTTAGGTGGGGGTCTTCCCCTCTCTCACCTCAGTGCCCTCCTCTGTAAAATTCAGGTAAAAATAATGCCTTGCTCCTAGGGCTATTTTATGAGGATTCCAGGAAATAATTCCGTGAAGATATTAAGATGTTTCCTCAATAAATATTAGTTGTACTATTTGTTCTTATTGCTTTTGAATTATCACCTGGTACATATATTATCTGTCAAAAGGCATCTATTTATTTCAAACACCATAGACAAAATCTCCTTCTCCTGGGGCCACATGGGTTTACCCTTCTTTGCCTAGTGCCAAGCCTCGGGTAAGGAGCTGGGATGAGGAAGAGAAAGAGATGAAGAGAGGCTCCCACGTTTTTGCCTCAAATCGCCATTTTAACTACGCCTTTTATTTTCTGTTACTTTGACATCCTGGGCTGTGCTGACCCTAGAGCAGGGGTCCCCAAACTTTTTACACAGGGGGCCAGTTCACTGTCCCTCAGACCGGTGGAGGGCCGGACTATAAAAAAAGCTTTGAACAAATCCCTGTGCACACTGCACATATCTTACTTTAAAGTAAAAAATCAAAACGGGAACAAATACAATATTTAAAATAAAGAACAAGTAAATTTAAATCAACAATCTGACCAGTATTTCACTGGGAACTATGCTCCTCTCACTGACCACCAATGAAAGAGGTGCTCCTTCCGGAAGTGCGGCGGGGCTGGATAAATGGCCTCGGGGGCCCCCGTGGGGCTGTAGTTTGGGGACCCCTGCCCTAGAGGGACTGCCCTCCTAGGGCTAGCCAATTACTAGAGAGAGTAAAGAACTAGTTTTTTGAATGTGATTTTTTGAATACAAACCGACCAATCCCGAGCTCACATATCTTCCTCTCCTCTATGGGGCTTTTGCACTCAGAGCCATTGTCTACCTGCCCTAGTTCCCCAGGACCAAGTGCCAGACAGCGAGGGACAGCCTTACACCCAGAGTCCTGGAAGTATTCAAAGCGGCCAGTCCTCGTCCTGGTTACTCCGCCTCGCCTGTTTCTTCCGACAGAAGCTCATGCCCACATCTGCCCACCTCAGCCTCCTGGCTGACCCTGGGCTTCCCTGTGTGGCCCCCATTGTGTGGCATGCGCCCGCTCTTTGTGGAATCTGGGAGTGCAAGGAGCACAATCAAGCTGCTTTTCAGTGGTGGTTATTTCCTGATCTGTTGGCTTCACCATATGTCAATAATAAGAAAACCTGCATTTTACAACAGCCGCAGAGATTGAGACACCCTGGGCATGTGCATTGGGGGAGGGCTGTCTCCTTTGTTTTTGCAGGCCGGAAGAGAAAGGGCAGAGGAAACCCGTGCTCCTGGGGCTGAGTTTGCCTAACTCCTCCCACCCACACCTGTCCATTTCTTTAGTGTGAGAGTGTTCCCATGGCAACCAGGCGACAATAGCCAACCCCCTCCTCCAACAGGTGGGTTCCATTAGGAATTGAAAGATGGAGAGGGGATGAATGTCTTGTTTCTTTTAATTAAAAAGAAAATACAGCCTGACCAGGTTGTGGTGCAGTGGATAGAGTGTCGGATGCGGAGGACCCAGGTTCGAAACACTGAGGTCGCCAGCTTGAGCGCGGTTCTTCTGGTTTGAACAAAAGACTCACCAGCTTGGACCCAAGATCGCTGGCTCGAGCAAGGGGTTACTCAGTCTGCTGATGGCTTATGGTCAAGGCACATATTGTTATAAAGTACTGTACCTCATTTCTGTGGGCTCATGTAGAGACACCAAGTCCAATATGAATTTTGAGGAGTTTTATTATGAAAAGCCAGCGGCATATATGGGGCAACCCTTCTACCCAGATCATGCAGCTCTAATTACCTCTCAGAGGCTGCTTATATACTCTGTGACCACATACAGGTGGGGGAGGCATAGCATCATGACACAAGCTTACTATTACATACAGGTGGGGATTCACGACATACATTTCACAGATTCCTCCAATGCCTCTCCCCTCCCTCCATTGCCTAGGGGCATGCTATTCCTAGGATTCAAAGAGAGGGAGAAAGCAATATACAAATTCTATCTCCTATTGAAAGAGCAAGGAAGTTCTTTAAATACCTTACTACAATATGAGAAAGCAATCAATGAACAACTAAGGTGTCCCAACAAAAACTGATGATTGATGCTTCTCATCTCTCTTCGTTCCTGTCTGTCTGTCCCTATCTGTCCCTCTCTCTGACTCTCTCTCTCTGTCTCTGTAAAAAACAAAACAAAACACTTAACAAAGAAAATACATAGCTTTAGCTTCATCTACATTATAAGGTATTTCAGGAGAAACTGTAGACATCCCATATTTGCCCATCTCTAACACAACGGCCATTTTTTTTCCTCCAGGAGCCATGCTTTTACTTACTTGTTCAAGGGGCATTTTCATTTTCCTACACGCCAAGCTCATGGTGCACAGTTGTGTGTACTGGGCATGGGCAGAATAAGTGGTAACCATTCAGTTAGCATCCTATTCAAACCTTCCTGGCTGGTGGTTTTGATGGCTTTGCTAGTGCTGTCATGGAGGGGGGCAGGGTGAGTGCTTCTTACCTACAGCTGTTGAATACAATGGAGGCAGCCAGAGGCGAGGAAGAATGTCCCGAAAGAGGGCCAAGTCCAAACATGCCATGGTCAAGCACATGCCAGGTCTGAGGGAGGGGCTGAGAGCACAGCCAAGTCACCGTGGGTGGCAGAGGTGGCCACCGCACTAGACAGGAGCCCGCAGCCAGCTACTCTTATGTTATATTTAGCTGCTGCTGCCCAGGAAAACACGGGCACAGGGCATAGGGCAGATGCACCATACCCTGCTTAAGTGGTCTTGGCATTGGGCATGTTGATGATTTCTCATTTTGGAGGCATTATTTAAAGATGCTTCAATAAAGAAAATAAGAGGGGAGGGGAAGCTGTTACAGAGTAAAAGAGACTTAAAAGAAGCACAGTGAGCAAACACAGTGCGTCCTTTCATTTGCATCCCATCTCCAACCAATCAACTCTAAAAGTTTGAACATTAACGTTATCTGAAGACATTTGGGAAAATTTGAACATGGGTTGTGAATGAAAAGATATTAAATAATTATTAATTTGAGGAGTACGGTGATATCATTAGAATTTTTTGAAAATTCTTATCTGCTAGAGGAAAACAATCGAAGTATTTATGAACAAAATGAAATAATCTAGGATTTGCTTTACAATACTAAGAAAAAGTGTGTGTGTGTCTGTGTGAGTGTTGGGGGCAGGGGAGGGGTGGCTCGGTGTTGGCTGGGAGCTGATAGCTGTGGAAGCAGGGGGATGACACATGGACTCATTATCCTATTCTCTTTCCTTTTGTGTAGGTTTGACAGTTTCCTTAACAAAATGGTAAAAAGTACTCCAACCAATATATTCTTGTTCCTGGCTTTTTCCACTCCCTTTGCATTGTTTTCTGAGGATGAATTCCCAGGGGTGGGATTACCAGATCTAGCTCCCTGACAGTGCTAGTTTAGGTGGCTGTGAGTGTGGGGGCTGTGTTGGCTTTGTGTGCTCCCTTGCTGGGCAGCTTTGTGAGCCCTTTTAAATCCTCTTTCTTTCTTTCTCTTTCTTTCTTTCTTTCTTTCTCTCTCCCTCTCTCTCTTTCTTCTTCTTCTTCTTCTTCTTCTTCTTCTTCTTCTTCTTCTTCTTCTTCTTCTTCTTCTCTCTCTCTCTCTCTCTTTTTTTTTTTTTTAGAGAGAGAGAGAGAGAGGCAGTGAGAAAGACAGAGAGACAGGAACATTGAGCTGTTCCTGTATATGCCCTGACTGGGGATCGAACCAGCAACCTCCAGCACTTTGGGACAGTGCTCCAACAAACTGAGCTATCCAGCCAAGGCTTATTTTAATTTTCAACTTTCACTAATTCAATAGGTGTAAAGTACCATCATTTAACTATTTCATTTTCAGCTCTTTGATTATGGAGGAGGGGAGACACTTGCCCCTGGTTAGCTACTAACGCATTTCCTCCTGGCCCCTGGCCTTTCGCACAGTCACCTATAAGGTCTTTGGTATTGATATTTCCAAATATCTGCTAAAGCTCCCACTATGTTTCCACCAGATTTCCTATGATAGGACTGCCTGTAGTCAGATCTTTAATTTATCTAAAGTTTAACTGAGTCTATGTTATAGAGTGTAGATTAATTTTTCCCCCAAATTGATAACTCAACATCATTTTGTAAATTACTTTTCACTTTACCACCATTTGGACTTGATTATTGTGGGAACGATGAACCCCTTTTCCGTCTGATGGGATCTGACTCACGGCGCTGGGTCCTTCATCCAGCCTCATCTTTATTTGGAGCTGGCACTGTCCCCATTGCAGTAGAGTGTGTCCTGGCTTTACCCCTGGACCTGTCAGATCCTGCTGTGGCTCCTTAACCTCCCCATGGTCCCTAGTATCCTGAACCTGCAGCTAGGAAACTGGGTCTGAATTCCAGTTTTGTCACCAACTAGGCGTCTTTAGACAGGTCCCCTAGCCTCTCTGAAGATACAGTGTGTAACTTGTCACCCAGGTGAAATGTCTGGACTTCATAGATGTTTAGCACATGCTGGCACTTTAGAATTTAAAACTGGTTCCTTGGGGGTAAGTGAGCTTGCCACCTGGGTGGGCTTGCAGAGAGTTGAGGGTGTCTCCTCCTTCCCTCCTGGCAAAGCTGAGAACACCCTAACGAGGGTCCTCTGCCGGCATGGAGAGCCAGGAGGCGGTGCTGGTGTTCGGTGCAGGGGCCTCTGCCGGCTCGGAGAGCCAGGAGGCGGTGCTGGTGTTCGGTGCAGGGGCCTCTGCCGGCTCGGAGAGCCAGGAGGCGGTGCTGGTGTTTGGTGCAGGGTCCTCTGCCGGCTTGGAGAGCCAGGAGGCGGTGCTGGTGTTCGGTGCAGGGGCCTCTGCCGGCTCGGAGAGCCAGCAGGCGGTGCTGGTGTTCGGTGCAGGGGCCTCTGCCGGCTCGGAGAGCCAGGAGGCGGTACTGGTGTTCGGTGCAGGGGCCTCTGCCGGCTCGGAGAGCCAGGAGGCGGTACTGGTGTTCGGTGCAGGGGCCTCTGCCGGCTCGGAGAGCCAGGAGGCGGTGCTGGTGTTCGGTGCAGGGGCCTCTGCCGGCTCGGAGAGCCAGGAGGCGGTGCTGGTGTTCGGTGCAGGGGCCTCTGCCGGCTCGGAGAGCCAGGAGGCGGTGCTGGTGTTCGGTGCAGGGGCCTCTGCCAGCTCGGAGAGCCAGGAGGCGGTACTGGTGTTTGGTGCAGGGCACCAAGGCACCTCAGACCCATGGGAGCCACAGCTGATCTTGGCCCTGTTTCCATGGTTACCACTTCAGGATGAGGTCATCTTCTGGCTCACAGGCTCTGCAGCACTCAGGTACTCTGCCAAGGAGGCACTCTGAAATGTGGCCATCCGTGTGTCTCCACAGGCAGAGGCGGGTGGGAGGCAACGGGCCACAGAAGGGGAGTGTCGCTGAGCAGGACCAGAGAAACAAGCTTGTCCAGCCAGGGTCAGGGAGTGTGTCATTTCCGGTCTCCAAGACGCAGACACCAAGATGGTATGAGCTATTCAAGAGACTTCGGGGGCAGTGGGGGGCCTTGGCGAGCGAGGGCCGGTGGTGGGAGCAGGAGCACAACCGTGCATGGGTGCGCGGCTCTGCCAGCCCCTGGGAAAGGAGAGCGGGCGGGGAGGACCAGGAGGAAAAGCCTCAGACCGCAGTGCAGCCTGGAGACACCCTGGCCATACCTGTGGGGAGCCCCAGAGTCCCCACTGCTGTGGGGCCCTGGCCAGGCCGGAGCAGCAACTCCAGTCCCCGCTGGGCGTGGTCCTCGGCCTCCGTGTGAAGCTGCACTGGATCCTGAAGGCACAGGAGCTGCAAGCTCTGAGCCCACCACATTCTTCCCAGCAGACCCTCTGCTGGAGGGAGCGTGAGCTGCCTCTCGTCCACCACATGGCCTTCGGGGGTCCCTGCCTCTGCCTGCGTCCTGACATGTCAGAGGTTGGCATTAGAGTGGTTTTAAGGACAGGAAAGGCTGTCACCCCTCCTGACGCTCTCATTCCTGTTCGGGGAGAAGCTGGTGGCCACAGTGATGGCTCGCAGGACACTACTGGATGGAGGGCCCTGGGGCTGTGCTGGAAGGCCGGGGCACAAGGCTCATGGAGAAGAGGATCTGCCAGCGATTGCCTGGGATGGGGGGTTGGGGGGTGGGAGACATGGGAGTTGTGGGCAAAGAGGTGCTGTGTGCCCAGGTGGGGGCGCTTTTGTGGGAGGTGCACGTGAAGGGAGGTCTCCTGAGTGCTGGGCTGGGAATATCGTAGAATTTGTATGGGAGGAGGCAGAGGGCCGTGAAGCAGGATCTAGCGAGGGGAACCATGTGGGCAAGTGTGTGTGGTCCGTGGTGGGAGGCAGCTGGGCAGGAAGGGCAGGAAGGGCAGAGCCAGAGAATGGAGAGGAGGGCACTCGGGAGGTAAGAAGGGGCCGTGGGGAAGAGTCCAAAAGAATTCAGGAAAAGAGTTAACGAGCATTTGTAGTGTGCTTACTGGCAACTAATCATGAAGAATAGAGACATGTTTTCTTGTGTGACTCCCTCCGTTGGCCTCTGACTCATCTTGGGCGGCCCCTGGTTCACTTCGTGCCAGTCGCGTGGGTCTCGCTCTTCAGAATGCTCAGAGCCTTCTGCTTTGCTGTTCTCTCTGCCCAAACAGTCTTCTCCTGTGAGCCCCTGCTCATCCTTCAGGCTTTAGACCCAAAGTCCTCTTCTCTCTGATCACCCCTCTAAGGAGCTCCACCAAACAGTCTTTGTAACACTTATCACAACCTCCAGTTATCCTGATAAATTTTGATTGTTCATTTACTTGTTTCTGATCTGCCTCTCCCCACAGGCATAGCGACTCGAAGACGGCAGGGACTTTGCCGGGTTCATGACCGTGGCCCCAGCCCACAGCCATGCCTGACACAGTAAGTGCTCCATAGATCTTCACGGAGTGAGCAAGAGCTGAACATCTTTAGACCCTTCCCCATGGGGGTAAGGGATTGCTCGCTTAACTTTCCATGAAGAAGCAGAGTCCTGCTCCGCAACAAGGTGGTGGGGAATGTGGATTTTCATGGCACTGTGTGGTGAGGACCGGGGCGGGGGATACACTTCCCAGCCGAGTAGCCTTGAACAGGTCAGCTGCCTCTCTGGGCCCCAACTCAATCATTAAATGAAGCAGAGAAAAGAACAGCCCCTCCCGTGGGCCATGCGAGAGGGAAAGACAACACCAGTGAAAACACCCTGCGCGGGCTGGCTCCCGACAAGGGTCCCTCCTCCCTACCCCGTGCCCCATGCCCAGTCCACAGATGTCCCAGTGCCCTGCCCACGACAGCTGCCTCTCTGCTGAAAACTTGTAGGCCTCTGTGTCGGGCTGGGAGGAGGCCTAAGCACGCGGGTCTTCTGCAGAGTGGGAGGGAGGTGTGTGAAGGAGTTTTGGGACGTCACTCACAATGAAAAGTGATTCAATCCCATTCCAGGTTGGCAAGAGGCTTCCCGGAGCCTGGCTAAGTGGGTCTGGCACAGTGCTCTGCCTTGCAGGTCTATTAGCATGCTCCCGGCATCTGAGGCCCTCGTGTGCGTGAGTCATTGGAGTAGGGAGCCAGGAAGCTGGGGCGGCCAGTGGCTGCTCATCAATTAAGCTCCTCTCCATTTAATTAAGATGTAAAACATCACCTTGTGTGTCTGTGAGAGGGGCTGCTGCCACCCCACGTCAGACACCAGCCAGGGCAAGAGGCAGCCCCCAAGTCACACTGCCTGTCTTCCTGCCCAGGCTGCAGCACCCCTCGTGGAGGCTGTCCGTCTGCACACTGCCGGCGACATGCAGCTCACTACCTACGTCTTTCTGCCGACTGAGGCGGGCCAGGCAGGAAGAATGACTGGGCGTCCTGCCTGGGGTTAGACTACTTGTATAACCTTGGCCAATTCCTAGCCTCTCAGTCCCTCGACTTCTTCATCTACAGGTGGAAGGACAGGAATAGTATCTGTGGGTCATTTTGAGGACTGAGTTCAAGTACACAGGGCATTTAGGCCAGAGGCCAGAATGTAGACCAGGGGTCCCCAAACTATGGCCTGCGGGCTGCATGCGGCCCTCTGAGGCCATTTATCCAACCCCCGCCGCACTTCCGGAAGGGGCACCTCTTTCATTGGTGGTCAGTGAGAGGAGCATAGTTCCCATTGAAATACTGGTCAGTTTGTTGATTTAAATTTACTTGTTCTTTATTTAAAATATTGTATTTGTTCCCGTTTTGTTTTTTACTTTAAAGTAAGATATGTGCAGTGTGCATAGGGATTTGTTCATAGTTTTTTTTATAGTCCGGCCCTCCAACGGTCTGAGGGACAGTGAACTGGCCCCCTGTGTAAAAAGTTTGGGGACCCCTGATGTAGACACCCTCTCTGCCCTGGCAGCGGCCACGCCCTCCTGCCTCTCACCTCTCCGTCTCAGCCCCTCCTCTGGCAGTCCGCTCCACCCAGCCCTCGGCCTGGAGGCCCTGTGCCTGGGCCTCAGGCGACCTCTAGGCCACACACGAGATGCTTACGCTTTGGACTGGGCAGTCTGAGGACAAAGCCCAGTTCAATTCACTTCCTTGTTCTCCAATGCCCGTCGTAATCCTTTAAATAAGCACAGTGAAAGCAGGTTTCCTGGATGGATGAATGAGGGAATAAATTCTTCGTCCTTGGACTTTTTCGGGCCTTACAGAGTAAGATAAAGGGAGATGATGTGCTAGAAAATTGCCTTTTTCCTAGGGCAGATTCACTTTGGGTTCCAGTTTCCTCAGGAGGGTCTTTACCTCTCTGAGCCTCAGTGTTCTCATCTGCAGAATGGGTGCCACACAGGAACCCTCGGGCACCTGCTCCACACCCGGGGTTTACTTCCTCCTTATTCTGTGGGAAAGGCAGCTATGGTCTCTGCACAGGTGGAAAAGCATCCCTTCCCCATGAACTGCTCATGAAACATTGACAGGGTCTTCTGGAGGCTCTGGGGAGCCAGCCCTGGCACTGGACACCCCTTCTCCGCTTCCTGCCTTGAACTGGAATGTGAGGTCCGAGGCCTTCACTGCGGGGATGCAAGCCAGTCTGCTGCGGATGACAGGGCTGTGAGGTGGAAAGAGCAGCGTAGCAGAGCGGGGCGCTGCTATCTCGGACCCCTCACTGCAGGACAGCGCCCTCTGCAGGCGTGAGCGTCTGTGCAGGGCTGTCTCCTGAGTGCAAGGACGGCTCTGACCCAGAGTGCACAGCCACCGCGGCCTGCACAGAGCGGAGACTCCACAAACACGTGCCGGTTCACAGCCAGCAGGACGCGCCGTCTTGGTGACCTGCATGGCAAAGCTTCACTCTGTCAGAACTGGCCACAGAGTATATACCACAGCCACAGCCTGCCCTCCCGGACCGGGCCAGAACCCATCAGTGCAAGGTGCCCCAGGACAGGGAGAGCAGAGTGAGCTGTGGACCCGAGAGCGGTCACGTCCCGCTTGGCCAGGGGAAGTTCTGTCGCAGCCTTGGCCTGTGAGCTGACCCTGGCAGATGGGCATGACCTTGTCACAAGGAAATAAGAGGCATGGACATCCAGGTGGAGGGGTTATAGGTGAGGAAGCCCAAGGCAATGCCTCCTCTGACCCTGCACGTGGGGCACGAAAGGAATATGGGAGATTGAGCAGGAGAGTTAGGCTGGTGTGGCAGCAACCTTGAAGTCAGGCTTCATTCTGTGAACTAGCATCTCCCACCCTCCTGTCACTGTCTGTGCGTTTGGTCATGGTGTCAGACCATGCATGCTTTCATTTACTTCATATGCTTCTTCAATTCATTTTTTCTTTTCCTTCCTTCCTTCCTTCCTTCCTTCCTTCCTTCCTTCCTTCCTTCCTTCCTTCCTTCCTTCCTTCCTTCCTTCCTTCCTTCCTTCCTTCCTTTCCTTCCTTCTTTCCTTCCTTCCTTCCTTCCTCTTTCTTTTTTCTTTCTTTCTTTCTTTCTTTCTTTCTTTCTTTCTTTCTTTCTTTCTTTCTTCCTTTCTCTCTCTCTCTCTCTCTCTCTCTCTTTCTTTCTTTCTTTTTCTGAAGTGAGAAGCGGGGAGGCAGAGAGACAGACTCCCACATGCACCTGACCAGGATTCACTGAGCATGCCCACCAGGGGACGATGCTCCGCCCATCTGGGGTGTTGCTCTTTTGCATCCAGAGCCATTCTAGAGCCTGAGGAAGAGGCCACAGAGCCATCCTCAGCATCCGGACCAACTTTGCTCCAATGGAGCCTTGGCTGCAGGAGGGGAAGAGAGAGATAGAGAAAAAGGAGAGGGGGAAGGGTGGAGAAGCAGATGGGTGCTTCTCCTGTGTGCCCTGGCTGGGAATCAAACTTGCAACTTCCACAGGCCAGGCTGTTTCAATTCACTTTTATTTATTTATTTATTTTTTATAAGTAGATATATATTTTTTTTAATTTTTTTATTTATTTATTCACTTTTAGAGAGGAGAGAGAGAGGGAGAGAGAGAGACAGAGAGGAAGAGAGAGGAGAGAGAGACAGAGAGAGAGAGAGAAGGGGGAGGAGCTGGAAGCATCAACTCCCATATGTGCCTCGACCAGGCAAGCTCAGGGTTTTGAACCGGCGACCTCAGCATTTCCAGGTCGACGCTTTATCCACTGCACCACCACAGGTCAGGCTCAATTCACTTTTAAAACCTTAAACAAATGTGTCAGTGCAGAGGCAGATATAATGGCGGGCACACTGGGCGCACCCCTGGGCCCCGACTTCTGAAGGGCCCTACAAAACCCTAACTTTACACTTTTTTTCTAATGACACCAAATTTGGTTTCATATGTGCAATTTTCACATTAATAGTACATAATATTTTTTATTTATTTAAAAATATGATTAATATCTATTTTTATTCCCCCCCTCTCTTTTTTAAGGGGCCCAATATTTTCTTCTGCGCCCGGGGCCTCATCCGACCTTAATCTGCCTCTGTGTCTGTGAATCCCCACAAAAAGCTGGACAGCTAGTTCCACTTGCTGTCACAAGAAGGGAAGTGTAAAGTGAGCAGGTCAGGCACCCACAGCAGTGGTCCAGCCTGGCCAGCACATCCAGCGGCCGAGGGAGGCAGAGGCCTGGGGCCTGCACGCTGTGTTATAAAGGGAGAAGACCGACGGTAAAGACAGTGGAGAAGCAAACAGAGACTTTCTGAGGGATGCAATTCATGGGATTAAGAAAGAATTAAAGGGGCCTTGATGTCCTCATGTCACAATGCCTGACTTCACGCCGACGGAAGCGAGATCAGTGGCAGAGCGTCTGAGGACTGTGAGGCTGTGCAAGTTCTGAGCAAGAAGAAAATGTAATCAGTGAGGGCATCACGGAGGTTGACATGAGTTTATCTGATTGCAGGGCAGCGGTTTTCAACCAGTGTGCCGCAAGAATTTTTAAAACATGCCATACCTGACGATTTAGTCAGGTGCACTGACCTCTTTTTCCTTAGATTGTCAAATAAAAAAAAAGACAACAGCTATAGCAATAGCCTCTGGTGTTAATGAGTAAAAAAAAAATATATATATATATACACACACACACACACACACACACACACACAATATATATATATATTTTTTGTCAGATCGGCAAAAAAGATATTTTTTGATGTACCGCAGAATTTTAGTAATTAGTTTATTGTGCCATGAGATGAAAAAGTTGAAAATCACTGATATAGAGCAAATGGAGACACGAGTTTCTTTCAAAAGGGAGAGGACCCTGCCGGGGAGCAGGAACTGGGGCGGGGGGACTTGCGAAGCAGTGTCTCTGCCCTTTCTGCCAGCCAGTAGCTGGGCTCTGCCTCCCCAGCTGGGGGCCAGGGTCTGCTCTCCCTGTGACTCCCTTCTCCCTGAACGGACTCCTCCTCAGATGGGCAGAAGGCGTCCACCCCGGGTCACAGAAATGAAGAATGTGATGGGGAGAGGGCATTGGACACATCCCAGAAGTTCCAATCCCGGATTGTGTCCTCAGGAACCACCACTCCCAGAACCAATGTTCTTCCAGCCTTCCCAACAGCAAGGGCACAGATGGAGATGGACAAGTGTGCGCCCATCTTTCAAAGGGTGGATTGGAGGGCTGGAACCCAGGAGCTGGAGATCCGCCCCAGGAAAATTCTAGGCTGGACCATGACTTGCGCAGTTTGGAGAACATTTAAAAGAAAAACACTGATCACCAGGAGTTCATGGAGTCACTAAGAACATTTCTTTTTCTTTTTCTTTTTTTTTAATTTAGAAAATTAAATTACACAGGGTCACACTGAGCAATAGGAGTATATAGGTTTCAGGTTAATGTTTCTATAGCATTTGGACTGTTGATTATATTGCATACCCATCATCCAAAGTCAAATCATTTTCTGTCACCTTATATTTGTTTCTCTGTACACCCAGCCCACCCACCTCCTCCCCCAGGTCCCCACACCCCCTCCCCCTGGTAACCATTTCACTTTTATGTGTGTCCATGAGTCTCAGTTTTATATCTCACCTATGTCTGAAATCGTATAGTTTTGATGCAAACCATTATCATTGGCCATCAGTAGACCGTACTCGTCACGTAAACACAAGGAGAACGAACAGTGCTGCTCACTCACTGATAGCTTTGGTTGCTACCATCCCCCAGTTACTATACTCTTCTGTGGATTAAAAAGAGCTTTCTTTACTAAGAAAAGAAGAGACATTTTAAGACAACAGCTATATCACATATGATTATCGTGGGCAATCAGAAGGAAAACAGAGCTGTTAGTTTATGACCATTTATTGTTATTTATTTTTTATTGAGGTATAATTGACATATAACATTATATTCCTTTTGATATAATGATTCAATATCTGTACACATTGTGGACCCATCATCATGATAAGTTACTGTCACTTTGTATAGTCAAAAAAACTTTTTCTTACAATGAGATCTTTTAAGATTTTCTCTTTTAACAACTTTCAAATATACAATGCAGTATTGTTAATAATAGCCACCATGCTGTACATTACATTCCCATAACTTATTTATTTTCTAACCAGAAGTTTGTAACTTTTGAGTCTCTTCACCCATTTCTCCCATCCACCACCCCTGCCTCTGTATAATGATTTTATAAACGTTTTTGTGGGATAAACTCGGGCTAATAAAATAACACAAGAAACTGACATGGGAGGTTCTATATACAAGCAGACAAAATGATCATTAATTAATGTGTGTACAATTAAATCCCTCTAACTAAATAGAAAATTCATTGCCATTTAAGGAGCTTTGTAAGTAGCTAAATGAAAGATAATTATACCCAAGCAAATTGCTTCCCTATAAATGTAAGTGACCAGTAATTGTGATAGACACAGAGTGTGTCATTTAGGGCCCCTTTCAGATAAAGACCTGCTTCACATGCTGGGAGTGTGGTCAGCAGATAACCTTCAGACGGTAGCCCGTCAGGACGGAGCGCCAGCCTGACCAAGGACACACCTTCCCAAGGCGATACTCATTCAGTGATGGGGGTGTGTGTGGGGGGGGTGGCAGGGGTCAAAGCCACTGGGACAGCTCTGATGGGCTCCCCATGAGCCCAGTGTCCCAGCTCACTCTCCTTCTCTGCCCAGTCCTGTCTCCTTACCTTCTCTTTCACGGTATTAACTCCAGAATCCGATTCCTGGAGAGCACAGCATGAAACCAGGATCCTATGGAAACCTGTCCTATTCACAATAGCAAAAAAAAACCAAGCAAAAAAAGCATAAAATTGTGAAGATTAAAACCTTACATGGCTTTCATGAGGAAAATTTAAAAGCAAGGCAGAAAGTCCTGACTCAGAACTATGAGCTACAAAATTAACTAGAGTCTCCTCTTTCTGTGCTAAAATCATACCGGAAATGAAAAGAAAGCATGATCCCCCTTGCAAATAAGAAATGGACTTTGTGGTAGACCTGAAACTGTGAGGAATTCCCGAAAGGCAGGAGAGTGGGATTTCCATGGCAGAGAGAACTGCTGCCTGGGGGAGGGCTTTTTGCCAGCACAGAGGAGTACAAGCAGGTTGGCAGGCACACGAGGAACGCCAGTGCCAGCTCGACAAAGGAGGAACCACAGCCCAGGGAGAACAGCCTAAACGACGCGTCTTCAGGGGTTTCTAAGAGCTAGCATTGAACACCCACGTGAGCACGGTCACCGGTGTTACCAGAGATGAAGACAACGGCTTCGCTATAAAACAAAGACTGAGGGTTAGGAAAAAGAACCAACTAGAGATTGTGGAAATGAAATATATAATATTTCAGGTAAAAAACTAAAAGATGGGGCACACTGCAGAACGGTG